>NC_140560.1:30177730-32577730 GCF_057381845.1 Rhamphochromis longiceps | reverse complement strand
CTGTGCAACTCCCAGCTGAGAAAGTGTGTAACTGTGTGAATGGGCTCCTTTTACACTTATAGTAGCTCTAAAAAGGTACTGAATCTTGGGATTCTCTCATTAGCGGACAGCTGTGGTTGAACTGAGAATATGTTGGGTCACTGTCATTTAATTTATACGTGGGCTAGATGTGTTCACATTAGCATGGTAAATGCGCATGCCTAGCCGACTGCTTTGAGGTTCTGTCTGGCATTACGAGTGGCATACACATAAAGCTGCTAAAGTGAGTATGTAAACCTCATTTACATATGACAAACAGGTCAGGCACTTAGATGTCTGAAGTTCCAGCCGTCTCAGCAGTCTTCTAGCTGAATTTAGACTTTTCAGTGTTTAAACTGATTAAACCAAATGTAAGCAGGAAGGGGAAACGTGATCGCAAGTGCTTGCTTGTAAGACATTTGACACTCTGCAGTCCATCTCAGCTGGACTGGACACAATCTGGAAATGTCACCAGAGGAACAGAAACACGATTCAGTTTCTAAAGGAGAGATGCTATAGGTAAAGTAGCCCTGTAGATAGAGCTTTATTCTATCTATCTATGAGGATAATTTTCTTGTTTTGTTCATTTTTTTTTATCATTAAGAGCCTGCTTCATGGTATATTTTACTCCTACAACCATGGTGATAACTGAGAGCATTTTTACATTTATGAAGTGATGAAAGGAAATTGCCAAAGGCACCTCTATGAAACCCTTTGACTCTAATGTGCCAAGAAGAATTGGGAACCTGGCTTTGTTCAATGTTTAAATGTCTGTTTTGGGAAAGTATGTGCATTACTTCAATATGATTTGCATATTTGAACATTTAACCATCATTTTTTTAAAAACCATTCTTACATAATATCTTGCTCAAATGACAGTTGTTAACATTAATGTAGTGTCCTGCAACTATAAAATGGTAAATGTAAACTATAAATAATTTGACCATGATAAAACTCTCTAAAAATCAATTTTGGTTTCTTTTATTGAAAAAAATGGATAGATTAATTAAGTTACCTTAGCTTAAGCAGTTAATAGACATTTAGGTGTCACTTTTGAGATGGCTTGTGTGATCTGTGTAACTCCTCAAATTGGTGTTTCATGTAGCAATGTAATAAAAAATCAGAAATCAATGTGCTTTGCATAAACATTCCCATTATCCATTTATTCCTGCATTCCCGTGGCTGTGCATTTCCTATAATTGGAAACCCCATGTATAGACTCTCAGCAGGCCTTGTCTGGAGATGTGCACCACTCTGACCCCGAAAATCACTGTACCGTCACTGGTCGGCACGCTGGTAAACTGCATACTAGATGGTCAGTCATGCAGAACAGACTGTTTACAGATTTTGAGAGAAATGAGAATATTAATGGGCTTCTGCACACTGGTTTCAGTCTGGTCTGGCAGCTCAAGCAACACCATGATGAGGTCAGCATGAAAGCTTTGGTTTTCTTCAGTGTTAAACTACACTGACAGCCTAGTGTTCCCCTTTCAAATAGACCCAAATCCCCTGGTCCCATATTGCCTTTTCCACTATTGCTGAGATGCCTACAGATTTTAAAACAATGAAAGCTTTACTTTATATTGATACTTCCTATAACGGTTTGTATTTTCAGAAAACATTCAAACAACTTTGACTATTGTTAGCTCAGGCAGAAGCTATGTGAAATTAAAATGTCGGTTATGGATTTTCCCATCCTTAGTTATTCCTTATTGCTAAAGTCATGCGCATCTTTATCTGGCTCCCCGGGGAGTTACACCCACTCATTATACCCGAGGCAACGAGTCATTTTTCTTTAAGCTGTGCACTGTAATCCACACTTCACTATCTGAACCAGTAGACAAACCTACAGATATTCTTTCAGGGTCTGCTCTGTCTTCCCTGCAGTCTCCTAGAAAGCAATGCCACAGTAAATTGTGCTGGTTTTGAGGAGACAACGTATTCTGTCTGAGGACAGCTTGGCGCTTCAATATGAAGGGCTGTCAGTGTTTCAGGGTGTGTGCTTTCTCTCTGTCTGTCTGGGTCTCTGCTATGGGGCTGCCTGGAGCCTGTGGGAGGGGCTCACTGGGTGGTCGGGGGTGGTGGAGGAGGTGCACCTCTGGGGTCCTACATGCTGTGCATGTTCATAACTCAAGCCGTTTTACCCTGCAGGCAATAGGCTACAAAGATTGTCCAGCACTGCTCATCCGCTGCTGCGTCATATGTTGTTTATATGTTCTGCGACTGCTCCTAGCTGTTTAATTTGTTCGAATGAAACAAAGAGGAAAATAGTGCCAGAGCCACACAGGTAAAGTGACGAGAAGAGAATAAGAATCAAAAAGCAAAGACATCAAATTTAAGCCATATTCAAGGATGCCTAAATTATCTGAGAAAACCAATTACTTTTCTAAATGCATTATTAATAAAAAGACACTAATCTTAGCAATGATAAAGTACTCTGCATATTTTTTACAAACTGATCTGGAAAAAATACAAATAGTGCTAGATCCAGAAGCTCATGTAAATAAACGCTGAAGCTGATTGATGCTGTAATAACAATAAACTCGAAATGTTGTTTTCATCAGTAACAAGGGGATATTGTTTAACTTATCTTCCTATCATTACCCCAGAATTAAGAATTATGTGGAAGTGGTTAAGCCTAAAAACACTATTATCTACAAGTCCATTAGATTTTTAGTTTCCTGAATAAAAAAGACTCCTATTGATACTGAAGTTTAGATATTTGAGTAAACTTTTCTGGTTATTTAATTACTGCTTGCTTGAAGGGTATGACCTGAATTGTCATTTTCCTCTACGTTGATGGATAAAACATGATGCGCATTTTCTCCTGCTGATGATAAAGATACAATGAGATGATCATTTTCCTCTTCACGTCACCCAGTTATGACATTCATAACTATACGGCACATACACTCAGCACAGTAGACTGCTCGGCTTGCATGGATACAGAGCCGACCTTCCCTTATGATAGAAATTTGACAATTATGAATGAGTTTTTGTGTTTCCAGCATCTGCGTGGGATGTGAGGCGCAGAGTGAACGTTTATAAGCTCTGACGTGCCGATTGCAACACCGATGGCAAAGAGGACGAGAGCGGGAAGGCTGAAAAAAAACTGAGCTCGGTCTGGTGCGGCTGTGCACGTTTGTGACTACATGCAATGTATGCAGCATCGGACTGAGTTTTCTTCTATTTGTTTCGCAAGATGAGGTGGTATGTATCTGGGTGGACAAGGTCAGTGACCCTGCTAGGAGGACAGGTATCTAAGAAACATGAATCTAAGAGTTTGTGACAGGCCAGAATGGAGAGAGGAGTCTGATGTGGTTAGAATTAGCGTCAGGCAGCCTCTGCTCTTTAACTACACGCACAAATCTTCAGGTTTGCACAGAGTGCGTTTGTCGCACCATGCTGTCTTCTGCTGTTTCAGACACAGCAAATGCTGCCTGGATTTAATGTCTTTTGTTGTCTCAGTTTTTGTGCTGTTATGCTTCTGTGATGTAAAATCTTGTCTTTGTCACAGAAGTGATTTTGGCTCTCCAGCTTTAAATGTAACAGCACAATTTGTTATTAATTGATGCGCCGTCTTGAGTGAGTGTTTCCTTGCTGATGGCAAAGTCAAATGGAGGGTGTGAGTAAAAGTTAAGAAAGAGAAAACAGAACAGCACTACTTCCCAATTTCCCAGTGTGAATTCTTCAAAGTGTCACATTTTCTTTTCTTTTCTTTTCTTTTTTTTTAAATTACTTACACGCAGAGGGAACGGTGTGGCATGTAGACCTTGAAATATGTGTGAATGTCTCCACAGAAATTCAATTTGTAAAAAGTGACATTCGATGCTCAGCTACAGAAGTGAAATTCAGTTATCAAGCATGATGGCCAGTGTCTTCATCTGTGCAGAAAGCAATCAGTGTGAGCATAAAGCGGTTCTGTCTCTCACGGCCACAGAAAGGCTACCTGGGGCTACCCTTTCCAGAAAAATCTGGTGAGAAAGAGCATCTGTGATTCACAAATAGTCAAGCCTACGTTCCCCCAGAGATTTTTAATACATGAAGGTTACAGCACAAAATTACTTAACAAAAAGCTCATTTTGAATATCTCCATTTACTGAACTGTAGAGACGAAATTCTCCTTGTCAGTAAAATTATAGTTAGGTTTGCATTTTCAAGTCTAAAATAACACAAATGTGCCATGTTGAATGCGAGTAATGCATTTAAAAGCACAAGGTTCTTCAAACAATTGCAGAGAAGAAATTCTGCAGCTCACCGGAGTATCAGAGTTCAATGCCCTTTTCGAGGACACTTCATGCCTTTATTGATAGTTCTTAAGATTGTTGAAAGAGAGAGCTGCACATCTCGTTGACCTCACTCCTCCCAGGTTTCACTGGCTGGTCTGAGATTTCATCCCATCAACCCTGGTTCATCCACACGGCTGCGTTTGTAATTACAAGTGGATTAACATGTGTAATTCTGTGAAAATCACACAGAATCTGTGATGACTGTCAATTAGGGGTATAAACCTCTGAGGCAGATGTTTAGCTGACTCCTTTTTTAGCACCAATATCTTGGTTCATTCCATCTCTTTTCTTTCATTCTTACATTCTTACCTGTCTATTTGCCCTTCCAAAACTAAACATTTTCACATTAGAGCTGACTCACTTTCATCCTAAGTATTCAATAGACTATCTTGAGAAAATTCACTCTAGCGATTTAGTTTAGTGAAACAAATGCAGTCAGATTGCTGAGCTTCACTGATGAAAAATAACTCCAACTGCTGCCAAAAATAAACATAATTTCTCAAGCAGTCAATTATACAACTGAGATGGCTTTTATTATTCATAACCCTTCATTCAAATTCAGGGAATAATTAACATTTGAAACACATCATTCATCACATAAACAACAACCAGAGTGGCACCTTGTGTTAATAGTCGTCTGTATTAGTAGCCATTTGCAAAAGATCCCTTGAGACTGAACCCTCTCTGAAAATTGCAGCGCTATTACAACAGAAATCATCCAAATCAAATTTTTAATGCATAGCAGGCTCATTTAATTATTAATCACTGCTCCATTACTTAATAAAAAGTTACTTAATTTATTAATTGCTCCATAATTTATCAATGTCACAGGGCTAATGAATTACCCAAGATTCCCTGCTGAGGGAGGCCGTGTACGTTTTTCATAGATACATGGTCTGGCGAGAGGGAGAAAAAAATGCTCTAATTAATGTCATTATCATTTAGCCACAGACCTTCTGGGTTACAATAGGCTGCGGCCCTGCAGCTCACAAAACGCTTCCAGAACCAAAACAACAAGTGAGTGTTAAGCCTATTATCCCCACTCTTGTATCTAGTTATACAACAGCTGAAAAGGCACTCGTCCCCCATATTTTAAGACAGCGTGTGGTCTCATATTTCACAGAGAACAGAAGAATCCGTTGAAAGAGCTCCGTCTCAGCCAAGAATATCACTGAGTCTGTTAAGTCACTTAAAACCAATGTCTGTTAGACCTCAGATCCTCAAAAGAGCTATCACTTTATTCTGAGTATCTGAATAATACCTTAATATGAAAACCACAAGGTCATCCTTGAAGGAATGCCGTCACAGACGGGTTGAACAGCCACTCAACCTCACTTCAGTATTTCAGTCACTCATGTTTTTATGTTTTTTTTTGGATCTGGCTCATTCCCTGGGCCCTGAGATGACTGAGCTCCCCTTAGCCTAGGGGTTTCCGAACAGAAGGATGTTTTCAAGTTTTCTCATGCGATTTAAGAGCTGACTTCTCATTAAAGGCTGCTTTTTAATAAATCTAGAAGCGCACATGAAAGAGGAGTGGGTGATCCAAATTAAATTGTAAGGTTATGCAATGCTGGAAGTATTATTTAAGCTACAGAAACTTCAGTGTTTACATATCCATTGGCAGGAGTGTTGTGTATGAATCAATTTAGCATTAATTTGCTGAATTAGATCTCATAAATTTCTCCTCACCTACTGTATAAATTCAGTCTTTAATCACATCGTTCAATAAGGTAAGAGCTCTCACAGCAAAGACTACAAAAACAAACCAGTGCTTTTATCTTTCTGTGGATCTTTCACATGAAAAAGTATTCAAGCTTTTTGTCTTGCTGATTCTGCTGTACCATTTCACACACAAGAACCCTGGGGCATGGACCTGTAGTGTAAAGGTGCTACAGCTTATATCAAATCAAAGCCATAATTTAAAGAGTGCTGAAATGTGGCTTATATCTTGTGTATAATGCATTTTTTTAACGCCTGGTTTTCACGGAAGGTTAAATAAACTTTTCCTCAGTTGATTCACAGTTTTGCGTTTGATATTTTGGAGTTCAATTGATAGAGTAAATCATAAATTTGTAACACTGTAACTTTTTAATGGCCATGTAGTGTTTGTTGACAGTGTTACAGAGCTGAGGACTGAAGCGGCTCCAAAGACGCACAGAGTAAAACAGATATGTGACAAACACCGATGGCACGGTGCGCTCCGCACGCTGCCAGCACGAGTGTCCCCCGAGAATAGTGACACTGCGCCCGGCGTACCCGAGACGAGCGGGGTCAGAGTGAATGTTATTGTCTTAACAATTACTAGTGATACAAAAAACAAAAACAAACCAGACATCAGCAGAATTTGGTTTGCGGTCAACACAGTGCTGTCGTGCAGCAGTCGAGGATTATCTCTGCATCTTTGTAAGAAGCACAAATGACCTGCACGTCTCGTAATTTATCATTTCCATCAAATTAATCTAAGCTGTCAGTTGCTATCCACGCACGTCTGCGCAAACATTTCCCCTTTAATTAGCGTATATCACGGAGTTTGGAAGTTTGTAGCCTACTCTACGGTATATTCTGACGCAGAAGGTATTTTGAGGTAATTCGGAGAAAGACGCATAAAGACCCCGGCGTGACTTTTTTCTTTTATCTTTTTGCACACTCCCACTCTTTTCTTACCAAACAAGCGGTTCCGTTGAGGAGGAGCAGGATGAAGCCTCGGTTGGGACGCATCATTCCGGCGCGTAAAACCCACAGTCCCCTGCCCCGGCAGGAAAAAAAGAAAAAGAAAAAAAAAGAATATAAATTGTTAATGGTAAGAAGAACAAACTCCCGAAGACGGGCTTTTCCTCCTTCAGGAAGATGCTCTTCCTACTGCACCCGGTCCCATTCGGCTGGCGCACGGTCCCATGCCCATGCCTAAAGTGCTGTTTCCACAGACCTAAAAAACGTAGGAAACCACTTGGAGTGATACTCTACTGTCTTTTCTTTTTTTCTCACCAATCCAGTGTTTGAGTCAGATTACATATGGTGTGAGAAATCCATGAACATGCGGAAGGCTGTTATCATCCATGCAAAAATGAAGCGATTCCGGCTCAGAGTTAAACGGGTACACAGGGTGGTGGGTAGATCATATCTGGTCACTGGTGCCAGTGGAGATCCTGGAGGGATGGAGCTGCAGCCTCCTGCAGAAACTGAGCGATGCTGAGACTGGCAAGAGCAAACAGACGTTTTAACAGTTCTCTCTCTCTCTCTCTCTCTCTCTCTCTCTCTCTCTCTCTCTCTCTCTCTCTCTCTCTCTCTCTCACACACACACACTCTGCCTCTACCTCACTCCCTTCCCCTACCCATGTGTTTGTGCCTGTCCCCCTCTTTCTCCAGTCTCCAATCTCTGTTTCCCTCTCTTACCCCCTCCCTTATCTCACTTTCTTCCCACCTCTCTAGCATCTCCCTCTTTCAGTTACCTTCTCTTTACTCAGTTGATCCAACATATAATTAAATAAGTTACAATAAACCTAAATATCCAGTAGTTACACAACAATAAGCATCTGTCCCACTTGTGTGAGGGCTTGAGTGTTTTCCATTCCCTTGTGAGTATTTCTGACATGAGTTTTTTAGCCTACAGCATTACTAATCCACTGACAACTCTGTGGGTATTTCTCACCAGCAACCCTGTCATTAAATATAATCATCACTGTGGGTGGGTGAAAATCATTGATTGGGAAAGACTGGATCTTTTTTCACACTGCACTTGTCACAACAAAAACAACTCTTGTCATATGGTAACTGAGGAGGTTAATGCTGAGCTGTGGATCTCCTAGAATGCATTTGATCCTCACACACGTTGTCACATCATACACGGTATCGTCAGATTGTTTGTCCTCCCCAAAGGACACCGAACTGGAGCCCTGCTGAAGGGTATTGACGTACACGATGAACCAGTGACCGTCACCTCAGTCCGGTGTGATTAATAAAGAGTTTTCCCCAATAACACTCAGTTCATTAGAAGCAGGTTAATGGACTGAAATGCGTGATATCACTACACAGGTCCCCTGGCTCCCAGCGGCTCGATTTCTGCTTAATTGCACTTATAGATGAGCTTTACGTGAGCTGTCCTCCCTGTATCTTTACACACACTGCAGCACCAGAGGAAGACCTGCTCTATATCTTTTTGTCACTAGGTCAGAACTTTTTATATCGGTGTTGTTTTATCTCAGATTTAGCCATTTAAACCCTTTGTTAATGTTATTTTACTACCTGCTAATAATGCATATGGTGTCGTGGGTTTATTGATCTCATTTCATGGGGTTAATTGGCTCAACTGGATGCATTCTGTGGGACCTGACCCCTAAAGGAGCTAGGTAACACCTGGGGGGTCACTGGAGGAGAGGAAGCCCTGTCAATCTAGTGTAACTGAAACTTCAAAGAGTTAGGGCAAAAATAAATTCTTTAAGACAGCCGCTCTAGTCCAGCCATCTACCTGTGTGCACACATACAGATTTGCTGCTCATTATGATGCAGGAAATGCTGATGGAAGGTGGGAATGAGCTCATCAACTGAGGAGGTTTCTTGATCTGTCTCCCTTTTTTATTGGATTATTTCAAACACTAAACGTGCCTCTGTATAATTCAAGCAAGCCTCTTCAGTTACCCTAGGTACGAGCGGGGTCTTTGGGAGAGGAAACATAACCTATAAAGGGAGATCTGCTCCCCAGCCCACAATCTGAAGAAACAGCAACCATAATAAAACTCCTTTTTAAAACGCAGCACGTTCATTTATACGCACACTTTCACTCCTGCACATAATTATGGAGCCATAACTCAGCCTGTATACTCTCTGGGGAGAGCTGCTGCTATTTTTTACTCATATGAAAAAAAAGAAGAAGCATTGTGGATGCTAAGATACCCATCATTTGACATCCAGGATCGACTTATCTTAATGTTGTTTCACACATGACTCACATCAGCATGACAAATAGGAATTTGTGTTTGTGTATTTTCCTTTTTATTCCTCTCTCCTGGCAAACTCCAACAATTGTGCTCAATCATTGCATTGCTTGACACGTAATCCTATTTCACAGTATAATTCAGCTTGAATGTGGAGCTGCAGGCGACAGACAGTCCAGACCGAGGCTGAAAGGTTTATAGATGAGTATTGGCTGCCCTCTAGTGTCTTTCATCAGTTCTGGACCTTCAGAATGGAGACAAAGCTTCATTAAGCAGGAGAGGTCATTAAAGGGTCAGTTCACCTGAATGCATATTTAAACATTTTTCCTTTTTTCCCATTTTCCTTTTGTGTTTTTTTCTTTAATGAGTGGAGTCATATTTTCTTAGTTCATGAGGTTCCCACACAGTTGAGGTTATACTACTGCTACTGATGCCGGTGAAAAGAAGAGAATGTAACCACACATGTAAAGAAAATTTAAAGGCATTGCAAATATTCACATTCCATGTGTTCTGATAAATATGAAACACCTACACAAAACCTGATCTAAGTCTGTTTTGTTGTTGTTTTTTAAACAAGAAGACAGAAGCAGATATCAGCTGTCAGAGCAGCCCAGCACTCTGTCCTGTTCATTCACACATGGAGACATGGTGATCGTAATGTGTCTTCCTATTACAGATCAAACTAAGACTTTTAGTTTGATCAGTTTTTGTGTAGGTTGTTCACATTTATCCTCGAAGCTCACTTATATCTATTTCTGAACAAGGCTGACAGCTGAGCTGTCATCCATGATTAAACTTTAAATGCAAGTTTTATGAATAACAAAAATAATGTAATTTGGGCAAAACGCAAATCATGAATATGGAGAGACATGGCTGTGCTAACATATATGGCTTCCTACCCCTGTCCTCATCTTCTTTGGATCTCTTTGTTGTTTTTGCTCATCTCTGTGTCTGTTTTTCCCAGGTGCCAATGATGAATAAGAGATTTTTAAGAAAGCAAAGGATGCATGAATTACTATCCGAGTCTTCTGACCACATTTCTAACACATTTCACATTTCTAGCAGAGATGTTATAGAGACTAGGGTCCCGAAAAAAGAACTGAGCTCTCTGTGAAGGTTCACAAAATGACTGTGAAAACACCTTTTTGAATTGTGGGCATCAAAATAAATAATAAAAAAATAAAAAAATAAACATGGATTTTTAAAAAAAAGCACTATCATAACGTTTGGGGACTTGAATTTTCATGTCATTCACATTTAGGTCTTTATGTTAGTATGGCAGAAACTGCTTAAATAAAACCCAAACTACACAGGTTGCATTAACATATTTATATTTGTTAATTGTCCTCTCTCTGATTTAATACAGATGTGCTTGATAAAATGCACATATTACAATGGCCCAGCTGTGATTTAGGAATGAGCAACACCAGCTGCCACTATGGGGTGCTGTTACCAAAGGTTACACTTTAAGGCTCTGTCCGGACTCCACTTGCATTGATATCAGTATCCATCAATCCACCAGTGGAGGCATCATGAACACGGTGCTGTGTCAGTGTTTGTTCACTGTGACAATTTGCTCTATTGCGTGAAACACTTTTGCTGGGAGTCTTTTTCTGGCTGCTGTTGGCGGTTTAGAGGAAACAGATAACATCAGGCTTCAAGTCTGACGTATATTTGAGTCTCTATCTTGTATCAGTCTGACTCAACTGGATGTTCCGTTCGTTGAAAGAAGATAACACAGTGGTATCATTAGGAGGAGCAAAATGTCCTATAAGGAAATGGCAGGTCAACACAAAGATTTATTTTTCTGTTTATCTTCTTACTCTCAGCCCCTCCCATCAACATCACCACTCTCTTCTCCAGTGTTAATCTTAAATTTTTGGATACATAAATATATGATGGACTTCAAGCTAACATCCGGCTGATTGAGCCTCCTGATCTGCTCTGTGACAGTGCAGTAAGTCATTCCATCTCATGCTAATCATTGCCTTTACTGAGAAGAAGCTAGGTCACAATAAGAGAACAGGTCAGAGTAAGAGTGATGACAGATGCTGGAAGTAGAAAAATATGAAATTGCCAGATAAAGAGAGTTTTAGATGTGGAGGTCTGGATTGATGAAAAGGAATTAAATTCTTACCTCTGGGGAGGTCTACACTCTCAGGACCCATTAATCCCACATAAATCCCTTGTTCTTTATGTTTCATTTCCTCCTTTCCATTCTTAAATTTATTGGATATTTCCCCATATACCAATCTTTTATCCCCCATTTGATCGTACAGTATTAAATATGCTTCTGAATTCTCTTTCTCATTTTCACCAAAATATTTTCACAAGATGACCTTTTTCCTTCCAGGATTGTCTTGAGATCCGACGTAAACTTTAAATGCACCACAGAGGGTTAATTGAGTTGCTGAAGGGAAGTGAGACACATTTGGGACTTGTCAGATTTATAATTTTCTTTCATTTTTTTCTCCTTATT
Source organism: Rhamphochromis longiceps (assembly GCF_057381845.1). Lineage (NCBI taxonomy): Eukaryota > Metazoa > Chordata > Actinopteri > Cichliformes > Cichlidae > Rhamphochromis > Rhamphochromis longiceps. The sequence goes on along the minus strand of NC_140560.1, from coordinate 32,566,013 downwards.
GAAGAGGATTACTTGATTGTTTCCAGATGATGACAAGGAGGCCCAGACACAGAGGCTGGTTCAGTACAAATGTTTCAAATCTTTTAGCCACACTGCGGTGTGGTTTGTTGCCCGGTGTTTCGGTGCAACATTTCAGTCCACACTGATACAGTATGTTAATGAACTTTGGTACAACACATGATCCCCAGAGAATTATTTTTTTCCCACTGTGCACTTCATTTAGTCTTACAAACATGCCAACGTTTCCACTTGTTGAGAACTTCAGTTTATAAAAAGATGTTTTAAATAAAAAAACAAAACCCCAAAATCTATTAGTGATTATGATCATATTATGTAAAGGCTTCTACCATGAATGAAAACTAGGAACCTTCACAACAACAGTCAGATCATGGCGCTTTATATTATAAGGTGAAGACCTTGTAACTCACCCGAGTCAGTCACGGCAGATGGCCCCGCCCCTCCCTGAGCCTGGTTCTGCTGAAGGTTTCTTCCTGTTAAAAGGGAGTTTTCCCTTCCTATTGTCGCCAAAGCGCTTGCTCATAGAAGGTCATATGATTGTTGTGGTTTTCTGTTGGCGCTGTGTAAATAAATATTTTAACATCAAACCTAAAGTATTGGAGAAGTCCAACAATCAGCCCCCTATGAGCAAGAACTGTGCAACAGTGGGAAAGAAAAACTCCCTTTTAACAGGAAGAAATCTCTGTCAGTACCAGGCTGAGGCAGGGAAATCCCTGATTACATTTTCTGTTTCATTATTTTAAATCTTCGTGTGACAAAACCACATAGAGACTAATTTATGCCTTTTGATACTGAAATGATACACTCAGTATAAAAGCAGTGTGTAACGTTTGCTGCAGTTTTGTGGTTAAATAACAGTTTACTTGAAAAATTGTGCAGCTGTATGCAGAGTGCTGAAGTTTGACTGTTTAAAAGATTATGAGGCCATTTTTACGCTACACATCAATGCTTGAATTCAGTACAAATGATGTTGCTGTTGGTAGAAAGGTAAAGCAACAGGGGAAACTCTGAGCGAAGCCATTAAAATATTCTTAAGACTCAAAGAAAGGAACATCATCAGTCAGATACACTAATATTATTTTTTAAATACAAGGCATGTAAGAAGGAGAACTGACTGAGAGGATTAAATACCAAAAAAGACAAAAGAAAAAATTACTGATGTAACATCTGCTAAAGCATCACAGAGCTGATCCTAACAAGGCGAGACTGACATTTCTTAAAATGGATACAAAGCAGACAGCATGGCGTGGTCTGTCACCACCAGCTGGTAGAGCTTTTTATTTTTTGCCTCACTTACAGTCTAAGTTTCATAGGTCCATAGCGATTTTTAGATTGTGTCATTTTGTATGGTTTACTTCACTGTTTTGTCAGAGTTTATTAATGCGTTACAGAAATTTTCTTGTCATTACTCTTTATTTCCTACAATGTTTTCAGATTGTTAGGGTGAATTATAAGTGTCTTTTTCTATGACCGCCAAGAGAGTGTTAAGAGCTATATTTTTTCTCTGAAGGCTGTGGAAACTCCTTAAACTTTCTATTCCATAAAACTCTCTTGAAATCCTCTGGAAATTGTCAAAAATGCCTTGTCATCAAGATTAAAACCAAGCTGTTATACACCAAACAGCAGCACCATAACTACATGACAACTTACAAATATTTTGTGGCAACTCTTAAAGTGTTCCAACATAAAACCAAACTGTCAGGGATGTAGTTTAAATGAAAGCAGGTAGTACAGTGTTATGCTTGGACTGGATGACACCTGATCTCTGGAAAAATCCATGAACCATTTTCATGGTTTTAGTCAGGATACGTTGTGATCTGCTCATATGCTCCTGATCACTGGTGACAGAGCGCCACCTGACCCGTTCGCAGCATGTGTTTGGGGGCAAGCATGTCTAAAGATGTTAGTGGCTCAGGGTTGTGTATCGGTTTGCTTGGGTTTTCACAACATGGGAGGTGAGAGTGGCTAAACTTTAACACCGCTGGTTTTCAGTTCTGGCACTTTCCCTTTAGTTATAATGATAAACCTCCCTTGAATACTAAAAATAAACATCTCAGGGAGCCCAGAGGGCCGGCTTAGGATTACCCACTGAGAGGCATGACATTCACTGAAACTCTCCTGTGTCCATCATATTACAAATTTTAAACCAATCCAACTTTTATATAACCCTTGACCTTAAACAAGCCAGTTGGTCCACTCACAAACATTTCCTGGATCATTACTAGAGCAATGTATTATGCCTGAGTGCCTCCAGGGCCCAGCTTGAATACATTTGAACCTTTGTCAGAACTGCTTCTATTAACACTGAGGTTTACTTAATCAGCACGAGTGATGGCAATCAGAATCGGTTAACCAACAGAGAAAAATGGAAGCTGTGTCACAAGGTCATCCCCCAGTGTTCCAAATGAAGGTGTCTTTAAGTGGTTTGTCTTGCTTAACACATCCATCACCTGGAAACCGTGAGATTAAAAGAGCATTTGAGCAGGATTAAGAGTTATGGCCAATTAACTTGTACGTCTGTTCTATGTTACATCCTATGGTGCTGTCACTGACACACTGAAACAGCAATAAATCAGACTTTTAAGTGGTAAAATCAGGATTCTATTTTCCATTGAATCAATATCATTTTCTGTCAAGGTTATAGTTCCATCTGAAGTCACACAGTTGACCTAAAGTGTTAAATTCTGAATGTTGTCTGCATGAAAATCGTCAGTCTAACCTCTTAAAGTCTTATCAGTCAGCATGCTCTTTCACGTGCTAAACTATAATACCACGAACAAGAGAGGCTTTGTTGTGACCATCTTCTTTTCTTTTATCCACCCTTATTACAGACAAGCCTGCAATATGTCTCAACCTATATATAAAATGAGTGCACTTTTACACAGAGTATAGCCCCTGCAGGTTGCTCCATATGTTCTATGTAGCTTTATCTGAAGGGCTAACATAGATCTTAATGTGGTGTCCTCAAGTTACACCGCTTTTTTAGGGTTGATCAAAGTGGAGCCACCATCAGCTGAAATGCTCTGAGAATCAGGGACACAGAGGGAAGGCCATCAAGAGGGAATAGTGGGAAGGTGTCCAACTTCAAGGCCTTTGTGCTGGACCTGTGTAAACGCCTTTATGTATTTGGCAGATCGGTAGAGCAGCGACAGAGAGAGAACAGCAGGATGCCCTCAGGGACGTGAATGACAGTGACCCTTTGAAGTGGGTAGGGTTGCAGCTCTGTGCAACCCTCTCAGAACCCCACCCTTCTTCTGCACATCACATATGGACGCCTCCGAAAAACTACCCTTCGGGAGCACCGTGGCTCACAGACCATGGCGGTGTAACCTGAGAGTGGTTGTAGCAGCCTGTCAGACCGCTGTTAGAGACTTCCCATTGGTCCAAACAGGAAGCAAGCGTGACCCCTTGAAGCCCCAGGGTCAAATATGTCTCTTAGAACAGTGACAATTGAATTAGTTACTTATGTAGACCAGACAGTCATGGGATCCTATAAACCCAGACACATTCAGACGCATTTACATAGGTTGAACTGGCCTGGGAGCACTTACACTTGCACTTCTACATGGTCAAGCAAGAACTGCTCATGTTTTTTTATTTGCTTGGCTCTGAGGCACTCAAGCCTACTTTGGGGTTCCCTGTGATATTCTGGCAATAGCACTACAACTCATCAAGAACATGATGTCAGGCTCTTCAATTTTATTTCATGATAGGAGATCAATAATTGAAAGTGTGCTGTGTTTTAAGTGGATGAGACATCCAGTACACCTGGCTTTACCCTCTCTATTTTACTTTCTGATGTGGAACAGCTAGAATAGTAGCAGAAACGCACCTCGACATCAGTGCTTTATGTCACTGCTCCTTGCTGCTTTTTAGTTACCTTATCGGTTTGTCATAATTCAGTTTGATTGTCCAGTCGAAGCATTTCGTGCCCATAAGTGCATTTGCAAGTCTGATGTATGTACGATACATGTCTGTGTGTATGACCATATAAGTGCTTGTAAGCATGTGTCTGGCTCAAGGGAGCAGCTCTTTTCTTGCTTTCCTTTCCACGTCTCTTGAGTAGATAAGGCCATGCCACCATCACTCTTGCAGCCTTAAAAAAAAAGATGACTTGACAGATTTAATGCCATTGGAGCCAGTTTGGTTGTCTGGTCAAACCATTTTGTCCCCATAAGTGCATTTTGTATGCATGTGTGCAAGTCATTGTGTGCACTATACATGTATGTGTGTATGGTCGTGTAAGTGCTAGTAAGCATGTGGCTGGCTCAGAGGAGCAGTGGTGCATGCACTACCATCAGTTAGAGCCCAGAGCCAGCCTGCTTTAATGGCTGCCATAATTAAAAAAGCTTTTAAAGAAGGGCGTGCCACTGAAGAGACCACAGTGGGGGTGATGTTGGGCTGGTGCGAGTATCAGACTAATCAGTGCTACTGATTGCTGAAAAAAGAGCTCATCTTGCATGGGCATGCTGGAAAAATGACAGAAAATGTGATGCCCTCTGACTGTATGCCTACTTTTCAAACAGTTATTTGGAACATGATGAGCCTCTCCTTGCTGAATAGCTTGTTATTCTGAAAATGCATATTAAAATATCAAGACTAAACTGAAAGTGATGTATGCTATAAACCTTTTTAGGTCACATTAGGGCAGTGAAAGCTTTGTACGCCGACTGTGTTTCTCAGCTGGCTGTTGCAGAACAAAATTATAATTTCTGGGTATCGGATAAAGCGAGTCCAACAGTCATTTTTTTAACCTCCATTACTGGTCTCTATCTATTTCTCTTGGAGAAAATGTCACTTTAGCTGTTTAATGAGTCACTGTGATGAACTGAAAGTTCTTAACTGTGTCTGAATGCTTTTTCGGTGGTGAGCAGATAGCGTGCAGTGTGGTTTTTTCCCCGAAAACAGCCAATTTGCTGCAGTCAAAAATAATGCTGTTAGACTTGTAAGAGTGAACAAAAAACAGTAAAATTTTGTAACAGGCAGCTGAAATGGTCAGAATTAGAAAGTTCTGTAGAACAACCATTTATCGCTACGGACAATCCTTAACACTGGTGAACAGGGTTGTACTTTAAAGTCACAGAAATCTGAATTCTTAGAAGGTAGCAAGGCTATGAAAAGCCTTAACAAAATTTCTTCAGACAACAAAAAAGACCAGGATGTATAGGCTTCTGGAGAGAAGAAAAAAACAGGAATTGTTATTGAGCAAAAATTAAATTACTATACTCAAAAAATAAGAGTAAATAAATAAGAGTAAATGGTTCAGTTTATAATCAGGTTTTATATATAGTGGAATACAAGAAGAAAGAGGAAAAAGTGTATTTAGAAGATTTTAACTTGAGGGCATGTAGCTTGTAGGTCACTGCTCACCAGCATGTCCATGATTCAGACAAAACTTTACAACAGTTTTCACAATTTTGCACTAATTATCTAAAGTGGCACACTACTGTATACCTGGCCTGACCATAACACTACTGAACCATCCTTGATGCCATTAGAGGCTCTGTTTATGTGCATAGAAAACATTTACTTTGCTGGGAAAGCTCTGTAACGTAAACGCTTGTATGTGGATGGAAACAATTACAAGACTCGGACATGCCCCAAGTGATAACCGTGTAAAATTCGAATCTAAACACACTAGAATGCATAAATATTCATTAGAGCCAGGGGAGAGGCTGAATTAGAGGATAGTATAAATGAGATTTTGGACTTGCAAAACAGAAGATTGAATTATATTACACAGTGGCTCCAGTACACAAAATTAAAGTTAGCTGATTTGGGTTATTTGATCAAAAACAGATTTGTGTTTAAGAGTTTGGCACTGGCATACGTACAGCTGAGACTATACTGTAATAGAGTGTGTTGGTGACCCCTCGCTACCACCACCGCCACTGTGACCATCCTCCCCACCCAGCATCACCACATTCCCCTCCTCCTAGGTTGTGAAAACATTTGAAAACACTTTTCATTTCCTCAGGCCCCGAAATGAAGAGCACCCCAGTCGTCACTCTCTCACACTTGTCCCTGTATGAAGGTAAATGATTCCACTCTTTCGCAGCAGTCCAGTGGAGCAGACCTACGTTATTGTGGCCTCTGGGGTCATATAGAGGAGGTCAGAGAGTCAAACAGCTCTGAGCCCAGTGTGTACAACTACTGTGCACCACAGTTTATCTCCACTGAACCTATTGAATATCCGCCAGGGAGAAGTGGGGGTGGGGGAATCATCTGCTTACTGGTTGGTGCAGCGACTTAGGGGGGAGAAGGTGTGAGCTTTGGGTTCAGGCAAGGGTCAGTGTTAAAGAAAGGTTGAGGTTAAAGGTGTGTGCATTGGACAACCTCTACCTCCACGCTCATTATCCATCCTAACATTTTATTTACATTCAACTACAAGTGACAAGCTTGTGAATGCAGTCAGGCTTTATGCTGTTTGGGCAGCTGAGCTTTGACGTTTGCTTTTTTTTTGTTTAAAAGTACAAATGTGGATTTTTTTTTTTTTTGGCATGCAGCATGTAATAATGTGTTTTTATGTCTGCGCTTGAGATTTCAAGTTTAAAAAACGTCTTGACCTCATTGCTTGTGTAATCATGCAGCATTGCAAGCTGCCAATTAGCACATCATATTTTAAACCACACATAGTTTTAATTTGTGCCCTTTATATACTGTAATTTGCTTCACTTTAAATTGCGGGTTTTTTATGTTTAATCCTACTTACTGCAATGCTATTATAAGGGGTTTTTTTGTGAGTGTGTGTGTGTATGTTTTTTTTTGTTTGTTTGTTTTACTGTGTCCTATTATCTGCTCCTTGAATGACCATAATTCCCTGTGGATATCTATTAAGCATTCATTTAAACTAATGTTGCACAGTATTTGGCATGAATTTTGTGGGGCGACTGGAGTAGCCTGTCTTGCTCCATAAATGGGAAAGGGATAAGCGAGTGGATAAAGGTGGAGGTGTTAAAGTGCTTAGGGCAGACTGAGTCTCCTGTCCTCAGGCCCAGGTGGGGGATTGGGTGTTTTTACACTGATTCTCATGTTCAGGAAAAGAGCAGGCAGGGGTACAGGATTCGAGCAATTACCTTATTTGGGTTACAGGGGAGCTATTTATTTGCCTGGTTTGACATGTTTCTGTTGACCAGGGGAGTTGTGCTGTATGGAAAACCGATAGTACTGAAGTGTATTTATTTATTCTGCAGACAAAACAGCCTTACTGAACAAGGCTGGGGAGAAAAAGAAATAGTTTGCCAAGTTTTTCAAAGGGTCAGATCTTTATGTTTTGTCCCAGCTTGCTGTGCACTGAGTCCTGTGGAGTTGTGGTCGGTGGGGAGGACATGTCCTCCATCTGCCTGTGCAGCTCCCTGGACCAAAACACGACGCTGGCATCTAACCGATGTTGAGATGAGTTCTGTGAGTTTAGTCTTTAGTTCAATGCACAATCACAACCAGTGACCTTTCAAATGTTCAACGGGGGAAGACTGTCATAAAATTGAATTATTAACTTAATTCATCGCTCTCTTTCACCATGCTGGCAATGACTTTTTGGATCAAAAGTAGAGCTATTGTGGTTTCCTTTTTTTCTGGTAAATAACATGTATACATTATTAACATTGACATTATAAAAGTTGAACAAAGCTACTCTAATGTCACCCATTGGTTTTTCAAGTCCAGTTTTGAGTCCTTGAGATGAATGTTTCACTTTCTTGGTTTAAAGCACTTCAGAGTTGGTTTCTCTTTACAGAAGTTAAAAACATCGTGTATACTGCGTATGAGTATTTGGTTAAAGCATTTGGTTTTCTCCAGATGTCGTACTGTGCACTCTAGCCAATCAGCTCCACTTTTATCCCAATCTATGAAGTGTTCCTGTTTGTTCAGTTGCAACTTTGCAAACTTAAACCATGCTGTCATATTCTTTTTAGAGAAAAGAGTCTTTCTCCTGGTAACCTGAATGCTCCAGACCATCAAAATGTCAAAACATCTGCCTTCATAGTCTCGGTCATGCTTAGTCACTTAGTTTTTCACAGGACTGCATAGTATAGGCTGTGAGCTGTGTTCAAAGCATCCACAAATGCACATGCTGTGTCTGATTTGGATCGTTCTTCAACCACTCAGCCTGGCTGAACACTTTGCACATTCCCAGGCTTAATCAAAAATGCTCACGACACTGTGAAGATTAATTTGGCTTTCTAAAGAACAAGATAAAAGAATATTTGTTTGGACTAACAACTACCGAAATCTATAAAGCTGAATTTTTGGCAATGGTAACACTAAAAGGAAAAGACTGTATCCTTCTATAAAGTGGAATAAACAGCAAATTGCTCATCATAGCATCAGTGAAAACTACGGGATAAATAATTGTAGCTAAGCTGTTTCTTAAAATCTTATTTTGTTTTTTGTTTTTATATGTGTAAAAGTGGTTAAGTGACAGGCTTGTGAGGTCACAGTGGTTTATATAACAGCTGAAGATTATGTCTAAGCGACCATTTATTTAACTGGATTCTTTACTTGGGTGCAAACGATTCTGGACTGACTGCAGTGAGAACATTAAAATATAAATGTTGTTATTAGTGGTTTTACAATTTGCTGAAAGTGCCAAGAAGCAGAAACTCTTCCCAAAATCCATGCTGCAAAACTAACCTACATATGTCCCCCTTATGCCAGTCCTTACTTTATTTTTAAAATGTGGTATTGGTTTTGAAGAAGGTAAACAGCTAAGATACTAACCTTGAGACTGTTTGTATGTCCTGTTGCTCACTTTAGTCTTATTTTGCAAGTGCATGTGTGACAAAATGGGAATCCTCTGTTTGCAAAATTTTAGTTTCCACATCAGAAGAGTTGGTCTCCTCAGATGATTGTCCGCAGTAAATGCTTCCTTTACGTACACCCACTTGTGATCTACAGTTTACTGACAAGTTACACAATTTTTAGTGGAGCTGTTTTTGTGAAAGTTTCAACTGAAAAGCTGCCCAGTACAATTTAAAATGCCAAGCTGTTGATTTTACTGTCAGCACTGGATCATCAGCCTTTCTTCACTTCTGCGAGTGGGTTTATGCATATGCATATTTTCACTCTTTTCACAAAGTGCCTCGCCAATATAGCCACATCAAAAAACAAATGAAGAAAAGTCTTACTCTATCCCAACATCCTTGTTATCATTAACACACACACTTCTCCCAGAGTGCTAATCTTGACCATGTGTATATCTGGCAGCTATTTTATACTTCAAACCTTTGCCCTTGAACTGCACACAGATGATTCCAGGGTAAACACAGCTACTCCAACAAAGGACAAAGAATCAGTGCAGCAAAGTTCACATATTATCCTCTTATATAATTTGCTTTTTATAGTTATATCTCATCATCATATATATCTTATTTTCTGTGGTCACAAAAATGGGTTTGTCTCATGCATGGTAGTAAAAGCAATCTGCACTGCATTCCACACTATGTCAGGCATGAAAGTGGCTCGAGTGATAAAGTCAAGCATGACGACAGCATCCAGATCCCGCAGAGATGCCCTCTTGATGGCTCTCAGGCCTAGATTACAGGTGGATTACCTGGTGAGCAACATAAGAGGATATGAAATGTTTCACTCTCGTAGTATAAAATTGCTCAGAAACAGTGATTCTTCATGAGCAGCAGTGATGGAAGAGAATCTGATGAGTGGAGTTTTGGCCCTTGACTTTCTAACTTTGTGTACATATTGTTTGTGTGCATACAGATGCTAAACATAGGCCTCTGGTGTGGCTTTTAAACAATTTCCACGTGGTGATGAATGAAAAAGTTGTACGTGACTAGCTGTCTTATGGGAGTTATGTTATCTAGGCACTTTGTCACTGTGAGACTCATTAGGTGCTTATGATGCTGACGGTGACTCACAAGTGTGATTGATTAATCCTACAGCAAAAATCAACTGCAGTGTGGCTGTGTTTAAAGAATACAAAGTGGCTTTAGAGTCATTTGATTGCATTTAGGGCATGGGGGTGGTTTATTGCCGCAGACCAGTCTTATCAATGTAATTCTTCTGCTTTGGCAGGATATGCATCACATAGACCCTAGTATACCATCTTCTCCTATGACCTTCTTCTTGTCACAGTTACTTTGTTCTCTATTCATCACTGAGTCTTTCTTAAAGTCTGCAGTTTATACCTTACTCTCCAACAAATTTGTGAAATTTATTGTCCACTAAATGTTATTTCTGCTTTCTTCATTCAGCTCCATGTTCACATCCTTTAAATCCACTCGTGTTTGCTGTTATGATAAAAATAAAGGACATGGTTTTTTAAATTATAAGATTTTATCAGGACAAATTAAGTTATCTGAGTCTTGGCAGGTCCTAAAATTGGGTAAATATAAGCTCAGCTGAACTGCAAAACATGACATATTGCACAGTTATTTATTTAACACAAATCAAAATGCAGAAAGAGTTTGTGAAAAACCAAGTGCACCTCTACTGTTTCCATAAAAAGGATCAGTAGCAGCCAATTAATCAAATCCACTTGATTAAATGATCATCAGTGAGTATGACCACCTCTATAAATGCAGCAGTTTTGGTAGTTCGCTGATCTGGAGCATTCATGTGTGTGTTGACACAATGCCAAGGAGGAAATCAGCAGTGGTCGTAGCAGAGCAAATGTTGCTCACTGTCAATCTGAGAAGCGTTAATAAGAGCTTTCCGAACAATTTGATATCTATTATTCTACACTAAAAATGATTTTTTTTCCAAGTAAAAAAGCATTCAAGACAAATGCTAACCTTCCCAGAAGGGAATGTTTCAGAAAACTCACTTCAAGGTCAGCCTGTGCAATACTCAAAGAACACCCCAGACTCTCAGCATGCTAAATGTTAAAGTTCATGACAGTACAATTAGAAAAGCACTACGCAAGTGTGGCTTGTTTGGAAGAGTTGCAAGGACAAAACCTCTTCTCTCAAAAAGGAACATGGCAACACGACTTAGATTCTTGTTATGCAATCACAGGACCTTGCGATCAGTGATTTGACCAAGAACTCCTCTGTACACCAACATATTCTGGAGTCAAATGTGAGGTCATCTGTTTGGGATGCCTGTCCTGCTGCATGACCAAAATTGGGTCATGCAACAAGGTAATGATCCCAAGTATACCAGCAAATCTACAACAGAATGACAGAAAGGCACAGAATGACAGAAACCTTCAAGTCATTACTGCTATAGTTGCTCTACTGTTAAATCACGGGGTGACCTTTGCATTTTGAAAATGCAAATGTTTCTGCATTTTCACTTAGTTTTTGTTAAATAAATAATAACGGGGTGCAATGTGTACAATAATGCAATAATGTACATGACTTATGGTTATTAGTATAAAAGGCTAAACTGGCACCAAAATGCCAAATGAGATAGTTTCATAATGTTAGACAAGAAGCAACTTCCTATTTCTGACACACTGTAGAGAAGTTGTTAACGTCTGTCAAATTGAGACAGAGCTTTTCTTTTCTAATGGGAGAAAAGTGACATTCAAGATTATATGTTAATTTTATATTTTCATCTGGACCATAGGGGATTAAGATACAAGATTGGTTCCCAAAGTCTGCATCCCACTTGCATGCTTGTCAGTGTTCAAATTGGAATTTGTCAGAACTGTCATAAGATTTTGCAAAACGCAACTTTTGTCTTCAGACAATTGTCCCGTTTTCAGTGTAGAAGCAGCAGCTTGAGGGAGTTGGAGGAAATGAAAAACAGCATATATGGGGAGAAGTATTAACTGGAAAACATTTATGAAATATATGTTTTTATCACAGCAGGTATTGAGGGCTGTAATTTGCGTTGCTTTAAGCCCATCATGTAAGAATCCTGCTAGCACGGGGTCATAACCTATAACATGTGCATGTCACTCCAGTTTATGTACCTGCTTGTTGTAAATTTTAATTTCCAAACACCATCTCAAATCTTCGCTGCCAACAGTTTTGCTTTCATAAGATTTAATTTAGGTATATATACATGTACGACAACTTTTATCTACATTTTGTTTTTGCTTGCATTTTGATTACATTAAAGTATAAAGTATGCAAAGAAAATATGCTTCATAGCATCTAATGGATCAGCAAAGTTTCTCCGCTTATGTAAGCCACTCACTGAACTTTAGTTACTCTGTTAGCACTAAGAGTGAAAATGTGACAAATAAGCTGAATGAAGGAGGTATGTTGGATGGAGCGAAACAAGCCGAAGGGTGAAGTTTTATTTACAAGCCACCACCTGGTAGAGGGGAGGTTTTCACCAGGGTTATTCATCACAAGCAAGGCTTCCTATACTTTGTTATCTGGTGTTATTTGGGTCGAGGCCTCTGCCCTGCTCTAGCAGCAGTGTTGCCCTGTGGCATGATGGATAGAGCTTAGGTGCGCTGACTGTGATCCACAGAAACTCAACCTTGCTAAAAACAAACCTCCTGCTCTTTTGGAGCCACATAATCTGCAGCAGCAACACCAGGAGATGTGGTATGACCTATGTTCTTTGATACGTGGCGTAATACAACCTCTTGGTACTCGCGCAGGCCTTTCACTGCAAATGTAAATGGCTCTGAGCTTAAAATCTTTCAGTGTCACATCTGTGGTGTTTTGGAGAGTTTTTTAAACTTTGGCTCATAAAGCAAATAAGACCAGGAAAGTGCAATTAGTGCTAAAACTGAAGCACTGTTGTTGTTTATTTTCACATCCATTTTTGTTCTATACACTTGTGCTCCCCTGTTTGTTTTTCCATCACTTCCAATAACACAACCTTGACTCTGCCACGCTCAGCCAGCTAGTCGATATGCAGAGGTGGCAAGGGCATGCTGAGCACGGGTGGCCTCAAAGTGGAATAGCAGTTAGATTAACAACTTGGGGAGATTTGTTTATGAACATCAGGGAGAGTTTCTCTTTCGGCTTTGTGAAGGCACTGAGACCCTAATTTGTCTGGTTAATGCTGCTAATCCTGCTCCTGGAGATCGTCCGGGGTCTGCCTGCTGTAATGCCTTCCAGGCTGCTGTCAGAAGGAGGAGAAAATTATTTTTATTAATCTGTTTTTAAAGGCTCACAAGGTTCTGCTGTAGAGGGCGATCAGAGTGAACGATGATCAGGCTTAGACAATAGGTTTAGGATGTGCATCAGAGCACCTAATGGTGCTCTCCATCTTCCACACACATTTAAATGTCATGCTCAAAACACCATCACAGAAACTAACACACACAGGAATTGTGGGAAAAGAAAAGAATCACGTGAAAGCGCACATGCATACGCACGATTTTTCACAGCTCAGTGTAAAATTTTTCTGTCAGCGTTAGATTTCAAATGATAAAAAACCAAAGTGAATAAGGGACATTAGACTATTTTCATTTCATGCTTTTGTTTAGTAAAAGGCAGTCAGTTCTCATTACAGGCTTCTGTTTCTGTTTAAACCGAGCTAGGCAGCCATCCAAGAAAAAAAAAGAGGGTGGAGAAAAAAAGGATAGAAAACCCTTAGCTGGCAGCAACATCTATTGTAGTTGTTTGTTTTGTGAAAAATCACCCAGTCCAGTTAGTTCTCCATATATTAGACTACTTTTGATCTAAATACCTGATGCTGCACAATAGTACAGTTCTGCTTGTGATTGTTGTAATTGTCTGTTTACTGCAGTGGCCCTCAGCATGCATCTCAGTTGTAGGTGGTCTAAGTTTATTACAGATTAATGGGTTTCATGACTATTGTGTAGCTTAATTCCCAAGCCTCCTCTTTGATTGGAACATGCTGAGGCTGTGTATGGATTTGCAGTGTTATGACTTAGGTTGCTGTTTGATGGACAAAGAAGATTGCTGCTGAACACTGATTGTAGTTGATTATCTCAATTTAAACTCATCTAATTCTCTCCATTTACACAAAGCACCACTGTCGTGTTTCAGTGTATGTACACACTGCAGTTCTGCTTGCTTTACAAGGTATCTTAGACAGTCGTTGAGTGACATGATAAAAAGATGGTCCTGATTTACTCAGCACTCCCTGCCAGCTGTCTCCTCTCTCCTAATGCTTTCATTTTTCCTTCACAGGAAGTGATTTACTGTCAAACACATTCCAGCACCCACCCCCAAAACACACACTGATGTATCCCAACAGAGCCGCGTATTTGTATTTTCCCCTCTTTCTTACCTTCTTTCTTCTTCTGCCACAGCGTCGACCTTTGTGTTTTGTGAGCCACTCTTCATCAGCGTGTCTGTAATCAAGGGTACTTTTATACGGTCTGGCCTTTCTGTGGCCCTCAGGAGTATTTGTTTTTCCATCGCTTGTTTGTCCACATGCTTCGGCTGATTGTATGTCGGTGCTTTTGTTTATTTTTTTTTTGTTTGTTCCCACATGAACTGCTCTGATTGGATGTTGAGAAAACCTGCATTTCATGAACACTCATCATTTTTAAATGCATATTTTTGGCTTAAGTGTGGCACTTTATGCATATTTTTCTCTTTGTGTCTAAACAGCAGTGTCAAAGAAATCCTCTGTTTGATGCTGGCGGCACACCACAGTGTTATGGCATTCTCTTTGATAATTGTTCAAAGTGGGTAAAACTTCTCTTTTCTTTTAGTAATTCCCCCCCACTGCATTTCCTGTGTCCTTACTGTAACTCTATCTAATTTTTGTCTGCTATCCTCTCTCCATTTATTTGTCTCAACATGTTTTCCCCTTCTTTCTCATCTTCCCTCCTGTCCCTGCATCCAAGCCGGAAACATCCTGTTCATGGCTGCATATTGACAAAGACACAGCTGGTGTGGGTCTGCATGTGGGCCGGCTGCTCCAGCTTTATTTATGCCTCTCTCCTGGTTAGGCAGGCGAGCTCTGGACCAGATGGCTGCAGTGTTCAGTTGGACTCTGCCGTTGTACCCCTCGTAATTGGTACTTGGAACCAAGTGTCTCATTAATTATGCAAAAGGGACAGTTTTAATGCATAGCACTGGTCTTACTGAAGTGTAATACTAATCAAGTGAGTGCTTTGCTGCATTATGCATTAGAGAATTTGATTTATTTTAATTGAGTGCTTGTAACTAGATGGTTTTGTGTCTGAATCTCTGGACTAAAGGTAGGTGGGCAAAAATTAATTGAATTGTCCTTCCGGTGTCTTTGAGCAAAGTTCTGTAGGGTGCTTTTTGCATATGAGTCTGTGTGTATGTTGGTCTCAAAACTCTTGATAATAAAAGGGTGCTGTGGTGTAGCCAGCGTCTTTTTAACGCCGTTTCCACATGCATGGATGAAAGCAGCTGTGCGTAATATTTTTAGGTACTGCAAAGTTTTGCAGTGTGCGTACGCATTAGAGGATGAAACTGTAAAAGATTACAGTGTTGAAACTATGGATGTAGTCACAATGTTGTTTGTGGAATTGTGGATTTCCATCTTGAAGCCTAGATTTTTTGGAACCAGATGTGGGCATACTGTATTAGGATGATTATGTGGACTAAGTCATGAGCAAGCTTGCTTAACACACACATACTAGGTAATTATTTCTAAGTAACATTCAAATGAGACTTTAACTTCATTTACCAAAAGTGGAGTACAGATTTATGTGACAGCTGTTAGTACGATTGATCACCCTGAAAGCCACATTAACATAAACACATAAACTTCGATATATCTCCTCTTATTATCCAGTTCAGGGTTGCAGGAGCGCATTCTGGCTGTCATGGGACAAAAGGCATGTTACACTCTGGACAGGTAAGCAGTCTGTTGCAAAGCTGATACAGAGGGACAGACAACCATTCACTCTCACATTCATACTTATGGCCAGATTATAGTCACCTAACCTCCGTATGTTTTTCACTGTGAGAGAAAGCTGGAGTACCTGGAGAAGACCCACACAAGCATGGGGAGACCAAGTTTACACAGAAACGCTGCAGCCTGGAGTTGAATGCAGGTTGATAGGTTGATAAACAGACATGAGAAATCCAATTCAATTAGTTTATTTAGCAGATGTTAAGTCTTGCAGACAGCCAGCTAATGCATGGCCTATGTAAGCTAAGCTGTCAGTCTGAGCAACAACTTCCCTAACTTAAAAAATTGCAATAGTATAAAAAACCCATCATGTCTACTCAAGAAATTAGCTGCAACAACCAAATCCTTATTTTATTTCAAGCTATAAACTTGTTTGTTTCAGCTGTCAGCTTTAACATGAGAGGTCAGGAGGGCTGACTTACTTTTTAGGCCTCAACTAATCATTCTGGGAACCCTAACGTTTGGCACGTCTGTGTTGACTTCACTTTTGGGCTCTGGAGGCACACCTTCATGTATAGAGAGCCAAGCACATACAATAACTGTAACATGATTTTAAATTGACTGTAATAAAATCTCGTGTGAAAAAATAGCATCTATCATCTTTTTCTTCAGTGATTGCGATGTGAAATTACAAAAAGTGCTTTTGATGACATGGAGAGATACACACAAACGTGATGTGATTTACAGTTATTTTCTTGTGTATGGAAGCAATTTTCTGAGGGTGAAAACACCTCTCAAGTGATCTTAAGTGCACAACATGCTAATCAGTTCAAGTGTGAAAACACATCCAAACTAAACAGCTCCAGCAGAGCAGCTAAATGATTCACTGAGGTCCGTAGTTGCACTGAGAAGCACTCAGCTCTGAATGTGTCTCTTTGTGAGTATAAGCTGTTGTCGGAAAACAACCAGTAGGATCGACCTTGTCTGCATAAAAAAATAAATAAATAAACCAGGTCAAAAATGCAAAGGCAGTTCACTAAAGTTAAACTCTGGATTCTATTTCAACTTCCAGAGTTTTGCATTGTTACCCGCAGCCATTTTGTAGATACAATACATCTGCTGCTTGTCACAACAGCGGGCGATCCAGTTTTAACATGTGTGATTGATAATGCAGTCGATTCGGCTGGTATGTAAACGGTTGTCACCGGTGGGTTTAAGGGGTATGACCGCAATCCAGACCACTGCTGCATGAGAGTGAAATGTTATACTGCAGCCTGCAGATCTCCTCTGCTGGAGCTCTGCAGCTAGCAGCTCTGCACAGTTGGCAGTGCTGGGAGGTGTTCTCCTGAGGCTCGGCTGATATTTCAAATTTGTGTGTTAATCTATGGCGACTAGAAAAATCTATCAGGGCAACCTGGTGGAGATACACGTACACATGTTCATACATCGAATGCTTAGCCCACTGACTGCTGGGCGCCACTGTACTTTTAAAATCACATTAGGTGTACACACTTCTGCAGTTTCTGGTGTTGGGTGGCATTAATTTCGTGATCATACTACACTATTACTTTTGTTTCTATGCTGTGTGTATGCAGGTAGATTCAGTAGAATTTAGCACTTGAAAATAGTGATTCTTTTACTTGAATTTGTTACACAGTTAATCATTTCTCCAAAAATGTTGATTTCAAGAGACTCGATTCAGAAATTCAAAGCCATTTAGACAGTGTAGCACTAGTCTCCTAGATCACATCATGTAAAAATGTAAACATCATCCATCATATATCATATTAACATATCAATGTAATGCATTACTGTAATATTATACAGTATTAATTCCCAGCAGAATTAGCTCTTAGGTGTGTGCGTCTGTACATTGCAGTGAAAATGTACACTTACATTTGTGTGTGTGTGTGTGTGTGTGTGTGTGTGTGTGTGTGTGTGTGTGTGTGTGTGTGTGTGTGTGTGTGTGTGTGTGTGTGAGTAAGTGCATAAGACCTTATTAAGGTGTGTGCTCAGTGCGTGTTTACTGTAACATCTGAGGTCCAATTACAACCTCATAGTCACTAATATGTGAGGAACCACTGAGTACACTGAGGGCAGCCTTAAGTTTAATGCCTGTGTAGACTTCCATCAGTGCTCTCAGTCTGTTTAAATTGCAGTTCAACATTTTTGGAGTCTATCTTAAAACAAAAGTCGGGTACCTAAATGAACATTGAACCTGCTTTTACTCGGCATAAACATTCCCTGAGTTTATACTGGCTGCTTTCTTAAGTGACTTGTTGAGTGAAAATCCATATCCATCATTCAGAGCAATAGTCCATTTAAAAGTTCATATAAATCTGGTATGATGAGTTAGTTGTATGAATCAGCCAAATCAAGTGAATATCCTTCAAAACCAGAGCTTTAAAGTAAAAAAAAAGTTAATTGTATTATCTCTAAACACCAGAACATCAGAAAAAAAAAAAAAAAAAAAACACAGACTGTATCTGAAAGAAGTTCCACTTTAACATCACACATTAGTTGGCCTAAGCCTAAAAGGCTAACAGCTTGGCTAGCAGGCCACAGCCATGGACTGGTGCATTGCACGGACACAGGTACATGTAAATCAATATACAAATACCGTATAGCAGAATACTACAGCATCCTAACACTGGAGCATAGACTTCGTGGATGGTTCTCCAGTAATCCAGTTACTGGATTACTGGATTACTTTTGTTAGATAATTGCAAATGTTCCAAAAGGCGGCAGCACTGCAAACACAGTTGAGAAGCTCAGTCAGCATCAGTGACTTGAGTTACTGGACAGCCAGCTCAGCTGTGTCCCCTAATATTGCATGGAATAAGATGACAGCAGCAAGTCTTCTGGAATAATATGCTTTGGACAGATGAGGCAGAAGAGGTGATGTTACATCATAACTAGTGCAGAGGTGGAGGTATGATGACTTGGACTTGTTTTGCAGACAGAAGACCCGAGCACTCTGCCGTCATTGAGTTGACCATTTTTTATACCAAAGTATTCTAGAGTCAAATGTGAGGCCTGCATAAACTCTGCTTAAATAAATGCCCAGCAACCTCAATGAAACAAGACTATGAGGAAGAGTGGGCCAAAAGGCATTCACAACAACCTTAGAGATTGGTCTTTGAAGCATGGGGTGTACTTAGTTTTCACAGAGTCATGTGAAAATGTTCTTTTTGACATTATTGTGTAAAAAGGCCCTACGCTTAAGCCCTTTCTAAACGTAAAGCAACTCAGTTGCCTCATTTTACTTCGCTGGTGGTAATTCCATACCTAACTGTGTATATCAAACTCTGTAGTAGTCAGTCAAGTTGCTTGCTTCAAAGCCGAGGTATGTTTAACTCAGAACCTATAATCTTTGTGACGCTACCTGTTATTTTGCCTGTCATTGCTACAGTTTCATTGACATTGAATGGTTTCTAGTTGCAAAGCCGCTGCCAGTCTCTTCCTGTTTGACTGCACCTTTGCATTTTAATAAACAGGGAAATTCTTTCTGATAAAGATGGTAACTCTGGTAAATAGGAACTCTGCTCAGTTCACAGAGTTTGTGAAAGCTAGAATGTATTTTCACATTGTACAAGGACTATTTGTACCCGTCATCATTAAAAAAATGTCCTGTTTTTTAGATGTATGAATAAGACGATGAATAAAAATAGTTTTAGGGCTCAAAAAGACACATCTGTACTGGGTAAATTTGTTATCTTGTCCTTTAAATCATTGAGTACAACCACAGCTAGATTATACGTGTGAAACATTATGTGTGTTTTAAAACCTAAACTCTGGACTCACTCAATTGAGTGCAACATTTAGATGTTGCTGTCGGGCTATGACTGATAGTTTTATTGAGGCAAATTAATTTAATCTGCATGTTGTAGTACATTTTTTTTGCTTTCCCTGCTTTCTAGTACTGCAATTACAGTTATGATCCAATACTGTGAGGCAAGTTTTGTACTTCTGATGGGCTGAATAATTTTAACTACAGCAATACCACATACACAATTTCTGCAGGTCACTATATACTGATAGTTTACAGATTGCATGAAAATTGTTATTGGTTCAAAGCCAGGCAATTTTTCAACTGATTTCAATCGACAAAGCCGTTTCTTTTCCCGAACCTTCATTATACATTATTAACACAGTTTTTCAAAAGTAAAAAAAAAGGCTTCTGCGTCATCTACTTTTTTTTTTTTTTTTTCGTGCGTACAAGGTTATTTTTAGTTTCCTGGTTCTACTCAGCAAATTCAGTGTACCTTAATTTACGTGAAAATATAAAAGATGGAAAGCCCAGCTCCCTTCTGCAGCTTTTTCTTCAGTTACTTTCATTCTGCAAGATACTGCAAGCTGTGAGTCATCCCTGCCTCAACCACGATCGCCACTCACGAAGCGCACACAGAGACGACCACAGCTGTGAATCAGCTGTGATCATGTCTTGATTGTGCTTTTCTGATGCTCTATGATAGATTAAAATGAAAACAAAAATGTGATGATGCAATCATTTCTTTAAAAATATCTTTTTTCCCGGGGGCTGACAAACATGTCCATTTCACCCGGTCCCAGTCTGTGTAATAGCACAGACTTGTCATTTATAGTCAAATGAAACACAGAAATCTCTAATGATGATTACTGTAATTGCTGCTCAATTTGTCTGCCTCCACCTCCCCTATCACCTACACTCCCCCTATTCTCAATAATCTGCCATCAGCAGAGTTTCTCTGTTTTCTCATGCAATTAGGCAGAGCAGTGTGTTATTGGTTTCCATGGTGAGTCTCTAAGATAAACATCAAAGTATGTGATAGGAGAGTGGCTTATTGATTCAGGAGATTTCAGGGTTGCTCTCATAATGTGTCCACATTTGACCTTTGACTTGTCTTTATGTTCTTTGACAACACGGCAGATTTTCGTTGAACTGAGGCGACTGTGGGTCATCCCCCTCTGCTCACAGATGATCCTGTCATCCTTCCACCCCCTCACTTCACTCGGGTCTCATACGGCTTCGAATCTCACAGACGTGAAATACGTCCAGGTTTTTAAGCAGTTCCAGTTTGCATTTGTGGTGATGAAATACACATTTCTTTTCACATGAGGAGTAGATTGTAGGAAATGTTTGAAAATTCACAGTGGAGGTTGAAAGATTTATAGTTAGATGATCACAGCACAACTCATACTTTATTTTTGCTGATTCAGAATATATTACCTAATCAAATGCAGGTCTGAGTCCATAACAATTTTGCTTTAATCACTAACTGTATGTGTGTACAATTTTATTTATTTAAATAGAACATAAAAATAATGTTTTTTCCACAATTAAAACATATTTATTTCATCTGGGGTCTGGTTTTAAATATTTACCTATAAGTTCTGTCACTTCTTATAGCACACTTATCAAAGTAACTGCAGATATTTGGCAGCATTGCTTAAATCTTGACAGATCTAGAAACAGGAGTAGTCAGATGTCAGGGTGGCTGTAAACAGTTTATCTAGATCACTTTATACAGCTTGAAAGTGAGCACTCTTAAAATTTGGCTGATAAACACAGTCAGTGCACAGGAAAACTTACTTAAACTACAGAAACCACAGTGGGTCAAATCAAGAAGTTGCTCTGTAAATTGAGATGAACGTTTACAATGAAACTGATCAATTTCACTATTTACCCTTGTTTTTTTCTGTTTGTTTGTTCAAATAGGTTTGATTACACCGTATCAGTCAAGTCTGACTATGCTATGGTTAGGCCTAGAATAGATTCTCCATGATTCATCATTTGTCTTTCAGCCAGCTGGTGATGCTGCAGGTTTGACAAGTTGCACACACCGAAACAGGACTAGCTGTGGACTGCAAAGCTGTCGACATTTCCAAACAGCTTTGCTGCTGACAAAATTCATTTAAAAATCCTTCAATTTTGATTGAATCGTGAATGATTTCAGAAGCTCTGTGCACTCATTTTAAAGGTTTGTAAGATTTGTAAAGGTTCAGAAAATAATTTAAGTTCCAGCATTGGAATTCTTGTTTTGTTCACCAATGTTTACACATTTAAAATACTGTGAAAGTTTAGTGGTTGATATTTGTCAGCTCTGCTTCTGCATACAGTTTGATATATAACATGTTATACACAATTTACTTTACTTTTTAAGCAAGGGCGCTGCGAGGGTCTCTTGGCCTAGTCTGTCAGATGTCACATATAACTTGCAACCAAACCAGTAACACCAGAACTGCCACCACCTTGTCTCACAGTGTGACAGAAAATTACAGCTGCTTCTTCTTCTTCTTCAGACTAAGCCTGACTTTTGGTCATGCATATTGCTGTGCTACTCATGGTAGTTTGTTTGTGTGTCAGTCATGACCTTTAATCCAGTGATTTGTCATTCTTGATACAAAACATCATTTTTGTGTCCCTGTACCTAATCTTTATTTAGTAGTTCTTTGATGATGTGTCTGTGTATATAAAATCAAAAGTCCACATTAAGAGAACTTCTACTCATCTTAAATATGTCACATATTTTCTTACTCAATTATTATCTTTTTTTAATCATTTTCAATCAAACATCCATCGCTTGGTTATGTTTAGGCATTAACAACGCCTGACGTCACTGATAGTAGACGTTCCAGGCCCTAGGTAACCCTCTAATCTATTGAATACCAGGTCGCATGTCAATCAGCGGCGTCCTGTGTTCTCACTGGCAGTCTCTTCAATGACAGCCGAGAAAAGTTTATCAGCTAGACATCAAAGCATGTAACAGACACACCAGCTTCGTGTAGCCAGCATTTTTTCTTCAGTAGTCACTTGAAGTCATTGAATATCACTGAGTTTGTTTGGTCTCTGGTCGCCACGTTGGAGTGAATCACATCCTGTGTGGTTGCAGCTGAAAAACAGTCATGTTTTGAGTTAAAATACAATGACTGCCATGTCTTTTGCATATATCTTACCAGTGAAGACTCCTCTTTACTTTCTCTAAACAGAAATCTTGCTTCGGACATTAAATATACATATTATTAAAATACATTTCTTACAAATTTGTCCTCACAGACACTAAAAAGGTGACCTTTTTTCCATGAACATAAAAAGGTTTTCTTCTTCATGACTCTTTCACAGTTTGTTATGAGACTGGGCTGTGCTTTGAATGTGACAGATAATTATAGAAATATACTCTATGCTATTTATGTTTATATATATTTGATGAGTTGAGACATGCGGTCTGAAAGTGCCACGTTTTGACATCTGTGGTTAAAAAAAGAGAAAAAAGGTCTGTAAACATTTCTATGTCTTCAACAAAGTAACTCAGTGACATCTCTGTAATCTATAAAGGATTACCACAACACTCAGAGAGGCCACTCTGCACAATTTTGCATTTCTGTTTTCCGCACAGAAGAGCCGCAGTCCAGTTTTTCTTAGACAAACCGATCTCTTCATGCTGTACCTCCTCTCTCTCACGCTGTCATGGCGCCTTTTCATCACTTTGTGTTTGCGATCACCACCACTCTGTGGCAGGCCGATGTGGTTTCAGCCCCCTGAGAGTCCCAGAGGCTGAAGGCCTTCTCTTGTCATGTGATTTCCTGGCCTGTCTGGAGGCAATGTGGGCGTTGGCAGAGGAAAGGGTCCAACTAGGCTAAGGCATGCAACCTGTGTGTCAGCTGTGGTTTAGGCATTGTGAAGAAAGGCTGTTAAATTGGCTGCTTCAGCTATCTTTTTTCACACGTGTACTCAAAACACCACCAATTCATGCCTGACCTCCACTCTCCCTGGTGCTCCCTCTCTCTCTCTCGCTACCTTTAACTCTAATGATGGGGAAACATAACTTTTGTGTAATTACCCTGACTGCATCTCCCTCATTAGACTCCTGCGGTGGAGCCTATAAACAGCTGCAGTATGTAGCCCCCAGAGTTCCACAGTATTCACTCTGGACCTCACCCACGCATAACCTAAATACACACCACATAGCAATCAGCCAAACCTACTAAAATCCAGTCATGAAGGCAGTTTTGCAAAAACAACATATCATGCTTTAATGATAGATTTTTAGTAGGTAGTGAATCATGTGCATCTAATACTCCCGACAGTATGACAGTAAGCACTTTGTCTTTCCCACCAGTGACTAACACAACCTCCAGTCTCAAATCAGTAAAATCTGGATCGTTTTTACCAACAGTAAAAATACTGCATAGGAATTTGTGCTTCTATATGCACATACTATTTTCCACAAATGCTACTGACAGAAAACAATGGAGATGCACTACAAAAATCCATGCTTGTGTTTACCTAGTGATGCTGATGCATGGCTTGTTTACTCAAGATTCGAGCAGCTTGTGCCATGTGACCTGCAGGCTGAGTCGGTGGGTTTTCTTGAAAACCAGCTTTGTTCAGAGCCCGTGCAGGTTCACTATCCTTCATTTTCATAATCACTTGGCATTTTGACTGTGAGGAGTCAGTGCCTTTGACCATAAGTGCAACACACTGAATCCATTAATAAAAAGTCAATGAGCATGGTCAATAAGGCAATTTAGCCAAATACATGAATCAACAATAGCGTATTAGAGCTCTTGCCAGTAAGTGGGTCCAAGGGGATGCTGTTTTGCTGCGCTCTGTGAAAAATCTAATGCAATTATTATCAAAATAATGCCCCGTATTGACTGGTGTGAGAGGCCATGAGGTGCATGGGTGGGGTGCTCTGGGGATGACCCCTTTCCACTTCAAGATTGATTGGGTGTGTCTGAGCAATTCCAGGTCCAGTGATTCAGTGGTAGGTCTGTGTGTCAAGCTGCATCCAGGCTGGGTTCACATTATTAACTTAACCGGGATGAGGGCACTGGAAATAGCCTGCAGTGGAGTTTCATTGGGGGACACTGTAGAAATAAAGAGGGGAAAAAGCAGCCCTGCTAAACTTAATTTGTAATTTAATCCAGAGTGCTGCCATCGATTGAGATCACCCTCTGTAATAGCAGTCAACCTGCAGCTGGGCAGTAGATTAAAGCACGTACCACCTTTTTGTCCTCATGGTAATCGTGCCCTCACAAATAGGATTGTAAATGAGCTTTGTCATATTTTGTTTTGTTCTATCTGTCATGCAAATAATGTACTGAATGCACACATCGTTTTAGAAATTGCAAAAAGCCCAGAATTCCCTAAAAACAACAAACAGTCTAGGATGCTACTAAGTACAATTGCTCTATAACAAAATATTGCAGAATATGCAGCAGCTGTTTTTGCATATGTACTTCCTTCCTAGACATCACATGCTCATGTGAGAATGCAAGTGTCTGACTCAGTCAGGCCAGACATTAAATGGTCTTTAACCTGCCAACAAGAACAAAGTCTGTGTGATATTTGATTGTACCTATGCAAGAATAGCGGAAGTCTGTATTTTATGTCCTGTCTCCTACACTCTCTACCCAGGCACCATCCCTGCCAAAAACAAGTAGTAAGTACTTCCATGAGAGCGTGTCTGAAAAGAACTATCTCTGCTGTGTATTACAGTACATACTGTGGACAATATCCCAACATGATTCTCCCAACTTTGACTGAAGTTAATATGTGAAAACAACTTATGTAAAGGAACAGTGAGCCCACATAAAAACATATTTTTCTACTTAGCAGTAATGGTTTCTAGCCATGCAGATGGTTTTTGGTTTTGTTTGCCCACTTTAAGATATCCATCTCTGAGTCTTCTGTCACCCGCCCACAAAAGTGGGCGTGAATGGAATTTCATTTGTGTAGCACAGTGTCATATATGTCATGTGTACGTGTATACATGACATATATGTTATACAAAATTCTACTGTATTATCAATCAGACAACTCAAAGCTTTGGAACATTAAACCAAATATGTGGATGGTTAGGTACCACTAAATATATGATTTCTTCTTCTTGCTTTAGCATCGATTACATTAACTGACCCTTTTTTAATGTGAAAGATATACCTATACATCTTTTAATTTTGGTCGTTTTTCCAGCTGAGTAAAAATTATGTGATGGCTATGACCTTGAGGCCTTTGTTTCTCTAAAGATTTCAGGAGTGAGTTTAAATGTGGCCTCCGACAGCCATACAGTACAATGTTCATGCAGAGACGTGCTCACTCTTCAGTTTGGTTGTGTTTGATCTTAGCTCGGTGTTTGAGAGACGATACCTGTGTTAACTACCATCTGTCAGCTCCGGCCAGTAGCTCTGTCTGCACCACGGAGGAGGTTTACATCAGTCATGGATAAGTATTACAGCTGTACGATTCTGGAAAAGCTGAGAACAGTGTTGCAAATTAGTGTAGGAGTTGGATTTGATGGATGCCCCATCTTGTCAGACGGGTGGTGCAAACCACTCCTTATAAAATAAACTTCATGTCTGTTCTTTGTCTCGCAGCATTTGGACACGTTTTTTGACAAACAAGATTTGTCTAAGCAGAGTAAGCTGAACCATACGTCAGCCTGATTAGACTCAACAAAAGTGAGCAAGCACACTTTGGTTGAGCTATTTGCCATATGGACCAATGAAAGGCTTTAATATTTATACGTTCCACCACAGTTGTAAGGGCGAGAGACACCAGGGGAAATGCATCGCAGCTTTTTTGTAAGTAATATGCCCAATTCCCCTACAGAACTTTTATTGGTTGCGTGTTTTGCTTGCAAAATCCTATATAACGCTTGAAGTACATGGTGCTTTTAGTTTTATTATGGCACCATCTAATCGGTTACTTTTTTCCCCCTCTTAAATTCAATGTTCTTCTTACAGGTTACATTTCACATTTCATTGCCTGGCATGTGTGTAAATGGTGACAGATTACTGCCCGACTTACTGGAAGCTCACGCTGTCACTGACCCACACAAATTTCTTCGTTTTATGAAGAAAAGTGAGATATCAAGGAAAGCCCCCTATTCTGAGCACAGTCTAGTGGGTTTCTTTCCCTTTTCCCATGATCGCTCTCATCTCTCTGCTTGTAGTGCATGTATTTGGTTCAGCATTACCGTATGACTACCAGGTTTTTATCAGTTCCATGTGTTTCATGTGTGGTTGGGGACTAGGAGGGAAAGAATTGATCCCTATAGAAACAGCTCACTTCAATTCTCTCAAACACTTTAGCCAATCAGCCTCCCTGCTGCTCCCACTCTCTCCAATGATATTATTACAAGGGTTTCAGCAATATCTTCAGGAATGCTTGTAAACACACATCCGCAACACACTATTCCCTCATCTCTCCAGCACTGATGTGCAGAAGGTCATGCATGAACTAACAGGAAACTGAATTTGGATGCAGGATAATTTGCAACCTACTACTGTTATTTATTACGATTCAACAACTGCAAGAGTGAAAGAAAAAATGTGTTATGTGGAAATAATGTTTCCATTTCTTTCTTTCTTTTTTCTTTTTTTGTGCGACAGGGCAATATTTATGGGGAAAGGCCAAATAGCCAATGAATCCGTGAATTACTGTGGTGATGTAATGCTGACCTTTAGCCTGATTTTATATGTCATTTTTATGATTATAAGCATCCTGAATTAGCAGCTGCAAAAAGCATTGGGGAGGTGGTCATTTTAAAGATTAGCTTTAACCTTTGCAGATCATTTACGGTGTTCTGGTGATTTTTTATTTTTTTTTGTATGTAAAACTGTTGCATTTCATCAGAGATTTTGGTTCAGCTGTTGAAGCACACACCTTCTGCTTTAACTAGCCATTTTGTGCCACTATTATAGTTCCAGACAGCTTTTTTTTTTCTTTTGTTGTATGATTTATGCTCTGACTAATCCATCACAATCAAAAGCTGGGAAAGATGTTTTCAGCACCATCGCACGCTGTCAAGGGCAGGGGTTGTGATTTAGGGCATGTGGATCTGAGGGCGCTGCGAAGAGAGGAAAGGATTCGAATCGAGCCCAGTTCGCTTTGACACGGGTCAGTGGAGAATGTGAAGGCTGTGGAGGAAGTGGAAAGATTTCATGGTTTTTCAAGGTTTATTTTTCTACTAGTCGGAGGCTGCAGGGTCGCTGGTTTGCAGGTTTCAATTGAACATGATGGATCAAACATCTTGGAAAATAAACACACACTCCCAGAAAGTCGCACTTTGTCATTCTCTTTATGCTCAGACTAATTCACTCCATCAGTTGTGCACATGTGAGCAAGGACACACACAGGAACACACATTCAATTACCACCATTGCTCACTGTGCAGTAACACTTCAGTTCCTCTGACACTGACTGTACTCTAAATAAACAGCCAGATGAAAGCTCAGGTCTTCGTCAGACATAGACCTGCTCTAATGAGCTGACCAGAGGTAATGGGTTGCTAATGAGTGCAACTTCAGTAAGTACTGGATTATTTTAAAAAGGAGAAAGTTCACTTTATTTATATCTGTATGGTGTCTGATTTTTGTTATAATTCGTAGATATGTTTTGTGAGAGAAGACATAAACGATAAAGATAAAATATAACACTAAAAGAGATTGAAATTAAATAAAAAAAGGTGACTTTTAAGATACAGTAAATAATAAATGTACTGCTATAAAGTTCCATGAAACTCAAACCATATTTGGGTGAAATCTGACTGAGCTAACCTCCAGGGTCATATCTTTCCAAGGCTGGAAGCAAGACTGCCCACTGGGAGATGGTTTTGGCCTCCCATGTACGGTCAACTTGGACAATCAGGAACAAACCTATCACAAGCACACATAAATGTGAACATGCAGCTTCATCCACAGCCAGGCGTATACTCTCTACATGCTTCTTTGCTGATAATAATTAAGTGAGAAGAAAAGGAAAGATGAAGAAAACATTGAGACCCCAGAAAAGATCATTCCAGTGATGGAAAGGGCCAGTCAAATACTACACAACACAGCCTTTGCCTATCTTTATTTTATCAAATAAAAAAACAAAGGATGAAATTGAATGATAATCCTTAATCCTTTACCAAAAATATCTATATACATTGCAATAACTGTGTTGACCCAATGGCCCATCTCTGTGCTTGCACGCTGTGAGCTCTTCCACTGGAAACTGCTGGATTTGGTGTCATTTTTTGGATTTTATTACAAGTGGTGATAGTTTAAATAAAAGTTTGGCTAGTTTGAAGTTGATATTTGATTTCTGTGGAGGTTTGAAGTCAGTGATGAAAGAGCAGACACACAAACCGGCAGGTAGTCCAAGGGTTCAAAAAGAAATAACACTGAAGGGGAGATCGGCCAAATGTAAGTCATATATTGTTACATTGTTTATTTTTGTTTCCTGAGTTGCAGACTTTATATTCATGCCCCGAATGAGGAGAAACTAGGGTTAAGATCTGACTGATAAGAAATTAGATGAAATCAGACAGAGATCTATTAGGTGAGATATGATATGAGGCAGAGGAGAACATTAAAGGTGAAATCAAAGACTCGAGATATGTGAGAGCACATGCCAGTATTTAAAACGGTTCTGCAATTAGTATTAAGATCATAATTTTTAAAAGCAAAATTTAATGAATGTAAATGAAATTAAATAGGTAAAACTATTTATAAAAACATATAGCCGTAACATGTAAAATGCAGTGAATTTCTATGTGAAGCAAACTTGAAAATCAGAACAGCAAACTTGCTTAGTTTGATGCTAACTAACAGGGGCAGGACAAACAACGCGCTGATGTATGAGTTTATCATAAAAGTTAAAAAGTAAAACATCAGAGACATCTTTCAGTATTGTGCTGGAATTTGTTACACTGTACAGCTGTGCTTAATAAAGTGATGAATCACTGTGTATATGAAGTTTAAAGACAGTTTACAGAGAGATTTTCTTGCAGTCTAATAATAGCCAACCTAGTTTCAGTGTTTGGTTCTGCAGAGCCTTTTATCCTTTAGTCCTTTTATTTAACAAACTTTGTTTATTCAGAATGGTCCTGGTAATTGGGAGGTATGAATGTAATCACTTCCAGTGTTGTCACTAACAGATCTCACCAGTAATAACAGTAGATATAATTCGAATCAGCTGAACTACCCTACCTTCTTTACGGGCAGATGCCCAGTGTAACAGAGAGGACAAATGTGTCATTCAGTTGACACCAGCAAAATGAGAAATTCCTTATCTTGACCTCAAAAGCCTGCAAAGCCTCCACTCTAACACCTTTTGAGCAATGAAGGTTACAACAAAGATGAAGGTCATGAAATAAACCAAAACCCGGTGATTCTCTTTGATGTGTGTGTGAGGTGGGTGGACATGTGCCCATGTGCAGAGTGTCACGACTGTAATGACAGCTTGGCTAATACTGGACTGGTCTGAATTCTTGTCAGGTGTTAGATATTACACTCCCCCTCTATTTTACATCTCACAAGGTTTATAACACTTTCTGACACGTTCAGCTGCGTCTCCAAAGTACAGAAGATAAACTAGTGCCCACTACCCTTCCTTCTGCTTATAACGCGGGGCCGTCACGGCTGACACCTGCCCAGGAAGCGCTTAAAACAATTAGAACTCCCTGGAAAGCTGAAAACACTGCCTGCCAAGAAGAGAAAGAGATATAAAAGCACAGCTCCCTTTCTTAGATTAAAAACCTTAAATTAAATCAAGTGTGCCATCACTGTGTGCTGGGGAGGGCTCCTAATGGCAGGCTTCTCATTCTTTTATTTTATTAATTCCCTCTCCTTGCTCCTTGCCTCCATCTCATACTGTAACAGCCTCTCTGACTCATCTGCTGCAGTAGAGGAGGGATGGGAGGAAAAGCACCCAAGAGTGTAGGAGAGGGGGTGGGCACAGTGCCCGCCTGAGGCGGAGTGAGTCACGACGCACCGCAGGACCTATTCATCACAGTATGGCACTGGCACTGCCTGCACCTTGGCACTGTCTATCACAGCCAACCTGGGCAGCCATGAAAATTAGGCTGCTTTATCTCTGGGCTCTTATGTTATTGTTGCCTTTCAGCTCCCACGCCTGCAGTTGAGGATGAAAGGACACAAGCACAAGACCCTAGTCAGCTGACTATTTAATATCAGAATGATGGTAGTGGCTGTCTACGCTCTGCACCAAAAAAGGATGTGTTCTTACACCTTAAATTTGTCTGTCAGTGTAAATCACTCTGTCTCCAACATAATAGGACTCTTTCTTTTATCATACTGCCAGCTATCTTCTATTGTTCTTGATCCAATTTGATATCACGTATGTTTGTTGCACATGGACAATTTACACAATATAAGACTGGCCTTAATTTCTTGAGCCTCATATTTGATGTTCACACCAACAGGTGTTGTCTGTGTAGCTGCACACATACACTGCAAGCATGTAATTTGAAATGTGATGTCATCAGAACCAGTCTGATGCCTCTGGATTGTGAGAGTACTGCTCTTACACTGTGAGAGTGACACATTTTATCTGATGTCGATGTGCCTGTTAGTGCAGAGATAAAAGTTTGAATAGAGGGTGAAAAACGCCTTAAAACTGCCTCAGGTATGTGACATCAAATCATTTCTCAGAGAAGACTTGAACACTAGAGGTTTCAGCTTCACATAGTTAATTCCCCCTACTATCTGGGCTGCTACAGTGAAATGTTGCCTTGCATGATTTAATCTTTTATGTCGAATCATTAAAACCACATGTAACACACAAATTAGAAAAGGATGAAACAAATAGAATACCAAGCCACAACAAAGAGGCGTGTAGTACCTGTCAGTCTATATAAAATGGGAATGGATGAGAAAAATACAGTGTAAACACATTTAAACAGCTTTCAGCCATATGAAAAGGAGACTGGAATGTACATGTGGATTTATACACAACATACAGTATATGTCTATATAGCTAACTACTATTGAATAGATTCAATTTTTACCCACAGAGGATCCAAGGGTGCTTTAAAGTGACTTGGGAAACAGATGTAACAGCTTCATCTAAAGCCTTAAACTCACTGGATGTCAGATGCTGAGGAAGAGATAGTGCTGAGCGATGAGACACCGAAGCCTTGTTGTATATTTTCTTTCCATACCAGTCCACTGTGTGTAAGCATGTATGTGCTACTCATTAGTTAGTGAAACCACATCTGTGTTTCCATCTAAACAATATCCTTGTAAAGAATTAAGTGAAATAGCTATCTTCTCCCATGAGGAATGATTGGAAAACGCAAGGTTTTTCAAATGTTTTTTTTCTACTGTTTTCACTCCTGAGCCGACCTGTGGGGTTCTTTTCTCACTGGAGAGGGGAAGAAGTGGCAGAGGCATGTTGATTTAATCTTACCTCTTCACCTGACATTGGTCATTTTGTTTATTCAAATCACATGTCGACCATATAATGTTACATTTATGTCTCTGCTTTCTGTTTTCTTTGATCGAGCTGTCGATGTCAATCTTCTCAGTTTATGTCAGACGAATCGTGCATCGCTTTTCAATCATCACCATTTGTTTCAGTCATCGATGCTAATTCAAACAGGACCGGATTTGTTTCAAAATCTGCCCCGTTTTACCCGTCTGATGTCCGTGTTCTGGGGATATTGTTTGCTCTCATTTTCCTCTTTAATGATCATTTCATGTAAACTCAGAAATGTGTTGACCATATGCTTCAACTTTGGGGTTTTGCTCCCCAAAGTTTTTTACTAATCCACTCATGACAGATGCACACGGACACACTGAGTCTCACTTTGTTCGATGACCAAAGAAGCCCTCGGGCTAGTTTCATTCATATAAAACTATGGACAGACATCATCGTTCTTTAGGGGACTCCGTGGCACATCGCCTTTACAAGTTGCTGAAAAACCCCTCTGTCTTGCTTGTTTTTTTCCATCATTCTTCATCTCTAACACTGTACCACTGCCCACACCCTCGCTGGTGATGACAGGGCTGCCTACCCAAAGCCACTGTATTACTCACAGCTGAAAAAATGTTCGGACTGTGTTGCTTCAAATGCCCTCTCAGAGGAGCTCCCCTTCCTCTGAGCCTAACATCCTTGAATACCACATCCTCCTCTTCACCCCCATCTCCTTTATGCTGGTGTCTGGTCCACCTCCCTCACTTTAATCTTATAAAAGTGGATTTCTGATATAGCGAGTGAGAGGGCTTTTAAGTGGATGGTATTGAGGTTGGTATAGAGTGTGTATGATGGTTGAGAGGCAGGGGGCAAGCTAATGCAATGGGTAGAATAGAAGGCAGGTGGTTCCTGTAATGGCTTCTGCCCCTCCACCTCCTACTTGCACACACCCTCCATCCCCATAAGCCACTAATGAGTCTATATAGACACCCAGTTGTGGTGAAAATGAGAGCTGCACACAGAGAGAAGAGGTAGAAACTGCAGGTCTATTGTGCGCCACGGCACAGCCGGTCACTTACTGATATTGATTCGTATTCCAATTCATCTCAATTTGGCTCATGTGTAGTCACATCCAATTATGTTTCGTCCATCTTGAAAGCAGTTTCTTTCAGCACAGGCATCCGAAAGCAACTGTATGATGGGCTATGCAGCACGCACATAAAAAAATACAGTGTGCTTGGGGACTCGGGGCTGGACACAGTGCAGAAGTGTACGCCTTTATATGTGTACAATCCACTTTTCTCTGTCCAAATGCCTGAAATCCCTGGGGTGAGTGTGCTATACTCCCTTTGTTATAACATCTCCATTTGAGGAGAAGATGAATGCGTTCCCTTCTTCATTTCCCCCCTCCCCGCCTCTTTCGCTCCTGCGTCCCACCAGCTGAAAGCTGCTGTCTGGGTGGTAAAATCGTACGCACAATCCCAGGATACTCTGTGAGAAGGCTGTCATTTACGTGTGTTTTTTGCATGCTTGATGAATCATGTACACATACCGAACAGTAGTTCTAAGGAGCCAGCCCCTGTTTCTTATTATACTCAAGGACACACAGAGTGGGATTTCTCTCTTAATAACAGAGCCTCTTAAAGCAAAAGATGTGCAGGGATGTAAGTCCTCTATACTGACTTGCAGTTTCTTGTGTTTTACATAGAGAACAATGAGAGATTTTCTTTCTATGTAAAACAGTGTTTACTTTACTGAATACTTGACTAATCCTTTTTTACCACTTTGTTTCTATATCTGGCTGATTTATTTTCCTTATTTATGTGACAGCAGCATTTGTATTAGCCTTTCAACAATGCAATCTTTCTATCATCATTTTTTATAATGTATTTTTAGGCCCTTTCACCTGACCATATAATAGTCTGCCAGCCTCCCAAAGAGGTTTATAATGGAAATAAGATGAGCAGAATAAAGCATCTGAATACATTTCTCTGTCACTCTTGTTTTGGCTTTTAGTGGGAATTTGAATTTATTGGCAGGGTACCCCTGGAGATGTAACATCTTATTTTAGAGGTGGTTCTATAGCTCTTTCTTCCTTTTTTTCCTAAACTAAGATCTATGGCACAGTAAAGTATGCAAAACCAAAGGTCACTGTGTCATTTGAGCTAAGATTGCCTCCTATCTGTAAAGGGTTTTGTTTTTGTGGTGGACTGCTACATTTGTAATTAGATTCAACGTTGAACTTTTGTGATGTTTTTCTATGCAAAACTAAGATCATACCGATCTC
The DNA here is from genome assembly GCF_057381845.1 of Rhamphochromis longiceps. NCBI lineage: Eukaryota > Metazoa > Chordata > Actinopteri > Cichliformes > Cichlidae > Rhamphochromis > Rhamphochromis longiceps. The sequence continues at coordinate 32,531,850 of NC_140560.1, read as the reverse complement.
TGATACAGCCTGATAGAAAGAAAACAACACGTCTACCTCTTTGACAGAGTCTGCACCCCGATGTCTCCTTATGACTGATTTTCTTTTGTGCTAAAATGTAATAGAGAATGCACAAACGCAGCCTTGTTAGGATTGATGTTTTTTGATGTTTCTTTTGTTTGTTTTTTCCATATGTAATGGCGTTTTTGAAACTACATGGCATTTGACGCCTTTAGGCATAAACAATGTTTTGCTCTGCACCTCACCAGTCGGCACTCACACTGTGAACAGAGAGGTTTTGAATCAAATAATGAAAAGAAAAATCCGTTCCAATTTGGATCAACTTTGACGAGAGAAACCGGGGATCTCTACTCCAAATAGGTTTTTCTCCTTTCCCTCTTTTATTGGTGTGATTTTGAAGAATGGGTGTCTCCCTTAAGATTATTCCCAAACGGATTTATCTTTCTAACCTGTTAAAGAAGGCTAGGATTCCTAATCTAATATAAGTCCTTTGTGTTGGGAAATGGTGCTTCATAATTCATAGCACTGTAAATCAAAAATACAAATGAGCCCATCCTCACCGACGACATTAGAGCGGAAGGCACAGACTTCAAGTCATTCATTCTTCTGTATAAAACATTGTTCTAATGTTATAAGTCTAGAAAACTTCAGAAATCATTGTACTTGCCGGCTTTTTTTGTTCAAGAAAGTCTGGAATGAATACTGCATAATTTATCCTGATCATCTGGGACTAATAAATGACACAGTTTAGAAGACCTTAGATGCTATGAACACGTGTAGGCTTGACCTGCACCATGTGACAGTCTATAAAAGTTTGGTGTGAGCCAGGTCTTGTAAAGTGTATTTTCAGAACAGGTAGAGACGTGACATTCACAGGTACTATAAGTTTCCATAGTAAATGTAGATCTAAATGTAGTAAATGTAGATCTAAAACCTGGAATTATGGGACAGGATGATGGTGATGGAAGTGGGGGAAAGGTATAGAGGTGTTACAGTTTTTCTCAAATGCTAAAACACATGTCACAAACGTTACCACCAGGTCCCCCAATGTCCAAACACAACACCCTTCTCTAAAGCTACATAAACACAACCACACCTTCCCACTGCAAAACTCAAACTCCCACACCAAGAGAGCAGCTCGAAGCTGTCAAAACTATAAACACTATACACAGCATTACACACTACAGCAAAACAATTGAAAACACAATGCTCAATTTGTGAGAAGGTTCTTTGTTTCATAACTGCCAATGCATATTTTAGAAACTATACAGTAACGGATCGTCGTAGATCTCTGCAGAGGATTAGGCATTTAGATTTGTGAGTTTCATATGAGTAGTATAAATCTATAGAAAATCCTGCATGTACGTACACTACTGTAACACAACTCAGTGCAAAAACAGAATCTATTGCACACAACAGTAATCTTGAAAACATGAACAGGGTGTGAAGTTTTTTTATTTACGTTATTCACACCACACACACACCACAATCACTGTGCGGCATCATGTCGCTGAGCTGTTGCTCGCATCTCGTCCGTAATGATGGTGCGAGGTTGTCTTGCTCTCCCTCCTGGACCTTCTCCTCTCCCATGTTGGCCTTCTCCTCTTCCTCGTTGGTTGCTCCTCTTCCTCCTCTCATTTGAACTCCTCTTCCTCATTGGCCTGCTCCTCTTCTTCCAGGGCCAGCTCTTCTCCCTCCTCTGCATCAAATTCCTCTTCCCCTGACTCTGCCTTCATCCATTGTGTTTGTTTGGAACCTTCAGCATACTGTGCACTCTGAACTTGCTTTTACATGTGGGTACAGCATTAGCAACAAGTGTCTTCAATTTTGAGTCATTGTGTGTAGTGAATGACGCCAGGTGTGTTCCCTGTGTTCAAAGATTGGTGACTGTGGCAAGCATTTTGCATCACATGGGCTTTCATTTGAGGATATGAGCAGAGTTGTTTTGCAACATGTGTTTTAGCAAGGAAAAATGTGTTTAGATTTATGAGTACAGAGGGTTGTGTTTTGTGACTTGTGTCTTCATGTGACATGTGTTTATGGTACTGGAATATGGTGGCTACATTTAGTAAATGTGTTTAGACTACTGGTCATTTGGGTTACAGGATTGGCTTTTGTGTTTTAACATTTGAGAAAAACTGTAATTCAGTAAAGCTGTTCTCTCAGAGCTTGGATATACTCATTAAAAGTTATGAAACTTGTAGGTTGGGGTACAGTTTGTTTTTTAATTTCTGGATTAAGCACGACTTTATTTTGAAATGTGTTTGTCTTAATAAATTAATCGTGAGTATGTTTGTATTTTTATTCTATTAGGTTTTCTCTGTCTGTTTCTTTTTTGTCCTTTGTTGAGACATCCATGTTGATATTTGGTGTAGCTTTTTCTATGTTAAGATGAAAGTTAAGTTTAGACATTTTTTGGTAAAACTACAATGATTGATTTTTATCTGTTTTTTTTAAAAAACATTTATTCTTTTTTCAGACAATTTGAAGTAAATAGAAAAGCGAAGAGAATGAGAAGCAGATGATAAAAATGCATCAATTAGTCCATTTTCTTCTGCTTATCTCATTCATTCATGGGTGGAGTTGGGGGGTGGGTGGGCTATAAATGCTATATTTACAGTATAAAGCATTTTTTAGGAGTAAATATTTACATATAATTGAAAAGTCAGCAATGTGATTAGAGGATAAGAAAAGCTGATTGGTAAAATGTTTTTAGCCCAAAGCACAAAATATACATCAGGGAAAGTGTTACCAAATGTTATACATATATTAAAAACTATTCTGCAACATGAATAATGAAAAATGCATGTTGTAGTGGATTTTATGATGTCAGAAGCATCTCTCTTCTGAGAAATATTTCAGCATTTAGCCACTTTATGAAAGCCACAGAAATTTCCAGACAGCCAACATGGAGCAGAAAGCGTACTGTTTTCCCTTTTAATGCTAAGTTTATATAATTGCCTTATAAAACGTGGCAGACAGACCAACATGCAGCCAGTGGTTACAACTGTGTTAAACCTCAGCTAAGGACCAAACCTGCTTCATGTCAAATTCATACCTTCACCCCCACAGAGGAGACCCTTCACTTCAGGATCCGATTTTTCTTGTGACCCTGAAAAGTGTTTAAAAGGTGGTATGAGATGCTCGCTGGCCTGCAGAATCAGATTGTAAGGGTTGGGGAATAAATTTGTGGCCTTTTGCTTTCATTAAAAACTGTTTCACAGGATGGGGTTGTTGCCTCGCTTCGCAGTGGAATGTTTTATCCAAGAAGTTTCTCATGATAATCATTTATGCTCGGCTACAGCTGATATTGCCTTTGCTCAGGCGGTGGGTGGATGCTTTTTGAAGGCAATGTGGCATTTAAACAGTAGGGTGAGAGCTGGAGACATGAATGAGTAGCACTGGTTTTTATTTTCCTCTCTACTCTTTCCCACATTAATATTTCTCTCTGTTCTCCCCCTCATCCCCCCCCCCCCCCCCCCCCCCCCCCTCCATCCTGAAACTATTGACATGATGCCTCAAATACTGATTGAACACATTGCGCTCATTATAATGCTGGATCTCTATCCAAAATAAACCTTCCATTCTTTCTTTCTTTCTTTCTTTCTTTCTTTCTTTCTTTCTTTCTTTCTTTCTTTCTTTCTTTACTCCCTCAGGATTTAAAGTTACAACAGTTAAGATCCAAAGCTTTTTGACTTGACTGCATCTTTTTCGTCATTTAGCCTCTTTGAATGCAAGTATCTCTTGGATTTAGTTTGGGAAAATTTGTATCTGAGACAAGGTCAACATCACTGAACAATTTTACGATCCAAATGTTGAGGTGAAGTAAGAGAGGGATTGAGAAATCAGCTGTTAGAGAGAACTTCCCATAATGGACGCCAGCACTAAAACACTTTCCAAAAACATCCTTTTTGTTAGCTAAAATAACACTAGGAACTATTTTGAGAGTAAACTTTTGATGTGGACTGAGCTGTAGCTATGTTAACATCTATTGCCAAAGAATTAAACCTTTAAAATTCATTGTGCTTTTAATTATTTTAGATGGAAGTCAGTCTCTATGCAGCTCTTTGGTACTGTCAGATCTCTTTGATCCACATCAATATATGTGCACACATGGTAAATGTCAGTGTCTTGGTGCCATGGTGCAGTTACTGTACTCTAATACTGAACCTTATGAAAACATATTAAAAGAAAGAATTACAGACAAAACTTGTGGCACATGAGAGATCTGAAAGTATGGCACCCTAAGTTTCAGGACAGAACTCAAAAGTTTGCAGCCATGGGTCACATGAAAAGACCTTTGGCATTGTTGTGGTACATTTTGATTAAGCCTTTTTTATAGAAGTGATTTTAATAAATTCCTTTGTTGAACAGTGGTATGGCCTTCAAGTTTGCTTGTGATCTTGAAGGGAACACTTTAATTTATGAGGTAGTTTGATGAGAGGTCAATGCTTTCCATGCACAGACACAGAAAAGAGTCCAATAAAGAAAAATCCAATATATTTAGGTAGGGATGCAGACAGCTGAACACTGCAGCTTGTAACCAAAATAACATGTGCTGCATTTCAAAAAGGGGTTACCTGTCTGTCTCTCTGCAGTTTGCCATGTGTTTGGCTTTAGTTTGGGAAGACTGGGACCTGCTGTCAATGTGATAGAGTATGTTAAACTAAGGGGGAGGAGAGGGCGATGACAGGGTTTAATCCCTCTCTGTGGCACAGGCCTGTTGTCCATGTCACTACCCCTGTGGTTTAAAAAAAAGGATAGATCAGATCGAACTCTTAGCCTTGCAACTGAACATGTTTGAGATATAGAAATCCAAGAAGAAGGGAGTGAAACAAAATGCATGTGGGGGTGAAAAAACAGGAGAGGTTTGCTGGAGAGACACCAGGAATAAGTTCTCACAGGCAACATTTGAGAAACATCCTGATACTCCCATGCATGCACGTTCAGTGTCACTGGACTTCATTATATCTTTACTAAGAGATTCGTATTGTTGTTCTGCTGCACTGTACAACAATACGCCCACCTGCAGGTATGGCATGTCTGTTTTATTTTAAAATCCAAACCTCTTATTACAAGATTTTGGGCCAGCCAGGGGCCACTCTGGGAAACCCATTAGGAGGTGTGTGTGAGCGGAGCCAGTGTGCGGTTACAGTAGTGCAGGACTCTGTCTGACTGAAGTGGTCTGTCTCTGCACTGTAATGAAGCAAGAGCTACTTAATCTTTAGCCTGACTTTATAAGGTGTCCTTTCAACTCCAATGGAGCTGGGATAAGTGTAACCCTTGAGAGAAAAAACCCTTATAAAGTACAGCATTTTGACTGAGCAGAGCTGCCATGCAACATTCAGCTCAGCTTGTAAGGTCAAACTGCTTGTGTCTCCATTATGAAAAGTGCTTGTTTTATTGCTGCACAACATGTTATCATCTATGGCAACAGTGATTGGGCTGCAAATACACTAACAATTGGAGGAATGGCACAGTACGGCGAGGTAAGGTACAATTAGAGGATTAAAGACCACCAGGGCAGCTGCAGTCTCAACTCTCAGCTGTCACTCGTTTAAAAACAAAAAACTGTGACAAGGATTGAGAGGCAGATTGCAATTTGAGGCATACAAATATTTTTATGTGGCCACTCTGGAGTTCGAGTTGGCTGAGTTAAACCTCAGTGGATGGAGAGAAGGAGACAGGATGGTGGTTATAACACTGCAAACAAACAATCATTCTGTCATTACATAGCTTACAGAACAATGCATGATTAAGAAAGAACTTTTTACACTGCTCTGTTTACTGTTATTTAGGCCTTTGTAGTGAATTGCTGTGACATTTGCCTAAATGTCACAGTAATTCATCTCCAATTTGTAAAGATCTGCCACTTTAAACCACAAATGAAAATGGATGTATTTACAGGGAGAGCTAGTGGATCGCTCATAGATCGGCATTGCTTTTCAAAGGATGAGCAACAAATATGGCAAAAAAATCCAGTTTCTAGCTATTTCCTTCTTTTGGCTTTACATTTGTTGGTTTGTATCCTATGACCTGTCTGTCTACAGGAAACTGAACATGTCAAAGAGAAGGGAAGAGCTTTTTTCAATGTTTTCTCATTTACAATCAATAAATACTTCTGCTTTTCAACTCCCAAAATGTTCGCCAAGAATGTGAGCTAAATTTTAGTCTACTTTTATAAACTTTTTCCAAGAACAGAGGCAATCTCTGGACGAAAAATTCAAAACATGAGGACGTGAGCATGTGAAATGGCCTTCTAGTTTACTGAAACAGATACTTCACTACTGAAAGTCCCCCTGGGAGCAAGGTTATCATATTCTGTCATTTCCTCCTTACATGGATGAAGGACAAACCTCAATCATTGTTCTCTGCATTGCAATATTGCCTTTAATGATGTTTATTTGTTTTATTAACTTTATCAATTCTTCTTTAATGACAGCAATGTTACCTTCAGCCAGAGAAATCATATTGTTTCATTCAAAGCTGATATTTTTTTCCCCTTTGGGCATCAGAATAGCAGAAATCTCTAACAATTAATATGTTTACTTTAACCACAGTGCTCTGATTGATTCCTTGATTGATTGTGTTGGAAGCCAATTACACGACCCAAAGGATCAGTGCTATACAAACAGTGTAAACAAGCCATTACCGCTGAGCCTTTGCTTCCTTGTAGAGATGAAGTACAAATACAGGTAAAGCTCCTTTTTACATTTCTAAGCCATATCCTGTTACGTGACCATTGGTCCAGTGTCTGCCTCTGGCCCTCAAGCAGCCCCTGTAATGACCTTAGTGACCTTTTTAATGGGCGAGGACGTTGAAGAATAGACATAGCCAGTGGTTCTTCATCAAGGTAGAGAAAATAAAGAGGAAGGAAGTGAAAACTTGGAGAGTTGATGCTTCCCATATGTCAACATCACTAAAGCTTGTTTCTAATCATGGCATAGCCTTAAGACGTATATGGAAAGACTAGTTTTAAAATAAACCAATCACTGGTATTATTCCCATGGCACCTACTAAAATACGCAAGTAATGATAATAATGAAAAATGATGAGTAAGAGGGGCTAAAAGTGATGTGTAGGCCCAAAGGTAGAGATCATGGCTACAAACATTAACTATCATGAAGCCACAGATACACAAATAAGCAGCTTTGAAGTATTGCTGCCCCCAAGGAAATTAAGCAAGGGCCTTAGAGCTATCATGTTCTACTAAAACAACACTAGTTACTTTTCATACTCTGAGATGACCCATGCAGTAAGCCATTCCCGTCTCCTAAAAATTACACTTTGTTGTGATATTTTGATACCACGGTTAGCATTTACAGGATATTGTTTTATACAGGAAAACTGTTACTCAATAAGGCCCATCTACTAGTTGTTTTTCTCTTTCTCTGTGACCCAAGAATTAATGTGTAAGACTCACAAGCTGGTACCCCAAGGTCGAAAACACCACAGAGACGAGACCACTTCCTTACTCCCATCCTCCCTTTTTCTTTATCTCTTAGAAAAAGGCTCGTTAAAGGCCAGGTGGTTTGTTTCAGAATTCACTAATGAAAGAACTCTGTATTCTATGTCTAGGAGTGTATTTTGCTGGGATGATCATAAATTGTAGCTGAACTGATAAACTACACACAGGATACTTCTTTGCTCACAAGGCAGGAAGACGTTTCCTTATTTGGTCTGTACCGGTTTGAACTGAGAACTTGCTGACACACGAACCTTTTTTTCCTCTATATAAGCTGTTATGTACTAAATAAACCTTTGAGTCGATTGGGAAGGCAACCTAAAGCAGTCTCTGTTTTCTTGTTCTCCCAAGCTGCTCCCGAGCTCGTACTAACACGCTGAATGGCATACCTGAGTGTTACTTTGAATAATTAGGAATCTTATAAGGAAAGGACAGAACTCTGCTTATCGCTCGTGCCTTGGAGGGAAAACCGGGATGGACATTTTTTTCCTTCACACTTTAAATACAGCTAAACTGCAACTTCAAGGGCCTTTTCCTGTCAAAATAGTGGTCACATTTAAAAAAGATGCCTGCATAAAGAGGCTTGAAGATTCAATTTTCACTTTCGTTTGATTTAACTTTAATTGAAACTTTTTTATAATTCATTTGTTGTTTAGTCTTCGAATAATGGAGGCAGCCATCTTGTCAAACACACCCAGGAACAGCCCTCTGAGTGATGAGGGGTAACCATGCATGTAGCTGTCACCAAAGCAGGAATTCAACATTACCATAAGCCGTGTCTGCTTCCCTCCAATTTCTCCCATGTCAGAAGACGCGGCTGTGGTGTGTTTATACAACTTCAGATCCCTCAACAGTGAACCAGAGCAAGAAAACTCATTTAATAGAGAACGACTTAAATGACATAACAAGTGAGGCACTTCATATGAAACATCTCGTCGCTTACTAGAGACTTATTAGAAATGGGAAAAGTTGCATGTATTGCCGCATGGCTTCACAAACCATATGTTGTGTGTGTGAGTGTGTGTGTGTGTGTGTGTGGGGGGGGGGGGGGGGGGGGGGGGGAGTAATCCTTCACTGTCAATAAGCTTGAAAGCTCACACAGCCATTGCAAATCAATTACAAGTGATATGAGGCTGAACACATGTTGCGTTGCTTACACACTGTACTCATCTCTAAAACTGCACAATAGGTTATCAGTCAAAGCCCAACAGTTCATTGCAGTGCCTGACGACATGTCCAGCTCCAGCCTGCTGCAGTGTTTATGTTTACTGGGCGGCGTTGTTGCTCAGTCTGTGGGTTATTACACTGTTTCCTGGGACCCAGACGCAATCTAACCTCACCCGTCTGCTGGTGGAGTGAGAAAACCGATTTAGACTGGACCTCCGGCTATCAGAGTGGATTATACATCCAGCGTGTCTGATAGGCATGGGATGGGGCACCTACAGCCTTAAACTTGCTTAATGGTTTCTCAGCCTTGCTTGGTTTTCTGACCCATCACCTGCCAGACAGAGCATATCCAGAGAAATACTAATACTATGACTCCTACTTTTTGACAAAACCATAATCAAACCTTAATACAAGGGCAGACAAAGAGATTTAAAGATGCCGTTTTTGTTTTTTTGGATGCTGTTTGCTGGTGCCAAGTGGCCCAGAGCACCCCAGAAGCTCCCACTTGGTTTATTCTGGGATCACTTATATCACAGCTATGACTATATTATATTGTCTTCTTCAGTAGGTTTAGTGTGAGTATCATACAGCTGTGAAATTTAATTCTTTTATGTTCAAAGGCTGTTTGGACCCCACAAATATGTGGGCTTGAAAACTGAGCTTGACAATTTCATGGACTACTACAATTACATCTGGATCTTTGTACTGATTTACAGAAAGGGTAGTTGGGAACTGAAGAAACTTGATTCTGGAAAATCAAAACAGTATGCGATAAGCTGCAGTGATCCAAAGAGGAGGTGCCGATTTTCAGTGGGAATGGCAGCATAGATTTAGTCAACATGATAGTGTCACAACTGTGCAAGATTCACTCGCGTAGATTTATTGAGGTGTGGCTGATTGAAGTGCTGGTAGTGTTTAAAGATAAATAGTCTGACCAGAAAGCACTATGCAAAGCTATCTGCATGTAAGTGAGGGCAAGGAGTCACGGATACGAGTAAACTCAATCAGAAGTCTTCAGCTATTGTTATTGTTGACTTCCCAGTGATATACTGTTCATGTGTATTTCATTTAAGGAGCATTAATCTTCCAATAAATTATCAGAAATGCTGTTCAGCTGCTCCAATAGTCACATCTCTCTCTAGTTTGTTTTTTAAAATCAAGTTTCATCATTTGTCAAAAAAGAAAACCAAATGTCTCCCAGGAGGGACCGCCTGAAAACATGACTGATCCGGCAATGTACAAGTAATCCCAGGCTATAAACTCTCCCCAAAGTGTCTGCATGGTCCATATGGTTCATATAACTATATAACTATTAGCTATAATTGACCAGTACTTGGGTAAAATGCAGCCAATCTCCAAGCTCCAGTCCCTTCAGCTCTTTGGAAAGTAGAGTTCAGGAACGAGTTCATCAATCAAAGTAAGAAAGCTGGCAAACGAAATAAACATGTCATCACTGTTACGTGGACATAGTGTAACACCTTATATTGAAACACAATGTGAATAATGAATGCGTTCTTTACTTTTGGTGTATCTGGCTGCATTTGAGTTATAGCAGTGTGCTGTTTGCAGTGATCTGAAGCAGTTTCATCATGGGGTCAGATCACTCAGTGGAGCCCAGTAAACCGTCCTCCCCACAGGCCCGGCTTGTAATGACAGAAAAGGGAGAGGCACACCTGGACACCATCCAGAATGACATACCCCTCTTTTCTCTAGCTGACTGTAAAGCATGGCTGTCAGTGGAGCTCTACGTGTTTGTAAGTCCATTTTTATGCTTCTCTCTCTGTGTGTGAGATATGATGCTTTACTTTGTCACATCTATGAGAGCAAATGTACCACGAACCACTTGAACTGGCCCCCACTCGTGCATATGTTGCTGAAGCATCACATCAACAGTGTCAAACATCTTTTATGTGTGTGTTTGCAGTGGAAACCAAAGGTGATGGTTAGTGTGTAGGATGTTTATTTCATCAACGCTGTGGGTATCCCTGTGCAAAGCACGTGTGTTTATGGAATTTGGACAGAGGTAGCAATGATAGTACTGACTAAGCAAATTACACAAAAGTCTCATTTGCACATAAACACACCCGGAAACACTTCTACACATGTGTATACAGAGATGGAAATAAAGAGAGACACACATGTGTTACACTGCTGTTCCTCATTTGTGCTCTGTATCTGTTGTAGCTCTATCATCTGTTAAACGGAGGAAGAGTAAAGTTGAAAGAAGCACATTTTGGGACAGTTTAATCAATGCTTAGAAATGTGAACAAATGTCTCCCAGAGCGCCATGCTGTCATGATTTACAGTTTGGAGTGTTTTCTATAAAAACAGCGCTTAATTAAACAGCAGAGCCAACACATACAAAGCACAAAAAAGCTGTCATGTCTTTTATGTGCATTAATGAAGGCATTATTGACACATGGAGGGAGATCATTCTTCTCCTAATTGCTTTATGGGCAAGGGTCAAGGGTCAGGGTCATCAAAAGAACAGTGACTTTGGAGCTTAAATTCAGACAAGTTTGTGTATGTGGATGTATTTGTAAATGTTAAATGTAGATTCACTTATAGATAAGAGAGACTACTCCAGAGTAGCACTGGCCCAGTGGAGTCCACAGAGAGAATATATTTAAATAATACTAAGAGCCTTCCTAAGTAAAATATTGGATTAAGAAAATGAAATGACCTGATGTCAAATGAATGACAAATCTCTAATCAGTATGGGTTACATTTTTTCAAAGCATGCATAAGCACATTTCACATACTTACTGTGAGTTATTTTGACCTGCAATAAAGTAAGCCACCACATTGTTTAATTCAGTATACCGCCTATATCCAAACAAGAAATAGAATTGTAGAGAATGCAAAAAGTGTATTTATAACTGTAGAAAAGTCTTACTGTGAGTGACTGGAAGAAAACTGAAAGAAACGGTCAAACCTTTAAAGTACAGTAGGCTGTAAGAGCAGGCATGTTGCTTATTAAAACTTGAAACAGATGCTGATCTGCTCCTCACTTCATCTTCTTCCCAAATATTAGTTGGAGGTTCTTCATTTTTGGCACAGTAGATCTAGAGTGCATTGCAGATGTGCGCTTGCAAGTGAAGAATAACGGAATTTCCTGGAGCAATTTTACAGTTTTTGCCCGTTGCTTGAACACTATAAACCCATGCTTAGACTAAAGTAACACAACGTGAAGCTGTTGTTACCATACCTCAAACACATGTACCCCTACCTTAAACAAAAGCGCTGCTTTGCACCCCAGTACCAATTATGCAACACACCTACTCCCTCATGCAACACACATGGTCCTGCATGCTACACTCTATTTCATACATAAGACACTTCGCTCACAAAATGAAATCTCAGGGTGCCATTTGGAAAACACATGTATCCAAAATACAAAACACATCGGGTAATTGCAACCACTCAAATACACACCTGAAGGCACCTACTTGCAAAACCGAACACCAATTAGCCAACTACAAAAAGCCCTCAGCGTAGCCATTCCAAGAACTTTGCAAGCATGGATGGAGGGAGAGCAAGAGGATATTTACCCTGGTGCCTAGCGGGAGAGGACATTGCTTGCGATGTTGATGAGGTCCTGTGGCCAGACCCCAACAGACGGCGGGATCCATGAGCCCACTTATGCACAATTGTCATGGTTTTTTGTGTTTACAGTATAGTGTTTTTTCTATTGCAGTACTATTGTGTTGTTGTTGTTTTATTTGCTGTACCTGTATTCATGGTACTGCAATGTACAGTATTGAGTAGGTCTATTTGCGTTTATGGTTGTTTGGAAATGTGTCTCCTGTAAATGTGCCTTCTGAATAAACAATGGGAATCAAGGACTGCAGTGTTTTATGTACAGCAGACTAGTGTGTTCCCCCTGATCTGTGAGTGTTTGCATATGGTGCTGGTATGTGTCATTTTGTCAACAGAGTTACATTTTGACAAAGGAATGTTAGGTTTTGACAGCAGAGTTTAGGTTTTGGGAGTAGAGTTCCAATTTGGCACAGATGTGAATAGTATATTTCCCAGTGTTGTGTCATGTGTACTTGTGTGTACAGTTTTGGCACAGCGAGCGGGGTTTTGCAAAATGTGTTCAAGCAGTGGGCAAAAACTGTAATTAGAATTGGTGTCTTTACCTAATTTTTACCAAAGTGCTTTTAACTCAGGACCTACAGTGTCAAATTTCTGTGCTTTTCCTGTCAGGTCTACCATGACCATGCCGTCCAACTTGTGTGGTATACCAACTACATATTTCCTTTGAAAAACAACCAGTGAATATATTCAGTATTACAGATCCAAAGCTGGGCAAAATGTCAAAACCAATTAGCGGTGCATAAATGCATCTGCTGAGAAATAATTGTGATTCAAACCATAAGTCGAAGTAAATGCAAGCTTTAATTGTCTCTATAAATAATACTGCAAAAATACAGCAAAGTGACTGAATATCAAGAGTGCGTGTACATTTTCTTTATGAGAAAGATCAAGCCTGTTAGGAGGCAACAGGTAGCATATATTGACTTTCCTCTCTGACTGCTCTCCTGCTATTGCTGAATTGTAACCGATTCTTGCTTGCTGATACTGACTCTGTTAGGGCAGCGTGCTCCGCTTCTCCTCCCTGCTGGAAGCACTCCTCCTATTGATCTCATTCTTTAAGTGTTACCATAAATTCCCTCCACATTAGTTTAAACTGGATAGCCTTTCGTCCACCCCATGATTCATCCAGACAGTTATCAACAAAGAAAGAAGCATCCTTTATATGCCATCTTCTGAAACTGCTGTTCATCCCTACACTCTTGTGTTCCCCCTCCTCTTACATTACCCTCCATCAGCCACCTCTACTCCTCTCACTTTCCTCTGCTTAAGTGTTATCTTTCCTGGATTTGTGCAATACAAAGAGCCTCTACAGACGATATTGAATTTACCCCTAATATGCTTTTGATCCATTTTATCTGCGTCACTTGCTTGTTAGATGTGTGGCCACTATCTATGTTGTTGATATCTGAGATGCATTCAGTGTACTTAAAATTTTTTTATAATTCTTCAAGAAAAACAGCAGATTTATAGAAAACAAGCTCTGACAGATAAGTTTCCCATGAAACCAAAGTACCCCTCTTGGACAGGCTGTTTAATGGACTACAGATGAGCTTCAGTAATGCACACACATACACAAGCTGGGTGACATTGCAGATACATTTTGCAGTTTACGACCCAGCTTGGATGCCGATGCCTCATATGTGTGGAACAAAAGTCAGTTAAGTTTTTTTCCTGTTTATCAATTTGCCTTATTGGCCCAAAATCCATGCTATTTAAACAAATACAAAACATAGTTTTAAATTTCTGTTTGACCAACACGAAGAGAAGCAGAGTCAGCAACAAACACCAACGAAACAGAGCAATCCAAATGGTGTCAGATATCATTACTTGCACCTATTACATATCCGACAATTACCTAGTCCTTTGCCAGTTCTACAGCTTCTCAGATGTCGTTGAATCACAGAGCCCTGGTTTTAATTCCCCAGATCTGCATTTCTGAAAATCTCCTTGAATTATTTGCCCTGAGTGTTCAGCGTTCCTGAAGTGTGAACCACTGGATTCACAAATCATTCCTGGGTGAAGCCATATGTGAGGGTTTAAATGTAAAGACGGCAATAATAATGCTGGTCTGGAGCCAGGTTCTGCAACAGAGGAGCTGTTAAAGGGATTTCTACACTAGGTACCTGAGTGAGGGTTTCAGTAAGTGTTATTCCCAGCAGGTATTTCAGTGCCAAACTCTTGGAAGAAAAATCCTTTTGGTCCACTTTATAAAAAAAATAAAATAATCCGAGGTAATTTTAAGGTCTTCATACAGATGTCATTCTGAGATAACATGCTAGCATGCATCTTATAGATATGTTTGTTATGCATGTGCACTAAAACGCTAAACTTCAGAGCACTAAATTGGATTTGAGAGATCAAAGTAGTAATTTAATCTTAGCTTTTCAAGCACGCTGCAATTTGTGCAGGAAGTTTTGATTAAAAAGCATGCACATCAGTGTGAGGAGTGTTGCCCACCTCCATGGCAGACAGTTAGCTGATTAATACCCCAGAGAAGCCAATAACATTGGCCAGCCCATTAGGCCTTCTGCACTGCTTTTGAAGAAGACAAGTAGTGAGTGGGTTAGAAAGAAAAAGGGGACAGTGTGCTACAATATATCAGCCCCATCCAACACACACATAACAATACAATTAACTCCAATGGTCTCTTGTACATGAATGGTAGTAATGGACTGAAACACTAGTGGGCCTTTTGTATTCTTTCACACCACATAAACCTCATCACCAGTTAAAAAAAGTAAAACAAATACATCTCCAATCCACTTGTATTATATTATATGGAATCTGTTTGCTTTTCGTTCTTTGCTTTGTTTTATGTTATTGGATTTTCAGCTGCTCCCTTTAGGGGTCGCCACTGCCAATCACCTGCCTCCTTCTCACCCTATCAATAACATCCTCTTCTGTCACACCAACGCTCTGCATGTCCCCCTTCACTATATCCATGAATCTTCTCTGTGGTCTTCCCCTTTTCCTCTTGCTTGGCAGCTCTATATTCAGTATCTTTTGTCAAGTATATTCACTATTTCTCCTCTGCACATGTCCAAAGCATCTCAGCCTCTTTAACTTTGTCTCCAAACCGCTTAACCTATTTTCATTATTTCAACTAACATATTATATACAATAACAGAAATACCAGCAGTAAATCCTCACATTAAAGGTGCTAATATTTATCACTTGACCGGCTAAACTATTAATTTGCTTTTTAGCTTTTATTTTAGCTTGGTTTACGTCAGTCACTGCGATGGTAAATTCATTTTTTTTTTATTTGAGCTTAAGGTTAAATGGCATTTAAGTTCATGATTATCATAATTTCACTTTTATTTTTAACTGAGTGCTTCCATTGCATTTTTTTAAACTACATTTTAAATACTTGCATTAAAACAGATCACTAAATTGGTAAGGATTACCTTTAAATGTATTAATGTGGGAAGTTTTAAGTAAAATGATATGTGTCTGGAGCTTAATGTTCATTTAAATGATGCTCATTAGAATTTTTGCAGTCTCAAAGATATCCAACAGAGACCTCAAAGACTTTGTTGGTTTTAAGCATTGGCACTGCAAACTAGCCCATTAAACCCCAGGAGGATTCAACCCTGTAATCTCCTAGTCTGGATCCCAAGCCTAGATGACTGGGGAGGGTTGGTTCAGTAAGGGCACAAAATCTTGGCTGAATCAAACAGATGTTTGAATGAGATTTCTACACTGGCTCAGTTGGGACCAGGGTCAACAATGAAAGCCTCCAGTGCAGTTGTCCAGCAGTGTGCCAGTGGAAATTTGTGGAAAGGGTGGGAGGAAGCAAGACAAAAGGAAAGGCAGGAGTTTGGTGGTAAGAGTACGGATTTTAAATATATCTATGGATACAACAAAAGGGATAGAGTTGGCTTATTTAATGGAGAGAAGTGTGATGTGTGCAGAAGACCAGTTGGATGGTTTGAGCATGTGCAGAAGAGGGACAGGGGCTGTATTGGACAAAGGGTTTTTAACATAGAGCTGCCAGGCCCCAGGAGAGAAGAGAAGGACCACAGAGAAGAGTCACTGATGTAGGGAAGGAGGACATGAAGAGGATTTATGTGACAGAGAGGATGCTAGAGGTAGGATGACACGGGGAGGAGATGAGCCACTGTGACGACTCCTGAAGGCAGCAGCCAAAAAAAGAAGACTGCAAACTAATCCATTTCATTAAACTGTTTTTTTTCCTGAAAACATATTTTTCTGGTAGCCTGAAAAATAGAACAAACTACCTCCAAATAAACATTTAACTGTTGGTTCCTGTTTAAAATACCAACATGACAATCATACAGTTTATTAACATGAAGTGTGTAAGAAAGGAGCGTGCCACATGCCAAATGACCTCATGTCTCAAAGCTCCAAGCAGCCACCAGCCCAGTGCTGCTGTGCGACATATCCACCTCATTTGCTACATTAATCCAGTCTTCTGCTGGTGCCTCTGCGTATATGCATCTTTTCCATTATCCGGATGATTTACTTTTCAGGATCAGTGTGCTCGAGATCCACTTGAATATCCTCTGAGGTGGAAGAAAGAGTTTGAGTCGCAATTCCCAAGTGTTGCATGTGAGGGTTTGACATCTACAGTACGGAGTATAAAGAGGAAGCAGATTGACTCATGCTGCACTAATCGAGGGTCACCAGCTTCCTATGATGTGATCCAGGAATTAAATGTCAATGAGTTTTTAATCTATTTGATTCTGCATTGAGGTGTTGCTGGTTAAGGTCGCACTGAGTGTAATGATGTGTTAAGTTCAGCGTAATGAGTTTTTCGTGTGCTGTTCTTGCACTGTTTGTCTTAGAACTGCATTTATTATTGGAAACATTATTTCTGTCTTTATTAATAACGCTGGAATAACTGCTTAATTTGTTAGCTGCCATTCTTGGCATCATGCAAGAGGTCAAGATATAATCACTTCACTTGTTCCATCGAGTAGACTAAACACGCCACCATTTTTATGAGCTTAATCAAGAATATGCGGCACAGAGCCACTCCAACCCCCGTTATGTCTCCGTCAAATGAATTCTTTATATTGACATGATAACACATCTAAGGAGAAGGTTTTTTATAGTATTTTATACACTTAGACTAAATCAAGTTCTTGGTCTTCGTCTGTAAATTGTAGGCTGTTTTATTGAGAAAGACAAGGTTGGTGGTCCATTTGAAACATAAAAGAAAGGTCTGACAGCTACCTCAATCCACCCTGCACGCACACACACACACACACACACACACACACACACACACACACACACACACACACACACACACACACAAGCCCACTTAGAGTCCAGCGTCTGACCCCGTTCACCAGCATCTCCATTAACCAGAACAGTGTGATTTCATTACATGGGGTTTAATTGTGTTCCCTGCATCTCAACATGCTCCAGTAGAAACAGTGGCGTGAGGGCGGCTGGTGGAAACAGAAGAAGAGAATGGCTATAGGGATACAGGGCAGGGAGGATGTCAAAGCTTTTATTCACAAGCTTTTAAAAAGCTCTCTATTCCACACCGCTGCATTTCCCCCTCTGCAGGGCAGAGAGCACATCTGCACTGAGAAAATAACCTCCAGCCTCCGTGCCGCCTCGCAAACAAGCCACAATAACAAGATGCGGATGGGTTTCTGCACTGCAGCCCCAATGAGACACGCTGCATTTTCCAATTTTGTGACAAAGGAGAAAGAGGTGACTGTGTTCATCAAATCATGCCGCTTTGTGCTTTTTATTCTGATGGAGTGAAATTAAAGATAGCTCTATGAATGCGGAAACACTTACCAGGACCACACAAGTACAAGGTTTGAGAAACCGAACGAGTGAAAGTACTTCAAAATAAAGATAAGAAGAGCAAAGGTTCTACAAACTAATTTAAAAAAATAGCTATGGGCTTTATCAGCCTTTCACACAACTTCCTCTAAAACGCTTCATTGTGTCCTGTTTTCTCCTGACAGCTGGTGCCTATTTACAGCTACCGTGTAATCACTTTTGGCAGTTTCAAAATAAAAGCAGTGGGAGCAAGACATGGGAGAGACCTCGCGTTTTGCTAGAGAAGGAACAGGCCCCACTGGGAATAAAATTAAGGGATTTCTGGGCTGGTTTGTGGTTGACACCTGACATGGTTCACTTTCTTTTTCCTCCAACTGGAGTTGAAACACCTGCTGTGGCTTTCTGCCGTTTCGTTCCCATGTCAATTCATCCAGACGCCTACCGCTGATTCAGCTATCACAACACAGCACACAGACGGTCAGGTTGTGTCTGCTAATTTAATGTCAAATAAGTTTCACAGGGCAAGACCTTACATCTGTGCGTGCTCACATCTTTGATACCACATATTTACCCAGTGTGGGACTGCTTGTGTGCAGCAGCATGTCTTAAAGCTGAAATACTTCGTCTTGAACTAGTTTTGTGTTTCAACCGCCTTTTTTTTTGACATACCAACATTACTAAGAATATGCACGTAGTATAGACCATGGCTAACTTAAACATTCAAACGGTACCTCGCTAACTTTACCATTTTGCTCCTAGTGGCCAACTGTCATGTTCTTTCTAACCTTTGCAAACATATATAAAAATTGTAGCATTGCTCCAGGTCCCTGTTAAACTCCCTACCTTTGGCACGCTAATTGGTGGCACCTGGAAGCCACTTTGAGACAATGCAGAACTACCACACAAGTTAAATGATCCACCCCTGTAGGAGGAAGAACAAGATGAGAAACAGGTGTGACCAATAAAAAAGCGAGAAGATTTTAAAACAACGGTGTAGGAGACAATATAGAAATAATCAAAGACTTCTTTGCGAAGTGGCAGCAAATAAAGATAATATCTGTATATCCTAACAGAATAACAGAAACTGTTCTTTCAATTAGGCTGCTACAGTAAATACTTCTCCATGCAGCTGTTTGTGGTATCACAAACTGTTCCCTGATCTGCGGTAACAGACGAATCTACCTCCAAACCAGTTGAAAGGCTTGTGGTTAGCCGATGGCTTTGAGTGCACCTAATGCCAACCTAATGCCGTAAATGTTTTCAACCAGATTTTATGATTCGGAAACTATTCCTGTGAAATTACATCCATGCAAGTTCAAAGTCTTTTACCTTTAAAGAGAGACGGCATGGGCTTTTATTGCACCTAATATGGTGTTAAACTAAGGCAATAATGAAACCATTACAGATGACCATCTATTTTCACATTTCTTTTAAACATCTTATTGCTTGTAACCGTAGATGCATTAAAGACCTCCATGAGTGGAAGGAATCTATCAAACCTTTCCAAAAAATTAAGACATTTGTGGAGAGTTCAGTTTTTGTCAGATGAAAATTATATTTGGTTTTAAAGATAGACAGATCAAAGAGTTTGCTTTCACTTTGTTTCTACAGTAGAGATGTAGTTAAATGAGGAGTAAAGCCCATTTGCAACATCACAGTGAGAAAAGCTTCTATTCATTTTTCACCTATCCATCTAACTTTTTTATTGAAAATAAAATGTTTCTACTAAAGATCGACACTATTTATGGAAACTGTATCACATCATCACCACTCATATAACAAAGCTGCTGCCCCATTATATAATTCTCACTGTTTAATTTACAAGTGGCTGTGACTTGATGAAAAGTGTCAGCGGATGGATGAAGGTGAAGACGAGCCTGCCAAAGGCTCCATGCAGAGGAGAGCATCTGCTGTCTGTAAGCTGCAAACTCCATCAGCCATAATGACAGCAGTGGACACAGAAACCTTTGAACCGACAATGCTGCACATGATCATAGCGACCACTACATGGAGAAAACTGGTCATAGCATAAATAACATACAACCAACGAGTGACAACAGCGACAGCCGAGATCCTTGACTATGTTTTAATTGAACTGTTTGTTCTGACGTTGGATTTAAATGGATTTAGACTTTGGTTTTAGACAGTTAAAATTTACTGCTTCAAATCCTCAGTGACCTTTTACTGTTTTAAATCGTATGCCTGAAGAATTCTAATTATAGGACCACAGTAATGCAAACAACTAAATGATGCCAAATAGAAAGTGCAGTTTATATAAGTAACATTCTTAACTTTGCTATCACCAAGCTCATTACAGACAGAAATAGAGAACTCTATGGTCTACAGAGGCTTTCATCCAAACCCATTAATGCACTGTTTGCATTTATATGTAATCTCACAACAGAGAAGGCGAGCTATCTAACATCGTGATCTATCTGACTGATGTCTTTAGGCCGGCGTTCATAATGAACATGTCCACTCTCCAGGATGGCCCTGCGGGCAGGAACTCAGGTCTTTGTTTTTGATCTTCCCCAGGCTGTCTGTTGCATTAACTTACTTCTTTCACCAGATGCACTCATAGATGAGTCGCATCATTTTTCATGTTGAGCAGTGGCTCCGTGAGGCTTATTGTCAAATCTGGCCCTCCAGCCCTTGCTGTCCAATGTAATTCTTTAGTACATTAAGCCACCCATCTCCACACAGACACATTTAAAGCCAGACAGTAACATATTGCTGTTATCATGATGTTGTGCATTAGTGGGGCATTATTTTGCCCTTAGCACATAATGTTGCTGTAGTTGGTGTTGAATATATATTAAGTTTAAATGGTTGGCAATATGAGGTGGACGGCTTTTTTAGGATGCTGTTGGAACAAACAAACCCCATGATTAAAATGCTCCTTGTTCCAGTAAGAGTGATCTTCCAGTTTCAAACCATGTCACAGTCTGCAAGTTGGAACCAATACGATCTATGTCAGGCTATATGTCACTGGTTTAATGCATGTCAGAATGTGTGAGCAGCCTTCAAATCAAATAACAGGCTCTGGCAGTAGTGGCACTTCTTTGTTTCTGTGTGCATAAATGCATAAAATGCAGTTGTATTGTGAGAATTTGATTTTTTACCTCTGCCATTTCAGCCTAAATTAAATGTGTTCATGAACGTGTTAACTTTTGCTTGACTTTAATACTATTCTTACCTACATACCATCCAGATTTTAAACTGAATACTCTGCTGATACTGATGTTTGTTGAACCTTACACAGAATTAGTTCATTGTCACCTTGATGACCTTCTTTGAAGTAAATTTCTGTGGCCCACAAAACCTATATTGTTGCAGGTTTGAGAATGTGTGCCAATACCACTAGTGCTATAAAGCTAACAAGTGCTCATTTAGTTACTCTCCTCGTAGCACTTAGTGCAATAATTCTGTTTTAATGACTCTCACTAAGCACAATTTAACTGTACATCCCATGTACTGTGAACAGGACCTCTGGGTATTTTAGCGCTGCACAAGGTAGAGCATCCATTTTCTCCCCACAAAGCCTCAAAACCATTAGTTAGACACAGAAACTCAGTCAGTCCAATAGCTCTGCTTGCCTGCCATCGCTACAAGCATGTCCTGAAAAAGCTCACCAATGAAACAGTTGCTCTGCTCTGTTGTTCTGTATCTGACAGTTCACTATTTGACTAATGCTGCTTGGAGAGAATGTGGAGAGAAGCATGTGAGACCAGTGAAGTAGGCAGGGGAGCAACACTGAAGTCTAATTTAATAAAAATTTAGTAGGAGCATTTCCATAAAGAGAACAAGTGGATCCACGTGGGCTGGCTAATGACAAGCACAGTTGGATCTGCAAATGTACCCAGACCCTCAGCTCTATAGAAAATGATTGTCTGGCCATCTGTTAGTGCTGCTTAGGTTTGAGTTTGCTGGATACGCCTGGATTTGTGTTTTTCCTTTAAGATAGAAAAACACTGGGTCTATTTATAGTGAGTTTGAGGTGACATTTGGTATCAGCATATCTAAGTAATATATTCATCTAGGGCATGGTGTGAGGAATGGAACTGCCCAGGAAAACACATGTCAAACACATCTGTGTTTCTGATATCATTTACTGATAAGTTCACTGACACAAAAGTTTACCAGTTCAGCTCTAAAGTAGATCATGTGATGGCGTCATTCCATTTGGAAACCATTAGCTTTCCATCTGTTACATGGAGTTTATGTGTAAGAGGTCCCACAAAGAGCGACAAACTTTAACAGGGGATTTTAGCCTAACAGATGTTCACCAACTTTATTTATAGATCAACCTGTTCGTGCAAAGTCAGTTATGCTACAGTGGAATGCATTGCACCATGCCGCTTCTTCATTAGCTCTCGTACTGTAACAGCACAAGGCTTGTCTGATCAGACCAGTTAGGGGGTCAGTGACTCTCTGCAGGTTAATATTAGGCAGCGGTTAGTCAGAGGTCTTTAGTTTCACACAGTTTTTCTCAAAAGTGCCCGGAGGGAAACTGAGAATGAGCGGAGTTGTTTGGGGATCTAGTGACGCTTTAGGAAAACATGGTGTAAAAATGAATGGGAGCGCTAACTTCTCCAGACAGATGTGTTGATAAGACCTCGAAAGGAAAGCCCATGACAGGAAAGAGACATCAACAGGGGAAAGAGCAGATGAGACACGTGGTATAATGCTAGGGGAAAAAAACAGTTATTAAAAATATTCTTTATTCTAACTTCTGCTAAGTTGTAGTTGCAGCTCAGTCATATTCTTTTTCAGACTATGCCTTCATCCATCCCTTTAAACTAGCAGCTGTCAGCCCCCCTTGCACTACAGCTCTGATTGATGAACTCTTTTGGGAGTTAACGTGACACACTTTGTGTCCGCTTTCCAGACTGCAGCACTCACACTCTTTATTGTCCTTTTTACCCAATACCTTGAACCATTTTTAACCTTTTTGCCAAATACTGCTTATTGTTACCTGATCTGCCAAAGCCTCGACCTTCTGCCACACAGCAGGTGGTGAGCAGATAAAGATACTTAATTCTTTTGGCCAACGGGTTATAAATATCGCCAATTGTAGAGAAGAAATTCTTTCCATGTCTTGGCAGGCTTGGTAAAGGAGGGGCTGGGACTGCGAGTCCCATTGCCTCTCAACACACCCACATCCTTATGGTGTTGATGAAACTGCAGAGCTCTGATTGATGACTGCACCTTTACTTTAGTGGTCTGGGGTTCATTTACAGTATGTGGGTGTCCTCTCAGTGGAACCTCCAAAGACAAAAGTGTGGGTTTTTTATATGGTGATTTTTTTTCCACCCGGACATTTTTTTTTTAATCTCATCTTTATTTTTTCCCCAGTAATGGATCATGTAGCCTCCCTTTGTTTTAATCACCACTTTACCTCTCACTAAGAAGAGTCAGCAATCAGCGGTTGGGTGGCAGAGGATTTTTGTGGGAAGCTAAAGCTTTTCTTTATGGCATTATGTGGACATGCGGAGTGAGTTGTGAAATCCAGCATTGTGCCAGTATGGCTTTTCGGAACAATAAAAGCCACTGTGGTTTTTGTGTGGATTTTTTTTCTTTTACAGGAGAAGCAGAAGAGGATGGATGGATGGATGGATGGATGGATGGATGGATGGATGGATGGATGGATGGATGAAACTATGACAGTTAGCACTTTGGCCTACATAAGTGACAAAGTAACAAACTTACTATTAACTGATTTTCAGAGCAATTAAGTATACACACCACTGGCTCATGCCCTACAGAATTTGATATATTTGTATTGCGTATATACTTCATTTGATCTACTTTAATAAAAATAACTATATTTTGAAAGCTCAAGCTATTGTGATTTTTATTTCCATTTGTGCGTTTGATGTATTGCATTTTGCAATCATTTAATGTTTACTGCTGTATTAAACGTTCTGTCATACATTCTTGGTAAGCAGCAGGAGGGGCTGTTTTATTCACCAGCTAATCAAAAAGCCACAAATATTGGTAACATGCAGTTTAATTCTTCACATGTGGAGTTGGTCACATGTCATTTATAGCCAACAGAACTGTGTAAATTTTACAACAATTTCAGAAAAAAAAAAAGAAAATTCATTACATAAATCTGTGAGACCAAAGAAGCAGATGTTTAAAACTGTGACTGAAAAACATGGGAAAGAAAGGGCATTAGTGATCAGTCACTTTAATGAGCACACTTGTTATGAAAGCTGTGCAAACAGTGAGATTTATATTGGGTTTTATTCTGAAAAATATGTATGTTGCTTTAGATTTGATTCAAAGTCAGAGAAAGTGGTCAGAGAGGGGCCACGTACGCAAAAGCTAATCAATCAATATAGACAAACGATTTTACGTGATTAAAGTTAATAGGAAAAACTTTACTGATACGTAAGAATTCGTTTAAGCTTTCTATGCAAATCAGAAAACATCTCTTCTGTGGATCGTTATCTTGTCATGATAAAGGCGTGGCCCATTGTCCTGTGCGATTCACCACAGGTCTCACAAAGCAAGCAGATCCAGGGTGAGGGGTCAGACTATGAGCAAATTAGAATTCCCTGATGATGATGATGATGATGATGATGATGATGATGATGATGATGATGATGATGATGATGATGATGATGATGATGAACAAAGGATCAAGTTACTCTACCAGAAACCTAAAATACCAGGCACTCTGATTTAGTGTGATTTAAAGTGTGATATACGGATCCCTGAGTCCCTGAGCGACTGTGCTGTTGTTCACAGTGAAGGGGTCACTGAGGTCAACTAAGTTCTCTATTATTGCCAACAGTGGGACAAACTGAATAAAAAAAAAACACTGCTCTGATGTAAACTGAATGTATGACATATATCCAAACTAACGCCAATGTCAGGGCAGCACAGCGATCAGTGTATTTATGTTGGATAGTTAGGTAGCACCGTTAGCACCAATGACTGTAGAAAACAGTCATTGGTTAGCACTGTTACCGTTACCTAAATTAGAAGTGGCTACTCCTAATGCGGGATTTCTGGGTCTGTGTTGATTTCCTTATTAATCACAGTGCAAATGTGCTAAACAAAGCTTTAAAGGAAACTTACCCTGGCTACATGTGCTCGGCACTTGTGAATCCAGCAAGGCGGATGGAGGAGAGCGAGGAATGAGACCTCTTCATCTTCTGTTTTCTGATTGGCTGTCCTCCACTCCTGTGCCTTCCACCTCCAAACTCCAAACCCAAGTTCACAAGCAAAAATTTCAAAATATAAGTTCACATTTTTTTCAAATTATTAACTTTTTATTCTGCAACTCTCACATTTTGCAACATATACGATCATAGTGTACATCCTCTGTAGGTTGTCCTGAAGGTTAAAGATTGAAAGACGGTAGCTGAGGCAGTTTGGGAATATAACTAGGGTACCTGATTGGTGCCTTCTCGGTTTGGTGTTTCGGCTATGTCCTCCCAGAAGAAGGCCCAGGGTAGACCCAGGACATGCTGGGGAGCTTACATCTACTGGGCTGGTTTAGGACTGCCTCATTGTCATCCTGGACGAGCTGGAGGTGGTGGCTGGGGAGAGGGAGATCTAAGTGTCTCTACTCAGACTATTGCCTCTGCAACTCGAACATAGCAGAAAATGGATAGATGGAAATCACAAAGGCAGCAATTTACTCAAAGCAAATGTCAGCATTGTTATTGTCAAATACATGCTATGAATATCCAATATATCTGTAAAGCTTTATGAGACTGTGAATCATCAGACTTTTATTCTCTGCATTACACTTTCGTTTTTCTCCTCATACTTGGGAAACAAGGAGCAGGTGCTGTTGGGCTCTTTATTATTTCATTTGTATGGTAATGATCTTCTTTTTGTTGCGCCTGATACTTCCTGTTATGTTCAGAATGCCAATGATTTTGTCATTTTCCTTCCTTATGTTGGTATTTATTAGTTGATTAAAAACCTTTTCATCATTCTTTTTACAAGTGGCTGCAGCTTTTCATCCGCAGTAGTCATAACTTTTGTTTGTTAATGTTAAATGTATTTCTTCCACTAGAATATTCGCACACATTCCTGGCTAATAATGTGACTGCTCATGATATTTTACCCATCCAAACAACTAAGTAATGACACATACTTATCAATATAAGAGACATGTTCTAAAAAAAAAACTACTAAACATTTCACATGAGTGGTTCTTTTACATTTTTTACTTCTATATTCTTCTATTTATGATATTGATCTTGTCATTAATTGACTGTAGCACTGTAAGTTCTCTTTATTTTTTAATTAATGACACATAGACAAAGTAAAAATAGTTTCTATGCAGTGTTGTAGAACTTGATTTAGTATGAGGTATAATTTTAGCTTTTTTGTGTTCTCTTTTAATCAACAGGTACATGTGGTGGCATGTCTGTATTTAACTGCTCTCTCCATTCTTCTCTGTGTCAGTTATATGTACCTACTGGGTCCTGCTCTATCAATAAATGAAGTATAAAATTGGATTATTGTTCACACCTCAAAGGCCGCTGAGGACCCTGCTGTTTTTATACCTGCATGAGTTTATTCCCACAGGCCAAATATATGCAGTTTGGATGAACCGAAAGCTCAGAAGGTTTGATTGTCAAAATGTTTGCCTGTGTGTGTCAGCCCTGTGCACAGCACATATTAATCAATGCATGCTGGGATAGGCTCCATAGCACCCCACAACTCTGAAAAGGAGGGATAGAAATAATAAAATGAGAGCCTACAGCCATGTGAGAGGCTGCCCGGTGCTGGTTTTATTTCTAATCTGAGCTCTAAATTATATGTAAGGCTGATGGGAACATGTTTTGTTCTTATCCCAGGGCATTAATACAGCCGGACAATATCCTCTTTTGGATGCTAAGTGGTCCCAGTCATTTGTTCTCATCCAAGAGACATTTTATATCCCATCTGGGACATCTATGACTTTGTTTTGCATTGATTTCACTCACTGATTTTTATGTTCACTTTTTCTCACTGCTTGTTTAGGCTAAAGCACCAAAAACTTCTTGGTTAGCTTTAGAAAAAGGTCTGAGATGTCACTGAGGCCAAAAAGGCACCCTGTCCATATCTTCTACATATCAGTAGTTTGGGCAAAGTGGAAATGTTTGATAAAAACGTGCTTAGTAGTAAGTGTTAAATCACACTACTGACCTTTTTATTTATTTATTTATTTATTTATTTAAATTTTTACCAGATGGGGAAAAAGATTAAATGTAAAAAGGCCACCAGCTTGGTTACAAATAATCTTGATGGGGACATAAATGTGCACACCAAATGGCCGGATAATCCATCTAATAGCTCTTGAGACATTTTATTCAGGGTCATAAATATCAGGCTCTTGGTAGCATTAGGATGGAAAAAGAATAGGATTACCAAAGGTTTAAAAATATGCTACTACTCCGTCATGTGGCGGGCTAGTAGGATCAAAACTCAGGGTCGCTGGTTCAACCCCCCAGCTCACCTGGCTCTGTATGTTCACCTGCTGAGGGGAGGTCCAGGCAAGGGGAACTTGGAATGTAAATTTCGAGGTCCATGGCTTCCCCTGCTTCTGTTTCTTTCTAACTGAATTTCCCAGAGGAACCCAACCGAGAGATAAATAAAGTTTCATCTAATCTAAAAATGCCCTAGCAATACGACACTGCCATCACCAGAGACACAAGTATTTATGAGAGAGAAAATATAATATATATGTAATATCTTTAATTTCCATCAGTTGAATACAGTGTATTTTACAGTGTTCACTAGATTGATGAATGTGGGTTAAATGCGGTCGAATGAGAAAAAAATATGCAATTAAATGGACAATAAGAACCAGAAAACCCCAAGTTCTTGCTGATGAATCAGCTTCCTCTCTGTGGTTCCTTTACTGCAAAACAGAAGGAGGCCAAAGGAAGGACTTGATGAGGAAACATGACACAATAAGTGATCAGAAAATATAGGAGTTAGACTCCCATGTTACCATCTGCACAGGAAATTAAATGAGAATGAGGCGTGCCCTTTGGTCCTACCCCATAACTACATTAGACTTCCTTTGATTAACCACCAATGTCATGTTTTACAGAAATTAATCTTTTGAAAAGCAAGATTTGTCATTATTGCTCGTTTGTATGTTTGGGGTTTGTTTGGTTTTTTTGGGAAAAGGGGGGGGGGGGGGGAGGTTGGGCTGGATACTTGGCTTTTCAACTACTATATATTTTATTCAGAGAAAAGCAGAGCAGAGAGAAATGGAAATTCTTTTCACCATGACACAGCGGTGGTTTACTGTGATAGTCTCAGTCCTAACACATGCAGAAGATAATACGTTATCATAAATTTGATTTCCAGGTCCAGTTGCTGTACTGAGGTGTGCTGTGGAGCAGAGCAAGCTGTCTGTTCACTGTCACCTGCACATATTGCCCTGTGCAGATGCAGCAAGATGTGCTGTGAGTACCCAGCATCTCCGACCCTGAGGAGAAATACACCACAGCAGCCCAATCCTTCTTGGCTGCCATCTATCTTTTCTATCTCGCAAAACACCCTTTTCCCCCCTCTCTTATCACGCATTCCTGTATCCTTACAGCTACATAGTCATCACTATGTAGCAGTACAGTTGCTGACTAGCCCGCACAGTTTCTTAGCACACCTACTGTGAAAACACTCGGGGGATCCCAAACATTCATTTTTACGTAGGCACTAGATACTCAGTATTCAAGTGGCATAGTGCTGAAAGCGTCTGAGCACTGCATCTGCAGCCAGAGCTGGGGAAAAAACAACTCTGTGTGCATTGTTGTTGACAGAAATAGAGTCCATTAGAAGGTGTGAATGGAAGAGTAATGAGAAAAACCTGATTGCTGGATTTGGTTAACTTCAATGCCATGTCCTGTAGTCAGTGCTTGTTTTGTTGAGGGAAGTTTTGAAAGCAAAACGTGCATCTTGCAGCATTTCACTGCATGTAATGGATATCAACAGTGTTCTGTAAAGCAGAGTTCAGTGTAATGATCTAAGATTGCTTTACCTCGCCCCTTTTTCTAGGTATCACTGAGAATGGCAAAAGGATGCTGTAATGCCTCTGATCAGCCTCAGTGCCCGGAGGAAGTTTACTCATCAGTGCGGTCGATTGAAGTGTTTGTTTGTTGAAGAGAAACTTCATTTGTACAACGAAATGCTTAAATACATGTTTGTATATATATGAACTGTTTATCCTTTTGTCATACACGGAGTCAAGGACGAAAAGCCAAGATGATTAGAGTGGAAAAATCACTTCTTGTCTTGCAATCAAAGTGAGGAGAAGGTGTGTCACAAAAATTAACCCAGTCTGTGTTTTCCGTCTGCTGGCTATTAGAATTTAAGCCAGAGAATATGAGACCAGGTGTCCCATGCAAGCACAGTCTAGGTCTTCGTGGTATCGGAGAACAGTGGGAAAAACAAACCGTGTCCAAATTTTACCCTAGGCACTTAGAGTTTCATAAATATTTATAAATGTTGTGGTTTTACAGTATGTTCCATTTCGGGGTGTGCCACCTGTGGGTGTCCAGATAAACATATGGTACAGTAATGTTCTGGTGAAGGTAAATACTTTTTAGGAAAAAGACTTTTAGTGCAGATGCATCTGTTGTCAAGTCAAGTTTATTTGTTTTTCTCAGTATCGTATAGAGCATGTCAGTGAATTTTACAAGCTCAGCAATGGCAAAGAAACCCAACCCAACTCAGAATCCTGAAACATTAGAGAGAAAAAATAAACACAGTGTTGTAAATATTGATAGAATTACAAACCCCCCAAAATAACTCATTAAAATGGTGATTCAAGTAGCAGTGGCAAACGTAGAAAGATAAAATAAAATTAAAAAAAATCATATCCAAGTAATATTTAAATGAGTTATTTTAGATAATGTTTTAAAATAGTTACCAAAATAAGAGCCCAAAGGTGTTGCCAAGGGATTTGCTTCTAGGAAGGACTTTGGTATAACGTGTTTCATGCCCCTGAAGACAACATGGTAAATAATCAGTGACAAATCCAGTTCTAAGAAAGCTGCATGAGGTGTAAAATGTAAATTACAACAGAACACAAATGAAACACAGATTTACAATAGAAAATGAAAAATACTAAATGCTTTAACGGAGGCATTTTACTATTTAATTAAAAAAAGGCACAAACACATCTCATAGTCGGGACAGGCAAACAAAATGCTGGAAAAAAAAGTTCTTCGAGAAACATCTAGTGGAAAATTTTGCAGCTACTAAGGTCAGTAGTATAATAAGAGCATCTTAGAAAGGCAGACTTTCTCAGAAGCAAATATAGCCACAGTTCAATAATCTGTCTTCACAATGTGGAACAATTCCACAATAATTTTCTTCATTGTAAAATTGCCAAGAATAGCTCATCTTTATATGTTTGAATATCTCATCATCTACACTGCGTAATACAATAAAAGATGCAGAGAATCTGGAGAAATCACTGTGCACAGGGGAAAGGCTGAAAATCAATACCGGATGCCCTTGATATTCAGGGCTTCAGGCGACACACAGAAATAGGAATGATTCTGTAACGGAAATCATTGCATGGGCTCAAAGATACATCCAGAAATGTGTCTGTGAACACAGTTCACCGTGCCATCCAGAAATGCAGGTTAAAGGTCTATCAGGTAAAGAGGAAGCTATAAGTGAATATAATCTACAAACCTCCTCTGGACTACAGATTGTTTCAAATGGACCAAGGCAAAGTGGAAAACTGTTCCACTAAACTTTGAAATTCCTTATAGAATAAAATGCACACACCGTCCTCAGGACTAAAGAGGAGAGGGACCGTCCAACTTGAAATTAGCAATCTGTTCAAAAGCATGCATCTCTGATGGTATGAGGGTGCATTAGTGCAAATGCATAACTGGAAAGCAACCATCTAGAAAGCAGCCATTCAGAGCCGCATGTGTAGAGCAGCTAGAATCGTATATTAAACCAAAATGCAACAACATTTCTGTCCCAAAAACCCAACAACTGGTCTCCTCAAGTCCTGGATGTTTAAAAACTTCTCACTGAAAGAAGAGAGGATTTTTTTACAGTGGTAAACATGCCCCTTCACCATTTTTTTCTATCAGTTTAAACATTTGATATGTTATATTGTTATTTCCTGTTTTATATGTTCTATTGTGAAAAATATGGGTTTATGAGGTTTGCATATCATTTCATCTCTTTTTTATTTACATTTTCCTCAGTGTTTGAGGAAGCTTTTTTTTCTGTTATAATAAATAGTTTCTGATCTAAGTGTTGACTGGATCACAAATGGCACCCGCTGTACTTGGAAAAAATACATTGTGAAATATATACATTCTTTTTTTTTTTTTTTGCCTGTCCCGTTTGGCTCTTTTGTCATCAGAATTATTGTCTAAAGGCGAAGAAAGATGCCCAACGGATTTACTTTACCAAATGGACCATCCCAGCCTTGCCGTAATGGTCTATTTGATTCACCTTTTATTGTTTATTTTATTTTATTTTCACTTGCTAAATACAGGACAGATTTGACTGGGGAAAAGAAAGGGGAGAAAGAAAGAGGGAAAGAAAAACAGTGGGGAAGAGGGACGGGGATAAAGGGCAAAAAATAAAAACCAACAAAACAAGCAGACAAAAAATACATATTTCAATCACCTGTTGAGAAAGAAAAAAGAGAAAACAAGCAGAAGAAAAAAGAGCAACATAATAAACAACATCACGATGATCTATGGGAATATAACAGTAAATACTAAATATTAAACATTATTGTGCAGCACGTAAGATCGACAGCGCAGAGTGTGCTTTGAGGTAGGAGCCAAAAAGGGTGTCGTTTGTGTGTGTGTGAGCACCCGTGTGTACACCTGTGAGCATGGACGCGCTTGTATTTAAAAGGTTCCTTCATGTAATGATCTGCTAGAGGGTGTGGGGGGGCCACAGCCCCGTCCACCAGGGCATGAAGCAGGTATGGAGGAGATCAAAACTCCAGACATCCAGAGGCCCCCAGAACACAAGAGACCAAGGAAGACCAACAGAGGGGCAGCCGCGCCACTGTCCCAGAAAGAGCTGAGGAGAGTCCCAGATGAGGGCTCACTCAGCAGCCGCGGAGCAGAAGCCAGGGGGGTTGCAGTGACGTGCCCGTGAGCTCCGCCGGCAGCCAGCTGTGCCAGAGTGACCGAGCCCCAGGCCGAGAGGCCGAGGGCACCCCACCCCCGAAGTGGCCTGAGCGAGCCCCAGGCTCCAGGCCCTGACAAGCAGCCACCAAGGAGTGAGCCGGTGTGTACCTGGACGCCCATCCCCGGACACACGGGGGTGGGCGCAGGTATATTACAAGCTTGAAATATATTCTTTAAATGTAAAATTTGTTAGCATTCAAAGGAGAGGTTGCCTTTATTATTTACCTGTCTCCTATAAATGTACAACAATAATAATATAATAATAATTGTATTACTTTCATAATTAATGTATTAGTTAATGATGTACGTAATACATTTGAAAGGAAAACAGGTTGTATGAAAGTCATTAGAGGGCATGAAAGGTACACAAATTGAAAGACTTAAGCCAAGGATGTTATGGCAATAAAACATCTTTGAATGTCAATTAATGCAGCATGCACATTGTGTTTCATGCAATTTTTTTTAAACCAGAAAAAACATGAAAAACATATGAAACATGCTTCATTGATTTAATCAGATATGAAGAGCAAATATTGTAATAGATAAACATCGATCCATCCATTCTCTGCCACTTATCCCTTTTTCAGGGTCACGGGGGGGGGGGGGGGGGGGGGGGGGGGGGGGTAGGAGCCTATCCCAGCTGTCTTAGAACAAGAGGCAGGGTACACCCTGCACAGGTCGCCAGTCTGTCGCAGGGCTAACACACAGACAACCATTTGCACTCACATTCACACCTATGGGTAATTTAGAGTTTCCAATTAACCTATCCCCACTAACTGCATGTCTTAGATAGACAGTTTGAAACGTATTAGAAATGTGCATTCAAACTTTTCTATGTGTAAAAAATAGCCTCCAAATTTAATTGCAATCTTTCATAAGATACAGTTTTTGCTGGTAAAATTAGTCGTACACATTTTCTTTGATGCAATATTTCTTTTGTCAAAAGGTGCCTTTTGTTATTCTCACTGCCCTGTGTTTCCTTCACAAGTGGGTAACCAAGTTCGTAGCATTTCCAGATACGTATTGAATTGTTGCAGTTCACCGAGGCCTATTGTTTTTTGTTTGTGCTGCTAGAATCACCCAATATCTTTCTCACTTTCTGCCCAGTTAACTGTGTGTAACAAAGTATTCTTCCATATCCGACAAGATGAATTGCACCAGGCGTTGAAGGTGCACGCATTACAATGGTGGTCACACACTTTCATTTTTCTCACTCTGAGGCTCAACTTAGGGAAGAAAAATCAAATCTAACTCTGCCCTAAAATTATTCATCTCTATCTTGATATGAAGTGACAGTCAAGTTATGGATGTGGGCAAACTGAATCCCAGTGAGTCTCGCTCTAACGTTCCATTAGTCAACTTTGTTGTCCATGCTACTTTGTAGCAGAGCAGGATTTAAGCAAACCGCATTCGTGCGTGAAAATCCAATGAGCTGCTGCATCAGAAATGAGAAAAGACATACTTTAGATTCCTTAGTCACTCCATAAATAAAGTTAACTCTGCGAGCAGCATCATAGATAATCACTTAAGAAGTCATTCATTTGGGTATTACCTATCAATAAAGGAGGACAACTTTACCTTTTCTGTTGTAAAGGTGTAAACAGTAGGGGTCCATACACATATGGAATTGGTTTAAGGATCTGTACGAGGCACACAGTCGTTTAATTTCTGAACAAAGGCAAAAAGTTTTCTTATTTCATCTTTCTTCTTTCCAGATGACATGCATTAGAAACCCCACAGCAACAAGTGCAATGCCATAAATTGAAATAATTCTGACTGCTGAGGGTCTAAAGTGGGGAGTGTTTAACTTTGGGATCCACTAGAGTGAGGTGTTACAGGATGACGCTCCTACAGCTGGTTGTCATCAAGTCTATTCATTCCCGATTTTCCACCTCCAAGTCAGTCATTTCCAACATTTTCTCTTTTAATTCTTCTGTCTTTATAGTTAAGTGAGTTGGAACAGGGCGGTCTGCTAATTTCTATGTAGGATGCAAGCAAATGGGAGAGGCTGGGTTGGATTGATTTGTTTATTTGTTAACTGTTGCTTGGCTGGATGGTTTCCTTATGTGCCCTACACATGACGCAGAGCTGGTATTCAGGCCTGAAGCCAGCTCTCCCACATAGATTTCACACCCTACAGAGACATATATTAAAACACTGATAAAGCAGAAACAGTAACAGTAACGTAACACAAAAATCTGGTAAAAATGGCCCCGTGTTTCCTTTTCTCTGAAGCTATGCATGCATGCTGTTTGCTCTTATGTCTTGTATGTTTATCTGTCAGGTGTTTTAGCATAGGAGTGCAGAGTTCAACCTCTGGGATCCTGTTGGAAGACCTTCACAGATTTACTCCTTCCTCCACTTTGTGAAAAAAAACCCACTGCTCTCTAAAAATATCCTCCTTCATAATGTCAGCTCACATTGTTTGCAGATGTAGATTGACCGACTGAAGCAACAGTCCAAAACATTTCCAAGCAGATGTGTTTCAGTGTTTGATGAATTTTGATTTCACTCCAACCTGCTCTGCTGTAGTGAGGAACTGAGTCAGAGGTGTGACATGTAGCAGTCAATGTTTAAAAAACATGAAAGCCACATTTTGGCTTGAATCGTGTTTTTTCTCTCTCAGAGGAAGTGGCGATTGTTGCCACTAGTGTTGAGCCATTTTCAAATGAGAAAGGAAAAACAAGAACTGAAGGTGAAATGGAATAAAATTGAATCTCTGTCATTATCCATCCATCCATTTTCATCATTTCATCAAATGTGTTAACCTCTTTAAGTGACACTTTATCCATAACACAGCCATGACTGTGTCTCACTGTATAGACCACAGTCCTCTGTCCAAAGTGAGAGGCAAATTTTACCACTCAGGAGCCATGTTGGAAATTCCTCCAGGTGGTAAATTTAAGGTTTACAATGCCAAGACATTTCTCACATCCTTTTTAACATAAATCAGAGTGCAACAAAAACATGGCCATCTTGTCCCCTACTCACAATTAAGGACTAGCTCCATGGTGAAATTTGTAGTCCAAGCCAGATATTTTGGATAGAGCATGCCATGGTGGGCACGACCAAAACAATAGAAAAAAAAAATCTTACCTTCCACCATAGAGATAAAAAGAAAAACTCACAGACATAAACATTAGAGAAGGTTGCTAAAACAACCTCACAGCTACCAGCACTACATTTTAAACATGTAAGTAGATGGTAATCTAGCTCTTCTAGCCTCAACGACACTACAATGACAGACAGCATAGGCTGGTGTGGAGTCTGGAAACAGACAGAGCTAATCCAGTCATATCAGGTCCTAATTTAAAGCTGGCACCTCCGGTCACCAACCTATGGTCATCTGCCACATAGAGCTTACATAACTGAAAGCATAGAACAAAATGAACACCACTCCTCAGGCAGGGAGGAGGGAAAACAATAACACAGAATACAAAATCATGTCTGGGTCATAACACTTTTATTTCAGTGGTCACCTGAACATTAAACACCTCATGAGTCGAATCATCAGTCAAATCTCATTAAGTTCTCTTTACAAGTTTGATATTGGCCCAAAAGCTTTTTTGTGCAACAGGTTCTTCTTCTAAAAAACACACTCACAGTCTCACAAAAGGATGGATTTATTTAGCGCCTAATTCCAAGTATTGACATGATCGGTGTGACTGGTTCTTTTTATGCTTGCCTGCTGCAGCACATGTGAAAGTACTGTGAACCTCAACTTTGCACTCATGTCAGTCCAATAGTGCGACTGGTTCATAATATCAGGGTTTGGCTGAAATTCCCCGAAGTTTCAGACAACCACATTTTCAGACGTTAAGAAAGTCTCATGTCTTTTGGCTTTATTAAGAAATTTCCTGCATATTTATTGAAATGCCCACATTAAATTTTTGCCTTTGGTCATCATTAAATCTTTTAGATAATGACAAAGATCTGTTTTATATATGTTCCTTATGACTGGACTTTTCTATTTTTAACACATGACATATTTAAAATAACTATATTATTATATTTCTTTCGGTTTCTTTGAGAAAAAAATCAATTTTTCTTTCTCATCTGTTTTTGTGCCATGAATCCATCAGATATGATTAATCGCCATGCACATTTTAGCCCATTAAGTGCTGATGGAGTGTGTAAGCCCTGTTAGCAAAAATCTGATGAATTTATCTAAGTGTATAAATAAGTGTCTATGTGAATGAATAAAGCTATAACCTGCTGATTTAAATTTACAAATAAAGCATTCATCAACAAACGAGAGCCAAGCTGAGACATTCTTCTTGTAGGTGCTTGTTTCTTTTTTAAATTAGTCACACAGACAAGTTTCAGTTGTATCGCCTCGAGCATGTTCGCACATTTGCTTCAAGTTGGCGTATCTCTTTCATTTCATCTCTTTATGGGCTTTTTTGTCATTTCAGCTGAGTTGGAGTCCTGATTAATCTTGATAGAAGGAAAAACTTCTGTTGATTAGTGTTTCCATGTAAATGTTCCCAGCTGATCAAATTAAAATTTATCTGTCAACCCCATCTTGCTCTGCTTTGTTGCATTCAGTAGAAACTAGTGAAGGGGGGAGCTGTACAAAAACATTTCATCACTTTCCTGTTGTATTCCTTTAGTTCATTTTTTTAACTGTTGTGCTATTTCACAAAAATTGAACCAGAACAGACGTTAGTACCGTTCTTGATCATTTTCTTGCTATTATGTCATTTCGTTGTTGATGAAGGATTTATCGCTGAGGATTCGTCTCTGACACGTAGCAGGAACAAAAATTCCATCTGGAATCCAAAACGTTTAAGTGGTGATAAGACTGTAGAGAACCGCACTCTGGGTCCAGTAGACCTTCACATATGGTCTTGTTTTAAACTGTGGTTTGGCTGTGAGTCCAGCACGCCATTCTTTCTGGTTTAAGCATTTTATTTTCATTTGCTTGAGGTCATTTTCACAATGTTTTTGGGTGTTTTTGAAAAGGGGGGAAAAAACAACAAAAATTGCCTATCATCAAAACTAGGAGGGTGGGAAATGTTAAAATGTTGATAGCTCTGTGAGATTATGACACCTGTGTGTTCTGTTTTGGAAATATTTTAAATAATCTTTTATGATTTTCCCAATGACAAAAAGCTTGCTGAGATTTTTCCCACCCTCTTTAGATTATGTGTCAAGCTGCATTAAAGGTGTCGATTTTGGAGGTGGGGCTTCTCTCTTGGTTGGCACCCTCTTGACCCAAAGCAATGTAAAACTGGCTTCACTGTGGACAGTGATGCTGGTGCTCCAGCAGTTTCCAGTTCACGAGAGCTTTGAGTCTCCGTGGCTCCTGGCTTGGTCCAGAACATCCTAACTGATTTCCTCCCATCTGAGCATGACAGTTGGGTCTTCTTCCAGGCTTTAGCACAGGGGTAGGCAACTCCAGGCCTCGATTGCCGGTTTCCTGCAGGTTTTAGATCGCACCCTGGGTTAACACACCTGAATCAAATGATTAGTTCATTACCAGGCCTCTGGAGAACTTCAAGAAATGCTGAGGAGTCATTTAGCCCTTTAAATCAGCTGTGATGGATCATGGACACATCTAAAACCTCCAGGACACCGGCACTCGAGGCTTGGAGTTGCCTACCCCTGCTTTAGCAAATACTTGCAAAGACACATGCAAATACTTAACATTGTTTGAATTAATGAAATTGGAATCTTCAGTTGTTTAAAAAGTCTTCCCAGCTTAAGTAAATCTACAATTCTCCTTCAGTTCTTTGGACCCATTGGTCTGAGTATTGGTCCTGAGTATTCTTTTCATGCCAGCAAACTTTTGACCCCCTTGTGAATTAGAGAAAACTCTAAATAAATTTAAACTTGTGCATCTGGTTCTTATTGGATTTTAAATTAAATATGTCTCCTCTAAAATCATTACCCTCTGACAAAGAACAGTTCAAAGAAATCATTAAAAGCCCCAAATTACCATGACGGTCATGCCCATGATGACTGTTTGTAAACTTCTAACCACAATTGTGTTTTCTCCTCATGCTGACCACAAGTATACAGTAGCTGGCCTGGCTGTGTCTGCAGCTAACAAATCAGTCTACGAGTGCTTCTAAATTTAATCGATTACAGCATGATGTTGTATGGACTGAAAATATACGAACATTTATACTGTACTGCTCTTCTAGTCTTACTTAGCTCAATAAGTCCCTTGGGCTACAAATCACATACATTCATGCAGCACATTATAATATGCAGTTTAAGTGATTTTTTTTAACCCTTTATTAATCTAACCAGCAAGTTTGGACTGTGGGGGGATGGAAACCCACATAGACACATCTAAACTTCGCACAGAAGTACCCCAACGTAGCATCACTCAAAACCTTCTTGCCATCAAGGAACAGTGCTAACCACTACACTGCTATTCCACGTACTCCTGGTTT
Organism: Rhamphochromis longiceps; assembly: GCF_057381845.1. Lineage (NCBI taxonomy): Eukaryota > Metazoa > Chordata > Actinopteri > Cichliformes > Cichlidae > Rhamphochromis > Rhamphochromis longiceps. Next base: position 32,493,301 of record NC_140560.1, on the reverse strand, counting down.
TCACGGATTTTGATATGAAACCAAGAAAATACAAGCCATGCATAAAAAAAACACTTTAAATGGGCAAAGGAAAGAGGAAATCATTTCAGGATATTAAAGTAAATGATGTACATGTCATGCAGTCAGTTATGAAACTTAAACTGAAGGATGATTTCAGAGAGTGGATTCATTAGCATAAATCCTTAATGAACTGCTTCAAGTTTATTAAAAACCTGCAAGCTGCAGTGTTTTTGGGGGGGTGGACCTCAAAGTCTACCGATTCAAACGTCACTGGAAATGGAAATGTACAACGAAAACAGCCTAAAAATATCTCCGAGCCTGAAATGATCTGCAATTCATAAACTATTAAGACGCAGCGTTCTACCAGACAATAAAAGCATTTGCAAGCAGGCAATAATATATGCCAAACCGGATTATTAAGTCCATACTTTCACCCATCTACAACTGTTGCATAATTTTTCATGTTTTTAAGGTGATGACAAAAAGTTATTACACTGAAATTAAATGTGGCAATTGTTCATTTTATTTTAATATCTTAATGCTTAAACACTGAAGCTTTATTAGTTTTCCTCCTTGTATTCTTTGAGCTACTCTAAGCTAATCAACAGCTGGCACAGGTTTCATATTTGCAAAACACATCGCTTTTTAGCAAGCAGGTTTGCCAAGATCTCAAGCTCTTCCTTTAACCAATAATATTAACACCATATTTATCAATTCGTGTGAATATAATCAATCTCAGTGTAGCTACAAAGACAGAGTAGACAAATAATGCAATGACATCTGTTTATTTTAATATGGATGTCCATTACACTTGCACATATTTTTGTTTTTATACATTTTCTAGGGTATTTTTCTGTATTGTATCAACGCTAAGAAATTCACATTTACATAATGCATTTTACATTAGTAGGTTACTGCAGATGACATTCAGCTTTACTGGGACCAAGTCCTGATCTATCTGTATCAAGTAATAATATCACAGAGTATCACAGTGAACCTCCCCATAGACTTCATTTTACTGTAGATTACATATCTTGTTGCCTCTGTGATGGAGGTATGTGATAAAACTTACTGTACATGCAAAAAATCAGTACCGTAGAGCTGATTTCTATTGACAAATAGTATGTGTGAGCTTAAGAGTAGAAGTCCTGGGTGCCATGTTTATGCAATGCTACATGACCCTGTTAGTTGCCAGTATTTATAGCATGTTAACATATAGTATGTGTTCACTGGCAACCTATTTGTACTGTAAGTCTCTTTACACTGGTGCCAAGTTTATACAGTTTGCTTGCGTCTCCAAGGTTCATCTATAGTGCTGACTTCGATTTACTAGAAACCTTCATTAGCTCTGAAAATATTTTTAAAAATACACAAAAAACACAAAATAAGTGGAAAACTGCAAAAGAAAACTAGCCATACATCTGAACTCAAAGATACTGGACACTGTACACAGGCACTTGAACTGTGGTACACTCTTTGAGTGCATTCATATTATGTCTAATAAGTGCTACAAAATAACATCAGTTAGAAAAAATACGGATTCCAAAAGTGTAATATTGTTCATTCATACAAACAAACAGGAAAATGTAAAGACAAAAAAGAAAAATCAATTTACAACAAAAACTTAGGGCTACTCAAACCTTATCCTTGAATTGGTCTTGCATATATTTCTGTTTATATTCAGGTTGTAGATTCCTACAGTGTGTCTCACTTTACAAGCTGTTAGAGTAACACAGAATAAGTCAGTTCAGGGTATTTGAGTTCAATGGTGGAGGGCTGATTGGGCCTCAGGGGGATGCAGTCGTGGAGTAAGGGCTTTTTTTTTACTTTCCTGTTAAGTCAACACTCTGGTCGCTCATACTGTAGCAGAGTCTGCTTTAATGTCACTGCCAGAGCTAGGATCGGGATGACTCATACCGGCTCTTACAATAGAGGAGTGAATCATACACTGTCTGTATGTGTGTGTGGTCACATGTCCGCACCGCATCAGCTGAGGAGGTGTGAGCAAAGGACAGCAGAGTTTTATTTGCTTCCATTCATTATGCTGCAGTGATTCATGGATCACAAGTGAAGAGAAAGTTTAATTGTCTTGAGCTGTTGGTGACCAGGTGATTGATGCATGTGGGATATAATGACTCACTTTCTCTGTCTTCTTCTCACTGTGTGACATTTCCTATCTGGTGGTCATTAAATTCGACAAGTTCTGCTAACAAGTAAACACATCCACTTGTCCATAGGTAATGGTATAACAAATAATCCCCGTTTAAAAGCCATGTGTCATCTCTTACATGTGAGGTTTCGTATGAAGCTAGGTGAAGTGATGTGTTTATTAGGGAACTTGGTACAGGTAGGTGAATTTTGTACCTTTGACCAGAGCTAACCATTTCCCCCGTTTTGTAGTATTAATTCTAAGCTAAGCTAACCGGCCTCAGAGAGCATCATATTGAATGTTCAGATCTGACATTAGCAACAATCTTCTCATCAAAATATTCGTGAAAAAAGCAATCAAACTATTCTTCTAAATGATTCTGTTTCTAGATCCTGAATCTATATCAACCCGTGTCTTTCTAGCTACTTTACTTGTCTACTTAGCAGGTCTATTACACAACTTACAGATGATTCACACTAATTTTCTGAAGATCTCTTTATCATTTTATCCACACCACATTAAGAGGGACCCTGAGATGATACGTGCCCCTGAAGGAATGAATGCTAAAGCAATGCAGGTGAGCTCAGCTACAATCTTTTGCAAGGTATCTATGTCAATTGCTTTTACAGCTACGTTAGGCAACAGGAGGGGGGCAGCATAAAAGTGGTCCTCCATGATAAAAGGTGTCACCCAGCTTTAGATGTGAGCCTGGACTAAGTGCTTTTATATCACCAGCCAATGTAGTAAATGTCAGCAGCCTCAGAGTGGGATAAAGGATTTGTAATGTGGCGTTGAGGCTTCAGCGAGGGCGTAGTCACCCCTCTGTTGTCCACAGCATTAATCCCAATGAGAGTGGAGCAGAGGGTAAATGAAGCTGAAACCCTGAGGTAATTACTACCTGCCTGTCAGGATGTCTCTCTAATGGGTCCCGTGTTGATGTGAGTGCCAGCGGCAAAGCATTAGCACCTCCACACTGTTTATCAGACTCAGACAAAGCTGCATGAAAGACTGCAAGAGTGAGAATGTGAAGATGTAGTTGCTTGTGCAGATTATGAAATGAAAGTGTGCCTCTGAGGGTTGTCCCAATTTTCCACTCAGTAAGCGTAAATTGTTATAGATGGGATTCCTTGTTGCTGATTTTGTGTCCCAGATTCATTTAAACATCAGTTTAATGAGCACTGATGACGTAGTTTGTTGCTCATTAGACGGCTTCCCCTTCCCATCAGGCATGTTAACTCATTGCAATGAGTCAGCAGAGCTCCACAATGCAGAGACGTTCCCTCTCATGTTGCACATCCAGGCTCCACGGAGGAGTGTGGAGGACCACTGCTGAATCAGCCATATAGCTCAAGCCACAAAATTAAAGTACCGCACCATAAACAGAAGATATACATTTGCGTATGTTGAATTAAAAGCGTGAAATTACCGAAACACAATCCTTTTTAGGTGCCGTAACGGAGGTTAGTTTGTGAGAGAAAGTCAGGAAGAAGCATCTCACTGAGGCAAAAACAAAACAAAACAGTTAACCTCTTTTTCCAAATATGAGTCACTCGCATCAGTCGGCGTAGCCAATCTCAAACAATGACGCAGACTTTTTATAAGACAACATGACATGAAACGCATCTGTGGTTAAATGATACAAGAGAAAGAAATTTCAGAAGAAGTTGGGAGTGACTCACGGCTCCCCTGTTGCTTTTCGTATCGCTGATGACAGTGGGGGTCTAATAGAGTGAATCTCGTGGAGAGAGGCAGAGGATTATCCAAGAGTGGGACGCCACAGAGCAAGATGTGAGACGGACAAGCTCCCTTTGTCTCTTCGATGCTCATGAAAAAAGAGGGAATATAATGAAGTGTCTTTCTACCTATTTACCTATCAGGCATAGATGTTTCATTGCAAGTGATCATAAAATTTAAAGGTAAATGAAAAGCTTTGAGATGGATAGGAGGTTCTAAACTGGCAGCTAGTGAGAATTATGTCATGTCATACTGGAATAGTCAGGTAATACAAGATGCACTGGCAAATATCTACCTATCTGTGTAACACGGGTTCAGATTTTGGTTGATATTGCCAAAGAGATTGTGTCCAGGCACACTGTATGTGCATGGAGGAAGAGTCAGCGTGTGGCCCAAAGGTGCTGGGAGGTCCTTATCAGTCGAAATGTCGCTCTGTGGCAGCTTCAGATATAAATCAGAGTAAGTTTTTACATTCTGTGGCCGCCTGTCTTCCTTTTGGTCCACTGTTTAAGTCCCCACTGTCTTCTCCTTGTCTTGGGCCTCCGTCTCCTCAGACTTCAGGGGGAGGCGAGTCAGGCTGGGGACCCCCATCCACCCTAACCACTGCAGAAAAAGATAAGATATATGTCAGGCTGTGAAAAGAAGACACTGGTGGGGGTTTTTTAGTTGTAGAGCTCTTCTTTTATTATCTTGAAATTTCACTCATACCAACACTGTTTCTTGTGTCTCGCACTGGAAAGATCCTTGTTCTATTTTCTTCAAAAAGTTTCTTAATCACGAGGAAATGTTTCTAATCACCCGAATGTTATAACTATCCATTCACCAAAAAATAAACTACTTACTATAAGTCATGTAAAACCTCTAAAACTCTGGATAATCACACACTACCCTGTAGAGGGCCCTATGGTGTCATCCACTCATTCAAGCTTGTTAAACTGGATCATTAGCTCCATGAGGATGGGAAACAAAGCTGATTGAGGGAAACCATGGAAACACCTTGGGAATGAAGACTTGTGAAAGTGAACTACAGTACAACACAGTTTGAAGAAGGGACTACCTATAGTGTCACTCTCCTCCTACAAAATCCTTTTCCAAACATCATACTGCACTAAGAGCACTAAGATCGCTACACCCAGTTTTTCTGCTTCCTTTCTCCATCTACTCTGATTATGTCCAGCGGCAGTCCAAAGCACTCGTCTCTTCCTTCTGCTTAAACAGACACTCTACAGGCATCCTCAGTGACACAGAGCAGAAAGACTCTGACACTGGCCAGTGCCCAGCCATCTGTATCACGCACAAGTTCATGCACACAGACACACAGTGGCTTGCACCTGCACTTCTGCTTCAGTCCAACTGTTTCTGAACTGGCAATGCACCTCATTTCAGAGGCAGCATTGATAATAATAGCCACATGGCTGTTTTATAAAGTCCGACCTCATTCCGAGAATCAATACAAACTGTCTTTCACTGAACCAGTTCAATCAGGTCTACTCTGAAACGTGAACTCCCCATCAGAGCGAAGCCTTGTTACAGACTCTTTTTTTTTCCAATCAGAACATTCAGGGAATCCTGATTGGATCCAAAGCCACTGTTAAGCTTTGAAATTTGCCAATTGTGATTGTGATTTGTGGTTTCATGATTGTCACAAGAACTCAAAGGAAAAGTTTAAGAGTCAGTGTTTTACTATGTTCACATATATATCTGTTTTTCTTTTGATAGTTTACTATCAAATAGCACTACTTATATTCATTTCAGAACTCATTTTATTCCATTTAAATCCATTTTCATTTTTAGGGCACTTAAAAGGATACTACATATTTTTGTGTTTACTTGATTAACTAAACCCTGCATGAACACAGTCTTTTCTTCCTAAATTATAAACCTATTTGCTAAATTTGCCTGGTCCCTCTTTTTTGTATTTTTATTTGTCATCAGGCATTTGTGATAGCATGTACCAAGCTGATGAATCTCCATAGTCTTTTTTTTTATATCAATTATCTGCTTATGCACTTGTGTCATGGGGCAAGATATTTGTACCCCAATTGTGCATTTGCACAATGCCAACAACAGCACATGGTGGGAGCAATAGAGTGAACTCGTTTGCCAAAATACAACCTTGAACCTTAAGCTAGGCTCTGATCATAATTTAGATTTTTATAGTTTTTGTTTTTTTTTTATGTATCTGACTTTGTAAAGAATCACTGGTTTACAGAGCAGCAAGTCTTGCACCAGATGCCTGTTCTCTACACTGGAAGCCCCAGCTGGTGGTTGTCCCCAGAGGCTAATTCAAAAAACTAGTCACCAGGTTCCCAGCACTTCAGAAATTTGCTTCTACATCCTGGGATAAAAAGGGAAGCTGAATATTAGTCAGGACATTAGAGGGTGAATATTTAATTTAGTTGTGAACTTATTTCCGAGACCTAATTGCTCCTTGATTGTGGATTTGACAAAAACAGATGAAATAATAAGACTCTGGCTTTGGGGGAAAAAACAGCCTAAATCCTTGTTGATACCATCAAGTGTGTTGATTTGTTAAACCAACATCTTCAGGGTAATCAAACCACTTAACCAATTATTAAAGTAGTTTAGAATAATTTAATCAGTTAGTCGACTCATTGCAGCTCTACTGTGCACCAAATACATACTTATTTCACGCGGGGTGTCTGCTGCCTACTTCTATGCTCATTATTCAGATAACAACAGCAGTGAGAATACTTCCACCCAGAGAAGTTTTTGCAAACTTGCTAATGTGGGAGGATGACAACCAGTTATGAGTCATCCCTCTTGTACTGCAGAAATTGCATTAGTGATTTGTAACATGACTCAGCTGCATTATTACTGTAACTTTCAGCTGTATAATGTTACAGAGTAAAGAATGTACTGCTGAGATTCTTCAGGTACCGTGGGCTCTCAAACGCAATCCCACATGTAAACCCCATGATGGAGGTGGACTGTAGTGATGCAATAAAGACTGTCGTCCCTCTGCGTTTTCAGCAAACCTTCTGTCAGTGGCTTTCATAGGAAGATTAAGCAGCATAAATCTGGGACTGTACATTTGCTACAGTGTTATTTTAGGTCAGTTTTGACATTAAAATTTCTAACCTTTCATCATCAGGTCTTTTGTTTTTTCCAATGACTCTGACAATCCTTTAAATATTTTTTGACTGACACCTGCTTTGACTCAGTTTGTTGGGCAATGAGGTCTCGTTTAAATTTTAAACACATACAATCTGCACAATTCATAGGGGGAAGCAGGCAGTAAGCGAGGGAGAGTTCAGGGAGGGGTGCTGCACAGATGAGATGGTTCTTTTCAATTCAGATGAGCAGACAGAAATGAGGCTGAGGACCCTTCATCTTGGAGGTCTCACCCCTCACCAGTGAATCATGCAGGGAATACCCTCATTGAGTGTGTCAGTCAAAGCGAGGGGACATTTTCAGTGCTCGGTTTCTGGTTTTAAAAGCCTCTTTGACTTGTTTTGACTGAAGCTGTTCCCATTACTTTAGCTACCAGTTAACTATGGTTCAGTGGAAACAGGAAACCCCCTGCGATTATCATGGATTTATGGCGCATATTCTCACTCCTTTGCTTTTTTTACAGTCCCAGTTGGTTGTGTAAGAGCACACAACCCCCTGCACAAGCACATTTGCTGCCTTTTTAATGGCTTCCGCACCGACAGACGGTGGTAATACCAATTAGCACGTGCTAAACACTGATACTACATCAGATTTGGAGCCCAGGCCTGGATCCCATCTCGTAACACCTGCTAATGAGCCAGTCCGTTAAAGAGGTGACAGTGTTAAGCAGGCAGTCATCCTCTCAATGAACCAATGCCAAACTTTGCCTCCAAAAGAAATTCCTTTCTTTTCTTTGACATACAGCGGGCTTCACATTTGTTGAGTGGAAGAATGAAAAGAGGTACTCAAACAAAACACAAGAACAAAATGAGCTTTTTCCAGGCCTCATTAGAATGTAATGGGTATCCTAGACCAGACACAGTGGTTCGGATTGTAGAAGCAAGGATTTGTCAGTTGTTTGTCTTCGCATACTATTATCCTTATTATAACAATTTCTTAATCTTTACACAATATGCTTTGGAAGGGAAAAATAAAACCCTGAGAAAGAACAGGACAAGCGAGAACAACTGAAAACAAGATCACGAGTGAACTTAAGACCTCTTCAGTAGAGGAAAAAACTCAGTCTTATATGTATAAATCAAATAAAAAAGCTGGTTTCATTTTGTAAGTGCTATTTGAGAATTGAAGGACGATGGATGGCTCAGTGTTGTGCAGAGGCCACTTCACATTCCTGGAGCACTTACTTTTATCCTCCAAGGCTCTTTTTTTCCAGACATTCAGTGACAATTCTCACCGAGCCTCATTCTTCGCGTTTATATATTCAGTGCTATGCAGCGAATGAAATCACCTGATCTTATATTGATTTAAAAGGAGAATTAGATGGTCATAAAAGACTGGTATAATTTGAGATAACTGGGCTCAAATATAGTAATAATTCAATGTTTGCATTTATATTTCTTGTACTGGTTAAGGGATGATACTGGCATTTTGGGGGGGGGTAGCTATTGTGATCAAATCCCTCTAACATATTGATCCTGTAAAACATTGTCTTTACATCCAAAGCTTGATAATGAATTTGCTAAAAAGTACTGCTGTTCCCAACAATCCAAAACACATTTCAACATACACATTAATGCTGCTTTAACATATATAAATCTGCAAGTTAGTCCCCAAAATGCACAGATTTTTCCTGATCCAGTAACATTCCCTACAATCTAAAGTTCCCAGCTAATTTTGAAAATGTCACAGCTCTTTATTTAAAACAAACAAAAATTTTTAACAATATTTATGCCTTTAGTAGGAAGCACAGAAATTCTGGCTTGCAGACAAAAATGGCAAAGCACTAGAAAAAAAATGTATACTCGGAGTTATCTTAATATATCTATATTAACAGTAATGGCAGATATCTCAGACAAACAAAAACACACACACAAAAAAGTTCATCTCTGCGTTTCTCCATCTTAATGCACTGCATTACAAGAAGTAAATTAAGGACATGGTAAATTGCTTTATAATAGATTAGTAAAGTGCATAATGTTGGTTCTAAGCCAGACATCATTTATTGAGTTCATCTTCCAAACAAACCTTTTAGATGTTGTCTGGCTTTCATGTCTGCATTGCACAATCTGTCCTAAAGACCTACACCAGAAACACTTCCCAAGTCCCCAGAGACAAATATATGGAGGAGTAGTGGTAAAGTCAAATACAGATCATACATATACAGTTACATACCCAGTCTATACATTCCTCCAATGTACTGACTGAGATGGAATCTGTGTCAAAATTCTGTCAACACTGAAATTTTTCACCTTGTTTTGACGGCAGGTTTCCTACAGAGCCGTAGTCTGTGCATTCCTTGAGTCTAATGCATCGTGAATACCTGTAAGACTTGGCCTCACCTACCTGCCTTTGGCAGCTAAATGTAGATTTTAGTCCCGCTGTTAGGTGATATACTGCTTTTGATCTCAATCCCGCAGAAATGTGTCTTCCCTCTGAGAGAAAAGCTTGCACAATGCTCAAAAAACACCACTACACACATTGATAAAATCTCAGTAGAATATCTTGATTTAATCGAGGTAGACTTTCCTTGGCACCGAAAGTAATACCACGTGAAGGAAAAATGTATTTAGTCTGGGATGAGTCTAAGTTTCTGTGATGAGAGGCCAGGTTTTCATGGAGCGAAGCACCTTAGCTCCCATCAGGCTTATCATTTTATTAGAACACGGTCACGCAATTTCCACTTTATGCTTTCATGGAACTGGGAAATTGATTTGCAATAAGCAAGAGAGGACAGAAAGATGAAAGATAAAGCATTTTGGATATTTAAATACCCATTTATCAAACGGAAAGACTGAAAAGCTGGGATTAGGGTTTGAGCCTACCTATCTGTTCCTGTGTATGAGAGTGCGAAGGCTGAGGCTGGACTTCAGCCTGGGCCTGCTGCTGTTGCTGCTGCTGCTGCTGCTCCTGCAGACTCTGACTGTCCACTGAGATCCCGCTGTCACTGTGCAACTTCTCTCCTTCCGGCGTCACCATCTGGTTGTTTGTAGCTCCACGGTTATTAGCTGCCTGTTTGTTCTGTTTGCAGCTATTCCACCTGTGGAAAAGTAGCACATCAGATAAGATCCAGTGCGATAAAGATACAGTCATGGTTTTAAACTAAAACAAATCTTCTTTCATTAAAGTATTACTTTTCTTTGGCTTTTTTTAAGCATTTCTAAAACCAGAAACACAAAAACAAAACTATTGAATGTACAAAATTATAAGTGATGATTCAGTTGCAATGATGAAAGTTGCAACAACATTACTTATTATGCTGAAAGAACTACGACAATGCTAGAACCCTAAAAATATCACCCGAAGATCCCAGCTGCTCTGCCCACTTTACTGGATATATTAGCTAAACACATTTAGTATTTAAGATCATTCTAAATCAAAAACCTTAAAATGACAAATTAGTAAACTATATTTCATATTTTACATCATCCTCAGAATTAATGGACTAACTAGCTCCACAGTCCTATACAAAAAGAATATTTCCATTTCCATCTATTTCTGTTTCTTATTTGTGAATTACACAAAGATTTTGCCACAAACATTTAGTGTGATCGACATTATAAAGTCCAGATGGAGACAGCATTTTAAATCAGTTCGTTGCAATGCATTAGTTAGCTAACTAGCTACAGCTTCTAACACCTTATAGATATCCATTCACAGCTGTCGCTTCCACTTTCAAATTCAACAGCCAGCTGCTAGAATGGAGTAACTTTCACTTGTATTTCTTCAGAAAATGCTATGGGTCATCATTATCACTGTAAACTGCATAGTTATATTTTGTACTAGAATCTTAGAAAGCAGAATTATAATTAGTGTTATGAATACAACTACAAGAAAAAGAAACACTAAATAAAATAAATATACAAAATACTATAAAAAAGAAATACAACAAAGTGTTCTTCTTGTAGAAGATAAAGTAATGTGAATCAGTAATTTAAATATTCATGAGGTATTTAGTGGTACAGTACAGTAAACACCTCTTCTTATAAAATACTGGGTGTTAAAGAAATTCATGTAATTTACAGTCTGTCTATGCATGTCAACAAGTACATGAGGTTATTAACCAGATGTGTGCGTGACTGTGCTGATAAATCTGGCACTCAAATTTCCTCTGGTCGGCACTTTTCAAACAATCAATGCCCTTAATGAGCTTGTTTACTTGCTTCAAATGTGTTATAGCCTGGGTTTGTATCTGTCTGTCTGAGTGCTTGCATGTGTGGTTGCACGTCCTAACTAACGTGTGTGTGCGTGTGTGTGTGTGTGTGCGCGCGCGTGTGTGTGTGTGTGAGAGAGAGAGAGCAAAAGAGAGACAGCTCTCTGAAGTATTAAGAACTGAGTTTGGGTTTTTTTTGTTATGGTGTGTTTTAGCACAAATGGCTTAAAGCCTCTTCAACCACAACTGGAATTAATATTCGACCAGCCACCTTACTACTACTTTTCAACCAGATGTTGCCTGGGGCAGATGTCGCTCCAAGCAACATCCAGACCACCATCATTGTTCACTCATTCTACACCAGGCAATATTTTTGAATAAGTTGTAAAACCCAAATGAGCCAATATCCTTGACCATAGAGTTGCTTTTAATTATTTCTCTTCACAAACTGACCTCCTAAAGATGAGATAAGCGGCAAGACCCACCACCATGGCAGCCAGGATAGAGCAGTAGATAGGTATGAGGTTTTCATTGAGGCCGTGACCGAGGAAGCGAGGAGAACCAGCGCTGGACGTAGTCGTTTCTCCTCCTGGCAGTGGGCTGTAGGAGGCATCAGGAAGGAAGGGATCAGGGAGGGAGGATGAAGATATATCCAAATCGGAGGTAGGAATGACATCGGTAGGTAAACTAGGATCTATAAGGAAGAAAACAGAGAGACAGGAGCATTTATGAGACAGGAAACATGTTATTTAAACTGCTTATATACAGCTATAGAAATAGAGCACAATTAAATTCTGTCCACATTGCAGGCGAAAAAAATATTTATTTCTGTCTCTGACTGTGTACTGCATGGAAGCTCCAAATTACCATGGCATTCATGTCCGTGATGAATGTAGGTAAACTTTTCACTAGAACTGCCCTTTTGTTTTAAGTTGGTTCCACTGCATCATTGCTGACAGGATTTTCAGAAGTTAACATGATGCACTCTGAGCTCAATATTTTGAGGAGGCTGTGCCAGTGGCAGCATGGAGACTTTTACCAGCTTTCTGTACAGCGTTCACCATTTTAGTTTCACAGCAACACCACTTGTTGTTGCTATATATAGTTTATCATAAACCAAAGCACTGGAAAATTTTGCCCTGCTTGTAATGTTAAGGGGAGTACTGTATGAAAACTTCTGGGAAAATCTTTTTATTCATCCATTACTGTCTAAAAAAGGAAAAATCCAAACATTACAAAAATAGAGATAAGTTCTCTGAGAACCAAGAAGTCATAGAAGTATATAGTATAATATACATATAAACTTTATTCACTTCCTGTGTATAAATCAACACCTTAATGTATTAATTTCATTGTATATTCCCGTGCATATACCATAATCAAACAAGTCACCAAGTCCCCAAGCAGATGTCTGGCGTGCTGCACTCATGTAGCAGCTGTTTCTGATAGACAGATGGGTTCTTCCTGAGTTGCTCTGTGCAGAAAGAAGGAATGCTCTTTAACTAAGGGGGTAAATATCCACCACCCACTACACACTCAGCTTTCCCCACACCAAGTTTGGGCCTTACATGCCAGGTCTCCCCTCGCCACATCTCCATCTGTGTGATCTTTGCGCACTGCACAACATTGAGGCCATATGGTTTCTAGCTGAACAAAGTCTGGGGTTTTAGCGAGGTCATCATATTGAGTTTAGCCTTTGTTGAGGCCAGAGAAGCGAGAAGAGCACTGTGCTACTGGACGGGTCTGGTTTCTATCATAGCTATGTCTGTAAAGAAGTAATTTTCATAAATTGTCCTATTTCCTCTTTCGTTGTGAGCTCCATTAATTATTTCAATGTAATTTTCCATTTTGCAGCAGCTCCATGGCATTGCTTCTTCTGAAAAAACAATGCATCCATCATATCTCTCCAACACTCCTGTCATATTATGCATTTGTTTTGAAAAGTTCTGCAAGTTAGATGACAGAAAAGCTCTGCAGAGAAGGTTACAGATTATGCCTTCTGTCAAAGTGTGGTCGAGCAGGCCAAGTAAGAGGTCTGTCCAGGCAAATCTAAGACCCCTCTGAGCACAACAGCAGAGTGGGGACGGAGTTGTGCAGCCTGGTTCAGATCTGAGCCAGTAATTCCCACCAGAACCTCAGGCTGCGCCTCATTAGCTTTGTCTTGCACTTGCAGGATTAACCCTGTGGAGACTCCTGGGGTTTCCTTCATGGCCAAACACCGGGACACTCAATCCGAAATACTTTCGGTGTCCCCTCTTTACAGATGTTATGATTTTTTTAGGGCTGCTATCTGGTTTCCACGTATTATATTTCTGTGTTCTAAGCTTTTATCAATAAGTACAATATAACCTTTAAACATGGTGTATTTAAAATCAGATATAACATCCTTTTTAAATAATAATTATATATAAAGAATTCAATTAAAATTTAAATAGAATTTATTCTGAAACTCGGTTAGCGGGAGCCTTCAGAAACACGTCCTACTCCATTGCTGGCTCGCTAGCGCCCCCTAAATAGAATTTATTCTAATGGCATAGTTATATTTAACCTAAAAAGAAAAAAAAAACTCCAACAGGTGACCGTCAGTCAGCTGGTACTCTGTTTCACACGTCTTTGGCAAATCACTCATTTGAAGGCTCCACCAAAAAACTAGGGTCAACTTTCCTGCTAACACATCTACAAGCTACTTTGCAGCCCACCTCCCCTCTAGCTCGTACTTTAAATGCATGGTTCGAATGTATCAGTGTCATGTCATTTATATTCTGTATTATATGAATGTTGGATATTGAGTAAGGGAACAATCTTCCAGACAAGACTAGTAATGGAAGGAAAACCACACCACATGATTGCTGTGACCGCTGATGTTAACAACACGAAAAAGATATTCAGTGGACCATGACAGCCAATAGCTGTCCTATTTCTTCTGATATAGCAAATACTCAGGTTTCTTCATGGTGATTTGTTGCATATATTACATACAGATGATTCTTTTAATAGTTCATTTGCATCTTGATGGGAAATTTGTCTGGACTTTTTTTCTGTTTGTCATTAAGAGTCCACGTTGGTCTGTCTTTCTGCATGACTGTGGCGGGGCAGTTCTGTCGTAAGGGTATTGGGTTGCTGAAAAAGCAGAAAAAATATTTCGTGGGACAGAAAAACAGAGCACAACAGAGCCATACTTAGAAACAGAAATAATGCGGAGACCTATTTAAAGCGGCACTATTGATTGGGATCTGTCTAAAAGGAGGGAGTGGAACATGGGTGTTTGTATTACATGCATTTCTTGACCTTTCCTGGGATGTAGTCAGGTTTCCTAAGCTCTGCCATACATCATCCGGCTAATGCAGGGATGGCTAATGGTATTAGCAATGCAACCTGAGCTCACAAATAGAGCACATTTTGAATGGAAGGTGTGAAAGTGTGCAGATGGTCTAGGCTTATATACAGTTTGTCAAATAAGTTGCAATCCCTACACGTTTGTCTTCACACTGGCTTTTAAATCATGTCACTCTTCTGTAAGTACGCTTTGGTGCAATCAGTGCTCCCTATATGCAGATGTATGCTTACAGTACGAGTCTCACCTAGGATTTGCTGTAAATCGTTTATCTCTTTCCGAGCCAAGACGACAGCTCTCCTGGGAGCATCCTTTGCATAACTCTGACTCAACACATAAAGTACAGTGTGCTACATCTTTATTGTGACTCCTTCATGCTCTCATTTCTATAGGTTGAAGAAAAAAAAACTCTGGCTGTAGACCAAAGGACAAATATAAGCCTGCAGAGGCTGCATACACTAACTGGAACAGAGCAGGAGCTTAAAGGCAGCAGTGGAACTTTAACGATTTAATTTTCGGAGCAGAGGGTTTAAAACAATCGTGACGCTAAATAAAACTAACCCTGGATTTTATGAGCGTGGGCCTGTGTGTTCAGGGAGATGTGTTTATTAGTGGGGTGTGGACCAAAAGGGGAGAAAAAAAAAGATTGAATTTTTATGAGCCATTGAGGTCTTTATGGTGAAGTTAACCCCAGGGTCTTGAGCAGTGGTTGATGTCTTGACTGCTGCCAGTTCAGGGTGGAGATGAGCAACTATCAGGCGCAGAACACGCACAATGACCTCTTTATCAGCCACCAAACACTCTCCCTCTGTCTCAGCTCAGCTTCTATCTCAATTGCCTGCCGTGCACACATCTATCATACGCACACGTACTACGAACTATTCAAGTGAGCGCTCTGTCTTCTGTGAGGGGGGGTTAATAGGAAGAGTAGAGGGGAGGATAGACAGAGAGGCAGAGTGTTAGGAGAGATGGAGGAGGGGGTACAGATGAACAGAGGAGCTGCTGTAAAGTGCTCTGATTAGCAGGAGTAATTATACTGCAGCAGTGGAGGCACTGAATGCACACTGGCCAACTTCCACCACTCCGCTTACCGAGCCACTTGAGGGCCACTGTGGGAAGAGATAGAAAGAGGGGGAGGAGAGAAGGTGATGAGCGTGGGGTAAAAAAGAGCAAAGAAGTCTGCTTTATCTGTGTTTTTAATCTTTCACTCCGCTTCTCTTGGAAAAGCTGTCAAACAGATGCTCAGCATTTCACGTTTAATGCAAACCTGCTCAACTGGAGGCCGGACAACACCTTTTGGAAAAGCTATCTCAAGGCCAACAGGATCAAAGATCTTCGATAAAAATGTGGCGGAGGTGTTTACTAGGGCTGGGTATCGTCACTGATTTCTAGAATCGATTCAATTCCGATTCACAAGGTCCCAAATCGATTCGATCCACGATTCGATTTAATTCGATTCGATTCGATTTAAATCTGGGAAATTTTGACAGTCAGAAGTATAATTCAGATCAGAACATTTACATATTTTTGTATCTATAAAAAGGAAGCTGACACTCGCAAGACTTTATCCAAGGTGTGAGCATCACAGCAGATGCCTTTGTGTCAAAGTAGCTGAAGATAAAACACAGAAAAACATGAAGGTGATTTTCCTGGCCTGGGATTTTATAAAAATATTCTGCAGTACATCAAAAACGAAAGAAAACCATTAATTAATGAACATTACCTCTGACGTTACAGCGGTTTTATTAGACACACGGCTAAGCATTTTGCATTTTGAATAATATTAAAAAGTTTAAATTTGTTCAGTATTGTTCTGGGGGCCTCTGGATGTCTGGAGTTTTGATCTCCTCCATACCCGCTTCACACCCTGGAGGACGGGGCTGTGGCCCCCCCACACTCCCTAGCAGATCATTACATGGAGAAACCTTTGGAATGCAAGCATGCTGATCCACACAGGTATGCACACATGGGTATTCACAGACGCGGACTAAAGCTTTCTTGGCTGCTGCCTCAAAGCACACTGTGCGCTGTCTATCTTGCGTGCTGCACAATATCGTTTATTATTTAGTAAATATTGATATCTATGACTAGCTAGTTTATTGTGATGGTGCTTTGTTTTCTCTATTATTATGTTACTCTTTGTTGTTTGCTGTCTCCTCTGTTTGTTTTTTTTGTTTGTTTGTTTTTTTTCTCCATACAGGTGACCCAGGAGTTCTTTTTTTTTTTTCCTCTCTCTTCCCCCCCCCCTTCTCACCGTCTCTTCTCCCCTTTGGTTTTCTTTCTTTCTCTCCCCCTCTTTCTCTCATTCATTCCCCCTGTCCTATTTATTAAAAAAAAAAAAAAAAAAAAGAAAAAATGACAAAGGATGAACTGAAGCTCTGCCATCACGTAATGTCGCATACTGCTGTTTCTGATGTCATTTAAAAAAAAAAAAAAAAAAAAAAAAAAAATTTGTTCAGTATTGAACAGCAGAAATGAGGTTTTCTTTTCGGAAGAATGTAAAAGGGAAAAAAACAGCGGCCGACAGCGCTGTAAACAACAGTAGACTTGTGCATAACAAGCAAGCGAATAATGAAGAAAGCGAAACTGTTCGAGAGAGAGAGAGAGGGTGGGAGGGAGAGAGGGGGAGGGAGAGAGGGAGAGAGAGAGAGAGAGCTGCGCATCGCAATGGAAGCAAAACAGTAAAAGAGTGAATTCATGACGATGTTTATGTGAAGCGTTTGGATCTTCTTTAGCTGCTGGTTCGGTCAATATTGTTTGGAGAGAGATCAAACTAACAGCTTTAGAATCAGCGCATAAAGGGCGTGAACACAAAGCGCGGACCCGGATCAGCGAGCTGTCGGCTTTCAGCCCCGACTGTGAGAAAGGCGACATCTAACTGATTCTGATCCGCGGGTCAGAATCAGTACCTGCTCTCATTTACTGTTTGGTGGTTCTTGAAATTTTGTGAGATGTCACCAGAGATTCTGGCATTTCGGACAAAATAAATTTATATTAAAAAATCAATTCAGGATTTTAATGAATCGATTTTACGTTATCCAAGCCAGAATCGATTTTAATCGATGAATCGATTATAAAAACCCACCCCTAGTGTTTACAGCTTCAGATCAAAAAGGTTCACGCATGTGCAGCGTCTTTAATGAAAAACGTAGGAATAAAATCACACTTGGCAGGGGAAGAGTGTGCGCGCGTCATGTTAGCCTGCTATCAGTTGTATTGATTCGGGATGCTCATATAAAACATTTGTGTGTCTGAAGTTGGAGACGACTAAGCTTGCATGTGTGTGTGTGTGTGTGTGTGTGTGTGTGTGTGTGTGTGTGTGTGTGTGTGTGTGTGTGTGTGTGTGTGTGTGTGTGTGTGTGTGCATACTGTAGTCAAGTGTGGGTGCTCATAGAGGTCACTCAGCGAAACCTGAGCACAAGTAGAAGAAATCCCTGGACTGATATCGACCCCTCTGCATAGAATACCAGCACAGCACATATGCGGCAGCCCTCTCTTTCTCTTTCTGACTCTGTCATTGTATCATGTAATTGACACTTGGTGACAGCTGGATATGAAGATCTGGGAACTTTAAAATGCTTTAATCACATCTTATTTACTGTATAAAAATAAGGCAGCGGGATAAGAATAAAATATAAAAATTCCTCCTGTAAAAATTGCCAGTAAGGCACTTTCTCCTTTGTCATACCAAGCTTACTGTATGCACAGTATCAAAGACCACCATGTAAGGTCAGCAAGCATCATCATGACCGCATGTGACTGCAGCCATTACCCGCAGGCCCACTGGTGCTATTATTTTTCAAACAGTCACATATCATGCCATCTCCAGTCCCCACCGTTACTGCTGCTGCAGTACCATCACTCAGGACAAGGCGGGTCACAGTTGATCTGCTTGGGTGGGCGCTAAATGGGCAGCAAAAGGCTGCATTGTGGCCTACGGGACAGCAGATATTTTTGGACAGGCCAGGCTAATGGTAGGCATTACTTTGAAATTCCAAGTGGAAGTAGATTATATGCCTGGACCATATATATTTTTGAGATGAGCCAATGCATTATTCAGGCAACTAAAACTAAAGTCTAAATTTTAATTTTTTTAAAATTGTAGTTTTTAGCTAATTAATTAGTTTTGAAAATAGCAATTAATCTGTCTGATTTCTTTATCATTTTATCATGGTGGCAAACAATATAAAAAATAGACCATAATTTGAATGGTGTAAAAAATTATCTTACTGATCAATTAATAATAAAATGCTAAATGTGGCGCTCATATAAAAGTTGTTATGTATGTTTAGAGTCATTATTCCTGCTTTTTTTCCCTCCAGTTCATTTCTCCATTGTCTTTTTTGCCATTAGAATCTATTATAAGAAGCTTCAAGTCATCCTCTCTACTACAACATGGGCTTGACAAATTTCTGAGGCTCATTAACTTGGTATATCCACCTGCCACCACCAGTGTTTGAGGCCATGAAATCTCAACCCTCTCAACGTTTAAAAGGGGATTATTACAGCTCCTTGCTGAATACCAAAATTTATACATAAACATTTTTCAATACATTGATAATGTGCACAAGAGATTAGTAGGCCTTTAGCCAGTGTTCCATCTATTATGATCATTCTTTGAAGCATTTATTCAAAATTGCCTCACTGGTTCAAGCATGCTTTCCCATAAGATAATGCAGAAGAACATTTTTTCATACAGGAAATCGAGAGCAATACCAGCGAAGACATTTTACCCCATAGATTTGAACTTTGCGGCCCCCTGATGAGGTCAATTTCACGCCTTGTCTAACCCAAGCGAATTTATAGCTTCCTTTGGTACAAGGAGCTTGACTTAGCTCTGACATTCTGAGCTTCTGTTTTGTGGTCGAGACGATTATTCATTGTCCCTTTGTTGACACTGCAGCAAACTTTGACCTTTTAATGCTAAAACTTTGAGCATCCTGCTGTTTAAAAATCAGACCAGGGATGACCTCTGACCACGTTTGTTCCCACACATGTGGAAGTTACCCCTGCTGATTTGTGCAAAATGTGACTGAGACATATATGATGCTGTTTTAAAATTACTTGTAGCTACTGTGCAGTTTTAGTGTGGAGCTTCTAACTTTTTAAACGGACTTTTACCCCTGATATGTTTGGCATAGAAACCATCTTGGTTCGTTTTTACCTTGGTTTCGTTCAAAGGTGAAAAAATATCCTTTAAAAAAAATTCAACTATATGAAACCAACGTGAGTGTGCAGAGCGTGCAGTGCAGACTTACTGTAGCAGACAGTGTCACTGGTTGGCGTGCAATTAGCTTGTTGTGTTTCGTTTTCATCACAGATGGTGCAGGGCAGGCAGGGTTCGAGGGAGTTTTCCTCGTCAGAGAAGGTTTCGTCGACACATTCCTCACACACCGTATCGTGATCGTGATCACAGTGGGAGTACACGCCCTGTCCCAAAGGGCATACCGTACACTGCTCACAACGGCCAGTTACAGTGTTGAAGAAATAGTTATAGTTACAAATGCATTTGGCATCGTTGGAGTCGGTGCATGGCGTCTCCATCCGCATCAACCCGGTGCACTGAGTGCATGTCTTGCACTCCTCTGTATGACTGTAGTTCTCAGAGAAGGTCTCGCCTACACATTAGAGGAAAGGTTTGAAAGGAATGGAGATGAGTAAAAAAATAAAAGAGATTAGAAGATGAAGAGAGAAGGAAATGTGAGGAGATAAACAGGGAGAAAAACAGTGAGTATAATGACATTAATCATGTTTACTGCACATTCATTAAAAGGAAGGACACATTGATCCACTGGGCTCTTTAGTGATTTGTGCTTCGGGACAAGAAAGGTGCTCTTGTTGGGGAGCGAGTCAAAAGCCTGCTGTGCTCATTATGATATTGATCCCAGAGTGTTTGTGCTGCGCTGAGTAAACTGCTTTAATCTCAGTCATACACGGGGAGTGAAATGCAGGTGCATCCACATCCTTCCACTGAAAGCCTGTCTTTAAAAGTCATCATCACTGACTTAAATTAAGTAAATTAAGATACTTTTGTTACCTGGTCATGATATAAACTGATCTAAAAGCACAAATAGAATTTTTAATTGCCATATCATAATTGAATATATCATAACATAATGTAAGGCTGCAGTCGTATGTTTAAAACTTGACCTCCTGTTTCTTTTCCTTGCTGATCTTCCTTGATTTCAAGGATAACACCATGAGGTGAGGGAGAAATACAGATATGGAATTTGAATTGCGCTACAGTCAAAAACTGTTCTATTTGAACTACCCAGTAATGTATCGCAAAAGGCGCATTGAGTTCTTACCAAGTTGCTTCAGACAGATAAAGACAACCCAGAGAAAATAACACTTTATTACCAAGGTTGGATTTTTTTTAATGTAAATTGGCAAACACTTCCAGGAGTTACATTAATGATCCAATGTAACTCCCGCCTTTATTTAAGCTTTTTGTAACTGAAGTAAGACTAAATAATAACCATCATCACAAATGCTGATAATAGGCATAAACGTCTAACTGCAAGGTACCAAACAACATAAGAAGCAGATACTGTTCAGTAGGATAGCTTGATCTGCCTGAAGTAAGAGTGTGTAAACTGGCGGACTGAGTAGTAGCATCATCTATATAAAACACATGTTATTTCTGGTTTGTGTCATATGTTTGCTAAACCTTCACAGGGTATGTGTGTGTGTGCAAAAAACCTTGAGTTTAAGGCACATTTCACTGTATAAGTTTTTGTTGTGAGTTGTGTGCAAAGGGAGAAAAAAACATATCAGACCACAGTAGTGTTATCAGAGAAATGAGGTAAAAGCTGTGGTGACTTATTACTGGCTGCCTTTGAATTACTCCAAGCTCTTCAGATTTGTTCTTCTGTGCTATTTGGAGTCGGGAGGATTTGGGAGAGTTCATGACTGAGGAAATGATGACCTCAAATTAGCTTATTCTTACACTGAGAGTTCCTCGGGGCACAAAGTAATCTATTAATATTGCATTTTCATATAGACTTATTTTCAGATATAATTGGATGCCTGCTGAATTATGCATACAATGTGAAAGCGAGAGTGTTTGTGTGCCCTATGAGTGTGCTTTAGCAGTTGAATGAGTTGAGAGTATAGTAGAAAGGCCGACAGGGGTGGGGGGCGACACTAAAGCTCACATTCATTACAGAGGCAGTGTCACTGTTTTTCAAATACCTTTTTGTGTGTGTGTGTGTGTGTGTGTGTGTGTGTGTGTGTGTGTGTGTGTGTGTGTGTGTGTGTGTGTGTGTGTGTGTGTGTGTGTGTGTGTGTGTGTATAATATAAGAGCGGTCACCTTGAGAGAGCTGCAAAAACACCACAAAGACTGTTGTGTTGTACACAACATTCAATGGGTACAAAGCTGTTTGGAATAAAGGTTTCACAACATGAGATTTTGCGACAAGAATGCAGCTTTATAAACTGCTTAATTAACACCAGACATTGCTCGTTTTACTATGAATTTCACAAAAATGGAGCACGTAGCAAGTTTACACTCTTCAAAATCTCCTCGCCATCTCCGTGCTGTTTGTCTTGAAGGGAAATAAATCATTGGGAATGGCAGAACTATAAATAAAGCCACATGCCTGTGTGGATGTCTGGGACTTGCAGAGCTCTTATCTGTATATCCATATGCTTCGGAATATGTGTTTTTCACAGGAATTGCTTAGCGGGTGTCGTGTTGAGAAACAACATATTGTCAGTGTGAAAAACCCTGCAGCAATGTCCCAGCGCTTGCTTTTACGTTGTAAGCGGCTCCGGCAAGTAAACACTGGCACCAATTGAAGCTCTAAACACCTTGTAAACAGCAGCGCTGCTAAGAGGCCGACTATGAGACCTGTCACATTATACAAGCAGACTGAGCGGAGCAGATGGAAGTAATGATATAGACACAGGTAGAATGATCAACAAGCTCTGCGCGAGCAGTCGCTTGATTCGCTCGAATGATTCTCTAGATTGTTTGACGCAGCACAACTATAAGCAGTCTGTGAGGGTGGTCCCAAACCCCCCCAAAAAGAACATATTCTAGTGTTGAGGAAGGGCTGGTGTACAAGTAGGAGGAGAAAGGGTCACGGGAAATGAGGCAAGCAGGGATGTATGTGCGTTCAGTTTCCTTTTAGACAGCATCAAATCCTGTGCTTTTTCTTTAAGGGTGAGTCTGTCATCACCCTTTGCTCTTATTACTGTTTGCAGGCAGAAGTGATAGAGGAGGGTGACACTAACTGAATGATCCAGACACAGACAAACACCAGACCTCCAAAGTAAATAATCATTTGAATTTGTGAGGTTGAAACCTTTGTTTTGATTTCAGTCAGGCTCAACCAGTAAACCTCCCCTCCTCATTCATTTCAATTATCCCGCTGCGAACAGGCTTCCTCGCTAATTTTAACTCGCATGCATGAGTCCCCTTTGCAGTTCTTGTGCGTAAACATGCCTAAATGTGACCATATGCAGCGAGTGTTCAGCAGGAACTGTCAGAAGAGATGTGTGTGGGCGTGTGTCTGCGGTGCATGCGTCAGCGCTTTCATGTGGAAAGAAGAAAGGAAGAAAGTTAAAGGCCATCAGGTGAGAGTGCATTCTTTAATCAAATATGGCCTTCTTTCTAATTGTCCCCAGCTGAGATCTGATGAGCACACATCAGCGTTTAGTGTCACCGTGTTTGGGTATAAAGGTGGTTGCGGGTAAAGGGAAATGTGGTCGTGAATGGGGGCGCGATGCACTTAAATTGTGCCACTTCAGCCCAGGAGGACCACCCCCCTCATCTAACGCTGATGTGTTTCAGCCCCATTAGTGTCATCAATAATGTAGTTCTCGATGGCATTTGATGATGTTCACAATCAGCACTTTAGGTGTGACCATGAGCAATGCTGGACATTTCCTACCCTTCACAGAAAGTACCGTGTTTCTGCTTAGACGCTACCCAAAACGCTGACCCTCTGCTGACTGAGGATAAATTATCAACATTTGGAAAGTTGCGTGACGGCTTTATTTGGCTTTTTGAACACAAATCGTTTCTGTCTGTAATTATCACCCTGCTTCTTTGGACCACTTCCGCTTCCCCGAGATTTAAAACAGGTGTTTCAAACATAGAGGGAATATTATTAACCAGAGCTATTAAAAGGAAGACCAAATTAGGCAAAATATAATTTAGCAATCAATGTCCGCTCTTGCATCCCGTACTAATGTCACTTTTTTTAGGGTGTTATGTAGGGAACTATCTTCATCTGATACATCTGCTACAGCCAGAGAAGACCTGCCAGGAGAAAATCTCCATTTTCCCTTTCTTTATCCAAAGTTAAAAGAAACTTGATGCTCTGCTTCAGCCGTCCCCAGACATTCCATGATTTGAATTTTCCTTTAATTTCCAGTGAGTCCCAGTCCAGTTGGCCAGCAGGGCTCTTCCACATTGACTCCTGGGGTTTTGCCCCACATATTGCATTCAAGCACCTTTGAATGGCTTACTAAGTGAGGCAAGTCTGGTTGTCTTATCTCCCATGACAGCAGTGAAAGTGAAGGAGACTGATAAATATTTTATTGCTGCTGATGCTGGCACTCGTCCCGAGCTGGGACCGGGGAGACCATTGGTAGGTGGAGGAGTAGAAGTGGGATACAGGAAGTGGGATATTAAAGGGGGTCGAGGTGAATACAGATTTGCCCTTATTTACCGTGAAACAGGAAATGGATGTGTTGGATTTTACTTCTCAATTATTCATATCTGCACTTTAGAAAATGTATTTATAGCATTCATTTTTCGAGTAAGGTCGCTGTTTTAGCCTCTAACCTTTGCTTGTATATAAACGCCACTCAGCCTTATTTTAGCGACTGTGCTCCTGGGGGGTTTCAGGTGCATTAATATTTAAATTGCTGAAACAAAAACAATGCAGAAAAGTATAAAAATGCATTTGCACCGGAAATTGAATTTAACCTCCTGGGTATTTGAGGTTAATTGTTGAGTGTTTATCAGTGGTGAATACTGTTCCTGTATTGCAAAGCAAGATAATTGTTCGCTGTTAGAGGCACAATAGGCTTTTCAATATGGTTTAATTAGCTGGATCAAATTGGTAAAGATGCACTGATGTAACAGTATGCATGATAAATGAGCAGATCGTGCCCTTTGGTGCCTGGCTCTCTAATACCATTTTATCCGCTAATACAGACGATGAGTCATAGCAACAGGAAGGGGGAGGGGGGCGGCATGCTGGCTGAGAAAAGTGAGAACAGGAGATGAAGGGAGACACGACAAGAATTGGTGTAGAGGAGTTGGGGATGAGGGAGAGAATGAAACAACGTCTATTCAGAAATACAGTCAAGAGAGCCAGCCCACATTATAGGAAAGTAGAGCTGTGGTTTAGCATCTACACATCATCTGCCACTGTTTGCTGTAGCAATATGAAAAGGAATATGGTGTGCAAGACGACGTCAAAGCAGTGATAAAGTCCAGACGCCCATGAAATAGCAGCGCGCTTATCCTCAGACTCCAGACACCACTTAGTCATTCCAAGTTATCAGATGCGTTTTTCAATGTTAACTAATATTTATAATATTAATTCTTAATCTGGATTTTCAACAGCGCTGATGGAAAATCATAAAAATTTTCACTTTTACTTTTGCACATCAGCCCATTTTTGTCAAATTCATGCCTCTTCCTTTGCTTTGACACAGTAGGTTTATATGAAATTGACTCATTGTATCTTACCCGGGGTTTTTTCAGCCTGTGGCACTGTTTTGCTCTACATGTAGAAAACTGGCTCCCTGTTCTTGCACCAACAACTGCAGCTCTTGAGATACCCAAGGCAAAAAACTTCAAAGGATTGAAATTAGACCGACTTGAGATGCTTAAATAACATAATGTGGCTCAGAGATTTGCAATTTGTTATGCAAACAAATTCACAAGTCCAAGACTTGAATTCTCTGTGGATAAAAAGTATTCCTGCCAGTCCGTAATCATTCCTCCACAATTTAATCATCTCCCTCGTAATGGCATCCAGTTGATATTTTGGAGGGTTCTGTTTAGCACATGGGAAGATTTTGATGTTAAAAGACTTTTGCTCAGCACTTCTTGTTTATGAAAGGATTTTTCAGCACATGTTGCCATAATGGATTCACGCCACAAGTCAGTGTTAAACAGTTCTGCAGCTTTTGTTGAACTACGCAGTGACACTCGAGACCTTTACTTTGCATGCTGACAGAGCTACAGAACAAGAGAACTGCTACGACAAAATGCAAAAATCTTATTTTCTTCTTTGTGTTGTTGCGAAGTTGGAACCTTTCCCAACTCTGGGAAAGCATAGAGCAAGTCCCTAATGGTTTACAGCCTCAGCTGAGCTTTAAATGAACACATTTGGACCCACTTACAAGCATCAAACTGATGAACTCCTGCATTATTTGGGGGTAACTTGATAGAGACAGATCATACAGTTTATACAAATTGGTCAATAACAGTATTTCTGGCTTTGAAAATCTTTGTTTTTAGTTTGGATCTTGAGACCCCCAAATATGAATGGCATGTGTAAATAAAGATGATGCAATTGTTAAAAGTTTTTGTTGATCACATGTGTCTATGTTGGTAATCACATTCAGTTTTGCAGCTGTGCGTGAGTTTATATGTGTATATACTGTGTTTGATTTGTTTCTGGATTTATTTTAATCCTCTTACATTGGCCTTACAAGAAGTAGAGTCAGGTTTTTTGCATCCTAAAGTTCTATAATGCAAAGATTTAAGAGTTGGTTGCTTAATGCCCGTGATAAAAAAAAAAACATGTTCGACCTGCTTTATTAGAACCACTCTGCACTTATATGAAAACTCTTTGTGTGGTTTGTGGTTGTATTTTGGTTGCGGTAAGACTCATTGTTGTTGAGCTTTGTTTAGGCGGAAAGTTTCAGGGCCACAAATAGGAAAGGCAACACAAAATTCCGTAAATATCACAAAATGGTTTCAAAAGTGTTATCTTTTAATACAATATTTTGAAATTTGCTTGGTTTATGCATTGTTGCCTATTGATCAGTAAAAAAAAAATGTGTTTTCCTAGTGGAAATGAAAAAAATCTATTTTTACAGTTAGGAAAAAAAATGCTTTTGGCTCATGTAAATGAGAAAAAAAATCCCCTTGGCTCTTGTGTGTTTTGCAGCCATAAATAATAGCAAGCCATTGGTAGAGCATTTGCACAGTATTTAATCAAGTTGAAAGCTGTAAATGTTAACAAAGTGTTAATTAGTGGATATGCAGCCTCACTCTCCACACATCTATTCTAGGATTTAACCTAAAGCAAAAAACAAACATTTCACCAAATAATGATATATTAACCAACATCAGAGAAACTTGCTTTGTAACTTTGATTTGATTACTCTATTCATTTTTAATTGCATGCACAATAATAACAGTAATACAATACTCACTGTCCAAACACTGAGTGCAGACGGTCTGCGTAACGCCGCATTTCTTCAACACTCCCTCTCCAGGTGGACACTCAATGCAGCATTCTCCATTCCTGGTGAACTGGCGAGATTCGCAGGAGAGAAGCACAGCCCGCTCCGTCTTGGAGGCCAGCACCGCTGCCACCTGGCACACCGGGACACCGGCACAGTAAATCGGAGAGCAAACTTTCACACATAGACAAACGTGCTGCGCAGGACCGCTGTGGCGTGCAAGGCAAAGCAAATTGATGAAAATTACTCCCAGGTGTCCAACCTGTTCCTTAACTCTAACTGCCATTGGGATTCATCATAAATCATGTTGTCTCCGCCTACATTAGACACACTTTAAACAAGGCAGTCGTCTAAACTGTCCTAATAGCTCCCCTAAAGGCACATCAGCTCTAATAGTAAACTTATGACATGCTCCAGCCAGGGCAGTAAGCATAAAATCATGGGTGCACGACATTATACACATGCCTGTCCTAATTACTGTCTAAAGGTGAAAGTTGTTGTGAATGTCAGCCTCTGCTTCCGATCTCCTCTGGCACATGCGCACAAGCACTTGTATTTCTACACTTGTGAGGACTTTATAAATTGTAAAAGTGCATTTCCTCTCACTAACCTCCCTCAACCATAACATGAATGTGTAAATCCATCCTTTACTCAAATTGGTCTACATGATGGAGGTTCATTTTTTTATTAAGTTTGAAGGTGAAAGTTTACATTGTGGAGACTTTTAACAATAAATGGGAGATAGGCCCCAGATTAAAAAAAAAAAAAGTTCACTCGTGTGAGTCAGCAGCTGAGGTCATGAATTAATTCTAAAGTCTTGTTTCTTTGCATATTTAAGCACCACATTTAATCATGTGGTCTCTGCACTCTAAATGCTTTTTATGGTGTTTCTTTCATGAATGCACAAATTTTTTGTCACTAATATCCTGTCTGGTAATGCCCCATCCTCCCCCATTATCACCTCCTCTGTGTTTCATTTCCCTCAGTCCTCTCTGATATAAATTCCATGCAGCTTTACTCGCAAAAGAACTGAGGCTTGTTCCGCTGGTGTGTGTACAACAATGCAAAATGAAAAGAATTCATACCCAGACGTTGGAGAACAAAGAAAAGCGTTATACTGAGTCACTTTCATGTCCTGTGGCTTTTATTATGTAACGAGCAAAAGCTCATTTCCACTTAATTCACATTTGCTGAGACATCAATTCAGTCTTTTTTCTGTCTTTCTCTCTGTCATCCTTCCTTGCCCCCCCCTCCTTCGCTACTGTCCCTGCTTTCATTCAGAAACAGATGTACTGAGCAGCTAGCACCGCTCTCTCTCTTTCTCTCATTCCCACTTCTCTTGCTCAATATTTCCCCCTATCTGTCACTCCACTTTTTGCTCTCAAGGTGCATTCCTCTTCCTAATCATTTTTCCTGACTTTACAGCCTGTTATCTCAACGTTTTTGCACAAATTTCTGCATCTGTGAGAGTAAATTATCAGACTTTGAGTCTGCAAAAATGAAACTTGGGTGGATCCCAAAACCATAAAAGACATTCCTTCTTACAGGGGATGGATTCATGTCTCTAACTGCTCTCCCCTTCCTTTTACGTCTCACAGGAATTTCACTCAGCTAAAACACAGATTAATGACAAATACAGTGAAATGGGCAGCAGGAATATGCATACACATATTAATAAAAATGTACAGTGACGCAGCTATGATATGCTTGGTTTGCTCCCACTTCAATTTCATGGTCAATTTGAGAGTTTATTTCTAAATTTAATTCTACCAAAGTGCATCCGACCGTCACCACTCTTTAAACCAGCTGTCATAACAGAGTGTCCACTCACATCCAGGGCTGTTCACATGATGACTGAGCCACACAGCCCAATAAGACCAGCTGCTGTGCACTTAACAGAGTGCTGGGAGGATGTGACCTCTGCTTCTGGCTTTATTACCACCATCTCCTATAATCAACCTTTTTCCTATAATCAGTACTTTAATTTTAAGAATGATATGATTTTAAGCAAAAACAAAAAAATCCACATTTTTGCATGAACATTCAAGCATCTTTCTCTGGTTTTCATTTAACACCCCAAATATGGCCAAAATACCCTAAAGAGTAAACATTTTGACAAAACATTATTATAAACTCATTACAGGTATTAAACTCTAGGTCAAAGCATCCACCAGAAGCTTCTGGTGGATGCATGTGACCCAGGGTGAAGAAGATATCGAAGATATTTTCCATAAACATAATTCCAGCAGTGCTTCTGAACTTTTTCTCCCATGCGTGAAAACCAAAAGGGAGGTACAAGTGCGCATTTAGGGGAACGTGTGTGCGTGCTTGCGTGCGTGCGTGCGTGCGTGTGTGGGTGGGTGGGTAGGTGGGTGCGCGCACAGCTGAACATCAACTGGTCTGTCCACAAAGTCATAATCAAATGAGTTGACATGTAGCTACATGCAGCACCCGCGTGTCACGTTTAACCAGATAAACGACTTACTGCTTGCCTCACAACAGCAATAAAATACATATTTACAAAGATATGACAGAAATTTCTCAAAACGGATTATAAATGCCACACAATGGTCAAGAAAAAGTCACCACGAAAGTCCCAACAGGAGCAGCAACAGCACAGATTTGCAAAGTGGGAAACAATTTCAGCTTCAGATGGCATGTTACTGAGGGAATCATTATTGAGACGTCACAGTGAAAGGAAATCCCTGAAAAAATGAAAAAGTGAAATGAAAAAGTCCATCGGGTCACTGAAACTCCATTTAAAGAATGACAGCATTAAAGAAGCAGGGTACTGCTGCAGTCACTTACTGCACAGACTACTTACCAAAGAGCATGAAATGACCAGCGATAAGGTAGAAGTCATCCTGATTCGTCAGCCGGAGTCACATAAAAGAGGTGTTGTGCAGAGAAAGCAGAGCTATGTGTATGAGGAGAGCCGCTCAGCAGAAGTGCTCATTTTAATTCCAGCGGCACGGATTTTATCAATGAGTCCGCACCATCGCGCGTCTGTCCGGGACCTCTGGACCGGAGTCAGTTGCAAGTGTAGGTGCACCTCCTCAGCAGCGCCACTACTTACACACTAACGCACCAGCACACAGAGTGAAGACGAGGCGGAGGAGGAGGTGCAGGAGACCGTCCTGTCCGGAGTACTGCAAGTGCACTGCGGAGGAGGCAGGCGAAAAGAGGAGAGGGCCACGTCCACCCTCCACTTTATTACTCCTGATGCTCCTGCAGTGCAACCTGCTCCTCTCCCTCTCTCTCTCACACACACGCACTCTCTCTCTCTCTCGCTCTCTCTCTCTCGTTTTAGTCTCACGTGAGGTCTCACTAGCTGAAAAATATCAAATAATGAAAATGATTCATATTTATTATTAAAGACCGACATGAATGTTTTGCACATTCAGTAATAATCCCCACACACGTCTTTGTTGTTATTGCTATATACCCAAAAGTATGTGGACACATCTGTCTACATTCTTTTGGCCCCACAGTAACACTTTCATGCCACTTTTATCCTGCCTTTGATCTAATATCATCGCGCACGTTACTAAAATTACTTATACTGTATCTTTATATCTTATACGAAAGAGTCACGTGAGAGGTTTGGGGAAACCCTCTTTCTAACACCTGGGCTAAGTCGACCACCGAGTATCAGCCAGTTTACGAGTAATGACAATTACTCGTGAGTGTCTACATATTTATGCTAATGTAGCGTTTGGTTCTTCAATTAATCGTGTTTTTTGTGGTGGAGTAGCTGCTGGTGTGCCAAAGACTTCGCTGTAGCTTGTGGCATTGTTGAGCTGGATTGCATTATGCTAAAGTGTGCTTCTAATGTTTCTAAAGGTGAAGGAAGGAGGCACGATATTGGAAACAGAAAGAAAGAGCACCACGGATTCCAGTAGTCTCCAAACTTACCTCTAAAATTAGGTCAACAGAAAAACAAGTCCACAAAATCACTGCAGCTATTCCTTCTTTTATATTTAATAGTGGTTTTATTTTACTACTTTATCTTTTCATTGTCATTATTATTTTGAATGTGTTGTGAATCTTTTGCAAAAAAAAAAAAATATATATATATATATATAGTCCCATGATGGACTTCAAAGTGCACTGTCGCCATGCACCACAAGAGGGCGACTCAGCTGAGCCACAGATCAGCAGCAGCTCAGTCTTGTGTGATGATCTTGAGCTTAAGACTGAAAGATGAGGTTTTTCTTCTTCCCACTTCACAGCGAGAAGTGCACTGTGAAAAGGATTGATTTTCACTGAATTCTGGTTTTGTGTGTTGCTGATGCTACGGCACAATTTAGTGCTGTGCGTACTTGAAGAGGAGCCTCCTGAAAGGGGTTTAGACTATAAATGTGTTTTTGATGTCTAGTCCTGAATTTTATCTACCAAGCTGAAAAGTCTCTTTAAATCATGACTCATTTTCTAGTGCATTATTTGGCAGTTTCACACTTTGACTGCATTTTGAAATAGTGCATTTTGAAACACTTGTTTGGAAACCTGCCAGACACGTTGAGGTTTATTGAAGTTTAGATCACATTAGTCCCATTAAGTGCCATCTGCTTCATCTTTTTTTTTTTGTCAAGATCATACAAAATTTGGCGAGACCACTCCAAAACCACTAATGCACGTCTAAGGATTGTAATTGTGTTTGATGCCCATTGAGGTACTTAGCCTTTACATTTAAGGAAAACCAGTGTTGATGGATATTGATCCAAGAAAACGTGGCAACGAACCAGTTGGAGTCACCAAAAATTGGACAGCTTTATCTGCTTCAAACCTCTCCCAACCTTTTCTTCTACAATCTCCCTGACACTAGCATTTCTACATTTTTCACACTGATCATCAGCTCAGGGGACACAGAGGCTGATGTCCCTGAAACAGCAGCAGCAGCCACAAGGCGATTCAGTTACACTGTTGAGATCCAAATGCTCTTCGTTATTGATCTCAGGACACATCAATTTTCCCACTTCCTATATCCTCCTTTAAGATCACCCCTGTATCATCTCTATCTAACCCCCTTCTCACGACTTTGACAGCGCTCTTCTCCATCAATACTAGCGTCTTTGATATTGCATTCCTATGATGATCGTGCTTGAGCCAGGATTTACAACCTATAATCACTACAGTGTCAGTAGAGCCACTATAGAAGTGCAAGTAATTACCACGGGTCCTGCCATTCCTGCACATGTTAAATAAATGTTAATAATTAGCTTGTTTCAACCTTGTTGTTGATGCTGTCATCACTGTTCTAACAGTGTAACATAGATGTTCTACAACACGCAGAGGAAACAGCCATAAATAGAAAAATGCCCTCTGAATGTGAACTCTATTAGTGCTGTAACTGATATATGTTTACAAGGCCTTTGGTAGGATACATTCTTTTTGCATGTATCACGTTTCAGTCTTATTGCTGGTCGGCAAAAGGAAACATTATGTCAGCCGGCAAGGTCACAATTATAATATAATCTTGATGAAGAGGGCTTGCTGCATGGTAAAAGGCGTTAGTTGAGGGCAGCAACACTTGACATTCCTGGCAACACAGTGTTATTTATTTATGTATCTAATTGTATGTAATTTATTTATCTCTTCTTCTTTTAGTCAAAATAAGCACAAATTATACTACAGTGAGCATTTAAACATCGCAAATAGCAGTTTAAGACTCCCTTCATCCTCGCACCAAATGACCTATTTACTACAAATTGGAAGAGCAGATAGTATCTGCATCTGGTGATCAAAAATGACTCATCTCAATTTTTGACCATATAATTTTGATGTTTTTGTAACCCAGCTGGAGGCCAAATTAACCATGTTTTATCAAAACAAATCCAGTTATTAAGACAATAATGAGCAAAGTGTATGTCCTTCCTCTTATGCACGTTCATACCTTCCTATTGGTTTTTACCTATGTGAGAAAAACTTTGGCTTGTCGCAACCAGTCTTGATACCTTTTAGAGTATCTTTTAGTGCATTGAGAATTAATGCTGCTTAAATATGTGAGTAGTAGTAAAGTTCA
Organism: Rhamphochromis longiceps; assembly: GCF_057381845.1. Lineage (NCBI taxonomy): Eukaryota > Metazoa > Chordata > Actinopteri > Cichliformes > Cichlidae > Rhamphochromis > Rhamphochromis longiceps. The sequence goes on along the minus strand of NC_140560.1, from coordinate 32,460,335 downwards.
TTTGTACTGAAGAGGAAAACTGGACAAAAGCAGAGGGGGGGGGGGGAGAGAGAGAGAGAGAGAGAGAGAGAGAGAGAGAGAGAGAGATTGTAGGATAGAAAATTTTCAATTTCAGTGGACCCAGCAAGCACCAAGTTACGAGTCAAAGAACAGAATTTTCTGTCTTTCACAGACAAAGGATGTCACTTGGTCTTCAAGTAGTGACTATAAAAACATTCCAATGATGACACTGTGCTCACATATAATCATGAAGTCCACCCACGCTTTACATATTTTCCGTTTTATGCAATTTAAAAGAGTGCAGTGGTTGGGTGTAGTTTTGGCCTCAGCCACAAGAGAGGTGGAGCACTCATCCTGTATTGCTGACACACAAGTGGACAAGCGAAGCTGGTCCTGGACTGTGAACTGTGCTGGAAAGAAACTTTGAGTTAATGAGCAGAAGTTTTATGATGTGCAGTGTGTGCAAATAAAGTCAGGTGTTTGCGTAGCATTGACAAAAGCCACAAACGCATAACCAAGTTTGGGTTTTTTGGACAATTCTTTTCACTGCGAGCTGTGCAAAGTGATTTATTAAGTTAGCTCCTCTCCTAATTGGGTTAGTGATTAATGACTTCCACTACTGAACAGGATGAACCTCATTTTCTCCATCTCGTATTTTCATAGGGTTTCATCTTGTCTGAATCCCTGTGTGAAAGAAAACGGCGGAGTTCGCTGAGCATTACTATAACTGAATGCTGAACAAGACAAAACCGTACCCAACTCTCACTGAAAGCACCAACCGTCACAGTCACACCCTTAACTGTGAATAACTTTTGGCCGTTCTACGACTTACAGTTTTTTCTGATTGCTTAAGCACATTTTTTGTAACTATTGGCTAATTTTGCAAAACTCTTCACACAAATAAGAAAACCTGTCACCCAATCATCAAAACATTGTAGTTCTCTTGCAAAAGCAAACACAGCTGGATTAACTCTTCACACCTTTGTAAAAATGGTGTTTCCGTATCAAACAGTACACACAAGCCATCATCTACTAAGCACACAATGCGCCAACTGCACACTGATGGTATGAATACAAAACACATCTGGCTTTTGCTTTCTCTGTGCACAAGGTAGGCTATGTCAGTTTGAGCTCATACTTCTGTCATAGATCCATAAGCATAGAGGGATCCAAACTTCAAGTACATCAAAACAAACACAAGTGTTTATTTCCAAGTATAGGATTATTTGCAATCGCCATAATGACTATATGGGTTACTTGGTCTGCAGTGAACATGCTTCCTCTGCCCCAGCATCTGGTCATCTAGCAATTCTGTAAAGTAACAATTTCAGTATTTTTACATCAATGGTATTGGTGTGTTTCTCATTGGCATATGGCAGTGCTACAAATCTTTGTGCGAAGTGACTGTACTAACCGATTCTCATTTCAAGATGTCCTTATGGTGCTTGCTACAGTGTAGCGGCTCGAGTTAGGCTGGACCCGTTGGCCAGCTACCCTCAGGGTCATTCCACGGTTGATTACATGGTCCACTATTGTAGCTCTGATGTCATCAGCAATTCCATTTCTTACTCTTCCTACCCTTCCTCTCCCCCCTCCTCATCTTCCTCTCCCCCTCCTCATCTTCCTCTCCCCCCTCCTCGTCTTCCTCTTGCTCCTCCTTGTCCTTGTCGTCCTCTTCATCCTACTTCTTCACCTCCACGTCCTCTTCCTCGGCCTCCTCTACTTCTCACTCTTTCTGCTCCCTCCATTGTACTCCGCACACACAGCTTACCTGGATTATAGTGCTTAGGCTGATTGCAAAGTGAACTAATTATCTAAAAAAGTTTTCACATGTGAAAGTGTGCCAGACAGTTGGCAAATTAGTGTTAATGATAGCCATACATGTGTATACTTTTGCTAGGAGTGTGTTGGAAATTTGGTAATTGAGTGTTGTGCAGTGAATTGTGCCTACAGTTTTGCAAAGTGTGTGTTACAAAATTGCAAACTGAGAGCAAAGCAGTTTTTGTGCTTTTAGTTTTGCAAACTCAGTGAGTGGTTTCGCTATAAGTCTGAATAGTTTTAGAGATTGTGCTACAGGAATCACAGTTAGGGTTTAAGCATTCAGACAAAACTGTAAATATTTTGATGCTTGATTATTAAATAGATTAGTTACATAAAAGATTAATTATACAGTTGTCTCGAAGGGCCACTTTTTTTTCCTCCTCTACAGTTAGAAATTTTAACATATATATATATATATATATATATATATATATATATATATATATATATATATATATATATATATATATATACAAGAAGGCATCGGTGGGCAAGAGACGAAAACAGGGCGTTGTTGGAATGCTACTACGCAAGTAACCCCGGCGGAAGGGGCTACATGAATAGGATGACGGACCTATGGATTCTTCGATACCCAACATCCACAATGACGGCGAAACAACTAGTAGCTCAGTGTTCCAACATTCGAAAGAAGGGACTGCTCTCACAGCTAGAGATTGACGAGGTACAACACAAATGCTACGGCAAGGAGGAGTCAGGACGCCAGGTCAGGGGGGAGATATCATCACCCCCACCCGAAATTGGGTACATAGCCCCAAGTGCGATAGGAGAAGGATCGTTGAGTGCGAGAGGAACTGACCTGAAAAATAGGATAATGGCCAAGCTTGAAACCTGGATACCCCATAGCCGGTTACCAAGATTACGTGAAGTACCCTCAGAAGGTCTGCTAGATGATGTTAATGCAGCACTATGGACAATACCTACAACCACGATTACCGACACTAACAAGCTGATCTACAATACGGCAGCAGTGATCAGTGAGATGCTTGGCTACAAGTTGAACAGCCACAAGGGGCAGTACCCTCCATGGAGAAGGAGGCTAGAGGGCAAGATCAAAGTAGCACGGAGGGAGGTTAGCCAACTAACGGAGTTGCAGAAAGGTGCGACAAAGAAGGTGCATAAGAAATACAGCAAGCTGTCCATACCTGAGGCCTTGGAAACTGCCAAGCAAAGACTCACAGCCTTGGCCAGCCGCTTGAGGAGGTACACCAGAGAGATAGAAGGCAGGAGAATAAACCAGCTGTTCTCCACAGAACCAGCAAAGGTGTACTCTCAGTGGCAAGGGAACAATAATAAGAGAACAGCACCACCAAGGCTGGAGACAGAGCAATACTGGAAGAGCATATGGGAGAAGGACGCAACCCATAACGGCAATGCTCAGTGGCTAGTGGATCTGAGGGCAGACCACAGCGACCTCCCTGAACAGGGTCCAGTAACCATCACAGTGGCAGATATCCAAGAAAGGGTCTCCAGTATGAAGAGTTGGACAGCACCAGGGCCCGACATGGTTCACGCCTACTGGCTAAAGAAGCTGACTGCACTCCACGAGCGTCTGGCAGCACAAATGAACCAGCTGCTAGTTAACGAGAGACACCCGGAATGGCTAACCGAAGGTCGGACGGTCCTGATCCCCAAGGACCCCAAGAAGGGACCGGTCCCCTCCAACTACCGACCAATAACCTGCCTCAGTACTACATGGAAGCTCCTGTCAGGCATCATATCGGCTAAGATGAACAGGCACATGGGTCAATACATGAGTGGGACACAGAAAGGAATTGGCAAGAATACCACAGGCGCAAAACACCAGCTACTGGTAGACAGAACAGTCAGCCGAGACTGCAAGACCAGACTGACCAACCTGTGCACTGCCTGGATTGATTACAAGAAGGCCTATGACTCAATGCCCCACAGCTGGATACTGGAATGCCTAGAATTGTACAAGATCAATGGGACCCTAAGAGCCTTCATCAGGAACTCAATGGGGATGTGGCGTACAACACTAGAGGCCAACTCCAAGCCCATAGCACAAGTCACCATCAAGTGCGGGATCTACCAAGGAGATGCTCTGTCCCCACTGCTGTTCTGCATAGGCCTGAACCCCCTCAGTGAGATCATTAACAAGACTGGCTACGGATACCGACTACGGAACGGAGCAGTTGTCAGCCACCTCCTGTACATGGATGACATCAAGCTGTATGCCAAGAGTGAACGAGACATCGATTCACTGATCCACACTACCAGGCTATACAGCAATGACATTGGAATGTCGTTCGGACTGGAGAAGTGTAGTCGGATGGTAACAAAGAGAGGGAAGGTAGTCAGAACTGAGGGAATGAACTACCAGAAGGCAACATTGCAGACATAGAGGACAGTTACAAGTACCTGGGGATCCCGCAGGCAAATGGGAACCATGAAGAGGCCGCTAGAAAGGCTGCAACCACCAAGTACCTGCAGAGGGTCAGGCAAGTCCTGAGGAGTCAGCTGAATGGTAAGAACAAGATCCGGGCCATCAACACGTACGCCCTGCCCGTGATCAGGTACCCTGCTGGGGTAATAGGCTGGCCAAAGGAGGAGATAGAAGCCACTGACATAAAGACAAGAAAGCTCCTTACCATGCATGGAGGGTTTCACCCCAAGTCCCGCACCCTGAGGCTGTACGCTAAGCGGAAGGAAGGGGGCCGGGGACTGGTGAGTGTCAGCACCACAGTCCAGGATGAGACAACGAACATCCAAGAATACATTGGGAAGATGGCCCCAACTGACCGAGTTCTCAGTGAATACCTCAGGCAGCAGAAACCCAAGAAAGAGGAGGGAGACGAGGAACCATCATGGAAGGACAGGCCCCTGCACGGTATGTACCACCGGCAGATAGAGGAGGTGGCTGATATCCAGAAATCCTACCAGTGGCTGGACAAAGCTGGACTGAAAGACAGCACAGAGGCACTAATCATGGCAGCACAAGAACAAGCTCTGAGTACAAGATCCATAGAGGCTGGGGTCTATCACACCAGGCAAGACCCCAGGTGCAGGCTGTGTAAAGATGCCCCAGAGACAATCCAGCACATAACAGCAGGGTGCAAGATGCTAGCAGGCAAGGCATACATGGAACGCCATAACCAAGTGGCCGGCATAGTGTACAGGAACATCTGTGCCGAGTATAACCTGGAAGTCCCGAGGTCAAAATGGGAGATGCCCCCAAGGGTGGTGGAGAATGACCGAGCTAAGATCCTGTGGGACTTCCAGATACAGACGGACAAAATGGTGGTGGCTAACCAACCGGACATAGTGGTGGTAGACAAACAGAAGAAGACGGCCGTAGTGATCGATGTAGCGGTTCCGAATGACAGCAATATCAGGAAGAAGGAACACGAGAAGCTGGAGAAATACCAAGGGCTCAGAGAAGAGCTCGAGAGGATGTGGAGGGTGAAGGTAACGGTGGTCCCCGTGGTAATCGGAGCACTAGGTGCGGTGACTCCCAAGCTAGGCGAGTGGCTCCAGCAGATCCCGGGAATAACATCGGAGATCTCTGTCCAGAAGAGCGCAGTCCTGGGAACAGCTAAGATACTGCGCAGGACCCTCAAGCTCCCAGGCCTCTGGTAGAGGACCCGAGCTTGAAGGATAAACCGCCCGCAGGGGCGTGCTGGGTGTTTTTATATATATATATATATATATATATATATATATATATATATATATATATATATATATATATTAGGGGTGCAACGATATTCGTATCGATATTGAACCGTTCGATACAGTGCTTTCGGTTCGGTACGCATATGTATCGAACAATACAACATTTGTAATTTATTTTATCAATTTTCCTTCTGACGATGCTGTCTGTGTTGAGCGCTCAGTGAATCTGTGTTCGACTACTCCGCCTAGGCTGCACTGTCGAGCGCAGATCCACTGAGCGCTCAACACAGACAGCATAGTCAGAAGGAAGAGCGCAGGGCACCTCCCCCACCCTCATTCAGATCTGGCGTTTGGAATTATTTTGGTTTTCATGTGACGTATGACCCTGAAGGTAAGCGAGTCATGGACTAAGGTAAAAGAGTATGTTGGATGTGCCATGCAATGCTCAATTACATTGGTGTGAACTAGTGTGCTAGCGCAGTTAGCTCGTTAACGTGTTGGCCGTCTAGCCCCATGCACAGAGCGATCGGCGGTAGCTCGTTAACGGAGATTTGCCGTGTTGTGGCGTTAAGGTCATTTCAACGAGATTAACCTGAAAGCACTAGTGGGAACACAACGAATATGACTGCACATTTACGCCGACATCATCCTAGTGCAAAGACAAGTGGAAGCAGACAAAAAAAAGCAAGCATGCTACTAACTTTAGCCGAGTCATTTAGACAGCTGTTAGCACATGATTCTCCTTATGCTGCTGAGAATATAGCCCAGAAGAAGCGGATAGTATAGCTTTTATTTTGGAAAGAGCCATTTCTCTGTAATAAACTCTCTTTTCCAAAGATGAGTGATTCCTCAATCAGATACAGGGCTTGCAATATCGCTAGCCCGACGTCCCGGAACTAGCGATTTTTTTCAGTCGGGCTACCAAAATCTATCTCTTCCCTGCCCGTCGGGCTATTGTAGGAAAAATATATGTCAATGCTTTTGCATTCTTTCAGAAATGTAGCTGGGTAATTATGTCATTGGCATCGGTGAGCCACTGTCAATATGTGACATATTGAAGTCGCGTTTGAATTTGCGCTTGTTTTTTTGCTTTCACTTTGCAATCCTGCGAACTGTGTATAGAGAGCGACAGCACTGATCTGTGAGTGATGATAATTTGTGCACCAATTCCTCTGACATCGTCTTATTAATCGTTAGCTTACTATGCAAACATGACAAGTGAAATCTCCCGCAGCTTAAACATGTGAGAGGTTGATTGCGCAGAGAATCGCTGAGCTTATGTGAGTGAGTGTGTAAAAGCATTTCAGTTCTGCTGAGCCAAATAAGACAGGTCAGGGTGAAGAAGTGACAGCCAAAGAAAAGCTTACCACAAAACGGAGAAGTTATGACAAATCAGACTATAAGGCAAAAAGAAAGTGCAGCTTTATGGTTTCATGGACAAAATAATTTCTGTGGCTGCAATATGATGAGCTAAATAACCAGGGCTGCACATAAGTGGTCCGCAGGTGCGCATTCGCTGTCAAAATAAAAAACACGCACAAGGGTTAGGGTTAAATTTAAAAACTGTACTTTTGAGTTAAAATATATATTTATAATTTTAATAAATGACAAATTAAAAATGCATGAACATTTTTTTGTATCGAAAAAATATCGAACCGTGACACCAAAGTATCGAACCGAACCGAACCGTGAATTTTGTGTATCGTTGCACCCCTAATATATATATATATATATATATATATATATATATATATATATATATATATATATATATATACAGAGAGACAGAGAGAGAGAGAGAGAGAGAGAGAGAGAGACAGCAGAAAAAGAGAGAGAGAGAGCGAGTTTTGAGATGTGAGAGATTTGTGACGTTTAGCACGTTTGGGGTGTGTAGTTAATGTGTTTTCTTGTGTAGTTAGTGTGTAGAGTTGTGGATAGTTTTGTGTTGTGTGTCAGAACAATGAGGCGACTGCTGTCTCCAGGTAGAAACAGGAGTGATACACCTGCTGTCAGACCTGCAGGTATCAGGCTGTGATGTTCTCCTTTATAGTGGACAGAAATTATTTTTTTGGAGTGGCACAAATAATTTGTGTGGCATCTTATTGAATGCAGAACAACTGATTGTTCTGTAAATAGTTTGAAATGGTTATTAAAAAAATCAAGGTAAAAGGTAAATGGCTGCAAATAACTTTGTTGTTTGCCAAACTTGTGCATAGGATTTTAAAATTGACAAGTTATATTTGCATTTAAAGTTATGAAATATGATTCATTAAACATGTTTGTGGTTGTTACAGTAAAAAAAAAATACTTTTTCTACTCTGATTTTATGTTTTTTTGTCTGATTTTTTTTTCAAAGTAACTTGCCCAACACTGCTCATGACTGAGGGTCCTCGTCTATGTGGACAGGGTTTTTCAAAGAGCCAATGCTATTGTGCACAGTGTCCGCAGGACAAGGGACTTCTCCCAGGAGAATAGCATCAGTCTTTTGGACCATCCTGCATGTTCCCCTGATCTAAATCCAATTGAGAACCATTGGGGAAAGATGGCAAGGAAAGTTTACAAAAATGGGCAACAGTTCCAGACAATAGATGCCCTTCGAGGCATGCCAAGCATGCCACAACAAATTTTTGAAGTGATCAACAATAAGGGTGGAACTACTCATTACTGAGTTCATGTTTGGACCTTTGATTTCTCTTTTGGGGGGGTTTACGGGGGGTTTTGGAGGTGTGGTCCTAAACTTTTGATCAGCTGTAAAACAGCCTCTTTCAGTTTAAGCATTGTTTTCAATAAATTGCATGCTCACAGAAATATTTTGTCTCACTCCCATTTCTTCTTGTTGCATGTTGAATCTCGACTTAGAACCTTGTTAAGATCCAACCATGCAAAATATGATTTTTGCCATTTTTCAAGTGGTCTTAAACTTTTGATTGGGACTGTATATGTGGATTGACTTTCTTTTCCAAGAAATGAGATTTGTTGGCAATTTTGTGCCCTAGATGCTACTGTTTGGTCTTCACCCAATCATAGAAAAATACATCTGTGGGTGTAATCACCATTTTTGTACACTTGTAGCCACAGTGGCTAACCTTTATTTATAAATGTATTCTTAAACAATCCCCTTTTATTTTTGAAATGATCTCCAATGATGAAATGGTCTCAGATTCACTCAGTCTTGTTTTTTCCTATATACTTACTCTCTGCATTCATTCACTGAAGCAGCGTGTAGGGACAGTACCTTGCTCAGGGGTTTGAGCTTTCCCCTCCAAAAACAGCTTGTGGCCCGTACGGGGATCGAACCCACAACCTTGGCGTTATTAGCACCACGCTCTAACCAACTGAGCTAACTGGCCTAGCTTGTGTACCACCTCTCTGCCGGATATTGATATGTGCTTAACTTATTCTATTTAAATGTGAACATAATGGAAATGGGGGTTTTTTGCCTTCCATGAATAGAATAAAAAATATTCACATATTCAATACTTGCCTTTTGTTCACAACCTGACTGCAGAAATGTGGGGAAAGCAGTGTTAAGGTTAATACTGCTTTGTCAAAAACATGGCATAAGATCTGAAAGAACGATGTAAACTGAGGGAATGGATTTGATTTCTTGGATACTGGTGTGGATATAAAATACAGATGTTGTGGTGTTTAGACAAAGATAAGTCTAGTCGAGACAAGAGCCTCTCCTGTTGAGTCTAAAGACGGGATGACCCCTGTGTGATGTTTAACCACACTGATTTCTTATCTGTTTGCCGTTGAGGTGACACATTGTGCCTGATGTAACAGTTGGAGGCCCACTGTATACAGTTATGTCTCAGCATGCATTGGGAAACATGCCGGGGGAGCCATACGGAGTCGGGAGAGTGGACGCCACATGTTTTTAACTGGCTGCCAAGTAGGGGATAGTACATCACCTGTGACTGGTTACAGATCTAAAAACAAGAATTATAGATGAGATTCAACACAGAGGAGGAGGTGCTTTCACCCTTCACAAATCGTTTGCAAATATAAAACCACAAAAAGTACACGTTGAAGACTGGAGCTGAGCCAAAGCTGGAAGAGAGCATACACTTTCCTCCTGACAGGCTGTCTTTAGGCTGTCATATAGATGGTGTGTGTGTGTGTGTGTGTGTGTGTGTGTGTGTGTGTGTGTGTGTGTGTGTGTGTGTGTGTGTGTATTTCTTTCTCCCTAGTTAACTTAATATCAAAGGTTCAAAGCAAAGAATAAAAACGGATCCTTTAGCGTTTAACGCACCATGCTGTGGTATTATTTCATGAAATAGAGAGGTTTTCTTACAAAAGTGTTCCCATATTTCAAATATATTTATGTAAAACAGATACTGTAAATTTCAACTGGATATTTCATCTCAGAATTTGTGGTCTGTTACAAGCAGAAATAAATGTTTTAAATATAAGGGTTCTTCTTCCCAGTAGCTTAGTAAAAAGGCAGTATGCCCATGTCGCTTCTGAGGTTTTACACATCAAGTAACAACCATAACACCCTCACTCCTTCCATAGGAATTATTAGGGTAAGTAGCAGCCAGCTGTTTATAATCAAACGCAATTAATTAACTGATAATGAGCAAGTGAGACCACTTCTATAAAAGTGGACGTTTTCACAGTTTGCTGGTCTGGAGCATTCAGATGTTTCTTAATACAATGGCAAAGTGGAGGGACATTAACGATTGTAGGGTTGTAACATAATTTCCAACCAATTTAAAGTCTATTATTCTGCAGTAAGAAAGATTATTCACAAGTGGAAAACGTTCAAGACAGCTGCCAATCTTTGCAGGAGTGCACGCCCCAAAAAATTCACCCCAAGGTCAGACTGAGTCAATCTTCAGAGAAACTGCAAACATCCAAGAGCTACATCTTGGGCTCTACGGGCCTTTGTGAGGATGTCAAAGTTTACCACGGTACAATTTAAAAAAGACTGAACATGGGTGTCTTGTTTGTAAGGGTCTCTCTGAACAAATCACAAGACTTTTGGACAGTGTCCTTTAGTCCAAAGTGGAGATTTTTGGCCATAATACTCGGCACCAAATTTAGTGAGAGCCAAACAAAGCATATCAGCTCAAACAGCTCATACCAATTGTCAAGCATGGGGATAGAGGGGTGCTGATTTGGGCTTATTTTGCAGACACAGGACTCGGGCACATTGCAGACATTGATCACGAACTCCTCTGTATACTAAAATATCCTAGAGCCAAATGTGAGGCCACCTGTCCAACAGCTAAAGCTTGGCTTAAGTAATGCAACAGAACCGTGACCCAAAGCACAGCAGCAAATCTCCAACAGAATGGCTGAAACAGAAAAGAATCAACCTTTTGCAATGACTCAGTCAAAGTCCAGACCTCAACCTGATTGAAATGCTGTGCCAGAACCTTAAGAGACCTGTGCATAAGCAAATGCCCTGAAAAACTTATTATGTCCTGATATTTAAAACCTTCAAACTGACAGAGGGTGTAATTTTTTTTTGCTGTGACTGTATGTATTTTGAAAAAAACAAAACAACAGCAGTACCAGATCTTGCACTCATTTACAGGCTGTTTTATGCATTTTAAGACACATGGCTGATGTTTTTAACAATTCTTTTTCCCTCTGAGCAGTGCTAAGTGATTTACTTAGGCATACATTTTCTCCTCTTCTAATTACAGTGAGTGTGTGATTAATGACTTCAGCTGCATTTTTATCCACAGAGCACGATGAATCCTATTTTCTCCTGTTGCTTCCTTTTTGTCTGAGTGTATGTTTGTGAAAGAAACTGTCCCCCTGGGAAATGTGCTTCAGTGACTCATGTTTACAGTGCATTTTTACAAAGCCAGATTTTTCTTTCTCATCTCAAGGCCAATTCATTGGAAACACACCAGTGTTGCCCAAAATCAAAGCAGAGAGTCAAAATTCAAGACTTTTCATCTTAGAGTTTCCTGCTCATCTGTCGTGCTTGGACGTTCAAAGCCGTGTTTTCAGCCATATACATTCCATAGTGAAGGAACAGGAAAGATGACCTGCCGCCAGCGACTCACACAGGATGCCAAGTTGGAGGCAGAAATGAAAAGAAAGCTGAACTTGATTTAGCAGCAAACAAGTTTACAATAAATTAGACAAATTCCTGAACAGTTTCCAAGGAACACATAAAAATAAAGCAGGACGTAAAGGCTCATTAACAAAGTAGCTCCTGATTAACTTGTTGATGATTAACTGTTAAATTGCACAAAGACAAATTACAAAACACTCTGAACAAGTATCAGCTGCAAATCTGAGCTAATCTTTTGTTCTCATAATGACTTATGCATATGAATGTAGTTGTGCATCCAACTAATTAGCCATGCAAGAGTTGGTATAAATGGACTGGCATAAAGTTTCATACAGGCATTGACTCGACAGTTCACCCTTCAGGATGAACTGTTGATCCCTTAACTTTTGATCTACAGCCAAAATGGCACTATGTGTAATTTGTACATGCTGGATTTGCGACCTGCAGATCATGTGAAGAGTTACATGTGAAATGTGAGCTTGTTTTGTCACCTGTGAATGGGGCAGAATAGGGCAAACAATGAAACGGATGGATTTAGCCCAAGCCAACCTTTTTATGATCACCCAAGTAGCTTTGTGCCTAAATGCAACCAAACAAAACATAAACTGTGGATAACAGAAAACCTGAAAAGCAACAACACATAAAGCTTTTCATATTAGAGAGGTTTCTGTATTGTAAGCCATGGGACAACATATCTCATAGCATATTTTCAGATAATACCTCTAAGAAAGAATTTATATTGTGCACAGGTCTGATTATAGAAACAGCCACATGACAAGTTAGAAAGGTAGCGAGAGAAGGTCAAAACCTTGCTTTTCCCTCACTTCCACACAGCTGTACAATCACACCATGAAGTGGGTGTAAATGTCAGATTGTAGTATACAGAAGGTTGCAGAAATGGTCAGATCCCCTAATGAGAGATTTGGAAGGTGCATGGTGAGGGCCGGGTTATGTCTTTTATTTTTATTTTTTTAATCTATTTTAGCATTACAGTGTAACCCTGCTGTTTTTGTCCTGTGTCATAAATTGATAATAAAAAACACAAAAGTCTTCCTCATCCATTGCATGTGTGGACATTAAGACCGTGTCCTTTTTTCTAACTTTATACAATAAAACTGGTGTTGCAGGCCTGGTCTGCCTCATTAAAAAATCTCTTCTAATGAGAAACAGTATAGATCAATGTTTATGTGTTTTCTAAAGAATTGCTTTATTAGAAGTTTTTCTTTTTAAACCAGAATACTAATGTGGAAAAGATTGCATGGTGTATTTACCCCAAATACAACTGCACCCCAGGTCTCCAGAGGTTAACCCTTTTTCTGCGTGTGATAAGATGGTGTTCTGACGTGAGCAAAACAAGGGAAATGTATTGCCTGAACCAAAACAGAAGGAAATCCGGTGGTTACTGGATAAGCACTGTTCAATAAATCATCAGCATTAATTAGTTAGAATGAGTGACTACAACTTTTTGGCTGGATGTTGCTATTTTTAACATTTCCCAGAAAAAGTGCCCCAATGGTGCCCTCATTCTTATAAGTCTGATTCACATGTGCTGGATGACCATATCTTGCCAGAAAGCCTCTATTTCGTGACAGAGTGGATGGATTTCCAGGCAGCCGGAGGATGCCGCAGAGGTGTAGTAAAACATCTGAGTGAGTGTCATATTGCTTCTGAGATGGTTCACCATATTTACAGTGACCCAACACACACTCGGCCACCAAATACCAGTCGTTTCATACTTGATAAACCTCACCGAGACGAACTGTACGGAGAATAGTGTTATTGAGCAGGTGCGACGTTCCCGGGCGGTCGTATAAAACGTGGCCTGTCTGTGCCCTCTGTCTTGACATGGCTGGTGGTCGGGTTGTGTTCACATTCAGATTCACCTGCAGATCCCCTGCTGTCATCGCGTGGGGAGGCAGTAGCATGAAAGTACAAAGTTGTAAAACATGTGACCCCTAAGTACAAATGGTCCCAGTGTAACAGGAACCAGACGCTGCGAGCGCAGGATCACAGGCTCAGAAAACGAACACATCCGTGCAAAGACGGCCATCTTAACGCGTCATTTCCTCTCATTTAGTATGAATTTTTTAATCTTCGAGCCCTAGCAGTACAGTGGTGCAGTGTTTGCCTCACAGAGGGTCCTGGGTTTTAATCTGCTGACCAGTTGGGACCTGTGACAGACTAGAAAGCTCTTCTGGGTGTACAGTGCCTCTTGCCTCATGACAGCTGGGATAGGCTTCAGCCCAACTGTGACCCTGACTTGAAAAAGTGAAATTAAATGTATGGAAGGATGTATAGTTAGGAGCTATGTACCTATAGCCATACTCTTTTCATACCCAGTGGCATTACTAATTAACCTAAATGTATAGTCACCCAGTTGTTTTGTCTCTTTTAATTAAAAACCATCTCTTGCTGTCTTTTTAAATCTGCCCTGCATTAATAAATGTGGCATAAATATTCAAACTAAGCTTACATAATTCAAAACATTTATTTCATTTTTAACATTTAATATCTTTACTGTCTTACAATAAAGATAGACTTTAAAAAAATCACAAATACAATCATTTTCTTTCATTAAATTTTTAGCCTGCATTCGTGTTTTTCTGGAAACTAGGTTGCATACTGAATATTTGCCCTTCTTCACCAATAATTCACTGTAATATCTAGAATGACAATTTTGTGTTTAGGGCTTTAACCACTGTAAAACTTGACTGCGAGAAAAAGAAGAGTGAGATGAATTTAGCCATGGATAAGAGGGGTAATGCTATTTTATTATACTCATCTCCTGCCTTTTATTACTCCACATGGGTACTTAAAATTTAATTGTCATGTTTTATTGTTTATGAGATGCTGCTTTGATCATTTTGCTAGTCCTGAAAATGACATGAAAGTCTAGTTTTCTTAAACACTTTTGAATGGCTCGTATTAGCACTTGTCACTCTCTCAATCTTTCACTTCCCTCGTAGGAAGTGAAAGATTGTCTCAGATAAGATCTTTCTCTGATCCACTGTAAAAGGAGTAGTAGTTCTTATCTGGCTGCTTTTCTCAATTGCTTCATGGTGACGCTTCAGCTAACCACTATTATCCTCCAAATGGATGAGCTGTTTCACTCAAGGTGATGGTGATGGAATATTGATGGCATTATTAAACCTGCTCTGCACCTTGAGATTGCATCGAGCACCGCCGTACGTAAGACTGCCGTTTCTTCTGAATCGAACAGAAATGTTATTATCATGGTGCACAAATTGATGTCTATGAATAAGGGAGGATGATGTCCTTTTTGTGTGCCTTTATGTGCAACCTGGGATCATAAAGGCCACCGATGGTCTTCTGATTTCTTAAGCATCTGGGAGAAAGTTGACGTCATATGAAATGAGACAGAAGCGGTCGAGAAATCTGAAAAAGAAAATCTGAAAAGAAGTGCTAGGAGCAAAGCGAAGGATAGATGTGTTAGCAAAAAGGGATTAGTTGACTGAGAGCAATCCAAGGACGTGCATTGACAGCAGGGCACCAAAAAGAGACTAATGTGATTAGCTGGGTGGAAGATATTGAATAGCAATAATACAAAACCTGATCCTCTTCCTCTACCTTCCTCCAATCCTTTACATCTAGAATGTGATCTTCCACAGCAGCTCAATACTATGAAAAAATATTGAGTAACGAAAGTTTTAATTACTTAATCCGTTTTTGTGCACGCGGATCTGGGTGTGCATTTTGTTTTTACGTCCTAATATGATTCAACCACTGCATGCAAGAACAGCAGCAAGGCTGATAGAGGCGTTTGTGTTTCTCTGCTTGTGTGTGTTAGGTGTGTGGTAGCCTTGCATTTCAGCCCCATCATGCTTTCTGTTTCACTGGCAGTGATCAAAGGCCTTGTGTTCTCAAGTCGTCTTCCTTCAAACAGCATACATGGCTGGTTGCTAATGTGCTGGAAATCCTCGGCACAGAGACAAAATAAACTCGTGTGTGTGTGTGCGCGTGCATGCATGTGCGTCTGTAATGTATATGTCCATTTGTCATAATTCACAGCTCTGAACATTAAATCTGTATTCATTGGCGTGGTTTTCTTTCCTGTCCCTGTTTTTTCCATTATTTCATTTCCCTGTATCCCTCTTTTCACATTACACATTACAATAACCTCCTCACTTTCCTATATGTTTTTTTGTTATTCAAGCCATACACCTCAGGCTTTCTCCACTCAGCCAACCTTTTTATTGCCTAAAAAAAAGACCAATGGCTGAACTGTCAAATAGCTGCACATGATTAAATACTGTTTAAAAACCAGACTAAATTCATGGATCCTGCCATTTATAAAATAACCCCTATTAATGTGTTCATGTGTCACAGCAAATAAGCACATCAGTATATTTGTGCTCTTGATAAATGGTTTCTAAAAAATGTTTCTTGTGACGCCCAAAATGATGTAAATATGATGTAACTTATTATGACTCACAACCACACGCAGTCTGGATAGCTGCAGGCCAGGCTACACAAAACCAACCACAGCAGTTATTCTGAATGAAATACTTCCACTTTTTTTTTAATCTTCTGTTAATTACCAAGTAAATACAACGGCATATGACATATTACACCGTGGTATTATTTATCTAACAAAAACCAAGCCCAAATGCTGAAGCTGTGGAGGGAAGACTAAGTGCTACTAGGAATTAAAAGGATACGTAGCAGCTAGGTACTAATAATCACATACACTTGATTAGTTGATTATCAGCAAGTGTGAATACCTCTGTATTCAGGTGTGTGTTAACACACTGCTAACGAAGAAACAATTCAGTATTGTCTTCCTCATCAATCTGGGAAGGGTTATAAGGCCACGTCCAAACAATTTGAAGTCAATTCTGGAGTCAAAAGTAAATAAACTGAATCAGTGTTGTAAAGAAAAGTGGACTAAAACTTCTCCATAAACATGAGAGAGATGGATAAACTCATACTGAGAATAATTTCCTCGACTTATTGCTGCAAAAGGAGGTTCTGCAAACTTTTGAATCATGGGGTTTCTTTAGCTGTTTACCCACCACTTTTGCATTTTGCCTTAGTTGTTGCTATATAAAAAATAATCTACATGTGTTAACAAGAGGGTGCTACCATCATGTCTTTGAAAGTAAAAATGAGCCTAAAATAGGTTAAAGTTGAGATTCATAATTTAAAGCTGTGACTTCTTGCACACCGTTTCTTGAAGTAGCAAGACAAAGAGAAAGATGTAGCTTATGGTTAGGTAAGCTTAAGCTAAATTGAATTTACATTACATGGTCTCCGCTCACTGCAATGGTGCCAGCCTCTTCCTGTATGTACATCCTTTTAAGCATGATGTACTTTGAGCTAAATTGCATTAACATGATCACGATGATAACAGTAATGTACTGGTGTTTGATGGGTAATGTTTACATTTTCAGCATCTTGAGTTGCTGATACTTAAAGATGAGAGTGATGGGAATGGCACTGGTTAACATTTGGGTATAAATTAAAGAATTTGGGTAAACTGAAATTTTGACCCGGTGATGGCATCAGAAGAAAAAGTAAAATGATCACCCAAGTGTTATTAGAGTTCACAGTTCATGGATAGTTACAGCAGTGTGTTTTATCTGTGTTTTGTCTGTGAACTGTGAGTGTCTGTACAAAGTTTCATGGTAAATTACCATATCATCCAGTGGAGTCTCCAAGTTAAAAAACACTGGCCCAAAGACACACATGATGCTCAAAAGCTATTAAATAAAAAACGTTTTCATATGTATTTGGACTCCAAACTGCATTTCTATAGGAGTCAAGCTCCAGTGTTACACTGCAATCCTGCACACAGATAGTGGTTAAGTTATAAGAGATCCATGATATATATCTTATTTAAGTGCTACTGACATGTTCCAATAATAAAGTGCTGGGGAAGCATTTTGCCTGGCCAGAGTGGGAAGATAATGTCTAAAGGTGAAATCCACTTCAGGGTCAGACCACAAACCCAGTATGCCACCGCTGATTGATTTACGGGGAGCTATTCTCTCATTTCACTCTCCGTAATAGGTCCTGTAATAGTCACTTGCAAAGCAGTTCTAAATTTTTAACATACAATTGTGTTACTTTATTGGTCTCCAGTCACGGGGTTAATGATTTAACGAGTGAGACTTTGTGAGAAACAGACCCAAATTCAAAATGGAATGGGAATTTACTCAACTGGCGTGCAGTTATTTTCCTTAATTGTTTCCTGAACTTTGCCCTTGAGGTTTTCCCTGACCCGGCATATCCTGATGGGGCAAAATGACAGACATGAATTTAGGAAGATGGAATGGGGAGGCCTGGGTGTGAGTGTGTAAATGCAGCTGTTCTGGTCTGGGCCAGGTGGCAGCAAAGCCAAAAGTACCTCATTTACTTCTGACACAAACTCCTCCATCATCTCCATGTTTGAAGCCTGGATATATTCATAGTACTCCTGAACATTTTTAGTGAAATTCCCACAAGCTAAATGACATTTTAAAGAGGACTTAATGAGCACAGGGGTTCCCACATTAATGTCCTGTGTTTCATTGGTTAAACTAGTTTTGAAACAGCTGAAGACTTTTGAGAAATGTTGCCCTGTGTCTGCAACAAAAACAAAGACAGTATTTGATTATCATGCATCCCTTTATTCTCCATCCCAAGTCAACCCAATACTCCTCTCACTGCCTCTGTCACAACATTTTCATCAAAGCTCTTAGCTTCTAAAGCATCCTGTATCAGGAAAGCAGTAAACAGTGATGCTATTTTAATGCATCATTGATTTTGACCAGAAGTATAACAGAATTACAACTAAAGGAGTGCTGTAAGTTAAAAATATGAATGTTATTTAGTATTTTTTTCTGCCTTTAAAAAACATTAAATTTTATATTTTGGCATTAAAATATCAATTACAGAGCTTGCATGTACTGGGGTATTAATGTTTTTATTATCGTGTTAATTTAGGGCAGGTCAATTGGGTGTTGGTCTAATAAATTTGTTAAGCTCTGTAATGAGAAAAAATAAAGAGGACAGTATTTATTTCCCTTATATATTCTACATGTATTGAGGATTCAGAGCCATGACACTACTTAGAATACGTATAGAGCAAACTGCATATTTAGATATAATAGTTCCTAGAGGTTTGATATGAAAGAGTTGTGCACTTGAGAGTTGAAGCCCTGTCAGACAAATCTAAAAACAGAGAATTTAAACTTTATCTATCCAACTTAATCAAGCACAGTGTCAAATGGACTATCCAAAGTCCAGTGTCTGTAGATGTTCTGAATGGTCATTCTTGAAGATGGTGTTATCATCCAATTCCATAACCCTGTCCATGAAAAACAGAAATCGTACCTTTAAGTTTGGTTGATCTTGCCTTCAAGGTCATTTCTGTGAGCTGCACTGCTTCCAGCACAGCTGCTATTATTTTTAGATGGTTCTACAAAAGTCACATTCTGACCGCATGTGCTGCTCTGATATGTACTGGATTTCTTCCAGTGGTAATGCCCTACAGTGGCCCTGAGAGGCCAAACGGACTGCAACTTAAGAAAACACCAGCAATAAGAAAAACACTGCAAAAGCACACAAAACACAACGGAAATAGTTAAAAACGGAAATAGGAAAAAAACGATTTCCAAAAGTGCAAGGGAAGTGTTTCTGGGGAGACAATAACCCGACGGACCAGTTGGAGGAACCAAAACATGCTAGGTAAGTGTGTTTTAATCTCATTATTCATATAATACTGATGACGGATTTTTAGGCAAATAGTTAGGCTAACACACTTAACTCTCATCTTTTCTTTATTCACAAAACCGATAGACCCTTCACTTCTTTTAAGGGTCTCCTAGTGCGATTAAGTTATTGCAACTGGTCCGTCAGGTTATTGTCTCCCTAGAAACACTTCCCTTGTGCTTTTGGAAATCAGTTTTTTCCTATTTCTGTTTTCGTTTTTTCTATTTTTGTTTGCTTTTGCAGCGTTTTTCTTATTGCTGGTGTTTTCTTAAGTTGCAGTCCGTTTGGCCTCTCAGGGCCACCGTAGAATGCTATTCGAATTTCATTTTGGTAAAGAGAGAGAAGTTGAACAGACAAAAATTAAATAGTGTGTGTGGTCAGCTATTGCATGGTGTGGTCTAAAACCTCAGTGCATTGTAATTTAGGCAACACTGACAAAGCAAAAGTTTGGGTCATTTATGCAGCAGAAAGGTCTTCTTCACACACCTCAGCACATTACAACTCCACGTTGACAGTCTGACCCCAGTGAGCAGATTTACAATGTGTAACCCTGTGACTGTTAGGAAGGGGGAAAAAAGGACGTTTTCCTGGCCACGCTCCTGACAGCAGGTGCTTTGGTCAGCCTTGGAGACTAATGGCTCTTTCACTATGAAGACTTCTGTTTGATCTCTTGGTGGTAGCTCTCATGACAAGTGATGATCCACAACACGAAGATCCCCACAGACAGAGCCGGCAGTGTTTCTGCTTCATGGCACAAATTGCAAATGCACACCTGAAAGTGGTCACAAAAGACTCTTTACTACAGACACTTGATGCATGTGTATGACCATGCTGTTTATGCTTCCTTATGCCCAGGTTACTTTGACCTAAATTCTGATTCCAGGCACGATAATGCTACAGTCACACGAGGGGAAATGGGGGTTTGAGACCACACCAGAATTACTGCAATAAACAGTAAATTTGCAGTCTTGTTTGTCTTTGGAATAGTTGCTTTGAAGATTGGGACCAGGTTCAACTGCAGTACTGCTGAGAATAATGGGAGTGTCATTTGTTTTGTCAGATTAGATTAACAATTTCACTTGATTCTGCCATTGCAGAAAAAGTAAAATGTTTCACGTTTACCAACAACAGGAACTCACTAACAAACAGGTAACATCACAGTGGCTACACCAGTCTTTTATACACAGTCTAGGATTTCTTGGTACTACAGTCAAAAGTTATAAAATCTTTCCGTTAAAAATTCCCAAAAGATTGGTGGCAAATGAAATCAATCACGAAAACGTGGATAGAATGTGCTTTCCCTCACAGCAAGTTCCACTCCACCATCTGGCCTTTCTGTGTTGAGTTTGCATCCTCTCTCTGGCTCCATCCAACAGTCCAAAAGAGTTAGTGGGTTAAGTCTATGCGCGGCCATAGGTGTTAATGTGTTAATGGTTGTCTGTCTCTCTGTGTTACTCTTGCAACAGATTGGCCATCTGTCCACAGTGTACCCTGCTTCTCGCCCTGTGGTAGCAGGGATACTCTAGCCTGATAAGGATAGGTGGTAGAGAACAGATGGATGGAATGTGGATTCACAGAAAGTTACTACTGCAAGTCTATGACTGTGCTGTGCTAGAAATCATGAGTCACAACCATTGCTGGTTAACACTAAAATCTAACATTAGCCAAAGTATTTTTTTAAATTGCCGTGAACAGCCCCAAAAGAAAAAAACCCATAATTTAGTGGCATAACTGTGGAATTTAAAGAGAAAAAACAAAAAGAGAAAGTTACTATTTAAAATAATCCCTTAAATACCCTGTATGTCTCTGTGGAAAAGCCTTTGTTAATCACAGCCTTGATAGAATTAAGTGTCATCCTGTCGGATTAATGCTAAACTCACCATTTAGCTGTAGCACGCACAAACATGACCTGGCCTAATAGCAGCTGTTTCTGTGCTGTACTAGCTATGTAAGCCTAAAGCACTTGTGAGATCATCATGCAGACTTTCTTTAAAAAGGTAGAAAGTTTCAGTACTCCCGCTGAGGTGCACTGGTGGACACTGCGTCATGTCCCAGACATTACCCCCAGGGGAAGTCAGTGTATCAGAGCATGAAAAGAAGTGGAGGACGCATGATTTCTTTACTCCAGGTCTAAATCATTCCTCTCTTCCTTCTTCTCTAGACCCGTTCCCAGCATCTACCCTGCTGTCCCTCTGCCCGGCTTTCTCTCTCCACCTGGAAAAATAGCAGGCAGTGAAACGTGACACGGGGCAGCGGCTGGGGGGGGGGGGGGGGTCGTGCCGGTCGCTGTGCTGTCCCACTAATGGAGATGGATGTGGGCTCAGAATTGTCTCCTGAACAGCCTCCACAACGAAGAGAGAGAGGGGGGGGGATCCATTTCTACTGCACTTCCTCCTGGGCTACAGAACTCCCTTAATGAGAGGGGAGGGCTGAACACTCACGACTTGATTTGAGAGAAGGAAGGGGAGACCATGAGATGGAGACCTGCAGAGAGAATGGGACGGCTGAGAGAAAAGACATGTGGAGAGATAGAAAAGGGAGAATAGGCTGAGAGAAAATGGGCAGCGGGAGAATAAAGTAGAGGAATGACATGTTGACAACAGAGGAAGATAGATGATAAGACAGGAGGGAGAGAGGATTGAAGGACTAATGATATAAAGGTATAATGCAAAGAGAGAAAATGGCAAGATGAAGACTGACAGAGATAAATAGACCATGATTGCCGACAAATCACTTCTTTGCTATTATGCCTCCCGTAACTCCATCCTCGAAAAGTCTCCATCCCTGTCCTGGGTCCCTACATTTAGATTTCTTTGTCTTTTTTCATAGCTATCATAATAAGTACAAGTTTGAGTGCAGAGCTGAGGCTAGCAGAGGAAAATCCATAACAAAATAAAATTGTGGATGATAGGAGAGTGAGTGATGCTGCAATCGGAGAACAAGCCCAGTAACAAGCACTGAAAAAACTTAATACACAGGAGTTCCACAACAATTGTGTGTCTTTATGCACAAAAATCTTTAGGTGAGTAAACGGCCATGACCATACACACAACTGTGCAGGTCATAGTGTGTTTAAAACCTTGCATCCAGAGGTTAATACCTGTCATCTTCCTGGAGACCAACATATATTCTGCATTGTCTCTCAAATCAATCTTTTTTCTCAAATGCAGTCATGATAAATATTCTGTAGTCTGGACCCCGTTGCTACACTGAATGCTCTGCATATGCCGACCATCCGTGGATCCATCAGGCATGAGAGCAACTCATAAGAGGTGTGCATGTGCCAAAAGTTCAAACAGACCTGTCTTCTCTTTTTCTTTTTTTTCACATAAGGTGTGTGCAGTCCTAATACAGAAAGTGTGCTGCAGGTGTAACCACTAAAGAGATACATTTTGCCCCACATTCAGCATAGCCACTGTGATATAAGGCTTGTTTTTCCCAGTATATATGTGCCACTTATACCCTGTTCTCAGTAGCCAGTTTCACTGATTACAGAGTTGGAGCATCTGTTGCCAAATCATGGGTGCACAGCTTCAGTCCATTTTAGCCTGGAGGCCAGCTGATAATTCCACTGCTTTCATCGTGACTGAGGTATCTCAATAACTGAAGACATTTTCCATCCCCAAAGGATGAATCCCAAATTCTTTGCTGATCCTGTAATTCTTCTTCTAGGGCCGCACTGGGGTCAGCATGTGCGGTTAGTGTGAAATGCCTCAAAAGTTATTGGATACTATCCCGTCCTGTAATTGAATTTGAACTTTGGTCCACATGATCACATCCCTACATATGGCTTATCATCTAGTTTCACATTCAAGTCAAAATGTTGGTTTGTTTCGACACTTTGCTAATTCATGATCAAATAGCAGCAAAACTAGGGCTCTTCCCACCAGCCTTAGGTTACTAATATGAACTCACAGACTAGCTGATATGGCTGTGGACTTTTTTTTTCTTGTCACTCAAAATAGGATAGTGAGTCACCATGATCACTTTTGTCCTTACTGATTTTTCATCACTTGTTTTTTATCCTTTTTACAATAGGTTCACACAAAGAGACCACAGGTAGGGGTTTAAATTTGTATCCCATGTCTCATCTAAATCCATGAATCCGTGCCCTGGCATCACATAGCTTTCTGCGCACTAGTAACATTGTAATAAGGCAATAAGTATAAAGCATTACCATGCCATGAAGGCAGCAGGTGTCTTATCTCTCACTACCATGTGGAGACACCTATTTCCAAAGTTGAATAATGCATGTTTAATAAAGAGAAACACAGTGATGTTGCTTGGGAAGAATGACCACACCAGACTTTTGAGGCCTCAGATGTCAGATGTATTTGTTTCATATTTGCATCTAGGTTCAGAATACACATCAGTAATTTTTACCTACATCAAAAATTGCTACCCGCCTCCTGGTGTTGGCATACATGTATATTTGGAAAGATCTGAGAGTTAGCCTTGAAAGCAGTGGACTTTCACAGCATTACTTTGCCAGAGCCCTATCAGCCTCTGCATTCTGTCTGTGTGTGACTCACTTGAAAGCCCTTGATAAACACTGGAGGGCGGAAAGACTTTAAATGTAAGCTTTGCAATTTCTCTATTTTCTCTGCAAAGAAAGTAAGCAGGATTGACTTCCTGTTTGTTAACCATTGTCAGATTCTTGGATTTTGGAGTGTTTGAATAAAAACTGGGTGAAGTAGACGTGGAGACACCTGCATAAGCAAACACAGCAAATCTAAATCTTTGAAGGCTTTAACGATTCTGCAAGAAGCTATATTCTTTATTTAGACGTACAATCTTCTCTGCTTTCATCTACAACGCTACAGAGATTCCTCCCTAAGTTGTGCTCTTATAGTATTATAATAAAAAGAGAAAGATATTTGGACAACATTAGGTTGTGATTATCAAGATCTTCAACTGTCTTTTTCCATATTTAAACAAGAATTTTCATAATTATTTATTTAAAATGCGCTCACTTGTGGCATTGTCTACTAGACACATTTTTAAAGATGCCTGTTGTAAATCTACAATCTAAACACTGTCACTTTATTATATAGAAGTTGGAATATTGTTTTAAGTATGCCATAGGTAAAGGTATACTTAAGAAACAGCATCTTCATTTTTCCTTGATTTTATGACAGTTTTAAATGTTTTTCTAACAATTTTTAACCTTTGATCTTTTTTTCTGGAGGTGTAGTCATCAGTGTGTTACATCAGATTTAATGAATGATGACAGAAACTATTTGTATAATCCATTTCTAATATTTTCCATGAAAAAAAGTTAAATGAGTGAGAGGAACATGGTTTACCCAACCTTCCCTTATACAATAGCGCCATCTTGTGGATAAAAACCATAAAATCTGCTTTAGTTTTTCTTGTTATTTACATAAACCTCCCAAAAACTGCTTCTGAATTTTTATTTCACTCGATAAAATACCAATTTCTCTCTTCCATTCTCTGCTTTTATTATTGATCTTTGTTTCTGTTATTACTGAGACCCCTTTATTAGCGTGTATTATTACGGCCCTGTTTGATTTCGTATGCAAGTTGCTGTATGATCCTCCAGATTTGCTCCACGCGCTTTCTCTGTTCTGCCAGATCCCTCTTTATCTCCTCAAGCAGCTCCAGCTTTGAAAGTTTCCTGTGAATGGATGTAAACACTTCCTCTCCAGCTTCCCCAACAGCATTATCCTGCTCGGGCACGGCGTGGCTCGGTTCAGGCGGCTGACATGATCTCATGGCTTCTTCCCACACAATCTCAAAGTGCAAGTCAACGAAGGCTTCCAGTTCCTCCAGGCTGCTGTTGCCCCACTGATCAATGAATGTCTGCAGGCCTCCAGACTCAGAGACCCTCCTAAGAGTCCGCTCTATCAGTGCAGGATGGCAGAGTGATTGCACACTGATCAAATCTTGTTCTACACATGCCTCGTTCTGTGTCTGAGATGAAACCAGATGCGTTGTTTCAAGTCTGCGTGGGATGGGATCCATGTGACCCTCCCTGTTCACTCTCAGGTGGTTGTGAGGAGCAGGAGATGGGACATGCTGAGTCACTTTTGGCAACCTCAGTACTTGTTTGCCAGAAAGCGGAGAGAATATATAGGACATGAAGTGATATTGGTCCACAATGATGCATCCAGCCAACTCTGTGGTTCTTCCTGCTGGTAACGCTACTAACTGAGAACAATCTTCTGAGAGCTTTGGTGATCGATAGGGGAGAGATTCAGGCACTGTGAAGGAAATAATGACACTTGATGTGATTTCCTGTGAGCAACAAAAAGTCTTCACTATTAAGACTAGGGATGGGTACCGGTGTCCGGTGCCTTGATGGCACCGGTTCTGACATAAACGGTAGTAACCAGACCGAAAAGCAGCGCACATTTCGGTGCTTTTTTTTCCTGAGCTGTGATACACTTTAGATTCTAGCCAATCATTTTACGTTTCCGAGGATAGTAGGCGGGGCCAGGTACGTACGTTCTGTTAGAGCAGAGCTACAGATTAAAAATGTCCAAGGCGAAGCGGTCAAAAGTCTGGCTGTACTTCACTGCAAACTATGCAAACTCAGCAGCCTGCAACAAGTGCTTTAAGCTGATACCTCCTTTGACAGTATCACAGTAACACCTCAAATCCGATGAAACACCTGGCGACGCATAGCGGTTTTTTTTTTAAAGCCCAGAAATGCGCCGTATTTGATAGCTTGCTGCGAGACCTCACACCGAGCACATCTACTGCGGGTGTGGTGCCTGTTATGCAACATCCCCCAAAAACACGAAGAGGAGAGTCCTGGCCCCTAGCCCTGCCAGTGTAGCAGAAATGATGACGGATGATGGTGGCAGCAGCCGTTCTTCTCTGCGTGAGTAGCTAATTTACGTTGAGTAGGCTAACCACGTTATTACATTAATGCATGTAAGGTGAACTAGCTAACATCATCATAGCTACATGCGGCTGTCTTCTTGTTTGATGGCAGATACTCCCTTCACCCTGGCCAAAAAGGCTAAAATGACCAAAGAAAAAGTGGAAAACAGTTAAACATGAGAGGTTTAGGACAAAGTTTGTGTTTTTTCCATTGTTTAAGCACTGCTTCCAGCCAAGAGTGATGCCATATATGCCCCATAGCTGCAGAAAAGGCTAACATTGTTATATTTTTACAAAAAACAGCTGAACATGAGAGGTTTTTGGACCAATTTTGTGTTCTCCATTCTTTAAGCACCGGTTTGAACACCGTTTGAGCACCGGCACCGTTTCAAAAGTACTGATTTGGCACCGGTATCGGATAAAACCTAAACGATACCCATCCCTAATTAAGACTATTATTTATTAACAGTATAAAACACATAGACCACATACTAAATGAGTCTTTCTTTGTGTTTTCCTCTGTGATGTTTATTATGTGCATTTTTTTTACTTTCTCTATTTAAATTAGCTCATAATGCTGTCTAATTTTCATTTTGTTAATAGTCTTTAAACCCATTGGCAAATTCTAAAGACATATAAAAGAAATAGTTTCATTAGGTTTACTCACAGTTATTGGACTGCTCAGGTCTGCTGCGCATGAAATCCTCTGGTCCCCTTTTGCACAGTGGCTCTGTGCCTATCTGCTGCTCTTGAGCTGAAGCAAAACTTTTCCACATGTGATCACCTCTGTGAAGAAGAGCCTGCCTCTCATCAACCAGCATCTCTTCCATCACATCAATTAGCTCTTTAACCTGAGCTCCATCTCCCCAGTTCTTATTGTCTAAAACATGATATCTGTTCCCACACTTCTCAACAAGCCATTGCAGTGGCTCTCCTTCGCTTTCAATGTGCTGCTCGATGCTTGTGTCACCCAGCATGTCACCATAGCTGAACAGGACCATACATCTGCTCCATAACTGATCTCCACCTGCCTCCAGGTCTTTTTGCAAGGTTTTCCTCCAGGTATCTTTGAACGACGAGCTAAGATTGACAACCAGAAGTATAGCACAGGATGCCTTCAAGAAGTCCGATGTCACAGAGAGGCAGCCTGGTGTGTCTACTACCACCACCATCTTGCCACAGATATTTCCCTTCCTTTCGGTGCAGGAAGTACTTTGAGCAGCCGTGTCAAAGCAGTCTCTGCTGAGGATGGTGTTTCCACAGGAGCTTTTGCCTATTTTTGGGCCACCAATGAGCACGACTCTCAGCTCTGTCAAAGGTTCGAGGTTCTCTGGCAAACAGAAGTGTTATATACAGTGGGGCAAAAAAGTATTTAGTCAGCCACCGATTGTGCAAGTTCCCCCACCTAAAATGATGACAGAGGTCAGTAATTTGCACCAGAGGTACACTTCAACTGTGAGAGACAGAATGTGAAAAAAAAATCCATGAATCCACATGGTAGGATTTGTAAAGAATTTATTCGTAAATCAGGGTGGAAAATAAGTATTTGGTCAATAACAAAAATACAACTCAATACTTTGTAACATAACCTTTGTTGGCAATAACAGAGGTCAAACGTTTACTATAGGTCTTTACCAGGTTTGCACACACAGTAGCTGGTATTTTGGCCCATTCCTCCATGCAGATCTTCTCGAGAGCAGTGATGTTTTGGGGCTGTCGCCGAGCAACACGGACTTTCAACTCCCGCCACAGATTTTCTATGGGGTTGAGGTCTGGAGACTGGCTAGGCCACTCCAGGACTTTCAAATGCTTCTTACGGAGCCACTCCTTTGTTGCCCGGGCGGTGTGTTTTGGATCATTGTCATGTTGGAAGACCCAGCCTCGTTTCATCTTCAAAGTTCTCACTGATGGAAGGAGGTTTTGGCTCAAAATCTCACGATACATGGCCCCATTCATTCTGTCCTTAACACGGATCAGTCGTCCTGTCCCCTTGGCAGAAAAACAGCCCCATAGCATGATGTTTCCACCCCCATGCTTCACAGTAGGTATGGTGTTCTCGGGATGCAACTCAGTATTCTTCTTCCTCCAAACATGACGAGTTGAGTTTATACCAAAAAGTTCTACTTTGGTTTCATCTGACCACATGACATTCTCCCAATCCTCTGCTGTATCATCCATGTGCTCTCTGGCAAACTTCAGACGGGCCTGGACATGCACTGGCTTCAGCAGCGGAACACGTCTGGCACTGCGGGATTTGATTCCCTGCCGTTGTAGTGTGTTACTGATGGCGACCTTTGTTACTTTGGTCCCAGCTCTCTGCAGGTCATTCACCAGGTCCCCCCGTGTGGTTCTGGGATCTTTGCTCACCGTTCTCATGATCATTTTGACCCCACGGGATGAGATCTTGCGTGGAGCCCCAGATCGAGGGAGATTATCAGTGGTCTTGTATGTCTTCCATTTTCTGATGATTGCTCCCACAGTTGATTTTTTCACACCAAGCTGCTTGCCTATTGTAGATTCACTCTTCCCAGTCTGGTGCAGGTCTACAATACTTTTCCTGGTGTCCTTCGAAAGCTCTTTGGTCTTGGCCATGGCGGAGTTTGGAGTCTGACTGTTTGAGGCTGTGGACAGGTGTCTTTTATACAGATGATGAGTTCAAACAGGTGCCATTCATACAGGTAACGAGTGGGGGACAGAAAAGCTTCTTACAGATGACGTTACAGGTCTGTGAGAGCCAGAGATTTTCCTTGTTTGAGGTGACCAAATACTTATTTTCCACCCTAATTTACGAATAAATTCTTTACAAATCCTACCATGTGAATTCATGGATTTTTTTTTCACATTCTGTCTCTCACAGTTGAAGTGTACCTCTGGTGCAAATTACTGACCTCTGTCATCATTTTAAGTGGTGGAACTTGCACAATCGGTGGCTGACTAAATACTTTTTTGCCCCACTGTATTTATTTATTTCTAAAAATCTAAACAGAAAGCCACCATGCTGCTAAATTAAATATTGTTAAAATGAGTAAAACAAGATCTTGTTGACTTTGTTAATTATCCAACTCACCCAGCTGAGCTCTTGCCATCTGCCTTTGTTTCTTCTTCTTCATTAGCCTTTCTCTGGCTCTCTCTTTCTCTCTTCGCATCGTCCCCTCCAGCTGCTCCAACACTTTCCTCTCTAGTTTATAATAGCAGCCGTTGTCACTGCTAGTGATGATTTTCTCAATCTTTGCAATCAACTCCCTGACTTGAAATTCCTTATCTTTCATTTTACTGTTCAGAACATGATACTTGTTGTCACATCTTTCAACAATCCACCGCAGAGCTTCTCCCTCACTCTCAATGTACTGCTCAATAGGCGTGTCTCCGAGCCAGTCCCCAAAACTAAACAGCAGGATAACGTGACTCCAGATGTGTTCACCGATCATATCTAGATGCTCCTGTGCTGCTCTTCTGCAGGTCTCTGTGAATGCTCTGTCCACACGGATCACCAGCAGAAATACGTGAGGTCCCGGAGGACAAAAATAAGAACTCAGCGCCAATTCCCCCCGATCAAAGTTGGAGCTCTCATCACAGAAGTAGTTCATCCACCACCCTGGTGTGTCCACCACAGTTACCAGTCTCCCAAGCACCATTTCTTGTCCAGCCTGGCAACAGACTGTCCTAATGGGTTTAGGGTTGTTCTCTCTTGCCAGGATAGTGTTGAGTGCTGAAGTCTTCCCAGAACCCTTAGCTCCAAGGAGCACAATCCTGATGTTAGTAACTCCCTTTGACTTATCTGAGAGAAGTAAAGAAGAACAAGGGTTGGTTAAGTAGGTTGTGTTTATATTGACACAATAAACACACCTACACAGACACAATTTTAAGTGTATGTTCCAGATGACATTTGGGGTGGCGATGGTCAGCAAAGAAGCAGTCAAAGTAAGTGGAAGTTTCTTGGACATATACTTTGTAGCCAACACTGTTTTCTGCTGTAAGCGGCTATGGATTGAGCTTTCTGAACTTTCTAGTTTCATCACAGAATATATAAAGGACCTCTTTCTTAAAGCTCTCAGCTGTTTTGGAAGATTACTGGTACTATTACAGTTTTTTTCCTAATTACTAAAACACTTACAAATTCTGTGTACACTAATAGCTCACTATGACACACTGGGCAAAGGGATTCACTCGTGATGCACAATGCATAATGTGAGGCAGAAGAGAAACACAACTAGCACTAAAATAAATGTTCACACTTGCTACTAATACAGCTTAACAGTTGAGTGTGAGTCCAGAAAAGGGAAGTTAAGGGTTGATGCCAACTATGGTTAGTAATGAACAGCAGGGTTATAGGTTTCAGGTGGTCAGCTGGAGCCTTTCTGTGTGGAGCTTGCACAGTCATCATGGCTTCCTCCCACAGACAAAAAATATGCTGCAAAGTTAACTCATGATTCTAAATTTGCCGTAGGGAAATTTTTATTTCGTGTGTTGTAACTTTTGTACAAGCGCAAGACAGCACACGAATTTGGAAAGACCTCGGTTACGGGTAGTGAACACTGTGTTCTGTTTTTTTAGTGTGTAATCAGTCCTCAGCACTTATGATTTTAGCTGGTTGTGTGATTTTAAGCACAGGCAAACAGTTTTGTTGAGAATGAGATTTTGAGGGTTATATAGGTTGTATCACAATTTAACAAACAAATAGAGGTAATTTGGAGTTGTTCAGTTGGAGAAATGACATCTGTGCATGGTGAGGTTTTGTTTTTTTGTTTTTTTGAAACTTCTGCTTCTTGTGGTTTTGAGTTTTGCAAAATGGTTACATGACATCTGCCAGTTGCGTCAGGGCAAAAACTGCCCGAAGGGTTTTCCAAAACACACAGTTTCAGTAAACTGGATTGCATGTTACTG
Organism: Rhamphochromis longiceps; assembly: GCF_057381845.1. Taxonomy (NCBI): domain Eukaryota; kingdom Metazoa; phylum Chordata; class Actinopteri; order Cichliformes; family Cichlidae; genus Rhamphochromis; species Rhamphochromis longiceps. The sequence goes on along the minus strand of NC_140560.1, from coordinate 32,429,377 downwards.
TCAGGGTCTAGCTTTTGTGTTTTTGAGTTTTGTATTCTTGTTTAATATATTTAATTTTGTTTTTCTGTTTGGTCTTTATTTTTACTCTAGTGTTTAAAGATTTTTTTTTTTTGCACTTCTGTTTTATTATTCTTTGTCATTACCTAATGTTCTGTTACATGATGACTTTTAGTCTCAGAATTTAGTTCCCACTTTGACTTCATTGTTATCCCTTCTGCTACACCTGCAATGTTTCCCTTATTATCTGGTTTCAGTATTAATTACTTTTCTCTCCTGTCTTCCCTTTTCACTGTCATCTTGTTTAATGGGTCTTTTTGTCTCTGTGTTAGTACTTTGTCTTTTCATTACTTCCTCTTTCACTGAAGATTATTCTTACTTTCTGTTTTTCATCTTTTAAGATTTCAACAAATGTGTTAATAACTTTCACACATACATACGTACATACACATCAACTCACTTTGTATCAGAGATCTGTGTTTTTTCATTTTCTTTAACCTCAGCCGAGTCCTCTCCTCCATCTCTCTCTTTTCCTCTTCATTCACCCATAAAATTTTTGCCTCCATTTCAAACACACTGTTTCCATTTTCTGTGACAAGTTTCTGTATCTTTTCCAGCAGCACTGTGCGTTGAGAGTTATCACTCGGGACAACACTGTGACACCTCTGGCTGCACTTTTCACTGAGCCAGCAGAGGGCCTTTCCCCCACTTTCTACATACTCTTCTGAATTTGTGTCTTTGTACTTCTCAGCACAGGTGAAGACAACCATGCAGTGACTCCACACCGCGTCACCCAGCAGTGCCACGTGTTCCTCCAAAGCCTTCCGACGCTTTTCTGACAAGACAGAGGTTGCCTTAATTATTATAAGGAACACATGTGGGCCTGGCGAGCAGAGAGCAACGCTGGTTATGATCTCCCTCTTCACCAGCTTAGGTGTGTTCTGAGCACTGGAGTCACACCACCAGCCAGGAGTGTTCACAACTGTGACCCGCAGTTCGGACACTTTCCCAATCCTCCTGGAGCATAAAGTCCTCTCTTCTGTGCCAAACTCTTCTTTACCCAGGATTAAGTTTCCTACAGCATTCTTTCCAGAGTCTCTGCCACCAAGAAGGACAATCTTTAACTGTGATGTACACCAACCATCCACTAAAGAAGAAAAATAGAAATACACATTAAGGAAAAGAGGCAAGAATGAAAAGCTAATCCCAAAATCTTTTTTTACTTGTTGATGAATTCCCATCCATGACATAAAATATCAAAAAGACTGAAATCAGAAATGCATGTATCTCAAACAACAAGAACAAGGCAGACTAATTTAAAAGTATTTTTGTTTATATCAGATCCCAAAACATGTTTTCACCCTGATAAAGATAAATCATTTCACACTCTACAACTAATTAGCCCCTTCTTGATAACTGTGCGGGAGTAAATTGTGATATCACGCATCCATTTTCTCTGTGATAGGGCCTTAAAGCAATGCTTTATTATGGGTGCGGCCACTTTGAATCACAGATGGGTGCAGTTTCCCCTGATTCAGCATTGCACTAAAAGACGCTTTAAAGATACTTCTTCTAAACAAAGAAGAAAGAAATTAACCAAGGATAAATGAAACAGCTATTAGAACATGAGGCAAGTATAAAAATGAGTAAATATGAAGCATGAAAGATTTATTAAAGCTTATATACCTTATGGCTGACTATGGTTTTTTCATCATGGATTAATAGAAACATTTCAACACAGCATTAAACTCCATGCTACTTATCAATGAAACTATAGTGAACAAAAATGAACAAAACAATGTGGAAACATCACTAATCAATCCATTGTGACCAATTTCTTTGTTAATGAAACATTATGAAATCATTTCATGACACTAATAATACAAAGTCTTTGGGTTTCAGACATAATTGTGTACGTTTTGTGGTGAATAAGGAGAATCATATATTAACACTTACATGTTGACAGATTGCTAGTTGCCATCTCCAAATCTGTGCTGTCTATAAGCCTGTAATGTATAAAACAATCATCATTTTCTCACGTCTACTCCATGTTTCCAGCCTTTGTGTGAAAAATGCAGACACTGAAGGAGTCATGGTAGTGTGTAGAGTCTGAAGGTCATCTGCAGTCAGCAATGAGACACGCCTGCCATAAACACTAATAACCATTTATCATTTACTCCACACAAACAAAAACTGTATTTTTTTCATAATACTCAGAGAGGTTTGGGGGTTAAAACATTTAATAAGTAATTTTGCAATCACGGGACATTACATTTTAAAAATAAAATAAAAAACTAACACCATAATCACACTCAATTTTTGGGATCCTGTAGTGTCGCCATGTAACTAAATGCCTTTATTCAAATTAACTGCAAATTTTAGGTTTTCCTGTTTCCTGCTTCTATTTATTCTTTTATTCGCCTGATGAGCGAATAAAATCAAATAAAATGTGCCGCCAAACCATGAAACAATAGCTAAAACTCTAATTAGCTTTCAAATAATTAATGTGTAACACTAACGTTGCACTTTTTTTATTTTCTTTTTTTCTGCACTTTAACAATGATATTTACATGCAGTACTTCCGGTTAAGCCATTCAAAATAACCTAATTAGTTAAAGTTTAATGTTTTTAAAAATTAATTTAACATTTATTTCTTTTTAAAGAAAGAAATGTATTGTGTAGCTCTGTGCTCGGACTTCTCTCGACAGGTCAGGTTTTTCTTGGTTTGTGGGGTAAATAAGCTCCGCCCCTCTTCCGGTTTGGTTTTACACAATCGGTGGTTACCAAAGCAGACGTTCGGAGCTCTGTGGTCATTAGAGGATCAGCGACGATGGGGGTCAAAGTCAGAGTGGAATATTGGTATTTTTTTTCATATTACGTACTTTATTTATATTTTCAGTTAACTTTTTGTCTGTTGTCAGTTTAAACACAGTTTCACTTTTGGCTAGCTCATAGCTAAGCTAGGTGCCTGCGCAGGCAGCAGCCTGAGCCAAGAGTAAGGAGCGCTGATTCTGCTTTTGTTTGTATGATTTTCTTACGCACCTGTGTTTTTATTTAATTTAGTGGTGGATGAGGTTACGAGCCCCGCTATCGTGAGCTCGCCCGTGTTGTCAAGGGTGAGTTTAGCGATGCGGACGTGACAGGTTTCGTGGGAAGAACCGGTAAGTCATCGTTGATCGCTGCAGATAAAGCTGGAGCTGGAACTCATGGTTTGTTTCATATCAGATGAGACAAACCACGAGTTCATAGCTCCAGCCTTAAATTCCGCCCCTCCCTTTATTGTGAGCTTAGATCATCAAAGCGCCATTCTCACGTCCTATTTCTGCTGCCCTTGGTATTATAGGTAGCTTTGAGATTGAAATCAATGGGCAGCTGGTCTTCTCCAAGGTTGAAACTGGTGGATTCCCTTATGAGGATGACGTAAGTACTGTGCATACAATTTGCCTATCATATGTCAATTAGAAAAGAATAGCCCTTTATTGTCATTGTACACTTATACTGTGTATTTCTTGGCACAGGTCATGCACGCGATTCAAAATGCTTATGATGGCAAACCTTTGCAGAAGATCACCAAAAGCCGCGCTCCATGCGTCATCATGTAAACCTCCCTACTGCTACACAACCGTGCAGCTGTGGTTTACACACCCAGAAGAGAAGCACTAGCAGTAAACCAAACTCTGCTCTGCCTCATGGCTCCTCTCTCTGTTCCCATAGTGGTCCTCCGGGGTATTAATGATTACTGTTGCTTCAACTATTAAAGGTTATGGTATGATGTATCTGTCCCTGGAGTTCCCTCATCATAGGAGCAAAGACAGGGAGATGATGTTGCAGATGATATGGAGGGAATTCACCTTTTTGTCCTATTGCCTGTCATTTTCTACCCGACTAGTTGTGTTTTGTTTCTCACTGTAGGTTTGTTTGGTTTTTTTGTTGGAACAATACAAATGGAAATACATTATCTTTGCACCACACTATGCATAATAATTTGTCACTAAAGCATTTTTATGATATTTCATCATTTTCATAAAGTAGTAATTCACTCTGCTGGTTTTGAATAGATTTGCATTGTCATATTTGTGGCTTGGTGGATGCAAAGGGAATCTTGACTTTTTTTTTTCTTTTTTTTTTTAATCCATATCAAATTTGAAAGGAGTACAACATTAAAACAATTGGACGTAATGATGCTATCGTCTGCAGCACCTGAGCTTAGCCAAGTTTCTGCTCTAATTTGTTTCGGTAAAGTACTTTCGCATGAAATGTGTGTTTCTAAGGGCCGTCACCAGCTGGTCTATGAAGCTCACATACTAGATGCTAGCTCATATTCCATAAATCCTTTTGCATTGTTTTCTGATATTAAAACTGGAGCAAGAAATAAAGGCAATTGTTCTTTAAGTACTGCGTGTGTCACTTTTTCACAATTAAAGGTGTCTTATTATCTTTAATAGGTTTCTTAAAATGCTTGCATGTGATTGTTGTCCTCACACGTATTTGGTTCTTGGAACTGGTAACCAGGTGTTTTTCATTGCATGCAAAACAGCTTTTCCTCTGTGGGCCGAGGCTGTCAACCTCTAGGGAGGATCGCACACAAACTGCCAACTATTTTACAGCCAAGTTGAGCAGGCTTTTCCTGTTTTGTCTCTGTCCTCTGACACAGATGGGTGTAGGGCCATACTTGTTAAGGGTACCTCACATAAATACTGACCCCGTTCTCCAGGTTTCTACTTCCTATTGTTATGCATGCTAATTGTTTTGTGGGGTTTTTTTATTTTCTCTCACCTCCATAGGAAAATGAAATAATTACTTATTTAACACGAACGAACAGATCAGATGGAACCTGCCATTGGTGGGTTTCTTGGCACAACATTTAACACAGAAATGTGGCATAAAGATACTGAAGCAGGGCTAGAGACAAAAAATAAATAAAACTTGGTTCTAAAGTTGTTTGCCATACTTTTTGCACTAAGGGGCGCCAAACTCAACAAAGACTACCATCACAAGTATTTTGCCTCCAGCATACCCTCTGTCAAAGAGTGTCACGCTGAAGTCAAATGCGGAAAGAATTCAAATAAGGAAATTGCTTGTCTGAAAAAGTCTCGCAACCTTCGAGGTTTTGTTTTGTTTTTTAGCTATAAACTATGTTTTTATACATAAAAAGGCGATACTATTAACCAAGGCTCTGAATGCATTTTCAGGTTGTATGTATGCACTGAGGACACTGTCCATTCATAAGCTTATGAAGACCCACACAGTCTTAACAAATGTGCTGAAAGTTAATGTTGGGCCTCATTATTTGTGGATTGGTAGATTTAGCAAACTTTAGAAGGCAAATATTAAAAGGTCACTAATGTAATTATGAATTGAATCATAAATGTGATTAGGCTTTTATTTTGAAAAGAAATGCATTGAAATATTTTACTGCTTTTTAATAAGAAATGGTATTCTGTGTAATCAAGTGTTGCATAGTTTGTCTAGGTGTGTCTTTGGTGTTTGGCTCTGGCCTGCAATGATAACTCCCATCAGCCTGCTTGTTGTAATCCTGATAGAGCTCATCTCTGCTGCCTTAGTGCTCCAATAAGGGCACTGAAAATGTGCAGTGCCTCTAAAGAGTATTTAAGTGTCACCTTCCATATACTTTAGTCAGATGTCTTGACTCAGGTGACACCATTTAACCAATTACGTGACTACAAAAACCAGATGGCACGCTAGATGAATATTTTTCATATTTACTGTACACATAAATATGTTGTAAGACAGCTCACTCACACATAACTGCAAACAGGTTTTTCAACATTTTGTGATGTGTTTCAGCAAACGTTCCCCTTCTCTTTTTTCTTTCTCTTTTATCTTTCATTTTCAGATTAAGAAGTCTAAAAGTCTGCTTTGAGTTATAGATTTTCAAACTGCTATAATGAGGCTCTCCTCCAAGTCTGTACAATCTTTTATTTCACATATTTTTATGCCACCACAAATGGAAAGTTTTTCATGTTGCTGTCACATTTTCCTGAAGTTCCCTAAATGTTTATGAAAATGTGTTTTTGGACACACATTCATAATCAAATAGGCTATACAAAGCCTGGGAGTGTCTGTATACTGTATGCGTAGAAACATGGCCACCGCAGATAGCTTCTACAATTGCTGATAACAGTGCCACAGTGTCTTTGGCTGGGGCCCACTTCCCTCACTGTGGAGTATATTTATGTATTTACGCTCATAGACAATTATTATTCCTTCAATGCCAGGTCATCAACCAGGAGTTCACAACCCACTGGCCAAGAGCAGCTATAAAATCATAATCATGCATAATCATAGTTCCATATATAAGCATGAAGGCAATTTAAGCCCGTAAAACAAACACATTGTTGCTAGTAGTTCTGCCAGTGTTTCTAAACTCTGAAATCAGTCACTTCAAAAAATGTTCCAGCTACTGTTTACTGTCTGGCTAGCTAGCTGGTGGGTATGAAGACATATTTGACGAGCTCACACTGTCAGCTTAAGGGGAGTCCTTGAAAACTTGAAAAAAAACCTCTAATGTACACCACAAGTCTGATTTTTAAAAAATCAAAGTAGAGCAGATAGATACACTTATTAGACATATGATTATTTTGAGCCCCTGACTTTGATGCCTCCTCAGATGACTTTGACTTTAGTTCTAATTAGATTGTCTTGGTAGTTTCAGTATGTTAGCATTGCCACTGTGCCCCTGTTAGCACACTGACATGTGTCTATCTTAAAGGACTGCATCCAAGTACAGTCACAAATGACAAACACGGTTTTTCTGTTTCTACTGTTTAGATATGTTACAGTGATTTCTTTATGAGTGCATTTTACTATTTTCACATCTTTCTGACTTGGAGTCCTGTGCAGCTCAAATGGTGCTGCCATTGAAGGGAGCAGACCAATGCTAAGATTTTTTTAAATTCACAGAATAAACTTTTCATTCAAATGTTTAAGCTGATTATTCTAATAAACATTTCCCTCCTGCCTGGCAGCTCCAAATTCATCATCCTTTGTCCAATATATCCCACCTCTTCACATGTCTAAACCATCTCAGTCTCCTGTCTTTTTATTAGTTCCATCATCTCCAAACTATTTGTCATAGAAGGTCTCACTACCATTGTGTAAACTCTCCCTTTTACTCTTGGTGCTATGCTTCATTCACAAATCACCCCGACACTCTTCTCCACCCACTCCACCCTGCATGAACTCTCTTCTTCTTTTGTCAACTGTACATTGTCTACGATTGTTGACCCCAAGCATTTAGACTCATCTAGTTTCACCAACTCTGCTCCTTGCATCTTCACTGTGATACCAGTGTCCCTCTCATTCACACACATTTTCTGTCTTGCTTTTACTGAATTTCATTCCTTTTCTTTCCAGACCATACCTCCAACTCTTCAGCCTCTCTTCCACCTGCTCCCAACTCTTACTACAGATCATAATGTTGTCTGCAACCATCACAGTGCACTGAGACTTGCCGGACCTCCTCTGTCAGCCTATTCATCACCAAAGAACAAGGGGCTCAGAGTTGATCACTGATTTAATCCCAGCCCATCCGTCACTCCCACTGCACACCTCACCACTATCTCTCTGTCCTCTTACATGTCCTGCGTAACCCTCACATACTTCTCTGCCACTCCTGACTTCCTCATGTATCTGTAAATTCATATATATACACGTATATATGAATTTACATATATTTTCAGCGGTAGTCTCAGAACTTCAGACCCCGCTATTGGTACAGGCTGTTTATTATTTATAGCTTTTTTGTACTACCAGTCAAAAGTTTGGACACATCGTCTCATTTAATGGTTTTTCTTTATTTTGACTACTTTTTACTATCTTATATTTTTACATTGTAAATGTACTGAAGACATCAAATATACGACGCAAGATATATGGAATTACGTAGCAAAGAAAAAAATTGCTAAATAACTCTAAACATGTTTTACATTTTATATTCCTGAAAGTCACCATCCCTTTACTTTGTTTACAGCGCTGCAAACCCTTGGCCTTCTTTCAATGAGCTTCGTGATGTAGTCACCTGAAATGGTTTTCACTTCACAGGTGGGCCTTGTCAGGGTTCATTTGTGGAATTTCTTGCCTTCTTAATGGGGTTGGGACCATCAGTTGTGTCGTCAGGTTGGTACACAGCTGACAGCCTATTTAACAACTGTTAGAATTCATATTATGGCAAGAACCAATCAGCTAACTAAAGAGAAATGACAGTCCATCATTACTTTAAGAACCCAGATTAGAGCCCAGATAAATGCCTCACAGAGTTCCAGCAGCAGACACATCTCTACGTCAACTGTTCAGAGGAGACTGCGTGAATCAGGGCTTTATGGTCTAAGGAAAAGCAACAAGCAAAGAGATTTGTTTGGGCCAAGAAACAGAAGGAATGGACATTAGACCAGTAGAAATCTGTGCTTTGGTCTTATGAATCCAAATATGAGATCTTGGGTTCCACCTGCCCTGTCAGAAAAGGTGAACGGATGGTCTCTACATGCATGGTTCCCACCATGAAGCATGAAGGAGGTGATGTGATGATTTGGGGGTGTTTTGCTGGTGACACTGTTGGGGATTTATTGAAAATTGAAAACACACTTAAACATTATGGCTATCACAGCGTCCTCTGCCGACATGCCATCCCATCCGGTTTGCATTTAATTGGACCATCATTTATTTTTCAACAGGACAATGACCCCAAACACATCTTCAGGCTGCGTAAGGGCTATTTGACCAAGAAGGAGAGTCATGGAGCGCTGCGCCAGATGGTCTCGCCTCCATGGTCACCTGACCTAAACCCTGTTGAGATGGCAAAGGGAAAAAGAGTGCTCAGCATCTCAGGGAACTCCTTCAAGACTGTCGGAAAACAATGACTACCTCATGAAGCTCATCGAGAGAATGCCAAGAGTGTGCAAAGCAGTACTCCAAGCAAAGAATGGCTACTTCTAAAATATAAAACATGTTTTGAATCATTTCACACTTTTTTATTTACTATTTAATTCCAAAAGTGTTCATTCATAGTTTCATAGTGATATCAATGGACACCACTATCGGCCAGATACCAGGCCGCCAGATAGTTAATATACAAGTATTTGTGAGTAATACAACATTTAAACAAAGCTACATAAAGCACATTATGTGTTATACATGTTTTCAGAATTTTTTTCATTTTTCATTTTTTTCATTTTACTTTACACAAGCTGGTAAATTTCTCTGAAACACACATTCACATTATTATTTTGATCAGAGGTCATACAAAAGGCCCGTCACCTCAAAAAGTTTGGAAATCTCTGGCTAACGGCATTACATCATACACCAACATCTGCAAGATTAGTCGCTAACAGCACATTCTCCACCAACCACAGTGTCAATGCCAAACTTTGCAGTTTTAAAGACTGTGATCTTGATCCAAGATCTGTCATATTTAAGGCTGTGTGATGGGCGGATGAATTTCAGACCCAAATATTGGACACAGGAGACAGGAATGACACCAAGGCTAGCTTTAATGCTAATAGTTCGGGCCATAAACAAAGTCCAGAACTCAGACGCTGTTGAATTTCAGACACACAGTCTTGAGTTAAGACTTGAGCTGTGCAGGACCCAATGAAAGACGCACAGGACACATGGGATGACTGGGGGCATGGCAGCTGGGATTCAGTGTCTTGGATGGCCCTTCATAAAGCAATCTCTGAGACTGTCTCCCTCAGATGCTAACGCAGCTTGTACAGACTGAAGAGCACAAAATAGCACAAGTCTTTCTTACACTACAGCATTCAGTCTCAATGCAGAAAAAGAACACATAGTTATATTGCTCTCCCTCTCAGAAACAGAACACCTAATTTGTAAATCTGCAGACTCAGAAAGAGAAAACACCACTTTATTATTGGCCTGCTAAGAAACTGGAAAGAGCCTTATGATTGGAATTTGCTGTCTCAGGGAAAACACACGGGATTAATCAGTTTTACTCACACTGAACGCAGGCTCAGGGGGGCTGGCGTTGGCAGATGCTGGCAGGGATGCTGGCTTGGGCCCAGGTCACATATCTTAATACAGAACTGATACTGAAGCCTTCAAAAATGCATTTAGTTTATCAGTGATGACAATCATGTGTTCTGTGGCTTTAAGTGAATGCCAACAGGAGTGCTTTTCAGATTGCCTGTATGGTTGGTTTTACCCCCAGAAGACTTGTGAACAGGAAAACGGTCAGTTTACTTTGTGTGTTGACTGATAACTGCACTTGTTTTTGGACTTGCACTGCAGTAAATTCTCATTAGCAGTGCTCTTCCACAAGCTGTTATCACATGTTTTGAAAAAAATTATGTTGCTCTTATTGTTTTTGTGTCTTTATTCATCTGTTTTACACTTTTTCTCAGTCTAGCCACATCCATGTGTGGCTTATCTATCACCAGCTACCAGCCTCCACCGCCAGGCAACTGCTGAGGATGTCTCACCCTGTTGATACCACATGACATGTTCGAGGGACAAACCAGGTGAGCTTGAAGGCTGTAACCGAAAAAAAAGTTGAGTTTAATGTGTTCCCATCACATCACTCACCCAACCCCTAATTTGAGGGAATCCCCAGTACGTAAACAAACTGACGTAGTAGGATGCTCTGCTCTTGATACTGTACATTGCCCCCTTCTTTACCCTCTTTGGCCCATGTGTGCTCCTTCGACAAGCTGAAGTACAGCTTGCTGTTTCATGCTGTCCCTGTCCAGACTTGGTTCATGCTGAGAGGGCGGATCGTCCAAATTAGGGTTGGGATATCCCTATGTCAAGGTGTCTAAGGCTGATAGCCATGTTTGTCTCTATCACCCCCCACCCATTCCTTGCCAGGTTGCCCCAACAGCCAACCAGAGGACCAGGAGGGTACTGCACCTCTTACGGTCGACGTAGTTTCATATGGGTGTTCCCGCTACTCTAGTTTTCTTGCTGTATTTGTCTTTTCGCTTGTTCTGGCTCATTTTGTCGCCGGGCTTGTTGAAGCTGACAGAACGGCTCGGCCTGTGATCGGCCTATTTCCTGTGCTGGAAACCTGGTAGGAGTACCTGTGTACAGGTAGGGGTGTTACCTCCTGTTGTAGGGTTCACACTTTTTAGCATTAATGATCCACAGGGAAGGGGTCAAACAGGATGGATATCGGAATGTACTCCAGTAGGAACATAGAGTCAAGCTTCTTATGTTTCTGACATGTTTGTAAGAAGTTTAGAGTGAAATTAATTCATTTGCTTGAGTAATTTTCTGGTAATCTTGTTAAAGAAAAAATTTGTTGTTTATATTTGTTGCTTTATTTTCCGCTTTTTGTTGTTAATTTGAATGCATGATAGAACATGCATGAAATGTTTAGATTTTTATTATTGTTTAAAATATATATTACTGCTTATTCTGACTATATGTTTAATAATCTGCATATTTTCAGTGCCGGGAAAAATATCTTTATCAGCAAATGACAACGCCTTCTTAAGACTTAAACTAACTAATGTCATTTGTTCCAAGAATTGCAAAAGCATTATTCGAATCTGGTATAGAGTAGATTTGCAATGTGAAACCTTTATTTTTCTACCTTTTAGGTGTCCAACAACAAATATTTTCGGTTGCCATTTATACCAAAAGTGCAAGACTTGTTCGTTTGTTTGAAAACTTGAAATACACTACACTCAAAAAAATTTCAGTTAGATTTATAATATTTTTCTATAACTTATGGTTCAATACCAAATAGTCCAAAATTTGAAAATTATTACTGTAGTGCTGTTGAGGATAAGAGATGTGTCTTGTTGAAGGGTGTAACCCAGAGATAAGACTGTAGGGCCTTTTTTTCAGCTGTAACGTAGTTCATATTCTTAACGGCTGGTTGATTATCTGCCCTCAGCTGCAACTCTGCTGACGAACGAGGATGATATATGATGGATTCCTCATTGAAACTCCCTAAAAAAGATCAAAGCAGGTTTTACTGTGATCATTTAGGGAATCAAAGTATGCCAGAAATCCCAACAGATAAAACACCTGTCTTGCACTTAGTCCATAGTGAGGTGTTGTTATTTCTTATTAGTTATCCCATGTGTTTTTAATTATATGTTCATTCATCCTCTGCCTTAGGGAATGCATGAAAGTATCTGAAAACTGGGAGGACAGATAAGCCAACATCCATGGAAAACAACTTAACTTTTGAGGAGGTTGTTTGTTTTGTGATTTTACATCCATCCATTCATCCATCTAAAATCTATGTCACTTTTTTTGATCCATTTTCATCCAGCTGTTTCAATGACTTCTTTTACAACTTTGCTCATATCTAGGGCAGTGACATGTCGTATGAAGACAATGGCTCAGCCTTCCCTTCTCCAGTGATGCTGTGAGTTCCTCCTGGCGTCGTTAAGCAAAACTGCAGTCCATGTTTATGTTGAAATTGTGGTGTCTCTGATAAGATAAGTGGGTCCTTCCCTGCCCTCAAATGAGAATGAGCATACTCTTGCCCCAACAACTTCCTCCATGACTGTATTTAGGTTAAGTTCTAATCAAACTATTTTGTCTGTTAAGTTTCCATCACAAAGTTAGGCTATGAGGCTTTTAGGCTCTTTTGGCTAATTGTTTAGGTTTTCAGATACAGCAATAGCAGTAGTCAGCTGCATTAAGTGAAAACATCCACATTTACTTGATCGCAGTTTAGCAACAGAATAGCACATAAACTTAATGATGCTTATCAGATGGTCAGAAAAATATCAAAAAGAGACATTTGTATATTGCGAGATACCTTCTGGGTGTAATACATGGGCAGCTGCTTACAATTATAGTGCCTGCCTAACAGCGTGTTGGGCTGCTCTCAATAGCCACAGCTTACAATTATGTTTGATTTAAGTCATGTAGGAAAGAGAGGTCTGGATGCCTCTTACAAAAGCTCGCACACTGACAAATGTTTAATTATCATGAATTCCGGGTAGCAGAGGTAGTTTAAGTTTATAGGTCAGCAATGAGATACACAGCCAATCATCGTTACGCTACAAAGCAGCTAACAAATTAGTTGAGCAAGCCTGCCATCTTGTGGCCATTTTCAGAATGACACTAATGACAGACTAACTGTGTGAGTGGTTTGACTGATTTAATCAAGGAAAGATATTTACTTTGCTAAATGCAATCACTGACTTCAAAGTTAATCTCTCTAAAAACACAGATAAGGCAATGTAATTTTTTTAATTTATATCTAATCACAGATCAACTGCTTGCTTGTCTTTACGACTTGCCTGTAAGACTTGATGTGATGTCAGAAGGTGTTTTTGAGCAGAATTCATGATGATCCCTGATCTTAAATAGTGTTTTCCTTTGGTGCTATCACTAGGACCATACCAGGTCAGAGTGATGACTTTGACCTTGAAAGGGGGAGGGAGGAGGTGGAAGAGGATGAGCCATCTCCGAAGCCCATCGTCATTCCCACCAATTCAGAGGGTAAAGTCTTCTTAAAGTCTGTGTTTTCTCTGTGTTGTGGTTTGATTTTATATACCTACGTACAAATCACACCTCTGTCTTTTTATTTCAGCGTTTCTGAACCTGAATACCAATGCCACAACAAGAGGGGATGCCCAAGTTAGTTTACAGTTTTTAGTGTTTCAAATCCATTATTAAAATTCACCAATGAAATGAACTAATCACACTGAATTATCATAGGCCTATGTGGAGCTGAATGAGCTCGAGGGAAACATCTGGCAGGAGACTGGCCGCTGGGTGGGCTACGAGGAAAACTTTAACCAGGCCACAGGAAAATGGGGTCCTTCTCATGTCTCCTATCTCACTTTTACCAGCCTGCTCCACGTCCGCAAGGCCATGAGTACAGGTGAGTATGGAGCTTAACGTGTACACAAATCACTGTTTATATCTGAATAAAATCAAACTTTAAAACCTGTGTTACATTTCCCCAGGTGCTATTATCCTTGACATGAATGCCAGCAATCTGTCTGCTGTGGTTGAGAAAATGGTTGATGAAATGCTGAACAAGGATGTGATCCGTTCCAGTGATCACAGTGACCTGATGAGAGTTCTCCTGAGGAAACGCAGGTAACCCATACAACATATTTCTTTTGCAAGATGCCAAATTCTTAAACATGACTGCTCATTTGATTTGTCCTTCCAGTCAAACTGAGGGACCTGTGGTCACTCCCTTTGGTGATATTCAGATGCAGACCTTTTCTGTCACGAAAAAGGTACAAATTTGGGGGGAGGTTATGCAGATTATTATATGTGTATTTATTTATTTATTGTCAGTGAAGCAGAGTTTACATGTTTTACTACTTTACTTGTTCTCTCTGCAGAGAGACAGCTCTGACAATGTAGAGGCTTCAATTGTCCTCTCAGGTATGCCTAACTTTTCCTGATTTCCCATTCATTTATCTTCAGTTTTTGTACCTAGTTCTGGAACAGATATATCAAAATGTGCGTGTTTCTCACAGGTGAACTGGACTTCCTGCAGAAACCAGCGGTGGCCTTCGCCAGGCTGAGTGACTCTGTAGTGATGGAGTCTGTCCTGGAGTCTTCTATCCCTGTTCGCTTCATATTTCTGTTGGTGGGCCCCGGCCACAGTGGAATCAACTACAGTGAAAGCGGTCGTGCCATGGGTGCTCTGCTGGCCGACTGGGTGAGCAAGAAGAGGAAACATGCCTCTGTAGAAATTGCGCAGTTTAATCAAAATAAAGGACACCTCATTTGTTTGGTTTCAGGTGAATAAAAACTTAAATCTGTCTCTATGTCAGGTGTTCTGCCTGGAAGCTCACTTGGCTCAGACTTCAAAAGAGATCACAGATGCCATCGCTGACTTCATGGACTGCAGCATTGTGATTCCACCCACTCAGATCCAAGATAAGGCAATGCTGGAGCCGGTGATTGACTTCCAGAAAAAACTCTTGAGTGACAGACTCCGTTCCACTGACCCCCGTCTTACCTTTGGGGAAAGGGTGAAAGGTCAGCATACAACTAAAATAAGAAGCTCCTATTTGGCGTTTAAAAAGAGATATCTACAACACCTACAACAGCAAAATGAGCCAATGAGGTTTGGGGAGTAATAGATCCTTTAGATTAAATTTATTGTACACAGTAACAGAAAAAGAAAAAATGGACACAAAAAAACTAAAAGAATCTCGTGCATAAGGAAGAACTGAAGGATTTTGGCAGTAAATAAAATGTATTTGATTTGTTTGTTTCTCTAGCTCTGCAACCTCCACCGGGGCCGAAGGAGGATCCTCTGGCCCGAACGGGCTATCCTTTTGGTGGCATGGTGAAGGATATCAAGCGCCGTTACCGCCACTACATCAGCGACTTCACAGATGCTGTGAACCCTCAGGTTCTTGCTGCCGTCATCTTTATTTACTTCGCTGCCCTTTCTCCAGCCATCACCTTCGGAGGGCTTCTAGGTAAAAGAGAGCGACATAGAGAGAAATGTGTGATTTTGCATTCTTAACTCGTTTTAGAAATTTGCTTTGTTTCATTAATATTCATCCTTATTGTGTGCACCCAGCTGACAAAACGGAAAAAATGATGGGCGTGTCAGAGCTTATGATCTCCACTGCCGCCCAGGGTGTCTTCTTCTGTTTAATTGCCGCCCAGCCAGTCCTTGTCATCGGCTTTTCCGGACCATTGCTGGTGTTTGAGGAAGCTTTTTTCGTTGTATGTAAAAGTCGTTGCATGTTAGAACTCAAAAACTCAAGTTTCTTAAAGGCTACTTTTAAAACTTCCTTTCCTTTTTTCCTTTTTTAACAGTTCTGCAAGATGCAGGGTATTGAGTACATCGTAGGCCGCATATGGGTGGGTATGTGGCTGATAGTGATCGTGGTTCTCATCGTGGCAATGGAGGGCAGTTTCCTGGTCCGATACATTTCCCGCTTCACCCAAGAAATCTTCTCCATCCTCATCTCTCTCATCTTCATCTACGAGACCTTCAATAAGCTCTTCAAGGTTTAATTTGATTTCTCTAACTGTCTTATTTGCTTTATCTTCTTGTACTTTCTCATAATTTCGTTGTACATGTACAATGACTACAAAGGTCTATTCTATTCTATTCCTTCTCTTTTTCAGATCTTCAAAACCCATCCTTTGATCCTGAACTATGAATATCTGAATGATACACTGGACAATCCTTTCCACCCAGTCATGACGGAGCGTGTTGAGATTCATCCAGATGGAAATGTAACAGTTAAGAATGTTGAAATTGAAAGGGCATACCCCAACACTGCCCTGCTCTCTATGTGCCTGATGTTTGGCTGCTTCTTCATTGCATACTTCTTCCGTCAATTTAAGAATGGCCATTTCCTTCCTGGCTGGGTAAGATCAAGTCTTGAACGGAGAAGTTTTCCAACTCAACACTTTATTTAGATGCTGAGAATCTGACCTTTTTGTGTCCTTTGCTCTCTTTCTTACTAGCTTCGTCGTTTGATTGGAGATTTCGGAGTCCCCATTGCTATTTTCTTCATGATTGCAGTAGATATCAGCATTGAAGATGCTTACACTCAGGTGAGTGTTGTGGAAATGAGCATATAAAAAATATTTATTTAAAAAGTATCCATGTCTTTGTGTGCAAATAATCACAAGCCAAATACATATCTGACACGCTCAGTGTTTCTAACCCAGTTACACCTATATGGTGATCAGGTGCAGAGCTTTTAAACATTCCCTAAATTAGATGGAAATGTGCCTTTCTTGAGATCAGTTAGAGCTGTGTCTACATTCAAAGACAAATCAAAACCCTTTCTAATGTCACATGTTTAGCATTCTTAAACTTATCTTTTTTAAACTAACCCTTAGAGAGAAAGCAAGATAACTTGCCCCCTCCACGTCTGTCCCATTAGCATGAATTTTATGAATCCAAACAGTTCTCAAAATGTATGATGGAAGTCCAAAGAATCTACCTTTAACTGTCTTTCTAATTAGCATCATCACTCTGTCTTCTCATAGAAACTGGTTGTGCCAAAAGGTATTGAAGTGACTAACCCCACGGTGAGGGGATGGTTTATCAATCCCATGGGAGAAAAGAAGCCTTTCCCCGGCTGGATGATAGGTGCCAGCTGTATACCTGCAGTGCTTGTCTTCATCCTCATCTTCCTTGAGTCCCAAATTACTACGTGAGTGACACTTTAAACGAATACAGTATTAGTTTTTGTGATTTCAACTACTTAAAAAGAAAATATTTAAGAAATCTCTGTTTTCAATGTTCTCTGGGAATCCCAGGCTGATTGTGAGCAAAGCGGAAAGGAAAATGATAAAAGGGTCGGGTTTCCACTGGGACCTTCTCATCCTGGTCACCATGGGAGGAATCGCATCTATCTTTGGAGTCCCTTGGCTGAGTGCTGCCACTGTGCGATCTGTCACCCACGCCAATGCTCTCACTGTCATGTCTAAGGGCCCCAAACCAGAGATAGAGAAAGTGATTGAGCAGAGGGTCAGCGGCATGATTGTGGCCATCATGATTGGTAGGTGCTGCCATCTACAGCAATGATGCAGGCACTTCAGAGTCAGAGTAAATAACCATTTTACCTCTCATGCCAATTTTCAGGAGTTTCTATTTACATGGAGCCTATTCTGAAGATGATTCCAATGACAGCCTTGTTTGGCATCTTCCTCTATATGGGTATCACTTCTCTAAATGGAATCCAGATGTGGGACAGGATCCTTCTGCTCATTACTCCCAAGAAATACCATCCCCCTGATGCCTATGCCACCAGGGTATCTATTCAGCACAATACAGTTTATTTTACACTAATCAGCTAATCATAAAAATTTGCATGCTGTACACCTTCATGTTTTGAAGCTAACTCACTGTGTTAGACAGTTTTCCTCAGAGCACAAAAAGTATTTAGTATTGTTTACAATTTTTAATCTATTTGCTATTTTTTGCATGTCTTTGTAGCTTTGTGCCTCACATTTGTGTCTTTTGTTGTATATCTTTGTGATCATTTTTTACCTTGCTTTCATTTTTACTCACTTTCCCAGACCTGTTAACGGTACTTTCAAAAACAGCCAATGGTTCACAGCTCCTTGCATTAGATTATGTATCCCATCCTGCTTTTTCTTATATATCCAAGTCTAATGGTGTAATAATTACCAAATAGCTTGTCAATTAGTGCATTTCTCACTCTTATTTTTGTCATTTGTACAGGTGAGTACCATGCGAATGCATCTGTTCACTCTGATCCAGCTCGTGTGCCTGGGTGTACTTTGGGCGGTGAAGATGAGCAGCTTCTCTCTGGCTCTGCCTTTTGTTCTCATTCTTACCGTTCCTCTGCGCATGCTCATGACTGGCAGGCTCTTCTCTGCCATGGAAATGAAATGTGTAAGTGCTTATCTATATTTTTCAGATGTAGCTCTTCGTGTCATTTCATATGTACATTTCTTTGTCGTAACCTGATCTGCATGTGTTGCAGCTGGACGCTGATGACGCCAAAGTGACATTTGAGGAGGATGAGTAGGATGGATCCATACTGCCACAAACATCACCATACCGTTCATAGTCACATTTTATTTAGTGATGCCACTTCTTTGCAGATTCAAACTGTTCCATTATTGTTTGTCTTTAAAGGGCATTACCTGACATTTATTAATATATGACTTCTGCATCTAAATTTGTGTTTGCAACCATAACAGACAACCAAAATGTATTCAATTTCATCATCGAGACCTATCAGGTATTACTAATTAATATTTTGAGGTTTTAGGATTTCAAAAATGTTTTTTAAGGTATAAGTGGCTGTTTATGTACTTAGATACAGAGTGGCATTTTCTCTCAGGGAAAAATGAATGAATGAATTTTGAAAATAAGAGATATTTTCCCCTGAGATGTTAGATAGATCCATTTATATATAATAGTGTTATTTTCTTTTAGTGCTCAATTACAGCATGGCTTTAATATTACAACAATGCAGTTAAATTGTAGTTCTGCCTATGTTATAATAATGTAATTTCACCTTACTTTAAGCTAAGGAAAGCTGATGTCAGCTCTTCAGATGAGCACAAAATAATTAATTTTGTGAGACTATAATGTGCCTTTTGTCCATAGTGTATCAGATTATTCAGAAAAGTGTGAAGTTGTTTCTGAAGTTTTCCCATTTACTTTGTGTATTCTTTATGCAACAGTTTAGACTTTTTTTGTTCAGTTGGCCTATATAGAATATAAATGCACTGCTTGTGTGTAAGTGTTTAAATGCTTTGTGATTTTAAATGAGATGTGCAGTGCAGGTAGATAGTTGAAGCTGAGATCTTATTGTTTGTATTGATTGTTATACTGATGACATAATCAGGTAAAACTCTGTATACATTTTCCTTGTCGTGCATTTTATGTTGCCCATCACATTTGTGTGCAAAACACTGTACATGCTTTGGATTTAATTTTATTAAAAAATAAAGACAACCTTAAAACGCATGTTTTCATTAACGCATTAAGTAACACAATATGTCACATCACATGTCAACAGTTTGTCATTATTTTTACCCTGCAAGAAAGAGGAGAGGGCGTGAGGAGCATGTCTGCCACTCAGCTTCATGCTGCCTTCAATGATATCAGGAAACTTCAAAGTCCTGCTGCTCTGGAAGACAAGGGGCCTATTCTTACTTATTATTAGCCTGAACTATGATAATAACACAGAGGGGATCATTAAACGGAATACTGTTTTCTTTCTCAGACTAGTAAAACATGTTTAGCTGAATGACATGTCACATAATATATAGATACACAACATACAAAACCGTGAAGTTGTAAAATATGCCCTTTGTTATGTATTTTTTATGTCATGATGTCACTTTTTAATAATGTTACTAATATTCAGTCAAGACAAACATAGTTGGATTTTCCTATTCCTTAAATAGTGCAACTGCTTTGAGGCAAACTGAACTGCGACACAAATAGTTAAAATCCTTTGGGGAAAATGATCACGGCAGGAAAGGGGTAAATTTCTTGTTCTGAGCAAGGGCGTAGATTTGGCATGGACGGAAGGGACATGTCCCCACCAATATCCAGCGATTATTCAATTGTCCCCACCAATAATTTGATCTCTTCGAGTAAAGAAAAACAAACTCGATTAAAAAAAAAAACGATCCGTCAACGTCTCATTCAGCCAGCGGTGCAGAAAGAGTTAAATTACGTTCTCTACTGGAGTCCTGCCTCATGTGACAAATATGGCCAATGTGATTGGCTGTGCCTTTCAGGGAGCTCTGTTTAGTTTTAGCAGCTGCAAGCCTGCGCTGCGAGGACCTGCAAGGAGGCGAGGAGGATGGCAGCAAAAAGGAAGAACCTGGATATAAAAAAGTATTTCGGAAACTAACTGCACAACAGGCAGCACTATTAGTTATCTCAGTCTCCCAGAGTAGCATTTCTAATTTTGATTGAAACTGTCAGAGAAAACGGCAGCCTCGAGCAAGCCAGGATACTAGTTTACAGAGGCTGTAAAAATTTTATGTGTAACATTAAAATGTTGGTGACACAATAATTTCTTCCTAATGGCACTGACATATTCATAGGGTTAATTTTTGAGACAAAATATCATGAGGTAGTCGTGATTTTGCAAATATTCCACCTTGGAGTGCAGTTTGCACAAAGTGTTTTAAAAATGCACTCACCCTACAAACATTACTGATGAGTCAAGATCTGCACAAATTGACAGAAACACTGAAGCAGCTCCCCATTTTATTCTTATTGTCATGTATGTCCTATTTGTCAGGTGATAGAGTAATGGTGATACAAGAATCACAGGTGAAATTGGATGATGACTTGGTGGTTCATTACTGTATTTGAAGCACGTGTGACTGCATGTATTTGGAATGTCTCACTGTTATTCATCAGGTGACAGAGGCAGCTCTGCCATGTTGTAGCTCGGACAGAGGTGAAGAGGCGAGGTCACAGGTGACTGACTGATGATTTGGTGCTATAGATTAACTAGTATTTATTATCATGATAGTTGTTAGGCTGCTGATGTAAATTGATTCATTAGTGTATATTTGACAAAGAATCTGAATTGACATGTCTCACTTTTTATATGGCACGAATCCATGTGTTATTTTATCAGGTAGCAATATGTCCTAGTGCAGTCAGAGGGGAAGAGCCAGGGCCAAAGGTGAGGCACATCAAGCACACAATAATAATTTTAATCTGAGGATAAAACACATGTACTGAGGCTGAAAGAAGCTTCAGTGCTCTCAGAAGACTAAAAAGATGGCTAAGGTCCACCAGGAGAGACTGGACAGTATAGATGTAAAACAAATATGCCAGCAGTTTATCTCAGTTAACGAGAGGAGAAGGCATGTGTTTGGCTCCTTCACGTAGTCCACATTGAGTTGTTGTGTGGGGCACCAGTAGTCCATGTCTGTTGCTGTAACAGTAGTTCATGTTTAGAATAAAAAAAAAATCCCAGCTCACTGATTTGATAGGGGCAATATTGTGCCTAAAATGTTGCATAATTTTGCTGAGAGATCTTTTGTGGTAATCTTAGATGAGTAGTTTTATGGACAAAAACCACCAGGTCATTCAGTGTTCCCTTAGTGCTAATGTGTTAGAGATGTTGGTGTACTACAACTGAACTAATGTTGTTAAGTTCTTAAAGTCATATTCTTTTATTGTCATGACTGTATTTGAAGCTATTTTTATGTTTGTATGATACCTGATTTATATGGAATATGGCTGAAGTAAACTAAAGCCTAAAATACTTAGTCATTTGTTTAATAGTAATTTAACATTATATAATTCACATATAAAACTATGAACTGTCATTTTAAATGGTTTAAAAGCATGCAGAATAGCATATGTAGGCAAGTATATTTCTCCTTTTTTTTAAATCAAGAAGCAAAGACAAAAAGGAAAAAAAGAAACAGGGCAGGGTTCAGTGGTTGAATCATCCGTCCCCACCAATGCCAAAACCAAATCTACGCCCTTGGTTCTGAGTCTTACATTTTAAAAACATTCATTACACACTGCTAAGTCCCCTGCCTCTTTACAATGAGTTTTGTTTGTTTTCTATAGGTAAATGTGACATTTCGTAAAGTTAAGATCAGCTCTATGTGAATTATTCATTCAAGCATGTCTTCATTTGTCTGAACATGCAAAGATACCCGTTTTTCCTACACCATGGGAACGCAACACGGCTTAACAAGGCCGAGGGCCTGAAAGTCATTTGTTTTCCCTGAATCGGACTGCCTGGATTGGATGGCCGGGGGTTCCGCCCACAAACACACAAGGTGGAGTTGAAAAGCAAAACATGCTGTACCAAAATGAAGCTGTCAAACAGCCGCTTACAATATACAAAAAAGAGGTTAGGAGCAGCGAGAAACAGCGCGGTTTCTGCTTTATAGACCACTTTAATATTTATATTTTAAGTGGAAATCTGGCGTTTCTAAGTAAAATTTGTGAAGTTTCGGTTTTAAGTTGATATAAAAAAATCTGAGGGAAAAACGTGAGTTGATTGAGTTGCATGAATTTTACAATCACCTGTAAAACGTTGGCTTTCATTGCACTCTCGGTGACCCGATAAAGTATTCGGTGGGTTCAAACTTCGCTGCAGATGTGACGGGGTCGGCCTGCGGGAGTAAAAATAATCGCCCTCGGTTGTATTCAAACTGAGAGATCGGAAAAAATGTGGAGGTCTCGGCGTAGCGAAATGGTTGGATGGAGAGAGAAGAGCTGCTGCGCGCTGAGTGGAGGGAGACGGCGAGTGAGATGGAGGCGGGGGGGAAGGACCATCTCTGCGGGGACTGGAGCCCAGGACCGACGGCGCAGTGCTGGCTATCGTTCAACCCTCCCCTTCTTCCTCCACAGCGACACCGAGACTCACGCTGAGAGACAGGTAAGCCAACACAACAGCCGATCGGTTTCAATATACAATGCGCGTACGTGATAAACAAACCGCGAAAAAGCCACCAAATATATATATACGCGATAAATATACATTTAATGCATGTTTTTGTTTTCTCGTAAAGCGCCTCGGTCGGCAGCTTCTTTGTAGTAGCGAAATAAACCGACGGTGGTAGGGTACAGACGACGGCGGCCATACCCGAATTTCTTGTCCCAAACAGCGGGGAAGGAACTGGACGTAAGACCCCGGGGTAAACGTGATAAATTTCTTTTCAAAATAACACGAAAAAGGACTATTTTGAGCTAACCCCTTCATCGAAACTCGCCTGCTCCTGCTATACAGGGAGTATTTGCGTAGGAGAATAAACGGTGGTTTCCGCGCCGAGACCTCCATGCGGCTGTTGGCGGAACAGCCAGCCGCCTCTCTCGGTTAGCCATCAGGGATCTCAGTTTAATATCTCACCGTGCAGAGACTCGCCCTCTCTCTCCCCCTCTCTCTCACTGGCTAGCCCAGAACCTCCGACGACCGAGCTCGGAGAACCCGCCTTCTTGCCCTCGCTTAAACGCTTTTGGATCGAGGGAAGGGAGTCTGCGACGCCCTGGCTTTAGTTTTAAGCTCCGTTTCTCTGTGTTTGCAGTGCGCCATTGGACCTTGTCACGGTAGGTTTCCTTGTAGAGCAGAGCTGAAGCATGGCGGACCTGGAGCTGTTTGTCGCGCCAGAGAAGCTACTCAGCCGCGGTTTGTTAACATGTTTCCTCGGAGCTTTAGCTAACCATTTTAGATGCCGTTTAATGCTACAATACTGCAACCGGAACTGTAAGCAGCTACGGTTAAAACTGAATCGTGGTTTAAAAAAAAAAATGAAATCAGTTTGACGCGATAACATTTGCCTGTTAAAAACATTTTCCGTTTTCTTCTTTCTTCCTGCGCCTCCGCAAGACTTTCCAGCCACCACGATATTTACGGGCATTTCTACAATTTGTTACTAATCCATCTACGCTGTCCACCATTTAAATTAGTTGCTTTTTATTAAAGGCAGCTAAATAAAAACCGTTACGTGATTTAGATGATTGGTTGTAAACAGCAGCTAATGTCAATGTGGTCCAGGTCTACTCTGCAGGACACGAAATTGTTCTTAGATGCCAAAAAGCCTAAAGCCTTGTATTAAATAACCTTTAAAAAGGCATAGCTAATAATATTTAAAAGAAAATGTCCCAATTTTAGCCGCATTCGGTGTGTCAAATCGTCCTTGCTCGTGTAATGCCTCAACACTCAAATTTATATCACGCATATTGTCATAATAATTAAATTTAAGGTAGATTTTATGTTTCAAGAGTTTCTTATATACAACGTGGAGGTTATTTAGTTACATAAATGGTGAAATCGATCGTTTAAAAGTAGCTAGGTCACACGGTTGACACCACATTGAGCTGGGGCCATCAAGGACAAGATGAACAACGAGCAGCCGCCATCATTGGAACACAGCTCGGTTACGCCTCGCTGAAGAATGCTCTGGATTTTGCTAGCAAATCCCACTCTGAAACGCCTATAACTTGAATAAAAACGGCCTGCAGATAGCCTTAAAACACATTTCTTTACTGTAAACGAATGTTATTTTCGATTTCATCGCTCCGGTCTCAGTTAACACTACGAGGAGAAGATTATAGGTTTTGCGTGGCGGAGCTAGATCAGCGCCCAACGGTGATGAGGCGCCTCTGTCGAGTGGCGCATTTGGCTGCAGTGCTTCCAAGCTACCATTCCCCTTTCTCGGAGACCGAAAGCAGATCCCTCGTCCGTGGTCAGCTGGTCGCCTACAGCTGCCCGTCCGTCCACGTCCATTCGCTTCCTCCTTCCGTGGATCCTCCCCAACCTCAGCTCCGACAGAAAATCCTCCATTACTGAGCGGACCAGGCGAGAAAATGGTCGCTCCTGTGTGTCCACGATACTTTTGTTGTGGAATAAGGACAGTACTAATACGCCAAATTCCGGTTGGCAAAATTTGCTCGACGGAGACTCCTGTTGTCGTAGCTAGATGTGCTAGTTGAAGCCCTCCGCAGTGTTATTTGAGATTTGAAGCCGTCACAAGCAATAGCCTATGTCTCACCATGTAGCGTAAACGTTTAAGGGGCGGTGTAATGAACATAAACCATTATGTCGAGCCAAATTTAAATTTAACGACTTTGACTCGTCATTATTACTTTTATATGAAGAATTAGCCACATTAATTGGTAATTAAGCCCATTTATACAAATAAAACAAAATAACATTAATTACTATTTTTAAAGATCACGAACTGGTTAAAGGTAATATACACGAATATGTATATTATAAACTGCTGATTGGTTCTTGATTGAAGTCGATATATAAAAGATATGCTTTTAAATAATCTTATGGGATTTTTTTTTTTTCGCAGATCCAAGACAGAATATCCGCAAATGAATGGAGAAATGGAGGCAACGACACAAGACCAAGGTGGGTTTTTTGCTAAATCAAGTTTTTCTGAACAGAGTTGATATGTAGATTAATCATGGCAAGGCAGCACTTTACATAACCTTGTATATTAAGACCTTAGTATTAAACTTGATTAATGTACTAGTTCTTCTAAGAATTACAGCAATTAAAACTGAATGTTTGATTCCGATTAGATTAGAATATATGGTTTACCAATAGTAAGCCAATAGTAAGAATAGAATAGTAATTAAAAAATTTTCTTGTCAGAATACACAAAAGGATGTATAATTTGAAAGACATTTTGGGCAGATCTGTTTTTTTCCTTTGTGATTTTTATGTCTTTCTTCTCTCTCTCTCTTTTAACATTTTCACAGTATGGGCGCAGGATGACCTTTTAAGACTGCTGGAGGCCATGAAAGTGGCTCTTCCACAGAAAGACCTGACTAAATACAAAACATCAGAGTCCCACCTGGACTGGCAGAAAGTTGCTTTCAATTCCTACACAGCTGAGATGTGCAAGCAGAAATGGCAGGTGGTGTCG
Organism: Rhamphochromis longiceps; assembly: GCF_057381845.1. NCBI lineage: Eukaryota > Metazoa > Chordata > Actinopteri > Cichliformes > Cichlidae > Rhamphochromis > Rhamphochromis longiceps. Next base: position 32,403,574 of record NC_140560.1, on the reverse strand, counting down.
AAAGAGGTGAGTTGATTTGTATCGATTTTTCTCCAAGTCAGATTGTTCTGTTAAGTCAAGTCTTCTGAGTTTCTCCGTTTTGTTTTCCTGCCAAACACAGATTCGTAAATTCAGGACCCTGACAGAATTGATAGTTGATGCTCAAGACTACATAAAGAACCCATACAAGGGCAAGAAAATAAAGGTGAATTCAAGTCAACATTCACATGATTTTATGGCCTGCCAGTTGTGTTAGTGGAGTTCAAGGCTTAAGTAATTCCGTCCCCTTTCCCTCCCACAAATGCAGAAACACCCAGATTTCCCCAAGAAGCCTTTGACTCCATACTTCCGTTTCTTTATGGAGAAGAGGGCCAAGTATGCAAAGCTGCACCCTGAGATGAGCAACCTGGACCTCACTAAAATCCTATCTAAGAAGTATCGGGAGCTGCCTGATAAAAAGAAGGTCAGTCAAAGACGAACACCACTGTTTTGACCATCATGTTTTTTGTTTTTTTTCCTAAAAAAATATCCTTGGAAAAATAACGTTTCTTTTCATAACTACAGAAAAAATATGTTGACGACTTCTTACGAGATAAGGAAACATTTGTTCAAAGTATGATGAAGTTCAGGTGAGATGATTTACTACTTTATTTTTTTAAACTAGTCATAACACATAAGCCTAAAATGCATAATACCTGTTTAATACGTTTTTTATGATGCCTAAACAGGGAAGAGCATCCAGACCTGGTGGAGAGCATGGCCAAAAAAGGCTCAAATGTACCAGAAAAGCCCAAGACGCCCCAACAGTTGTGGTACAACCACGAAAAGAAGGCCTTCCTCAAGCTGCACCCTGATGTGAGTTTAGCTGCGCAACAAACAGAATGCAACTTTTAGCCGCTTTCAGAGATTTTAACTTTTTCTGTGTCTCACCCAGGCGACCACCAAAGACATTAAAGATAGTCTTGGCAAACAGTGGACGCAGCTTTCTGACAAAAAGAGGCTCAAATGGATCACCAAGTCGCTGGAACAGCAGAAGCAGTATGAGGTGAGACAAGAATCAGTGTGTGGTTGCCTTAGATGACAAAAGATGACAAAAGAAAATAATTTTTAACTGAGGATTTTTTGCGATCTTCCAGGAGACGATGCGTGAATACATCCAACAGCATCCGGAGTTAAATATGACTCAGGAAGACATCGTAAAGTCCACCCTGACCAAGGCAGAGAGGCACCTGAAGGACAAATCTGACGGACGTCCTGACAAACCACCTCCGTGAGTCACGGCTACAAATACTCTCCTGACACATCTGAGGGAGGGAGTCACTGCCCTTGCGAGATATTTGGTTTTAACATGTGGTGTTTGAATGCTTTCAGAAACGGTTACTCGATGTTCTGTGCGGAGCTAATGTCGAGCATGAAGGACGTTCCCAGCACAGAGCGTATGGTGATGTGTAGTCAGCGGTGGAAGCTGCTAAAGCAGGGTGAAAAGGACGCCTACCAAAAACGCTGCGAACAGGTGACTTGAGAATCACGAATAACCGAGAGGAAAAAGTCAATAAATAAAGCAAGTTTATCTAAATTGTCACTTTTTTTTTGTCTTTTTTTTTCTTTCAGAGGAAAAAAGAGTATGAAATTGAGATGAACAGATTTCTCAGTGTAAGTCTCAAACATTGTTTACATGTTTTGTTTTTACTGGAAGTGTTTCTTATGTGTGGTTTATTTGCTGTGCATCTGTAGAGTATATCAGAGGAGGAGCAGCAGCGGGTCTTGGGTGAGGCGAAGACTGGTTTTAAGAAAAGCACTGGAGCCAATAGTCCCGCATCTAAAAAGAAAAACTCTAAAGCAAACGTATGTCCCAGAATACAGCAACTTTTTATGTTTTTGATAATGATGCAGTCATTTAAGAAAAACACAACTTGTCAGTGTAGCAATGCAATATGTCCTCGAGTCAGATTTTGTTCCGTGTTATTTCCTGATATATAGTGTAGCTGTTTACATGTTCACCTAACACGGAAAGGTATGAAGCCAAGGAAAATATATTTGTGCGAAACTGTTCAGAGAGCCAATCGGTCTGTTTTTCAGAGGTACAGAAAGAGAAAACTGCAGCATAATGCAATAACATTTTAATAAGAATTTTAAATTCAGGTGTGCTTTACAGTTAGATTTGTATTTACATAGATGCTTTCATGTATTATTCTGATATTCTCACGTGGAACTTGCAGGCAAATCCAGAAAAACCCAAAAGACCCATTTCAGCCATGTTCATATTTGCTGAGGAGAAACGTCCCAAACTGCAGCAGGAGCGGCCAGACCTCGCTGACAGTGAGATCACAAGACTTCTTGCTCGCATGTGGAACGAGCTGCCAGATAAGAAGAAGGTAACGTGTTAGTTTATGGAACAGAAATGCCGCATCGGTAGGCTTTCAAGTTCAAAGGTTATTCTGAAAGTGGGATTTTTCAATTATTTTGTGATGTGCTGGATTTCTCTAATGATTTAGGAGAAGTTTAAGCGCTTAGAATCGGTGTTGAAGGCAGAATCGGAGAAGAAGGAAAAAGAGGACCGCAGTCGACTCCCAGATCCGCCCAAAAATGCACAAGACATCTGGCAGCAGAGTGTTATAGGCGACTACCTGGCCAGATTTAAGGTATCCACAAACTAGCTGTTGTATTTTAGCCCACATTATTCAGTATAATAGCAAATCGTTAAAATATTTGGATGTTTTTGTGAATAGAAATTTACTTAATAATCATGCTGATGTTAACAATGAGCTACAGATGTGTAATGCTGTTGATGACAGAGTGCTGGAAACACAGATAACATACCCGGGAATGGATTTAATGCCTGTATGTGGTTTGCAGAACGACCGGCCAAAGGCACAGAAAGCAATGGAAGGAACCTGGAGCACCATGGAGAAAAAAGAGAAGATTATGTGGATCAAAAAGGCAGCAGAAGACCAGAAAAGATATGAGGTTAGGACACAGTCTCAATAAAATCTCCTGTTTCTCTATATGAAACCAGTGAGAGCTAAATGTTGATTTACCTGTCCTCAACAGAGAGAAGTAAGTGAGATGCGCTCGCCTGCTGCTGCCATTGCCTCAGGGAAGAAGATGAAATTTGAGGGTGAACCCAAGAAACCGCCATCGTAAGTTTGCGACATTCAGCTCATCTGTGCTGCCTGATTTAGCCGATTCGAAGGCCTGACTTTTTTTTTTTTTCTCCTTTTACTTTGACTCTAGAAATGGATATCAGAAGTTCTCTCAGGAGATGCTGTCCAATGGAGAGCTGAATCATCTCCCAATGAAAGAGCGGATGGCTGAGATTGGCAGCCGCTGGCAGAGGTTACCACTGAAGGACAAGGACCGCTACAAGAAGATTGCTGAGGAGAAGCAAAGGCAGTACAAAGTCCAACTGGAACAGTGGCTCGCTGTAAGAAGAATTTAATGGATGGGGGGGGGGGAGGCAAGGTGTTTTTGAGACATTTGGAAAAATCTATTTCCGTCTTTCCACAGAGTTTGTCTTCGCAAGAGAGAAACACTTACAAAGAATATAATTCACAAGTGAGGAATGTTTTTGATTTGTAACAGCTAGCATTTACAAACAGCTGAAATTGCAATATCTGTTTTTGATATATTTTAATGATCTATTATTTCGCAAATCATTCAGAAAAGAAGAACTACAGCAAAACCAGGAGGCCCCAAGGCAAAGGCCAAGAAATCTGTGAGTACAGACTTATTTCTTTGTTTACTGTCTTGGAGCTGAGTTGAGCAGAAACTTAAATTTTTTATAGTCATGTTATTAGCATTATCTGAAAGGGGGGGATCACTTGTTGCAGGATACGGAGGAGGACGAGGATGATGACGACGATGAGGAGGATGACGACGACGATGAGCAGGAGAAAGCTTCCAGTGAAGGCGACTCTTCCAGTGAGGACGATGAGGATGATGATGACGTGAGTGTTTTCTCTGCTCAGATACATGAGATAGTTGCAACCAGTGGTTTTGAGTTTTTGCTGAAAATGCGTGTATATATTTCTTTTTGTTTAAAGAAGGACGACGACGACGATGAAGACGACGAAGAGGACGACGAAGCAGACGACAAGGAGAACAAGTCGGAGGACAGCAGCAGTGAGTCGAACTCACAGGGGTCGTCAGACTCTGATTCAGACTGAAACGCGCCATCACTGACAAACTGAGCAGCGCTGAGCTGAGCCAAGAGTCCAGGGAGCTCTGCCACTGTGCCAACCCTGCTCTCCTCCCACCACCAGAGGGAGCCTCTGCATTGCCTCATCCATTTCACACTCACCCACTTTATGTTGCTGTACTGGCGATCTGTACAGAAGGAGAGACCCTGCCCCTATCTGGAAATCAGTTCAATTCCATCCCCAGCCTAGTAGTCATCTCACAGCACGGGCCACTGACAGTATGCCAAAAACAGCATCCCACTGGTTTGGTGATGTCATGAACATTTCTGCACTGGTTTCAATCTTGACTTGCAGCTTCAGTGGTTTAAGGTTAGAGTTTTAATGTGTTGGGTAATTGATTACCCGTTCAGTCTTTTATTTTTGTTATTCCGATGATTAGTTAAGGACAGGTGGCTTGAGTTGTGAACAGGCTGAGCCAAAGAACACAGTACGGTGGATCACCTGAAGGTGGGCAGGGGGGAGGGTATGCGGGGTACTGGAAAATTGCACTCTACAAAAGATTTTCATTTAATCTTTTTTTTTCTTTTTTTTTTTCACAACATTGTTGTGTTGTCCTCGACTTACGATGTAGATTTTATGATTTGGTTCTTAAAGAGGTGGTATTTTTTTCAGGAAAAACAAAAAAAAAATCAAGCCATTATGAATGTCTTTTTTTTTTTTGTCGCTGGAAAATTTGAGAGTTTGTTACATACCCATGTTTTTTCATTTGAAATTTACACTGCCTATAAAGTATTCAATCCTTGGATTTTTCATGTTTTATTGCTTTTCAACAAAGATTCAATTGGACCTTTTCACACACATCGGGATGTAAGGAGGCATAGCAACATTTATTGGAAGTTAACAGACTGCATCTTTTGGGGTGTGTTGTAAAGCTTTTCAACACAGAACTGACATCGACTTCATCTAAGCCTTGGCGTGATGGAATATTCCCTCAGCTAGATTCTGTCTAGATTAAACACGAATCTAAAACACAAGACTGCGATTGCATGCTGGTGCTTTTCATGTCTACCTAGCTGTTTGGGCTTCCAGATTTAGAACGTAGTGTCAAACTGTGTAAACAGTTTAGTTTTATATTGGGACTTAATTTAGGTTGGTTTACAGGGATTGTTTTAACTTGGCCGTAAAAGAGTTATAAAGCCGGATTAGCCATTATGGTTCCAGTATAAAACATAAAGGTCCAATGGGGCTTGAATACTTTTCAGGACATTGCACATTGCCATGTGTCTGTCACTGAAAAATCTCATTTATCCAAACTGACGTGTTGTTGTCGATCAGTCTTAACAGTTCTTACTCAGTTCATTGAGCAGGTTGTAATTATTAATTGCAACACTTGTCCATATTTAAAGCTCAGTCTGACTCTGTTTTTAAAAGCAACGTTAAATATGCTTTTCTTTTTCTTCAGAACTGTTGCTTTCCATTTCATTTACAGTTCAATTGCGATTTGCTACCAGGTTTGTTTTTAATTGTGAGCAGTTGTGTTTTGATCTATCTGGACTCGTCGTGGGTGTTGAGCTGAATGGACTCGTCCATTTTTATTTCCGAGTTTTAATAGTATTGACTGTAATCCACATGGGTTCTGTTCTGATGCTTATCCCAAAAAAAGCGTGCACTTATTGTAAATCTGTCCCTCTGTGTGAGTTTGTGTGCATGCATGCACAGAACTTTGTATATATGAGGGCGTTTGCGTGTTTCTTTGCTTTAATGTGTGTTGTTTTTGCCGTTTAGTTGCATACCATGACGTGACAGCAGTGTGCATGTATGTGCCTGTGCGGGGACATCATACCAACACCATGAATGTAGATATTGTTAAATCTTTTATTTTATTTTTTTTCTCCAAAGGTCTTTGCGGTCATGTCATTGAAAACCTAAAAATGGGCTTATGTGACTGTGTTTTTGGGTCTCCAGACAGATTAAGTACATGGCAACTATTAATAATCTGTTAATAATGGGTTTATTTTGACCATTTTGAATCTCATCACAGACTGAAATAAAACCAGCGTGGACTATTTAAATAACTGGGGGAGGGAAAAGCAAAGCATTTCCTTTTTGAATGATGAAAGTTTGTAAAAGGGAATTAGGAAACTGAGTTGCCAGTGGACTTGGGGTTAAAAAAGACAAAAAAAAAAAAAGCAACTGTAATTTTCTGTAAATACTGTTTTTGTATCGAGTGCTTATTGTTTTGTTAGTACTTTTATTTTGGCAAGCCCTCATCTGTGGTTTCAAAGGCCAGTGAGTCTTTCACTCACGGGGGAGAATTTTTGGTTAAATTCGCCTGTTTTAGTTGTTTCTTCTCTCCCTTATGTTGGTTTATAGAGATATCTAAAACAGCAAAGCTTTACAAGTTTGTACTGCTGACAAATTGACAGAATTTGATGTTTTATATAGCTGAGGGTGTTCTTATGTCCTTGTAGTTCAAGTATTTGGGCAAATAAATGACCTTTAACAGTTAAAAGTGTGGATTTATTTAATATGTTGACAGCACACAAATCACTACTTGGTTACAGTTTTAAGAATTGTTATATATGGTCCTGAATACATTTTAACCAAACAGGATCCAGGGCATGGATCACATGAAGCAAAAAATGCTGAAGAAAAGTTTTTGTTGCACTAAATTTTTTTACCTGTAGCAGTTTTGATTAGGAGGAATGGATACAGCATAGCGTCATGATATTTTGCATGCCAGTATATCAACATTCTGGAAACTGCAGACAAGAGGGCTTATCTCTCTTGCATGAAATCGACTCAACCGAAAAAACATCCAAGAGCGGACGCTTAGACTTGACAAAGCTACCTCCTACTTCAAGGAAAGCTAATGGCTCAGTCGCATAAGTAAAATAGGACATCTACAAGAAAAAAGTGTGGCTGCCTTTTGATTATATTGAATTTTTTTTTCATATTCTGCAACTGATTGCAATTTGTTCAGATGTCAGAGTGTTGCACACTTACAAACATTGCACAGGTCATCTGACAGGTGGCAACATTTCTGCAAACAGTTACAATCTGACTTGTAAAAAGGTGAAAAATTGCAAAATGGCAAAAAATATTGGATGTAGAGTGACGTATTGTGATAATTTAATATCATGGGGTGTCCAGTGATTCCCAAATGTAGTTCTGCTACACATGACTAAACTGAAGCAATACTCAAACCTTGATGTGATGTTGTAAAGCAGGATCCCCCACAAGGAACTCATGTCAGATGTTGCTCTGGTGGTGTATATCAAGTTCCACAAAATGGAAAAATGGCCTCTAGTGAATCCCTGACTTTAACCAAATCCAACACATAAAAGATAAACTGGAGGGCCAACTCTTCACCTAGCATAGCTGGGATGGAGAAAATCCAAAATCTTGTGGGTTTTAAAAGTAGCTGGAGCTAGAATCCAATAATCCTATGCTGGTGTAATGTTAAGGTGTCCACATACTTTCTGTCATTTAACAAAGTTAAAGTGATGACCTCATTCAGCCCGCCCAGGCTCTACAAACAGATTGTAGATAAAGAGCGAAAATCTAGCGTTCATTTATGGATGTCTGAGCTGAAAGAAACCTCGCTGTGAAAGCGGAAACACCCGAACTGTACCTTCAAAGTAAAAGTATAAACGCGCTCTTCAATACCTCACTAATCTCCCCACAGTTTTTTCTGTTTTGTTTTGTTTTGTGTTTTTTGTATTTTTCTTTTATGCAGGGTGCCATATAACCAGAAGGTCACTAAGTTTCTTCTGTACTAAATTTTTAAACACAGTTTTAAACATAATTTTATGTAATTTATTAGGACCTTAGATTTTTTGTTTGTTTTCTTAGATCCGTTTAAGGCGTTTAAGTGTAGCTGGTCTAGGTGGCGCTAATTTTGTCTGCTGCTGGCCCAGGGGCCAGAATCGGCCCTACGAAAATTACAGTCTGGCCCACTGGACTGCTTTGGAATATGTGATAGAGGGCATAAATTTCAGACTGTACATTGTATTTTCATAGCTTTTACCGTTTTCCCCACTTATAAAGCTGTCCCTTAAGACAAAATAATTAAATAATAGATGAACAATAAAGTTTTTCTTCACAATTTATTGTCAATTTCTAGTTCAAATTGGCTGTTCGTGCCCTGTGATGTTAAATGAGCTCGACAGCTCATAAAGTAAATATGAAAATTCTGGCAAGTAGCTAGCTGTTAAAGATATGTGGCTAAACAAAAATGTTAACAATTGTTTTTAAAATGTTGTTCTTCTTTCAGTTAGAAATTAAAAGATTAGATTTTTAAAAAATTAAGATACATTTCCTCATCTTGCTTGTTAATATAAAAATGCACATTAATATAGCAAATAGTGACAGAAAAATTAAATGAGTCATGATGTGTATTGGTATTTTTGAATTTAGCAACATTACTTTACATTACATTACCTTACATTACACTATTTTATATATTTTATAAGCATTTGAATGATTAAATTAGCTTAATCTCTATCCTTTTTAACGATTTCAACATGGACTGTATTCTTGATTTTTTTTTTTTTCTTTTTTGTTTTTGTCGAGTTCCAGCAACTCGCTTCACGTTTGCAGGTTAAGCTTTTATTTTTATTGCTACAACCGGAAGTTAGCTGGTTTATATGCTTTGTCGGCCTCCTCGCTCGTACCGTCAGTTTTGCTAACCGACACCTGCGACAGCAAACACTTTTATCGAGCTTTTTGTTTTGCCCGTGTTATTAGAATGGCTGTAGCTGAAGACCGGGCCTCCTGCTAACGCGTTTTATTTGGATGGACTCGGTCATGTTGCCTCCTTCAGAGAAACTGCCCGGTTCAGGCTGAGTTTTCGGCATGACAGGGTAAGAGGAAACAGTTTGAAATTAAAACACACCTAACGTCGCTACACTGTTTCTTAGTATTTGAATGCCACAAAGGCCTTTCCTTCAGCTCATATTAGTAGAGCAGTGGGGCCAGCAGATATAAACCATGAAAGGTGATATTAGCCGGAGTTAATTTGCTAAGGAACTGTCACTACCTGCGTTTAGGTTCTACTAACGTTAGCTAGTCGTTCGTGAGGTAGTTTAAATGAATGTGTTTTTGTAAAATGTAGCTATTTTTGAGCTTTCGTGTTGGCTACATAGGTATCTTGTTTATCTCAATCAAACACATGTAATGTTAAAGCTGGTTAGAGCACATAGTTAAAACCACATTTCTCTCTGTGTGTGTGATGTCCAGTAATGTGAAAATCAGGATGTTGCTGTAGCTGATATGTGCTGATATGTTCAGTTCAGGCTTGGGGTTACAGTGGTCAGATTGTACCGCTAATTATCATATGTTTACATGAAACTTCTGTGGTGATCTTGGACATGACCAGCGATTATTTCTTCTTTTCAACAGGATGAAGATAGACCTGGAACAAGTGCTAATACATATTTTTAAAGTATGTTATTTGCGACTGGTATCTTGAATATGTGTGCCTTACATCTGTTGCCTTTCAAGCATGCTGTGATTTCACTTCTATCCTATCTCTTTTAAGTCCTCAGATATCAATCTTATTACCTTGCTGTCAAGACTTCCAATAGAGATTTTCAAATGAAAATGGAGGATATGCCCCTCTCAGGCCCAGACAACACCAGGCTGGAGGTGAGGTATTACCTGTGCATACAGGTACCCATGCATTTACCTAACATTGGGTTTGTCTTTGGTGTTACACTATGTTTTTGTTGTTGTAGGCCCTGGCCCATGACATCTACTCTGAGCTGGTGGAAGATGCCTGTTTGGGCCTGTGTTTTGAGGTGCATCGAGCTGTTAAACAGGGCTATTTCTTCCTGGATGAAACGGACCAAGAGAGCATGAAGGAGTTTGGTTGGTGCCATTGGATCTGGTTTCTATTCTGTCTGTCTTCAATGTGTTTGCTTACTGTTTTTTTTTGTTTGTTTGTTTTTCCCCTCCAGAAATTGTGGATCAACCAGGAGTGGACATATTTGGGCAGGTGTACAATCAGTGGAAGAACAAAGAGTGTGAGTGTCCCAACTGTAAAAGATTAATAGCAGCTTCTCGCTTTGCTCCACATTTGGAGAAATGCCTTGGCATGGGACGCAACAGCAGCCGCATCGCCAACCGCAGGTCGGTCAGTGAAGGTCATAAAGCAGAAATTCCTGCAGTGATCCAAAGTTATACATGAAATTCTAATTTAATTATTTGATCTTCTTTTAACAGGCTAGCCAGCAGTAATAATATGAGCAAATCAGAGAGTGATCAGGAAGACAATGATGACCTTAATGATAATGACTGGTCGTATGGGGCTGAAAAAAAAAGTGAGCACTTGAGTGATTGCATTGTACTGAGAGATGAAAGAAATCTCCAGGTGGTTACTTAAAATAAACATTTCTTATTTCCTTTTTACAGCCAAGAAGAGAAAGTCAGATAAGGTATGTTTTTGTTTTGTTTGTTTTTTAAATTACACATTGTTAGTATAAATGAATTTTTCATGTGTATCATAACATTATTTTAATCTTAACATTTTTGTTTGTGCAGAGTCAAAATTCCCCAAGAAGATCCAAATCCCTGAAACATAAAAACGGTGAGTCTATCTGGGTTTTTTGTTGTTTTGTTTTTTCAAGTTCATAGCTCAAAGTTGTAGGAAACAATTCAAAGTGAAATGCAAATATTTTTCTTTTAGATGCAGATGGAATTTATAGTTCAATTTTGATTTGCTTTTAGTGGTCTCAATCTGTTACATGAACAGTGTGCTTGTGCATATGCATTCCAGGTGAGCTTGGAAGTGGCGTCGGTGCCGAATCTTACAAGGTGACAAATCCTCCTGTGATCAAATTGATTGCTAGGCTATAGAGTGTTGTAAATTCTATACTCATAAAGGTTTTGTTTTTAAATTCAGTACAACTATAATACTGGCATCAGTTATGAAACCTTGGGCCCCGATGAAGTCAGATCCCTTCTAACGACGGTGAGCAATTTTCATGAATCTGCCCAAGCATGTCATTTTTTTATTGTTCCAACTACTGATTTAATTATATAAGTGTGAATCATTAAAGTATTGTGTGTTTCTACAGCAATGTGGGGTGATATCTGAGCACACAAAGAAGATGTGTACCAGGTAATTACTGCCTAAGCCTCTGACACAAAGATTAACTTGTAATTAAACCTTTTCTGTTTTGAGAAAACAGCCAGCTGCTTTTGTGTAGCTCCCTGCAGCACAGTTTCTGGTAACATAACACCTGGATTCATGTTGGTTTAACCATCTAATTGAATCTAAATTCTGAGGTCAGCGTCCTCATAGCTTGAAATCTTAATTGCTTAGAACTGTTGTCTGAAACTGAAAGTCACAGCTGAAAATGAAATACATAAATATAAGGAAGTTGTTTTTTTTTAATTAAATAAGAAAATTGTGTATGATCAAACTAACTCAAGGGAACACAAGTGGCAACTCAAAATTGATCTCTTTTAGACCTGTTCTTTTTCTCCAAGGTGAAGAGCCAAATCTTTAAAGGTCTTAACAACAGACTTATAATAATGAGGAACCCATCAGTGACTAACCTCTAATAGTTTGTAACTCATAACTGCCCATTATCAGTTGGTCTCTGACTGTGTCCCATCAGTCCGCCCCACCTTCCCTGCTGGCTTGCAGGCAGGGAGATGTGTAAAACTATGTGGTGGGTATGGGCGGGCCATCAGTCAGGGATGTATAATGCCACCTTGTGTCCCACCAGGTCTCAGCGATGTCCCCAACACACGGACGAACAGAGGAGGGCCGTCAGGTTGTTCCTCCTGGGGCCGTCCGCGTGAGTGTACCCTGACCCGTTCCTCACCAAAACCACTAACTAGAGTGCACTTGACAAAAGTCATGTTTGAGTTGGTGTTGTTACCCTCATCGTGCAGGTGTTTGCTCAAACAGTTCACTGTTTGCTGATATGGTTGCCTTGGCTGGAGACAGTGACAGAGCGATGCTGCTGGTCGGTGTTGTGAATACTCTGGCAGAGGGACGCCTTTCTTGCCAGGAACGACTTTTATGCAAAAGCACTGTTGTAAATGACTTGTAAAGCCATTGTTAACAGAACTGAACGCTGCATGAGTTTTAAACACTGGGAAAGATCGATAGACTACCACAGGAAGTTTTTCTGGTCCTGTGAACCGGAACATGACACCAAAATCTGTGGTTGTAGCACCCTCACTTGTAACTATTTGTTATCATAAACACCACAGCCTATCGGCCTTACTAAAAATAATAATAAACCCACTCCATACATCTTAGTCTGAAGGTATGGTTTAACAGCTGAGATGAGTAGACTGCGCTTAAAGAGAAATATCATCTTAGTTCATGTATAAAATATTTCATCTACAAAGTGACAGAAATGGTGAAAATGGTTGAGTATAATTTTCCAGGCCTTGTCTTTATGCACACGGTTCAGAAAATGAAGCTATTTATCTTGTTATTGATAGAGGCAATAATAAGCAGTTTTTGATGTTATTGTTTTTGCTTGAAATTTGATTCTTTTGATTCTCGAGACATTTCCTTTTTTCCCCAAGAATTCACCTAAAATCAAAAACCCAGTGAGAGGAAGTCATGTATAAAAAAACCAGTGTGGGTCAGAAAGAAGGACATGTGTTAATAAGCACACAAAGATACATTTGTCCAACAACTATAAGCAAAATTTTGGGCAAATGTGCATTTGTGTTGTAGAGTTATTATTAAAAGTAATAGTGGTGTTGTTAGTTGTGGTGTTGTTATTGGTATCATAGAGATGGAAAAGAAACTTAAACTGAAAAGTGCAATTACATGACAGATATATAGACATTTTGTTTGTGTGTATATCTGTGTGTGGCTTTGTCTAAAACTGTGTTACTGCGTCTGTTTTTTATGTCACAGGCCAACGCTGCCTGATGCAGATGCTGTGGAGACTGACAGCTTTGACATTCCAGATGCACAACCCTTAATGAGCCGCCTGCAGTGGGAGGACTCTGATATTTCACCTACTGATTCTGCTTCATCTAAAGCCAGTAAGGAAGGGACACTCATTTAGTAATTATGACATGTAGGTTTTATCAGTAAAATACATTCCTGTTCTTGTTGCAGGCACCAACCATTCAGATTCTCGGAAGCCCAAGAAAAAGAAGAAGCCATCTCTTCCATTGAACAGTGGAGGAGGAGGAAGTGGGAGTGGAAGCCTGGCTGGAGGCGGCGGCGGCAGCAGCTCTCAGAGTAATATCAGTATATCGACCAAAAAAAAGAGGCCCAAACTCTCAGCACCTCCTATTTCAAGTATCTATGATGATTTAGCATAAGCCAATTTGTCAGACCAGCCCTCGCCTCCTCTTATTAAGTCCCTTCTTTCACACCAAGCTTTAAAAGTCTGAGCTGAATGGGATGAAACTTGACTTAGAAGTTCCTTAGTAATCATTTGGCCTTGATAACTGAGGCATCTACATTTAAAGATTTGTCCTTCCTAAATTATGAACACAGAGTTTAAGAATTGCGGTCCGAGTCCAGTCAGAGTATCTGCAATAACGGATTGGCTCACTTCCAGTGTAAAACAGAATTTACTTCCGCTATACACGTAATTTACGACGTATATTTGTCTTCAGCTGATATCGAGGAGGACTTGATGCATTCGGTTGACGCTTTGTGTGGCTGTTTCAATGAGGAGCTTCCACACAACACTGCAGAAAACTTTGCAGCCAATTAAAGAAAACTGTAAAGTAGTGAAAGTAGATTATTTGAACCAAAACATAATTTTATGCAGATATAGAAATAAAGAACATGCTACCCATGTTGCATGTCATCCTCGCTCTTGCAGCCGATCCTTTGCAATAAAGGCAAAAAAAGCTTAGAAATAAATCTTTGGAAAAAAAAATGAACCACTTGTGTGTAAATGATATCTCCTGTGCTCTAAATTTTATTTTACGGAGGGCCTTGAAGTTACAAAAGACATCAATAATAAGACCACCTGGATTCATACAAAGCACTGCAATGTCCTGGAACTGAAAAAAAACTTTTCAGACCACAAGCTGGTAGTGAAAGTTGAGGTTTTTTTCTTCTTTAAGTTCTACTTAAATTGAAAGGCCTTAAATTCTAAAACCTTCAGATACTCTGTCATTGGTGAGCCTGTGACCGGCCCCTCTTCTTGGACTTTGCGTTCAGACTCGGTCGTAAGGACACGTTCAACACTTGACACACATATACTGGAGTACTCATCGGTGGCTTTTTAATTCTAGCATTGTATTGCACAGTCGTGCGTGTGTGTGTGTTTGTGTGTCTGTATGATGATTTGCATTTAGCGTGACTGTCAATTTTGTGTGCGTGCGTGCCTGTGGGTAAGTGTACGTGCGGTTGATGTGTGTGTAATCATTCTTTTCACAAAACTATGCATCCTAGAATGTGACTCTTGTGAAAGTATGTGTGTCATTTGGAATATTTAACTCGTTTACATTAACGGTATATTTAAGTTTGTATTTGTCACTGCCTTTGTGGTGATGTGCATATTACTTGTGTGTAAATGCAGAATTTTGATATTTGATGAGCCAGTAGGCTTTTGGGGCACATGTACAGTACATGTATGTTTGACATAAATCATGAATTCAACGTTTATTTGTTTCCTTCTTAGAAAGCCTTGTCCTGTGTGCTTTCACTCACTTTGCTTGTAGATTACATTGTAAAAGTAGATCAGCCCAGCAGTTCAGCTTGTTGTTAATGACCATGAGCGATAAGGTTGCATTTTGTAAGCTTGTAACCAACAGTGTCTGATGTAAATTATGAGGTTTATTACATATTGTAGATGCCAAAGTCCTGTACTTTTCAGGTCTTGGAGAAGAATTAGTTTTTCTTCTAAATTGGAAATTGCTCACCCAAAGACTTTATGCAGTTTTTATAGTGGAATCTGAAGTGCAAATCCAGGATGCTTTATTTTAATCAGGATTTCATAAAGAGGGAAGGTAAAGTTGACCTATTCTGTTTATTCTTATTTTATTTCATGTATATTGAATGTTCATATTAAACATGGGGAAAGTTGCCAATGTGCCAGGCATAAGCACCTGCGATTCATCAAGAGGGGATATCCTTAGTAAGGTCATCTCAAGCACACAGCTGTCCCACCCACCTATAGTTAGAACCTTCTGTTTGCAGGAGGCAACCAACCAGAAATCAAAGGAGCTAAATATACTTATTTCAGATGGATGAAATGTGGGGCTTTAACTGTCAACTGTTAATCATACGAAGAATAAGAATGTGGAGTTTGAAATGAGGCCAACCTATTGATTTACTTAATAGTTTAAGTAACCCCTGTTTTAAACCAGTCATTTTAATTTATCTTTCATTATTTGCACTTTTTTGTTGCATTTTCATATATACCTTTCATGAGGTTGGACATTTTTGTGACTTTCTGTCTCACTAAAAGGCCTTCGGAGAGAGAATTTTGGCACTTTTGTCCAAACTCATTTGTTACATTTTTTAACATCAGCGTAATTGGCAGTTTTGAAGATACAATCATGTCTCTTTGTGAAGGCATTCTTGATGCTTTTGGACCAGCTATTTCCAAGAAATAGAACAGAAAGCGATCTCGACATCTGCAACCGCAGAGGTGCTGCATGTACCAGACTGTTTGGTGGATTAACGGATGCTGATTAAGGGTTCACATTCACCAGGTTCTCTATTTTTAAGCATTTGTTCAAGTTTTGAGGGTCATGTAATACAATCCTTAAAGTCAAGTGCTTTCAATTTTCTCTCACAATCGTGACAATCTGCCAAAGCCCGATTTTGTCCCTATATTTCTGACTGTGCCCGGTTGAATCTGTCCAGTAAAATCTTGCTATGTGCACTAATGTTAAATGAACTGTTTTAGATAATTTGGTAACTATGATCCAATGGTCATGGCACTGTTTGTGAATAAGGGTAACTGCTTGTGGTTTATTTGTGGCTCTTTGTGTATTTCTGTGCTGTAGAAGTGCAATGACAAAAGAAAGCAATGTTGTGACTTTCCTTTTTTTTCCATGCACAAGCACAAATAAGTGCATGTGTGCACAACTTGTATCTGAACACAATGTGATACATAAATTATTTTTCTTTTTTTTCCACTGCCATGCATACTGATGTTTGTATATAAATAAACACCAATACCATGAGACTGACTTCTTTAAACCACAAAGAGCTAGTAGAAGGGGTTTGTTTTGAAATGCTTTAATAAGAGATGCAACTGAAACCAGAGCAGTCTGACAGCAAGTGCCAGATGCACATTGATTCATTGTATAATTTTATTTACACAAAATACACAATATATTTACAGTATCTTTTCATAATGTTTAAATTAAACTACTCTTACGTAGCATAAAAGAAACAGTCTTGCACTGAGGCAGTTGTACAATTTATATTTGCATACAGAGAGCTCGAGTCATTCAAATAATACAATGATGGCAAAGACTCAAACTGGCACACGCAGCACAACAGTGAGTGGTTCCAAATGATTTTAAGCCATTTTTTGGTTGGTTTTCTTAAAAGGTACAGTATGTAAAATCTTACCACTAGATGTCAACTGAATTCTATTTTGCTACCCCTCCCAATTCAAGTGCATAATGCTAATTAAGGTGGCTGCCGTTCACCTGTAGTAAGTGTAGACTGTATTTACTGTACATTTAAAACACAAAGTCATCTCAAAAGAATAGCGCACAGGAAAGCATAATGAGTATTTTACAGCAATAAAGAGCCATGAGATGAAGCCAGTATTACAACATGGTCTGAACCACTACATCTTTGAATAGGAACTAAATTAGGTTTTAGTTAAAGCAAATGCTCACTCACTGCTGTTTTTTTGTCTTGTTTTTTTTAAACTGCACTTACACTCCTCAGTCACTCATGTTTTTAATCTTTGTACATGCACAAACAGGCTCACTTAACCACCCACACGCTCGCACAAATGCACGCTCTCAAACCAGCTGCAGCATCTGCACCGAGGCCCTTTATGGTCAGTACATCTCTCCAGACACTCACCCACTGCTGTAGTTATTTTTATTTCACCTCACAACATTCAACTATAAGTGTGTGCCCTTTCTTTGCCTTTTCAGCGGCTGTGCATCCCAAATATCAAAAAGCTAAAGAACACAGTGACTCCCACAAGGGAGATGGTCGCAGGGGCGGTGAAGAACTGCCTGTAGTTGAGGCGGAAATACCACACGACAGCAAGAATCACCACAAAGACAGGCACCACCAGGCTGCCGGTGCTTATGGCTACACCTGCCGCCCTGAATCCACTGGAGACTCCGGACCCGGCTCCTGCTCCTGTTCCGGACTGAGCCCCCTCCTCTGGACTGGAATCATGCAGGGTCTGAGAGATGTGGCAGTGGATCACGCTGTTGTCTGTGATGTTTAGGGATAACAGAGTCCTCTTGGGATCCTGCAGCAGCTGGCCTTGGAAGATTAATTTAATTTGATGCTCCCGCCCTGAGAAACATTTGCTGGAAAAGAAGGGAGATGAGAAATTAAAGCAGTTATAAGGCGCTTTCTTTCCAAGAGTTAGACAAGAAGATCAATACCACTCCTGTACAATCAATCCAAGGTTTCAGACATAAGCCAATTAACTTACTTAGCAGAAAGACAATAAAAGAAACTTTTGGCTCTGTCTAAAGGTAATAAAATATGCCTTAAATGAACATTTATAAGCTGACTGAGTAATATGTGGCATCTTGTTTAAGCTTTGCAAAAAACAAAAAACATGAAAAGCAACAGTAAGGTAAAGCCTTCCAGTGTAAGCCAGCAAACTAAGTATAAGCTCTTGATAAATTAACATTGCAAGGTGGCACAATCTTTATGCTAAGCTAACTGCCTAATGGGTGTATCATCTGTGAATTATTCTGATATTCTTGAAGTTTGGTGGATTTTCACAGTTATTTTACCAACCTTTTTAGTATCCCAACTGTATCTTGTGGCTCTACAACAGCCACCTCCTCTGTGTCATTCAAAAACTTCAGACGGACAGAGATGGAAGTGGTACTACTGGTGATGGTAGGAGAAGAGGTGGTGCTGGTCAAAATTGGAATAGGCTTTGTAGCCTTTTTCACTTCCTCCTCCAACTCCTCCTCCTCATCCTCCTCATCAGCCTCATCATCCTCTCCATCAGAAGTGACAAGCAGTCTTCCAGCCTGTGGTTGTTTGCTCTGTATGTCCAGCAACAAATCTGTCCAAACCCCCTCGGCTCCCTCTACAGTCCCCTCACCCTCTCCTCTGTCAGCTGCCGGCTCTCCTTCGTCCGGCTTGTTCTCCTGAGAAGGTGGAGGCGTCTGCTGCTCAGGGGTGTCGGCACTAGCTGACCCTCCACCGTAGTTGTCATGGCCTCCCAGTCCAATCAGAGAGGCATGAGCACCCACAGTGAGGATCGTGCCCAATATGTGGTCTCCCCGATCAGCCACATGGGTTGAGAGCCAAGCCAAGATGAGAGCCAAGAACAGAAGCAATACACCACCTGCTGCTGTCACCTCATCCTCCATCCCATCCAACATGGTCAGTGCACACACTGCCATCTCTGTCCTCTAATCCTGAAGAAAACACAGGTTTAAGACATTTCGTAGCATACAATTTCAAATGTGGCTCCAAGTGCTGTAGAGCCTGCTCAACAGTTTGCCTCATACTGCATGTGATAGTATGATCTAAACAAACTGATCTAAACTTTCTAAGATAACCTTGTCGATGTACACAGAACTTCCTACATGAAAACATGGTTTTTCTCCTGCAAATATGTGATTTGTTGTTATCCCCAGACAAGTTTACTTTTTTTCCCCCTCAAATAAAAATCATCATAATAACAAAACTACTTTTTTAAACCACTGTTAATCAGGGTTCTATATACTCAAGCATAAAATAGGGGATCTCAAAGATCCATTTTGAGTTAGGAATAAGTTTGGGAATTTTCCTGTTATTTCTGGTCATTGACAATTTCTATTATAATCTGGTGTTTATTCTTTGAAGGAAAACCAAAATTAGCACAGCAAAGACACTGAATGAGGTGGCAGGCATGACATTATCCAAAGGAAGCCAGCTGTAATACTGTTGCGTTTGTTTTTTTTCCCCTTGCACAAACCTTTTGGCACTCTACAGAAAGGTTTTAGCCTAAGCCAAAAACAATGTGCGCATTGTAAAGTTTTTTTTCCCTTTTTTTTTTTTGCCAATTTTTCTTCTATTTATGAACTGATAAATAACAAAGCAAGAGGGGGGTTATTATATAATGTATCAGAGACTCATTATCCTTACTTAATGGAAACTTAGACTATAGTCACACATCCATAGTTGAAGCCATGAAATACTCTAGCATATTAATTTGTTTTTTTATTCGTTTTTGGGGTTTTTTTGTTGAAACAAGCAAGAAGGCTCCTCTACATCTATTCAGTTACAGCTAAACAACGTCAATTGCACTCTGAGATCTCTACAGGTCTTACAGTACACTGAACAAGACAACCATATGGTAGCACTGGGTTTACTTAACTGTGACAAACTAGCAATTTCTCACTCCAGGTTTACTGCATCAAACAATTAATTTATTACTGACATATCTATGAAACACTAGAAAAGCAGATAAACAAGGGAACTGGGCAAAGGAGAGGTTTGGGTTATTCAACTGTCAAAATATTTACTGATCAATTTTCTAATTTCAGCCCATTTGAAAACATGTGAAAACGACATGACACAGGATTTGATTCACATGTTCCACCCATAGGCTGTATGATGACGGGGGAAAACATAAGTGTAATATCTTTTTTCCTCCTTCTTGAAGTGTAAGTTTACTTCTTTGTGTAGGACACTCATTCATGCTTACAACCCGTTTTTCTGTGCATTTACTCTTCTATTCTTGTAGACACAAACTCTAGTGAAAGCACTTCAAAGCTCAGTAGCTGCATGCAGTTGCATATTTACATTTGTACTTTTTAATTTTTTTTTTAAGAAGAATTGTAGTAGGGGGGGGGAGATAAACCTTTCAAGGTGTATTTACAAATTCAGAAATCAAGGCCTGGTTTCATCGGCGTCAGAATTACTTTACAGAAATACACGTAGCATTTACCAAGGTTGGTCAACAGCTGTTTCGTGTAGCAGGGAAGTCTCAGCCAGCCATCCGGCTAATTCAGGGCCGTGTCATTATTGTTTTCCCCTCTTTTTCTTCCTGTCATGATTTTTCCACACGATGTACAGCCTTAACCTAGACGCTAGCCACAACGAAAGCTATTCTGCTGCACTTACAACACTGTAGTTTACGCTGCTGTCTACGACCCAACTTAGCTTCCCACCTAGCTTAAGTAGCTAACTGGAAAAAAAAAAAAACACGACCTTCCGTTGTTTACGGCTCTCATAGTTCGATTTATTTTGTCGCATAATAGTTGTCCGACAGAGCAACTGCTTCGGCCAGACATATAAAAGTCTTTATCGTATGTACCGATATGCATAAACATCAAATGATCTCACCTGCCAGCTGTAAAATCAGCGCATGGTTGAAGGCGAGGCTTAATGCTAGCTAGCAGCTGCTGCTGCTTAAAAACCACATAATAAACATAGCGGCGGCGTGACGTCATCACGGGCCAGCGGGGTGGGCGCGTGTTTTGGAAACTGTTTGCGCGCCCATTGCTCCACTTCTATGATACAACGTAAATAAATACATAACTGTAGTTTTTTTGAAAACAGTTTTATTGTTACATCGTTGTTAGTTGTTTATTTGAAAATATTTAAATATTTTATTAATTTATATATAACAGCACCTAAGAAAAAAACTAATCCTATGATTTGTATGGCCCAAAGTTGTTCGTAGGTTCAGTATTCACAAAGGATTCAAAACGAAATCAATTAATTAAATGAAAAAATATGTGAACTCTGTGTTAGCCCTGTAATAGCCTGGCGACTGGTGGGTCCAGTGTGTACCCAGTCTCTGCCCCATGAGAGCTGAGAGAGGCGACAACGAGCATTTCAAACTTCCTCTGACATTAACATCAGGAGAAAAACTGCACCAGGAGCTTCTTTTCATTGACTTCTCTGTCTGCAGCTCCTTCTTCATTACTTCCATGAACATTTCGTATACACATATAGCACCAACTAATCCAAATCAACAGTAAATAGCCCGAAACTTCTTAGAACTTCATCTGAACGTTTTCTTGGTTATTCTCTTCCCCATGAACAAATAAAACCATTAAATGTGTCTGAATTTCACAAACAACAATTGTTAGTTTAAAATAGTATCACAAACATGTCATTTAAATCTAATTTACATACATTTGTGTTCTTCAGTGCAACTATTTTTGTAAGGTCAAGTAACACGCTCATTTCTATCATATGTATCTCAGGGTCACCACCTGAAAACCCCTGAAATCTAAAATAATATAAGTTTCCAATGAGGCAAGATATACAATACGTACAGTCAGAAGAGCGTGCCATCATTACAGAGCAACAAATAATCCCTTACACAGCTGGGAATGTCCAGTTTGCTGACAACTGAGTGACACTGGACTCCTAAATGCTGACGTAAAGCACACCGACAGAGATGCTGCAGAGAGCGAGGCTGAGCACTTCGCTGACGCACCAACTGGAAGAAAGACCGATGCTCCTGAGGCAGGGAGGTAGAAACAGAAACACTACAGTGCTGAAGGTAAACAAGCAGAGGAGAGTAGATTTAACACTGCGGAGAGCTCACCTCATATATCTCAGCAGACACAGCATCCATCCATTCACAGGGCGGGAGGTGGGGGTACGAGTTCAGCAGCACCTCGACAGTGGCCAGGGAGAGCACACACTGCTTCAGCATCTGCAAATAAAACACTGCTTGTAAAATTTGACAGTAACTAATTAATCATTCAATAGCTTATTACATTTAAGTGATGTTATTTTGGTAATAAAACATGTTACTTTATGAATTTTATGTCATATGGTACCAATAACTATTACATGCTGATGACACTGGTGTCACAGTCCATGTTTTTTGCTGTGTATTTGTTAAGTTTTTGTTTCCTGTTTTGATTTAAATGACGTTTTTCTCATTCTGCACATTTTTCCAGAGTCTCCTGTGTTTCTTTGACTTCCTCTGTTTTGTCTGTGCTTTAGTTTCCTTGTCTTCCTAATCTGTTCCAGCCCTGGGCCATGCCCGGCCTCGCATCCTATGACAGCTGAGAGACACTCTATTAAAGATTCACCTCTTCTCTATTTCACCTGCTTCTGCTGAGCACATTTAGGTCCCATCTACAACTGACACATAAGGGCCCCACCCACTTTATTAGGTACACTTTGCTTCTCATGTGTTGAACTCCGTTTTGCCTTCAGAAGTGCCTTAATTCTTCATCTCACAGATTCAACAAAGTACTGAATACATTCAGTGGAGAATTTGGTCCATGTAGAAATGATGACACGATGCAGTTGCTGCAGATATGTCACCTTCACATCCACCACGTCCCAGAAGTTCTCTATTGGATTGAGATCTGGTGACTTTAAAGGCCATTTGAGTACAGTAACATCACTGTCACGTTTAAGGAGTTGATGAGTGGCAACCGGCGTGGTTTCTGCTGCTGGAGCCCATGGGTGTCCAACTCCAGGCCTCAAGGGCCAGTCTCCTGCAGGTTTTAGATGTGTCCTTGATCCAACACAGCTGATTTAAATGGCTAAATTGCCTCCTCAACATGTCTTGAAGTTGTCCAGAGGGCTGGTAATGAACTAATCATTTGATTCAGGTGTGTTGACTTAGGGTAATATTTAAAACCAGGACCTTGAGCCTGGAGCTGGACACCCCTACTCGAGCCCATCTGCTTCATGGTTTGATCTGTTATGCATTTACAGATACTCGTCTGCACACCTTGGTTGTAACAGGTGGTTATTTGAGTTTCTCGATTACCTGGTTTCCATCAGCTCTTCTGAGCTATGACATAAATGAGATATTTTCTCCCACAAAACTGATGCTCACTGGATATTTTCTCTTTTTCAGATCATTTTCTGTAAACACTAGAAATGGTTGTGTGAGATGAACGGTTTTGGAAGCATCAGACCACACTGGCACCAACAATCACGCCACCTTCAAAGTAATTTAAATCACCTTTCTTCCCCATTCTGTTTGAACTCTAGCATTTTTACCATGTCTTCATGCGTAAATGCACTAAGTTGCTGATGATTAGACATTTGCATTCTTAAACAGGTATACCTAATAAAGTGGCAGGTGTATTTATATAATTGTTCACACTATATCAAATATTTGATCTTGTGAAGGTTTCATCACTAATCACTGAGTCTATTCTCAGCTCAGGCATGTCAAACATAATGAAAGTCAGAGATGTGCATAACTTTCTTTAGCAGCAATAGAGAGCCTGGTTTCACTCCTGACTTCTCATATTTGAACATAAACCATGATCTTTCCCTAAATGAAAGAGGTAGTAAAAACGAAACTAAAGAAAGGCCGAAACAGGAAGCAAACTGCAGACTACAGCGTCTCAGCCGTCTTCTTTCAGCCAGCACACTAGCTTACTTATATGCTGTTTAAAACAAGTATTATAAACCCAACTTGCAGCTTTATAAAAGTCAGGATTTCTTGAAATGGAGAGAAAGACTTAATTTGAATAAAAAGGACATATTGACATTATTCCTTTTTTCCATGTTCACTTTTTGCTTTTTACGTTCTCACTAACTTTGTTGGTTTTGTCTAATTTTAAAGTGTTTACATTTTTTTATTTACATATTTTGTTGCAGATTTACAAAAATGTAGATAGACACCCCCCCCCCCCCATCTAATATTTCATAATGTTTTTTTCTTGTTTGTTTCTACTCTTCAGACTTTGACATGTATTAATATTTCATTTAAAGATTGTTTTGTTTTTTACAATCCCTGATGTAGTATTTATCTAAGCCTTACGTATTTTGAAATTGTTGCCTCATGAAGTTTCATCACCACACTGACAGCACTGGCATGGAGTCAGTGTTGTCAGTGTGCGCGCATTAGATAACACTACAATTTACATGCAGCAGTTCTCACATTCCCTCACAGCGTGGCTGTTTGATCAAACCTTTGGTGAAACAGGCTTAGCTCCGTGGTTCAGAAGTGATCGTGCAATTGCTTCAGGTTGCTGGTCCGGGAAATCTTCTACCACCTTAAAAACCAAACAGAAAAGTTTTTATCCGAATGCTCAAACTTAAAAATGTGTTTCTGTGTTTGCAATGCTAAATAGTACTTTGTTGCTCTTATACATAGCATCTGCTACCTGCAGCAAACAGTCCATGGCTGTGTATCCTGCACAGTTGGTGACATCAGCCTTGGCCCCATGCTGCAGGAGGAGGTCTACAATCCTGGGGCAGCAGTTTGCACAGGCGTTGTGCAGTGGAGTGTGCTGCTTCCTGCCTGCAGTTCGAGCATCGGCTCCTGCGTCCAGAAGCTTCTGAACCACACGAAGATAGCGTCCAGCCTCAGATGGTCTCTCGGCTCCGGAGCATGCAGCGTTCAGAGGGGTCTCGCCCTCTCGATTTGTGGCTAACACATCAGCTCCGTGGCTAAGAAAGAGCTGGACGTGCTCTTCGAGGCCTCGCCGAGCAGCCACATGCAGAGGTGTGAGTCTCGACTCCCTGGTCCTCACATTGACCTCTGCACCTCCTTCTAAAAGCAGCTCAGCGCAGCTTTAAAGAATAGTACATTTACTGGTCACGACATGCACAATATCTACATTCAGTCCATAAGAAATCCATCTCCCTCAGATATTTTTCATAATATCTCAGAAATGTTTTTTTTCCTGGCTCACTAGATTTGTATTATTACATTACATTCTATTAAACTACGTTGGTTTTTTTTGTTGTTGTTTTTTTACCGCAGTTGAGAAAATAGCCTTTAAAGGACATTTTTCATATAAGACAAGATTAATATAAAGCTTTGCTTCAGCTACTCCTTGGCAACAATACCCTCTGCTGAATATTTCTGCTTAAGCACAATAAGAATAAAGTCGTCAGCTTTTTTAGCACTTACTGGAATGACTGGGCAGAGGTACAGAGGTGAAGAGGGGCACTGCCATCTGCAGCCAACAGATCAGGCTCTGCTCCATGAGAGAGCAGCAGCTGGACACAAATAGAATGGCCACCTATGCAGGCATCGTGGAGGGCTGTGTTGCCTCCAGGGTCAGCGTTCACCTCCGCCTCACGAAACAGCAGCTCCTCCACACATGCTGTGTGTCCTCTGCTGGCAGCCAGACGTAAGGCTGAGGTCTGTTTCACCGTGGAGCTCATGGTCCACATGCCTGGCGGAAGAAGGAAAAGGGAGTTCATTCAATTAAAGCGTTTATAGAAGATTAAAAGATAGAGATCTGTAAAGTCATACCCATCTCTGGAGCCCACACCATCTCCTCATGCACCGTCTCCATCAAGGCATTGACCATAGCAGGGTCCTTCAGCACTGCATACACTCCTTTCATGTCCCCGCACATGAAGGTGTTGTGGACGGCAGTGTCTCTGCACTTCACCTGGGGCGGAGGGGCCCTGACTTCCTGGAGCCGCTGCTGACGGGGAGGAGGCCTTGGGGCCCGAGGCAAAGGCGCTCTAGTCATGGCTCTCCTGTGAGCCAGTGCCCGCCGTGCATCCTCCCATTCCTGAAACGCCTGCTCCAGTCTCAGAGAGCGCAGTGAAGTAGAGGTAAATGGGAATGTGTCCTTTGACATGGGGCCTTAAAGTCAAAACACAGGTTTAAAAGTACTGATTTCATGCCATTTTCCAGTTTTATCACAGCAGAACATTAACACATTCACCCCGCTAAAGCCAGCCTCTGAAGCACTGGGAAGTACTGTTTACTGAAAATAGCAACATGCAGCGTTTACTCACCCTTTAATGGAACAGCTGTGAGTGACAGGAGTCCAAGCAGAGGTCAACTAAATACTTTCACAGCTAGAATCAGGTTCATTTCCCTTTGAAATTAAACTATTATGAAGCGATTTCCAAATTAAATGCCCTTCCGTGGTGGCTACAGTCACAAGATTGTTGCACAAGTTCAGCACTGAATATTAATAGATCAGAACGTAAGCTGATACTAAGTGTTTCCACAGCGACCACTAGATGACAGTATCGACCCAGCATTTAGCTCTATTGCGGTCATGAACGCCAAAGAGCATAGAAGTATCAAGATAATCTATAGAAATCAACGAG
Source organism: Rhamphochromis longiceps (assembly GCF_057381845.1). Taxonomy (NCBI): domain Eukaryota; kingdom Metazoa; phylum Chordata; class Actinopteri; order Cichliformes; family Cichlidae; genus Rhamphochromis; species Rhamphochromis longiceps. Next base: position 32,377,321 of record NC_140560.1, on the reverse strand, counting down.
GAAGGCCACGTGATCACAACTTTAAAAAGTGAGTAAATTCATAGCGTCCCGAAATTCACGTAAGGGAAAGGTGGTAAGAAGAAAAGCCAATTTGGAGTTTATTACGAATAAACTTGATAGCTTTCACAACTACGACAGCTGTCTACCTGAACATCTACTGCTCACGAGTAAAAAAAAAGAAAATGTTTTGCTCTCTCAGAGATGATACTAGCTCGTCTGGGAGACATTACAAAATTGCTAAAGAATTTTGTCTTTTAAGAAAAAAGAGTATTTGCGTGAATCGGTTATTTTTATTAGTAAGATAGGTTTGTTATTAACCACGCCGTAGCGTCGCTAAACTTGGAACAAAAACGGAGCTACATCTAATGGGAATGGGGATTGAATCATCTCGCTTCACTTCAACCTCCTTTGTAAAAACATTCCTTACGTCATCACGTCGTGTTTGAACGTGGCGGCGCGATACCAAGCAGTACAGCCCAGATAAACTTTACCTGTAGCTAGCAAGCTAGTCTCACTTAACTGTAGTTAAAAAGGAAAAGAAATAGCAGAGATCATATTTGTAAGCCGGCATTAAATGGCAATTAATGTCTTACAAAGTCTGGTATATTTGTTCAAAGTGATCAACAACGGTTTTTTATCGCGATAGCCCATGACTGCAATGGTAAGTCCAGCAAACTGAACGCAGCTGAGGCTAACTAAGCTAATACACGTTAAGTAGCTCAAATGTGTGGCATGTTTTCGAGTTTACCAGGACATATTATTACTATTATTATTATTATTGACATTTATTGGTACTCGTGCTGTGTTTTATTGTTGTGTTTGTGTTACAGACCTGTAAATTAAGTGGCCTTTTCAGCATTGGCGAGGACTTTGAAGATGAGGTAATAATCAGTAAATATAATAACACCTGATTTTATTTAACTGTCGTTTCAGGCTGCTTTCTGTCACATAATGGTCCTCCTGTTCCCTCGTAATCCCACTGTGTGTGTGTGTGTGTGTGTGTGTGTGTGTGCGCGCGCGCGCGCGTGTGTTTCCCAGGACCTGCTCGAGACAGACTGGGCTTCCTGCTCCGTGTCTGGACCAGCCAATGTGGCAGCTGCTGTGTCATCCTGTGCTCTGCGTGCCTCCTCTGTTACTCACAGAGAGCCGGAGAAAATTTGCCTCCAGCAAACTGGAGAGAGATCAGCTGCCCCGTGCAATGGCACAGCATCAGAGAGCAGCACGCACACTACTGCTACGGGACAAACTGTTGCTTTGGGGTTGAGACGGCTCTCATCTTCCTCTCATTCCCGCTCTCCTCTCCCTACTCCTTCTCCCACGTTGAATAACTCTGAGCCAAATCGGGCAACACAACAGAGTCACGCTCACGCTAAGGGGCTGCCGAAGCCCTGTGTGGCTCAGGATGACTTTGATGACTGGGATGTTGACCTAGCAGACCTGGAGGAATGTGATGGCCAAATGGGACGGATGCCTGAACCTCCTGCTCCACGTGCACCCACAGTAGAGCCTCCAGCCAAAATGCTGCGACCCTCGACCTGTGGACAGACTCAGACACTACCTGTTCGGACAGTGAGGGAGCTTAGCGCCGCATCCAAGACTTCTAGCTCCACTGGTCACAATTTGGCTCCTTTTCCACCTGTCCAACATCCAAATCCATGTCCTGCTTTCCCATTAGCCCCTCCACAGAAGTCTGACGTTTTCCGTGGCTTCACTGCAACTTCTCCAGCCCTGAGCTCTTTTTCCAGGCCGGTTAACAAACCTCAGCAGCCACAGAAAACATGTACAACTCCAAGACCCTCCTCTCAGCCCCGCAACCTCTTTGATACAGTCTCCCCGGCACCTCCTTCCTCCCCCTCTCCCTCTGTGAACTCTCATCCTCTTCACACGCCAGTACTCACCAATCGCCTGGTCCAGCTAGTCTCTGCCTCCAATAAGCTTCCCAAGAAGAGGCCTCGCTCAGAGCCACGCCAGCCCAGGACCCGGCGCTTCCCTGGTCCAGCTGGGCTTCTGCCACAGCAGGTTGGTCTCATGTGATGCTGATGCACTCTCTCCTAATCTGGCTTTCTGCAAATGAAAGCACAAGCACGGTCAAGCCAAGGCAAAGATGCCTGAGTAGAACTCAGAAAGAAAATGAATTAGTTATGTGTTCTGTTTTGGGTTTTTTTTTTTTTGTTTTTATTTCCCACCTTGCTGGCATATAGTGATTTAAATTTCCTCTCTCAGCCTCAGGGTCAGAACCTGGATGAGATTGTGGTTTCTGTTCCTCAGACTCCTGCCCATGGGGCTGTGGCTCGACTACCAAGTCAGGTAAATAAAGCAGGTTTTTTTTTTCCCATCTTTTCTATCACTGTTGCACCTTCAAAAGCAGACGAGATTACAGAAAAGGCTTGAAAATGCCAGGTGTCCACACCGTGTGAGGCCAGTAAATCATGAACAGATTTTGTATTGGCCACATGGAGGCAGCGGAAATGAATGACTAAAACAGCACTGACACCACCTTATGAGCTGAGATGGAAAAGAGCTGCCTATTTACACATCCAGCTTGTTAATAGTCCCCTGATGTCAAGTGCAGTATTCTCTTACTTTTGCTCTCCTGAAGGAAACATCTGGCACATCAGCTGCTTAATGCTCCACTCTGTTCAACAGCTAGTCTACGTAGGACGAGTAGCTGCCTGCCAATTTGTGCATTGTTTGTACAGGATGCAGTACTCTACATAACACTATTTACAGTTATTTGTGTGAAATATTAATTAGAGCCACTTGGAAGAACCAGCAAAGGTTAAGAATTCCATTTATAGTGTCGCTGTATGTTTGTGGGTGTAAAAACTTTATGTTAAAGGCTTCCAGCTCACAGACTGAGGAAGAAGAGTTCAGTGGCGGTGCCTGGGCAGCGATGAAGATGGAGATGGGATTGGATGAGAGGCATCCATCATGTTTCCTGCACTCCTACAGTGTGGTCATGGTGCTTCGCAAGGTGAGCTGACAACATCGTTACACAAATGGAGAAGAAGTCCCACTCGTACTGTTTATTCAAGCGCTGTCTAATATTTAGGTCAAGCCTCTTTACAAGTTACGTGTCTTCACACCACAACGGCCCGTTTGCCGCCGTTGGAGGTCTATTGGCATAATCAGGACAAATGACGACGCTGTCCTGGAGGTGTTGTGTAATTATAAACAGTACGATCGCTCATCAGTCACACTAATGGGGACTCTGCTGTCGCTCTCCTGTAGCTGTGTGTGAAGGGCCGCCAGTGTGAAGTAGCTTTGAGTGGCAGTCATTTTGAAACCTTACACGGTGGTTTCTGCTGTGTTTGCTTGTCACTGGCTCCATTTAACAGGAGCAGAGTCGGTGGCAGGACGCTGGATAAGCTCGCTCAGGTTAAGCCGTTGACGTGAATGTCAGCTTCCCCAAATCCTTGTTTTTCGTGAATAAACAAATGACCACACTGCCTCAATGTGTTCTAACAAATGCAGTGTAAAGAAAGGTTGATCTCAAGAGGAAATCCTGCTCACTGCTGTGTATTTACTTCCATCAGTATATCTTCGTAACACCAGATTTGTGTCGAGGGTTAATTTAAAAACTGAGGTTAATCAGTAGGTTGGTACACTGGAGAAGATTTGATATCATTTGTAAAGTTTCTTTCAAAGCATCAGGTTATCATAGATTATCGGAATGACTGAACACTTACAGTTTATCTAAAGTAAATAAGGCTGGGTTTTTAATCCCGTGCAAACACTTGCAGACAGCTGTGGACATCACAGATGATTAGTTGTTCCTATTCCACTTGAGGGACGCTTGCACAGCTGGCGACCTTGCAGTTTTGGCACATTGGAGGGCACATGGATGTCCACATGAAGAGATTCAAACAGACCCTCGCATTCTAGTTGATGTCAAAAGTATTACACCCACATGAGGCACTTTTAAGCAACTCCAAACCCTGTACCTTCAGCACTTGCGTAAAAGACAACATGTGGCTTTGCACAGAAGTCAAACCCCTCCTGGACAATATGATGCCATATTTTCACCCAGTCACAGTGCACTTTGCACTCTCTTTACGGCAGTGCTGTGAATTAAAGCGAATGTGGTTTAAATTCAACACCACGCTGCATCAGCAACACTGAAGTTTTTAAACTGGCCGTCACTGAGAGAAGGAAGGCTGCAAATATACTCGGGCTTTCTCTTGCTTTGTGCTCACAGCCACCAAAACATCAGAGGCCACACTCAAACAAGGTAAAAAGCAATAATTCTGTCCATTTGCGAGGCATCCTGGCTGGCCGTTTACGGTGCCAAGTCCCCAGCCGCCTCCCAGAAACCAACCTTCATGTTTATGTCCCTGTAAATTTTAAATTGCACATCCTACAGCTGCAGGTAGTCCACTGCCAAAATAAAATTTCCTCCATGCTGTTATATTGCAGAAGCATTTTGTTGGATAAACAAGCGTAATTCTGCCCCAGGACGAGCGTGTTCTTGATTTGTGTGCACAGCCAGCAGTTGTCTGGGCTTGCACTTGCCCACTGTACTACCAGCCAATCAGCCCAGCTAGACCTCCGGTCCTCCGACTCTTCCCATCGAAAATGTAATAAATAGTGCAGGTGGTAGGCTCTTATGTGAAAAGCCCATTATCCCTGATGTGCTGATAGATTTAGAGCTTAAATTTGAAGATTTAGAAAAAGAATCTGAAATTGCACACAAGAGTTCTTAAAATTCAGTATCTAATTGGAGCACAGAACATGTGTTTACACAATTAAAAACAAGCAAACAGTTGATTCGGTTATTTTCTTATAATACTAACATTAAATATATATGTGAGTAAAATGTGTGCCATGAGGCGATCGTGGCTCAAGAGTTGGGAGTTCGTCTTGTAATCGGAAGGTTGCCGGTTCGAGCCCCGGCTTGGACAGTCTCGGTTGTTGTGTCCTTGGGCAAGACACTTCACCCATTGCCTACTGGTGGTGGTCAGAGGGCCCGGTGGCGCCAGTGTCCGGCAGCCTCGCCTCTGTCAGTGCGCCCCAGGGTGGCTGTGGCTACAATGTAGCTTGCCATCACCAGTGTGTGAATGGGTGGATGACTGGATATGTAAAGCGCTTTGGGGTCCTTAGGGACTAGTAAAGCGCTATATAAATACAGGCCATTTACCATATTTACCATGAAATCAGACTGTCATCACACAATCCTCAGCTGAATTATTTAGCTTCCATGTTTTTCTTAACACTTAATTGTGTTCTGTTTTCTACTGTATTCAACATAGAAATGCTTCAGACCCATTTTATAAGAAAGAATTAGATATTTTTGCTTGAACCATTACTAAAAAGATGAATGATCAACTTTTTATATTTAATCTGTTAATCCATTAATTATTTAGCAATATTGTTAGCAAAAGTTATCGTGTGTGTGTGTCTGTGTGTGTATTTTCCCTCTTCTTGTTAGGCTGCACTGAAACAGCTGGTCAGAAATAAAGTTCCAAACATGGCTGTGCTTCTGAAGAGCATCGTCCACACGCATACTGATGCCAAGGCAGTGTTTAAGGACCCGACAGGTAACAGACAAACCCAGACACACTCAGTCTTAAAATAAATACAGGGAGTGCAGAATTATTAGGCAAATGAGTATTTTGTCCACATCATCCTCTTCATGCATGTTGTCTTACTCCAAGCTGTATAGGCCCGAAAGCCTACTACCAATTAAGCATATTAGGTGATGTGCATCTCTGTAATGAGAAGGGGTGTGGTCTAATGACATCAACACCCTATATCAGGTGTGCATAATTATTAGGCAACGTCCTTTCCTTTGGCAAAATGGGTCAAAAGAAGGACTTGACAGGCTCAGAAAAGTCAAAAATAGTGAGATATCTTGCAGAGGGATGCAGCAGTCTCAAAATTGCAAAGCTTCTGAAGCGTGATCATCGAACAATCAAGCGTTTCATTCAAAATAGTCAACAGGGTCGCAAGAAGCGTGTGGAAAAACCAAGTTGCAAAATAACTGCCCATGAACTGAGAAAAGTCAAGCGTGCAGCTGCCAAGATGCCACTTGCCACCAGTTTGGCCATATTTCAGAGCTGCAACATCACTGGAGTGCCCAAAAGCACAAGGTGTGCAATACTCAGAGACATGGCCAAGGTAAGAAAGGCTGAAAGACGACCACCACTGAACAAGACACACAAGCTGAAACGTCAAGACTGGGCCAAGAAATATCTCAAGACTGATTTTTCTAAGGTTTTATGGACTGATGAAATGAGAGTGAGTCTTGATGGGCCAGATGGATGGGCCCGTGGCTGGATTGGTAAAGGGCAGAGAGCTCCAGTCCGACTCAGACGCCAGCAAGGTGGAGGTGGAGTACTGGTTTGGGCTGGTATCATCAAAGATGAGCTTGTGGGGCCTTTTCGGGTTGAGGATGGAGTCAAGCTCAACTCTCAGTCCTACTGCCAGTTTCTGGAAGACACCTTCTTCAAGCAGTGGTACAGGGAGAAGTCTGCATCCATGATTTTCATGCAGGACAATGCTCCATCACACGCGTCCAAGTACTCCAGTGTGGCTGGCAAGAAAGGGTATAAAAGAAGAAAAACTAATGACATGGCCTCCTTGTTCACCTGATCTGAACCCCATTGAGAACCTGTGGTCCATCATCAAATGTGAGATTTACAAGGAGGGAAAACAGTACACCTCTCTGAACAGTGTCTGGGAGGCTGTGGTTGCTGCTGCACGCAATGTTGATGGTGAACAGATCAAAACACTGACAGAATCCATGGATGGCAGGCTTTTGAGTGTCCTTGCAAAGAAAGGTGGCTATATTGGTCGCTGATTTGTTTTTGTTTTGTTTTTGAATGTCAGAAATGTATATTTGTGAATGTGGAGATGTTATATTGGTGTCACTGGTAAAAATAAATAATTGAAATGGGTATATATTTGTTTTTTGTTAAGTTGCCTAATAATTATGCACAGTAATAGTCACCTGCACACACAGATATCCCCCTAAAATAGCTACAACTAAAAACTACTTCCAAAAACATTCAGCTTTGATATTAATGAGTTTTTTGGGTTCATTGAGAACATGGTTGTTGTTCAATAATAAAATTATTCCTCAAAAATACAACTTGCCTAATAATCCTGCACTCCCTGTATGATGATTCATTGTGAATCAATTACAATGCTCGACTCTAGTAGAGCACTTGAGCCTCAAAGCAAACTTCGGTAGGGAAAAGAAACAGGAAAGCGTGTTAACTAGTGCTGAACCATGGGAGCAGAGGAGCTGCGAGCTTTTTCCTGCACATTTGACATTTGCTCACTGGGAGCTCGCCTGATTGAGCTCCACGAGGTACGAGAGCAGAGTTCAGCTATTGTAACACGCTTGATTGCGTGCACACATACACACATGTACACACACCCCGTCTTGCCCAAACAGCAGGACGCCTCTTTCTTCCCACCGCTCGTTTCCTCTCCCGCTCTTTCTTAAACCTTTCCCCCCACTTTTGTCTGCTGCACCTCTAAGCTGAGTCGGTTGCCATGGCCCCCAGAGAGCAGCCACATGAGGTGAACTGATTATCATCACTCAGGAGTGGATGTTGCTCTCAACACCGGACTTAAGTGCTTATTAGTGATTCAATTGCCACAGATTGGCATCAGTAGTGGGCGGGTATTAAGTGCTTCTGACACCACAAGAAACTGTTTGCTTAGTCATGTGACCCTGACCTGCTGGAAGGTTCTTTGCTTTTTACCCAGCAGACAGTGTTATCTGAGAAGCTGCTAACAGCGCACGCTTAACATCCACTAGTGCTGGGGGGAAAAAAACAAGCTGAGGAGAAATTAATCAACATATTAGTATCTTAATCATTTATCATTAACAAAAAATATTGGGCTTTCATCATAATGTGTGTGTATGTATAAGTATGAAAAATGGGGATTCAAACACTTGCTTCTGGTGAGTGATGAACTCTTTCATGTCGCTGCCGATCCCTCGAGCCTCCATTTGTGGACTTTTTGCAGTTTAAAATGGGTAAAATATTCCTAATGTGTACATAAACACGACTCGGTGCGTATGACAGCAGTCTGGTGGTGGAAAAAAACGGAAACACGGATCTTTAGATCACGTTCTTGACAGCAGAGTCTGCTGTGGATTTAGGTGTCATTCTGAGCTTCAGGAAAGTTTTTCACTATTTTCTGATATTTTTATATTTGTATGAAAACAGAAGAACCATATCTGGGAGATGCTGATGAGGATCTTTAGATGCAGCTTAGCTGTCTAATAAACATGCAGTTTTATTCTTATGAGTTTGAAGAAGGAAGCTGTGGTGTTAAAAGGTTTTTATTCCAGGCTTGTTCTGAAGCTCTCAATACAATCTCGGATTTATTCAGAGTGACACACTGTTCATATTCTTTTTTTTTTTTTTTTTTTTTTTTTTTTTTTTTGGCTTTCCTGTTGTGTTTTTGATTTTGTTTTTTTGCCCAAACCGTTACACTAAATATGTCAGAAAGTTTATGGAAATGTGTGCAAAATGCTGCTGTCTCTGGTTTCTTTTGGAAATTTCCGTCAAACGTGAATATTTGAATCCTCTTGGGTTTGAATATTTACCCGGAATAATCACATCACAAAGTGTGGAAAAAGCTTTCCTACATTGTTAGAAATGTGGATTGGCTTGCAAAACTTTGGGTTACTGTGAATAGCTAGGCATGTAAAATGTGACCTGATTCTTCCATTTATTTATTTACATTTATTCTGCCCTCCCTGTACGTTGATGCCCAGTTTGGCAGATAGATACAGGGAGGGCAGAATAGTAAAAAAGCATCATTCTCATCAGCCAGATAGTTCTCTAAAAGAAAGGATGGATGAGACGCTGGAAACAAGGTCAAAAGTGTCCAGTTCTTTACGTTCCAGCCAGCTTACATCATCATCTACTGCTGCCGCCAGAGCACGAGCAAAAGCAGAAGCTGCCCGTGCTCAGCTCTCCTTTGCTAAGCAGGAAGCCAGCATCCTAAAACAACAGGCCGAGCAGCTTAAAAAGAAAGCAGATCTGGATGCAGAGCTACACGTACTCAAATCGCAGAAGGCAGCTGCAGCAGCCCTAGCTGAGGCTCAAGCTTGGGAAGCATCTGCGCAAGAGAGTGAGCACCCACAACAGCCCCAGCTGGACGGCATGCAGCAAATCAGCCCATTAGAACGAGTCCAAGAGTATGTGCAGCAACAGTCAGAACTCGGCGACGATCTGCAGACTCCACAAGTTAATCATCCAGAACTCCTATCTTCTCTGGTGCCACAGCCAGCCACAGCCATCGATGCAACACCAAAAGCTCACAAGGAACCAAGTATCCATCAGCCCAGTAGGAGCAACAACCAAGAATTCACACCTTTGCCAGTCTTCCGTGCTTTGAGCCCAAAGAGAGAATCTTGCAACTGGAGCTATGGAGGCGAGCCAGCAAACTATGATCGATATCACCATCCTCAGTCTAAGGTATGGACACCCACACCTGTAAGGAGTAGTCATGCTGACACGTCTGATCTAACGAGATACCTGATACGGAAAGAGATGATCAGCTCAGGCCTGCTGAGGTTTGATGATCGACCAGAAAATTACTGGGCTTGGAAGGCTTCCTTTCTAAGTTCAATTCAAGATCTGGGTGTAACACCTCAAGAAGAGCTAGACCTGCTATCCAAATGGCTCGGGCCACAATCAGCAGCACAAGCCAAGCGAGTCAGGGCTGCGTACATAAACAATCCCACTGCAGGTCTTCAGATGGTGTGGCAGAGACTCGAAGAGTGTTTTGGCGCACCAGAAGTCATTGAACATGCACTTTTAAAGAAAATCCAGGATTTACCGAAGCTGACGAACAGAGACAACCAGCGTTTGAGAGAGTTGGGGGATCTTCTGCTAGAACTTCATGCCGCAAAGACAAGCGGTCATCTCCCAGGCCTTTCACACCTCGATACAGCCCACGGGGTGAATCCGATTCTGGAAAAACTCCCATACAACCTTCAGGAGAAGTGGGTTGCAGCTGCCTCGAGGTTCAAGAGAGAGAATGCAGTGTCTTATCCTCCATTTTCCTTTTTTGTGAAACTTGTGAACGAAGAAGCTAAAATTCGTAATGACCCAAGTTTTTCGTGTGTAACCGGTGCCAACGCCAACAATCCTAGAATCGAGACAATGACACAACAGAAGTATCGTTCACATGTCTCTGCTAAGAGGACGGAGATAGCAAGTAATCTGGCAGCCAGCCCAAACGTTCCTACAGGCAAGAACAACTTGGACCCCGATAAACAGTGTCCATTACACTGCAAGCCTCACCCTCTCGGAAAATGCCGTCTTTTCAAAAGTAAGACCCTGGAAGAAAGAAAGGCATACTTAAAGGACAAGAACATTTGTTTCAAGTGTTGTTCTTCTGTGCAGCACATGGCCAAAGATTGTCCTAAATCAGTGCAGTGCACAGATTGTGGTAGTGAAAGACATATCACCGCACTACACCCCAATCCTCGTCCTCAAAATGCAGAGAGCCTGGTGGCTAGTGAAGGGTATGGCGGGGAAGAAAGAGAAGGAGAAGCAAGTGTGGCTGACGTGACATCAAAAAGCACAGAAGTATGCGGAGACTCAGTTGGTTCAAGGTCATGCTCTAAGATATGTTTGGTCAGAGTGTATCCTGCTGGACAACCAGAGAAAGCTGTCAAGATGTATGCTGTTCTAGACGAACAAAGCAATCGCTCCTTGGCTAAAACATACTTTTTTGACATCTTCAACATTGAAGGACAGCTTGAGCCGTATACACTGAAAACATGCTCAGGTGTTGTGGAGATAGCAGGGAGACGAGCCCGTGACTTCATTTTGGAGTCCCTTGATGGCACCACACAGCTTCCCCTGCCTACTCTTATTGAGTGTGATATGATACCTGATGATAGGACGGAAATCCCATCCCCAGAAGTCACTCATTTCTACCCACATCTGAAGGCAATCAAGGGAAAAATCCCAGAAATTGATCCAGAAGCTGACATCCTCCTTCTCCTTGGCAGAGACATTCTGCGTGTGCACAAAGTCAGAGAACAACATAATGGTCTCCATAATGAACCATATGCTCAACGACTCGACCTTGGTTGGGTGATCGTAGGGGAAGTGTGTCTGGGAGAAGTGCATAAGACATCCAACATCTGTGTATACAAGACCAACATTCTACCAAATGGACGAGCTTCACTCTTGAGTGCATGTCCAAACAATATGCTAGTCAAAGAAAAGCTTGGTTGTCACACCTCGAACCTAAGTCTTCAAAGCTCTGCACAACACTTGAAAAGTAAGGAAAGTGAGTTTGCCAGTCAGGTGTTTCAAAGGACACAACATGATGACGTCCCGGCAATGTCAATCGATGATGAGAGTTTCTTGAAGACATTAGATGAACAAGTCTATAAAGACAGTTACAATACTTGGGTTTCCCCATTACCCTTTCGGTCACCACGAAACCACCTTCCCAATAACAGACCTCAAGCTTTAAAGCGTCTTGCATCTCTTCGGAGAACTCTGGAGAAAAAACCACAAATGAGGAAACACTTCATCGATTTCATGCAAAGAATGTTTGTTGAAAAGCAAGCAGAGCCGGCCCCTCCATTAAAAGAAGGTGAGGAAAGGTGGTATCTACCAATATTTGGGGTTTACCACCCACAAAAACCTGACCAGATAAGGGTAGTGTTCGATTCAAGTGCCAAACATGAAGGGGTTTCCCTCAATGATGTGCTCCTGAGTGGACCCGACTTGAACAACACTCTCCTTGGGGTTCTGATCCGCTTCCGCAGAGAACCTATAGCAGTTACAGCGGATGTGCAGCAGATGTTCTACTGCTTCAAGGTGTGCGAGGAACATCGCAACTTTCTGAGGTTCTTATGGTATGAAAACAATGATCTCCAGAAAGCAGTGAAAGAGTTTCGAATGACAGTACATGTATTTGGCAACAGTCCATCACCAGCAGTTGCCATTTACTGCCTCAGACGAGCTGCTAAGCAAGCAGATGACTCCACTACCAGTGCAAGGGAGTTCATCACACGCAATTTTTATGTGGATGATGGACTTGCATCTTTTCCTAATGAAGCAGAAGCCACTGGTGTCCTGCGCACTGCCCAAGCGATGCTAGCTAAATCAAACATTAAGCTACACAAGATTGCATCGAACAGCAGCAGTGTTATGCAAGCATTCCCACCAGAAGACTTGGCCAAGGATTTGAAAGATCTAGACTTAGGAGTGGAGTCACTACCTCTTCAGAGGAGTCTAGGTCTAATTTGGAATCTGGAAACAGACAACTTCACCTTCTGTGTGTCGAAGGAGGAGAAACCCTTGACAAAAAGAGGGATTTTGTCTGCAGTGAACAGTTTATTTGACCCTTTGGGATTTGTAGTGCCAGTCACAGTGGGAGGAAGACATTTAGTGAGAAACCTCTCCATTGAACAGTATGACTGGGACACACCATTGCCAGCTTCAAAACAAGAACACTGGAAACTCTGGAAAGACTCTATGAAAGACTTAGATCAGCTCCAGATCCCAAGACTATATGTTCCAGTGTCTTTGTCTACACAGACTCAGCACAGAGAGTTGTGCGTGTTTTCAGATGCATCAGTCATGGCTATAGCTGCTGTGGCTTACTTGAGAACAATTTCTGCAACAGGAGATATCCACATGGGATTTGTTATGGCAAAGGCAAAGCTGGCCCCACACCCAGCGCACACCGTGCCCCGTCTTGAGCTTTGTGCTGCGGTTTTGGCAACTGAAATGGCAGTCTTCATCCAAGATGAAATGGATATTGACATTCATTCTGTGAAGTACTATACTGACAGCAAGATAGTACTGGGCTACATATATAACACCTCACGCAGGTTTTATGTCTATGTGTCAAACAGGATAGCACAGATCAGAAAGTCGTCTCGTCCAGATCAGTGGCATTACATCACCACTGAAGAAAACCCAGCAGACCATGGAACTCGGCCAACAACTGCTGCAGCTCTCAAAGGCACCAATTGGTTCACTGGACCATCATTTCTATTGGGCCCTTCAAAACGACTCCTTCCCCAGAGTGATGACTTTGAGCTGATACATCCGGAGGTGGATCCAGAAGTTCGCTCTGAAGTAACGACCTTCAGCTCAATGGTTAAAGAAAGCTCGCTTGGAGCTCAAAGGTTTCTTACATTTTCCACTTGGAGAGCTTTGACTCGTGCAGTCTCCACACTAATCAAAAAGGCAAGGAGTGTTGCAGATACACATGGTGGCAACACTGGGGATGAAGAAGAACAAGCAGTAAAAGTGATCATTAAAACTGCACAACAAGATGCCTTTGCAAGGGTGTTGCAGTGTCTAGCCAAAGGGGACCGAATCCCAAAACAAAGTCCACTGCGAAAGCTGACACCATTTCTGGACAAAGATGGGCTATTAAGAGTTGGCGGCCGTATGTCCTCAGCCGTTATGTCTTTTGATGATAAACATCCTCTGGTCATTCCCAAGACGCACATTGCTACATTATTGGTCAGAAGATATCACGAACAGGCTGCGCACCAAGGACGCCATTTCACGGAGGGAGCTATTAGGTTGGCAGGACTTTGGCTGATTGGGGGGAAAAGGCTTGTATCTAGTGTGATACACAAATGTGTAACTTGCAAAAGGCTGAGAGGTAAAATGGAGGACCAGAAGATGTCAGACTTACCATCTGAAAGACTTTCACCAGATCCATCATTTACTCATGTAGGGTTGGATGTTTTTGGACCTTGGATGGTGACTGCCCGAAGAACAAGAGGAGGGCATGCGGAAAGTAAACGATGGGCAGTAATGTTCACTTGTTTGACTACCAGAGCTGTGCACATTGAGGTTATAGAGACTATGACCACTACAAGCTTCATCAATGGGCTCAGACGTTTCATTGCCATAAGAGGGCCGATCAAAACAATCAGATCAGACCGGGGAACAAATTTCACTGGAGCCTGTAAAGAACTCAGACTTGACACATCAGATTCTGAGGTGAGGAATTACCTTAAAAGCAACAAGTGTACTTGGATATTCAATCCTCCCCACTCTTCCCACATGGGTGGGGTGTGGGAAAGGATGATTGGTATCGCTCGGCGAATCTTAGATGCTCTTCTTCTGAGGCTGAATCCATCGTACCTCACACATGAGACACTTGTCACCCTGATGGCAGAGGTTACCGCCATTATAAATTCAAGACCATTGGTCTCAGTGTCTTCTGACCCAGAAGCACCGGCAGTTCTCACCCCATCAATGTTGTTGACACAGAAACGAGATACGTTGACTGCTCCCTCTGGGGATTTTGATGTTAATGATCTGTCCAACAAACACTGGAAAAGGGTCCAAGCACTTGCTGATGCATTTTGGAAGAGGTGGAAAACGGAGTATCTGACCACGCTTCAAACACAGAGAAAGTGGACAACAGAGAAGCCAAACCTTCAAGTGGGAGATGTTGTACTGATGAAGGATTTGCAAGTAAAAAGGACTGAGTGGCCTGTTGGACTTGTGATTAAAGCCTTTCCTAGCCAAGATCATAGAGTACGTAAGGTGGAAGTGAAGGTAGTCAAGAATGGCACTCCTAAAGTGTATTTGCGGCCAGTGTCGGAGGTTGTTTTACTACTACATCCAGGGAATGGGTAGTGGTATAATTCATTATACCAGGCGGGGAGTGTGCTGCCACTGCTGGGTGCAGTAGCTCCACCACCCCACTAGGGGGAGGAAGCGGGTTTGTGTACTAAAGTTTCTCTAGTAAATATAGGAAAAGTTCATGGAGTCTGGCCAAGTTGATACCAGCACACAAAATATTAGCTCTGAAGTTGGCTGTACTGGAGCATGAGAAATATATGCTTGTAAGTACGATTATATTCTGTGTTCATGTTAAGCATGTGATGTAAAATGGGTTGTTGACTCTCATATTTGAAGCCGGCATGTTAGCTGCATTGCCGATGCTAATTGTGTTAGCATGTCAATAGGAAATTCCATTGTGTGTTAGCATCAAGCTAGCGGGATTTGGAGTTAACATGTTTTCATTTATTTTTCTTGGTTATACCAGCTATAGTTCAAGTTGCTAAGTCTTCAGTCTGTACTTTGTAATATGAGAAATATATTATGTTCCAGATGTATGTTTTAATATGCTTTTCTTATGTTTGTAGTTTTACAGTGCCTTCATTAGGGAGACAAATAAACCCTGCAATGAGAACTGGAAGCCTTTGCCTCTCCTTTTGAAGAACTGTTTATCTATCTGCCAAACTGGGCATCAACGTACAGGGAGGGCAGAATAACATTTATTTTTTATTTTTTTAAATTTCACACTCAGTTTCCTGTTTTAGTTTCAAAATGGCCAAAAAAAGGCCCAAAGCAAATTATGGGGCATCCTAGATGGTCGACTCTTAATAATGTCCTTTGGTGTGCATCACGGCATGGAGAGACTTTTGGTAGAGACCTTTCTCTCTGTTGCTACTGCAGAAGGCATCTGTGCTTATGATTGTCTGTTTTTGTCCTGAGTTTTGTTTGTTTTTTACAGAGATTATGATATTTTTTGTCTTCAGATTTTGCTGGTAATGAGTATAATCCAGTCTTGCTTTTGCTAAGGAAACTTTTCCAAGTGCTACTCGCTGCTGCACCCACCCTTTCTACGCCTCGTTTCAACTTCATTAGTCAAATTTTTGGTTCCTAAATGAACCAAATGAACATCTAAAATGCTTTTAGATGTTCATTTGCAAAATTTCAACTATTTTTCAGACAAAGGAGTCTGCTGTGTCTTCCCCAAGGTCTTTTGGTGTCACATGGTGATTTTGATATGAATTTCTTGTAATTAACATCAACTTGACCTTGATCTATTAACTGCTGGCTCTTTATGAACTGAAGAAACGGCTAAATGAATACACTTTGCTGTCATTTTGGAGCCTTCTCCTGCTTTGTCGGCATGAATTATTTTAACTTTCAGTGCTAGGCAGCTGGAGCTCGTAGCTAATGATTGCTGGGTCAAGGTTTCAGAGTTGGCAGAGCTGGTCGAGTTGGCAAGCAGAGTATTCATAAATCCTGCAAATGTGGATCACTTGAGGGGTTTACGGAGTTTCCTGTGGCTCAAGATACTTTTTACCTGTCTGAATTACTGCTGAACACACAAACTGCTCAGGAGCCGGTTATGTTCCAAGTTTCACTTTAAAATTGAGTACAAGTGCAGTGTTTTCACTGATTGTTTTATTTACAGCCTGTTTTAAGCGCATTATAGATTCTCTGCTTTCCAAAGATGTTTTATATGTGCACATTGTTAAGTTGCACCTTAGTAAAACCATTGAATGAAACGCTAATTGTGCATTAAATTCTCACAAGACTGTATTCGTTAATCTGCTGTCGAGTTTCTTTAACACTGCTGGAACGGCCACTATTAGAATTATATTTATTTTTACCTGGTGCTAAATCTCTGGTCTTCAGTATCATCTTAACTGCAACAGTGTTGCATTTTACTGTTATTTTTTTTAATGTTCTTTATCTATTTATCATCACCTGATAAGCTCTCTGATTGTAGTAGGGACGCTCATAGGGATCGTTTTGTGGATAAGAGTCGTGATGTATGTAATGCCCGGTTTTATGAGAGCGTCACACAGGGCGGGAAGCAGAAAGCCTGGCGTAACAGTGAAAGGTTTTAGGTTTTGTTGAGCCAGCTACAGCAAAGAAAGCCTGGCTGTGTTGAACTTCCCTTGGAGTAATACTCCTTTGGGTATTATATAATCTGGTAGCAGCAGATTAAAAGGAATCTTTCATCTTTACCTTTATGCTGTTTGGGGGTCAGTTTGTCTTCTACTCAAATGTGAATAGAAGGAAAAGAAATTCTGACTGGTATCTTTTTGTGAATTCTCCATGTTTTCTTCTTATCTTGTGCAAATGTGCACACTCACATGCACATTAAAGTGAGAGCTTTCATGCCATTTCATTGAATTATCAGACTTTTTGGTGGTTGCCTGTCCAGAAAATAAAAAAAATTATTGCTAGATTAATAAAAAAAGAAGGTAAATAATGAAGCGTTTCATACATTTTGATCATAAAATGCAGATTATGGATAAAAACATTTGTATTCAAGAAGGAAAGTGAAAAAGTGAGGATGTGTTTATGCAGCTAAAATGTATCTTTTGTGAGAAGTTATGAGTAGTTGTGTGTGTTTAAATGTTTTTTGTACTTCTTTATAATGCTTTGGACTGAAGGGGAGATTCAGGGAACTATTCATCGGCGTCTTTTAGAGGACAGAGCAGAGGAGCTTAAGGTCGGGGCTGTGCTGCTGCTCAAACAAGTAAGGCATACCGCCCACAATCGTATAACTATAGTGTTGTATCTGAGTTATACAGTGGTTACAAATCAGTTTCTTACTTCTGTGAACAGGTGGGTGTGTTTTCCCCCTCCCATCGTAACCATTACCTGAATGTAACTTCCAATAACCTGCTGAGGATCTACGCTGCTGATGGAGTCAGTCTGACCTCCACTCAGCTTCCCCCTCTGGTCCTGGTGAGCAGGATGGCTGCTGCTGAAAATAAGATTAGCACGTCTACATTCCAAGAAATACAAAAACATATTTACTTTTTTTCTTTTTAGATATATGTCCTGTCAACCTGTCATCAGTCACTTTGAAACATATTCATTCTTTTCTAGGAGCCGATGTTGCTGTCACCCACTCAGTCTCCCGGTGTCCTTCAGGAGCCAGTTTCCTGCATGCAGCTGATGTTTGATGAAGAGGATGACGAGGGAAAAGATTGGGAAAGACACACAGAGCGAGAGGGAGACCCTCGAGCCCCTGTAGACAGTGGCAGAGGCTCCCTGGAGCGTGGTGGGAGCACAGCACCACAGGAGCCAAGCTGGGATGCAGGTGGGGCACATGCAGTAACACTTGCAGACAGGGAGAAAAGAGCTTAGTACAAGCAACACTTGTAGAGAAGCAGAAGAGAGATTAATTCTTCTCACATCGTGAGCTCGCCTGCTGTCGCTCTGAAATATAAGGAGTTATTTTCCGAATAAAACATTAATGATGTTTGGTCATTGGCATTTGACTGCAATTCTGAAACCCTATCAGTCATAGCCTGATTTGTTTTTAAACTGTTTTTGGTTTTTTTTTTTTGGTTTTTTTGTCTGATGAGCAAATATTTATCTCATATCTAAAAATGATATGATGCAAAAAGGCAAGCCATGTTTAGGATTCTTAGTCCCAGAATTTTACCTCAATTTGCCTAAATGACAAACACAGTGACTGTCTTTGGAGGACAAATCCTAAGAAATCCACAGCTGAGAATTTCCATGCAGAAATGTGAAATGTTAGCATCTTAGGCTGATCAACATCTAGCTATGGTCTAAAATTCTGGAGCGCAGTCTAAAAACCAATAATAGCAATGACATCCAGTGGTCACAGGGGGTGCTGTTTGAGCTCCAGCTCCTCCCGCCCACGTGTTGAAAGAACAAACTGAATTGCTTCCAGTGGTCACAGCAGCTCACTGCCTCGATGCATGCGAGCAGGAAAACTGGATTAAAATGCTATATTCAAACTGTTTATTCTACAAATCCGTTATGATGCCGTCATGGCCTTTGATCTGGCATCACCATCAAATCACTCTTTGCATTTTGCATTTGCAGCAGCACCTAATAAAAAATGCATTGCTTTGTTTTTCATCCAACTGAGTATTAGAGCATTACAAGATGAAACCAGTACCATGTGTGTTTTTTACTTAATAACTAACCCCTGATGATTGTAGTTGAAAAATTGCAATCATTGCTGTTTTGTTTTTGTTTAATCAAATGTCTGAGGCATTAAAATACTGTCTCATGTGCTGACCTGTGTGTTTGTTGCACAGATGATGACCTGGATGAACTGCTGGGAGAATTGCCCGAGGATGCCTGCAGCCTATGATGGAAACTTCACATGAAACTTTACAGACTGTCTCCCAGGACTTGCATTATGACTGACTCACCTTGCACTTCTACCCTCATTTTCCTTTTGAGTCACCTTCTAAACACCGAAATACTGGTGAAACGATGTACATGTTGTTTACTCAAAACTGTTTCAGATCTGTTTATAAATACAAACAGAGAATAGTCTTGAATTAATTTGTTGTAAGTGTGCCGATGCTTTGTATCACCGATAATTGATAAGTTGCTCGTTAGTTCCAAAAATCTGCCTCTTTTGATTTCATCTACACATCCTGTGTTCTTGTAGCGACTTTGAGCCTCTTCTATGTGCGTATTAGAGATGTTTCCCTTTTTGTTTCATTCTTATTCATTGTACCTGCTCCACTGACCTTGAAATGGAAGACTAATCTACACAGCATTGATTTACTAATTATGCAAAATGAAACCAAGGTGAGGCTGCGGCTGTTTTCCAGTTAGTTTTCAGTTTCGAAGTGGACTGGATGATTTTTTTTACGCTGCTTGTTTACGGTGCATTAAGAGGTGTATCAGAGGTTTTTGGCTTGGGATTGCGAGAGGTAGTCTGAGTCCCATGTGGTTTCCTGACCTAAGCAGTGTTTACCCAACTGTGCAGTGCATCAGGGTGGAGTCGTACTGTGACTAACAGGCTAATATGGTGGCTTTCCCGACATCTCCTCCTCAGATCCAGACTTCTTCAGCACTCCTGCCTGAGTATAACAGATTCAGGTTAATCCTCATCCTCGTTCTCATTTTGAGTATGATGCAGCTGCTCAAATTGCCTGGTTTAAGTTGAAAAGCGAGAGGGAGAGAGAACAGGGATGATGAAATGGGTTGTATTTGCAGTTTTTCAACTTAGCCGTGTGGCTTAAATAAGTACATTTACAGTGCAGTCTAAGTATTTGGACAGTTACACATGATCTGTTTGCACTCTGTTTCTGCACGTTGGATTTGTAATGGGCCAGTAAATGAGAGGAGAGAGTAATGATTTTCAGTGTAAATGTAAGGCTGATTACATTGTAGCCTGTCACTGCCCTTATGGATTAACTGATGTTTCTATCCAGACGTGATGTCCTCCGATTCATTTATACTGACTTTATAAGGCAGGTTTGAGAGTGTGATCAGCGGCTCATCCAGAATAAACAGTGTCCTTTCTAGAAAGTAATCATACTGTTCAGCTTTTTGCTTTTAAATTGTTATATTGCCATTGCTGAGTATTGATCTAAAACCCTTAAACTCAGTTTGAAAACTCAGTCACCACTAAAAATATAAAACCCATTGATTCATTTAAATGTAAATAAGCATATTTGAGTAAGTCAAATTTCATTTAGGGTCTTTAAGATCAGCAGCACAAAGCGCTTCATGACAAAAATGCCAGAAAGTTCTGCAAAAGCACGTTTAAAAAGATGAGGTTTTAGCTGATATCTAAGAGATCAGTCCACAGAGCTCGGGGCTCTGTGGGGGAGAGAGTTGCAGAGTCTGGGCCACTGTTGCAAAACTCTTTGCTTTAGTTCTCAGGCTTATATGATGCATAGCCAGCAGCCCCTGATTACATGGCCTCTGGGATGATCTGGAGATGTATGCATGTAAGAGTTCACTCGTGTATGCTGGTGCTTCTCCATGCAGAGCTCTGAAAGTCAAAATCAGAATCTTAAAGTGAAATCTGAAGTTAATGGGGAGCCAGTGCAACTGAATTAGTAACAGTGTGACATGTGAGTACTAAGACTTCACCTTCGCAGTGATATTCTCTACAACCTGCATACTATTACTGTAAGGCAGTTTATACACTGTACTGTGTGTTTATGCTACCCATTCAAAGAACTATAGCTGCCAGGCTACTTTTTGAGAACCAGTCCACTGCACGTGGGTTTAATAGGACCGAATGTGTGGGTTGCAAATTTGTGAATCTGGTACACTAGCCTTTTCTACAGCCACCATCAGTGCTTTCAACTTAGGTCCTAGCAATGATATGGCACTTTCCCAGGGTCAGTTTTTTGGTACTACCAATGTTTTGTAGTGGAAATGCACAAATCTGCTTTTAAATTACGCACTGGTAGAGGGATGTGAGGGCCTTGTGTATTTCGAGTGGTTTCTTGTAGAGCTAACTGAGTGGGCTTAACGAAGAGAAACGTAACTGTTTTTGTCATTTAAATCTACAAGAAATTAAACTGGTAAACTCGAAGTACAATTATTAATTTACATTAAGGAAACATTCAGTTTTTTTCAGACAACAATAGATGCATATATAGTGTACAGAGCAGGAGCGGCTGTGTGGCTTCCACGTTAGTTTCGAGCAGGGCAAAACTCAGCATAAGATCAGTGGAATAAGTAACATAACAGATTGGACTAAAGCAAGGCACATCAGGTTGTTCTCAGCTAGTGAACTCTAGCGATGGCGACAGCACAGAGAGTAGGTGCAAAAAGGAAAATGGCACCATAGTGAAATGCAAGGTCTGCTACTACAGCAGATGAATCACGAGCTATCCATGCGAGTCCGTGAGAAAACAGGCGTATGGACACATAATGTGGAGGTGTAAAAGACTGAATAAGTCTGTCCTTTAACTCTATATGCTAAGACCACAGGAGTGCAGTCTGGTTAAAAAAAAAAAAAAGCAAACAAATGCTGGCATTGAAATAGTTGACCTGCCATTATAATCTAGCCTCAAGCTTGCTGAAAAGGGATTTTAGATTAGCCTTACTTTATCCTTTAAGGTTTATTATCTTTTCTCGTTTTGGTCCAGCTTCTATAGACATTGATCACACAAATGGATTTTGAAAAGTCACATGTACTCTAAGAATCACAGGTGGGTTTAGTCCATCTGACATGATCTGTGATCCTCTGAAAGTGTACCCGGCAAATCTCTGGTATAATAAAACAACATGTAACGTATTCAGCCAGTTTCCCAGACACTGATTACCCCTGTAGACTGGAGACTTCTTCAAGAAGGTTTTTTTCCTCCTTACCATAAATCTGAGGGACACGATACCTATGGCAAAAGACTGAAGGGACTAGAAGTCCTTCTTTTGTATTATTTTAAAACCTTAATAATTCTTTGTAGCAGAAGTAGCTTTTTCTTCTTCTTGTAGAGACCGATCTGGTTAAACGTAATGGATGCCTGTCTATGAATAGGTCCTTGCTGTGGTTAACTTAAAAAAAAAAAGTTTCCTTTTTTCCCCCTGTAAAATTATAGCTTCTCGGAAAGCACTTAAAATGAACCAATCCAGGGATGTAAATGCTCTTCTTACATATTCAGGGATAAGTCGTCACAAGTGAAAAGCAATCCAAGAAAAAAATAAATAAATAAATACATTTTGAGGTCCACTGCAGTAGCTCCATATATATTGCATATGATATAAAGTATCTGCACAGATAGCAGCAAGGATTGCATTGCACTGCCTCCTTGGCAGGTCCTAGTGGACGTCATTAACCCAGTTCATGTGCTTATGAGAACAAACAAGCATCCAACACCCAGTTAAGAGCCTTGATGATAAAACTCCTGTTTGGAGGGGAACTTTGAAACTGTCGGTCTTTCTGTGTATGTGCAGGAGGAGCTGCACTTTTCCTAATCTGCACATCTACCAATTAAGATCTTCACAAACGGGGAACAGGGAGGGGGTTTATGGTTTGAGCCAGACTGCCGCTATTGCTCAGATACTGGAATAATTTGCCCTTCTACTTCAATCGCCTCTCGCCAGAGGTAATAATCAGCTGTGCCCAGTCTCGCCAAGTCTGGTACTTACTGTACACATCCTAATTATCTCCTGGTAAGAGCTTATTATTTTTCATAATCCATTAAGATAGTCAAAGTGTAATTACTCTTTCAGTCTCATCATTCATAGAGTACACGAACTGCCTAGTGACGCAAAAAATTAAAAAAAGATTTTTCTTTCTTTTCTGTCTGTGATTTGCTCTGATTTGGTATCCCAGCAGAAAAGAAAATTTTCTCATGTCTGATGTAAAGTAGTGTTAACTCTGTGAGAAAATCTGGAAAAATCCCACTGTCTTTTTTTGAAATATAATTTTCCATCTTTCATGCCGCACGATATTTGAAATGATGGGAAAATAGCCCATGAGTATCCTGTTCACTACTGTTATAGAGGTCCTCAAAGAAAGGCCATTAGATTGAAGACTAATAATAATAATAATAACAAAAGTTCAATCCAGTCAAACAGATACATGGAGCATAGGGAACCACTGATTTGATAATAAGAATCATATGTGTTTTATGGCGATAGACATTATGAAAATAGCAAAAAATCTTATGCATGTGTAGTGTAGTTGATAAATCAATGACAAGATAGCAGCTGCACCAAGACTAATTTTTGCCCTTTCCATTTATTTATCACTCATATGCAGGTGCATCTTTTCCCTGGCACTTCTAAATGTGTGACTGATCACCGGCTGTCGGTGTTACAGTTTTTCTCAAATGTTAAAACACAAAAGCCAATCCTGTAACCCAAATGACCAGTAGTCTAAACACATTTACTAAATGTAGCCACCATATTCCAGTACCATAAACACATGTCACATGAAGACACAAGTCACAAAACACAACCCTCTGTACTCATAAATCTAAACACATCTTTCCTTGCTAAAACACATGTTGCAAAACAACTCTGCTCATATCCTCAAATGAAAGCCCATGTGATGCAAAATGCTTGCCACAGTCACCAATCTTTGAACACAGGGAACACACCTGGCGTCATTCACTACACACAATGACTCAAAATTGAAGACACTTGTTGCTAATGCTGTACCCACATGTAAAAGCAAGCTCAGAGTGCACAGTATGCTGAAGGTTCCAAACAAACACAATGGATGAAGGCAGAGTCAGGGGAAGAGGAATTTGATGCAGAGGAGGGAGAAGAGCTGGCCCTGGAAGAAGAGGAGCAGGCCAATGAGGAAGAGGAGTTCAAATGAGAGGAGGAAGAGGAGCGACCAACGAGGAAGAGGAGAAGGCCAACATGGGAGAGGAGAAGGTCCAGGAGGGAGAGCAAGACAACCTCGCACCATCATTACGGACGAGATGCGAGCAACAGCTCAGCGACATGATGCCGCACAGTGATTGTGGTGTGTGTGTGGTGTGAATAACGTAAATAAAAAAACTTCACACCCTGTTCATGTTTTCAAGATTACTGTTGTGTGCAATAGATTCTGTTTTTGCATTGAGTTGTGTTACAGTAGTGTACGTACATGCAGGATTTTCTATAGATTTATACTACTCATATGAAACTCACAAATCTAAATGCCTAATCCTCTGCAGAGATCTACGACGATCCGTTACTGTATAGTTTCTAAAATATGCATTGGCAGTTATGAAACAAAGAACCTTCTCACAAATTGAGCATTGTGTTTTCAATTGTTTTGCTGTAGTGTGTAATGCTGTGTATAGTGTTTATAGTTTTGACAGCTTCGAGCTGCTCTCTTGGTGTGGGAGTTTGAGTTTTGCAGTGGGAAGGTGTGGTTGTGTTTATGTAGCTTTAGAGAAGGGTGTTGTGTTTGGACATTGGGGGACCTGGTGGTAACGTTTGTGACATGTGTTTTAGCATTTGAGAAAAACTGTAATCCAAGTCAAGTAGCATATTATGCCTTTTCCCAATGACAGAAAAAATAATAATAAACAGACTCATTTCAGAATGTTGCACTAAGCTTTTTAGCATTAATGCCACGCAAATTAAAAAAAAAAGAGAAATTTATGGCAATGCTAACAATCCTCCTGCCTTCACTAATCCTGTGCATGGAAAGTTGGCTGGATGGATAAAGGAAGATAAGATTGCTAACACATAAAGCCTTATTTTCAACCCTGGAGACTGTTTAATCCCTGTAAAACCATGCTCATTACCTCAGTGAAAAAAGGGGAGATTTGCTTAATTTAGTTGTTAAGAAACCAGCAAACCCTGCAGCTGTCTGAGACCACATTTCGGAGAAAGACTGTGATCAACTGACAGTGTGTGTGGGTGTAGGCTTTGAGTGCGCTTCGGAGTGTGTGCTTGTCAGAAAGATAACACTAAAATAACCTAATCTTTCAACTTCTGTGGGATTAGGATTTGTGTGTTGTTGCTAATTGCTGAAATAAGTGTGAAAGGGCAAAGTGATGGCATAGGTACAGGACAATATCAAACATGTTTTCTTAAATGGCAAATAAAAAGTAGAAAGAGTAAAAAAACAACAACATTGTGTTGTGACTTTCTTTGTAGATCAAATAACTGCTGGAGATACAAACCCACTTTGTGCCTTAGGCACAACTTAAATTTTTATATTAGATAGTACTGGAGTCTGTTTTTTTCCCCTTGGTTATACAATAAGCTACTGACTTATTATATCCCTGTGAAGTAGAAGCTAAACAAGCAACCATTCCCCCAAAATTTCTCTCTGGTTTGGTTAAACAAAGAAATAAAAGATATTACATTGTTTGTCCTTACAGGAGCTAGGTTGGTTTTGTTGGTATAATAGGTTATCTATACATGGGTTTTTTTTAAGTGGTCATCAACTTATTTTGTTGTGAAATCCGGGCAGAAGTAGTTAATTTCCGGTCGCCATCTTTGTTTTAAAGGTGAAAGTGTACAGTCGGTCCAGAAGACAACACAAGCTGCTGAGCTGGTCTGTATTCTTTAATATTGTGGTTAGAAAAATAAATATAATCTTAATATTAGAACATTCTCTATATCCTATAAACAAACAGAAGGAGCCCTGGCTAAAATGATGAACTTATTTAAAAGAGTACGAAGGGGGAGGAGTTAAAACCTCATCTGTTGCATGAGCTGAGATTAGCCGCGGGCTAGCCAATGCACCAAATTTTTAATAGGGTATTAATGTCTTGAGAAATGTTCAACTGAAATAAAAGTGTAATACATTTAATAAAAATTAATCATTTGTTAAATAGGTTGAACAGGATGTGCAGCACCATATCAACCTGTTGATGTGCCTTAGAAAACAAGCATACAGGTAGGAAGTTAGGCTAATTATAATGGCAGGAGTTTAAAAATGCATGAATTATCATTAGTAACTTCACATGGTTAAAAATGTTTGGCACTTGATGTACCTTTGATTAAATATCAAACCGTATCTTTAGAAATAGTGAAGAGGTTTCTGCTCCAGGCACCGACACATAGTTTTATGAGTGGCTGTTTCATTTGGGCTGCTCATTACTTTTTAATCACTTGATTAGGGGTATGCTGTAATTGCCCGGTAATTTTAGAAAATGAGCTTCTCAGCTGACAGCATGTTGGGATTTCACCAAGAGGGATCCTAAAGTTTTAAAGTTTGTCACTGACTTCACCTAAATCACTCCTTAGTTCTCATTCTGTACTATTCTGGAATTGTCAAATCAAGTATCAGCTGTGTCTGCTTGTTGGTGTTTATTAGTGAGTCTAAGTTTGATGAGATGGAGGTTGTCTAGTATACATTTTTCTTTATTGTTGTGTGTGCATGTTTTAAGAAACTTGAAGTGCTTGGGAGCTGGCATACAGACACGAGGACCAGAATAAGGACTAAAAGAATAAGAGTATTAGTGTACTGTCAGATTCAGCAGGTGTAATGCATCCAGTATCAGTTGCTCTGTGTGTTATGTTGATGTCCCAGCTAATCTTTTCAATAACATGGTAAATGTAACATGTTTGTGCAAGATGGCCTACTGTGTAATTCAGCCTGCCAACCTGTCAGAATCCTGATAACCTCTGATTAACATGTTAGGTAAAATTGTAACAATATTTTCCATTTCTTTCTTCTTGTAGTTTTAACATATTTTTATTTGAATTTGATTTAGTGATGTAAAAGCTTCCCTGGTGCAAAAGACTGCTTTTGTATTTATTAAAGTCTAAGTTTCTAACCTAAGGAGTAATCAGTTTATTGTGGATTTAAGTTAAAGACAAATATTAGCTCATGTATTAGCGGTTCCAATTGAATAAAATGTGTCAAACTGATATATTTTCCTCTCCAGCTGTCCAATTTCTTATTCAGTTGGAGGTGAAATTCGTATATATTTTTAGGGATCATTCTGACAACCTGTTTCCAGTCAGTCCAAATACACACACAGGCGTTCTCGTTCCTCTTTTACCACCTTTAACACCCTCGTGTTATTCTCTCCTCACCACTTTGCTGCTCCTGTCTCCTTATGTTGCCTCACAAAACTCGCTGTTTTCTCGCTTTCGCTTCATTCTGAGAAAGATCAGACTCCTTATGAATTACAAGCTCGTGATTTAAATGTTGCATTCCACACGGCAAACACACTCTGTGTGCTTGTTATTCCCTTTACATCCGTGTCTCCCTCTTCCTCATGTGACGTTGCACGTCTAAATTACTTTCCTCTGTGTGCCATTGCTGTGCAGCCTGTGTGACCACGCTTGCTCGTTTGCTCTTTTTTTAGTTTTCCAATTTTATTTTTGTCCTTATCCCTCCCCTCAACCTACATCTCCCAGCCTTTACTCCTCCGTCTCTACTTCTGCTTCACTTCCCATGACATACGCCGCCCCCCCCATCCCTGGCCAAGCAGCCACCACTGTTTTCCCGTCTACTATCTTCCTCCCTGACAGCCTCCTGTTTTGCATCCATCCATCACTCAGTTTGAGGTTGGTGCCATATGAAAATATAAAGGGCTCAGATACAAATGCGAGCTAAGGTGGCAGTGTTTGTAGGAGGAGGAGGAAAGCTATTCAATAAGAGACTTTGCTTTTGAGAGAGCAAGGGAGGAGAGTGTTGTCTTCCCTCCTCTCTCCCTCCTCCTCCCTCACGCTCTCTCTCCACTCTCTCTCTCTGTACAAGCGTGTATTGGTGTGTGCGCCTTCCGTCTCTCCCGGCTCCGCTGTTGTTCGCCGCCACCACAGATGAGCTGGGAAGAGGAGGGAAAGCGGATGTATCTGGCCACAGGAAAGCAGGAGTTTGGATCGGCATACGAGACTAAGCAGCGGCTCTGATCATCTCTCTCTCTCTTATGCTTTTCTCTGTGTCCCTCTCTCTCTTTCACACGCACACAAACACACACGTGCGCTGTCAGACTCACGCTCGCGCCGGCTGGATGTCTTCTCGCTAGGCTGAACGAGAGAGGTGCTTAGGCTTGTCATTAGTTGAGGGCACGGAAACCATGAGAAGCCTTGTGTGCGTGTGCGCTTATATGTGTGTGGCAGCTCGCATGCACACTCATGCATAAGAGAGTTACCGCGTGAGTGAGAGAGTGTGTATGTGTGTGCTTTTGAATGGAGATGAGTCGGGACATTAAATACACAGAGGCAGCTTTCTCTGGCTTTCGGCTTAAGTGACTTTCACCTCTTGCTCTGGGTGTCACAGAGGACTTACTTCTGGTGTTTTTTGTCTGAAATCTAGCAGTCACAGAGGGCAGCTGAGGAAGAAAGAGAGCAGGGCAGTTTGGGATTTGTCTAGAGTGTGTGTTGAGTGGATGTTTGTATGTGTGTGTTGGGTATAGTAGGAGCCACAGGCAGTCTGGCAGCCACACTAACTCTGAGCTCAAGGGAGTGATTGAGAATGGAGGTGGAGAGGAGAGGGATGCCCTGAGGGAGCATCTTTCTCCTCTGCTTCTTACTCTTCATAGTAGTTATGTGGGTTGTGGAGATCTTTGTCTTCCTGTATCTACTTCCTCTCCTTTTTCAGTTGTTTTATCTTTTTTATCTGTCGTATTTGCATGCTTGCTGTCAGCGCTTGCTGCAGATCTCTGTTCCAGTTTTCTAAATTTTTTTTTTCCATTTTTGTCTTTTAGCCTATTTCCCTGCATCGTATCAGTGCAGTCGATATGATTTTAGACTATGAATCTAAGCCTTTCACTGAAGTTCCATCTCTGTTTGTGCAGGTGTGAGTTTACGGGTGCTCCCTGGCTGAGGAAGTGGAGAGCTGATGATGGATCTGAAGGAGAACTGTGGCAGTCAGGGGAGCCAGGAAAGCTCCAGCCTACATCCCACCTCCTGGCAGGCCTTCGTCCACACCAGCACGCTGCATGGACTTCGCTTTATTTTCCCTTATGGTCAGCCCAGTGCACGCCGCTTGCTTTGGGCTGTGGCTCTGCTGGCCTGCCTGGGATTGTTAGCCCTGGAAAGTACAGAGCGTTTGGCCTATTTCCTCTCCTACCCTCACGTGACCAGCGTGGATGCTGTGGTGTCAAGCAGCCTGGTTTTCCCTGCTGTGACCATCTGTAACCTCAATGTGTATCGCTTCAGCCGTCTCACACGCAACGACCTGTACCACGCCGGAGAGCTGCTAGCCCTGCTCGATGTGCACCTGGCTATCCCCCAGCCACACCTGGCGGAGCCTGATGTGCTTGCGTTCCTACAGGAAAAGGCAAACTTCACGGCCTACAGGCCCAAAGCGTTCAGCATGAAGGAGTTCATTGAGAGGGTTGGCCATGACCTGGAAGAGATGATGCTCTACTGCAGATACCAAGGTGAAGACTGCCGTCCCAACGACTTCAAAACCGTGAGTATACTCTCTATGTGTTGTATTCTAAATGTCAGCTCTTTTGGGCTGAGCTGGGATCGGACCCTCTCTGCAGTCTCTTAGCCATCAGGTGGCTCTGTTTCTGTGGTGTTCAGGTTACGCGTAGAAGGTTTCCAGTGAAGAAAAAAACGTAAAATAACTTGGCGGCTGATGATTGTGCTTTCTCTCCAATGGTGCAAGACTGAGAGCATGCTGGCTGTTTCTTTTTTGAGTTACTATGTTTGGCTGCACAGGTTGGAGTTTAAGCTTTGTTGAAAATCTATTCTTTTCTGTTGCTTTATTGTTGTCCTCATCCTTCACACAATAGCATCACCTCGCTGGAAAATACAAAATATACTTCAGTGACAAGTCTAAAGTATTTTAGTCACTGAAGCAGAGGAACAGATTTGT
This sequence comes from Rhamphochromis longiceps, assembly GCF_057381845.1. NCBI lineage: Eukaryota > Metazoa > Chordata > Actinopteri > Cichliformes > Cichlidae > Rhamphochromis > Rhamphochromis longiceps. Next base: position 32,347,615 of record NC_140560.1, on the reverse strand, counting down.
CTTGGGCCATAGCGAATAATAAATTCCCTCATATCCGATTGGCACTTTCTTTACTTCTGCACTCAAGTATTTTTGTTCTCTGAAATCCAGTAACACCAAGTACCAAATAAATCACACCACTAAAATCACTCTGTTGGCTTATCTCAGAGTGGAAAGTCACGGCTAAAACATACTGTTATTTTAATCTTTTCAGGTGTAGGACCCCTTTGTCTGTTCTGTGTTTCTAATGTGCTTGTACAACTTGAGGGCACTGATCAGAGCAAAGTGGAGGTGTGTTGGGGAAATGTGTATGTCTGGTTGCACGAATAAAAAGGAAATTGGCTTTTTGGCCTCTGTTTGTGATATTTTACTTTTTGGCAGTCAGAGTGAGCAAGTTGTGCAGTAAATTTGGTTTTAACACATAAAGACAGCATTCGCAACGCCCATCTGTTGCATACTTGGATTTTGCAATTAGATCTATTACTGATTCTGTTAACAGTGCAGTGGATGCAGTCTGTGAATGTTACTAAAGAGAACAGTGCAGTGTTTTTTTTCTTTCTGTAGACATAGAGGATATAAATGGCTCTTTCTTCTTTGAGAATTCTTCAACACAATTGTTAAAGACTTTATAGCTATGAAAATCATGGATTTTGTTGCTTGTCCCAAGACAGTGAGTTGTATCCCAGAGTTATTTCAAGGTTTAACTAAGTCTTGCATATGCAATATTTTTACAGACCAATTTAAATGCATCCTGTGCAGTATTGGAGATTTGTATGTTTTATTTATTCTGCTGCTTATCTGTTGGCTGACTCTTGAGTTATACAATTCATCATACTGAACACAGAATCTGCATTAGTTTTAATGGTGTTGCATTATCATTACCTGGTAAGCTAAAGATTTTTCAACATCAATCTGCTCGTCATTATTATGTGACTGCAGCAATGTAAGTATGACAATAATGGAAGTTTAATGGGATTTTGATTGTATTTTTGAACATGAATCCAGGTTTAAATCAACTTAATAATATCAGTCACTGATCACATTCTCTTGATTGGCTTCATTCACTCAAACAGGCGCTTTGAAACCATCTTGTAGTTGTGCTGCTGCTGGGGGAATTCCCATGATGCACTGAGTATTTCTTCTCCAGTCCCCTCTTTTTCATTTCCTATGCACAAGTTATGCTCTCCTTTTCTCTTTCTCCCCTCCCTTAGCCTGGTTCTTTGCCTGTTAAACAAGGGTGCATTTTTTTCCACTGTTGCCAGGTACTACTTACAGGGCCTGATTGTTGGGGTATCTTCTCTAATATTGTAGGGTCTCTACCTTCCAATATAAAGAGTCCTGAGGCAGCTGATAGTGCTAAATAAATAAAATTGAATAAAAATATTCAGCTGTTAATGTTCAAATTTACAAGATTTGTGTTTTCATAAACATTTGTTGGTGCTGTCATTGAAACAATCTCTTTAATGGCCTAGTTTTCTTCAAAGGACACATTGGTCTGATGTACTGCTTCTACTTTAATAGTATCACAAACTTTAGTGTAGCCTCATGTTGGACTACTCCTCAACTACTACTTTTAATTGAGGAAGTTGGCTGTTTGGCTGAGTAAAGACACTGGTGTTGAGAGAAAGCATGAACTTTTTCACCTTTCAGGTTAAATGTAAAGACTGTGAACCGTATTAAAATAGAACTGCTATTTGGAAAATTACTAAAAATGATGCCAACTTGATGTTATGAACTTCAAAAATTCACCAATAGATTATAATCTTGCATAAAAGAGATGGAAAGTATTTTAAGTGGTTTGAAAAAATCCACAGTGCTGATTAAAGAAAGCTTTGCCGTGTGTGTGTGTGTGTGTGTGTGTGTGTGTGTGTGTGTGTGTGTGTGTGTGTGTGTGTGTGTGTGTGTGTGTGTGTGTGTGTGTGTGTGTGTGTGTGTGTGTGTGTAAAATCAAATCTATGAAGTAAATAAGCTTAAGCATGCAAAACTACTTTGAGTATACTCTGTGAATCTTTTTGAGTTGTATCTACTGGTCCATCTTTTCATCGTAGAGCAGTAATAAAATGATGCATGGGGTCATTTAGGAAGTTGCCCAACAGCTTGAATTTCTATATAAAGATGCTGCTGATATAGCTCTGTATTAATGAGATGTTTTGTTTTTTGTGCCTGCCCCAAACCTGATCAGTGATGCGTGTACAATGCATGCAACAGCTTGTTGAAGCTGCTACTGGGATTTGGTCTTCTTTGAAGAGCTCTTAATTTTGTGAAGTGGACTCACAGAACACATCAACAGCATTATCGAACCTCTGATGTGTGTAATCCGAGCTGTTAAAGCTCCTCGCTCTGTGACACTTATTTTAGGATTGATATCATCGTGCTTTATTCTGAGAGATGCTCGATGCAGACGTTAATTGGAAAAACAACAATGGTAGATCACACTTTGGGAGTAGTGATTTTCTGTTCATACCTTCATATGGATACTTCCCTGGAAGCTCTGATCCATATTGCACTAAGCTGCAGCAAAGCTGCTGGTGAGCAATTCTCTGCTTATATCTGCCAGGAGAACATTTGATTTTCATAATTTCATTGTGTTGAATCTTCAGGGAGTTAATTCAGAGCTGGCTTGGCTGTGTTTGTTCCTTTCCATGCAGCTCAGTGAGTCAGTGTAACTTCCCTTTAGTAACCGTCTTGCATATTGTGTGACGCGTCTTTGACCTAAAGCCGGGTTCAAAGATAATCGTGTTGACAGAGCGGCTACTAGAAGGCACTGTCATCCTCTTTGCCCTCTGCCTGTTGCTGCTTCTGAGCTCCTCCTGAATTCTCCCCACTGCTCTCTGTCGACTTGCACTGTCTCTCCTTTTCTCTGTCACTGCAGCGACACACCTTCATATCTCCGGCGCCTTCTGAGTAAAAAAGAAAAAACAGTAGGACCCCCAAAATAGAAAAACGCATGCATGAATGGACTCAAACACATGGATCCAGACAAACTCATACACAAACGCACCAAAATATACATATACATGAATGAGTATACACACACTGAGGGACAGCATTACCATGACACTCCAGGGACCCGAGTCAGCGCTTGAGTGACACTGTGATGAATGACCGTGGGGAGGATTGTGGGGACACGAGAGTCAGTGTGATGTGACTGATGGAACTGGAACACAGTGCTGCACAAAAGGGAAACAGCAACAGTGTGCACATTTCCACTTATATGCATGTATTATGTGTTGCCTTCGTTTTTGGGGGTTTTTTTTAATAGCATTTTTAAAATGCGCAGACTGCTCGTCCTGTTAATTTCTGTTTATACATGAGTGCCTGTGCAACCTACTTGATGTGATTCTTTCTAAATAAGCACTTTGGTGTGCTCGTTTTTCAAGGATGGCAGAAAAACAGGGCGCATTTCAAGCCAAATTCAGCATCCTCGCTTCCAAACAGCCAGTGAACAAAACAAAAGCCTGCCTTTTTTTCTCCCCCCCACCCACCCACTTGATTCTTTCAACGCAGCATCTGCAAGGATGCTGAGTGGTCGTAGTGCTTCTCCATCCTAAGTATCAAGTTGTGACTGTGAATCTGTGAGAAAGTTGTGGTGCTGAGTGTGGAAAAGAAATTCAGAGCCTACCTGTCTAATACAGGGAATAATTTTATGTTTTTTTCAACTTCTATCACTTGCATTGTCCCAAAAAGATATGATTATATAACCCTTTCAAAAAATGGAAACTAACAGTAAGTTATTGATGTTCTGTACGGGAAAAATATTGCAGCGCATCAATGTAGGTATGTCAATACCTATCAATGTCTCAGATAGTCTAGAAATGGTGACATAAGTAGTTTGTGCCTGAGGGATCTTTTTATTAATGAAAATGGATAATAGATGTGATTTTGTTTGTGCTGCTTTTAATTCCATTATTTTATGCAGTGTAACGACTTTAAGTGCTTGCTGACTCTAGCTTGTAAATAGCACTTAATATAATTTTTTGGCTTAGCTTTGCAGTGTTGATTCGATACCTGTCTGTCAAGTATTTTAGAAATGTGGTTAATTTATTTCTAGACATCTAATATTTTTACTCAGAGCCAAGTACTATATATTGGGTTAGCATTAATAAGTATAATAACACTATTATTTTAATGGTTGTCCTGCTTTGCCTGAAACAAAGACCACCTTTTCCAATTGTAACCCTAACCCTAATAGACACCCCCTCACTCCCTAAGGCTTGTCATTCTGGAAGAATCCTGTTAATATCATACCTACACTTTATAATGAAACTTTAACCTTCGGGGAAATGGAGCAGATGCCAAATGTCTTTAATTTAATGAGCATGACTATCATTTAGGGACTCTTCTATTAACCAAATTGATCATGCAGTGCAAATTGTAAGAAACTGTGGGCCTAATAACTTCAACTCAGTCTTTTCCTGGCATAAATTGTACCCCATTGCCCATCCTTAAAATTTTGCTGGTGTAGGTGTAAGCCTATCATGTGTTATGTGTTTAATCAATTTCCCTGTGCCTGTGTTTGTTTTGCTGGGTGTGATTACAGCCATGATTAAATGCTGATTGATCACACTGACAAGACACATCAGTGTCTGCCAGAGTGAATCAGCTCATTGGGCCTCTCCTGCATTCCCTGCGTGCTTCAGTAATATATATAAATACCCCTGTAGTAGGACTATCCTGGGATGACCCTATCACACTCTCAGGCTTAATGTGAAACCTGATAGCAGCCAGACCCAGAGGTCTGTATCAAACAGATACTAATTAGCTACTCATCCATTCCTCTGACCGGAACCTTGTTGGAGCAGCATTGTCAATGTAATGGTGCTGGCTGTTTACAACAACAGCAGTTAGTCATTACATGCAACCTGTGGCCTTAGCACTTCACAGGCTAATTATTGCATGGCTAGATTTGCCTCGCTTTCACCAGTAGAGCAGGAGTAGCTTACTGTCAGTCACCAATGTGTTGGGGGATTATGTGCTTTCTAATCTGTCCTCCCCCATCTCCTCCTCCTCTGGCCACTCCATCTCACTAACAGCATTTTATCACTTTTGCATTCATTTCTCAACATTTGAAAGCCCAGTGCGTCACATTAGGTTTTAGTGGATGTACTGTATTAATCACTAATGTGGTATTACCGTGGCATTTTACATTCCCTGCGGGCATGATATCTCAGTCTCTTTAAAGGGCATGGAAAGCACTACAGCCACCCACAAGCCTGCCTTTCTAAAACACCCTGGAGAGGCAGGCAACCTGTGCTGTTTAACCAACTTGGAAGAAAAGTTGGAGTGTAGCCACAGACAGACAGCTTAGTGTGTGGATAGTGCTTATGTAGTAGATAGTGCAGCTGTCTGCAGTGGTGTATTATAGTAGGTTGAAGATGGAGTGTGTGTAAAAGGAGTAATTTTCCCCGAAGGGGTTTTCTACTAAAAATAATTGCCTTGGTAATTAATGTAATGATTGATTTATTTGTGTCAAAACAAAGTTTTTCTTTTTTTCCCCGACTAAAATAATGCAGGAGATGTTGGGTGTGCCCGTGAAAGTGAAGTGCTTCGTTTCTACAGCTTTAATCACGAGGAGCATACTCGTGTGTCCTTTTTTGTCACATAGAATTATTAAGAAGGATGGCGCTTCAGCTTTGTTCTGAGCTAAGTCTACCAAGAAGTATAAAGGAAGTCTTCTTGGGTAAATTGTTAATTTAACAGAGTGAATACATCAGTGAACATTGTGGCCTTTATCACATTAAGACATAGAGTACACTGCCCCAAAGCAGCTTGTTTTTTATATAGCAATGATAAAGGATACTAGATTTAATGAACAATTGTTTATCTTTTTGTATGTGATTTTGGCTTAGTGTGATGAGAGGCATGTTACAACCTAAATTACAACCTATAACTGTGTTATCAGGCTACCTTAACCCTATTACACATAAAAAAACACTTTAACTTATGATATGGGCATCAGAAGCATTGCTTTCCATAGTAGTCACAGGGAGCCGTGCTGGAACTTTTCTTCAAAGAAATTAAAGTGGAGTTTAAATCAGAAATCATCGAACTGAAAAAACCTAGTGGCCTAAATTTGAAATGTATTTTTTTAATGGTTTATTATTCCTTGTTTTTGCTTGTTTTCTGAAAATCACTGAAACCCACTGAAAGTCTTCTTTTCAAATAAGCTGCTCTCATTGATGACAGACTACTTAATTCTGTTAGTGTGACTCTATTGACACAAGGTATCAGTAGCAGCATTATAGTGCAATGGTGGTAGTCTATCTAGTGAGTTAGGTGGAGTGATGCTTATTTGACACACTTGTTTACTTCTGGGAAGCACATCACTAGCTACTAGCATTTTCTCCAAGGATAACTGTCATTGGCTGGTTTTGCTTGACAGTACTTTTTTTTGCCTCAAGTGAAACAAGTTTGTGATTTTTCTCGTTTATTGGCAAGTGTAGTCTTCCATATTTTGCAAGGTGTTTTCATGGAGCCTGTTGAAGTAGCTCTGTTTTTAAGTACTAAACTGCCTCCGCATGCCTGAGATTGCCTCATTCACCACTCATGTGTGGTGTTGGTATATCATAGATATTGCGATATGACACATAATTTATACCACTGGACAGTATACGGCCTGATGTGCCTTGCTAATGGGAAGTGGAGTGTTTATGGAAATGTGTTCATTAAGACTGGTGAGCTCTTTGTCCATAGCATGAACAAAATACTGCCCATACTGTTTGCCCCAAAGCTGAATTCAGTTATAGGATGTTGACATAATATAGCCTTTCGGATAATAGGTTTTGCCTACATTTAATAATTATTTTCATTTGTCAGTAAGCTGGAAATTTTATATTTTTTCTTAAATAACTGATCTACTGTTTGGTCCATAAAAAAACAGAGGATAAGGTATGACCATGGCTTATCTTACTTTATCAACATTAAGATGAAAAAACAGAATAGAAGTAGAAAACATTTGACATTTTGCTAAAAAAAAGAAAAGAAAAACAAATGGCCATGGAAAGCTGATTATATTTCAGTCAATCAAATAATTGATTCATAAGATAAAAAATAGCAGCTCTAATTGGTCTAAGCTTCCTTCACTAAAACTGTAGGCAGTCCCATTCAGAAAAACTACCTCCATCCTGTCAACTAGCTCAGGACATCACTAATGGCCAGACTACATTTTATTCTTGTGAATAAGTTAACCGCCCAGCGTTTCCCTGCATGAAACAGAAAATGAGAGGTTTATAGCAGAGGCATGGAGCTGTGGCAGGGCGGTCCATGAAGTCATGGTTGTAGATGTTGGCTGGCGCTCACACTAGCAAAGAAAGAAGAGAAAGCTGAAAGAGGGGAGAGTGGTATGTCCCATTACCTAAGCAACCTATCTGGAGACCTACTTCATCTTGGCCACGGGAGGAGGACGGGATGATGTGTGTGATTTAATGTACTGCAGGCTATGTTTATATTTTCATGTGTATGGGTTTGTGTTGTCATATGCAATCAGTCCTCATGTGTGTTTGTATTTGTGTGTGTAAGAGCTTCTTGATGAATTAGCCATCAGTTGCTTCCAGCAGATATTGACTGTTTGTGAAATCAAAGGTCAAGTGGCTAGTTAACTTGAATTCCTTTAGTCTGTTTGGCAGCCACAGAGTGAAAATTATATATTTTCTGAATCAGTACTTAACCTCCCAGAAATACCGTCTTGCATGCTTTATTGATCAGCTTGAGAATTCGTATTATTGTTTACATGTATTGCAGATAGTATAACCAGCCGGGAGCAGCACCCTGGGACATAAAGGCATAAAGCTGTGTGAAAGCCTGAGATTGCAATCATATTTATATGCTTCCTGAAGTTTCAGTGCAATTTTAGTTTTCAGATGTGTTGAAATCCATGAATTTCAGTGGCCACAACAAATGACTCTAAAATAAGCCTACGTGACTGTTTCAGAAACCAAAGGTTAGAAAATGTTGACTTTTCTGTCTCAGCCTGCTGTGCAGTCACCTTAAATTCTCAGTTTTACACATTTAATTTTTAAAATCACTGATGTTTGCATCAGTGAAAGAATAAAATAAACATTGGTCACAAAACATGGTCATATTCATGCAAATGAATTAAATCATTTTCTGTGGTGACCTGTGTTCTTGAGTAAGACTGTTTTCACTTGTGTACCTAACCTAACATTAACGCATCACACTTCACGACTCCTGAAGTGTGATGCGTTAATTAGTCTAGCTAATATAATATTACTGGCTATGAGTTGTTTGCTGATTTTATTTGTTTTGTCCGTCTTTGAAAACGATGTGATCACTAAGGTATTGGGAAATCCCCCATGCTCTTATTTTGAAAGTTCAGTCACACCTGAACCGTTAGCACCAGCACTTCTATGGTCATCATAGCACTCCTATGTTGTGAGACTCATCCTGCAGTTTGATAAACTAACGCCACCATCTTAGGCTGCAGTGTGTTGCTACCCCCCGATATTTTCTTAATATCTGTGAGCTAGGGGGTCACTAAAACCAGCACATGAAGCTGGGTGAGAACTGGTTGAGGTGCGGCGACGCTGTGAGCTTAGGCTGCAGAAAAGAACCAAGAGTATTATCGTAGACTAAAGTTCAAGATGGTGGAGTTCAGGTCTGTTCAAGTGAAAAGAAACTTACTAGCTGTACAGAAACAGCTGACATTAATCCATTATTTATTATCAAAAACTGTTTAAGAAAATCTAGGTGAAATCCTCCTGGAGTTACAGCTTTTAGTCATCAATTTCTATTATTATTTTGTATGTATAATGTATTTTTTGTTTGTTTTCCTCTTAGATGTTGAGATAGTCCGTAGACCAGTTCTGACTCCTGAGCTGTATTTTGCCAATAGGTGGACATATATGTGAAAATCCCTTGATAAAACAGCTTTGCATCCCTAAAGCTGTTTTGGAAAGCAATCATTTAATATATTACTTTGAAGTTTAATCTGTACTTAAGTATGATCAGGTTGTTACATCATCTACAGAGTTAGAAGCTCCTGAATACATTTTTGTTGGTTTCTCAGTTGGCACCTGAAATTTCAGTGCTTTTCAGGGGTAGGTCAAAGTAAAAAATGTTCATGTTTCAGTGTTTAACTGGTAATGTTTTTTTTACACTTCACATACCGTGTGCAAAACGTATTGCCAAGCCTTCAAGGGTAATGCACAGAACTGAAATTGAATGCTACAGTCAGGGTATCTGCTGCTACTGGAAAACCTACTTTGGTTTCAGTACTCTGATAAAGGAATGCATTGACTGCAATCAAATATTCATGAATTAGTGCTATTAGATCGAATTGGCCATTGGACATTAAACTGCTATAGCTCACTCTGTTAACATTTTTGGTCCATAGTTATTTTGAGGTTGGATGTGATTCATTGTTCAGTTGGTATGTCACTTCAGAGTTCAGAAAGTTTGTTGGTGCAGCAAAGAAAACAAATGTATAAATGCAAATTTTTGTCACATGTTGTCAAAAGATTAAGTTTCTAATTGTCAAATTTTTACTTAAGGTACTTAAATGGTGCATACCATTAATACACAGGACTGACTGGCTGTCTCTACATCAGTTCGCAAGGTGGCATTTTGAGTGGTGTGCCTAAAGTGATCTCACTGCTGTAAAGAATTAACTTTACAAAGAGACAATTTACAATCTTGTCAATTGTGCTGATCGTTCTATTGTTAGAAAAAGCTATAAAGTATTTGAATTTTAAATAGGAGCTACACCGAGGGATTAAAACACTAAACTGAACATGGGACATGTAATTGATCCATCATCCATCACCAGTTCTCTGCATGGTCTGTACTGTTTAATTTCCTGCTATGGGGATTTGAGCATGCTTGACAGTCAGCTTTTTTGTTGTGTAAATTTTTGATAAAGATGACTACATCAACAATGCCTCTGCAGGCGAGCAGAGCACAGACTGCTGGGTACTTTTTATCAACACAGTAGCCAAACACATGATTTCATGATATCTGAAGTAATTACCTTTCATATGTTAGCCTTCTTTGCCTTTCTGTAATCTTTCACAGTGTCTAAGCTGAGCATTAGATTTCCAGAACTGACCAGCTGATGGTAAAAAAAAATCACAGGTTCTCCTTAAACAGGGTGGCTGACTCTTTCAGAGTCCCTTTTGTCCACCTGTCTCTTTTAATCTCCGTAAGCTACACTGGAGCTCTTTTGATCTCGATGGTCATACGCATGTGAGAGCTGGATGTTCAGGGCCCTGTTTCTGCCAGGATACAGAGACTTTGACGGAAAGCAACCATTGGTTAAACTGATACCTTGATTTGTTGAGTCATGATGGCCATTATCATCTTTCTAAGGACTATGTAACAACTACTTGCATATACATCTGCAGTTAATTGTGGTTTAAATATACAAGGTTAGAAAGCATTCTTAATGTATTTTTTTTTCAGTCAATTCATAACAACTGCATGTTGTGCAGAAAATATATAAATTACTTGCTTGTGCTTTACAGTACAAAGTTTAGAGAGGGAGACGAGGCCTAAGTAAATAAGAGGAATGGTACGAAGTAGGGCTGGGCTATATCATACCGTTCACAGTAATACCGGTGTAATTTTGGGCAACGATAGGAAAATGAAATATCGCGATAGAATATGGGTAAAACGCGCATGCGCAGTGCCTATGTTTACATACGCACATGGCGGCGACGCAGAATGAGAAGAGCGAAAGTGGATCGTTGAATGAAACGGATGAACTAGAATTGGTTTGTAAAAATGCTGCAACTTCAGTGGTGTGGAACTGGTTTAGCTTTCGTCCGTCAGATACAAAACAAAGCACTATTTTTGGTAGAGCATGCTAGCGGGCCGTCGTTATTACCGTGTTGTTTGGAAAATACGGCACACTTAAAATCAATCCTTTGATTTTTCTGAAAATCGACAGAGCCCCTTATAATCCCGTGTGCCTTTTGTATGAATTCTGGTTGTGTTTACTGACCTCGAAACAATTTTATGTCGTACACGGCGCTCGAAAATCTGTCAAGTGTTTTAGTACGACTTTGCTAAGCTACGAACCCGCACCGCTTGATTGATTGTCGGAGCATTACGGCTGTCGTAGGCAGGCGCCTCGCAGAGTGATACGTACTGTGCTTCAACATAATATTACCGTATTGTGTGTGTATAACCTCTTTTTAAGTTTTGTGGATATTATACATCGTTATGCTGAGGATATGTCGGCCAATTTCCACTGGAAATGACTTTTGGTTAAACTGTTGGCAAGGAATTTGCACTGTTACATTTTTATATAACTTTAATGCACATAAAAAAAACAGCTGCTTGTTTAAGTGAAAATACATTGATGGGGTTTTTTGCACTAATAAAGTTGTGGAGTTGTAAAGCATTTTGTCTGGTGTCAATTATATAGTCAGTTATATCGTTATCGCAAAATTTCAAATGTATATCGTGATAAATATTTTTGGTCATATTGCCCTGCTCTAGTACGAAGAGTTAAATGTCTTAATAACCCCTTCAACATCTCCATCTGTCAGGATCTGCCTTGTCTTCAGGTATGGATGCTATTCTCCTAGAAAGGATCTTACATTGGTGTCAGGACAATGTGTGATATTTCTATCAAAATGACACAGGACAGTGTGCAGACAGCATGACTGGAAATCACAGACGATGGCCCCACAAGGCCAAGGTTGGATTGATTCTCTGTCTGCTTCTGAGTTTGTCTGACTGTAGTCTTTTTTTTTTTTCACTATATCTTGGAGTATATCTTTAAGTGAAGTATAATTGCAAACATTTAACATTTGTTATCTAATCTCTGGTCAGTTTACTTCATTATGTTCAATCCTCTGTTTGGATTGCTAGTAAATGTTAGCAATAGATCCAAGTTTTTCCAATAAAGCATCTGACATACGTTGCCTATATAAATGCACTAACAGTATTTTAACATAAAATGCGATGAACCTAGTCTTACAAGAAGTAATGACATAAAAAAAGAAGAATTGGGTGAGACCAAAGAGCAGAGCTAAAAGTATGTTAATGCTGAGCCTACTGCACATTCGTAAAGCAACCCTTTGCATTATTCACAGTTAAGTAATCTCACACTTTTATCCTGTAATACTATTTAGCTGTTTATCTACCTCATGCACTTCCACTTTAGTTAAACCTCGCCTCTGTCAGTGCGCCCCAGGGTGGCTGTGGCTACAATGTAGCTTGCCATCACCAGTGTGTGAATGTGTGTGTGAATGGGTGGATGACTGGATATGTAAAGCGCTTTGGGGTCCTTAGGACCAAGTAAAGCGCTATATAAATACAGGCCATTTACCATTTACCAAACCCCAATTGCGCAGGCTTAGAGACTCGTCTGTGACCCCTTAGCAACCACTGGTCGCTAGGGAATAGTGTGTATTTCCTGACACCAATCACCTGCCAAATAAAAATTTGAATTCCAGCCACTTTGGTGTAGTTGGAGGTCGCAGCGACTTTTGGTTGTCAGGTGGTTATTGGCTAGTATCTGTGTGAGTGAGGTTTCAGTTAACTTAAATTTTACAAACTGGCTTTTCTTTGTGTAAAAGGATCATGAAATCACAGAATTCAAAGACCAATATTAAGTAAATATAATCATGATGCTAATTCAAAATACATTTCTCCAAGCTGTGTTTAATTCTGGTGTGTGACAGCTGTCAAAAAATAGTTTTTGGAGAATTCTCTCTTCCGTTGACTGTGCCTTACTTGCTGTGTTTTGAACTTGTGTGACCCTAAAACTTGATTTCTGCTGTTTTTAAAAATCAAAGTTTTGTTCTCCTGAGACTGAGTGAACTCAGTCTCACTTTCAGCTGCCATCACTGCCTCTCTCCTCTATTTGGCAGGAGAGAGGCAGCGCTGTGTACAAAATAAAATAAAACCTGCATGAACAACCATTTATTTGCTTGTTAGCATGGTTAAAGTTTGTTTGTGCATGTTGAAAAAGATGAAAGAATACACTATTTTATTCTGTTCTCTGTCTACTCAGTGCTCCTCAGATCTTGAAGTACACTGTTAGAAAGAACAGACCTGATTCATAAACCCTAAGTGGTTGTTGCCACTGCATGAGAGTGACATGGATTGGATGTCTTGGGCAACCTCTTTGCTGATGCTACATTGTTGATTTTTGTTTCACTGAAATTCATATTGGATCTGATTTCAGTGTCAGTGATAAAAGCTGGTATGCTGCAAATGAAATGTTGGAGGACAGCAAGTGTTTAGGTTTCATGTTGCAGCTGCAAAGATTGTGAATGTCAGCTATATATTGGGGTGTTTTTATATTTGTTTTGTCATGTTTGATTTTTTTAAAGCAGAGGTTAGCTGGTTTGCGGACCATGCCTGTGTTAGTGTAGATAAGTGCATTTAGTGATGTCTGCTCCTGTGTTAAATGAGAGAACCTGAAATGTTCTCACTGATCTTACTGATGTATCAGTTTTTACTTTCTCTGGTGCAATTAGCTTAAAACGACCTTCGAAATGACAAATGGAAGCAAATTAGAGTGGGAATTGTCCAAGATGACTACTTAATAATCAAACAGGAGTACTTGGACGTAAAAGCCTGCCTCTAATACCAACTTGCTGGCATCTGTGGTTAAGGTTAAAAAAAAAAAAAAAAAAGAAGACCCATGGCTACTGTTTGAGGAAATGCGGTAAATAGCACACCAGTATAAAGACACAAGTGATGGCACAACCAGCACATAACATGTCCCCATTTTCTCACTTGGAGGGAAAATGGTATGGGCAGTGATGACACTGAATTTGAAGTGCCTGTCTGGGTATTTACTGAACACCATGGTGAAAACCACAAAAGCCTTCGATAAGAGACATCTCAGATGTCTGATATGCTGTCTTGCATAAATCTTAACTTGTGACATTCCACATAATGGAGCATTGTGCTTTTATTGTATTCTGCAGCACTCATAGAATCCTTTGGGAGCTCATTTGAATGAATATTTTACCAGGCATAATCCTTTCTTCCAACTCTGTATCTTAACTAGACATTCTTTTCCTATGATGAAAGTAAACTTAAAAAAATACATTCCAGTTTTTATTTTGTGTAAATTACGCATATATTAGCATCATTATCATACAGGATTGCAAACAAATGCACTGAGTTATTTATCGCAGTCTGCTGTTCTCACCTTGTACTTTCTACCTTCTTACCTGTTCAGTCATTCTCAGTCTAATTATATCTAGCTGCATTTGTGTCAGTGCTGCCTTATTTACTTTCTCTCGCCTGCATTCACACTCAGTTCTGCTTTGGCAGTTACCGCCTCGCTTTCCCTTCCCATTCATTATTCAATGAGTGGTTGCTTGGATGTCCACGGATCTGGATCCAAACTTCATCCTGAGATACCTCATGCGGCACCTCATGCGGCGACTTGTAACATTAGTAGCTGTCTCTATCATGTCATGCTGCAACAACACTTCACATACTGCTGGCAGTGATACCTGCTGGTGTTCCTGACAGGATGAGTGCATCTTTGTGAAGTGAATGTGCCAGCTCATTGTTGGCATCAGCTGATACGGGAAGGTCGGTGGTTGTGGCGTTTGGACTTGTTATGAATATGTACTGACAGCAGGCGAGCAGCAGAGGCAGTGTTTGATCTGGGATCTACATGGACAAGGTGGGAAAGGAGGAGTAAAGCAGGGTGAGCTCAGCTCGGACGTGTGTTAATGTTACAGCAGGCTAGGAGAAGACTGCTGACACCAAAAGAAGTGCCGTCTCATGCCTGGCTGACTGCATGAAAAGGGCAGGATGAGAGGGTAGAGAGTTGGGCAAAGTTTGTTTGTGTTTGTTTGACAAACAGGAAAAGAAAAAAGAAGAGACATGATGTTACAACAGGGCCCCTACAGCCATTTATTTTCATTATCGATTAAAGAATTTATTTACTTGCTCTTCTTAGTATTCAACATAAAAGAAAACAATAGTTAACCAGAGTCTAAGATGAATCTGTCCTATATTTAAGAAGCCAGAGGGTGAAAACAGATTGGTTAGCCACACATTTCAATAGATGTTTAATGGTTAGCTCATGAATTAACTAACCTCTTTGCAATCTCAGAAGAAATTGAAAAAGAATGAAGATCTTTTAGGTAATATGGTCTGATGTTTTAACAGCCAAGGCCCCGGTAGGATCAGTAGTAACACTGCTTCAACAGTCCGCTGGCACGAGTGGTGGTGCAGATGGGAAACATGGGTATGTTTTGCAAATGCATTGGAATAAAAATTATATTGGTAATAAGAAATGAAAAACACTCAGCCCAACAGTGTCTTTTGAACAAAGATGGGCTAAAACAACAGCCATGCAATAAAATCTTCCCTTTATGAAGGTTATAAAACTCTGTTTTTCTTGGAACTGCAGTAGAATGATGGTCATTGTTGCTTTGAACTCCGCTCTACTGTTTTGCGTCACATTATACTCTCAGTTTTCACTTTTTTTGTTTTTTTTAACCCCTTCTCTACCAGCGAAGGGAGACTAAATAATGAAATACTGATGCTCTGGTAAGGTAGCAATTGGCTGTTATTTTCTTCTGCAGCCAACACTCTTTGTCCCACCTGCAATTTTCTACCAAATTAGTACTATTACCAGCAGACACTGACGCATGGAACAGTAAACAGGCAAGACTTTTCCACACATCTGTGTACACATGGTCTGTAGTCAAAGGAGGACCTGGATGACTGAGAACCTTCACAGACACATGGTCTGTAGGTTATCACATCTGTGAATCATCTAGTGAACTATACCTCTGCTGTTAATGGTAACATGTCAAAAATAACATATCTTTTGAAATGTGTTATTTGGCTGAATAAGGAGGATTTAACATTGAGATGAGAATGTAAAAGAGCTCATGTTAAATAGCGCTGGCACTGGGAGTCTTTGTTCTGCTTGTCACTAAAGGTAGTTTTTTGTTATTTAGATTCTATGCATGGTGGTGTATAATGCACAATGAATTTTAGGCATCTCAGGGGACTCCTCAGTGGTGTTGTGTCAAGAATATGAAGGAACATTCCTGTATACACTCACTGTATACACCTTACTGATACTTGTTCTCTCTGTATTTAAAACTGTCGTAATTTTTCACGTTATAGATCTAAGAAGTTGCTGGAAACATTCCTTTTGGTCCATGTTGATATGATAGCATGACACAGTGGCTGGTTGCACGTCCAGTTGCATCATTTAGGCAAAACTCCAGCTCCACCATTTCCCAAAAGTGCTCTGTTGGATAGAGATCTGGTGTCTGTGGAGGCCATTTAACACAGTGAACTATCATTGGATGGACATGTTCAGCCCCAATACTCACTACTCCACCACCAACAGCTTGAACTGTTTACACAAGGCAGGATAGATGTATGCATTCATGAAGCTGGCATCCAAATGGAGAGTCTCAGTTTCTAGTTTGTAGCTGCCAGGAGTGACACTTATTGTAGTCTGCTGCTGTATCCCATATGTTTCAGTGTTCAACATTGTTGTGCATTGGTTGTCATGAGCGGTTGTTTGAGTTACCTTTCTATCAGCTTGAGGCTTGAGCAGTCTGGCAATTCTCCACTGTCCTCTGAAATCAAGAAGGCATTTTCTCCGCTGCTCACTGAATATTTTCTCTTTTTCACACCATTCTCTGCAAACCCTAGAGATGGCTGTGTGAGAAAAACCCAGTAGATCAGCAGTTTCTGAAATACTTGGGTTGTTTATGCAAAATGAGTTAGTCTATGTTTGAACTCACTCAAATCGCCTTTTTTCCTCATTTTTTGCTCATTTGAACTTCAGCACCATGTATTCATGCCTAAATTCATTGTTTGAATTAATGAGCAGTTGAACAGGTGTACCTAATGTCTCTGTAGGTTCTCAGTCATCCAGGTCATGGTAGCCTAAGGCAGGGGCAGGGATAGCTCAGTAGGTAAAGTGGTTGCCCCATGATCGGAAGGTCAGGGGTTCGAAACCACTGAACGGCTACCCTGAGTTATGTACCGTCCCTACACACTGCTCCCTGGGCCCTGCACTGGTGGCTGCCCGCTGCTTCACTGGGTGAATGGGTTAAATGCAGAGCAGTAATTTCCCTACGGGGACTAACACACACACACATTAGCCAGCGGTCCCCAACCTTTTTTGCACCGCGGACTGGTTTATGTCCGACAGTATTTTCACGGATCGGCCTTTAAGGTGTCGCGGATAAATACAACAAAATAAAACTAGTACCGGTACCGAAAAAAGAAGATTTATTCATAACACACGGGAAAAGACCCAGGGAAACAGAGTTAACGATAAAGTTAACAATTTCTTTTTTTAATCCAAAAAAATAAAAACTCCGAAAACCAGAAGTTTCACACCCGAGCCTCAACTTTTGTGGCCTGGTACCAAACGGCCGTGGTCCGGGGGTTGGCGACCGCTGGTCTTAAGAGCTTGGGAAGAAAACAAGTGGTCTTTAGGTTTCTTGAAGATGTTTAACCTCTTATTCGAGAAGCATTTTTAATTCTTAAACCAAAACCTTCATTAGGTGTACATAATGAAGTGACTGTCAGTGTATAGCCATATCTGTTCTCATTCCAAGTATTTGTTTATTGAAGATAATTTCAGGACTTGGGCAGTCAAACATAAAACTGATATTTTTCAGCTCTGCTATGGAAAAACACCTATAACCATTTCCTTCCCCCTTTCATATCATCTGCCAATATTATGAACTTGTTCTGTGAGACAATTTGTCATTGTCAGTGTCATCAGGCAATGTTGAGTTCACACTCTGGGTCGGTTATTTTGCTCTTTACTTTGCAATTGTCAGGACAGGTGATTAAATCACTGTTGCCACAATGACCTCCCAGAGTTGGAAAACCCTCTCTCAGTTAATCGATTGCAGAACTGTTGAGGACACCAAGGTTATTTCTTTGTGAGATTTTGTTTTTGTTCTGCAAGTAGCAGTTTTAGTCACCTACTACAATTTAGCTTTCTGCAGTAAAAAACTTTTATTTTACATTTATGAATGAATTGACTGTAGTTTCTAATTGCCAAAATATTTTATTTGTATTGATATGTAATTAAGAAAAACATTAACTCTTACATTTCAGAAATTGGTCAATGCTGTAATTTAAATCTCTCATAAATTAGTGGGCAGGGATAACTCAGTAGGTAGAGTGGTGGCCCCATGATCGGAAGGTCGGGGGTTTGAATCCACTGAAAGGCTACCCTGAGGTACCCCTGAGCAAGGTACAGTCCCTACACACTGCTCCCCGGGCGGCCAGTGGCTGCCCACTGATTGAATGGGTTAAATGCAGAGAGGAATTTCCCCACGGGGATCAATTAAGTATACATTATTATTATTATTATTATTATTATTATTATTATTATTATTAAATTGCGTGAATGAATTTTTGAAAATGTCTTTATGACCAAGGCTATCCAGGTCAGAATCTTTCATTGTGTGATATAGCCTAAAATTATATCCAAGCAATGCAGGGAGGTTTATGATAATATATAATGAAGAAAGAAAAACCCAAACCTAGATTGAACAGTGTTTTATTAGTGATTGTGACTTGCAGGAAGCAGCATTTAGTGTTTTTGACTCAACTGGTAAAACAATTTTCTTGGATATTTGGCAAAGCATTAGACTACTTTGTTGGTTTTTAAAGTAGATCCCTTTTCAATATATTGTCATCAGAGGCTGAAATAGCTCTTGCTGTCAGACATGTCTGGGCCTCAACATTATATGCGGTTTTCAATTGTCCCCAGAATAAGCTGGTAGAAGTAAAATAAATAAATAAAAATTACTAATTATTGAGCTCCAGTCAGCTCACTTCAGTTACTTTGCAGGAGAAATTTCTGCAACTTTTCTCTTTCGTTCTCTGGCAAATATTCCAGAGCCTGCGACAAAGAATGTAATGTGTGGAGACAGGGCAAAAAACACCCGAGACACTACTGAGCTGCCTTGTCATGCTGCAATCTGATACTTTTAGATTGCAGGCACAATTTGGTATTATTTTCTCTTTCTGTCAATATTTTCCATCTTTAGTCTGTTTTTGAATATGAATCGTCATGGAGACATGTTTCAGATGATTTGAAGTAATTAGTGTTCTGTAAGAGGGGAAAAAACATCTTTTATCTCAGCAGGTGACAAGACACTAGTCAGAAATGAGCACATCTAATGCAATGCAATATTTTCTTCCTTTCGGGATGAATGGCCCTGGTAAGATGATGGTATTTTTCCTAGCTCTGTCTGAAATCACAAGCTTTGGAAATACTACACAGGATAAACACATTTATATAGAGAGGTCTGAACAAAAATGAATATTTTTAACTATATTGCCTATTTTACAATATTTCTACAGTGACGTGGCAGTTTAAATAGGAACCTATTTGGTTATTTGTAGAACTACAACTAATCAGTAATACGATAAATCCTTTTATTAAATCAAAGCATTGCTATAACTGTTTTTCATTTTTGATTGCTACCTTTGTGGCTTGTTCATTTTATATATAAAGTAAATCTGCATATAAAGTAGAAAATACCCTTTAATAATTTGACTGGAGACTGTGGCACTAACCTGTCTTTTTGTAAGTACTCGACTGTTCGATTTGACCTGGGTAGAAAACATGTTTGATGAGATTGAAGTTTATTCCACTGCAAGTGCTTCCTTCATAGCTGTGAACTAGGGCTGCCACGAATAATCGACTAGTCAGGATTGCATCGACTATCAAAATCGTTGACGACTCATTTAATGTCGATGCGTCGTTTGAAGCTTTGTATGATCCTGAAAGATGCAGGAATAAGTAGTAGGATTTAAGAGTGTAGTAACGGAGTGAAACAGAAGATGGCAGCACTGCATGTACATGCCCAACCTATTGCAGAATTCATAGCGCCGCCCAGCCAATTCCAGTTTCCAATAATGGCGGCATCTACTTAGTTTTAATATTACTCTTTCTGGTTAAACTTTTAAGATTTCAGGCGAGAATATAGGTAATGTAACTTCAAATATCTGCTCGGTTTATCAAGACATCACATATTTGCAAAAGTGCTCCAAAGTTTTCGGAGACGTCTGTTACCCACCAGCTTGATAGCTAGCCGAGGCTTCAAGCCTCACTAGAGCCGCCGAGAACACCAAACTCAGCACATCGTTTTCAGATCCCCACGGTCTTTCACTACTCAGGTTAAACATTATATATAATCAGTTAGATAACTTAAAAAATTTTATTGTTTGGCTTTTTTCAGTGTTTTATTTGTTCCTGAGTAAATTGGTTTAGCTAAAATTAAAGTTATAGTTTTCACACAGCTGAATAAACGTCAAACAGAAAACTGATTAAACAAAAGAATGAGATGGTTGAGAATTTACTCCAATGTCCTGTTTGTTTTTATATAGCAAGGAAAAGACTGTTGAGTTTATTAAACTTCACCGAGATAATCTACAAAATTACATTAAAAGTTTAATAAACTATCATCTTTAGTTTTAGTTAGCACATACCTTAAACACTTTAAGCTGTAAGCTAAAGATGGTTATATAAGAGCAGATGCATGCTGGTGCAATAAGCTGTAAGTTTTACGTCCAATGGATGCATGATCTGATCGTTTGTGGCAGTCCTACTGTGAACGCAGTGCTGGAACAATTGTTGTGTCCTTTAACAACTTCATTAAGTCGCTGAGCTTTACAAAATTTGGATTCTCAATCATACTGGTATTTTTATGATAGAGAGCAGAACCTAATTTCTATGGACCCCTGAAAGTAGGGGAAGAATACCAATACAAGATATGTGGAATGTGTCTTATTTTACAGGAAACAAAGTTACTTTTTACAATGAGTAGTGGCTTTGCAGTTCCATCCCGGATAAGACCCCATTTGTCATAGCCTGATTCATTGACTGTAACAAAGAGTGTAAGACCATTTAAGGAAGTAACTTGAGAATTAAAATTGAAAAATTGAGGATTTATTGACAAGAACATAAATAAATCAAGAGCACATGCTTTTCAGCAGGTCAGTTGTGTAATGTAGGCATGTGCGAGTGGAAGAGTGGAAAAAAAAAAAGAAATGTGAGAAATCATGCTGTACTTATACTGGTAAATTTAGAGAGTTGGTGTCAAAGATGGAAAGAGTGGCTGTAGGAAGGAGGAAACTTTTAGTCTAACGTAGTGGACCCAGGTATAGCCCACAGAGCTAATTTTTTTCCCATTAGCTGCTGCAGAACAAAGCACAGCACAAAACCAAAAAAAAGACCAGAGACAACTAGTGCCTTATAGCGTCACAAGTGTTTCATCTTCTCATTCACATTTCCAGGGACAGTTTATTACCCAATGAAACAAGTATTTGTGTGTCTTTTCTCAGCTGATTTTTCAGGGGTTTTTTCAGTTGAAATTTTTCATTTGCACTTGAAAATGACTTTTATGTATTCTTTTTTTTACTTTCTGCAGTACAAGATCTATTACATACTATAATGTATCTCAAATTAAAACTGTTAATCGGACTTACCTTAAGTACGTTAGAATAATGCCTTAACAGTACAATATGTTATACTAAGTTTTATAATTATGTGCAGCCTTACGTGATAGCCATAAAACCTAAGAGTGAGGTATGTATTTGAGCAAGTGACTCAGTAACATTAACATTTGGATGGGTCAGGATCTGATGGTAAATTATGTTCTACACATCCTACAGAGCAGCTGTTCAGCAGATTATTTACATGATGGGATATTTTTTATTAATGCATTCCACTAGATCAATTCTGCACTCTACAGAATTTATGCAGAAATCACACAAATTTATCCACACATTCACAAGCAATTCCAAATAGCAGAGTTTGCTGGTATATCAAAAACATTGATTTTCCGTCAGCTATTAAGCTCTCATTGAGCTTAATTGGCTCACTGTTTTTGGAGGGAATTACATACATAAAACCTGGTTTAAAGTGAATTATTATTAAACTGAATCACTTGCTCTGGTAGACTGCACTAGTTATAAGTGCTTCAGTTAGTGGATCACTTGCAGAACTTTGAACTCTCATGTAGACATAGTCAGTGTTAGTAAATCTGGGCCGTAGTGCCACAGTGCTGATGTGAGTTTTCTGCATTCCACTGAACATTCAGGGAGATTTTCAGTTTCTTGTTGTTTTCACTTGCCAGGGGTCTGTGGTAGCAATAAATTAATTATTAATAATTTCTTGAATGAATTTAAAATAATTGTTTGTTTTTTTCTTATTAGATGTCTGATCTACTGATTTTACTGCAATACCTAGCAGTAAAATAAAACCAAATTATCTTGTAGACCTTCTAGTACTCAGATATGTGATATTAAATCTGAGTTCTTGCTGTGCTTATGATGACTTGCTTGCAGCTTTTTGTCCTTTTATTTTTTAAACCAGAGAAAATAAAACGGGTGACCTGAGGTGCATATAAAATATCAGCAGCTACACCAACTTTGGTCAGTATCTGTGTTAATGCTTGATGTCGCTATGCATATCAATTAGACCTCAAGGCTACATTTACATGAGGTCTCTAATGTCATCTCTAAACAGGAATATTTCTGCTCATAGTTAAAGCTGATTAAATTGCATAAGGAAGTTTCATAGGACATTTCCTCATGACTCCAAAATGTACAGAAGGTAATTAAGCTATATGAATGATGAATCAACTTATGTCAAGCTTAGGCTATACGATTTTTAAAATCTTAGCCAATTTTGAAATTGTGTTTGTTCAAAGAAAAGGAACTAGAATATTTTTTTGTGTGAAATCTCAAACATGAACATACTTAAATGATTTCCAGGTAATGGTGCATTACACACTGGGATTATTGGGATCATTGTGCTATCTCACACGTCCTCATGGGGACACAGACAAAGAAAAGTGAAGGCTTTGGAGCTACAGCTTGCTGTAACTTTGCAGTGAGGAAGAAAACAACAGCATGAGGCTGAATGAGTCTGTATGAAATAGTGGGGGAAGAAACGGTAAACAACAGGGAAGTGAGATTTTCACTCTCAGCAATATCTGCCAACACTAGTATGCTAGCTAATGTTAGCCTCAAGGGCAATATTGTTTACACTGTTTGGCAACACAGCTGGCTACTATGAGACTGATGCTATTTAGGTCGTATTGTTGTCACACATCAGAAAGATTTCCTCCATCTCAGATCTGCAAATCAAAATTACAATGGGTCTTTGTTTTCTTTGTTTTGCAGTCACCATTTTAAACATCCTATCATTCACTTTTGTCTCTTTTTACAGTTAACACTCATTTGCTGCTGTGAAATTCCTGATTTAATCATAATCAATCACATTTTAAATGTGAAAAATGTTAGTTTTATCAGGATGGCTCTAATGAGTCCACCACCAGTTAACGCTAAAGAATATTTCAGTAACCCCCTCACATTACCAAACAATCTGGGCTGAAAATTATTACTGGCTAAGATTTTGGAAAAGATTTTTCCTAAAGAATTAGAAAGCTGGAATAAATCAAAACACTTTAATGTATGCCTGGCATCAGGAGTTGGCAATCTGATGATCTAATATCATGGTGATCTACAACTGAAGTTGATTTCACTCTTAGGAGTCATATAGATTGTAAAATGAAAATATGTTGATTTTTACTTTATCCCCTTTCTGTTTGTGTTTCTTTACCTACAAGCTGACAAGGTTGTTGTTATGTTGCTCCTTGATGTCATTTAACTGACAGACCCCAGTTGCACATATTTGATCTGCTGCAGCAACCTAATAATTTTCCTGTTTGACAGCCTTAGTCAGCTTAGCACAGCAGCAAATGAACCAGTTCGCCATATGCTGCAGTTGGGACCCTCCTTCTTCTAGTGGCACTCTCAGAACAAAGAAAGAGGACAGCTGTTGGCAGCTGCATTACTGAGACAATGGAGTTGGAGCAGAATCACATTGTGATGTCTTGAGGTGGATTAGGAGGTATCAGTGTTGCCTTAACCTCCTAGGACCTGGCGTCCACATATGGACATCACATTTTGGGTTATTTAGACCAAAATACTCAATTTTGCTCTACAAGGGCCTGATATCCACTTACGAGGACATTATACTGCTACTGTTTTATTGAAATTTTAAACGAATACCCTCATATGTGGCTCTATTTTTCTTAGAAACAAAAATTAGGTTAAAAAAAAAAATCTGGTAATTCTTTGTTTTTACATTTTTCAGGCCCCAATCAGCCCAAATATCAAAGAGAAATAAAAAATGCATGCCATGGAAGAGTTCGGGTCTTAGGAGTTTAAAGAAACAGCACAGTTAACCCTTTTCAAAAACACAGCAGAACACTGCAGATGCACTGATGTTCTCATTGTGTGTGATTGACTGAGAATGAAAAATCCAAAGGAGTTTTGGAGGTTACTATAACTTGTACTTTTGAGAGATTAAGTCATTCAGAGCAAAACAGAGTAATATGTAAAAACAAAAAACCAAACAAACATTGTGCATTATTTCATGATGACTGATGTCCAGAGCAACAGTAACATTACGTTTCCTTCTTTGACAAGCCAAGCAAGACACTTCACCCGTTGCCTACTGGTGGTGGTCAGAGGGCCCGGTGGTGCCAGTGTCCGGCAGCCTCGCCTCTGTCAGTGCGCCCCAGGGTGCCTGTGGCTACAATGTAGCTTGCCATCACCAGTGTGTGAATGCATGTGTGAATGGGTGGATGACTGGATGTGTAAAGCGCTTTGGGGTCCTTAGGGACTAGTAAAGCGCTATACAAATACAGGCCATTTTTTACCATTTAACAATACTAGAGGGTACACAATCAAGCCACAGAAATTTCAGGTGGTTTCAGACTGAAATGCTAACTGCTAGAAAAATCAGGTTATTTCCAGTCACCAAACATATTCTCACTAGGACATGTTTTTAAAGCAAAAATCTCAGAAATGCTGACAGATGACATAAAGCCAAAGAGATACAATCTCAATTACTTGTTTTCAAAATGGTTAGTTGTCGGAAGCTTTTATTATTCTTTTTGAAATTATCCTTGTTTGGGGCAACTGTTGAATAAATGCTACCAATAAAAATATCAGCTTTACAGACATATACAAACCTGCCACATTAATATGATCAAATGAAAGTAAATAGAAGATAAAATATGACAAATCAGTTTCTATTCCATCAGCAGCCTGAAAAGATGACATTTCTGTCTCTCTTATGACTTTCAGAGCCACATCCTCAAGAATAATGACCACATGACTATAAAAATACTGTCCTCGCTAAAAGATAAATACAAGAGGTTCACAGTCTTACAGAGCCCTCACACAGGATGGCAAGTTGGTTACCAGCCTCTGTACTGACACCCATCCAAATAGGTCAGGTGTTTGATCCAAAGAGTTGTAAAGTTGGAAGTGCTATTTTAGACACCTCTGGCTCATGAAGTATCATCAAGTATAAATCCTACTCATTTTTCACATGTAAAGACATTACTCATGCTTACATCAGCATGATCTTCTCCTGGTTAAGTCACTGGTAGAAGTCAGACTAACTTATTACTGTCCTAAAAATACAGTATGTTATTAAAGAAATAGACAAAAATGATTTTATATAGATCGTTTTCTTCACTCTTGTTTCAGCTCAGCTCCATGGGAATCTTTACCATACTTGTTTTCACAGTCTGTGGCCAACAAGAGCGTTTTATTCTTTGTTATGATGATACTACAGTGCAACATCAAGAGGTTCTGATCTTTACGTACTACATCAAATTGGAGTGAAAAATCAGTCTGATAATTGGAATAAAAAATCATAGAAATTCACCAGTGTGGCAATGAAGGCAGGATTTGATAAAAAATTTTTTTTAGATCTTATTATTTCAGATTTAATTTTGAAGTAAATTTTCTGTATAACCACCTCTTATACTCTCATACTTTCCTTTGTCACACAGGAAGGAAAAAGGCAATTTTTTTTTCTTTGTCTTTCATTGGATGTTTTGATCAGTATAAAATTTGATTTTTATTCAGTTGAACAAAATGACAATATGAATATATTACAAATGTGTTTGGAATACGATGGATGGTGATGGTAATTTAATTACAGGGTGAAATGCAGTCAGCATTTTATTTTGTATTTCAGGGAAATATTACAATTTGTTGACTGTGGCAGTTTTAAGCTGTGTTATCTTCTTTGTTTCTCTCTTAGCTGTTGTATTGATTCTTCTTTGCACCCTGTTGGCATTTTTACTCAATTAAAAGTGTGAGAGAACCTGCAGTTTACAGTCCTTCTTGTTGATCTGGTGTAAATAGCTGCCCATTTAAATCCCCTCGATGTTAACTTTGTGTTTGTGCCCTGAATGAATACTAGGTCTTCAGCATTTGTGGTGATAAATGCTTGAGACACTGGTTCAGCCCACTTGCTGTCATAGTACAAGGTCACTTGTGAGGGATTTTTCTCATCATGGACTCAGACACAGTCTGGCATTTTAACTATCTTTTTCATTCTGTGATCTCACTCTGGGCCAGAGCTGTAGAATTATATGTTGTTGGGATTTTTTGATGGTGTAAATGTGAGTGTAATTGTTATCTGTCTCTTTGAGTTGGCCCTGCAATGGTCTGGCGACCCATCTGGGGTCCACCCTGCCTCTCACCCTGTGGCAGCTGAGACAGGCTCAGCCCCCCAAAATGCTCAATTGGATAACAAGAATATGATGAATATATATATCCATTTATATGAAATTATTTTAGTTGTTTTTAAATCTCATTGTACAAGTGTATAGTGACAATCAAAGCCACTTTATTCCATTCTGTTTTAAAAAGAAAAATCATGATGTACAGGAGACAGCAGCTGGTGGTTTCCTGACTGAGCCGGTGAAGGAGTAGCAGTGCTTCGAACCACAACAGAGTATCTATTGTTGTAGCACAACAGGAGAACGCTGCTGTGTGTGTATCGTAGGCAGTATGACCTGTCAGTTGCAGCAACTCTAAACTTTTTATCAAGTTGACACAGTTTAGGAATAAAACTCTGAAATTGCAGGAACTGAAAGTAAACAATAGTACCAGTGCTGTGGTTTTCTCCATAAATATTCCATGTTATGCAGGGATTTGTAGCTTACCGTGTGACTTTGTGACAAACTGATTCACACGGTGCTGAAACACTCAGTGTGTTCAAGTGTGTACTTCCAGTCCTGCAGTGTTTTTTTTTTTTTTTCTTTGTGTGAGTGTGTGTGTTTAACATGTGTGCATCTCGCCTGTGATTTGATAAACTGACTTGTTTACGGCCATCTTTGAGCACCACAACATGACCTTAGATGTTTTTGCTGTGAGACGTCTGCAGAGCGTAAAAGGAATTGACACGTTTCGCTAGGTGATGCGTGTTCTTAAATATTTGGATTCAGCTTTGTTTTAAAATTGTAAAATAAGGCAGGCAGATAAAGTACTATGGGGCACAATTCCCTTGACTGGAATTTTTTTGTTCACACAGTATAAATGTAAAACAGCAGCACATTATTCCAGACAAATGTAAGACTAAAATGATGAATAGAAAAAAAGAGTAAAAATAGTGAAAACTTCAAAAAGAAAAAAATATTTTAAAACAAATCATGAAAGCTCCTCTTCGTGCTATGTTATATAATATTTTAATTGACTCTGAGTGCTAATCAAAGGATTTACTTTCAAATTCCTTTTTCTATCATATTTTTTTCATTGGCCTTGAAGTCTACATTAAAGACTGAAACATAGTTTCCCTTTTTATTGCTGCGCTTACTCCCTGAATCCGATGACCATGTCTGCTGTGATGTTTTTGCCCTGCACCTCTCAAAAACGGCCAATACTGTGCAGTTGTGCAGTTGTTTAATGTACTGTTGTAGTATTGCATTGGGATTTAGGTTTTGCTTTATGTTAGCTATTGTCAGCTATTTTTTGGCTTCACGGTATTACCATTACTTGTGATGGAAACACTAAACTTCCTTTTTATTGGAATTTTTTCCCCTGTTAAAGCCCATACAGAGTTAATACAAATTCTTTTTTTCTGTGGGAGAATGATTGCAAGTATTTATTATGACTAAGGGTGACCACTCTTGATCACAAGCCAATTGCACCAGGTTGCCTTGAGGGAAGCAGCCTGACTAACTTGGACTGACTGGCAAAGATTGAAATTATTTTATCAAGCAAACATATTGCTAATATGTTGCAGTCAGTCTGTGCTGATACTCGACCCAACTGGTTGGGAGGTTGGGAACTGGTTGAATTCTTGTTACATACCTATATAAAAACAATGTTGCTGAGCTCTTATGTCATTTTGCTGTTAAATCACTGTACTGCAACAACAATGTCACCATTCCTGTTTGACTTACTGTGTCACATCTATGAGGTTCTGGATGGTTTACCTCAGCGGTCTCCAACCTTTTTTGCGCCACGGACCGATACCGGTCCGAGGCCCAGGGGTTGGGGACCACTGATTTACCTCACTGGTTGAGCAGGCAAGTCAGTTATACAGATGAAATGCAGTAGCCTAGATTTGGGAACTTCCCACGAGGCCGTTTCTTCCCACGCTCTCTTGCCCTCTTTTCTGTTTACGTCATATTACTGTACTATCAAAAAAAGGCAAAAAAAAAATATAAACCCATCCATCCATCCATCCGTCTTTCGTCTTCCAAGTATCCAGTTCATTGTCATGGGGACGGGTGGGGGCTGGAGGACAGGTCAAAAGAAATTGACCAGATTCCAGCTTGAATCTTAATGTAAGTAGTTAATATGAATTTCAATGTATGTAGATGGCACCAAATTTGCAGTTTTTGTCAATTAATCACAATTAATTGCTGTATTATTCCAAACAGATGGAATCCAATTGCCAGCTTCACCCCATTTATTTGCAAAGTCATAGCTTTGCTCCGTGTGACTGATGTTATATTGCCATCTTGATGCACCAAAGTTGCTCTGAAGATGACAGCTGACTGTGATCGGTTATAGATCTGGCCCCCCGTTTTCGAAGCAACCATTTTCAATGGCAACAAGATCACAACTTTTTCTACACAGTTTTTGTGCTATGGTCTCAAACAGTTGTTTTCCCTAGTGGCTCCCTGATTGTAGTTTAAGCTCTCATGGGTGTCTAGAAATGGGGCTGCATTATAGACAGAAGCTGCTAACACCTTAATGAAAATGCATAATTCAGTGTTTGCAACAATTTTTTTTCAACATTGTTTTTACAGCTTAAAGTCACTGGATAACTAATGTTATTCTGCTCTATCTCCACGTTTCTCTGCTGTATCTACCTTTCTCTGTTGGCCTGTGCTGTTTTGCTTTTCCCCCTCCTACTTCACTCCTTGAATGTATTTCTTCTTCCTCACCTTTACATCATAGGTCTTTACCACTTATTCAACAAGACTATTTCTTGCGCTCTCTATTTTTTGTATGCTCTGTGAGCCCTACAGCTGTGGTAGTGGATTACAGAGGCATGAGGTTAGGGGTTACTGGAAACAGGGTGCAGTCAACTTATCCGTGTTTTGCAGCTTCTGGTCTGAGAGCATTAAAAAGCTTGAAGGTGTATCAGCTGCTCTCTGCTTTGCATTTACATCATGGTAGTTAGAACTTTCCCCTGCTGGAAGGGGTCTTCTTTCCTACTTGGCAGCACTGCAGTCTTTCTTAGTCATTTCACTTATGGAGAGCTCCAAACCCTGCACTGTATGCATAAATAGCATGAGTATTTCACACCACTACAAATTAAGAGCTCCAGGCCAGCTGAGAAGAAGTTAGTCATTTTCAGTTCTGTTAGTTTGCAGGAATAAATGTTTGAGAACAAGCAGTTCCATCTATTGTTTGGGTTTGCTGGGACTGTGCTCCTTTATAAGCTTGCCTACAGTGGACTTTGTACTTAAAGGAAACGTATTTTCTTAAAAAATAAGATGACAAACATATGCAAATCAGGCAGATTTTCTCACAATCTGTTAGCTGAGATGTTATTAAATTTACTGATGCTGTTTAAATATGCTTTATATTGTTTTTGTAGGATTAAATTTATCTACGTATTTACTCAATGGCGGCATGAAACATGTTTCTTTTTGGAGAAATACATGAAGATTCTTGACTTTTAGAAATGTTGTCTTCACATTGGTTGTGTAGCAGAGTGACTCAGACTCCACTGTGTCAATGCTTTAAGCACCATTGCCAGCACGTGTAGTAGATAGAGGTGCAGAGTCTATTCCTAGTATTTTCCTAACTGTATTTAAAAAAAAATAAAAATAAATACTTGACAGAATAAATTAATATGCAAAATAGTAGCAAGTAAATGTAAGGGGTAAACCAATGCATTTTGTGCTAAGTTAAAAGGCCAACAGCTATGCTGAAAATCTCCAGCTGGAAGCACTTCACAGGCAAAGTATTTTATTAGCAGAGACACGATAATGTTGTATTATAACAAAAAGTAATGTTGTGAGTACTGAACTGCCAGACAGGAAATAAAATGCATGCTAAAACCAAGGCATTAATTTTAACTTCAGTATTAACATTGTATGCCATTTGTTACAAGCATGCAGAGAGAAGCATTATGAACTTCTCCTCTCTTGTCTAATACATGTTTATGTAAGATGTGCTGATTAATTGATGTTCGATGTGTTTGACCCACCCCTACTCCATTGTGATTGGATAGCTGGGTAAGGACTGACAGTGACAAGCGCACTATTTTACTGAAAGCTAAATATTTTTCATATATCATCATATTGCCAACATTTTTAACATTGTGGTCTTAATACTGGGCCTAATGTTCCTAACAATTTGCCAAAGTGACTAGTCAGTCAGTCTTAGGGAGTAAAAACAAGGACTTTACAAATCAAGTTATTTCACTGCCCTAATTGTCATTCTAAAGAGATCCCGTTGTATTTTCCAGATACAAGTAGATATATTAAAGTAGCGTGAGAAATGGTTTTAATTGACACATTTCTGTCACCTCATGGAGAATTTTGTCATATTTATTAATCTGGCGTTGTTTTTTTTAATCTACTCTGCCTATAACTATGGATTTAATTTTACAATGCAAGAATCTTAATGAGGAAAAAATAGATGAAACCCTTTCTGGTTTGCTTTTGTTGTGAATTGGGCCCACCCAACAGCAGGGAGTATGGCTGATTGATACCCTTTCTTTGCAGTTTGTGATTATCAGAGACAAATAGATGCCAGTCAGTCAAAGAATCGAGCAGCTTCAGGCAGCAGAGAGATAACATGAAAGACATGTACATTCAAAGACAATTAGAGAGCCCAGATATTAAAAATATGCATTTCCATAATGTCAGATAAGTCCATGGTTGCTCTTTTTTGTCTCTAGGGTGTCAGAACTTGCAGAAGAAAATGAGATGAGAGACTGTCACTAAGGATGACAGCGTGACTCTGACACCCTGCCTGTGAGAGAAAGCATGTGAAGGAGAGCTGGAAAGAGCGATGGAGAGACATCATTACAGTAAGGATCACAGTAAAACTGGTAGAGGCCGTCAACATGGAGGGAATAGATGCAGCAGATAGATGGCACAGAACAGGGAAAAGGGCATAGAGGGTTGAAGGGGAAAGAGAGTAAGGCAGAACATCAGATAGAGGCTGTCATAATATTCAAGTGACCAAATGCAGTGTGAGTGAGTGAGAGAGTTTGGGGATAAGAAAAGATAGGAAAAGAAATAACTGTAAGAGCTCCCTGTTGTTGCTCAGGGGGCTATTCCGAGTGACTGAGGCAGTCGTGATAAACCTGCCATCCTCTCCTGCCACCTCTTCCTCTCTGTAAATTCGCCTGTGTGCCTCACCGCAGGTAAAATGATGACAGACGATTATAATATCAGCTGACAAAAATGCCCTCTTTTAACTCGTCTCTTGGACATTAAGTGAGATTACTTCAACTCATTTTAACTCTAGTCCTAGTGGTAGTTTCAGGTCTTTGCGAATGTGAGAAAGGTGGGAAATGTTATGTAGTGTGAAATAATTTAACTGTGCAGAAGCAACATAATTTTCTTGGAACACCTTGTAAATGTAAGTGCGTATCTGTGCTTTTGTTTGCATATACTAGAGTTAAAACCAAGGTTTGTAATTAAGCCCATAATTTATCTTCTCTTAAAACTGTAGTGAGCTCTGTGGATTAGCACAGTAGGTGGTTATGAACTGTTATGAGGCCACAAAATGCTTTAGCAGATTCATAAAGTGAAAGAACCGCTTGTGAGTTTGGATTTGTTGATGTACTTTTGTGTTTTCCTGCATATACCGTGGGTTAAAACAGGCAGATGCTGTATAAAAAGAATCCATCCTTGGGGATAACAGAGAGCAGATAAAATGCTGAAAATGTTATTAGCTACCAGCTAAATGCTGATATATTTCACACATTTTGTTAAGTTTGTTTACCCTATGAGCAACTTTAGTGCATAGCAAATAATTATTTGATGTTGTTATTATCTTTTTAGTTAGACTTCTGCTGATTTTTATACATGATCATAAGCTTACTTGTGATTTGGTGTACTATTGAAACTTTCTGCGGTGGTTCTGGGGAAGTTTTATCAACACTGAGAAAATTACCTCACCACGATTTTCTTGGCTTGAGTTCAGAGGCTCCAAATTTATGACAGAAAGCCAGTGCATGGAGTTTAAAAAATGTGAGCACCTACCAAGCAGGGAATGTGAAAGATGTCAGGGATTTGAAATACGGGAAAAGTATGATTTAGTGTTTTAGAGCATAGCCTGCATGAGGTACGAAAAGTTAACATGTGTCGTTTGAATTCAGGATGTTGGTAACTGGCAACAAGGAAAAAGCCATGAATAGTGTTATCATGCCAAATGTCTGGCTTTCTAAAGAGCATATCTTAGAGAGGCTATCTGTATATGCAGAGGAAGTGCTTTAGTGGGTCATCCAAATTGCATCCGCTGGAACACCTTATGTAGGTAAATATACAATGGATGTATGAACCGAGAGGTGTGAAGCAGCCTGTGTTTCCTGACAAGGACTAAGAGCTGATTGTGTGGATAGTCAGTATAGTGAGGGTAAAGACTACAGTGATGGTTCATCCTGCAGAATAACTGCAGGCTGAGGCCAAGTTCATGGTCAAAACTGTAACAAAAATGCAGAGAAGGCAGCTGGAGCTAAAAGCCATGACGGCATTGGTTGGGCCCAAGGACAAGTACACGGGAATGCTTTTAACTGCTGTTCCCTATGGGAGAAAAACTGAAATTTTATTAAATCAAATCGAGGGGCTGGCAGGATGAGCCTGGACTAAAATGTCTCTGGTGAAAGAGCTTTGTAATTTTTGTGTCTGTGTGAACGTGGAAATGTCTAACCATATAAAGATCTTGTTTTTCTTCCATAATTGGAGTTATTTAGCCCTAAACATTGACTGTGTTTTTCTTTGTTTGTTGCCGTTTTGGGAATTGAAGGATCTGAAACCAGAACCTGGCCAGTATCATCCAACCTGTGCCATCTGGGATTTTTTTTTTTTCCGTTTTGTATTGCCATTATCTGCATTGCCATTGTCTGCAACCAGTCACTTTTACAAATGCTGGGGTTTTTTTTCGATTGCATCAGACCACATTCTTAAAGCAACAACTGCTCTTGGCAGCGTGTTTTAAAGTGTGTCTGACTTCAATCCATTACAACACATTTTTGTTACAAGTGTATTTTTCTTGCAGATTACAGCTTGAGGCAGCAATTCTTCCAGCTCTTCAAGAAATTAAAGTTCTTTGCCATTGTATCAGTTCCATTCAGTGCTTTATCTGCCCACATCTATGTCGTTGGTTTGCACTTGGAGTGTGCTTTGTTAGAATTTCAAATTTATCTGGACTAATACTTGTGACTGACTTCAGGACCTAATTGAGTCTGACAAGTTAGTCATTTTTCTGAAGTTTTCCTCCTACTGTAATAACTCCATTTAGCTTTTGATATATATATATATATATATATATATATATATATATATATATATATATATATATATATATGTGTGTGTGTGTGTGTATATGTATATATATATTACACATTTCTATTATTTCAAAGTATCATGTTCCACCTAGGGGGAAAAACCTTAAGTGATTTGCTAACTTTAGCTTCTATTACAGATGTATGCATCTAGACACATGGTGAGTGTAGAAGAAAACATACTTTATATAAATTCATACATTCTGACAAATATAAGCTATGCTGATTTTCCAAAGCTTGTAAACAAATCCCAGAAGAGGTGCATGAGGTCTGTGCGGAAAGGTTACTGTGACACTAAAAAACATGCATACACACCTGACGATCATAATTATCATTCACCACTTCAGGTACTTCAGGTTTTCACTTACTCTTACTCTGGCTGTATTGTGTCCACAAGCTCCCTGCATAAATTCTGAAATAAAACATTCAGAAAATCAATATGCCGCTCATGGCTGTGTCTAATTTTTAAGATGAAGGTCATGACCCTTTAGAGAAATCTCGTGTTGTGTATTAATCAGTTAAAAAAAAGAGGAAAACAAACAACAATTTCTCTTGTTACTGAAATAACCAAGTTTATTTTGCAATTTTAGGTAGTTATCTGGTGTGTTCTTGCATGCTACGTGAAAAAGACTGGAAAAGGTGTTTCAAGGAACACTGCTGTGGCAACCTCATCATACAACTGCTCACCTTTTATGTGTGTGTTATTTATGCGTGTTTTTCCACACAGACCAATCCCCATGTTTGTCCTTCAGAGATTTATATTGGTATCAGGGTATAAATCTCATTTTACTGAGACATTTAAGGACAAAACAATAGGCTGAACTTGGATAAAGTTTTGAGTTGGAAAAGAATCACAAATACTCCGCTGTGGATTTTGTGAATTTGAAAAATCTTTATGTCATGTAAGCTTCTGACAAACACCGGTTCAGACACAGATCCCTTGAATACATTATGAGATCATCAGGCAGGAGGGTAGAGTGGGTTGTCTTCTAATTGGAAGGTCAGTCAACTGCATTCTGCATGTTGAAGATCCTTGAGCAAGATGCTGAACCCCAAATTGCCCTCATGCATTCAGTGGATTGTGAGCAATATGTAAAACATGCTTTAAGGCATAGAATAAAGTACTCAATAAATGTCTGTGGATTGCTGCATGTGTAAAATATATATATATATATATATATATATATATATATATATATATATATATATATATATATATATATATATATATATATATATATATATATATATATATATATATAAGATTATAAGCAGTAGGTAATTAATTGATAGAGCCAGTACATTTTACTGTTCTTTTTCCATAACCAGTTCCCTGTAAGACACTTTAACTGAGTAGCATAAGCTTATAATAACTTTTAGTTACTCAGTCAGTACTCTGTGTTGCTGAACTACTTTCCTGTCATTTCTTTAGAACAAATCCTATTTGACCTGGTCAGTTTGGTTTAGTGACCACCAGAGATGGGCAGTAACGCGTTACTGTAATCTGATTACTTTTTTCAAGTAACTAGTAAAGTAAGGGATTACTATTGCAAAAACGGTAATTAGATTACCGTTACTTTCCCGTAGGAACGCTGCGTTACTGCGTTACTAAAACCGTGATTTTTTTTGCGAGAATGTCTCACGACAGTGACGTAAGCGAGTGCGCCGTTAGTGACAACAGCTGTGTGCAGATCAACAATAGATCACATATCGATTGTGGGAGAGAGTATGAGCGTGCAGCGTTTAAAGCGTGGAAGTACTGACCTTACTTTGAGTTTGATTCCATAAAAAGTGACAAAAACATTAGCGTCCATCGTGCGTGGGAAGAAAACTTCTTTTTACAGCGAAAAAAACCCCTAAACTTCCAAGCAAGCACCGAGTGCGCAACGACGTAATGGGAAACTCACAGAGAAACTCGCGGATTCTTCAACTGACCGCGGCACACCTGCACCAGGGTAAACCTCCGCCTACCGCAGTCCTGCTTTACAGGTGAAAATAGAGCAACAGGACCGCTGAGTCTTTGACTTTATTTATTTTCTGCTGTGTTTTACTTGCATCTATTTGAAAGAGTGAGTGTAAACACAAAAAATATTTTATTTTATGTGCTGGAATGTGTAGAAAATAGGTTTAAATGTTAAACTAATTTATTCAAGTCAGAGAGTGTTGCATATAATTAAATTTTTGCTTGATGCATAAAGTTAAAAGATTAAAACTGATAAAACAAGTCAAAAAAAGAGACTTTTCCATTTGATTACATTTTGTATGATGGATTATGTAGAAAAAGTAGAATTGGGCTGAAAGATCTATCGCTTTATCACCTCTTCAGGTTGTAAATCGTGTTTTTAAAAAGTAACTAAGTAATTAATTACTTTTGAAAATAAGTAATCAGTAAAATAACGGGATTACTTTTTTGGGGAAGTAATCAGTAATTAGTTACTGATTACTTTTTTCAAGTAACTTGACCAACACTGGTGACCACACAACACAGCCCTTTTACCTAATATTAATGCAAATAGTTTACATAACATGCTTAAAGATATTTTCAGTTTTAGCCAGCTGAACCCAAACACATGTACCATGGATAAAGTAATAAAACATTGTAAATTTAAATTCAGTTTTACTTTTAAATGACTTAAAACATGTTTTACTTCAGCAGCATGCATATTTAAATAGCTCATATTTTGATGAAAAAAGTCAGTTACTTGCTTGTGTCTTACACTACAGAGCATCCCAGAGCAATAAAAAGAAAATGGCTCTACAGTGTTTCACTCAACTTTTTATTTTTTCCCCCCGTTTTTAAAAGAAGTGCTCTTGTGCTCCTAACCCAAAACGACCATAAAATTGTTATTAATAAGGTTAATCATCTTTCCGTGCATTAATTTACTGAGAACGTCTGACATGAAGAGCTCTGGAGCCCACATAGCTGCAATAATGTGTCCACTGGTTACAGAAAAAAAACATTGTACCAGTTTAAGTTTATATCTCTTTGAAGTTATAACCTCACAGGGACAGGGTGGAAATAAAAATTGCCTTGCAATTATTCACTCATGCTGACCAAAATCCATCCGGAGATGTCTCACTTTAAGAATCCAGTTGAAAGCAGAGGTTAATAGTCTTTTATGTTTTGGGGACAGTCTGCTGTGATGCTCAGAGTCTGCTTGTCTCCAAGGAAAGGATCAGTTTAAATCAATGCAAGTCTTTTTTCAGTGATCACTAGAATCCTGTCATTAAACATTTCTGTGTGTTGTCTCACAGGATGCCAGAGTTTTCACCCACAGAACATAAGGGGCTTTCAAGCAACAGATCTAAAGTTCTTTGACCAAATATTTAGTATTTTGGACACGACAGTCATCAAAACCAAATAAGGAAACCTCTTTTATAAGAATGGTTGTCAGTCCCTGTCTTGGATCATCAGTGCAAAGGCCTTTTGATGTTGTTTTATCCCAACACCTTATTAAACCAGTAGTCTTACCTGCTCAATAATTGTATTTAAATGTTATAGTTTTACTTACATTGTGTTATACCGCCCTGTATGAACTCCAGTGCAAGATTAAAATTTGAAGTTGATAGGACAATAATAAATACAGTAAAGCCATCATTCTTTTATTTGGGCTTCTTTGCTTAAGTCTGCAACTCGCTCTGAAAACAAATCCAGCAGGTCAGAACTAATTACATTTGGGGGTCTAGAGTAATGTTACTAAATCTTTCTTCCAGTGCACTTACAGCCCATATTTATCATTTCTGTGATATAACCATCACAACAACATTGTTTCTAAAAAAACAATGCTAGTGTCATTCTTTTGGGAAAAATGTCAGTGTTTCTCAAATACATAGTTTGGTCAATAATCTTTTGAAAAATGAAGCAAACTTTGTATTTTTGCCTCTGTACGATACCACGGGGGATTTCAAATCAAACGGTTAACTTGTTTTAGAAGTGGACACTTTACATAAATCTTTTTTAACCAAAAATTTGGATTAAATTGGATAATTGATAAGCAGTTTCATGGCTGGGTGAAGACTGTTCCCTTGTTATTTAATGACAGTGATGCTAATGTAATATCGGAAGATGAAATATTTAAAATATTGAATTTGTATTTTATAACCTTTTACTGTAATTTTAAGTAATAGGAGTTAGTAAAAAGTTAGTAAGTTAGTAAAAACTTCTTGTCTAATTAGCAATCTGGTATATTGTTAAAGAAGGAATGCACTTACCAGCTCAGCAACACTAGAAGACCCATAAAACCTAAGAAGACAAGTAAAATGGGTTATGACAGAATTATTTCGTTTGTTAATAAAAACAACTTCACAATATCTAACCAATCAAGAACATTCTTAAGGAGGCAGTATCATTGTCAAAGTCTCCAATCGAAAGACAGCTTTATGAATGAAAATACAAAGGGTTTACAAAACGGTGCAAACAGTGGTTACTATCTCAGACAAAAAGGCCAGAGTAGAGTTTGGCAGAAAACATGTAAAAGAGGGGGGCAATGCAATTTCTGGCGATGCCCATGGGTTGTAGATGCTTTTTTACCATGGCTTTCACTTAGTTCAATTTGGCCATTTGACTTGAATATTTAATATAAGATGATGTAAAATGTAACAGTTGCTAGTTTAAAAAAGAACAAATAAATATTTAGCTTCACCAATACTTAAGAAAACTGTCTACTGTTTTCCTGTGGAGGGTCACGTGCAGCACACTGCTCATTGACGAATCTTTGAACAGAGAAGAGGGCAAACCTTTTCATTTGCTGAGACACACGTTCTGAGTTTGTGAGTCTATAAATATGTGGTGATGGCTTTGTTTTGTGTTTTACAAAATCATGGACTGCAACTCCAACTGGTAAATGATGCAGTGAATGATGGTTATCTTTGGGATGATCTTTTCACATGGGAGTATGGCTGCAAAATCAGTTGCAACACCAACAAAAGTGTGTCTGTGCGTGTGTGTAGCATTTCTTCATAGATCCCTTAATAGCAAGGCTTTCTAACTGCAAGATATCACAGAAAGAGCCCTAACTGGTATTTAACAGGTTGAAAAAAGAAGGTTTGGATCTTATTCCTTTGTAGGGAATTCTGATGTAGACTAGCAGGTATGTATTTAACACTCAAAATATTTCTAGATTTTGTTAGTCTTCTGTACAATGTGAAGCTCTACCTGACAGTACAAAGCGCTTTGAGGGAACTGCTTATTCGATTTATTGTTATGTAAAAAGAAATTGAATTGAATTTTTTTGTTTTTCTTTTATCTAGTTAATGGTAGTTTTCATGTTGACAACCATGGTGCTTGGTGGCATGCTGAAAAGTTATTAAGGAATGGGATATGAATTATCCCCCCTATCTTGTGTCTCTATTGTTACAGGATCATGAGAATTGCCATAGCTTTATAGTTTAATAAATAGATTTATTTTTAAACCAACAGGTGATAAAAATAATGTAGCAGAAGGAAGAACAGACTATCATTAAGTGGTCAAGTGTCCAGTGACTGTCCAATGATGGTAATCTCCTCTCTCCACTTAGGTTTTAGTCGTCTGTCCTCATGTTAATTGTAAACTTGTACTCTGCAAGTCAACATTTTTGTATTACAAGTTGATACAAAGCCTCAACACTTGAAGAATAATGAGGTGTTTATCTAGGTCACTGAAGTAATAGCAAAAATAACTTGCGTTTCCCTGAAGCAATCTTCCAGGGAACACTCCAAAACAAGTCATGATGGCCTATTACCAAAAGCAGTCTGTCCCTCTTGTCTTCTTTTTAAAGATTAATAACTGTGTACTGGTCTTTCAGTGCAGAAAGAAACTCAAAAACTATTTTTGGAAGCCTTCATCAAAAGTACCAAAAAACAAAATTGA
Source organism: Rhamphochromis longiceps (assembly GCF_057381845.1). Classification (NCBI taxonomy): domain Eukaryota; kingdom Metazoa; phylum Chordata; class Actinopteri; order Cichliformes; family Cichlidae; genus Rhamphochromis; species Rhamphochromis longiceps. Next base: position 32,307,979 of record NC_140560.1, on the reverse strand, counting down.
TGGCAATTAATTTTTACTGTGAAAGATCACATCTTTCTTCCTTGTGATGTTGTCATATCCCCACTGATCTTTGGACGCAATTAAGAGCAACTGAGCCGCCTCCACTCAACTGACATCTTGTTCAACAGCAGTCTAAGGTCAGTTTGACCATAGCAGTAGCTCTAATAAAAGTAGCCTGATGGTGGATCATTAGTGCATATTTGTGTGATGAGCCATTTTACATTTAAATGACATCTGTTTGGGATTCTTGGATGGTAAGTTTCCTGACTTGCTACCACATTTTCTAGTGTATTACCAGTTGTACAGTTGCTGATTATGAAAAAACGTGTTACACTCTTTTTCTCTCTACTCTTAGCAGATAGCATTTTATAAAAATGCCAAAAAAACTTACTTATTTCATGAATATGTATTTTGCACTTTTAGATGTGACATGTGAATAATTTGTTAAAAATGGTTTTAATGCAAGATGACAGCGCAGCTAATTATCAGGATAATTTAAAGCAGCAGCTTAAGAATAATTCTCTTTGTTTGAGTTCTCATCACTTTAGAGGGATTGTTGATGTCTTCTACTAATCCCATGAAAAGACAAAAACAGCCACTGATCTCACTTCCAAACATTACTTATTCATCCAAAGCCTGGTGTAGCTTTTCTTATTTTAATCAAAGACAAGTTGAAATCTGATAAGTTACGTTTCTGGACAGTTGAGGTGAATGAGTGCTTGGGTTTTTTGACACTAAGAGTGTCTAGATGTGTCTATATAGAAAGTCACAGTTGTTGCCAGTGTTTTGTAATTAGCGTGTGTTGTCATTAGGAAAAGTTAGAAGAAGATGGGGATTTAGTAGGGGGTCTTTTCTTGGAATTCAGTGACAACAGCAGAAGGATAGGACAATGCTAGGATTATCCTTTACACATTGTTCTGCCTTTCAGCTAAGTCCTGCCTGTTTGATGTTTCCAGCACTGATGTGGTCCAGCACACTGGTGCAGTGGTGCACGGCCCTGCTCCCTTGTAACCCATCCAGTACACAGCAGGCAGCTTGGCTCACTGTAGCCTTCTCATCCCAACACCACCTCATCCGTGAAAATCAGCGGAAATGTGACGAAAAGTGAGGCGACCTGTCGAGACTCCCAGCTATTTGAGAGCTGATCGATCTTGGTCGCATGAGTTGCCTGAGTGGTTATCTCATCAGCTTTGGGCAACACCACTGACTTACTGACGGAAAAGACGGATCAGAGACCGGATTAGGATCGGACCATTTAGCAATTAGCTCCTAGGGCACGGCGTCCACCCTGGGGCTGAAACGGCGCAGGACCAATGACTAGCACAGACACATAGGCTGTAGCAATAATGAGCAGACAGAAGAGAAAACTCTACACCACTGGCCAATCTTTCAGTCCCCAGCTGGATCTTATCCTGAGCGAATAGCTATATCCACATCCTATTTGCTTTTGTATCCTTTTTTATTTTATTTTGTTTTCAGTCCGCTCTCTCTCGGGCTGTGCCTTCCTGTTTACTCTCAGTGTGGGTTTTCTTCTCACAGGAATGAAAATCAGCTCATCTGAGTCTGAATTAATCACACTACTAAATGGTGACTTAAAGGTGTGTGCAAGCATCCACCCATAACTTTTAAGCAATGATGCGTAAGTAATTTGAGTAATTATGCTTCTGCACCATGCTCGAGGCATCCTGTTTTTGTGCAAAATGAAGTACAGTGGCATAATTTAATCTTACATGACAGCAGTGCTGAGAGGGAATAAAGCACCTCAAAGCATAAACTGTTGATACACCAATCAAATGAATGAAGGAGGGTAAAATGCCTGAATGTTATATGTCTGAAATTGTTTATAGCATTTTGGCACCTTTATGTTGTGACAGTTAAAAAGCTCTGACCAGTACATTTAGTTTGATGCTGTGACTTTTGTGGTGATATTTTTAAATTTATCAGCAGTGTCTAGATGGACCTTTTTGATGCGGAAGCATTGGCATGTAAATGAGAAATCTAGATTGAGTTCAGCACTTATCAGCTGTAGCTGCAGTTTGGGTGCTTAATTATAGGCAAGTAATTATATTGCAGCTTTGCCTTTTTGCTAAAGGGATGGGACTAGATAAATCCTTAATGCTGCTTTTTTTCCTGTTCATAGTGTGCGCATGTATTTAAGAGAGGTTGCAGCTAAACTACAGCATGATGTCTTTAACAAAAAGAAGACATAATGCATAATACATAACCTGCAGACATAAACATTACAGATGGTAGAACAGAGTTAATTTCCTTAAAGGTATCTCTTACCTTAGTAACAAAAAAGAAGAGACAGATCAGATGATGTATTGTCTCAAAGCTTGCGCATTCTGTATTTCTCGAGTTTTATAAAATACAGATTTTCATATTTTCTAATTCTTTCTGCTGTCATAGTGGTTATCATCCCTGAAAGCAACGGAGTGAAGCTTTCTGATTGAAAATGTCAGTTCAGATACTGTGTAAGAAATGATGAAAACATCCGAGCAGAGAAATGACTGACTTATCTTTAATTTTCTCACCCGCTCTATTTGTCTAGCACAAAAGTCTCAGGAAGAATGCTGTTTTTTTTTTTTGTTTGTTTGTTTTTTTTTCTTAAGGTGCCCGACCTTTTCTGTATCCTTAGCAACTGCAGCCATTACATAGATTTTCATGATCTCCTGTACTGTGTCTAGTTTAGGCACTATCCAAGGTGGACATGTTTGTCAGGAGATGTGTGATAAGATGATTTCAATATGGCAAACAAGAAAACTGTAGTTGAATTTTTCTTTTGCATTTTAAAAAGTCTGCAGGAACCTCAAGTGCACTTTGTGTTGACTTTACGGGAGCAGATGCAAACTCCCTGAGCCGATGCAAACTCCCTGAGCCAAAAACTAAAGCTACACATATCATCTGTCATTAAGGCTCTCTTTCTTTCTCTGTGACAGGAGATTGCAAACAAGCAGATGGAAAATAAGACAGATGACAGTCTGCCTGTTTCTGCAGTTGTATGTGGGATGTCTCAGAGAAAACTGGCATAAAATCAGTCGACTGGAGCAGTGTGTTAACCACATTCTTCATAGGCGAATTAATTTTAACCTGCAAACACAGGAGACTGCTGGTGCTAGCACTCCAAATGCTAGCCACACTCGCATGTAGTATCCTTACAGACTGTATGTAACCAGCAATTGCTGTAGTTAAGTTGGCTAGTAAAGTAAGCAGGAATATCTCTAGCTTGGTTGGTGGGTTGGAGCAGAGTACACAAGTGAAGTGGAGTACTTACTTGAGCTGATTACACCTCATTATATTACTTTAAGTGTAGAAAGTGCCGCTTATAGCAGGGAAGCTTATTCTGTGCAGAGCACTAGCCATTACAGCCCGCACTGCTCAACGTACCCAGGTGGACAGATGCAGAAAAAGATCTACAAAGTTTCATTAGAAGATGAACCTCATTTTTTTTATCTGTGTAACAACAACAACAACAACAGGGAATGCAACACAGCAGAAGAAAGAGTGGTCAACTTTGAAACATCAACATTTATAACTTAAAAAGAAACTTAGGCTCTTTGGTGTATAGCCTGTATGCTCAACAGTCATAGCTGTGAGAAACAGTGATTCTACAAAGCTGAGAATATCCTGTTCCAGATGTTTTACCTTTTATTTGCAGATATTCGAAGGACTTACACTGTAAATTGTAGTGATCCACCTAGCCTGTCACTATGCACTGAGACACCATATTGTAGTCTCTATCTGTGTATATATCATACAAATACACAGTATTATTCTACTTTTATTTTTCTAAACACTCATATATCACATGACACCTCAAAACCTGTTTGTAATTCAGTGTTAGTTTTTCAGCTTTGGGGCTTTCCCACGGTGACTGTTGTGCTTTGACACTCACCCTTCCTGACAGGACTATCTTTTAAGATTAAAAATAGTAAATAACATAACGTTGACAACATTTAACATTTACTTTAAATCTGAAATGCTAATGCTCTCTGGGGTCATGCCAAGTGGCTAAACAGTCGTTATTATTGACTTGATGTTTCCTCTTATTTTAATTTCATCATTTCATGCAGTTTTGTGTATATATGGTTAGCGTGTTCACATTTTCCCATTTGATGATTGTGAGCATGATTGTCCATGCATTGTGCCTATTTGTGTTCACCTCCTGTGGTGTAAGAACCTGGCATACTGATGTCTGATCCAATCACTCTCAGCTCTGGTAGGCTGGAGGGCTTGAAACAGCATGAGAAGACAAAGCAGAAAGGATGGAGGGTGTGTAGGCTGTGCATATATAAAAATGACATGCTTAAATGTGCTGTAATGAAATACCCAATTACTCTGGGACATGATGCTACATTTCTTCTGATCGTGTTGACTCTTTTGAGTAAGATGTTACAGCATAATCCAATTTACAGATTCTGTTGTCATTAACAGCTGTGGTCAGGTTAAGCCTGGTCATTCTTTTTTAAACCTGTATTTATAAAAAGGTGTTGTTGTTCCAGTAAAAGTTTAGGACATTGTTAATATTTACTGATAGGAAGGTTCAACAGTTGCATCTCACAAACACCCCCACACTGACGGTAAGAAATGTTATCTGTGAGAAATCGGCATCATCGGCTGAGGTGGAATAATAATAATAATAGTTACTGATTGCATGATGCTTTAAAGGCTGTTTGGTAAGACAAGAAAAGTGCTGCGAGGGCAAGATCAAACAAGAAATAATGGGTAATGCAGTAAATTAATTTATCACAAGATCAGAAATTTAGAATTTAGTTATCCATGTGATTAAAAGCATATTATATAAATGAAAACAAAGAATATCTAATACATATTTCACACATGAAGAAAATGTGTTATAGTTTGTAAACGACACCTAGCTCATATCAAACATGGCACATACAGTATTTTAACAAATAAAGCTGGGAAATATTATAACAAGGGGCAGCACGGTGGTTAGCACTGTTGCCACACAGCAAGAAGGTCCTGAGTTCAATTCCACCATCAGGTCGGGGGCTTTCTGTGTGGAATTCACAGGTTCTCCCTGTGTTTGTGTGGGATCCCTCCTGGTACTCCAGCTTCCTCCCACCAAAGACAGGCAGTTTGTGGGGATAGGTTAATTGATTGATCTAAATTGCCCATAGGTGTGAATGTGAGTGAGGTCAGTGTGTCTGTCAATGTGTGTTAGCCTGGCGATCTGTTGAGGGTGTACCCGACCTGTTGAGCGTGTATCCCACCTGTCGCCCTATGGCAGCTGGGATAGGCTCCAGCACCCCCTGCGACCCTGAAAAGGATAAGCGGAATATTATAACAGCACATTACAGCACTGACTGATGAGATTGTTATGTTTACCATAATATCAGAATTGATGCTAACATTTGATGTTACAATGTTAGACACCATACTGGAAACTCTTCTTAAAGGTCCGGTGTACAAAATCTCACCACTAGATGTCAGTAGATCGCAGAGTGCAGTAAGCTGACCTGTGCTTTGTTGGATAAGTTCATAACTGTTGCTACAGTAGCTGCTGTGGGACAAACATGTTTTAGTCAGCCAAAAGAAATCAAAAATATTAATTTAAATGCACCCAATTACAGCCGTGGATGGCTGCCTTGCATCTTCCCAATTAAATTATATTTTAACATATTTGAATAATATTAGCCCTTAACTATAAATCAGAAATGTAAAGAAATGTATATGTGTCATTTAAATATTTTTGCTGTGTCATACATTTTTACCCTTGAACCATCTCAAAAACTTAGTGAGGCTCTTTGAAGTTTTTCCTTCACTCTGACATCCTCACACTCTCATACAGTGTGAGGATGTAATGAAACTGTTATCAGAGGGAATGTGTGACTTTCAGGACACTCAAGCCTAACACAATGTTAGTTTATAGCCAGCTGTCATTGCTGTTTAGCCAGCTCGATGTCACCTGTCAGGAGACAAAAAGGTCACATGCCTGATCTGCTGACAAAAAAAAGAAAGAAAGAAAATTGTGACAATATCAGGAACAAATAAACATTTTTATGTGTGTTAGAGCCATGACTTCAGCTCAGGAGGTGAGGTGGAAATGAGGGTGGCAAGAGAGATGTTGTGGAGAAAGCAGATGAAGAGGAGGAGAAGAAAGACAAGAAAAGGATGTTACAAATATTAAATGGTCATTTATAGTTTGAAATAGTCATTTGTGATCTTTACATTTTTAATGGATTAATTCTACGTTTATGAGAACGCATCAAATTGTAGGACGATGTAATTACACAATAAACAATGTATATTTGTGAGTACAACACTTATTTTTTTTTCCCCGTTAAATAACCTAAAAAAATTCCTTAATGTACTTTTAAGGCCATGTGCACCCGATACTGAAAACGCATGCAGTCTATATTTGATTTTCTATGTGGATAAAGGCCATATTAATTCAATGTAAGTTAAAAAAAAAGGGAACATTTGACAAACCACATACCAGTTCAGCAGCGTTTCACATGCAATTTTATGACTTAATTTGAACACACAGCTATGAAAATGATCTTCCCCGTGGTCACCTAACTCTGCATTGCATGCTTTTAAGCAGAAACTACAAACCCTGTTTTGGGTAAAGGGAAACCAAGTACAGCAGCAGAAATGTAATCACTGTTGTCTGACCTCTTGTCAATTCTGCCTTCATAATTGCACAACACAGCCCTGTTTCACAGCACATTTTGACGTTTCATAGCAAGCAAAGAGCAGGTTTCAAAAATAATAACGCTCTATTGGAATACCTGTCATAATAGTGTGACAGTGAGCAGCTATATGGAGTTCATCCATCCGTAATTCTATAATGTGTATATTGTGCTTTTAATTTTAATTCTCCTCTGTGGAAAAAAGTCTTTGTTAATTGATACCATGTGTAAATAGGGTTTGTGGTAATCATCACTGAGGTCTACAGAGCCTGATTATTCAGTGTTTCTGTTAAAAGTGATTAAATACACTTCCTTCTGTATAATCACATAATTATAGCATATACAATATTTATATTTGGCATTGCTAATCATTTAATGTACAATTGTTAAACAAAGTAAGGTGCCCTTTTGCTAAGTAATTCAGTTGAGCTTTAATGAATAAAAAGTACTTTTTCTTCATGTGCTACTGCTGGGTTTTAATTCGATGTTGAGCTAATTAGCTTCCCGTGAACTTACTCTCCACCATAAAAAACTTTTAGAAGGCCATTATTTTTTTGTTTTATTTTACAAAATGACAACCTGAAGAATACTTGTATAAACGTTTATTAGAAGCTAATTTTAGTGTTAGAGACCAATGAATTCTGAAACTTAACAGGTACCTGACTTAACTTGAGTTTATGTATAAATGACCCACTACATTAATGTCTGAGAGGAGGTATTCAGATCCATTTTACATTTATTTTTTAGTGAGGTCATTTCTGCAATTATGAATAATGTTACTTAGGATGTTTACTGTATATATTATTGTATAGGTTTCTCATTAAACTGTGTATATGAATCAAGGGACAGATGGGGCAGATTAGCTTTTAGCTTGGCTTAAATACTGTGATTTCTGACATGGTTCAGGCTGTATTTGTCCCTTTAAAGATTAATAGTAAAGAAAAACATTTTTGCATTTCACTCATTTTTCTTTCATCCATCTCAGAGATTGATGCAGTCTGTGATTGATTTCCTAGTAGGAAATCTGCTGGACTGCATTTTAAGACTTCAGTCTTTAATAACCAGGTGGCCCTTGCCCATACCATCTTGTTTTATCTCAGATGGCTAATCAGCCCTGTTGCTATTGTGGTGGCCCTTCATGTTATTCAGCTGCTTCATAGAAGATCTACTCTACCGTGGACTGCATCTGTTAATCAAAGTCTTTGTTTTGTTCTGGAGATGCACTGTGGAGGTGATTAATGCCAAGCTGAGCTCAGTATGCCTGCACAGCAGAACAAGGACTATTGTCACAACTTGTAGTTGGTGAAGTTTAAGTTCATCTGCCAGATTGAAGACGCACTGAACAGGCAAGTTATTATATTATATTATAAGTTTTTGTGTTTGTCACAAAATACTTGAAAAAACAAATATGGAGAAACTTATAGCTTTGTATCAAATACTTTTTTACATATCACCTCCTCCACCCATCTTAAATATGGTGGGGATAATCATTCACTTTGTCACAGTGGAAGATAATGGTTGTCAGAGTGATACTGTTGCTTTCTATATTTCAAATACATTTTTAAAAAGGTTTTTGTCTCAAGGTCTGATAAAGAAGTGGTTCAACTTAGAAAAAATATATTAATGACTGGAAAAGTATCCAAAGCATTTGTCCTATTAGAGCTCTTGATTTTCATCATTTTTACAACACCTCCTTTCTCATTCATTTTATTAGTTACAATTTTTCATCAAATCTACTATGACTCTCAACGTTATCTCGCCCATTTCATCACTTTAGGTCTTCTTTCTTTGATATATCGGATGAAATGTATTAATACATCTTTAAAATGCTGGCATTGAGCCTCTTTTCCAGCACCAGTTTCATTACTCCATGAATATAACTAAAATGCCTGCAGATTAGCCATGCATTCAGCTCAAATGAAATGAATACAAAAATGGCATTATAGAGAATCAATTCTATGTTAACCTGGAGTTGGATATTTCCTAAAAATCTTTCCTTGACATGATGATTTTTAATAAGAAGCTAGATCATGTGGTGTTAGATTGAAAAAGTGTGGAGAAAGTAATACTGCTGTGTTCTGAGGCTTCATGGTGAGTGCATACTGTAATAGTCTTGTCATGGTCCCCTATCTTTAACATTTTTGGAAGACACTGCCTCTTAATATTCAAGATGATTATGATTAATTGACACTGACTTGTCGTTGAGCTTTGGGAGATCCTGCTCTTCACAGTTTTCAGGAAACTATCCATCAGTCAGACACTCTCAGGTGATTTGTCTCAAGGTTGAGAGGCAGATGTTGGAGCCAGGTTTGTCTGCCAGTATGAAAACGTCTGAATGAATAACGAGTTCATGAGAAGACAGAGGGTGAGCTGGGGCAAGGCCATGACAGTTGACAAATGGTATTGATAGGCTGAGCGATGTAGGGGCTGCCTGGATTGCTTCCCCATCTCCTTCTCCTCTTTGCTTCACTCTGAGAATTGATCCAAGCTTGCAGGCTTACTGCAGTGAGTGTGAGAGTTGGGCATCCTTCAGTGCCCGTGTTGGGTATTAACCTATCATCCACAAATATGATTCCTTTCCTTCCACCTGCTCTCTACGTTTACTCTGTCAGTTTGGTGAGAAAACTGTGTATAGGTAACCGGTGTTTCCTCCTCGTGAGTTGTTAGGAGTGACACTATGATAAAGTGAAATTGCTACCAAGAACCTCAACAAGCCCAGTTTTGTAGATATAAGGAGACAGAGGATGACATTTGGGCCAACTAACTTCAGCGAAACAAATGTGCTATGCAGGCCACACAGATGTGCATATTGTTACAACCCCAAGAAGTTCTAGGGGGTGAAGAAATGTAACATAACCAGAAAGAGAAATGCAGGGAGGCTTATTGAGTCAGTTTGAAAAGTTTTATTGCCAAGAGACTGACAGAGGGAAGCATACATAACTTCAGGAGTCCCAAGACCAGCACAACAAACAAAAAAAAGCCTTAACTTACAACAAAACTGATTAAATTAGCCAGACTAAAAAATCACAAACCTCAACTTCCTATCACCCAAGTCAAACAGGAGAAAAGGGTGGATATCAAAAGGAAATGGCAGCTCTTCCCTACAAGCTTCCTCTGGGCACTGTAACAGAATGTAGAGACACAAAGGTCAAATCAGTAAGCTGAACAATAAAACATGTAGGTAAACCTAGGCTAGCAACATACGCAACACTCGACAGCACGGCAGCCGCAGAAATGGCCAAAAGGCCCTGAAGTGTAGCTTTAGTCAGCTTATATAGGCCTCGGAAAGCATCCACTGGTTCCACTGGCACAGCCAGTGACTTATAACACAGGAACACTGGCAACCAATAGGAAAGCGGAGAGGAACTCAGAGGTCAGGACCTGGAAGCAGCATGGAAAACATTAACTTTGTGTTTGGGTTTTTTTTTTTTTCCTCTTTACATTCTTTAAAGGGAATGTAACAATATTTAGCTGCTTTTGTGTTCAAATCCAGATAATGTACCGGTGTGGCAGATAACACATTGATAGTACATCAGCCTGGATGGTGTCAGTATTGTCATTTGTACTAGCAGTACTAAAGCAGAATTTAGTAGAAAGAAGGCAAAGTTGAAAGCACAACTTGGAGATCAGCTTCTTGGTTTAAGTTTGACCTACACTGACCAGACATTGTAAGGTACAACTCGCCAGGACCAGATTAATCAGAATCAGAATCAGAATACTTTATTGATCCCTGGGGGAAATTATTTTTGTTACAGTGCTCCATTTTAAACCAACATTAAGACAAGACAGACAATACGCTAACTAAGAATAGTACAATATATACATATATATACATACATACATAAGTCACTTATAAATAAATAGTTGGAAAAGAAACATGTAGTTGTAGCAGCAAACAGTGTGTTAAGTGGATGCGTTGTACAGGGAGATGGCCACAGGCAGGAATGATTTCCTGTGTCGTTCAGTGGTGCTTTTCGGTAATCTCAGTCTCTCACTGAACGAGCTCCTGTGACTGACCAACATGTCATGGAGTGGGTGGGAGGTGTTATCCAACATTGTCTTTATCTTGGACAGCATCCGCCTCTCCGACACCACCTTGAGGGAGTCCAGCTCCATCCCCACAACATTGCTGGCCTTACGGATCAGTTTATTAAGTCTGTTGGCATCTGCGACCCTCAGCCTGCTCCCCCAGCATGCAACAGCATAGAGGATCGCACTGGCCACAACAGACTCATAGAAAATCCTCAGCATTTTCTGGCAGATGTTGAAGGACCTCAGTCGCCTCAAAAAATAGAGACGACTCTGGCCCTTCCTATAAAGTGCTGTGGTGTTTTTAGCCCAGTCCAGTTTATTGTCAATGTGTACTCCAAGGTATTTATAGTCCTCCACAATGTCAACACTGACCCCCTGGATTGAAACAGGGGTCAAGTGTTTCCTGGTCTTCCTGAAGTCCACGATCAGTTCCTTGGTCTTTGCCACGTTGAGCTGCAGATGATTCTGCTCACACCACGTGACAAAGGAGTCGACCACAGCCCGGTACTCTGTCTCATCATCCCTGCTGATGCATCCAACCACCGCAGAGTCATCAGAAAACTTCTGAAGATGGCAGGTCTCTGTGCAGTGGCTGAAGTCTGTGGTGTAGAGGGTGAAGAGGAAGGGGGAGAGGACAGTCCCCTGTGGTGCCCCTGTGTTGCTGATCACTTTGTCAGACACACACTGTGGGAGACGTACATATTGTGGTCTTCCTGTCAGGTAATCAACAATCCAGGACACCAGAGAAGCATCCACCTGCATCGCTGCTAACTTATCACCCAGGAGGGTCGGCCTGATGGTGTTGAAAGCACTGGAAAAGTCAAAAAACATGACCCTCACAGTGCTCGCCGGCTGGTCCAGATGGGTGTAGACACGATTGAGCAGGTAGATGATGGCGTCCTCTGTTCCGAGACGAGGCTGATAAGCGCACTGAAGGGGATCCAGATGTGGTCTTACTATGGGTCGCAGCTGGTCCAGGATGAGCCTTTCCAGGGTCTTCATGATGTGGGAGGTCAGTGCCACGGGCCTGTAATCCTGGGGGCCACTGGGACAAGGCGTCTTTGGTACAGGGACGAGGCATGATGTAAACGCCCTTTTAGCTTCGGAACTGCCTTCGTGGCATAGATTGAACAAGGTTCTGGAACGATTGCTCGATGATGATGATAGCATCACACAGTTGCTGCAGATTTTTCAGCTGTACATCCAGTTCCGCCGTATCCCATAGGTGCTCTATTGAGCTTAGATCTGGTGGCTGTGGAGCCCATCTGAGTACTCTCTGTCATGTTCAAGAGGCCACTTTGAGATGATTTGAGCTTTGTAAAATAACAAGTTATTTTACTGGAAGCAGCCATCAGAAGATGGTACACCATGTTAATAAAGAGATTTACATGTCAGCAACAATACTCAGGTAGGCTGTAGGGTTTAAATTACAGTTGGGACTATGGAGCCCAAAGTGCGCCAAGAAGATGTTCCCCACATCATTACACCACCACCAACAGCCTGATCAATGATTAAAAGGCGAGATGGAGCTATACAGAGATCACAATTCATTAGACTGGATGACATTTGTCTAATCTTCTGTTGTCCAGTTTTAGTGAGCCTGTGATTGTAGAATCAGTTTCTTGCTTTTAGCTGACACGAAAGGCAACCAGTGTGGTCGTCTGCCGCTGTAGCCCGGTTGTGCATACCTTGGTTGTGATGTTCAGTTTTACCTACTTCCTCATCATTCAACTTAACCAGACAGTATTATTAAGAATAGAAATGTTAACAAAAATCGTAAGAATAAGATGTAAGTTGCAGTCAGTTTGTGTCATGTAATTAATTGGAACAGTGATCCTCTACTGAAGCGACCATAAATTCTTACTCTGTTTAGCATCAGAATTAAATAACCGTGTGAGTTACAGTAGCTGACAATATTATCACTGGGGGAAAAAAAATATGTTTTGTTTAATCAAAACAAAGAAAGACTTACATTTCAGTCTCAGATGGAGAAGTTTTGCAGATTGTGTGTGAGGTTTAATCCAGTGTTGAGGGAATTCCAGTGATTCTTACCTTCTGTTCTTTCATATGACATTCTCCCATGAGAGGTTTGGATAAACAAACATAAGATGTTCTTGTGAAATAAAAGCAGTTCCAAGGAAGGGTATGAAATAACCACCTAAAATGAAGAATACATCTTTTCGGCTTTTTCTGATTGATCAAACCAGCTTTGGTTTTTTCTTCTTCCCTCTGTGTGTGTCACTCTTAAATTCTAACTGCTTCTATTATTTACAGACCTGAGTTACGTCCTTGAGCACATGTCTTATTACAGGACTAGAATATAATTCAGATTTTGCTCTTAATGAGTAGCTGCAACACTGAGGATTCATCGTGTGTGAGCTAAATGGTTGATCAGTGGTACTTAATTTGGCTTTGTTTTGGTGACGTGTTCTTCCCTACCGCCCTTATCACTTAGTTTTCTTCTTCCATTTTTTTCAATAATAAATAGCTCCCCATTCTCATCTACTATCCTATCATCCCCTGTATTTAAAATGTATTAGGTTTAATCTTAGTTAATATATCAGTTGATCTGATTCCTGTAGGCCATTTGCTTTGTATGGAAAGGCAGTGGAAGGGATGCAATAATGGTTTATTCATTTCAAATGGTGATTAAAATCCAAGTGTGAGCTTTCTGGAGTCAGTGCAATACCTCCCCCGTGGACCCATTCAGTTATTAGACCCTGCATAAAACATACAACACGAGCCCTCTAATGGTACTGCTTCCTTTTTGCTCTCATTTATAATATTTTTATTTGGGGATAACCATGGATCAGCAGAGGACGCAAAGCACTTAATGTCCAAAAAAAGAGAAGAAACCAGATTTGGGTTTCATGAGTGAGGTGGGAGGTATTTGAAGTATTCTTTGAACCAAGTCCGTTGTTTCTTTTGTTATAATTGACAGTAATATTAGCAATTCTGGGTGTAATATGTTGCTGTAATGGCAAAGTGCAATAACACATCACTGTGCTAAATTCATTTATCACATTACAGATACAGTTATGTCATTACTTGCACAGAGTTATTCCATTACCTACATAATGGGTAGGTAATTGTTGCACTACAGTCTGCTGACTTCAGTTTGTCTGCAGGTAGGACAATGGTAGTGCACTCTGCATGTTTTGAGGAGTGGAGATATGGACATTGCTTTAATTTTTATTGCACAAAAGGACAAGAATGTCATGGTAAAGTGCAAACTTGGCCAGAAACAGCCGCTGCTGATACTACATCGCCTCTCAGTAAACATCTGTAAAGATGACACGCTAACAAAAAGCTAGCGGGAAAGAATCTCAGAATAATCATTTATATTTCTTTATGGAGATAAAGGTTTGTGTCAGTACGTTTACATTATGTCTCAGCCTGCGTTACGGATTAATGTCAGATTATTGTAACAAATTACTTCATCCTATCAGCACAAGCCTACTTACTATAAGCAACCAGACAGGGATATATGCATAATATTAATTACATAAAAGTAGCTTTTCTTTTATCTGTTTTTTCCATATTCTTTATGATCACAGATATTTTTTTAAATAAAAAGTAATAACTTTGATTACCAGAGTTAGCAACTGGAACAATTGTTCCTTCTTGTAGGTTTTCCTCTGTCCACAGAACAATGCCGGAGCTCTGTATGAATAACCATCAGGGCACCTCCCTCAATAAGGCCCTTCCACCCCAATTACTCAGATTGGAACTTTTTCCATTTATGGATAATGGATGCCACTTTGCTCAATGGGACTTTCAGTGCTGCAGAATTGTACCCTTCCCCAGAATCGTGCCTCGATACAGTCCTTGGACTTCATGTCTTGGTTTGTGTTCCGCCACGCGCTGTCAACTATCGGACCTTATATAGACAAGTGTGTGGTTTTCCAGAGCATGTCTAGTCAACTGAATTTATCACAGGTGGACTCCACTAAAGTTGGAGAAACATCTGGTTGCTGATCAGTGGAAAACAGATGCGCCTGAGCTCAATTTTGAGTATCATGGCAAAAGCTGTGAATACATATGTGCATGTTATATTTTTGTTTTTATTTTTAATTAATTTCAAGCTAACTTTTTTCACTTTGTGTGGTAGTTTGAGGTGAATTAAGCCTGTAACATGACAAAATGTGAAAAAGCGAAGCAGTGTGAGCACTTCTCAGATGCTCTGTCCATCCGATCTTAGTCATCTAGTTAAAACAGACACTTGAAAGTGTGTAAGGACCGGCTGGTAGTTATAGTTGAAAATGACTGCTTTTAAGTGACTTGCTCAAAATGCTCTGACACTTCTTTGATGCATTAAAAAAAAGAAAATGGCTCATTCTGCAAAGTGGCTTGTGGTGCTATGATTGCCTTAAGATATTTATTTATAACATTCAAGATCTGTTTTAAAAAAGAAAATTTTCAATCATACTTCATCTGCTGTCTCAGTTCCTTTCATCAAATAAATTGGAAAAATGACCAAATGTCTAAGATATGTATTAATCACATGCACCAGTTAATGTAAGTCTGTTGGTGCTGAAAGAACAGTGTGTCGTGCATGATAGTTACATCTGCGGCAGCAACAAATGTCATTTCAACTGACAGAATTGGCATTCAGAGACTTGAAGTGACATTTTCTTTTGCTGTGTCTGAAAACAAGGACACATTTTTGAAAACTTTGAAAGGTAGATGCTTGTCAACCTTTCAAATGAAACAAGGTTGATAAACAACAATAAAGACACTGAAGTTTAATTCAGGAGAGAAGGCTGTACTGCTGCAGAATGCTGCTGTTTACTGTGGAATAGATGACCCTCCCACTCTCCTGACCTGCTGCTGGAAGTTGCATGGGAGGTCAGCTAATGCAGCTCGCCTGTGTCTTCCAGGGCATAAAAGCTGGTTCAGATGAACTGCCACCTGGCATGAACTAATATTATTTTTCTCTCGGTTACTATCTTTTTATTTAAGAAAAACCTCTTGCATGGACTGTCCTTATCACCTACTTTGAGCCAGTTCTTGTCAATGATCAAAAAATTGAATTATTTCTTTTTAAAAGATGCAGCCTTTGTCTTTTTTTTTTTTAACTTTTTGTCTCACACCGGTTAGGTAACAAATCAAATACGTGGTTGAGCTGAGGCAGCAGCCAGTACAAACATGGCTTTAAATAAGTCTTCAACCTCCCTGGAGCTTGTTTGCAAATGTTTTTAACACCTTTCTGTGTCTTTGTATTTGTGTATGCATTTTCAAAGCATTCAGTAAATCTGAACAATCCATTATTAACATTCTGTGCAAGGCAAGTGGCTACTTGTTTATATCCTTTCTTTCCTATATTCATGAAAGTGTAAACAATGTCTAGGTGTATGGGTGACTCAGCTTCTGTGCATCAGCATTATGTTGGAGTATTATTCCTTAAACAAAGAGTTATTTGAGGAACTGTACATTTAAGTGATTTGTTTTTGTGCACATCTTGCCTCTTCTACAGTTTTATTAAAACAAGTTATAATCAAACAGCAGTTCTTTAGCTACACAGCTTTTCTTCTTGATCATCAATTTCCTCTTGATCATCAATTTCCTCTTTACTAAGTGTGTAGTGTACCTCCAGCCAAACATTAAGAACGTTTGAAGAAGGCGTGGGTCAAGTTTTCCATCACCATCTTTGCTTACCAAAGGCCCATCTACAGGGTCAAGACAGGCATCAGTGGCAGCACAGCGTGAAATTAAGAAGGATGTGCAAGATGAAGAAAGGAGACAGAGCAGGAAGGTGAAAGAGTTAAAAAGGGGTGGACTGAGGAGTACGTGGATGAGGTGGGGCGGGACGGGGTTTGGGTGAAGGGGGCATTGAAGGTTGTGGTGCTCCCTCTAGCTCACCCCAGCTCATTAATTTTCTCATTTAGTCAGAACAGTGGAGTGTGCAAACAAGATTGGGGGCCTTGCCTACTAATGAGGACAGGAGGAGACAAGCTCACAGTGTGTATTTGTGTGTCTGTGTGTGTGTGATAGTGAGAATGTGTGACAGTGACAGAATATGTGAGGGATAAAGAGAAAAATAAGACTTGTAAAATGAATAATAAACAAGAAGCGGAGAAGAAATGTTTCTTGTTGGATGTTTTGTTTTTTGTTTTTGTTTTTTATTTTTGACTGTTTTTATTTATTAAATCTTTATGTTAATTGTCCAACTAATCAATGAGTACAGTGAGTGCAACAAATAAGTGTACACTATTGTGCCACCCTTGTGGAAGATCTTTGAAGCTTGGCATTTTATATATCGTCTATATCGTCTACCAAAACGTTGTTCTCCCTTTTTTTGGAAGGACAGTACCCCTGTAAAAAACAAAAAACAAAAAAAAACTCATGTTCCATTTAAAGGAAAAAAAAAAGGGGAAAAAAGAGTTGGTTTTCAATATGTGACTTAAGCTGCGCATTCACCAAGCACCAAAGAATGACTAACCTTGTCAAGCTCACTTGAAACTGAATTAGATTTGGACAAATATATTGACATAAAGTGATTCAATTAGAAAACTCAGAGGGAGTATTTAATATTTAGGATTAGGGATCTTCCTGGTGAAGCACCACACACTAGTGGATTAAACAGAAGAATAAATTAGATAAATGTTTTGGCTGCGTTGTTGTTTAGATGGTTAGGCAAGTACATACAGAGCACAGAGGGTAAAATAAGTATGAATCACGTCACCAGTTTTCTAATTAAATATATTTCTAAAGACTATATTCTCCCAGTATCTCACAAGCTTGTCTAAATGTTGTTCAGCAAACTTTCAACAGGCTTCAGCATGCTTTTTCTTCAGCAATGGAGTCTTGCACGGTGAGCCTGCATACAGGCCGTGGTAGTTGAGAGCATTAATTATTGTTTTCTTTGAAATAATTGTACCTGCAGATTCCAGCCCTTTCTGTAGTTCTCCACAAGTGGTCCTTGGCTGTTGGACAACTCATCTGATAATTCTTTTCACTTCTCTGTCTGAAGTTTATGGTAAAATGATGTTATTTCCATATCTGGATTATGGCCCCACCAGTGCTCACTGGAACCTTCAGTAGTTTTTGTGTAACCAACGGCATCGGCATGTTTTGCAACAGTAAGGGTTGCAAAGGTCTTGAGAGAGCTCATTGGTTTTACCCATAATGAGATATTTCTTGTGCGACACCCTGGTAATGAGACACCTTTTTCTAGGCCATCAGTTGGGACTGAACCAGCTGATATTAATTTGCACTAAGTGGCAGGATTGCTTCTAATTACTGTTACATTTCAGCTGGTGTCATGACTTTCCATGCCTTTCTGTACTTCCCTTTCTTCACGTGTTTGATACTTTTTCTTTGTTCGTTTGTTATTATTACACATAATTTATGGACATCTGTGGTCTGATTTCTGTGCATGTGTAGATTGCATCGGTTGTTACTAGAGCAGGGCGATATGGCCAAAAATATTTATCACGATATATATTTGAAAATTTGCGATAACGATATAACTGACGATATAATTGATGCGTGACAAAATACAACTCCACAACATTACTAGCGCAAAAAGACAACCTATCATTTATTTTCTCTTAAACAAGAAGCTGGTTTTTATGTACATTAAAGCTTTATAAAAATGTAACAGTGCAAATGCAAATTCCTTGCTGAAAGTTTAACCAAAAGGCATTTCCAGTAGAAATGGGCTGACATATACTGAGCATAACCATGTATAATATCCACTGAAGTTAAAAAGAGGTGCTTTGCAACATTAAACTGCAGTGTGCAGTACGTATTTTTCGGACCATAAGGTGCACGGGATTATAAGGCACATTAAGCGAAACAAAGCAGTCAGATAAATCAAACTTTATTAAACTCATTCTTCTTGCTTCCTCCACTTCTGTACCATTGATTCATTAATGTTGAATTCTCTGGCAGCGGCTCTATTCCCATGTTGTTGCAGTATATTAATGACTAACCTCGTATTGTGGATGGATTATCTCAGTTGTTCTCCTGACTGAAGTTTGGTCCGTTTACAGCATCCTGCCATGCGATTGCATTTGTCTCTAACCATGAGGAACCTTAACGTTAACTTTTATAAGTGGAAAAGTGTTAGTGTTCGTCCTCCAGCTTCACTGTTTATGTTATGCTAACATAGCTGTGTCGCTAGCGATCACGTAGCACATCATTATATACCAGCTAGCCCAACTTCAGTAACCCTACAAACGTCACTGCTGTTTAGTTTCCTGTCTTCATTTATGTTGGAAGTGATAGCAGAGCTGTACGTTTGATTTTTTTCAGAAATCTCTCAGTCAGAACATGCAATATCATGCTTAGGTAACTAGCGAGCTAACTTCCGCTAGCTTCCTGCTAGCTTCTAACTCCGTTAAATGTAATACATTTTGTTTTCATGGATGCCTGGAAGTTAAACTTCATAGTTACACCTGGTAAAGCAGCAATGCTGATCGTTTTATTAAAGATGAAAGAATTTAGACAGTTTTTAACTCTTAGTGATGCTGCAGTGTTCGTTTGACCTGAAAAAGACGGAGTTTAGGACCCAGATTACTCCCAGATTTAAGGGCATCTTAGTCCGACGGCCGCTTGCATGTTCTGCAAAAAAATGTGCTTTGTGGACAAACACCAAACCAGTTCCACATCACTGAAGTTGCACCATTTTTACAAACCAATTCTGGTTCATCTGTTTCACTCAACAATCGGCCATGTGCGTATGAAAACAAAGGCACTGCGCATGCGCGTTTTACTCATATTCTATCGCGATATTTCATTTTCCTATCGTTGCCTAACATTATACCGGTATTACCGTGAACGGTATAATATGGCCCAGCCCTAGTTGTTACCAACTGGTGAGAATTTCAATATCAACAGCACCTTTAGAATTTATATTTACTTAGAGATTTGGTGATGTGTTCAGTACTTAAGCTACCCGCTGTATTTTCTCTTGAAAATACTCCTGACTTTCTTACTGCAGAAAGAGTAAGAAAGCCCCCCCCCAAAATCAAATGGACAAGAAACACAGCTGTCACATAAAAAGAGCTGAGAAAGACAGAATAGAAAATGTAACCCTAACCCTAGATTAAATTCACCCTGCGCGGGTCTACGGCCAAATTTTTTAAGACCTGGCAACCCTTTTTTGATCATGTTCAGACTTTGCGGTCTCGCAATGCTCCCAATTAGCCAGCTCAGACTCTATCATATTTTATTTTTTCTTATCTTATGTTCAAGTAAGAGGCCTAAGTTTAAGTATATGGATTCTATTGTGCCTGCGTTCTATGATGGTATTTATTTAACTACTTTATACATATTTCTTTTCTCTAACAGAATTGATTTATCCCTATAACTAAGCTGACCATTTATCATGTGTGGGGGTTTTTTTTTCTTTTTTTTTGTTTGTTTGTGTGTTTTGGTCTTTATGTGTCTGTGTGGAGGTGGGGGTTTTGGATACTCTCCACATCTCCCTTGTACACTCAGGAACTGTTGTCTTGTACCCTAGGGTTTGTTACTAGTATTATTAGATTGGATTTTTTCCTTTTTCTGTTTGTACACCCACTGGTACTGCTATAATTATGAGGTGGGAGTGTATGTCTTATATTGCTTTATGTTCTTTAAAAAGAAAACGGCATATTGTTCAATTTGTCTTTTGTAAAAGTCGATGCAAAAACTTTAATAAAAATATCGGGAAAAAAAAGAAAAAAAAAAAGAAAATGTTGTCAGGGAAAGTAATTCAGAAAGATTCAGAGAGGAATGAATAACAGAGGAACTGGCTCACTACAGTAATTCAGTCAGCTTGCTAGTGGCTACATCCTCTGAGGAAGTGATCCCCTTACAGACATCTGTCCATCAAATCTTTTTACACTGTCCAAGGGCTACGGAAGGATGAGCAGAGTTTTTTTCAGTTAACATAAATTTCTCTGCACACAGCACACAGACACCAAGGGGCAACTTAACTGCCTTTCCTGATAATGAAGCCTGTTACTGATGTTTCTTGTGTGATGGTAAATGGCCTGTATTTGTATAGTGCTTTACTAGTCCCTAAGGACCACAAAGCGCTTTACACAACCAGTCATCCACCCATTCACACACACATTCACACACTGGTGATGTTCAAATAATTATAAAAGGTTAATGGTGAACTGAACTTTACGCAGAAGCATAAAGTGCTTTATGATGGCAAGCTACATTATAGCCACAGCCAGCCTGGGACGCACTGACAGAGGCGAGGCTGCCGGACACTGGCACCACCGGGCCCTCTGACCACCACCAGTAGGCAATGGGTGAAGTGTCTTGCCCAAGGACACAACGACCGAGACTGTCCAAGCTGGGGCTCGAACCGGCAACCTTCCGATTACAAGGCGAACTCCAAAACTCTTGAGCCACGATCGCTACAATATGTGTGATGTCATGTGCACATTAAGAGTCACTTAAGAGCTGTCCACCATATTACAACCAACGTGATACAACAAACAGTTGCTAGGAAAAAACGACTGGTTGTCGGCTCCTGCTGGGTGAAATCTGAGGCAAAGAAGGTGCTGCACCAAAAACCACCTAGTGATTTGTGGTTGCTATCAGATTGCAACAGTTGCCTGTAGTTTTTCATGCTTATCTGCAAATATTTATACTACTAGCTGAGCAACAGTACAACTCGAAAAAGTGTGACACAAATGTAAAATGCTTGCCTTCAAAGTAAAAGTTATGCTCCCGAGCTGTTTTTAACGTGTTTTATAAGGCGGACCTTTTGCTTTTGCCTGTGGTTTGTGTCGCACTTTTTATAGTCTCATTACAGCTCAGAGAGCTACATTAAAATCAGTGCTGAATAAATCATCTTTTGCAGCTTCTTTGTGGTGATTTTTTTCCCTACTAATAGCTCAATATGTGCTCTTTTTCAGTTCTTAAATTCATAGGAGAATACCTCTAACAATTCTCAACCAGTCTCTTTAAATTTGAGGTGAGCTTCAGAGCAGCAGAGCTGCGGTGGATTTAACAGAAGAGTAGGGTAAACAAGGTTCAGTCTACCAAATTGAGGTGGCATATTAGTCTGGGCCAGTTTAGCAGGGACAATTAATTATTAGCCTGAAAGGTAACCAACGAGTTTGTATATGTGCAGAAGATGGAGAGATTTCTTTTTGATTTTAAGTTTTGTGGCTGTGAAGGTATATGTGCAGGTATTTCATAGTCTGTATAAGCTATAAAATCTGCACCTCAAATAATGTGTGCTAAAATAATTAATAATTAAGTATAACAATACAGTATTTAACTCAATATAATTAACCACAATGAAATGGAAAGTCGATTGTGCATTTTTGTAATGCTTTACATATTCAGGATGTAGTAGAGGTTTTTTACAGAGAGCAGAGGAAGGGAATTAAAGTGTTATTGTTTCCTTACAGTATTTGTAATGTATTTTTAGTCTCTGTGAATCCTGTTAAACTGGGATGTCTAAGGAAAAGTTTGAGTTTGAGCTACATGAGCAACAGGTCAGTGACCACAGTCGAATGGTTTTCAGCTGATCAACCATGATCACTTACCCTTGGTCAGCCTTGGAAATGTTCAGCTCTCTGGTGAACCATTGCACCCTGATGTTCAGCTGTCTACAAATGTATCTTCCACATCAATTTAATGGAGACCACGTGTTTCTCATAATAATAAAACATTAGCTAGTAAACAACCAGTGTAACATCTGCCATCTTTACCCACTTTCATTGCTTGGATAATCAATGTATAGACTTAATCAATTCCAAAATCCTCTGTTTTTTCTGTTGCTGTAATTTTCTGAGAAAATAATTTGGATTGCTCAAGTTCAACTTTATCTGTTTGGGCTAGTTGGCATTATTTGAAGTATGTGAAGAAGCTGAACACAATGGGATAGAAATGTCATGTAAAACAGTGCATTGGGGTTTTTCCCAGTTGATAAGAGGCTTGCTTCTCTGTGGCTTGGACACTCAATTGAAGAGGGCAGACAAGGAATTAACTAATCACCTCTTTGTGATGAATTGGGTCAGGTAATAGGGAGGATGCCAAACAGGCCCTAAGTCCCCAAAGTGTGAAGATGGACCAGGAAGCCCTTGATCCAGTAGATCTTCAGCTCCAATCTCTGGTAGCACTTCTGTGTCCAAACTGTGTGTATGTGTGTTAGTCCCCTTGGGGAAATAGTTCCTCTGCATTTAACCCATTCACCCAGTGAAGCAGTCGGCAGCCACCAATGCAGCGCCCGGGGCAGCATTCTGAGGGAGAATGGGGACATTCAGTGTGAATGCATCTACAAGGAGGAGATGACCGCATGTTTCTTTGGCCTTAAGGTAGTTGGTGCTTGTCATAGGAGTGAACCAAATGATAGACACCGGAGGTAAAGGAATATGTCAGCTGAGTATTATTGAGCTTGTTTGACTTGTGGGACGTTGCTGGCAGCTGGCAGGTACTGGCAAACCAATAGCAGTACAGCTATAGTAGTGGCTGAAGCTAAAACTTGGGTGTGGGAGTACTTTGAGGCCATGGAGCGAGACCTTTGGTTGGCTTTGTAGCAATTGTGGCAGATCAACTTGGATGGGAAAAGTTCTTTGCCTACACTGAACCAACTAAGAATAGAGTCAAGTGGTGGAAGGGATACTTCAAAATGTTTCCTGACACCCACTGACACAACCAGAAGCTGGGTGTTTGGACAAAATTCTGTTGATCATTTTTATGAACAGAATGTCTAGGCTTCCCCAATGTGGGAAGGTTATCGGGTTCAGTAGTCTAACGATCTTGTCCCTGGTTTTTGCAGATGATGTGATTCTTTTGGCTTCATTAAGTGATGCCCTCACAGTGCAGTGGTTTGCAGCACAGTGTGAAATAGATGTGATGGGAAGTCTGAGGTCATGATTTTCAGATGGAAAAGCCTGGAGTGCCCACTGCAGGTTGTAGATGAGTTAGCAGAGGTACTTAAACTCTTCCGCTATCCTAAGTAGGTGATGAATGGGTGGGGGTCTCATTTATGATTGAGGGGAGAATGGAGTTTAAGATTGACAGACAGCTTGGTGCACCATCTGTGGTAATGCAGATTTCATAGCAGTCTGTTGTGGTTAAGTGAGAGCTGAATGTGTAGTGGACTGTGATCAAAACTTTTAATGGTAAAGTGCTATAGCCAATAGTGACCTCTGACTTTTTAACGACAAGAAGCAAGTAAAGAATGGAGTTTCATTGCAGTGTAAAAATAGTCTAATACTGTATATTATTATTATTGTTGTTGTTGTTTAATGGTTTCTACTTGAGTTGACTCCTTTACCCTTCTGTTGGCCATTGACACAAAGAAGCAGAACTAACTGAGTGTGCAGCTCGGCCTTCTTATACAAGTGAGGCAGGGTGAGGGAAAAGAAGAGAGAGACTGTTGACTATTGTACTGACTCCGTCTCAGAACAGCAAATGCAGCAGATGATTTGGATTCCTTCCTAATCCAAATAGAATTATTGGCATTAATAAACGTGTCTCCAAAAGCCTTACATATAATTAGCTTAATGATAAAACCAGTGGAAGCAAACAAACGTCTCTCTAATACAGCTAATGACAAATTACTGCCAGCCGCCAAAATTTACCGATGGGATTCTCTCTTGCACCCCCCCCCCCCTTTCCTCCTGTTGACTTTTCTCTATTACCGTTTTCCCATCAGTGCACCTAAACCGTGCAAAGTGGGAGTATTAAGTATTCAAACACCAGGGATTTATCTCTTTATGTTTGAAGGCATGATTTTAACTTGTTTGTAGAGTAGAGCCATGATTAGGTTTAACACTGTTATTTGTGTGTCTGGTAAAAGTGAGGGTGCCTTAGTAAAAGCAACGTATATTTTCTGAAATTACTATGGAAGGTGTAGTTCCTACTTCATTTTAGCTCAGCAACATGCAGTCAACCATGAGAGAGTGCGATTCCCTGCTGAGTACAATACAAGCTGATGTGCTACAACTATGGATTACCTGAATTATATTGTTTTTTCCACAAATAATATCATATAAAGGCTTGAAACTGGCTTACTGGTAACCTAGAGGTGCCCAGCATTGTTTTCCTCCATCCAGCTGAGAAGCCAGCTATGAGTAAGTGTAATAAGCAGTTAGTCAAATATTGATCATCTTATGTTTTACAGTAGCTTTTTTTCTTTTAGATCCATTGCATCCATTGTGATTTTAAACAAACTAAGAAAAGATTAAAAACAAATCACAAGGCCTGTCATTGTTTATTTATGCTTTTTTTTCACATGCTTGGTAAGCGAAATGTCTCACATGCCACGTTGTGTTCTGTACAGTTTTGTGAGTGAAATTTAAAGTCAATTAATGAGTTTACTTACTTATTAGTTCACAGTTTAAGCAAAGAGAGATGGCTTCTCTGTTTTGTGCAGAGCTCAATGATGCTTGTGAATTCATTTATTTAACAGGACTTGGGTAAAAACGCTTGTATTGTTGCACATTGCCTTTGTATTTTTTCACTTTCCAAATCACAAAAGAACATGAAATACTAGCGGAAAACTTGATGTGTTACTTTAGTTGATAGTCAAGTTTCAAAACACCAACTTACACCAAACTGGACTATTTAGGAGGATTCCTGTACCGATGGATCATTATATGATAAGTTTATTATTGCTGCTTATACTGCTTGCGCAAGAAGGAGGAAGAATTTTGGACCATTCATTTCCATCTTAGCTCAAATATATTTTTAGATTTACTTAAGGTCATGCCACATCCTCCACTGCAGCGGTCCCCAACCCCCGGGCCATGGACTGGTACCGGTCTGTGAGTCGTTTGGTACCGGGCCACGAGAGTTGAGGCTCGGGTGTGAAATTCATTGTCTTCAGGGTTTTTACCGTTAACTCCATTTCCCTGGGTCTTTTCCCATGTTGTAGTTGTGTGTCTTATTTTGAAAGAAATGTTAACGTGTTACCATAGCGATCAGAGAGCATTAAGTGGCAGAGAGGAGGATGTTACTCTCAGTGTTGTTGGAGCATTTCAGGAGGACGCTGCTAATAAAGTTACACAATTACACAGTGAATTCGTTATTATTAATATATTTACAAAATACCACAGTTTTTGTCTTGGTTGTATGGTTTTATTTTGATGTTGACACAAAAACACTCTTTTGGAGAACAGGAGACTTTTAGCAAAGGAGAGTTCAGGTTGTTTATTGGAACTGGAATTGGATTGGAATTTGTAAGGTACCATTGATATTAAGTTGTTGTTGCTGTTTTTTTTTTTTTGGCGGGGGGTGTAATGTATTCCCATTATAATGGGAATACATGAATCTAAAACGTACAACTTGGACCACATTTATTGAGTAGTGATTGTAGAAATCATCTTCTACAAAAGGTTTAACAAAATTTGTCTTGCAACTGTAGCTCACTGTTCGAGTCTCTCTAAGAGTTTCTGTGTGCAGATGGATCAAGCAGCCTTTAGCTAAAGACCAGTCTCATCTGTGTCAGCTACTATAGTCTGTACTTTTGTCCTTTTCACTGATACTGTGTAAAGTAATTAATTTGTTGGTAGATGCTGAAGGGAAAAGGGCTCCCTGGAGCTTAATCATGTCTCAAGGTCTCTTTCAAGCTTTAAACCCCTTTAGCATGAAGATACATTTATTGAAATAAAGTAGACTACAACATGTTGCATATTCATGTCAAGTGCCACAGCTGTAAAACAACAGTCACGATCTCTGGATATGTGTGTTACAATAAAGGTGGCTTCGCTGATTGTTTGTGAAATGAAACGCTTGAAGAAAATCTCCAGTGTGGGAACACTGTATGCTGACGGAATATATTACCTTGCTCTGTGTAGAGTGTTCTTTGACTACAAATGAGTACTTCTGAGTATAAACTCTTCATTAAATCCTTAGTGTGTTCTGATGGCAAGACATACCTATGTTCTACATTTTATGATGTTGTAATCATCCAGGGAAAAACCTTATTTATTCACAAACGGACTTTAGAGTTTGGTTTGAGTGAGGGGAAATATAGCTGGATTTAATGCAGCTATGGAACAAACATATGAGTTAATTTGTCTCAGTCTAGTTAATTATAGTGCTTCCAAGGGACATGGACTGCACTACATGCCTGTGTGGCAACAGATCTGTAGACTGAGGCTTTCATGCAGTTCACTTGAGTTTGAGTCTGGAAAGTGTGGCAGGGATAACGTTGGCCCTGCAGTACTTGTGTAGGAGGTTGCTGCTGTATCCTAGTGGAGCAGTAAACATTACACACTTTGTTAGATGAAAAATTGCAGTTGCCCTAAACATATGAGAGTGTGAGTGTTTAGTAATGTTGACATTATGTTTACAGAAAATTACTCAAAAATGCAAAATCTGGAACATCTTAATGTCATCACAATATTGATTTTATTAGTTAATACTCCCCTGCTTTGGAAATTAATTTTAATTAGTGCTACATTATTTATTTACTGAGTCATCATGCTTCTTGGTGTTTTTGAGTCATCCATGAGGAAATATGACGAACCATTCATTTCCCCAGTACTGAGTGAACTATCTAAATTTAAAATACTACACTTTTAACCTCAGATTGAATTTTGTTTATAAGAAAGAAGCAAAAACACTACATAACATTTTCATTTAATTTTAGCTAATTGATAAATGAGAAATCTCATGTGGTATATACAGTGGGGCAAAAAAGTATTTAGTCAGCCACCGATTGTGCAAGTTCCCCCACTTAAAATGATGATAGAGGTCAGTAATTTGCACCAGAGGTACACTTCAACTGTGAGAGACAGAATGTGAAAAAAAAATCCATGAATTCACATGGTAGGATTTGTAAAGAATTTATTCGTAAATTAGGGTGGAAAATAAGTATTTGGTCACCTCAAACAAGGAAAATCTCTGGCTCTCACAGACCTGTAACGTCTTCTGTAAGAAGCTTTTCTGTCCCCCACTTGTTACCTGTATGAATGGCACCTGTTTGAACTCATCATCTGTATAAAAGACACCTGTTCACAGCCTCAAACAGTCAGACTCCAAACTCCGCCATGGCCAAGACCAAAGAGCTTTCGAAGGACACCAGGAAAAGTATTGTAGACCTGCACCAGACTGGGAAGAGTGAATCTACAATAGGCAAGCAGCTTGGTGTGAAAAAATCAACTGTGGGAGCAATCATCAGAAAATGGAAGACATACAAGACCACTGATAATCTCCCTCGATCTGGGGCTCCACGCAAGATCTCATCCCGTGGGGTCAAAATGATCATGAGAACGGTGAGCAAAGATCCCAGAACCACACGGGGGGACCTGGTGAATGACCTGCAGAGAGCTGGGACCAAAGTAACAAAGGTCACCATCAGTAACACACTACAACGGCAGGGAATCAAATCCCGCAGTGCCAGACGTGTTCCGCTGCTGAAGCCAGTGCATGTCCAGGCCCGTCTGAAGTTTGCCAGAGAGCACATGGATGATACAGCAGAGGATTGGGAGAATGTCATGTGGTCAGATGAAACCAAAGTAGAACTTTTTGGTATAAACTCAACTCGTCGTGTTTGGAGGAAGAAGAATACTGAGTTGCATCCCAAGAACACCATACCTACTGTGAAGCATGGGGGTGGAAACATCATGCTATGGGGCTGTTTTTCTGCCAAGGGGACAGGACGACTGATCTGTGTTAAGGACAGAATGAATGGGGCCATGTATCGTGAGATTTTGAGCCAAAACCTCCTTCCATCAGTGAGAACTTTGAAGATGAAACGAGGCTGGGTCTTCCAACATGACAATGATCCAAAACACACCGCCCGGGCAACAAAGGAGTGGCTCCATAAGAAGCATTTTAAAGTCCTGGAGTGGCCTAGCCAGTCTCCAGACCTCAACCCCATAGAAAATCTGTGGCGGGAGTTGAAAGTCCGTGTTGCTCGGCGACAGCCCCAAAACATCACTGCTCTCGAGAAGATCTGCATGGAGGAATGGGCCAAAATACCAGCTACTGTGTGTGCAAACCTGGTAAAGACCTATAGTAAACGTTTGACCTCTGTTATTGCCAACAAAGGTTATGTTACAAAGTATTGAGTTGTATTTATGTTATTGACCAAATACTTATTTTCCACCCTGATTTACGAATAAATTCTTTACAAATCCTACCATGTGGATTCATGGATTTTTTTTTCCCCCCCTTCTGTCTCTCACAGTTGAAGTGTACCTCTGGTGCAAATTACTGACCTCTGTCATCATTTTAGGTGGGGGAACTTGCACAATCGGTGGCTGACTAAATACTTTTTTGCCCCACTGTAAACTTTAGAAACAAAAACTATCAGCATTAACCTTGGCTTTGTATGTTATGAAGAATAGATTTGGATGGTGAGTTCTTAGTGGTCATTATTGCATCTGTACTTGTTCAAACCCTGGCCAACACACTGTTGCTGTCTGCTTATAATTATGATACACAGAAGCTAGAGCTGGGCATTGTTTTGAATTTGTTAAATTCAGGAAAATACCTAAATAATAGGATAAAGATGTGTTTCTCACAAACAGGCCCCGCACTACAATTAATGTATCATTATCAAGATTTACAACTAGTTTTTTTTAACAGGAAGAAACCACGGCAAAACCAGACTCGGGAAGGGCCAGCCCTCTGCCGTAACTGGTTGGGTGTAAGGTGAGGGAGACGAGACAAAAGACATGCTGTGGAAGAAAGCCAGACATTAATGATAAAACATAATTAAATCAAAACTTTTTCCAGGGTGAAGATTTTCACAAACACAAAGTTTTTGTTTTGTAACAACAAAGGTATATGCTATGGTGGCCCCGAGAGGCCAAACAGACTGCAAGGAACCAGGACCAGTTGCAGGAACCAAACTATGCTAAGAATTGCACTGGGAGAAACTTAAAAGAAGTGGAAGATCTATCGGTTTTGTGAGGAAAGAAAAGATGAGAGGTAAGGGTGTTAGCCTAACTATTAGCCTAAAAATCCGTCATCAGTATTATATGAATCATGATAAAACACACCTACCATGTTTTGGGTTCCTGCAACTGGTCCGTTGGGTTATTGTCTCCCCAGAAACACTTCCCTTGTGTTTTTTCCTATTTCCGTTGTGTTTTGTGTGCTTTTGCAGCGTTTTTCTTATTGCTGATGTTTTCTTAAGTTGCAGTCCGTTTGGTGTCTCAGGGCCACCGTAGTATGCTCTTTATTTCCTTTTTTCTATACTATACTATGACAGGATAATCTATCTGTATCTGTTTACCTCTTGTTGCGTTCACATGTTCTTGATAGAGCTTGAACTAGCGTTTAGTGTTTTGTGTGGACAGATATTTTGTTTCCTGTTTTCAAAATTAATCATGTAAATGTGACTTCAGCCTGATGACATGGTTAGAACTTGGTGGTAAATAGTCACTATGACCTTACAAAGAATATGTATACATTTAAAAGATTTAATTATAAAGTGATCATGCTTTATATCCAAAAGGTCAATTCAGGGTGTAAAGTAGAACTTGTATTTTGTTATAGGTTTATGTGATTTATTCATAAACCATAAATTAACAATATACTGAAGATGTCACCCAGCCATAAGGGGAATAAAGCATTTGGTAATTATGTACCGTAAGTCATGCTGTTTCCATCAATCCTTCATGACTCACATGACTCAGAAAGGATTGTGGACTGATTGTACCCATATATTAGGAGACTATATATTCCTGTGCTTGCGCTTCATCTAATTCTCCTTCTCAAAATACATTGATGGTTCAGAACAAGTGCTCGCTGATTAAAAAGTCTTGCGGTGAAGCGGTAAAGATTTGATTAGCCGAACGCAAATGTATACTTACACTCCACACACACAGACGCAGCATGACAACAGAAAGAAAGCAACACAAACCCAGACCAACAAACAAGTCCGCAGCAGGAGAAATCTCACCAGCTCAACATCCCATCAATAATTCAGCAGCTACTGGCGTGAGAGGCAACACAAAGAGGAGGATGGGAGAAAGAAAGGAAAGAGGAGAGTGAAAGGAGAGGAGAGGTTTGGAGAAGCAGTAGACGTGACGTGAGGAAATTGAAGGGTGACTGAAGGATACTGAATGAGAAACATTTGCGTAATGGTTTCATTAGAGGCACGGGTTTGCCTGTAGGGAAACTTATCGTCTGGTCTCTGAACTGATCACCATTCTGCCCTCAGTGGAGCTGACCTCAGTGCAGGGTTTCAGATCTTATTAGTGCAAATCACTCTGCAATAATTAGTCTCTTACCAACCATCTGACCCCAGCTTACTACATCTGCATAGCTCCAATATGTTGGCTTTCAGTCATGTTTCACCTCAGACATGACAACATTTTCCCTCCGAGTCAGAGTTTGGACTGCTCATTGGGGGGAAAAAAAAAATACTACGTGCATTTTCTTTCTTACTGTTCATCATATTTCAATATGTCTTGTCTGGTAGCTGCTGAATGTTCCTACTATAGCCACAGCATTCAAATTCTCTCCTGCAGTTAGAAAGCTGAACAACTGTCTTCTGAGTGACTTGACCTAATAAACTTTTTTTTCTATTTAAACTAAACTGAAGTTCTAACAACTACCAACCAACTCTGTGCTCAGCAGTTCCGACTGATCAGCAGTCTAAACACTACTTCTGTCCACCTCTGTCATTGCTACCCATATGGAAACCCATATTGTTTTAGTAAGTATCCAAAACATACAAGTTTCATTATATAATTTTTCAAGGGATCTTATATGTGTTTTCACTCTTATATGCTTTTCATACAAGTTTCACACAAGACAGATACAAACTTTATAAGATTTATATATATCTTTTCCATATGGGTATGTATTCATGTCTCATGCCTCGCACACTAGAGGACTGTTTCCCAACCTTTTGGATCCACGGCACATATTTCACATTAGAAAAATCACACGATACACCACCAAACAAAAATGTCAAAAAAAAAGTATTGATAATTTTTCCCTGTGCACCAGGCAAATCAGAATTGGTTCAGTCTGTCCCCAGTATGTCTTTTTTGCTTTCTTCTGATCTCTACTCATGCTAGGGCCTTCGCCTGGATCAGAATTGTCTCCAGGACCGAGGTCAGACTGACCACTTTTTCTTTTCAAATCTTTATTGCTATTGTCTCACTCTCAGCATGATTATTATGTAATTTCTTCTTCGTCTTTTCTGTTTTACTGGCAGTTGGCAACCCATTTAATTAGAGCAGGTAGTTGTTCTGCCCTCTAGTGGAAGAGAATGTAATTGTTCTGCCCGTTACTCACGCTGATCACTTAGAGCAGCAGTCCCCAACATTTTTTGCGCCACAGACCGGTTTAATGTCAGACAATATTTTCACAGACCTGCCTTTAAGGTGTCGGATAAATACAACAAAATAAAATCATATAACCAAGACAAAAACTGTGGTATTTTGTAAATATAATAATAAACACGAATTCACTGTGTATTTGTGTAGCAGCACCGTCCTGAAATGCTCCAACAACACTGAGAGTAACATCCTCCTCTCTGCCCCTGAATCCTCTCTGGTCACTATGGTAATGCGTAAATATTTCATTCAAAATAAGACTCACAACTACAACACGGGAAAAAGACGCAGGGAAACGAAGTTAATGATAAAAACCATGAAAACCATAACTTTCACACCCGAGCCTCAACTCTCGACCGATACCAGTCCGTGGCCCAGGGGTTGTGGACCGCTGGCTTAGAGTACTAATCAGGTGGAACCACATAATCTTCCACGATACACCTGATCACTTCTCACGACATGCCTATGTGGCACAGTGGTTGGGAAATCCTGCACTGAAGAAGGGCACTTTTTTTTTTATCCTTCAAAGTGTAATGTAAAATAAACAGTGACTTAAAGGTGGAAACTTACCGTTTAGTGTGGAAACATAACCGGACATCACTTGACATTTGGACTAAATATTGGTTACGTTTTGCTTTCTTTGTGATAACAGCATGTGTTTTTGATCAAGCAAAGCAATGCTCATACTGGAGTGTTGTAATTATCAAGGCACCTCTTGATATTTGAACATAATCGTGTGTTGCTTATGTATTGCAATAACAGAGAATAAATGCATTTATTTTTCAGCAGGGAAAGATGGATGATTTTAATATCATCTTCCTTAATCAGTGAGTCAAAACTCTTGTAAAGCTTGTATATAAATATGTGTCATTTTTTCCCCTGTACCACATAAAATTTACAGTCCCAAGTGCCTGCTGTTTCTTATCACATTTGGTGCCTATCTAGACCGGACAGACATCTGCGGGATCCCCCCCCCCCCCCCCCCCCCCAAAAAAAAAAAAAAAAATGCTTGACCAATTACAACCTGCATCCTGTGATTTCTTACTGCTTAAAATGCTGTGTGGAATGATAAGTTGAGTTACTGTGGAGCTTGTCAAATATTTCATTACTCTGCTCTTGTTGGAGCACTAATCTGATTTGATTGAGACAAAAGTCTGTGCGAATTCAAATTTACTGACCAAATTTATCCCTTGAGAAAAGAAATGCAGACAAGTCATTAGGGAGTTATGCTGAACCTACTGGAGAAATAAAATGTCCCTTATTAGTTTCTGCTAAGTATGTTGACCCATGATATTTTATTTAAACGTTCTCCTCTAGATTTCATTGCATTTTATTCTCCTCTACATGCAAATAAGTGAAAGTTTGATCTCCAACCCTGAGGCCCATTTACCATTACAGTGCAGTCAAGTGATTATTTGTCTGAGATCCTTATACAGGAGGGATACCATATTATTGAGATGTTAGTTATTGCAACTTGTAGAAAAAATGTGAAAATGATAAGATAAGATAAGATAGAACTTTATTAATCCCTCGGGTGGGTTCCTCTGGGAAATTCGACTTCCAAAAAGCACAGCAACGACCGAAGTTACAGTTACAGAATTGTTTTATATATATATATATATATATATATATATATATATATATATACACACACACACACACACACACACACACACACACATATATATAAATACAGAGACAAATATAAATAAAATATACAAAGGGGATAAATAGGAATAAAAAATAAAAATACAAGTGAATTGCACATTTCAAGTATTGAGTCTATTGCACTGTTGACTATTTACAAAAAGTATTGCACAAGGTATTGTACAGTGAGGTGAAGAGGCACTACAGCTTAGTTGTTCCCCCCTCCTTTGTCCTCCTGTTTCCCCTCCCTCTCCCCTCCAGAGAGGAGTTAAACAGTTTGATGGCGTGTGGGACAAAGGAGTTTTTAAGTCTGTTAGTTCTTGTCTTGGGGAGAAGCAACCTGTCACTGAACAGACTCTTCTGATTGTTTATGGCCGTGTGCAGAGGATGCCCAGCATTGTTCATAATGTCCATCAGTTTCTTTAATGTCCTTTTCTCTGCCACTGTCACCAGAGTGTCCAGCTTCATGCCGACCACAGAGCCAGCCTTCCTGATCAGTTTCTCCAGCCTGCATGAGTCCTTCTTTGCTGTGCTGCTCCCCCAGCACACCACAGCATAGAAAAGTACTCCAGCAACCACCGACTGGTAAAACATCCTCAGGAGCTTCCTGCAGATGTTAAAAGACCTCAGCCTCCTGAGGAAGTACAGTCGGCTTTGGGCTTTTTTATACAGGTGCTCTGTGTTGCATGACCAGTCCAGTTTATTGTCCACCCACAGCCCGAGGTACTTGTACTTGTTGACCACCCCCACCTCCTCCCCCTCTATCTGAACCGGCAGATATGCTGATTAGTTTGATTTTTTTATTTGTAATTTATTACAGGATTTAGATTTTAAAAATGAACACCATTAGATTGACTCAGAATACCCACGATGAAGTGTCCACCAGGTAGTCAGTACAGTCATAAGCCGTCTTAGACACAAAATATGACTCAGAAGAACAAAAAGGAAAGTTTTAAGTCTTCGTCTGTAAATTATTTGCTTTACTGGAGACCCGGAGAGACCCTTCATGAGCATGGGGAGAACATTCAGACTTCACACAGAAGGCCCTGGCCAGACTGGATTTGAATCCAGGATCTTTTTGCAACAGTGTTAACCACCTTACCATGTGGTGTCCTATGATATCTCCTATCATTTAAAAATTTACACCAGTATTTATACTAGTATTATTGGAGATGATATGATACTGAGAAATTCTGTTTGAAATCACAGCAACAAAGAAAGTAACAAAACCTGATAAAGTAGAACTACGGGATTTTTATTGTTTCTGTGTAAAAATGATCCGTTTTTTTTGTTTTTGTTTTTGTTTTTTTTTACTGTACCAGCTGGATGTTTCCATTCCTTAAATGTCATCTGGAAACTGGAGAGAAAAATGCATAATCTCAGCTTTGTGCAAGTTTACTAAGATGACATTTTGATTTCATATATTTCCTGTTGGTTCTGGAGATGGAAATGGCTCCTGTTGTGACCCATACAGTAAAATTATGCCTGGTTAACATGTGAGCTCGGTACAGATCCACAGCAGTCTGCCTGCTGGCATTATATCCTCTGGGGTCTTCAATATTCTTGGGAAGGTATATAGTTGAACTTAAGTTGACCTCAATCAAAAATAAAGTGACAATTCATAATCTTTCTGGAGACAGGAGCACTGTTTAACTGCTTCTGGTTCTTTCTGTGCCACCAACTCACTTGAGCTTTATGTGCAATAAAGGACTTTAAAATATATTTTCAGTCAAAAGACTTGCCTTTTTTTACCCTTCAGGCCATCCACAATAAAAGGTTTTTTGCTGAGTAGATGCAAAGCTAGGGTCATTCAACCTGGCCATCCAAAGGAAGGAGTAAAATCTGCTGTTGCCTGAGTATAATTACTTGCCTGCAGCACAGCACAAATGTAATGAAACTTGCATTTTCCTCTATTCATCCTCCGTGCTCCAGGACATGACTGGGCATATGTTAAATCATTCACAGCACTGGGCATGAAAAAAGCCAACCGGCTGTCGGGTATTATGAGCATGTCTGTGGTTAGAAAACATGGACAGAGGGGAAGCAATGAGAAAAAGGTGGTGATACCAAATGGCTTGGAAGTTGACATTATCTACATTTAGAAACTGCTTGCAAACCAAGAAGTTACTGAAATATTTAGGCCAGAACTCAAACTCTCATGCACAATAATTTTAATATTGCTTTATTCTTACAACATGGTCACGTTTAACCTAAAAAAGACCCCCCAAGGCACAGGGTTTGGCAGTTGATAAGATTTTGTGATAATGTGCTCTTTTTTTTTTCTAGTGGCGGTCTGCCAATAAGTCTTCCACTTACGGTGTTCTGTCAGTAACAGTCTTTTAGCCAGGGTGAGAGTTGAATAACCACCAGTGATCTTCTACCAATAGGAATTTTCAAACATATACAGAACTGTCTTACTGAAAAACACAGGGCCACATAAGAGGTTTCTCCAAAACATGTACCGTATTTTCTGCACTATAAGGCGCACTTAAAATCCTTGAATTTTCTCAAAAATTGACAGTGCGCCTTATAATCCGGGGCACCTGATGTACAGGGAGTGCAGAATTATTAGGCAAGTTGTATTTTTGAGGAATAATTTTATTATTGAACAACAACCATGTTTTCAATGAACCCAAAAAACTCATTAATATCAAAGCTGAATGTTTTTGGAAGTAGTTTTTAGTTTGTTTTTAGTTGTAGCTATTTTAGGGGGATATCTGTGTGTGCAGGTGACTATTACTGTGCATAATTATTAGGCAACTTAACAAAAAACAAATATATACCCATTTCAATTATTTATTTTTACCAGTGACACCAATATAACATCTCCACATTCACAAATATACATTTCTGACATTCAAAAACAAAACAAAAACAAATCAGCGACCAATATAGCCACCTTTCTTTGCAAGGACACTCAAAAGCCTGCCATCCATGGATTCTGTCAGTGTTTTGATCTGTTCACCATCAACATTGCGTGCAGCAGCAACCACAGCCTCCCAGACACTGTTCAGAGAGGTGTACTGTTTTCCCTCCTTGTAAATCTCACATTTGATGATGGACCACAGGTTCTCAATGGGGTTCAGATCAGGTGAACAAGGTGGCCATGTCATTAGTTTTTCTTCTTTTATACCCTTTCTTGCCAGCCACACTGGAGTACTTGGACGCGTGTGATGGAGCATTGTCCTGCATGAAAATCATGGATGCAGACTTCTCCCTGTACCACTGCTTGAAGAAGGTGTCTTCCAGAAACTGGCAGTAGGACTGGGAGTTGAGCTTGACTCCATCCTCAACCCGAAAAGGCCCCACAAGCTCATCTTTGATGATACCAGCCCAAACCAGTACTCCACCTCCACCTTGCTGGCATCTGAGTCGGACTGGAGCTCTCTGCCCTTTACCAATCCAGCCACGGGCCCATCCATCTGGCCCATCAAGACTCACTCTCATTTCATCAGTCCATAAAACCTTAGAAAAATCAGTCTTGAGATATTTCTTGGCCCAGTCTTGACGTTTCAGCTTGTGTGTCTTGTTCAGTGGTGGTCGTCTTTCAGCCTTTCTTACCTTGGCCATGTCTCTGAGTATTGCACACCTTGTGCTTTTGGGCACTCCAGTGATGTTGCAGCTCTGAAATATGGCCAAACCGGTGGCAAGTGGCATCTTGGCAGCTGCATGCTTGACTTTTCTCAGTTCATGGGCAGTTATTTTGCGCCTTGGTTTTTCCACACGCTTCTTGCGACCCTGTTGACTATTTTGAATGAAACGCTTGATTGTTTGATGATCACGCTTCAGAAGCTTTGCAATTTTGAGACTGCTGCATCCCTCTGCAAGTTATCTCACTATTTTTGACTGTTCTGAGCCTGTCAAGTCCTTCTTTTGACCCATTTTGCCAAAGGAAAGGACGTTGCCTAATAATTATGCACACCTGATATAGGGTGTTGATGTCATTAGACCACACCCCTTCTCATTACAGAGTTGCACATCACCTAATATGCTTAATTGGTAGTAGGCTTTCGAGCCTATACAGCTTGGAGTAAGACAACATGCATGAAGAGGATGATGTGGACAAAATACTCATTTGCCTAATAATTCTGCACTCCCTGTATGAATTCTGGTTGTGCTTACTGACCGTGCTTACTGAAAATATGTTTTAGTACAACTTTGGTAAGCTACAAAGCCGCATGGATTGTCAAAGCATTACGGCTACCGTAGTCAGGAGTCTCGCGGAGAAATCTGGGTCCAAAACTCCGTCTTCTTCAGGTCCAGCACACTGCGGCATCACTGAGAGTTAAAAACTGTCTAAATTCTTTAATCTTTAATAAAATGATCAGTGTTGCTGCTTTACCAGGTGTAACAATTAAGTTTAACATCCAGGCATCCATGAAAACAGAATGTATTAAATTTAACGGAGTTAGAAGTTAGCAGGAAGTTACCTTGCTAGTTTCCACCTAAACCTGATATAGCATGTTCCGACTGAGGGATTTCTGAAAAAATTAAAACGTACAGCTCTGCTATCACTTCCAACATAAATGAAGACAGAAAACTAAACAGCAATGATGTTTGTAGGGTTACTGAAGTTGGGCTAGCTGGTATGTAATGATGTGCTACGTGATCGCTAGCAACACAGCTATGTTAGCATAAAAAAAACACAATGAAGCTGGAGGATGAAAGGTAACCTTTTTCCACTCAATAAAAGTTAGCGCGAGGGTTCCCAATAGTTGGGCACAAATGCATTTGCATGGCAGGATGCTGTGAACAGACCAAACTTCAGTCAGGAGAACAACTGTGATAATTTTTTGCAGTTTTATGTTTAGTAGTGTTTTAATTTGTCGAACAACAGATGGATGACAGATTCACAGAAGTAATTCAATACTTTGTGGAGAAACATAAAAAGAGATTTGGTGATGGTGCTTGTTTTTATGTATTTTCATGGATTTAATGGTTGAAAGACATAATTGCACATTAATAAACGCATATTAATAGGTACAACAACCTTCTTTTCTTTTAAATAACCACAAAAAATTACTTACTGTTCCTTTTAAGTGGCTGGAACACTGGTCTACAAGAGCAGACTGCAGGCTATTATAAAAAGAGGAGCATTATAGGCAGTACATAAACACCTCATCACAGAGATAGATGGATATGTAAGAGTTCACTGGTCCAGAAGCTGCAGGCGTTGTTACATGGGGATGTGGAAACGAGTGATGTGGTCAGATTAGTCATTCTTCAACATATCCGCAGAGACTGTACACGCCTGAATGCTTGAACCCCTACAGTGGAGGGATCTGGTGACTCTGTTATGTGATGGGGGGCATTTTGTCGTCTTGGAGAAAAGGATTACAGCAAATCGATACAAGCTATGGGGAATAAGGGATCACTGAATGGAACAATGTGTGTGGAAAATTTGTGAATCATATGTTGTGGCCTTTTTAGTTGTCAGATACAAAACCCCAGCCACCCCTTGCCCACTTATTCTTCCCCACCATCATAAAAACATCAAATAACGTTTCATCCTTCCAGTAAAGTTTCAGAAATCTACGATCAGTGCCAACACACTGTTCTGGTTGAGCATGGTGGACCAGTAGCTTACAAAGCACTGAAAGTTGGGTTATCTACACATTTTCACCTGTCTATATTTGTCCAATTCTGTTATGAAATATTAAAAAAAAAAAAAAAATTAGTAGTGACATTTAATAACTCCAGCTTAGCACTGTGCAGCTTGCGTTGCCCCCCACCCGATTTGTCAAAATAAACATATATTTTCAAACAATCTCATTTTTAACATGACATTTTTTGAGTTTAAATGATTTAGCAATTACTAAAACCTTTCGTGGAAACAAAGTGCACGTTTAGTGCATCAGATGAACTAGACTTTTGTCATGTGTTTTCCTTTTCCGGAAAAATAAAGTGACAGATAATTAATGGCGGACACACAAATTGATGTCAGTCAAGGACTTTTGTTAATGCAGTCTTCTCTCATATTCTCTCAATGTGCATTTATTTCCTTTAGTTTCCGAAACGACCTAAATGTGTCTGTGACCCTCCCAGAGAGTTTTGGAAATGAAAACATACAATATTTTCTCACATGTTCCACTGAATAAAAACAGTTAAAGTACATTTAGAGCAAATAAAAAAATGTTGCTTATTCTCAGCACTCAGTATATTAGTGTATATATAGCATATGTTATCTTTTGGCTGTTCTTTCATGTTTTCTTTAATTTAAAAGAAAATATTATTGTAAATGATATATCATGTTTCAGATTGTTTGCAGGCAACAAGAGGTGCATCTTTCAGTTTTCGGGAGATTTTCTTCCCCCCTGACTCACATTTAACATTCTAAACCATTAATCTCTCATTTTAAAAGACAGAATAATCAATAATGAAAATAATTGTTACCTGCACTTAAAATGGCTTGAGCACTGCAAGGTAATTGATATGTGGGACATCCCAGGCAGAAGAAATGAGGTTGCATTTAGCATCCACTGTAAATTTAGGCAAGATTCTAAAGTGTTTCAGCAAATAGTTGTTTATATCATATAACAGTCATTATCATTTTCATTAGTACTAGCTTGAAAATTACATCTCTGCATTTTTGAACGCTAAAGAGTACTGGGTCTTTTGCTATCCCCATATGGAAAAGATATATATAAATCTTATAAAGTTTGTATCTGTCTTGTGTGAAACTTGTGTGGAAAGCCTACAAGAGTGAAAACAAATATAAGATCGCTTGAAAAATTATATAAATGAAACTTGTATGTTTTGGATACTTACTAAGACAATATATGAAATTAATGAGAAAGTGGCCACTTTCATGAGTAAATCATATCAGCCTTTTATGATTCACTATATGAAGTAGGCCACATCTTATGCAAGTCTTTTATACGTTTTTTCTATTTCTTTTCCATATGGGTCAGCTTTGTGTTAGGAGTGTAGACTGTACAAAAGAGGTTACATTGTTGCATTCACAGTGGTTTGGGGAGAATAGATGTTGTTTGCAACACCAGATAGTTGGTTTGGTTTCTATTTCACTATTCAGTGTATTGTATTGTATATCCTCACAGGTCAGGTTTTAGACTTCTCTGGCATTTTTTTGTCCCACGCTGGTGTGGACTTAAATTTTCCTTATTCACTCATGGGGCTGTGGAAAGCAATATTAAATATCTGGGTATTTTTTCAGATAAAGTTCTTGTTTGGTTGCTTCCACTGAGACAACATGTACACTAATGCATTTTTAAGATTTGGTCTAAAAACAGTAAGTTTTAAAAATATAATTTCTACATTTACTATGCGTAGTATAAATATATTTACTCCAGCGATGCATTGTTACTGCCTTTAATATTAGTTGCATTAAATGTCTGCACCTATATAATGTAATGTCTTTGTGGAGTGTGAACATAAATAAGAGTATATTATCTACAGGTATATTTTATTTACTGGGATGCTGAGAACATGCCTCTGGCCCTCTGCTCTCTTAATACATGCTTGGCCTAACTGACTGCATACTTACTTACGCATGATGAATACTGAAGTGAGGCAGAGATGAGTAGGTCGAGTGGAGAGTGTAGGCGAGGACATGCAGACTGCTCAGGTGTGACTTGTTTTGCAGTTTGCTGTGTTGAGATTAGGTGTCTCTCTGGACCGGTGACTGTTTACAGCATTATTTTTGGAGATGCAGAAGAGATGACATTTTTATTTCACTGCTGTCACCTCGCTGTAGCTCAGTTCAACGCTGGGTGACATATCATCTTCGTCATTTTGTTTAACGCCGTGCGGCGTGTTAATGGTCAACGCCTCCTCAGTAAGCGGCCTTTTGTTTTTGCTGTTTCTTTGGGAGGAACGGCTACCTCTCACCATGTCCAACATGTTTTGTCTCCATGACAACAGTTTTTAAGAGCCTTTCTTTGCTTCCTCTTTTCTCCTCTTGAACACTTCTGCCTTGGCCCTGCATGCTGCCAAAGCCTCATCAGGCATGTTGTCTTCCTCTCGCCTTCAGATAAATGAATCCTGCAAGCGGCAGGAAGTGGAGATTAAAGGTGGCACAGAGTATTTCCTGGAGAGGTGGGTAGCCAAGGAGGAAATGAGCTGACACAAGAAAGTTAGTGACTTAAAAGTGCATTCACTATGAGCGCCATGAGGCAGAAAGGCTGTTTTAACCTGTAACAAATGCACGCCTGTGCATTTATACTTTCGCTCTGTTTTTTTATTTGTGCTTCTGAAGTGTTTATCTGCACATCTCTGTGATCAGATGAACTATTAAGAAGTATTGATATTCATGTAAAACTGTGTGTGTGACAACCCGTTTCTGTTTAGAGTATCAAGGTTCTTGGCAAAACATGTGCTCACTTTGGCTTTTACCTCACAAGTTTTGTAGTTGCCATGTGCAACTGCTCATTTGTCCTCTGCTCATCTTTTATTTATTCCACCATTGACTTCCTCTCTTTATTTTTTATGAATCTTTCCTTTCTGTACCCCCGTTGCACCATTTTCTGTTTGATTTATAAGTGATCATAGCTATGTCTTGGGCTCATATTTCAACTGGTAAAGGAACCATCTGGAAGCCAGTATGACTGATGATGTGTAGAGTGGTGAGGATGTTTGCATGGTTACCTATGGAAAAGTCCAATATGTGGACACAAATTCCACTAATTCTTTTCAAAAATGCACTGTTTGTGCTTAGATTATGTTATGCATTTTCCTCTCTTGTTGAGGAAAAAAAATATTTGTACTAAATGAATACTAGCTCACCAAAGGTCACATAAATGCCATGGTTGTTGAATTGAATTGCATACTGTGTAGTTATACTCGGCCCTTTGAAACCATAACTTGAACTAATCTTTCCCTCTGTTATTTGGCCAGATTGAACTCAGCATCCATTAATAAAGAATAGTTTCTCTCTGCAGATGTGTTATATAATAAGTATTCAGCTTTGATACCATAAAAGTTGATTTGCAAGATACTTAATAAAAGTTGCTTGCTCCTGGTTTGGACATGATATGTTGTACAGTCAGGTCCACAGGTTTTAGGAAAGTGACACGATTTTCATTATTTGTACACTTTACAAAGGAATGGATTTGAAGTTAACTCATTCACTGCCATTGACGTCTATAGACGTCAATTGAAAAACTTACGTTGACTGCCATTGACGTCTATAGACGTCAATTGAAAAACTTACGTTGACTGCCATTGGCGTCTATAGACGTCAATTACGTTTTTCAATGGGAGGGGGCAGGTGTGGGATTTGAAGGGGAAGGTGACTGGAAAGGCAGAAAAACCCCAAGGGCACCTTACAACACCGACCCTGATAGCAGGCTAGACGGTGACCTAGGCAGGCACCAACTTGAAAAACTGAAGCCCACCAGCAGTAAAAGTAGACCTGCAAGGAGGTGCAGGGTTTGCGCACGTAAGGGATTGCGCAGTGAGACAAAAATGTGGTGCAAGTCTTGTTGTGTGCCCTTGCATCCCGGAAAGTGTTATAATGATTACCACACAAAAGTGAATTATTCATTGTGAATAAATGTTTCACTATGTACATTTTATTTTTTCATATATTTGTAAATAAATTGTTTTGATAAAACATAACCTTTCTCAGTGTTATTTCTCTTTTATAGAAGTGAAAAACTATTTTATATGTTAGAGGTGTCACAAAGCAAGAAATATTAGTGTCAAAGGCACTTTTCTGCTTGAAATGTATTTTTCACAAAAAGCTCGTTTTCTCCCTTTTTTTTGGTCAAAACAGGCATTTTTGGTGGAACCCACCTCTCTTCTACAGCTGATTACTAAAGAATGGAAAATGGTAGAAACAAGCTTTTTTTTTTTTTGGATGAAAGAAGAGAGTCTGTTCTTCATTTTGGTAGGTTCAGCGTTTATATGATCATAACACACAGTTTTCTGTGGCTCTTCAAAAATGAGTAAAAATGCTCAAAAACCCTGGCAGTGGGGAGTTACCTGATTTGAAAATGGCTGGCAGTGAATGAGTTAAGTAATCAAGATATGATATTTTCTAGGTTAGACTTTGATTAAAAGAGATTTAAGAAAATGGTGCATTCATCATTAACTGTTGAGAATTGCAGCTGTTTTATGTTTTCTCCATTTAAATAATTTAAAAGTCTGTTTAAGTACATGTAAAGAAACCTTTTGGTAGAACATGTTGCTGGACATATTAGTTGTCAAAGGGTGTTTTCACACCTGCAGTGTTTAATTTGTTTAAAGGGGATATGAAATGCTACACATATAAAGGCGAATTTACACCATTGAGCCCTGCTCTCAAAAACTGACATGGAGGTAACACTTCCTGTGAAG
This sequence comes from Rhamphochromis longiceps, assembly GCF_057381845.1. Classification (NCBI taxonomy): domain Eukaryota; kingdom Metazoa; phylum Chordata; class Actinopteri; order Cichliformes; family Cichlidae; genus Rhamphochromis; species Rhamphochromis longiceps. The sequence continues at coordinate 32,264,139 of NC_140560.1, read as the reverse complement.
CTGGATTTAAGAAATAAGTGCTTAAAGTTTTAAAAACATGTTTAGCGCCATCTTCTGTCAGTATGGAACATGACGTCATGTGGGTGGTTGGTTGCGGCTAATCCGGTCTTTAAGTCTGATGTCATTCTGGGTCCCATCTCCACTTCAGGTCCCAAAGTCAAACAAAGACTGCGGCATCACTGAGAGTTACAAACTGTCTAAATTTTTTAATCTTTAATAAAATGAGGGTTCCTGATGGTGAGGGACAAATGCAGTTGCATGGCAGGATGCTGTAAACGGACCAAACTTCAGTCAGGAGAACAACTGAGATAATCCAGCCACAATATGAGGTTAGTCATTCATTTATTGCTGCATGGGCTGGGCTGTAGTTATATAGTAAGGTTTTAAAAACTGAGAGAGGCCGACAGTGATCACTGCCTTTTTTTAGGGGCTTCATATTAAATGGCACAAGATACAAAGCATAAAAACATGTTAAAAACACAACAGCCTTAATAAACGCAGAGTAGTTTGGACCCGGAAGTAGGTTTTCATACGTAATCACTTAAAGACCGGATAGACGTACATTAGTTTATATTAGCTAACTAGTGACAGAATCGAGGTCTGTACGAGCTAGCAGCTAGCCGTGAAATGCACGTAAATTCTCAGTTTTGTCACACAGCACCTTCTTCCTGTATTTACTTTTGTTGCTTCTATCCCACACGAATCCAGCCAATGAGCGGACTGAACATTGTCACATGGTTTGTAGGGACGCATGTTGATTTCTTGGAGTTTGCTTGGATTTTTCTGTGTGTGAAAATAAACCAGACCACGGGGAAAATCTACAAGACTACAAACTCATTAGCTGTCGAAACCATCGGTGTGAAAACACCCTCAGTTTTTGTCTATCCGCAGAATGAGCTTGGCTTTTTGAACACTTCAGAGCTTTGCATTAGGCTTCTTGAGTGAAGAATTCCAACAGTGTAAGCAGTCAGATCTTTCTCACTCTGTCTTTCTTTTACTTTTTCCAGCTAAGATCTTTGTTACTCCCACTCTCATTTAAATCTGCATTTCTCTGCTGGAAGCTACTGTGAGACAGCCAAGATAGAAATACTCTTGGTCACAGTCACTGACTGTTTTCTTTTATTTTTCCAAACTTGTAACAAGGATTAATAGGCTTATTAATTTTGGTTGTAATGCACTGCTGGTTTAGGGTGTCATTGTCCTGAAATATCAAACTGACATGTTGCATATTTCATAAAGAAACAGTGTATGGATGTATATATTTGCAATGATGTTCCACTACAACAAGCTATTTCACACATGGGACTTCAGTGTAGTTTCTCTCTGGAGGAAATGAGTTGAAGATTATTCAGGGAGCAGCTGCAGTGTTGCCTGGTGATGGAAATATTCTTTTTATGATTTTGATTTAATCAGTAATCTTGCAAATTAAACTGTTACTTCTATTCACAGCATAGTACTAAAGGATCATACATAGTACAGAACATCCAGGTTTTCTGCTCTCTAATGTAGCTTCAAAAGGCTTTGCCTGCCACAGATTTATGAATTACTAGTACCGGTTTTATAAGGTCATCTTGTTTTCTTATTATAATTGTCCTTTGGCCAAGTTGGTTTATGATTGACACTGAATGCTTATAATGCAGCCATTAAAAAGGACCATGAGTTGACAGATTTACAGAAATGCAGAAATAGACGGGAGGATTCTGAAATTATTGAGAGCGTGTTTCTTCGAAAGCTGTTCAGAAATATCCTGCCCTCTGAGCCTTAAAATGAAGTGGGACATAAAGCTGTCTGAGCAACATGCAGTTATTTGAGAGAGTCTAGTCTGAAGACAGAATAGCAAAACTAAATAATAAAAAAAGGATGACTGGATTAAGACATCAACATTCCTGACACTAAGCAGTTGTCTTTCTCTCTATGCGATGTTAGTCATGGAGTGTTTATTGTGTCGTGTTTTTATCAGCGTTTTGTTTTTATGTACATCCTTTTGAAAAATGCAACACAGCATGCATGCAGAGTAGGGACGGGATGCTAGAGGTTTAGAGCAGAGAAGAATGGGGTGTGGGGGTCAGTGGAGATGTTTTGATCATTTGCAGACTGTCAGCAAAAGAAAAGGCAAAATAATAACTCTTCATTTTTTTGTTATTATGACAAGCTGGTCTGCAGATATGTCAGTTGCATGCCTTTGTCAAATTTAGTACTCCCTGTATAAATATGACTGTACACCCACCCACCTAACCAACATGATCCTCAAGTATGCTGATGACCCCACCGTGGTTGGGCTCATCTCTGATGGAGATGTGAGAACTTGTCCCACTTGTGCTCACAAAATAATCTGAAACTGAACTTCATTAAAACTCATAGTGGACTTCAGGAGGGACACACAGGCCTGATTATAAATGGAGAACAGGAGCGTTACCAAACACTCTGGTAAAGAAGGACCAGAAGCAGCTGAACTTCCTTCATGTCCTGAGGAAGAATAATGTGGACTGGATCTGGTGGTGGCCTTATACTACCCCTTGCACCCCGCGCACTACCTGTTTGACCTCCTGCACTCTGGTCGGTGCCTCAGGTCAATCAGGTCCCACACCTCCAGACTCACAAACACAATCACCTACACCCTACCCTGCCCACTCACCTCACAAATCTGAGCCATGGTCTGAATAACCCTCACCACTCAGACTAAGTCCTTTGCACTGCTTTGTTCTCCAATTTGTGCCTTTTTATTGTTTTCTATAGATTCCTCTTGATTGTGTGTATTCCTCCTGTTTGTTATTTATTCCTATTTACATTTTATTCCTGCACAGTTGGCATGGAACACCCATAATTTCACTGTATATGTACAATGTCAATATTATTAGACTATTCTATTCTATTCTATTTTAAAGCAGTTGGAAAATGGGAATACTGATCTTTTCATGTTTTAATTAGAAAGTGAAATTCTCAAAGGGTTTAACATTTAAACCACTGACACAAGTATGAATTTAAATCGATCATTTTGTTCAAATAGAGTTTGGATTAATAAAATAGACACAACACATACGATTCACTGGTGTGATGTCTGAAGACTAGACATGAACATTTTAGCTGAAGCTGTTTTGTTTTTTTGTGGCCAGAAGTTACCCACATTATTAACTCGAAGGCTGAGCTATTTCTCTAGCAAGGTTCCCTCGCAGGCTACACTTATTGACTGTATAGTTGCATTGCAAAGTAGCTTACTGTGTAAATACAATACAGTTTAAATTCTGAAACTGTAGCTCAAATATTTTTGAGTTATGTTACATGTACATGTTATTTATCACATAATTCTGCACCATCATCACATTCATTGTCAAGAGGTCCTGTCAAAGTGGCCACATGGGTAAACTTAGAACCTTGGGTGTTGCATTCATGTGGATGTCACCCCCTAAATGTTGTTGCTAACTAAACAGCTCAAATTTTTCTGGTGGATGATCTTGTAAAATACTTGGGAGTGTTTTACAAATATCCTTTTACCAGTGAGTCTTAGAAAGTGTCTTTTAACTATAAATGCCATCTGTTGGTAGCTTCTTCAAGTAATTGTCATGTGTTTTGCACTTGGCTTGTTATAAGTGTAACATAACCTTTTTCTTTATTTATCTTCCTTTTGATTTGATTTCTTTTTTTACTGCAACAGGTGGGTTTGGGTTCGTGAATGATGGCATGTGTGTCAGCCTCTGGGTATTCAAGAACAGTCTAGATGTATGAATTAAATGTGTCATTTATGAGCCTCAAATAGTGGTATGAAATGTTCAGTTATTCAATAAAGATTTACTCTCAAAATCCCTGCCAGTGCTTCTTACATGCATTTGTGGTTTAACCTTGTTTATCCCAGGCTTTCAGCAGCTTACCGTCATTTGAAGAAGGCGCTAAAGGTCTGTGCTGTTTTGTCACCAAAAACCTACATAGCACATAGACCCTGTATTTCCTTGTCAGCAAGGTGTTGACTTACTTGTGTGCTGTCCTGCTGTAAGTCATCCCAGTCTCGTTGTTTGGAGTGCGAGTTGTTGGTCTGTTGAGTATCTAACAAAACTGCTTGATGAGTTTGCCCAGAAGACTGTTGTCCTCAACTTATCTCATAAGAGTTTCTTAGCCTTCAGTGTGAGCCTCGAGGCCTGCAGCCCTGCTTGTTCTTGTCCCTTTGCTCTTCGTGATGAGTGATTCCGACACAGAGCTCAATCAGCTGGCTGGTTGGACAGAAAACCAGTGGAGCTGCAGTGCCCCAGGCTTGAATTTAAGCTGCTGTGACATGGGACATGCTCTGGTGCTAACATTAGATTCATAGTTATAACGACTCAGTTGCAGCAAACTAACTCGAGCACTCACGCAGTCAACACAGAGCTCCATCAGTAATGCATCATTTTCCGTCTCTACTGAGGTGCAAATTAACTTATATTCCAGTCTCAAAGCGGTGCTTCTTGTGGGGTATTCGCTGTGGCTTTCATCTTTCATTTTCCTACAGCCTTCATCTTTGTCCTCCTCCTCTTCCACCCTCCTTCGTTTATCTCAGCCTGAAGCTGTCATAGGTGGCACAGGGGCGTTTTCTCATTCTTGAGCTCCTCTTGTGGGCCGCTGTCCTGTGGGATTTTCACGATGGTGTTGCCAGAGCGTAATTTCTTCTTCATCCATATATATTTTTCCATAATTCGGTTTTATACTTGCTCCCAAAGCGCCATTCACCTGCAGCCCTGAAGAAAAATATAAAGACTATGGCTCCCATGATTCCACTCTCTGTTTGCTTTGCTAAAAGGCATTGAATAAACAAAAGCACAGTGAGGAATATTAGCCGGGTTGAGGATGAGTCAGGTTTGTTTGACCTTGGCCTACGACGTGGCTCCTAGGAAATGACAAACGACAACAACCTCCAACCATCAAAAACTATCTTCCCTTTACAGTGAGTCTGAAATTCATATTGTCACTCCCTTTGAGGACAAACTGTGCTTTCTTCCAGCATCCTCTTGCCTGCTGCCTCCACCCCTTACTGTCCCTCTACCCCTCCCCATCCCCACACACGTTGCGTGGCCTCATTTGGCAAAGAGAGAAATCGCAGATGAATACAAACACACTAACGGATGTCTCCGAAAACCTGCATGTAGGGCTCTCTGTGTGTGCTCAGACTCAGATTTTGTATTATTGCTGTAGATCTGTTCTCATTACACACTCGTGCCCACAGGGCACAGAGGGATGATTGCTGTTTTTCGCACCCAGTGAGGCACACAACCATTTATATAGTGAAGAATTTGCATAAAATTGTGGAAACTGAAAGAATTTGGCTCTCTGAAACCACCTAATTTCTTCATTTTACCGTGAATCATGAATGTTCTTTTTTCTTATCACCTGTGAAGTTACATATCCATTTCATTTTCATGTATTTTCTGTACGTCTCTTATTCAGCAACAGCTCTGTTTTATCCTCATTACCCACCTCAAAGAAAAATCATCATCTTAATTTTTCAACTGGGAAGCAGTTGGCAATAAGGACCTTTTCAACAAGATTTAACGTTCAGTTTTCGACTCAGTTTGTTAAAGAATATAAAAACAGGTATTGTTACAGTTTGGCAAACTAAACTTGTTACAAAACTTTGTACGCTTCCCTTCCAGGGACGGCAGTGGCTACATTTTGTCTTCAGGTGGGTGGTCTCATCCTGAAAAGTGTGGGAACATTTATTTGATCTCAAGAATGAACAGATTCAAATTTGTAGGAAAAGATCAGTAACATGACATCTATCCCATTCTTGTGAATTTGATATTCTCAGGAAAGTCATTACATTTTCTGTAACTATCGACTTGGACTCAAATTTAACAACAATGTTAATAAATAGCTAATTAAAATAAGGAAGGAAGTCGTTTTTAAAGCCAAAATCATACGGTTTTTCTACTACAGCAAGAGAATAATGTGCAGTTATACACTATTTTTGTTGAATATATCTATTTCATATTAAATACTGTAGAATAATCTTTCCTAAATTCTTTATATTTCACTGGGAAAATTCAAAATAAGTCCAGCATTTTTTTGAAATGTGTACTTTGGACCGTACTAACTACGTAAATGTTTGAGGCATTCATATCCAACCCCAATTCCAATATCCCAGCTTTATTGGAACGTGTTGTAGGCATCAAATTAAAAATGAGTGAGGATTTGCAAAATAACTCTAAAGTTTCTCAGTTTGAACATTAGATATCTTGTCTTTGTAGTGTATTCAGTTGAATATAGGTTGAAAAGCATTTGCAAATCACTGTATTCTGTTTTTATTAGCGTTGTATTAAGAGAGAGATTTGCTCCAGAAAGGTGTTGTTATCAGAAAATATAGATTACATATATATACTGTAAACTGCCATAGATGAGTCACTTAAGGGCACATTTAAATAACAAACTGAGTTATAAGGAACCAAAAAAGAGATTTGCTTTCTCTCCATTACCTTTATAAAAATGTGAAATTGGACCGCATTTGCAGTAATTATATTGTTTTTCCTTTTAAAACAAAGAGAAAAGGCGAGCATTTCCCATCAGTCTGGTGGTTGTGCTCGCCACAATAAAGTTTTTATTTCGCTTCTGTATCGCTTTATTAGTTTGCTTCTTGAGTTTTGTCAAATGGGAAAAACATGTTGGGAGGTTTTTCCCACTCGTCTGTCAGCTCCCCAAACCCCGCACCATCTGACACTGTGAGAAAGTTTCAGCCTTGTTCGGTGCCACTTCAGCACACTTGCTGCCAAATCTGAACCAGTGTCACATCAACAGTGTTAAGGCTGCCAGTCTGCTTGGCAACGCTTTTGTTTACATGAAATAATTAAGCTAATGTTTCAAAATGAAAAGGGGAACTTAACACTTTTAAAAATACATGACAGCAGATGTAATAAAGTCCGAGGACAAATACACACACACACATGCATTCTTTGACTCTATAGAAAGTTATTTTATATGCATGCTTTTGTGTTTGCCTAAAGCTCATTAAATGCAGCAGTTGAACTCAGTCTTCATCTGGAGCCCGGTTGTAGCACAGAGAGCTGGGTGTATGTGGTTTTAATTCCACTCGGCATTCTTTGGTAATTGAATCATTATGAGGACATCAGGCCAAACTGACTGTTATTTGCAGTCAGTCGAGGTTGCAAATTAGAAATTAGCTCAAACATTTTGGTACACAGCCCTCGGGGAGCGGTGTCTTCAGTCTAAAACTCTGACAGATCTACCAATACTTTGGAATTTCTGCAACAACTTTGCATATAAGCAACATTATTGTTACTCCAGTGTTGAGTAGTGATCCACATATTTAGCGTATTGTAAATATGTCCATATGGAGCTTCTGAAACTTCAGGTTCCTCTATAAGGGAAGGCTCCTGAATGCCAGCTGTGTGTGGGAATGTAGCTCTATATCGTAACATAAAATATAAATTTTTTTCCATCTCTGGCTGCAGTGAATTACATGCTTAAAGCTCCCAGAGGAGGCACATGATTGAGCAACTTGTAGTGTTATTTTCTGTACCACAGAGATGGAAACACCAAGTGAGGGATTCCTGGAAAATAAATTTTCCCATAAATGCAAAAATAAACATTAAAAATAAATGTTTTAATTTGACTGATTTGGCACCTCACTAAATGTTTAAGGGTACAACATGCCCAAAAATATTTCAGGGTGCCTCCCGAGGTGTAATTTATGCAAGACAAAGAGGATCTCTGATTAGATAAGTGAACATCTCTAAATGTACAACAGGTGATGTTGGTGCTGAAGCACGGAGAAGAGACGATTGCAGAGGTGTGCTGTGCTGCAAAGCCGATAATTAAAAGGGATGTCATTGAGTTTTTGTTAAAAACACTTTCAAGTGCAACGTGGAACACCGCAGGGTGAATATTTTAACACACAGAAAAAGAAGTGTGTTAAAATAAAGTGTTTTAAAAAAAGTTTCACTGAGGACAATTTGAATCTGTAACCATGAATGAAGTTATGTTTAAAAGAAGGCGCTTTGATTGATAAAGAGTAAAACTGAGCTTATTCTAAGCTTCACGTTTGTATTTGCTTTGATTCAAGAAAATTATACAAATGCCAGCAATAAATTTCTTATCGTTTACCATCTAAGCTAATGCATACATTTGCTCATATTATTATTATCTATTTCCATATCTCTATTTGTGTTTGCGTTGTGCAGGAAAGAGCAACTCCGTTTATCGCTGTACAAATATAGGAAGATATGACTCAGTGCCAGATGACTTAGAAATCATGAGAGAAAAACAAAGAAAATCAGTTTTGAGTTGACATTTCAGGGAAAGACCATGTGTGTAGGACAGGTTTACATCCTCTTCTGCAGTGGACTCGGACTGCATTCATCCCTGCTGCTACCGCTGTGCTGCAAACATCCCATCTGCAAAGATTAGCTTCAGTTGTCGAGACTTGTACTATTTATAACTGACCTACCAAGCACAGTGGCCAACAAAGAGAGGAGTCAGGTCTGTCTCCGTGAAACAATGTGTCTGTATGATTGCCAGTCTCATCCATCATTCCTGTGGCACCATCCTATTCGGTATCATTTTTATGGTCTACTTCTCTTTTCATATTCATATTTCCAAACATTAATCTGAAGTATTTTTTACACTGACTCTGCTGAACCACCGTCGATCTTGATTTAACACACTCCCTCTTGTATGTGATTACATTCACCAAATGTTACATGTGTGGTGATAAATATTGGTCAAATTCAAGTCGTCCTTTGGCCCCAGGTGCTGTCTTGTTCACGTGTGACCTCTGTATGACCCGCCAGCATTGACTCATACTCTAAAAGCTCACATGCTCCCATTACCAACTGACTAGAGCATGTGAAAATCCATTATGATCCAGCAAAGCAATACCCACAATCCCCTCCTTGCCATTACTGTTTGTCTCCCTACAGTATATCTTTCTCTCTCCATTTCTCAGGTTCTTCTTTAAGTAACTTGTTTATTCTCCTCTCCTTTGACATTATGTAAACCTGCGGTCATCTTCCCACATGTTTAACCTTGTCTCATGAAACAAAGTAAATACATATTGTGCAGCAAATGATATTGAAGCAAGGCTGTCTTCATATGTCATCCACAAATTAATTATTATTTTGTGAAAAAAAAGAAAGAAAAGAAAAAGCACCCAGAGGAAATAGGAACTTCATCTTCTGCAAAAGTTTGGGCGAGTAATCCTCAGTCACTTTCATAACAACAAAAGCAGCTGATTAAAGACTAAAAAGCCAGAAAAACTGAGTAAGTTAGATCAAAAATCTAAAACGTTTTGATTTTTTTTTTTAACACAGCAAAACAAAACCCAAATATGATAACAAGGTAACTTCAGAAAGATTACCTGTAACCTCATCAACTTGGAAAACAACTTGGCACAAATGACATCTGGTTGAGTCAGAGTAGTTTTGGCGAACAGATGTTTCGTCAAAAGCAAGTTAAAAGGTAGTTCTCTGCTCACAGTCACTAACGTTACGATTGATAAAGAAAAACAGCAGCTTTTGATGAAATCGGCACTTTGCCAACTGTTAGCCTTTGAGTTTGAAATATTCCTAATTAGTGTTGTGTGCCAGTCTGCTGTACAGGAAACGTGGTCGAGTAGAGTAAAGAATGGATTCTGTGAACTTCTTTAAACTTCACTGAAAGTGGAACCGAGGAAGGTCTGTTTGCTACCACAGGGATAAAAGAGGAGACTGAATCCATCTCGAGCTGCTAAAACAGAAATTTAATCATCATTTGCACAACTGCCTAAAATCTACCAGAGCGTGGAGTAATTAAGGATGGTGCTAAAACTTACACCACAGTTTGTTCTTGTCTTCTATTTAAGTTCAAAAGCAATACATTAAGACTTAAGCAGGTTCGGCCATTTTTTATGCTACACGTCTGTAAATATGATGCAACAGAAATGGGCACTTGAGTGAGTTACAACTGAAATTACGGCCACACAATTAATCAAATTTTAATCTTGATGATTATTTTGGCTTAAAGGAATATGATTCAGTAATACTGAGAACGTGTGCTCTGCCAATAAAATGCAAAGCAAAAGCAAATCAAGCCCTCGCTAAATCACTGCACGACCATGTGTCTGCACCTGCCAATCGCAGCTGTCCCCTGCACCGTGCAGCTTGCAGTTTCCCGGAGTAGTCTGGATGAGTAATAATATGTTAAAGACTGTTATAGAGAAAAATTCAAATGTCTGGCACAACAGACGTTGAAAAGCTTGTAGCCCACAGGAGATCGTCTTCGGTTCTTTAGAAATACTTTGGATTTCTAAAGAAAGTGATGTTATTGATGTTAACCAAGGACAAATCATAGCAAAGAGTGCCTTTTGCACTGTGAAGCAAGGCAACCAACTTTTTCAACTGCTGGAAAATGCACTACAAACTCCACTTAATGCTTGTAGACCAAGAAAAACAGTGCAATATTTGCTTGAGTGAATTGTCCAGTGTTAGCTCTAAACATCCATAAAAGTGTTCCTGCACAGAGACAAAGACACATTGAAATCTCCAACACAGTCGTATTCCATCTGGCCAAAAATGTGCGTTCAATAAACACGAGTAACAAAGGCTTCAGGAACATGTTCACCTCACTATATAAAAGAGGTCTTATAATTATTATTGCATAATTATTTTTCTGAAATGGCAATATCTCTGCTTTATGGAAAACCTCAGAGAAATACTGATTTTGCTGCTGTTGAATACTTTGCTGCAGGTCTTTTCACATCCATCATGCAGGTACAGCCACCCCAAATTAGATCAATAAACACCTTATTTGTGTGCAAGGGAGCTTTAATTTACAGGCATGTCACACTATGTAGAAGTGATAGTGTTGCCTTGTTATTTTATATTTTTCTTTTTACTGGTACAGTTTCTTTAATTGATCTTTTTTATTTTTCTTCCAGGCGATGCACTGAATGTAGGCAACTCAGGAGGCCTGACTTTATTGAGATGCAAAGATTGGTACAAACTTGAAGATGTGAAAGCAGTTTTCTGTTTACATGACGGTGCAATAAAAGCATTGTTGTCACTAAAATCAATGAAAAAATGTGACAGATAATTGTAATTTGATCAATATAATTACAATAATCAATTACAGCTAACTGAAAATCAACAGTTGTGTGACAACTGGGAAAATCGCTCAAAGACCATATAAAATTACATCTAATGAGTAACGGTTGATAGTTTGAGAGGGTGGAACTTTATTGTGGCTATTGGGCTTGTTGTGGATTTGCAGCTCTATAACAATACTTATAGTTAATCCTGTTAATTCCTGTTCTGTTTGGCCCATTCGTCATGTTCCATTATATAGGCAAGTGTGTTAGAAGGTGCAGATGCAGCATGAAGTCCTTAGGAGGTTGAGTCTCTTTTGTCGTGTACGCAGAACATATTTGCCGGGTGTTTGAATCTCCGGCATGGTTGCTCGCCTTCTTCCTCGTCCCTGAGTGAACTGGTGAGCAGATGGGAGGTTGTGGGGGCTGAGAAGGGTTGGTGACAGTTGGGAAGGAGGAGGGACTGGCTGGCAGGCAGGCTGTGCTGTGAGGTAGATAAGAGGAAGTAATGATATGCCTTGCCTGCTGCATTAGCAGGCCTTATGTTTAGGAGAGCAGAGCAGACGTTGCATGTGTATTTGTCATTTGGTCTGTCATACACTGTTAAAATGAGCTCAGTGTAACTCTTCATTCACAAGACTTCTTTTTGTTACAGGAAGTTTGCTTGTTATATAATCTGTATGTCTCTATCTGTTCTCTTGTAAGATGTAATTAATGGGACATTTCCTCGCTGTCAAATATACTTCTTATGGAAGTTCAAATTTAAAGCTGGTGCCTGCTTTTACTCAAGTTTAATGTCACAGATGGACAGCTTCTATCAATCTTAAGATCTTCTTCTTCATGAATACTTAAAATTATTTTGACAACAGCCTTTTCAAATTCTTCTGAAAGCTTCTCTGACAGTTTGTGTTACAGCGAACACAACTTTTTTCTCACTTTCCTCTAAAATTAGCATTTTTTGTGATATATGCTAGTATGGAAGCTAATCTGTGTTCATCAAATAACTTTAGTAAGCAGTTGAACCGTTTGCATTTCACAAACATTAGCCATAGGCTTTCATTTATGGCGAGTTCATATTGTGCAATGTAATTCACTTTTTAAATTTAATCAAATGTTTTTGATCCGGGAGGTGGGACAGATTTATTTTAAGTCATTTTATATAGCCTTTATTACATAGTCAAGTGAAAAGAAGATACAGATGCAGTTATGATGCAGTAAAGATTTCTTGATTACCTAGCAAACTGAAAAGGTCAGATGATAACAGTCATCCATAAACTAACAGCAGCTGGAGGTAAGAATGCCTGGGTAAGCGTTTGAAGGTAATCAGTGACAGTCACGCATTTTCAGTCATAAATCATAAATAATATCTTAACTGTGTTTTTAAAAACAATCGGTTGTGAACAAAGACTTGGAGAAGACAATTACACAGCAGGCTTTTATCAGACATAATTTATTCTCAGTTAAATAGGCGCTCTCTATCGGAGTATGAGGGATTTGTCTTTGCAAAAGATTTTCATTTTCTTATTTTGCAGTTCAGCCGCTGTGCTGATCATTTTATCCCCACGATCTGTTGTTGATCTGGGCCATGTAGAAGGACAATGAGTGGATCATGGGTTAGCGACTGTGTCCTTGCCTCTATATCTGTGTGTTAAACATCAAGGCCACAGAGCTTGTAATAGAAGAACGGTTTTCGACCTTTTCTGTCTTTTGAACCGCTGACACGGATCTTAGTTAGTCTGGAGGATGATAGGTGAGACCAGACAAGAAACAAGTTTTCAGAAAGCAGAAGGTGAGAAGAATTACAGAAAATATGACCAAGAAAAGAAGAAGAAAACAACTCTTTCTTTCTGTTTCCTGATAGAAACAGAAAAAAAAGAATACACACACACACACACACACACACACACACACACACACACACACACACACACACACACACACACACATATGTGTATGTGTATATGTGTATATATATATATATATGTGTATATGTATATGTATACACACGGTTTATCCTTCAAGCTCGGGTCCTCTACCAGAGGCCTGGGAGCTTGAGGGTCCTGCGCAGTATCTTAGCTGTTCCCAGGACTGCGCTCTTCTGGACAGAGATCTCCGATGTTGTTCCCGGGATCTGCTGGAGCCACTCGCCTAGCTTGGGAGTCACCTTCACCCTCCACATCTTCTCGAGCTCTTCTCTGAGCCCTTGGTATTTCTCAAGCTTCTCGTGTTCCTTCTTCCTGATGTTGCTGTCATTCGGAACCGCTACATCGATCACTACGGCCGTCTTCTCATGGTTAGCCACCACCATTTTGTCCGTCTGTATCTGGAGTAGAGCTGGGCGATATGAGATTTTTTCATATCACGATATGTTTTTTTCATTTCAGGCGATAACGATATCTATCACGATATAAGCCAAATAACTATATTTGTAAGATTTAAATGTGCCGTTGCTCACAAGTAAAATGTGAAATAATCAGCAGCTTGTTTTTATTTAAATATTTATTTCCCATAATAAGTTCAACAGGGTAGATGTACTTAAGGAACATGAGACTTTTTCAGATAAATAAAGGCAAATATTGCAAACTACACACAAGGCAGCCGCTAAAGCGTTTAAGTTTCAAAATAGAACAAACGAAACAGACTAAATTGTCAATTCCACTTAGAAACAAAATATTAATTCTAAAAATAAATCTTAGTTTGTTTTACAGAAGAACAGACAAAACTGACTAACTTTTGTCAATATCAAATAAACTGAGAACTAAAAGGAAATTCTCAATCTCTCCTTGTTGTATAGCTGAGCTTTTCAAACAGTTTTAACAGTTACTTTAGTCTGACAAAAGCCGAATGACGAATTAGCGCTTCCAGTCAGAGACTGAGGCTACGTCCACACGTACACGGGTATTTTTGAAAACGGAGATTTTCCGTTTTCGTTTTAAAAAATAATCCCGTCCACACATAAAGGCAGAAATGAAGGAAAACGCTGCTATGAACATGCCAAAGCAGCAGGTGGCGCTAGATTCCTAACCGTGCCGAAATGTTGGCCAATCAGAAGTCTAGAAGCCTCGGTGGGAAAAAGTAAACAAAGCTGGGGCATAGAAGCAGAACCGAGTCGTAAGTGTGGAGGGACAGTAACTGTGTGTATATGTAAGCATTTAAACACTGCAGAGAGTAGAATTAACAGTATTGTAGAAATTCATTTCACCGAAACAATAACGTGGCGCACAGTGTGACGCATGCACCAGTTTATTGTATTTCCAGACTTGCTTTCGGCACAATTTACAGTGCACGCTACTCTGTTTTTTGTCAGACTTGAAATAGCCGAAATACCTTCACACTACGGAGCTTCTATGGCTCTTCCGTTTGACAATCTCTCCGGCACTGGAACCATCATCTGTTTTCTCTTCGGTCACGCTCGGTTGATTTTTCTAGTTGGCACACTCATTTCCTCCATTACCCGCTGGCTGCTTCCCAAACAAACACACGTGCGGCTTGGCACTTGTGCTGTACGTAACAAGTCACGCTACGTGACGCTGCGGCTGTGATTGGTTCGGCTCTGCGCTACTTAATTTGGATTGGCTGACCTTTTTTTTTTTTTTTTTTTTTTTTTTTTTTTTTGAGGACAAGAGCGGCGAGGTCTATCGCGATAGCGTAATTTCTCTATCGAGTAAAAGTTATATCGCGATACATATCGTTATCGTTCTATCGCCCAGCTCTAATCTGGAAGTCCCACAGGATCTTAGCTCGGTCATTCTCCACCACCCATGGGGGCGTCTCTCATTTTGACCTCGGGACTTCCAGGTTATACTCGGCACAGATGTTCCTGTACACTATGCCGGCCACTTGGTTATGGCGTTCCATGTATGCCTTGCCTGCTAGCATCTTACACCCTGCTGTTATGTGCTGGATTGTCTCTGGGGCATCTTTACACAGCCTGCACCTGGGGTCTTGCCTGGTGTGATAGACCCCAGCCTATCACACATCTTGTGATCAGTGCTTGTTCCTGTGCTGCCATGATTAGTGCTTCCGTGCTGTCTTTCAGTCCAGCTTTGTCAGGCCATGATGGTTCATCGCCTTCCTCCACTTTCTTGGGTTTCTGCTGCCTGAGGTATTCACTGAGCACGCTGTCAGTTGGGGCCATCTTCGTGATGTATTCGTGGATGTTCCTTGTCTCATCCTGGACTGTGGTGCTTCTCGTCATTATTTATAAGTAACAAAAGAACTTTACACATCCTGTCGGGTCATTACTAACTAAATCTTTGACAAGAACCTTAGCTTGTAGAGACTTTGTAGCAGCTTAGAACCTTATCTGTTTTGGAGTGGGATTAATACAAATATTTCCTGCAAAAGCCCTTGAGTTTAGAGAGATTCTGGGACTGTGTTGCACGTACTGGTCTTTTAAGGTCTGTCCAAAGATATTTAATGTAATGTTTTCATCTGACTGCTCTGTGGAATTGAGTACTCCAGAGTCTTAATTCTCCTGAAGGCCTTTTGAAATCAAACACGTTTGATTTAGCCTTTCATCAAATCTTTGAACAGGTTTCTCAGAGAGTTTTCTGAACCATAGATTTAGCCTGCACTGTTCCTGTTAACTGCTATTTCTTAAATACATTATGATGTGAAATCTACTTGAAAATGCCATATCTAAAATATTGTAGCTCTTAGATATGTGTGGTGGCCAAACATTTGCATTTGTCACCTTCATTTCATTCATTTGGTCATTTATTTAGAGCATATATACCAAACAGAGCAAATATACAGGAAGGAAAACACTCTCCTGTAGTACAACAGTTGCTTAAAAAGCAGTGGGAAGAAGTAACACTTATGTACTCTCACCCCCTTCACATATTTATAGCTCAGTCATATGGTTGTGCACCTGCTCCCTGAGTATATTTAACACATTAGCGGTAAAAATATCTATATTGAAAATGCCTCTTTTAGCCTAATGCCCTCCTCCCCCAAACCCTCTATCCCTGTATTGCAAAAAATAATTTTAAATATTAACTGGTAATGGCTTTTTTGAAGCTCTAAACATTATTTGTGCTGTATTGTAATGAACTAAATCATGAAGTTTTAATAATTCAGACTGTAAACAAGAAACTTGTATATTGAAGATACAAACTTCAGTTAACCTATTTTTTCTAGACTTTGTCTATTTTCAGATTCTTTAGTTCTCCTTTTAATAAAATTTGTATAAAGATTGTTTTTCTTTCGTATCGCCTTGGTTAACCATAAATGATTTTTATATTTCTAACTTTTTGGATTGTTATCATATAATAATTTAAATATCCTTATAAATTTATTGAAGGCTATATCCACATCTTTCTTGAATTATTATCCCAGTGTTGAATTATTAAATCATCCTTAAACGCTGTAATTGTTCGAGATGGCTATAATCCTAAATGGGGTCTTTATAAGTCCTTTAATATTATTAAAATTGCCCTAAATACTTCTGCTATTAGCATTAATTATTGACAACATCTGATCTCTATTTGTAATTTCATTTAGTTTTTTCCTGATAATAATTACAGCTGTTCTTGATATGATTGAAAATGCTGCTGTCAGGATCAATATCAGGTTTCTAATTCTCTTAACGACTTTGTATTCCTGTCTTTACTATTAAATGATGAGGGATAATTAGACCGGATATTAATCATGAAGTACGTTAGTGAACACAAAAACTTATACTGTGCTTCACGTCGTTCCTTTATCCATTTGACTCTTCTGGTGTCCCGTTTAGTTTGATGTATATCTTCCAGTTTGATGTCCATATTGCTTGGATCCTATTTTATTTTTATATAGTCTTCTCTTGCGATGTCTGGGTCTCTTTTATATACTTTTTTATGTTTTGCTAAGATGCTTTTTGATGAATATGTTCATCCCTTTCAGTTTTTTGCTTTATTTTCACAAACCTCGCTGCTGTGCAGTTGCAAGCGTCAACTGTTTTTCTTTATGGGGAAGAAGGTGGCATTATCTATTTTTCTGATTATTTTGCAGAACAAAAATAGTACTATAAACTTGCTTAAAATTATATTTATGTAACATATGCACGCTTGTTTGACAATCCTTTGAATGTCACTGTATCTAAGATTATTGACTCATGACTTTGGCACTAATGTAGTTCCGCTTACCCACTGAAAAACGTATATATATTAGGGCTGTTCGATATAACGATATATATCGGATGACGATATAAAAACGTCTATTGTTTCATTTTACGCTATCGTTTGTTTCGTGGTGTTGCAAAATAAACTGTTTACGGCAATATTTTTTCACCGTTTTGATGGTCACTGTATATTAATTTCTTAAAGTTCTCTCTTTCTCTTATATTTAATATAACCACACTACTGACGGACAAGCACCTGTTTTTATGCGTGGTGGTTAGCAACAACAACGGTAACACCATCGCGTGTCCGCTTGTTTATGTTCCACATAAACCTTTCACAATAAAGCTCAAGATCCTGTTGAGACTTTTCAAAATAAACTGAATCACGTGAAAGAGCAGATTATTTACTGATGAGAAGTAAAAAAAGATCCGCCAGGTGCTAAAAAATAGACCTTAGACCAGGGGTGGGCAAACTTTTAGATTCGTGGGCCACATTGAGTTCTAACATTTGACAAAGGGGCCGGAACAGGATCAGATAGAGGGCATGCTTTGAAAACATCACCTCATTGGGGGAAAAATACACATCTTGGGATATGGAGAAAACATGTGCTTTAATTTCCAATGAAAATGAAGAAAAGCGTTACAATAAAATCTCTGACTTCGAAATGAGTCTTTAAACACTGAAAATCAAATAAATGAACATTTTTATTTTAAAGCACTGAAGGTTCTGTTATCCTTCAGGATATCACCATCACTCTCCTTCTGACTCTCTCTTTTTTTTTTTTTCTCAAAAATGGTAGGAGATGCAGATGTACTTGTCCTGTTCCTTTTATTCAATTTGTTTCCCCGGTGCCAAAAGTCAACAACGACCAGTGCAAGAACAAAACAATTGCAGCAAGTCAGTCTGTGAAGCGTTATATTTGATCTGCGCGCACTGTTCATTTTAACAACGTGCGTATCACGGAGAGACACACATTTTAATGGGAGCAGTGTTGTTGGTCTCCTTTTTTAGCCAGCGCATCAAAGTCTGGAGTTAGTCTTGTTGTGGCGATTCTCAGGATGGATCTGAGGTGTAGGTCTGTTAACTTGGATCTGTGGCTGGCTTAGTTGATGGTGATGTTCATGACGCTGAATGTCCGTTCACACACGAAGGTAGAGCCGAACAAAGCCAACATCATCTGCGCTTTTCGCCTTAGATTTGGAAACGCGGCATCATTGAGTGAAGCATAGAAGTCATTTAGTTTCAGAGAGCTGAACTTCTCTTTTAAGGCAGGGTCGGACTGAAGGTCGATGAGTTCGAGCTGAAGCTCCTCTGGAGCTGTTTCAGGGTCTTGTGACAGAGGAAAGGCCACCAATTGGAGTGACTTGTCAATTTTATCGAAATCCAAAAACCGACGGCAGAATTCTCCGTGCAGTGCATCCAGTGACTCACTGTATTTCTTTACTTTTGCTCCGGCCTCTTTCAGCGTGGCTAGTGTAGGAAAATGAGTGAATGACTTGTTCAAAATCTGCCTAGAGAATAAAGCCAGCTTGGATTTGAAGGCTTACACGTTTGTGTGCATGTCATGCACAAACAGCTTCTTCCCCTGCAGTTTCACGTTGAGCTCATTCAAGTGTGAAAATACGTCCGTAGCAAACGCAAAGTCACACATCCAGCTGTTGTTGCTCAGCTCAGGAAATTCATCAGTCTTCCCCTGCCGCTCCAAAAACACGCCAATCTCCTCTTTGAGCTCCCACACTCGTTGAAACACTTCGCCCAAACTCAACCAGCGAACACAGGAGTGATAAAGCAGGTCCTGGTGATCCGCATCAGTTTCCTCCAGGAACGCAATGAACTGACGGTGCTGAAGTTGACGAGTTTCACCACAGGATTCACAACATGATTCAGCTGTAACACCGATTTACATAGAGATTCCTGGTGGAGGATGCAGTGGAGGAAAATGACATCCTGGTCAGGGTTTTCATCTTTCACTTTATTCTGGATTCTCCTGAGCAGGCCAACGTTTTTTCCCGTTAAATTCGGAGATCCATCTGTGGTGACGTTAACAAGCTTACTCCAGGGAAGCTTCATGTTTTCGATGGCAGCAGACACTCGTTCAAACAAGTCCTCTCCCCGTGTTTGTCCTTTCAGAGACTCCATTGTCAAAAACTCCTCCGTTATTTCAAAAGTTTTGTTGATTCCTCGGATAAAAATGAGGAGCTGAGCAGTGTCTTTGACATCGTTGCTTTCATCCAGTGCTAAAGAATAAAAAGTGAATGACTTTGCCTTTTTGTTTAATATGCTGGTGATATCTTCATCTATTAGTTCTACACGGCTAGTCACTGTCCGCCGTGATAAACTGATTTTCTCAAATTTGTCATTCGTCTCCGGGCACAAAATACAGTGGGGCAAAAAAGTATTTAGTCAGCCATCGATTGTGCAAGTTCCCCCACCTAAAATGATGACAGAGGTCAGTAATTTGCACCAGAGGTACACTTCAACTGTGAGAGACAGAATGTGAAAAAAAAAAATCCATGAATCCACATGGTAGGATTTGTAAAGAATTTATTCGTAAATCAGGGTGGAAAATAAGTATTTAGTCAATAACAAAAATACAACTCAATACTTTGTAACATAACCTTTGTTGGCAATAACAGAGGTCAATCGATTACTATAGGTCTTTACCAGGTTTGCACACACAGTAGCTGGTATTTTGGCTCATTCCTCCATGCAGATCTTCTCGAGAGCAGTGATGTTTTGGGGCTGTCGCCGAGCAGCACGGACTTTCAACTCCCGCCACAGATTTTCTGTGGGGTTGAGGTCTGGAGACTGGCTAGGCCACTCCAGGACTTTCAAATGCTTCTTACGGAGCCACTCCTTTGTTGCCCGGGCGGTGTGTTTTGGATCATTGTCATGTTGGAAGACCCAGCCTCGTTTCATCTTCAAAGTTCTCACTGATGGAAGGAGGTTTTGGCTCAAAATCTCACGATACATGGCCCCATTCATTCTGTCCTTAACACGGATTAGTCGTCCTGTCCCCTTGGCAGGAAAACAGCCCCATAGCATGATGTTTCCACCCCCATGCTTCACAGTAGGTATGGTGTTCTTGGGATGCAACTCAGTATTCCTCTTCCTCCAAACACAACGAGTTGAGTTTATACCAAAAAGTTCTAGTTTGGTTTCATCTGACCACATGACATTCTCCCAATCCTCTGCTGTATCATCCATGTGCTCTCTGGCAAACTTCAGACGGGCCTGGACATGCACTGGCTTCAGCAGCGGAACACGTCTGGCACTGCGGGATTTGA
Organism: Rhamphochromis longiceps; assembly: GCF_057381845.1. Taxonomy (NCBI): domain Eukaryota; kingdom Metazoa; phylum Chordata; class Actinopteri; order Cichliformes; family Cichlidae; genus Rhamphochromis; species Rhamphochromis longiceps. Next base: position 32,243,713 of record NC_140560.1, on the reverse strand, counting down.
TTCCCTGCCGTTGTAGTGTGTTACTGATGGTGACCTTTGTTACTTTGGTCCCAGCTCTCTGCAGGTCATTTACCAGGTCCCCCCGTGTGGTTCTGGGATCTTTGCTCACCGTTCTCATGATCATTTTGACCCCACGGGATGAGATCTTGCGTGGAGCCCCAGATCGAGGGAGATTATCAGTGGTCTCGTATGTCTTCCATTTTCTGATGATTGCTCCCACAGTTGATTTTTTCACACCAAGCTGCTTGCGTATTGTAGATTCACTCTTCCCAGTCTGGTGCAAGTCTACAATACTTTTCCTGGTGTCCTTCGAAAGCTCTTTGGTCTTGGCCATGGCGGAGTTTGGAGTCTGACTGTTTGAGGCTGTGGACAGGTGTCTTTTATACAGATGATGAGTTCAAACAGGTGCCATTCATACAGGTAACGAGTGGGGGACAGAAAAGCTTCTTACAGAAGACGTTACAGGTCTGTGAGAGCCAGAGATTTTCCTTGTTTGAGGTGACCAAATACTTATTTTCCACCCTGATTTACGAATAAATTCTTTACAAATCCTACCATGTGAATTCATGGATTTTTTTTTTCACATTCTGTCTCTCACAGTTGAAGTGTACCTCTGGTGCAAATTACTGACCTCTGTCATCATTTTAAGTGGGGGAACTTGCACAATCGGTGGCTGACTAAATACTTTTTTGCCCCACTGTATCTGCTGTCTCTACCATACATTCTTTTAAAAACTCGCCCTCAGACAGTGGTTTGCTGGCCTTTGCTATTTTGAATGAAAGCATAAAACTGGCCTTGGTACTTGACTCTTGAATGGCAGTTTGACTTTGCTGAGCCTTCAAATTAGCTGCCAACTTCTCAGCAGCAGCTTCCCGTTCTTTTGTTGAGAGCTTGCTAGCATAATTAGCGTGCTTTGTGGCAAAGTGACGGCTAATATTATACTGTTTAAAAACTGCCACAGTTTCTTGGCATATCAGGCAAACAGCAGATGATCGGTGTTCAGTGAAAAAATATTTAGTTGTCCACTCCTTTTTGAACACTCGACATTCTCTGTCCACTTTCCTTTTCTTGGGTACGCTCATCTTCATAGAGGGTCGGTGGGTCACAGGGTAAAGTGCAAACGTGGAGTAATAGGCCTGCGCTTCACCTCAAGAAAGCCAATATATCTAGAGTGCGCCATCTAGTGAGGAAACATCAGAATTGCAGGGGAAATAAAACATTAACAAGGTTAATTTATTAAATTTTTTTCAAGTTTGGCGGGCCGGATCAAAACGTTTAACGGGCCGCATGTGGCCCCCGGGCCGTAGTTTGCCCATGCCTGCCTTAGACTCAAACGTTAGAACAGGCTTTTCCCCGCAGCACGCCGTGTAATAAATACTCACAAAGAAAACGGCGGCCGTTACAACTTATGTCTAAATATGTATCGTTTCATTCATCGGTTAAAACACTCCAGCTACATGACGCGCAGCTGGAAACACTTCCAGCAAGTCGAGCTGCCCGAGATTCACAGAATTTACAGAAAATGTTTCATTTTTGTGATTTATATCGTTATCGGGACAATAGATGTCTTATATCGGGATATGAGATTTTGGTCATATTGGACAGCCCTAATACATATAGTACAATTGTTCTTATTTCCGATACAGTAGTTCAATCATGGAGTATCACAGTGCTTATTTATCTGAAACATCAATAATAAATGCCATTTGTCTTGCTGATGAAGAATCAAAGAACGTGAGAATGATTGTGGACAAACCATTTTGTAGTGACCTTTTTTAATCAAACATAGTGATGCCATGATGAAAACAGACAGAGGTATTATCGTCTCCTTAATACACTTCTCACTGTTCCTACATAACTCTAAATCATAACTTTCTTGGTTATTCATCCAACAGAGACAGAGCACTTATTTGAATGTATTTTTGTGTTAAACTGGTGAATTATGAGTCTTAAGTCATTGTCAGCTCCTGTGTGAGCGCGTGGGTTCTGTATCTTGTTTATATTTGTTTTTTTCCCCAGTGAAAACAGCTGCCTGCTTGCTGGAAATGAGTTTTAGTGCAGAGGAAATAAATCAAATCAGTAAAGTTATAGCCCAGAAAACCACAACAAATTGGAAAAAATCCCAAAACAAACAAACAAACAAAAAGAACAAGCACACACTCTGTAGACGACACAGTAGAAAACACAGCTGGATGCTAATTTATCAAATGTAATCACTGTGGGTCTCAGACTGAGCAGAAGACACAGCAATTTGGGTCATTGTACACATGAGAAATTGTAATTAGTGAAGAGTTCACTCATAGCGTGTTTTCCCCTAAATTTTTTATGATTTCCTTAAGCAAAAGAAAACCTGCTATAATTGTATGTTATATGTGTGTTTTAATGCAAAATAAAAAGAAAAAATTGTCATTACATTTAATTTCCAAGTCTTTGTGTTGTGAAATGTCCATATAACTAGATATCCAATCAAAACAGAGCAAAACCAAACAAAGAAATAATAAACTGCATGTCATTAAAGGAGGTTTAAAAAAAGATGATGGGAGTGGAAAAACTGCACTACATAACAGCATCCCATCTGACAGGAAGCACTTACAAACATGCTTATGATCAGCTTTAAATAGTAAAGCTTTATTCTCTTTTTGTTGTTATTCATCCGTACCATTTCATAAACAGCCTGTAGTATTTCCCGTATGTGTGCTTATGCATTACATCTATCAGGAGCCTTGCTTATTGCTTTGGCACCTTTTGGCACCATGGGGCATTTTCCAATAAACTTGCTTCCTCAATCAGACCTCATTATCTGCTACTTCTGAATAATCTGAACATTTTCTCCCTTGAACTCATAAAATCTTTTCTCCGTCACTCCATCACTCATCTGTGTGTTTACTTTACTATGTTTGTGTCCGAAGGGACTGTGGAGATGGAGATTGATGCTATCTGGAGCTCATTAATGGCACTGAAAGATAACTTAACAGGATAAGTTCACGCCCTCACTAAGCTGGAAACACACACAAGCTGACTTACTCGCTTAACACTTGCTGAGTGTGCAGTCGTGAGTTTGACACAGGCTCATAAACCAATAAAGATGTTTTATTTCCAGAAGGTGATGTCAGTAGTGGAAGCTGTTGTCAGGTCTGATCCATAATTGTAAAATTTGCAGATGCAGGTTGATTTTTTTGTTTTATTTATTTTTTCCTCACTTTTGTAGTCTGTGCGTGGGTTGGCTGGAAGCTACTGTGAAGCGGCAGATGCCTTAGGTGTTTAGAATTGATTTGCAGTTATTTTCAGAGTTTACCACTTGATTGTTCTGCCACAGAAGCAATAAACAACTGCTGTGCAGTATCATCACCTTTCTGTTATTAATGGGGGGACACAGGAATTGTAAATAAGTAGCCCTTACCAAGAATGTACTGTACACTTTTTGTACATTTGGTGTTGTACTGCTTCTGTAATGTTTATTGTTTTCTGCTTTCTGTGTTCCCCTGTCTCTGTCATCCTGCTAAATATCTTTTTCTCAGTTTTGTTTGTTAATTTAATTACTGTTTTATTTTGAAGATTAGTTTCCTTCTTGCGCCTCACTCCTGACAGACATACAGTATTCGCTCGTCTACCTTCACGACCTTGTTCTGGCAAGGTTTTCCATAAGGTTTGGGAGTGTTTTTATGGGAATTTTTGACTATTCTTCGCAAAGCACGTGTGTGAGATCAGACGCTGACGTTGGACCATAAGGTCTGGCTCGCAGTCTCTGCTCTATTTCATCCCAAAGGTGTTCTGTCAGAGGTCACGACTCTGTGCAAGTTCTTTACACCGAACTCACTCATCCATGACTTTATGGAGCTTGGTTTGTTCATTGGTGTGCAGTCATGTTGGAAGAGGAAGGGACCCAACTTTCTAAACTGTTCCCACAATGTTAGCATGAAATTATCCAAAATGTCTTAGTATGCTGAAGCATTAATAGATTTTTTCACTGGAGCTAAGGGGCTGAGCCCATCCATCCATCCATTCACTTCCGCTTATCCTTTTCAGGGTCGCGGGGGGCGCTGGAGCCTATCCCAGCTGTCATAGGGCGAGAGGCGGGGTACACCCTGGACAGGTCGCCAGTCTGTCGCAGGGCTAACACATAGGGACAGACAACCATTCACACTGACATTCACTCGCACATTCACACCTAGTGACAATTTAGATTAATCAATTAACCTATCCCCACAAGCTGCATGTCTTTGGACGGTGGGAGGAAGCCGGAGTACCCGGAGAGAACCCACGCAAACACGGGGAGAACATGCAAACTCCACACAGAAAGACCCCGGCCTGATGGAGGAATTGAACTCAGGACCTTCTTGCTGTGCGGCAACAGTGCTAACCACCGTGCCACCGGCTGAGCCCAATTCCCGAAAAACAACCCAACACAATAATCCCCCCTTCACCAAAGATTACACTTGGCACACTGCAGTCAGATAAGTACTGTTCTCTTGGCTACTGCCAAACCCTGACTTGTCCATTGAATTACCAGTCGGAGAAGAGTGATTTTTCCCACCAGAGAATAGCTCTCCACTGCACTAGAGTCCAATAGTGGCATGCTTATACAACTGTATGCAACAGTTTGCATTGCGCTTAGTAATGTAAGACTCGGATGCGCCTGCTCGGCCATGGAAACCATCCATGCAGTGTTCTTGAGCTAATCTCATGAACAGTGGCTCAAGAGGTAAAGTTTGGAGGTCTGTAGTGATCGACTTTTTAGAAAGTTGGGCTTCAGCATTTTATGAGGCCTATCGCTTCCTGACTCAGTTACTGCCATTCCCAGTCTCTTCCACTTTATTAGCATACCACAAACAGTTGATTGTCAAACATTTATTATCAAGAAAATTTCACAATTGGACTTGTTGCACAGGTTGTGCAATCACTGAACGATGCTGGAATTCACTGAGCCCCTGAGAGTGACCCATTCTTTCACAAATGTTTGAATAAGCAGTCTGGATGCCTAGGTGCTTTATTACATACACCTGTGGCCATGGAAGTGACTGGAACAGCTTAATTCAAAGAGTGAGTAAATACTCGCTCATCACAAATCATCAGGGTGTCACTGAAAAGTGGTGTCAATTAAATATGACAGGAGTCACAGCTAGATTATAGATAGTTTTGTTTTAGCTCATCTACAGCTATACTTCATCATCATCATCATTTATCTCTTAGGTTTCATGATATGTTTTACAACAACATGATGTAACTTTTTTTGAAATTACATACTTGTGAAAGGAGTTAATTGTTCATCTTTACAAAATGCCAAATGTGCTCTAGCTGTAAGCACGTCCCTCTCGCCATGGTTGGGCAAAGGATACATCTGTGTAAAGATCCTCCAGTATGTTTTCTCTCTTCTCTCTCCTCCAGATCCATTTTAGGAATAAAGCCATCCTTCAGCATGACATACCGACAATTTTGGGGCCACAGGCAGGAGGACAGAGGAGACAAGCAAACTCAAATTAGAGAAATGAGAAAAGCCTGTAGTCCTGTGTTTACCTTTGTTCTTGTCACTTTGTGGGTTTGTGCTCTGTTTATTTCCCCTAGCATTTGTTTTTTCATTTCTATTTTATTTTTCTGCCCCTTGGACTTTGGTTCTCCTGATTTTTATTTTAAAAAAAAAGAGAAAATGATGGTTTTGTTTACTGCTCCTGTGTCTGCCTCAGGGTCCACTCTCCACCATAACTGGCAGTTCTAATCCAACTTAATCTGATAAATCTTTAAACAAATTCACTCGCTCAAACAACTTCTCAATTTAATTGACTGCTAATAATATCTATTGAAAGCATGTGACAGTTATTTATTTCAGTTACAACCTCAACGTCCACTTCACAAAAGAGTAAGTTTAAAAAAATAAATAGAATTTGTTATATTTTAGTAGATTACGCTGTATTTTGCACTGTATCCATTAACTTTAATTTTGCATTGTCTGCAAGCCTGTAACTTACACAGCAACTTTCTTCATTTTCAGCAGCGTGTTCAGGTGTCACAGGTATCTTCAAAGCACACTTTTAGATCAGCTATGAACTTCTTTTGTGTCCTTTGGGAATTTCGTGAATTACTGCACAAATGTTTATGAGGACTAAAGGGAGAACTGATTGATTTTGGTGATTAAAGGTCACTTTGACTTCACCAAATCACTTTTGGTCTTAATTCGGTTATTACTAAAGTTCACCAAAATATCCAATCCATAAATTACTGAAATTTTATACTCAAAAGGTCAACTTTATAGTAATATCATAATACTTTATCCATTATTTAAATTCTATAATCCATGAAATAAAGGGCTGTAGATGTTTCACAAAAGATTCAGTATTTAGTTGGGTACTGAATCTTTTGTGGTCAACTATGCTTGCATGTTATAAGTATACATATAAAATAAAACCATATAAAAATACAATTGCATGCTATCACACATTATTATTTTGTATATGTGCAGCCTTCACACTTGCTGGGACCAGGCATGTGACTGGCAACCCCATGGCACTTTATGCCACTGACCTAATTCTGGCCTCAAAGCCACATTAAAAAAAAAGTTGAAGGTGAGACATATTCAAACCCATACAACACATTGTGTCATTATAAAGAAAGTGACATAAAAAAGATATTGCCTTGCAAAGCTGCAGAGATTAGCTCTTTCTGTGAGAAATCAGATTTAAGTTGGTGGTGTCCACACGTGATTTTAAGCTTATAACTTTGAAACTGGTAAGTAAGAATACTCACCTGCAGTTCTGTACTAAATTCTTGATCCACAACCCATTTCTTTGTAATCTGCAGTGGAAATGGGAAATAGTTGCAGCCATTTGTTGAAGCATAAGTGAAGATGCAATATCTAAGGTGAAAGCAGTTTGAACCCTCTTAGACAAGCCTTCTTGTACTTTAGTATAAGAACGCTTGTGCAAAAAGCCAGTACAAGTATGTTTTATTATTGTTCAGGAATAATTCTCCAGATTTCATGAAGGACATCCCACAGCTCTTCTCAGGACACAGTGTTTCACAAATGTGTGGACTGTGCTCCAACTCATGACTGATAGTGTTAGATACTGTGTTTATGTGGGTTTTTTATACTCACTTTGTTTGAGCAGAAATACAAGTTTGTGTTATTTTTTTAGAATTTATTGTAGATTCAACTAAAGAATGTGTTTTTGTAACATGCTGGTAAGTGCCTAAAAAGGGGCTTAAAAACATTCATCTAAAAATGTTCAGCTACAGGGGCCGGACTGAAAATGAGTGGAGAGGAAAAAAAGCCAGCGTGCAAAGAAAAACTTTGAAAGACATTCAGAAAGCCTGGAGAATTATTGCTCAAGCAGACCACTTTAAAACATCGCAAGAAACTGGCTCTGTCGAAGTGGCTCAGACCCTTGTGCACTGCTGCAGTTCTTCTTTTTGAGTTGATGCAGCATAAGACTTCCTGTTAATGTAAGGTATAACCTTGCAGAGGTGCATTTTGAGCACAACTGCTTCCATTGTTTTTTTTATTGATTTATTTTTAATCCAATCATCATGGATGTTTATTGTGTACGTTTGCTGCTGTTTGACAGGAAGTCTGATTTCTTCTAGGACAAAATATTGGTTTTCATTTCCTCGCATCTTAGTTTAGACAAAAACAACAGTGTAGTATTTGCCATTGGGTTAAGACATGATGGTTCAAAGAATGTTTGAGAGGATTTAAAAGGAGGATTTCTTTAATTACTTGCACTTGCACTGATTATTTTCTAGTCACCAAGAGCACTTAATGAAGCACATTGAAATTGAGCTATTTGTTTTCACCCAATAGACTGGAAAACACTGTTTCCTATAGTGTGGGTGCCCGTGTTCTCAGATAAACATTGTAAGCTTCATTTTAGACCCCAAGAAATGTTGTTTCATGTCAGTCTAATCTTCTCTCTAGTCTCTTCACTCTACTGAGGTTTTAAGAAGTAAAGGTTACAGTTTTATGTAGGCTTGTGCAACTATCTTCAATCCAGTACTGAATCAGACATCAGTCCTTGCCCTGTTAATTTGCTCAGCATTGAGAATACGTTTTCACTGCAGATGCTTTGAAATATGATAGTTAGAAAAGCATAAATGAAAGATGATGGATGATTCTGTAGTAGCCCACTTATGCCACACATCTCTCTAATAAAAAGTAACTACTGGCTGATCACAGGCCACGGCAGATGGCAGTTTACTGCCTTGAACAGAGCTGGCCACTTTCCCTTTAGGTTATTGTCATGCTACCATTCATAGCTTATTACAGCATTAACAGTAAGCTTTGCTGCAATGCTGGAACGCTACATTAATGTTAAGGGAATCCTGTTTTATAAGTTACCAGCTGCAGGGTCTTTAACTGTGCATCAAAGGAGTGATGCTGACTTAGCTGACTTAGCTTCACACATGCAAATAGTTAAAGTTGTCTTCGTTTTATAAAGTTCAGTGAACTCCAGTTCTCTCTGTTTGTTTTGCCTGTGGCTCTGCGTCACACAGACACTTCTGAGTGCAAATGTCACTGCATGTAAACAGTCCAAGCTGCTGATTTCCATCTATGTTTGTTGTGGTACAAGAATATGGGATTGTGTTGTTAGCCAGCAGAAGTCCTGTCAGTACTGATTAGTTGTTTAGTGCAATGCATTGTGTTTGCAATCAATGTGTCCTCACCAGCTAGTCTTAAGTGTATCTGAAGTAGTAAAATAGTAGTAGTGATATAGTGTGGAGTTCTTATCTAGCTTCTTACATGGTGATCAGTGCTGGTCCAGTTACTTGAAAATAGCAATTAGCGACTAATTACTGATTACTTCTCCAAGAAAGTAACTTAACTCCTGTTACTTTATTGATTACGTATTTTCAAAAGTAATTATTTTATTACTTAGCTACTTTTTAAAAACATGATACACAGCCTGAATACGTTATAAAGCCATAGACCTTTGAGCCCAGTTCTATTTTTTCTGCGTCAACCATCATATAAAATTGAATCAAATGAAAAAGCCTCTTTTTAAAAATTGTTTCCTGCCACGGACGTCGCACGCTTGTACGTCATTGTCATGAGACACTCTCACAAACAAAATCATGGTTTAGTAACACAGTCATGCAGCATGCTTACGGTAATCTAATTACTTTTTTTGCAACAGTAATCCCTTATTTTACTCATGACTTGGAGAAGGTAATCGGATTTCAGCAAAACATTAGTTTTAACGTGTTACTGCCCATCTCTGCGTCTGAGTGACGTCTTTTATGTCATTTTTGGACATCCAGTTTTACGTGGATGGATCTTTTCAACATCAAACGTAGACTATTTAAACATCATTTATATACTGTTCCTATAGGTTCTGTAGTCCCATTTTTCCTGAGGGTGGAGGACATGTTTTTTATACCAGTTAATTTTTCTATAGCTTTGTTTACACCTTTGCATGTTTCTCCAGTTATTATCTGAGCATGTGTGACAGAATGCAGAGCGATCAGGACATCTCCAAGATAGTCAATTCAGCATCGACACGCTTCCTAGAAGAAAAATGACCACAAAACCCTGCTGATAAATGAGCCTGGTAATAAGTACTGACTATGATGTTGATGTCAACCTGTTTCCATGATCGGTGTTACGATGCTGCTGTGTTCAGCTTCTTTTTGTTGTACAATCCAGATTGAACTGGGTGGTTCATGCCCCAGCTAATAGATTTTAAATGACAGTTGCTTTAACTAAAATTAATGATTCATAAAACAAGAGAAAACTCCCAGGCAAATCCAATTTGAAACAAAGAAACAGTACAGCGTAGTGGCTACAGTAACACCCTAAAATAGCTAGAGTTTCCCCTGATATTTTACATTTTGTTTCAAAGAACAAACACCTTTGTGTAAATCAGCATGCTGTTAAATGTTTTGCATGGTTATTGTTACCAAGCAGAACAGATGCTGTTTTTGGTGAAGTTAGTTTCTAGTGAATGTCTGCATAGATTTGTGGGTACTTGAGGCTGCTTTGCTGTGACTGCAAGGATGACTAAATTTTGCTGTCATGTGACTGGACAGATATTAAGGTTATATTGCTTCTGCATACATCTGTTAAAGGTTCCTTGGTTAACAACAACATATAAACCAGTAATAGAGGACATAGTCCAGGTTGGCTTGTAGTCTGTGTTAATGATTTATTTATTTTTTGGTTATTGTTCTGCAAATAAAAAAAATGCTAATGGCACAAATAAATCTCACACCTGTGCAGGATATGTTGTGCTTCACAAAACATTAGGCATTCTTAATGGAGAGTGTAATGTGACAATTTTAAGCTAAGTGTTCACTCTGAATTATTGCTTTTATGAAACCCTGTATCAGTCCTAATAATGTGCTATGGATAAGTATTTAATTTCTTTACAAATTGGAAAATGTAAAAAAAAAAAAGATGTGTACTGCCTTTACATGAATCCTTTCAATAATCTGTTACACTTTTGGACTTGCTAATCCTCTCTATCTCACAGTTGGACTTTATCTGTCTCTTGCAATTCCCCGTAGCAGCAACAAAGACTCATTTTTTTTCGCCCTCTAGACCTCTAATCGGTCAATTTACCGGATAAAACTGGGAGTCGGAAACAAGGAAAATTAAGGCTGCAGTCCTCTGAGCTGCTGCTTGGCCCATAACTTGCTTTGTTGGCTTCAGAACAAAATGTCTTTGAAGGCAGTTGCTTGTAGCGCTGTTCTCTACCACTGAGCTGTTAAAAATTGCTGCAGTGGAGGGACATTTCTGTTCCAAATAGAAATAGGCCAGACATTGAGTTTTGAAAGCTACTTTGTGAAGCAACTGCCGACTCATTGGTATTGATCAATAACCCTAACAAACCCCTGTAGAGAAAATGCCCAAATTTATGCTCTAACTAGTATTTCTATGGTGGGCTTGTAAACCCTTATTTAGCAGGAAATTTAAACAGAGAGAAATTGATTAAAGAGGCAGTAATGTAGCAGAGGTAAGCCATACAAATAAATACAGATTAAGGTCTTGCTGAAATCCAACTAAAAGTGTTTTTAGCAAAAGAAACAGTCATACAGTAGTAACTATAGATGATATTGCAGAGATGAAGGAACAATATGAAATCATAAATTATAAGATACATGCATTAAATGACTCCTTGAACATGGAATCAGATAATACCTACAGCTGGTTTAAAACGTGTTTACCAATAGTTCATCAGTGTTAAGTGTACTTTGGGGAACTTAGTCGTTAGAAGCAATAAAAACTATCAGGCTGCTTAAAGAGCAAATGCATGCTCAGATCATTATGCATGATACTTTATTTCGCTACTATAGGCAGTAAACCTCCCATATCTAGAGACTAAATCCAATCCACTCACTATGAGTCATGGCATCTCTGAGCAGTTGACAGAAATGATAGCTGAGGGAGCCTGCAATTATGGATCAAGCCTTTTCTCATATAAAGTTTATTTATTGATAGAATTCTAAATGAGGAAAAACCCTATGTAAATATAAGGTGGTGTGGGGGGGGGGGGAGACTTTCTGTAACACGGGGAAAGTGAGTGATAGAAGTTCCAACAGCACAATGATGCACAATGATTGTTGCATTGTGCTATCTTTGAAATAAGTGCTTCTGACAAGAAAAGCACATGTCAGAAGTTCAAACAACGGTTACATAACTGAAAAAGAGAAACAGAGAGGTCAAACTTAAAGAGCCTTTTTTCCCCACTCTTCATTATGGTTACTTGCTACATCTCATTGGAAAGATCCAAATAACAGCACTGTGGACTTTGTTCTCACATAGAGACACACTTGTGAGAAACTGCAGAGAAGAGCCTTGCTGAACGGCATGTGAAGTTAGTTCTTCAAGCCTTTGCAGGCTGACGAGAAAGATGAAGACAGATGGTTGGAGAGTGTACAGCAGAGATGGGCAGACTGATGACACATGAAAGTCAGCAGCAGTTTCTCTTTGCTCCCAGCGGATCACTGTGGTCTTGGTGGGGAGAATAAAATGTCTGACCTTTTTCAGCTCTTAATGCATACATAAGATGAGTATTTAAGCTATGATAATCACAAAATAGACTACCGTTATAATAGAGATGTGTTTACTGTCCGAAAGTCTCCTTATATTTCAATCGCATCGCTATAAGTGCAGTGTTAATTTCTGCCGATAAGTTCCACTTTGTTCTTACTGTTTGCTGCGGTGGTGACGTCACATGCTTTTACGACGCTCCTGCCGTATCACGAGTCCGAGGAGCACTAGCCATGTTTTTTCTCCATGAGTGTGGGGGCATAGCGATCTCCAGCCGTGTGCGTTCCTGTGCAAATAATCACACGTCTGTCCACCCCTCCCACATTCGTTAAGTATGCCTACTGCTGTACTGTTGAGCTGCTATTAACTTCCATTAAAGTATATCCGGACATCACTCTCTGTGCCCCACTCTCTGACCGGAGTTTAAGTCCTGAGGGAGCTATCATCCCAGCATCCCAGAGATAACTCTCTAACATTTACAATAAATTACATCACTGTGAATGAATAGCACAAGTATTTTCTCAGCTTCTGTGCCCTTTTGTTTAAGATCCAACGTGGTTCTTCTAAATCTTCATCTGTTTTATTCTTCCATCCATCATTACTTCTTCACTAAATGCTAATTTGAACCCCATTTGAGAGATTCGTTTTTTGACTGATAACATATTGTGCAGAGCGTAATGAGGCTACCTGAAACCATTCAAATTTGTAGAAGAAAAATCCTTTTTTTAGTGATAGCTGAAGCTTTGCCAGCTAAAATGAATGTGTTTTCATTCTTGGCTGATTGTAAAGCTGTATCATTTAATAAACGTATTACTCCCAGAATAATATTTTTCTTGTTCCTCAGCCTTTATGCTTGATTTGAACCCAAGCCACTTGATCCTTGGGAAGTCACTGTGTCCTAGTTTTCTCTGCGTCTATTTTCACAGATTTTTACTGAATGCTTCTTCTAAACAAGATTCTCCCTGCCTTTTAAATGTGCCCACACACGGCTTCATTTCACAGCTAGAGTAGTTGTACAGTTTTTTTTTTCCACCATGCATTTCCCCCCCAAGAATAAATTAGTTATGAGGAAAATTGAAGATGGTGTGAGGTGCGGTTAGTGCAATGAATATGCAAAACTAAATCTTAAATTCACTTTTTTCAAAGACATCAAGTAGCCCAGTAAAAATGAAAAAAATAAAATTATAAATAAAATCCCACGTTTTTAAGCATGTTCCTTAATTTTTTCTTTAATTTAAATGTGATGCTTATTAACACCTTTCTGAGCGGTTACGGCTGCATTATGCAGGGTGGGCCATTTATATGGATACAGCGTAATAACATGGGAATGGTTGGTGATATTAAAGTCCTGTTTGTGGCACATTAGTATATGTGAGGGGGCAAACTCCTCAAGATGGGTGGTGGCCATTTAGAAGTCGGCCATCTTGGATACAACTTTTGTTTTTTCAATAGGAAGAGGGCCATGTGACACATCAAACTTATTGGTAATGTCACAAGAAAAACAATGGTGTGCTTGGTTTCAACGTAACTTTATTCTTTCATGAGTTATTTACAAGTTTCTGACCACTTATAAAATGTGTTCAATGTGCTGACCATTATGTTGGATTGTCAATGCAACCTTCTTCTCCCACTCTACACACACCGATAGCAACACCGCAGGTTTGTGCCACAAACAGGGCTTTAATATCAGCAACCATTCCCATTTTATTACGGTGTATCCATATAAATGGCCCATCCTGTACTTTTATGATAACAGCTTTCTAAGGCGGAGACACATTACCCACCGAGATGAGCTGAATTTAAAAGTATGGCACATCTACCAGGGTGAAGCATACATTTAAACAATTGTATTAATTTTGGAGGTCAGCTGACTTATTCATCTTATTACAGTCATGTCTATTGTAAGCATCACTAGTTCTATTATTCAACATCTGTAGAATATGCATCTTAAATATTTAAATTAGTGTTTTCAGCGTTAATCTCGTTAAAATTACGTTAACGCCATGACCGCATTAACGTAGCAAATCTCCGTTAGCGAGTTAGTGCGGATCGCCAGGTGCGTGGTGCTGCACGGCGCTAATGCGTGGCGTTAACGTCATTTTAACGAGATTAACGCTGACAACACTAATTTAAAGGTTTCTGAAATACAAAGAAATCACTCCTACAGTTTTAAATAATAAACTGCAGTTTTGCAGGAATCCAAGAGGAGAAAAACTCATAGTTTTTATATAGATTGTATTTCACAATGTGATAATGTCAACATTTGGTCAGTTAAATTCTATTTTTCATAATTACAGGTGAGCTTGGGTGAATTGTGCCTCTAAACATCTACTAACTAAAAAGTTAAGTAAACTTAAAATGAAGAAATGTATTTTCAAGGTGTCATTGACTGAGGTGATCCTGCTGTACTCCTGAGAAATCTGTGGGGCCTAATTTGTCTGAAATAGATGAGAGGCTAAAGTGAAAGGATGGACAAATTGTCCCAAAATGATTGTAATAGTCACAGTGATGGTTTTTGCACCGTGATGAAAGTTTTCTTTTGTGTGTGGGTTTTTAAAAATTAATTTTTTGCGATAATAAGATATACCAGTCAAGACCCAAAGGACTGAAGTTATTCCATGAAACATAAATTAAATACGTAGAGTCTAACTTCTCAGAATAATACTTTAAAAAAATGCTCGTGCTCTGCACATTAATTAAGCTGATAATTTGTGGCTGATTTGCTGGAGGAGATAAAAATAAAACTTTCCACTTATTTCTAAATCATTTCTCAAGTGCAGTTTCCATTATCTTTATTTCCACTATTTTAGCAGTCGTTTTCTTCTGGGTTGCCTAGACACTGTAAGTGCAGGTGATCAAGAAATGGCATATTTAACATTTCCATGGAAATGCACGTCTGCCAGTACAGGATGTTATTTTTGTCTAGTTCTATAAGAAAACTCATTATTTGTTTAATTTCATTAAAGCTTAATATTTGCCCCTGAATTGCATTTAAATGTACACTTAAACCCTCCTGTCCCAGAAGGTTTGACTTAAATAATTCCTAATAAGAATAAAATTGGCATTAGATTTTAGTATGTTGCTAAAATGACTTTTTGTCTCTCTGGGGTCTTAATGCCATATGAGCTAATTAAAATGACATTTGTTTCTTTTTTAGGCTCATAATAACCATTTATTCTAGGATGTGTAGAGAATATATAGGGAGATGACAATGTAGGGACCAGAATGAACTTCTCTCAGACACACAGGGACAGAGGACACACAGAAAGTCAGTGAGAGGACTGTCTGCTGTGCTAATACAGAGTGAGAGCAGAACAGAATTATTTGTGTCACGTCTTTTGAAATGTCACCTATAATCTGTGTTTACTGCTAAGACAGAAATATGATACATTGACTCAGTGGAAATGATTTGCAGACTTCATTGTTTTTGCAGCTCATTAGTGAATGTTGTGTATCACCGACAGAGACACAAAAAGCATGACCAGCAATGCGCTTTATACGTGGGAGCTTGTACAGTAACTTTTTTTAACAGATTGCCTTAAGTGTTATCTGTCTGTTTTGTGTAGTGCTTGTACTTACTGCTCCTCTAACTGCTGCTCTTGCCTCAAAAGCTCACTTTCACACCTGTCTTTGAAAGGAGCTGTGATATTTAAAGATGTCTTTGATGGAGACGACAGTCTAAAAGGAAATGTGAGCACATTTTTTTTAGTATGAAAGTGGTAAACAGAGGTAGGAAAAGTGATGGTTGACAAAACAAAAAAAATGTATGAGCAACGTAAATGACGAGGCGTTACGAAGAGGGGGGAGAAGCAAACCTCCTCACAGCTCAAAGCACTCTGTTCTGCCTCCTGCTGCTGCCTGGCAGTCTGTCAAGGTGTGCATTGAACGGAGGAGAACATTCATGAGTAGAACGAACAGAAATGCGACTTTTGTGTGTGCGTGTGTGCCCTAAACGTGAAGCCCAAATGTTGTGATGCTGGAGGCCAATTAGAGGTTCTTTTCAGGTTTTTTTCACTTGAGAAAAATGATTCTTCTCCACGTGTCTGTCACCTGCTGTGATGAAGCAGCAGTTTCACTCCTTAAGCAGTGTCTCCGCTCTGTGGGTGAAGAGCTCAAACATCTCTGACTACTTTGCCACACTCTTGCAGGCTCTGCCTGTTCAACTGTCTTGTTGAGAAGTTGGTTACCACCACTTTTTTATTTTTTTTTATTTTTGCTGTTTCATATGTGACATCACACAAGTTTTCATGTGTGTGCGTAAATGTCATGACCTGTTAAAGTGAGTATATACGATGGTTATTGGTGATGGAGGGAGTGTGGGGTGTTGGAAGGTCACCGCTTTGATGAAAGCACTGTCCTTTTGGCAGAATGTGACTGTTTAATGTCACCCAGGGAGTGTAAATAGACAGATCTGCATTTGAGGATATGTGAATGAGCTTCTGTGTGTGCATATTTGTGTGTACTGTGGCATTTAAAAGACATGCATCCCGTCACATGATCAGGGAGGCAGTTTGACATTTTTTGCTTCTTTCCAACCGTCAAAATAAATCAGTTCAGTTACTTCGCAGATTTTTTTAATTCCAACTCAGTTACAACCACAATACAAGAGCCCATCCATCCGTTCATCCATTTTTCCAGCCATCTATCTATTCATTTTCTTATTGTAAAGTGTAAGCTGCCGATTTGTTTTCCTTTGCTGCAACGATCGTGATGAATGTTAGGATTCCCAGTCATGCTTTCATAAGAAACTTAGCCTTGTTTGAAGTGTGACGCACATGTAGAAACCTTTTATGCTGCAAAGCGGATGGATGTGCTTCGGGAAAAAACACCCGGCTCAATGAAGAAAAATAAAACACTGAGGACACTGTTGACCTGAGGTTGTTGATCCAGCGAAGCACTGGTGTACCTCTGGAGAAAGCAACCAACTTCTGAGACTCAAACACTCCTGCACACAATCCTCATATGCTTTATAAATGCTAGCCAATCAAAGTCACCTTCATGTCGAGACAGCTGTTCCAATCCTACTTCTAGTTTGGTCTCTGGAAAGCTGTACTTTAAACCTCTGGAGGAAGCAACCAACTTCTGTTTCAGACCCACTTGAATCATTAGTGATGAGAGCTGAAAAATAGCAGCCCTGATCCAAAAGGTCCAGAGGTGCATGAAAAGATGACCGTGAAATTGAGATCAGGCACATTTAATCAGTTTGTATCAAGTAGCAGAGAAGATGAGTAAAGAGATCATCACCAAAGGTATAATCTGATATTATGTGAAAATCAGTCTGGTTTGTGCTATCCATCTTGAAGATCTAAAAAGTAAAAATGACCCAATAGAGATGCTAAATGAGAGTCACAGTCCATTACTGGTTTGAGATATTTCACCTAAAAGCTAAAATGTTGGAAATGATCACCAAAGTGAGTAAAACGTTTATCACCATCTACCCCCTATTTAAAAAAAAATAAAATAAAATAAATTTTTTCCAGTCTTTACAGAGTAATTGAACAACCTACACTGTTATTGACATTCAGGAAGTTCGTCGGGACATGGTGATAGTAAGGATTTGCAAGTGGAGGTCACTGTTACTGTAACTCATATTTAACCACCAAAGCTGTTCTGGCTTTAGATAATATATTATGTCTGTTGCCTCTCAGTCGATGCGTCAGGCCAGCAGTTTGCGAGAATAGACTTCCTAGAAAACGACTGGTTTAGTGTTAAATTTGGGGAGACCATATGAGAGGCCCATACATTCTATTTTCCTAAATTGCTTCATTTGACCAAAACCTTTAAAAGGTGTTACTAATTTCCTGGCAGCATGGTGGTTAGTGGTCACTGTTGCATCACAGCAAAAAGGTCCCGAGTTCAATTCCACCATCAGGCTGGGGTCTCTCTGTGTGGAGTTTGCATGTTCTCCCCATGTTTCTCTCCATGGGTTCTCTCCGGGTACACTGGCTTCCTCCCAAAGTCCAAAGACATGCAAGTTAGTGGGGTTAGGTTAATTGGAAAGTCTAAATTGCAGAATAGGTGTGAATGTGAGTGCGAATGGTTGTCTCTGTCTATGTATTAGCCCTGAGACAGACTGGCGATTTGTCCAGGGTGTACCCTGCCTCTCGCCCTTACACAGCTGGGATAGGCTCCAGCTCCCTCCGTGACCCTGAAAGGATAAGCGGAAGAGAATAGATGGATGGTGCTTATTACTCCCAGTGTGTCTGTTTTATTGGCTAAAGTATATATTTTTTTACTTTAACATTCCTTGGTCTTGTATGGATCACAATAAAACTCAGCCAGTCCACACATGTATTCTAGTCATACAGTAGATGAGATTTCACCCAAGTCTTCTGTCACATTTTTCATTTTCTTTTCATTTCCCCCCTCCATTTGGTTTTGTGTTCACAACAACTTTTTACTTCGTTTTATCAGCGGCTGCCTGTCAGTTTTAAGCTGCTGAAGTATATTTTTCAATTTTGGTTCCCTTGGTTTCATCCATATTTATGTTCCCTCCCAACTAACTGACTGATGAGGTGTGAGGACAGTAGAATGTGAGTTCCTGTCAACAGCAGCATAAGAATTTACTGACTTCCACACTAACTTGGAAGTAATTTAAATCTGCATGTGACAGTTTGCTGTTTTGATTGCAATCAGGGTAAATGTGTGTGACTATCCAAAAGATGCATTATATAGCAATTAGGCTAATTGCAGTTTAATAAATACTAAATATGCGCATAGACTACAGAATGTAAAAGAACTACACAGCTTTGGACTTGAAGTCTGTAAACAAGGACAAAGAATTTAGTTGTTTCGAATAAAGAAGGGATGACAAACTGTTTCATAGATTAACATAAGTACAGCAATACTCAGCACATTTATGAGCCTAATATGGGGAGATTTATGCTTAAACAGCTACATATTAAACAATGGAGAATTAATCCATGCACTCGGTGCAAAGTAATGTTTTATTTTGGGTTAATCTTAGAAACACTCTGAAACAACTGTGAAAATAATAGTTGGCATAAAGCCTCCAGCTTGTGATGCTCAAGCAGACAACTCAGACCTTTACAGGCAAGCCGAGGTCCCCAGCTGTGGCAGAAAACTGAGTGTCGACAGCTTCTTTGATGGCTGTTTCAAGGTTTGACAGGGTGTATGACTCAGATCAGAACAGAAAAGATTATTGCATCAAATGGTTATACATCTCTAGTAAATGGGATGTTAAAAAAGAGCACAAGCAGAAGACTGAGAGTGTTATTTTGCTGGCTGCTGCCAGATTTTTTTTCTGAATTCCGACTGGGGGTTGAAACTATTACTGAGAGCCTCAGTGACACATTTGACTGATCATTATAAAGCACAGCCATCCTCCTCAGCATGATGCTGCTACTCTTCTATGTCTCATGAAGATTAATAATGCAGTAGTATGAAGTGCCATGATCTCTCATTAGTGCACGTATGCATGTATATGCATGCAAACAGAGCTGTGGTAGTTTTAATAGCAAATTAATCTATGGATAATTGCACTAGTTGTCAGGGTCATTAGTAGTCCTCCAGCCTGTCTCATTAATGCTGTGCAAAAATTACGCCTGTATGATGCTAATCTCTCTCTCTTTGTTAAATCTCTTTCAAGCTACTTGCACTTAGTGCACACAGAACCACTTGTAGGACAACTTTTCAGCATCTGAGGTTGTAATTGGTGCTTGTTGATTAAATGTTAAATAATTAAAACAGTAGCTTAGTAAGTAATTTTTGGTGGAGCCCCTATCAAGGAATGCAAGGAAAAAGCTACATTTACTGTACAGAAATGTGGGGCATCCACAGAGGAAGCAAAAGGCTCCGCCCTCTTTTAACTGTAATGACACAACTTAATTGCTGTGATAAGTGGGGGCACAAATGAATTTATGCTCCAGAGCAACTGCTGCGCTCAATCTGCTGCCTCACTTTAGCCATTTTCCTAGTTTGATATATGCAACTCACTTTTTTTCCCTTTGATGTCAAAATTGAGAATACATAAAAAGGTGGATTTTAGTGTTTGAGCATCCTGGAAAATTGTGATTGCAATATCAATATGTGGTATCCTGTATGGTCAAAATGTCTCTTTAATCAGTGATTCATGAGCTTTGACCACCAGGACTTAATCTTTGGTCACAGATCAGTATGTGAGATCACCAAGCACCAGTTCAAAGCTTTGGTGACCTAAATCATTTTAATAGAAAATGTTCTCAATATGACATCTACTGTGACCCATGGGCAAAATTAAATAATTTTAATAAAGCAAGGAAAAAGTCTGCAGCACCAGACGCACCAAACTTTGGTGTCTGGTTACCAAAAAGTTTAATAACACCGAGTGTTATGCCTATTTCATATCAGGTATTTATTGTAATACTGTACCGGTTGTAGTAGGTGGCCAGTGAACACACGAAGTAGCTTTCAAAGAATGGTGCGAGTTGGAGCTTTGGCCCAGAACAGGGTGCTCTAGGGGGGAAAAGGTAATGTATGTGTGCGTGTGTGCATTTCAGTGAAAATGTCATTTTTTTTGTTATGAATCAAGTGTTCAAGCATACACATTATCTGTTGAGACCCTGTAAAAAATCAGATTTGCTGTTGTTTCAGCGTTTGTTTCTCTTACTGCTGGGGATCTGGTCTTTTGGAACTATAAATACAGTCAGTGTTAGTTTGGATGCCAAAATTTGGATGCTGAATGGCCCATCTCTGCAGTCCATGCAGTCACAGCTTTCTAATTCAAATCTCACACACAAGTCTTTGGCATCACATCTGCTCTTCATTCAAAGTATTTTATCCCAGCGTGGTGCTTTTCAAATTTTGTACCTCTTGCACTTTCTTGTCTTCTTCCTCGGACTATTTCTTATGTTGCATAAAATTGATGTGTAGTGTTCACTTTATTGATAGCATTGCCATTAATTCTGCAGACAGGTCCAATTCCCTGTCTGATCACGTATTGATCAGTTTTCTGTGTGGGGGGGGAAAGTAGTACAGAATCGGGTTCAGGTCACTTGATTTGTACACACAGGCAGATTTGGTCCGGTGACTCACTTGCACATTTTTTAAAGCAAACACAGTCAACGGATACGTGTAGCGTAGTGTTAATGAGCTGTTTTATTAAACAGTAGAACAGGAAAGCTGGAGGCTGAAGAGTCAAATTGGGAGGTGAACAGGGAAGGAGGATGGCTTGAAGGAGAAAAAGCAGATGACATCAAGTGGGTTGGTAGGCTTGCAACTGCAAGGTGAGGTGAAGCAGAGACAACATTGGCACAAGAAGAAATCCAGCACTTAAAAATGGGAAGATTGAGATAACTAAGAGGAGACATGACACCTGCTGATGTTAGTAAGGAATAGGGAGTAATAGTCACGTACAAGAAAACCGACAGAAACAGAGAGCGGAGAAACAGAAACACTGAAGAACAGCAAACCTTATGTATATGTGTGTGCCTCTAGGGCCAGAAATATGACTACACTGAGTTATGTGATTTGGCATCATTAACTTAGGCATAATAACTTATTGATATATTGATTTTGATTAGTTATTGACATTTATAAGTTGTTTTAATTAGCCATGATGCTCACTGCTGCCACGTTTATAAGGAGCTTGTTTTCTGAAACCATATTGGAATTTCATCCCTTGATGTCTGAGTATAGACTCATAATTACACATCCAGAAGACACAGACAAACAGTTTGAGTAGGGATTTATTTTGGAAGTGCTGCCTTCTTCTCCCCTTGTTGACTGCAAACATTACAAAGCTATAATAAACACTGAAGTGAGGCTGGCGTCTTCAGCAGTCCCTGTGCAGCACTTGCTGTCAGCAGGTGGAGTGTGTTGAAATGAGACTCTGGGGGATCTGGGTGGATCTGTGCAACTGCAGGGCATCAGTCACACTGTGGAATCAGCAGCACATTCCCCATCCGGCGCCTCCAGCCTGTCAAGGTGTCTGTGCTCCTAATTCCTGACTTCAAATCCAGCTCTTACGGGCCCGGATACAGCGGGGAAAGTCTCGCCTTGGCTCATTTTCTCGCAAACTGCGCTGCTGTGTGAGAGGACTTAGCAGGGTTTTTTTCTTCTTCTTTTTTTTGGCAGGGTAACAGCGGAGAAGAAAGCCGTCTCTGGCAAAGGTGATGGTTGCCGTGTGCAATAGAAAATGAAAGGCTTAGCTTGTTTTTGTGCATCTCACCCAACCATCTGATCACAGCATGCAACAGCTTTTGTTATCTTATTGGCTAAATGCATTAAGGATGTGCAAAGCATTCCTGGTTGCTATGCTGAATGCAGTTGGTTCAGACAGTCATTTATATCAACTTCGAGATTTATCTCTCTTAAGAGAACAGGAGGGCTGGCACAAAGGCTAATTTTTAAGCACCAAGGTCATCTTCATTTAATAGCACTTAACCACCGTGCTGTCATCCTGATCTGCTGCAATCTTTTAAAGCTTCTTAATGTTAATTGGCTATTTAGATTTATATCCCCTGTGTTCGTAGGTGTAGGGGAAACTTTGTAAAACCTTGACTATGTTAGGGAACAAGTATTTATTTTTATTGTTTAACTTTTACTTTTTCTTTAAAACCTGTGAACCACCCACACTTCAATAGATCCAGTTCTGACCTTCTTGGATATCTTTTAAAATGATTGTTATTGTTGTTTTTTCACAGAGCGCTGCACTTTGTTGTAGGCTGAGACCTTGTCCTGTTTTACACTGATATTATGAATAAGAGTTCTTGACTGGTGCCTGTTTCTCTGATTTTATATAATCTTTTTGATTTTTCAATAAAAGATTTTTACTTGTTGTGGTGTTACATGCATATGTGTAATGTAGAGCAATTATATTTTAGTATAGGATTTGAGAGGGGGTGTGCTGGAGCAAGGTCATCTTGCCAGTTACTGCCATAGGCTGAGAGGAGGGATACACCCTGGACAGGTCACCAGTCTGTCAAAAGGCTACCATCAAAGGTGTCCTTTGACACACCTGATTTAGAGGAATAGTAAATCAATCAGCTTTTCTCACTTAGAAGCTTGGTGTTATATTTAAAGACACAAGATAAGCATGTTTCAGCTTTTGGAGTTCATGTTGTTAAAAATATTAAATCTAGTAGTTTGACTAAGGTGTTTTTGGTGCCTAAACCAAAACAGTGCATACAATCTGTGAAGGACCCCCCGCCCCCCGAAAATTAAAAACAGCTCCAGCCTAGTAATGAATTTTAGGAGAGGATATTATGTGCTAGCATCAAATATCCGCCCTGTTAGTTGCTAACACAGTGAGGCCAAAGGGCAACTTGGGATAAAGAGGCGATGCTCTGTAAATAAATAGTCTAAATACATTTACACAATAAAAAACTAATATGTTAGACTTTTGAAGCAATTTAGACATAACTAGGGATTTAGAGCTGTACCATTCAGCCTGAAAAACTGCAATGATTGTTCGATAAAATGTTAAGTGTTTATAGCAAACAAAAAAGGTCCTTTAACACATTGTGAAAATGCAGAGCGTTATACGAGAGCCTTTTCACGTAGAGTAATGTCTACTCTTAATTAAATTAATAACATGTACTTAATGCTTTATATTCTGGATTCATTACAGTCTCATTCCATACTCTGTGACTAGCACCGTGAACAGTTATCAGCAGATATCACCATGCGCCCTTAAAACTGGATGTTATATTAGCTAGAAGGCATGGTGAGCTTTCCTTTTACTCATTAGCGAATGAATATTGGTGCAAGACAAGTCAAATAATTGCCACGTGAGAATAATTAAAAATTATTTTTAAACTCCAATGCAAATGATAAAATGTTCTTCCACAGAACGGTTTGAGAAGTTTCCCTGGCAGAACTACCCAATCACAGGTAGCTGAGTATGTCCAGTCCAGTACTAAAGAAAGACTTCCTCATGATGTTGTTTAAAATGGCTTACATTTATGTAACATGCACAAACATTTAGTTACACGCAGATGAAAAACCTAATTAGTAGATCTCTACAGTGAGGGCGATTTACTTTTATGCCGTGGGGGGAGGTTTGATGGCACTGAGCCCTGTAGGGATGAGTATAACTCAACGTAAAGCACTTCTGACGGATGAGCTTCATTTTATGGCTTAACATGTGCATTAGAGTGGTCTTTTACAGCATGTAAATGTCCCCATCTTTAGGCAACAGGTCACTGGATAGTTTGATGATGAGGAAAATAAATCCTGTGCTTTTTTTTCTTCTTCCCCCAGTCAGCTGATCTCACCGTGGTTGAAGAACTGTTGGCGATTTTACACCAAATAATGACTTCTTCCAATTACACCAGATTGTCAAAACAGTTACTAAGAAAACATTAAAACATCAGCTTATTTAGTTGGAGTTGTTTGTAAAGAATATAAATGATGATCTAAGACACTTCATCACTGAATGGATATCAGCAGTTAGAAGCACTTAATGCAAAACAAAATAAGCTAGCTGAGCTAGTTTTAAGGGGCTTATTACTGAAC
The DNA here is from genome assembly GCF_057381845.1 of Rhamphochromis longiceps. Lineage (NCBI taxonomy): Eukaryota > Metazoa > Chordata > Actinopteri > Cichliformes > Cichlidae > Rhamphochromis > Rhamphochromis longiceps. Next base: position 32,219,280 of record NC_140560.1, on the reverse strand, counting down.
TGTGCACCAGCAACATTGTCAAATTACTCTTATGGCACTCCATCTGTCTCTTATGTAAGTAATATTATTTTTCATGTATTGCTTTACTCTGTTTAGACATTTCTGGCAGGCTGTTAGCTGGACTTGGCTCAGTGCAAGAGGTAATTAAAGCTTGAACTGAAGGTGATATCCTGCACAGCATGAACCGAAACACATTTCAGCTTAGTATTTTTGGTTACAGTGGCACATATGGTTTGTCTTCTTTCCCCCTGTGGTGAACTACCCGTGGTGTTTGATCAGGAGTCATTTTGGCTGTTTGTTTTTGATTTTGTTCAGGTTGATGGCAGATGTTTGATGTGTACACTACTCTGCTTCCTTTTCTCAGTGTAGAGAACATTCATCCAAAATTGGATATATTTTTGATATTTTTTTGGGCTCCATTTGTTTAAAACAAAGTGTAGACGCGACCTGAGACTTTATATAACTGGCACATGAGATATTTGTGGAAAAGAAATCTATTAGCTCTTCTGCTTATAAAGAAAACCAGAGAAATCTCTCTTGATAGTCACTGTGACACACATTTAACAGCAGTCATTAGTGTCTCTGTCTGCATCTTTCTCCCCTCTTTCCTTTGGCTATTTTCCTCTTCATTTTTCTCTCTGGAACAGAAAATGAACCAAAAATCCCTCATGTCTTGTGGTAAAATACATTACGCTGAGAAAAAGCTCACTGGCCATTATCGCATTCTGTCTTTAGCACCGGGATTTCACTGTCATTGTAAAAGCTAAATTGTGTTTCAGTTTACCAGAAGCTGTCAATCTTCTTTATGTGCAACATATTTCTTGCTTACCAATTTGAGCTCAGACAGGGATAAGAAGTGGCACACAACTAATGTGGTAAGCAATTTGGATTTCAGCTTAACTGTATCTGAAGACATATCATCTGTGGACTATTAACCTGAAAAATTCAGCTCACTTACAGAAGGCATCATACCTGTAGCAGATGTGAGAGGAAATGTATTTTCTGTGTAACACAAAGATCTGATTCCTCTTATTGTAATGAAATTTTGATAATATAGTATCGGTTATAAAAATGCGCCTTTGCTGTGCTGACATTATACATAAATGCTTCATTTACTTAATATGGAATTGAACACACAGAAGCAGAGTGTTTTCTGTTTGAGTAAATTGATGATAATTGGCTCCATTCGCATTTTTATAATTGGAAGTGAACTGTCCTAAGCCAATTTTACTCTCACTGTTTCTTAGGACTGGATGGAATATTAACTACGTCGACATATCGAATGCTTAAATTTTCAAAACTATTTTGTTTATGTGGCACTAATGTACAACAACAGTCAACTCAAGGCGCTTTATATTGTAAAATACAGACCCTACGATAATGTAGAGAAAACTGCCACAATCGCACAACTCCCTATGAGGAAGCAGCTGGTGACAGTGGGGAAGGAAAACCCCTGTTTAACAGGATGAAACGGGCTCATTGAGAGGCAGCCATCTGCTGCGACTGGTTGAGGTGAGGAGAGGGAGACAGGACAGAAGACACATGATTTACTGTGCAACTCTCTTGCTAATTAGTGCATGTGTTACTTTTTTGTTACCATATTTGCTTCTTCCAGATACAAGTCTTTATTCTAGTTTATTTCATAGCTGTAAAGATTAGAAGAGGAAGTGAGAGATCATAAAATTGCATAAACTGTGTTGATTACGTTTTCTAGTGAGACAACAACAGTTTACAACGTTTGTATAAGTGATCATTGCTCTGTTATGTGACCCAGTTTGGGCCAAACTTTAGCTGCCAGATAGATGGCCTCACATTTGACTTTGTTTTACAGAGGTGGTCATGGTTGACTCAATGACTGCAAACTTCCCACATCCTGTAGCTGCAAAACAAGCCCAAACCGTCAACCATGCACCACCAGTGTTTGTGCTGATATGCTGCTGGTTGTTGTCACTAAACACGGTGCTGTGTGTTAGGGTTAGGCAAAGATCTCCACTTTGGATTTGTTTGTCTAAAGGACATTGTTCCACAAGCCCCATGTTTTGTTCACATTTAACTTGGCAAACCTAAGCCATGCTGCCATGTTCTATTTAGAAAGAAGAGGCTTTCTCCCGGCAACCCTTCCAAACAAGCTGTAGTTGTTTAGTCTTTTTCTAATTGTACTGTCATGAATTTTCACATTTAGCACACTAATTTTGCCTATAGAGACGTAGCGCTTGAATTTTTTGCAGTATTTGTCTTGGATAGTCTAAACTTGGGGTGAATCTGCAGGGACATCCAATTGCCAGTTGCATTTGATTAGCACCTGGTTGCTACTTAAATCCTGTGGAGGCAGTAGGAGTGTACTTGACTTAAAGAGCATATCACAGCCCCGTGAAAGTGTACTTTTTCACGACTGTATGTTATCTTGCTTCAGACGCTTGTGTTATTTGCTGACGAGCACTAAAATATTTTGGTGATAATGTGATGCATGTTAAAAGGCAATGCCATCGGACTAGCAACGATGTTTGTGTTGCACTTAATTTGCTTCACTAAATAAAAATTTAACAGTCATCGAGAAAAGTACGACTTTATTAAAATGAGCTTAGAAACAACATGGGCCTTGACAACCTCCCACCGCCACAGTGCATGTTGCACTGCACTTCATTACCATATAGAGCCATATAGAGCCTGTTCTCAAAAAGGCATTATGACACCAGATAAAAATAAAAATGCGGCACTGGAAAACATGTTGCTGCTCTGATTTTTATTATTTTTTTAATTCTACAGCAGAAACTCTGCTGCGCCTGTCAATTGCAAATACATTTTGCTACTGCAAAAAAAAGAGAAGAAGACAGAAAACCTCTTACAGGGGAACAGAGTGAGTTGTAAACAAATGAAATGCACGATAATACTCCCCAGAATATCAACAACATGTGTACAGGGACTGTACAAGTTTGGATATGGATGAATACATTAATCAGCATTATCAGTAGCTGTATTAAAAGCTTGACAACAAATTCAGACGCTGACTTTATAACTTCTTTGAAAACCCTCATGTATGACTGTTTGTTGTTGCCCCTTAAAAGGGAATCAGAAGCAGAGCAGGTATAGTGAAAAGGCAGTGCGCTTCAGGTATTCAGAGAACAAAAAGAATCCCAAAACAAAGAGTAGTGAGCACCAGAAGCAACCTGTGCAAACAGAACCAGGGCTGTAGACAAGCTGGCAAATGTGAGCTGCTGGTGGACGTGCACATGTACAAGGTGACTGATAAGAGCTGCACAGGCAAGTGATCAGTTGACTAGGGAACGGGGGAGCTGGGGACAACTGCTCGGTGGTGAGGAAAATCAGAGTCTGGAAGGACAGGAAGTATTAGAATAGGCAGGTGTGATAAGAGGCAGAGAAGCAATGAAAAATAAATGAAGGCTTCGCTTTCATCACAACAATAATAGAGTTATATTGACACGGTTACAGCTGTAACCTGCAAAGAATTTTATAACTGAATTTTTAATTTCAGTTTGTTTGTTCTTTCTGCTCGTCAACAAAACTGTGGTCATCAAATTATTTTGTGATGATAAATTTCCAAGAACTCACATCCACACGCCTGCGCGCGTGCGCACGCACACACACACACACACACACACACACACACACACACACACACACACACACACACACACACACACACACACACACACACACACATATGCAAAGAGTCCCGAGTCCTGAAATGAAATATTCAGAAGTCAAATTAGCCATCATGTTTCCTGTTAATTATATTATAATGACAATAATTTTGCTAATGGCACTTTGATCCTCTTCAAAGTGCTTTATGTTTGATCTTTTTGGCCATCACTTTTTTTCCCATCTCATCCTCGTGCTAACAGGGAGGCCATGAGGTTAATGGAAACTTGATGGGTTTTTTCACACTGTATAAAGCAGCTGTCCTCCTGGAAGCATGAACAGGGAGAAGATGCAAGGCAGTTCTCCATGCCCACATCGCTTCAGCTTCCACTTTTTGAGTCGATGGTTGTAATTCCGCTGCAGACCCAGACGTAAAGTAGTGAAAGCTGAATTTAAAGAGATCAGAAGAGATATTGAGTGTGAACTTCTAAAGTATTGTGGCCTTCTGATGGGCTGACAGACATCATAACATGACCGCTAAACCAGGGAGAAGCACTGTAGGCATTTTTAGATTTGAGCTGATTTAGAAGGAATGACAGTAAAGGCAGGCAGGCAAACTAAGAGCAAGATCGCTGGTAGAAATGTCAGCACTGCTGGATGCATCTATCTGTGTTTCTGCAACAGGACTGAAAGTACATCTGTGTCCCCACACTTTCTAAAATCCCTCCGCTCTCTGCTGGTTTTCTCCTGGCTCTGCTGGCCTGTCAGCTTCAATGAGCGTGATCTTAATGTGATCCAGCAGGGCCATAGACACACAGGACTCTCTGAGGATAATGGGATTGGTCGAAGATTCTGGCGGTCCATTCCAAGAAGGCAGTCACGGGAATCCTGTTGGTCTGAAATAACACTTTGGATGTAAGGCGGATGTGATTTTTCAAAGGCAGGATTAGTGGTGACATTGACGTTGTGTTAGATAATGAGCTGGTTTTTAATCCACAAGGGTTGTAGAGACTATACTTGGTCACAACCTTAATCGAGGCAGAGGTATCTATCAGGACTGTTTATATATAAAGTATTTATTATAATAACCACTGAAACATTTAATTTTAGGTTTATAACCAGTGTTTGTCAAATTTTTACCAACAGTCAAAATAATATGCATTAATTGCATTTAATTTCAAATCTAATAGAACAAACTAAAGGCAGTTCATATTCATAAATTAATGATGTATTTGCCCTCCATACCCAAGAGGCTTTGTACTTAACATCTGTGGACAACATTGATTGGGGTAATATCACTGAAGCGACTTGAGATTGTCGTGAAAATATCACCCAATCTTGAAATCTCATGTTTGGGCAAAGTAAGTATATGTTGAAGAAGTAAATGTGCATGTTAACTGTGTGAATGGAGTGTCCTGTTAGCTGATACTGGACCTTGGAAATAAGGCAACATGACCTAGTTTAGGTTTTAAACCTGCCTCACAAATCACCATGCTTGAAATTGGCACAGTAAATCTTGTACACACACCATTACCTCTTGCCTGCTATCATGTAGCTGGTGTTCTTGGTTCACCAGCTGCAGTAGTTTACTAGCTAGTGCTGTGAGTAGACATTAAGTCACTCTTCAGTTTAGTCTTCTCCAACTAAACTAGACGAAGCAACACTCAGATAATGCAAAAATGCTTCCCACACCATTTGATTTGTACATCTGTTTAAGTATTATGATTGACACTAATCAAGATGAACACAGTCTCCTTTGTATGAATGTGAGAGGACAGTGTTTGATAAAGTAATTGAATGTTATTCTACTCAGAAACTCATCTGGAACCACTTTCAGATTAATATCATTAATTCTGCTCTGTTGAGGACAAAGCTGGTCATTATTCTCGTAGCAGTTGTCAGTCTAAGATTTTAATATGCCAGATGTTGCTGATTTTAGCTTTAATTTCCGATACGATAATCAGAAAGAGTCATACGGTTGTTTTTCAGGGAAACACCTGGTGCTGCGTTGCTGCAGAGCAATCCAAGAAAGACACGACGTTGGGAATGATCAGAATATTGATCCTGATGTTGCAGTGCAACATAATGCCACAGCTGAATAACAAATACATGTTGTTGTTTTGTTTTTTTTAAGATTATAAATGATGAACAACAGCTGATCGTGCTTTTCTTCTTTCCTCAGGTCTTACTTCTTAATGAGCTGTTGAAAGAGACATCATATAGAGGCAAAGCAAAACCAGTTTTATTCATAATGCTGTTTTTAAACATTTTCAAAGTTGGCCTTGAAATAAACTTTCGGTTATAAGGTTTTTGAGTGCTACTTGCAGTTATATCCTTGTTCTTCAGTATAAAAGTTATTGCAGACCTGTGTAGACAGATGCAGACATTGTTGTAAAAATGAGATATAAAAATGCTGGTAAAATAAACAAACCTTGGGCAGGATATTATGTGCAGAATTAATAAGGGTAAATCATTCTACTCCTTTGTTTTTAGGAATTCATTCGAATCCTAATAAGTTTAAAGCAGTGACAGATTAGTTAACCTCTGATTAAAAACACATTGATCCCTTTAATTAAAGTTTAAAACTTAGTATTTTAGGGAGTCTGTCATGATAAACATTTCAGCACCATGGACAGTGCCAGGAGGCACCGCAGCAGTAGTAGACTAAGGCCTGATTTAGACTTCCGCTGGGAATCTTTGAGTCCACGACACAACCTATGTTTTATATAGATTGCCAGCCAATCTAAAAAAGTGCTGGGACTTTTTGCACCATTTCGGTCCCCACTCTTTGTTGTGATCAGTGTTTTTTGGGGGACAAACGTATCTGTCTCTCAATTTTTTCTAACGTCTTTGTATATTTCCTCCTGTTGATTCCAATAGTTTGAGCAGTCTATCTTTTTTGTGAGTCCTTATATTAATGCCATGGTCATTATTCTTCATATTGGCATGGCAGTTTGCACTGTTGCCTCAGAGCAGGAAGGTCCTGGGTTTGAATCCACTATCTTTCTGTGTCGAGTTTACATGCTTTCTGTGTGGGTTCTGCATGGGTTCTCTCTGGATACTTTGACTCCTGCCAGTAATTGGAATTAGGTTCATAGGTGTGAATGTGAGTGTGAATGGTTGTGTGTCTCTCTGTGTTAGCCTTGTGACAGGCTGGTGACCTCTCTACGGTGAACCCCACCTCTTGCTTAATGGGTTGCTGGGATATGCTCCCATATCATACCAGAGCTTGAATAAGAGAGTGTAAGAGAGTAGATGGATGGCTATTGGGACAGTGAAGTATTCTTTTAGTGATAAATTCAAAAACTGTGATGAAAAAGTAGCTGGAAAATACTTAGAGGAAATAAAGGTGCTGAACAGACCTTTGTATTTCCATTTCTAGAGACGTTCATGTCAGGTTACACTGTAGGGGTTCTGTGGGGTTTGCAGGTGTGATGTAGCTTAAATGTTGTAATATAGGAGTGCGTTACTTCTAACTTTTAGCCTGGGAAGCCTGAGAATCATATTTCATTTGTTTTATATGGGGCTAATCACAACAGTGTATTTTATATGGTGTGGGTGTGACACGATGCATAGTGCTTCTCACAGGTTGGGATGTTAGCAGTGGCTGGTGTTGCATCAGATCAGGTCCCTTTGCAATAACTGCAGATTTGTCTTAGAATCAAGCTCTGCCTTGAGATGAATGACTGGTTTCAGTCCACCTGAATGATTCTGGCAACCACCATAACAGTGACATGGCCAGCAAGTTGGCCACCGTGGCACTTCAAGAAGAGAATGGCTGGGGCTAGCAGCAACTGAACAGGCAGCCTGGTGATGCTAGAATAGCTTATTTTAAAGCTATTTTAAAACTAAAGCACAAAATGTTCACTGTATGGATTGGGAAACTGCCTAAAATGGTTGCTTTATAACCTGGAACTTCAGTGAAAGACTCCCACGTTTTATAAGAATAATTTAACAACTCAGCATACATTCAGAAATGGGTATTTCACAGCTGCTGCTTTAACTCAAATGACAGATGATTGGGTGCAAAGTATAGCGTAGGGGAAAAAACCTGATGCTGCAGTAGCTCAGTTTACAGTTTACAGCATGCTTTAGTAATAGATTGTTCATTATACTGTATATTTCTGTTTGTTGTTTTGTCACAATGCTTTGGGATACAATTAAGGAGTTTTTCTGTGGACCTGAGAGAGGATTGCTGCTGTGTTATTGTAGCTAATTTTAATACACTAAACAATGTTATTCACAAGCAGTGTGAGGGATTTTGTTGTAACAGTCATGTTACCTGGCAACCAGTTGCGACACTGAAAAGCAGTGTTCGGTTAACAGATTAACTGTTGTTTAGAACAACAGCAGCAAAAACTGCAAGAGAGGAATAAGTGATGTAACCAGTGTCGGGCTACAGGGGTGACAGACTGACCACTCAGCTTAGCATGGATCACAATGTTGATCCGGTAGAGAGGTTACCCATCGGGGACAGTAATGTCAAGGTGTCTGGAAAGATGAGACTGCTTTTTGTCTCTGTCCTGCAGGTTTTGCCTTATCTGGTCTTTCTAATCTAGTCTTGACTTTAGTACTTCCCCTTAACTGCTATTTCTTAATGACATTTTTGAAAGTGGAAATTGCAAATTTAAAAAATAAATTGTCATTAGGTGACAATAAATAATAAAAACTGGTCTGCATAACTAAGGATCCCATTTTTCTGTATGCAGCGAAATACCAAATAAAGGTCCTAAAAGCCCAAAAAGAAATCTTAAAAAAAGATCAAAGGACAAAAGAACAACAGCAAGCAGAAATGATTGTGTGGGGAAAAATGACATATTTAAAAATAAATTTGAGTGAGAAATAGATGATTTTGACTATATTTACAGACAAAATGATCACTCGGGGAGAAGGTTGGAAAGGCCTCAGCCTGCATAATAAACCGTGAGAACAACTTTCACCAAAACTGATCTTTCCAGCTAATGTCTTAAAATTCTTCAAGGCAAACTTCCACTGGGTCATCTTAAAACTTGGCAGCTGTTTGCAGCTGTTTGTATTTCAGCTCTGACAACATTCAAACTAATGTTATGCCCTCAGACAGCTTTGAAATCTCCCCAGACTCCATGTTTTCATGTGGAGATGGAACTCTGAGTGATAATCTTCGACAAGCATTAGAAGCCTTTTCATTTCATTTTAAAACATCAAATAAAACTTCCGAAATCTGTAGGTCAACAAATACATACATGCATAAATAAATAGATAAAACTGGTGCCTAGCTGGGGTCCGAGATGTCTATCATTAAACCTTTTATAAATCAGATAGAGGGGGAACAACTTGACAGATCAGACTTAAATAATTTACTGCAAGTACAAACTCAAATTCAAATATTTGGTTTCAGTTTAAAAATTATAAACTGAAATAATATCAGTCGGGCTTCAGGGCTTTTTTAAACCTTCTAATGGCCCACTCTTGTCTATAATTGTGCTGTTTTCAATATTTTAGACCTACACATAGCTTTTGTTACTGCTAACCTTTTTTTTCTTTTTTCTTTCAAAAAATATATGTATAAAAAATATAAAGAGTGAGTTTTTCTTCCTTCACTTCACTATTTGTGGCATACCTCAGTGTTCCACTTCAGGACCTGTTTTAATGTTTCGTATATCCTCCCTTTTATGCTCCATCTTCTGCAAGACCATGTGTCCTTCCACTGCTGTGCTGAGAGCCACTCACTCACTCCCATGTAGTGTCGGGCGATGTAGCCTCATAATTCTATTATGAAATATGAGATATTTTGTGATAATAATTATGATGATGTAGACAAAAATAAACTCTGAACATTTTATCTGTGATTGCAGCTTGCAGGAAGCAGCCTTTATTTATTAGTGCAAGCAAAGTGAAGGTTATTGTATGTTTCATTATCCTTTTACAGTGAGCTTCTGTCATTGATGACAAATTACCTAATTCAAAGTGTGCATCTATTGTCACAAGGTGGGAGCAGCACCATTGTATTGCAATAGTGGTGAAATGTAAAATATAAGTAAGTGAAACATAAGCACAAAAGTAGCCTACGTAGTGTTTTCCCTAGAAAAATTTGAGTTAAGGTATAATATAACTCCTAAACACTTGAACAATAATAGTTTCACACAATATATTTTCTAGCTTGTCTTGTCAAGCAGCTGCTTAAAACCCCGTTTTTGTACCATGTAATTGCATCACTAATTTACATCCACTCTTCCTGTAACATGGAGGGCAGCAAACGAGGGCTCCTGTAATGCTCAGTGGAGTCACTTTTTGGGCCACACATCACCAGCTGACTGTATCTCCTACTATGCATTTCTGCATAGCCTAGCTGTATTCAACACTGCAATATTGTGAATGGTATTATATGGCACAGCCCCACTCTGATGGTTAAATACCCAGACTATTTTGTTCTGTATATTTTGAATATTTTCTCTCTTCATAACAACAATGCAGTGGCTGCTTTCAAGGCTTTGACATTTGAGGTTGCATGTAGCAGCTTTCTGCCAGGCCACACTAATTTAAATAACCACACCAGACCTCTTCATTGTGTTTTTAAGACAAAAATCCCCCATATTATTAAAAAAGTATTATATTAATATGCCTTTTGTGTGATGCAGTTTTGTTAGGCAGAACTAATTAGCAGGTGTCTGTGATGTATATTGCACCCCCAGACACATGCATGAACATGCTTTTTCAAGTGTGATAGTGTTAGCCCATAGCACTGCACCGCTTGCTTAGATATGGTCACTTCTGGCAAACAAACAAGAAAAACAACATAGCAGCATTCAACATGCAAACACCGAGGCTTTAAAAGGCAGTGTCAAAAAAACAGTAGATGATAGCTACACCGTACTGCCAAAAGTATTCACACACCCATCCAAATAAATCCAGTCACTTTCATGGCCACAGGTGTATAAAACCAAGCACCTAGGCATGCAGACTGCTTCTTTAAATATTTATGAAAGGTCACGTTCAGGGCATCAGTGAGTTCCAGTGTGATATTGTGATAGGATGGACACCTGTGTAACAAGTCCAGAAATGTCCTCACTACTAAATATTACAGAGGAAACATTTAGTGTTATGATTACAAAGTGTAAGCAGCTGGGAATGACATCGACTTAGCCATGAAGTAGTATCCACATAAAATCACAGGGTACGGTCACAGTGTGCTGAGGTGCATAGTGCCACCAACTTTCTACAGAGTCAACAGCTACAGATCCCAAACTTCATGTGGCCTTCAGATTAGTGCATGAAATGCAGCTGCGTCAAATCCTTAAATCACCAACTACATTGCAAAGCATTGGTGTAAAGCACAGTGCCACTAGACTCTAGAGCAGTGGAGCTCTCTTCTCTGATGAATGAATCATACTTCTTTGTCAGGCAGTCCAATGGATGAGTCTGGGTTTGGTGGTAGCCAGGAGAACGACACTTGTCTGACTGCACTGTGTCAAGTGTAAAAGAGGAGGAGGGGAAACCTTTGTGGGAATACTTTGTAGAAGGCCCCTTTCTGTCACAACGTGGCTGCGCTTCAGCTCACAAATCAAGGTCCATTAAGAGATAGATGAGCGAGTTTGGTTGCAGCTGCTTGTCCAGCATGAGTGTCTGACCTCACAAATGGGCTTCTGAAAAAATGGTCAAAAATGTCCATAAGCACACTACTTGTGGGAAGCCTTCCCAAAAGAGCTGAAGCTGTTTTAGCAGAAAAGGATGGGCCAACATCATATTACATCGTACGGATTAAGAATGGGATATCACACAGTGTGTTTAAAGGCAGATGAGTGAATACGTTTGGCAATATAATGTATGTCCATTTGTATATCCAGCCCCATTAGATAAGCAGTTTCTGAATACGCAAACTAGCCTGTTTGGGCCCAACTTCCAGACCACGGTCATTTTCTTGCTCTTTTTGATGCTTGATTTGGTTTTCAGCAAATCCTTGTGACCATATCTACACACAGAGTTTCTGCCATAGGATTAGCTGAAAATATATTCGGTTTAATGGTAGTGGCCTGCGAGTGGGTTAGGTTTTTATTTATTTAGTTTGTTTCTCTTCAGTATTATAACAGTGAGCCCTGTCTGCGTTCAGAGTGAAGCCTACGCTATGGTGTTATGAGTCTGATTTAGATAAGCACAGTACACCGTATTGTCCACGCTTGTGCACAAGCATGTTTTCCACAGTAGAGCACCTCAGATAGCGTTTTTGAAAGCAAGAGCTGTTTTTTGTTTTTTTCTTTTTCCATTTTCAGCTGTTACTGCCTCACCTTAATCTCAGTGCTTCCAACAGCTCTATACATTGTGTCTGTACAGCAGGTTATACTGTTCATTCCAGTCTGTAATGCAAAATGTATGAATGGCCTCTGTTATGGTAATATCACTGGGGAGGATTCTGTGCTGTTGTGTTACAAAATGCCCGTATTGCTCTGAGGACATTATGTTTGAAAAGGTTTTATCTATGTAGAGCGTGTTTGTGAGTTGTGAAGAAGACGCAAAGAATGCTCACTGGCTTTTTACAAGAGTTAGTGTAACAATCTAATAAGAGGGAGTCTGTTGCTCTGTCCTTTCGTCAGTTTCACAAGTTCATTTTGGGCTTGCATTGAGCCATGTCATTTTTGCATTTATTTTCACTACCTGTTTTTCAGTATCTCCCTCTTGAATGAGAAACATTTGATTGTTATTCTCCACTATGTTAAAGCACCTTTACATAGTGGAGACGAGTTGAAAATAACAAAGCAGCTGTGTATTTGCCTCGGTAATCATAAATAACTGCTGTTGGTTGGTGACTATGGGCTCCAGAGGATATTTGTTTGGAAATGAAACTTCTTCAATTCGCAGTCTTCATGGCAAGAATAACTTGTTTTGGGGCCCCAGGGTAAAGAAATCTCATTCGGGCCAAAGTCCAACTTCCCTCCACTGAACAACAAGCAGTGCTCATGGCAGGCTATGGCTGGCAGCTTCATTATATTTTAGGTCCCAGCACCCCACTAGTGTTCCTATACACGAGTCCTTCCATCTTTAAGAGGCTCTATATGTTTTTTTTGTCATGGTCTGAAAACCAAACAAATACAACTTTAATTATAGAAGGTGACCAACTCTTGCGTTCACACTTTCACACACCTTTTTTCTTCTTTAAATCTTCATGAGAACTTTGTGAATTTATTTCTTTGGGGTTATAACCTCCACATGAGCTCTGTTTCATTGTTAATTCCCCTGTTATGGGCCATACAAATTCCCCCAGTAACCTTTTCTCTTATTATTTTGTCTCCCGTAATTGTGCTGCCTAATTGCGTTGAAAGAGACAGTAAAAATGTGATTTACTGTGACTATCTCCTTTTAGTGGCAACATTAAAAGTTGCCCAGCAGTTTCTGCTGTAAAAGCTGAGCTCTCTGTTCAACACTTCATTGATTTCATGAGTGATGGCCAGTTCAACTTTTAGTAGTTTTGTCAGTAATTGTCTTTTAGATGATGTAATTGTACTAAAAGAGAATCATGGGCAGAAAGTCATTGCTGAGTGTTGGAGATTGAGATGCACTGTACCAGCGGATGGTAGTGATCATTTGTTCAAGAACAACACACACTGTGTGCTGCGCACAAATTCCATTTTCTTTTTTTTAGGTTATATGAAGAGACACTGGTCACTGTACAAAAAGAGGAAAAGCTCTACTGCATTTGCATGGCAGATGGAACGACTGTCTGAGTGTGTTTAACTGTTCTTCTGTGTCAAAGCACTTAAGTTACAGCTCACATGAATATTTAAACATTTGGGAATCTTTAATGAATCATGTATGCTGCTTTGATACATTATGCAAATTATCATATTACACACACATTGTTTACATAAGACTAACGTAGCACTATAGGGCTGACCAAATGGTTTAAATGGATGAAGCATTCTTTGAGTCTTTCTAAATGGATATTTCCTCTTTTCTTGCATTGTTGCATTGTCTTGGTGGTTACAGGCTTTAATTCCTGTGAGAGTAAGTTGCTTCTTCTTGTCCGGCTTTTTATATGCCGTTATGTAACCACCGTGAAATGTACCTACAATAATTAGTTTGCTAATCTGGATAATTTATTTCCCTCCAAAGAGATGTGAAGGTGGTTCATTAACCTTTTTAAAAGCATGGTAACAACATGTTCAAATGAAATCATTCTGTATTTTTGCAGTTGTGATATAAATGGTAAAATGAGTGAAAGCATGTGACTTCTTGCGTCTAATATGTAGCTGCTGCATGTAGAAAAGATGCAGATCGTGATGAAATGCTCTGTGAATTTACTCGAATTGTTCTGCAGCACTACACACTGGGTTGTGGAATGATGTTGGAATGCCATTACAGACATACCAGCTGGCTGAATACAGTATTGCAACAAAGACGAATAGAAGGGATCCTTTGACTCTGTTATAATGGCAAAAATAATGCAGAAAAATGCATTTTTCATGCAAATATTTAAAATATTCACTGACTTTAGTCTTTGAAGTTATAGAATTTGAAGATTTTCTCTGCTTTGTAAATTTTTGAATCATTGACCAACCAAAGCTTTGCATGTTAGTCACATTTTACACTGTATTTGGCTGTTTGCATTGCTATGCTATTTTGTCTTTATCTTTTCAAGCTTTTTTTTTTTCAATTGTTTGCTAAAAAAATAAAAAAGGAAAAAAACTCCAAACACAAGTAGCAAATACTCATTATTGAAAAGCTGTGAAATGTTGAAGGTTTTGACATGTTCATTTGTGAAATGGCTAACTATAAAGTGTCAAAGCTGTTGCTCACTAACTAATTTTTTGTTGACTATTTTTTTTAGCTCTACATACGAGTTACCAGTAATTAATTTATTATTTGCTTTAAAATTTTGCTTTTGTAAAAAATTGCCTCATTTTAATGAGCATGCTGCAGCAGCTATACAGGTTTGGTTTGCCGCAAATTCCCCATTGTTTTGTGCTGATGCATGCTGGGACAGTGGGGAATGTTTGGGTTTTCAGATGATCCCTGCCAACCAGTCAACAGATTGTAGCCAGATTTCTGCATGTTGTCCCTCTGCTGGGAAAACCTTGTGGATGATAGAAGGAAAAAACAAGAAAAAAAAACCCCAAAACTTGACAGACGACAGATTCTGCTGTCCTGCAGTGACGGCAGCCATCCAAAGTGTCTGTGCGGGTTCCAGGCCCCCTAGTAATGATTACCGACTGACTGACCCGTGATGAGAAAGTTGGACAGGACGAGCCCATTACTGTAGTTGATCCACCAGGACATTTGTGTTATTTTAAATCTCAAACAAGATAATTAAAATTTTTGTCATTTTTCATTTATAGATATTTAACAACTTTCCTGCCTGTCATCACTGACCCTCATTTTTTCAGTCTCCAATTGCTCTCACTGAGTCACAAAACAGTAACATGAGAGCAACTACACATATTACCAGAGTCCAGCATTGGTGTAATTGTTAGTGAAACAGATCATCCCTGCTTGTATGGTAACCGCAAATGAAATTTGACAGATGTTCACCCAGACTTAACTGCTGCTGCTCGAGTTGGCACATGGCATACATAGTCTTGGACACTAATCAATGCCATGCAGTTGATACAAGAAAAAAATGTTTTCTGGTTTGCTCTACTCGTGAAAAATGATTGCATACTAACAAAGAAGATCTTTTGAGACAACAAAACTGTTAGGAAGGTAGTCTGCAGAGGGGTAAAAACTAATGTTTTTTTAAACCAAAAACTCTCATTGTTCCATTCTGGACTTCTACTGCAGTCTGATGAATGACAGATGAGGATATGCCAAGCAGTATTGGCTGTTGATTGGTTTTGCTTCGTGAGTCACATAATTTAGCGGTGCAAATTGGACCCAGCGGGAGTTGTGAATAGCCAGCATGGTCGCAGCTGAGCTGAGTGTGTACAAATAGAGTTCAGTCTAGGGTCAGAGAAGTAATGCGGCGATGCAGTAACGAGCTCGGAAGACAAACGATAAGGTGACGATGTTGATGTGTGACAGGAATAGCTGAAAAATGTGTCCCCTGCTCATTCACAAGGGTACTGTAACCATGGTAATCAAGAAAGTGTGATTTGACTTTTTATTGGTCTGAACCATCTCCAGTATTCTGTGTCTTTATTGAAATATATGTCATAGAAAATGCACTGCAATCCTTCCCAGAAATGAATGACTGTCATTGCACGTTTTACATTCCTACATATAAGTATTAGCAGAGTAGTAAACATCTCATAAGGTAGGTTATTACATACTGGATCAACGTATTCAAGTTTGCAGTATTAACCCTTCATAGGGCATTTATTAAAATATCTGGGAAATCTAAATATCAACCCTGCAGTTTTATTGGAAGATATTTGAAGATTTTTTCACCTGCTTCACCTGATAAAGGGTTAAAAGCAAATGGATCTGCTTTTGAATGTTTTTCTTTCAGCTGCCATTTAAAGTTTTCAGATTACATTATAATATTTTTATATCTTCATGTATTCCAAAGGGTGATGAACTTTAAAACACTAATGCTTATGTTCCTGGTCAGCGAGCTAATTGTTCTAATACTCAATTAAAGAAAATGAGTTTAGTATTAACTGCAGTCCTGGAGGGTCACATGGAGTGGTACGTTCAGTAAATGTTGGAGTCTATTCACGTACCGCCATCCACCTGCCACATTTCAATTGTGGGGCATGAAACAGTAGAGCAGTGTAGTTCTTGCCACTTGTGTGCAGACACTGAGAAAAAGACTGGCAAGTTTATTCACAATTTCCCCCATGATGAGAGAGCGCTGTAGGCTGTAGCATGGAGACAACCCCAAATAAGCTAACTGTATTCATCTGTAGCAAAGCATGATTAATCTCAGTTCAATTAGTGGATATTAGTTAACAGGTACAGAGACTACATTGATTCACTGTGGTAGGTTGTGTCATCAATTGCTGTATGTAACTGGGGTTAATTGTGTTTTGGTGGTCCTGATGTCCTTCAGCCACTATGAATGCACACCAGCTCTGTGCCCAGCCCTGTGCCCAGCCCTGTGCCCAGCCCTGGTTGCTTTTCTTTTTCATTTTCAGCATGATGGTACTTGGAATATCTGTCTGCTTTGGACTGTTAGGCTCACAAAACATGATATTTTATGTACTTATGTAAGCAGTCAATATTTGTTATATTTAGATTCTAATGATCTGAATGCCATTTTTAGGCAATGGGCATGTTATTCTGATAGTCCAAGCAAAATGGGAAAAATCTTGAATTGTCAGCATCTGACACATTTCTAACCTCACAGATCACTTGTTGACATGGACATGTCATCAAGACATGATGTGTAGATGTTTGTGAAGTTTTCCTCACTGTGCCATTCTTTGCCCTCTGGCTGTTTTGCTAAGTAGAAGTATAAATTTCCGGGATAAATAGCCTGTCAGAAATATATGATGCTTTGGCAGCTGGGCTCCAGCCTGGTAATTCAGCTCTTCGGTGTGTGCAGTGTATGAGGTGACTCTTGTATGTGAGAGTCCACAATGCAGAATCTGAGCTCTATCTGTCTTTGTAGCTGGCACCGTGTCCACTCATTTTCAGACCAGGGAGCCCAGATGGTGCCGGCCAAGATGACCAGTGCCCTCTTTCATTGTGCGGTATCTTTCTTTGTCATCTTTCTTCAAGCTTCATGCAGTGTAGAGCAGCGTAAAGCAGCAGGATGAGGTCAGGCTGACACGGACAAAACGAAATTAATTTACAGGGAGCAAATCATTGTCGGGTCATTACAGTCTAGAGAAGTAATGACACTTCCGTGTACTGTACCATTTATTCAAGGGTGCTCTAATTTTTCTGCATTTATTTTTTTTATCGTCTGTCCAAAAAAGACAAAAATGAATGTTTTTCCAAAACATTTTTGTTCTTGGTCTCAGTTATTGTTATTGTTATTATTATTTCCAAACCACTTAATATGATACTCCTAGTTAAAATCGTAACATTTTCAACTCCACCGTCTTCAAAATCATACCACACCAAACCTACCATTTTGGAAATCCTTTCACTTTTGCTACTGTCCTTCTGTTGCAAATCACCTCTGACACTCTTCTTCATCTGCTCCACCCTGCCTGCGCTCTCTTCTTCACCTGTCTTGTGCGTTGTTTGTTGCTTTGGATGGTCGTACCCAAGGTATTTAAACTCACCTACCCTACCTCACTACCTCTGCTCTCATTTGGTTGCGAGAGTTGAGGCTCGGGTGTGGAATATATGGTTTTCAGGGTTCTTTTATCATTAACGCAGTTTCCCTGGGTCTTTTCCCATGTTGTAGTTGTGTTTCTTATTTTAAATGAAATGTTTACACGTTACCATAGCGACCAGAGAGCATTAAGGAGCAGAGAGGAGGATGTTACTCTCAGTGTTGTTGGCGCATTTCAGGAGGATGCTGCTAAAAAACACAATTACACAGTGAATTCGCGTTTATTACTATATTTAAAAAAATACTACAGTTTTTGTCCTGGTCATAACATTTTATTTTGTTGTATTTATCCCTGACTCCTTAAAGGCTGGACCGTGGAAATATTGCCTGACACTAAACCGGTCCGTGGCGCAAAAAAAGGCTGGGGGCCACTGCTCGAGACCATACCTCTACCTTTTCCAGGCTCTCGTCCCCCTACTCCCTACTCTCACTACCGTACAATAGACACAATACAATGTTATCTGCAAACATCAAACATCATAGCTGATCAGTCTGATCCCTGATCTAATCCCACCCCTACCTCAAACCCAATTTTCACACCACTGGCTCGCTGTCCTCATACATGTCTTCCACCACCCTCACATACTTCTCTGCCACCCCTGACTTCTTCATGCTGTACTACTCCCCTTTCTCCTATATATTGTGTAAATTTTATCAAACAGATTTAATGTTTCCAGTTGTGTGGTCCAGATATGCACACTCTTACACTGTACAGGTTGTTTGGCTGTCTACCATGCCGCCCTCAGTTTAACCGAAACACAAAGCCACGGCTTGATTGGTCTACTGGAGAATTTATTTTTCTCCAAATCAGCATCACTTGCTGCAAGTGTTGCAGCAAACATTTGCCTCATGTCAATCATGTTGATTACCTGTGTAGAGCTTCTGTTTGTTTCCTTTCGACCAAACTTCAGTGTGGATTTTAAAATTTATATTCAAATTTTCATTCCTAGTGAAGTAGATTAACATTAAAATAAGTAGGGGAATTTGAATATATAGCTATATAAAGCGGCATACTGGCACAGTCCACTGGAGTCTTATTAGTGCTGGGTTTTTTTTTACATTCCCCTGGGATTAATTGTGCAAATCCATTGGTAAAGAAGTGTTAATTATAGCAATATATTCATGGGGTTTTGACTTAATTACAAACTCCATTAAGACATTTAATTTGGAGTTGTTTGGTGCCACAGTAATTTCCTGAAAAGCTGCAGCAGTCAGGCACAGGTGTTGAGTGATAGGTTCACCTGTTCTATATCAGTTTGTTGCATAGAAACTAGTCTGCAGTGTAGAAAGAGAGCAGAAGCTTTCAAGACCTTGCTAGTGAATTGTAAGGGGGCTTAATGCCATGTGCACTTTGACTTCAGGAAGCTTACGGAGCTTAAAAAAGGCTGAAGTTGTTGCTACCTTAACATGACTCATTGGGGTATGAGTGCTGTGTTACTATAGTCAAACTTCAGGGACACATTATATCCTGCTGTTAGACAAAGCTACAGCCACAGAGGTGATAAATCACTTACTGATGGTGATTTTTTTCTCTCCTTTTTAATTTCTTTCTCAACAAGAAAGGGTCTCTTTTTATTAAAAGCAAGAGCGTGAGCATTAGATGAAAGCATATGAAATCAATATGATATTCTTCTTATGGGACACTGTCACGTATTCTGTTTCCACTACACTGTCCTGGACTGAGGCTCACACTCAGTCAATCCCAGGGAAAGAGAGCCTTCAGAAAAGAACTGCAGAGGTGCTGCGTTTGATTGAGTTTGCACAGGACTTGCTTTGCAACACCCACAGCCTCACGAAAACTAAACAAAAACAAGCTCAACAAGGGAGAGAGATTTGATTTATGGTTTTGGGTCCAGACCTAAACAAGTTTGTGCTGACACTGCTAGCTGGTTGTTACAGTGTATAGGAGCGAAGCAACATAAGTCAAGTACTTTGTTTCGGATACCTCTCAACTCCATCATGTTTAAAGTTCCAATAAACTCAGAAAGTACAGTTAAAAATAAAGTTAAGGATAAGACAGAGACAGTGATGTTATGGGGTTCATGAGGTTAAAACAATTTTACAGTAGAAAATAGCAACACAAAATAGTGCCATCTGCTGTTTCTATCAGCTGAAACTGGACAGAGGCTTCATTGCAGAGCATTTCACCCATCATTGCCTTCGTCTTCTCTACAGATGTAAGCCATTGTAAATAAAGTTTTCTCATCCAATAGATGATGTGAATTTATTTTAAGGATCAAGGGGAAGAAATTCCAAACATTTGAGTGTGATGCTTGGCAAAAGCTGATCAGAAAAGCTGATCAGAAGTGCATTTGCATATGTCAGTTCATTATAATCTGTCAAGAAGACGCAGACATAGTTCACAGAACATTTTTAAAATGTCTTGTTTGTGATGTTTGATTAAAAAGTGGAATCTCCATGAAATTTTAATAAAGAAGTCTCTAAGCCAAGCTGTTTGTGATTCACATGCTGTACACTGATGGATCACAAACTGTTGGGAGTCATCATAAACCTAAACCATTGATTTGTATGAAGAACTTGGGTTACTGTTCGGCTTAATACAATTTGCTAATAGAATTTGTTAATTCAATAGAGGCTGACTTGTAATTTAGTAATTTTACAACTATTCTAAATGTGCCCTTAAGGCACCACTTTAAATGCATTTGGTTAATTCATAATCAATTTAATGCACTTCGAAAGTGTTTTTGAGATGGGTGCTTGGTAAGTGGCCTTAGACAATCTGGGGACATTAAAGTGGACCCGTGCAGCTTGTTGATGCTCTGTAACTGACATGATTTGGCTGCGTCAGCATCTCCATCTGTCCATGACTGCAGTTTTTTTCTTTAGAGCATGTGAAGTCTCCTGCTGACTTTTTCATTGTTATTTACTCAAAAGGCACGCACAGATGCATTATGGCACTGGGCTAGTGTATCAGTCCAAACACTCATCTTCTCACTGACTTGAAAATGGATCACTGAGACGTTTTCTGCAGGCTGACATGACTGATTTCACAGAAGTCATCAATGCATTCCTTCTGTCAGGCTGCTCTCTTTTTTGTGCCGAAAAGCTTTCAAGGTTGTTGATTCCTGTCAACTGCAAAGTCTGATCGGGAGCATTTTTTTTTTTTTTTTGGCCATGTTGCGATGCCCCACATGCTATTGTACATGCTTTTGTGAATAGCAGTGCTGTGAAATTATAATGGCAACATTTACAGTGCAATCGCACATTACAGCTCGAATGTTTACCTCAATTACAATAAAGAAATATGTGGTCAGTGGCACTAAAGTAAAACAGGGATTTGGGTTTAATTATGAGCAATATAAAGTACTAACATTTTTATGGGTTTGTCTACCTCTAAGTCATAAAATAGGCTTTTAGTATAATTTAAAATGAAGTTGTGATTTGTATACTACAGTAATGACAGACCTACTGTAGTATGACCATAATTTGTGATAGTGCAGTTAGTACATAAGGTTTTGTACAGCCACAGTATGTGTAGGTTTGTGTGTGTGTGTGTGTGTGTGTGTGTGTGTGTGTGTGTGTGTGTGTGTGTGTGTGTGTGGGGCTCAGACTTCAGATTGCTCTACACACTTGGTTTTCAGACTGCCCCCCTGTATCATTGTTTTTGTCTCTCACTGATGAGCTCACTCTATGATGGGCTCATCAGTGGAGCCCACCATAGAGTTGGATTCTCCTCTAAGCGACTGCTAAACAACGATGTTAAGGAGTTGTGGTATTATGGCTCTGAAATCTTTGTCTTTAATTTGTCTGTGAAGGTTCTCAGTCATCCAGGTCATCGTAGTCAAAGGAGCTTGCAAAGAAAAGCGTCTGGACTTCTTTAAGTTACTTGAAGACGTTTCACCTCTCATCCGAGAAGCTTCTTCAGTTCTAAGGTCAAAAGGTGGAGAGTCCCAGATATAAACCTAGTGGGAGTATCCCCCCACAGAGGGACAAAAGGACCCCCTGATGATCCTCTAATCGCCTGAGCCAAGGTGTGAAACTGGGTGTGGGTCCCAATCAGCCAGAGCTTCGGGTGAGGTGATGAGAGGTGAAACGTCTTCAAGTAACTTAAAGAAGTCCAGACGCTTTTCTTTGCAAGCTCCTTTGACTTTATCTTTAATTGAAAATCAAATTGAATAGCTTGTGACTAGCTTTGGTGTAGATAATGGGCACATTCACAGTGTGTCTAAGCTGTTATTTATAATTCTTCTAATCACTGGGAGTTGTTTTATGTGTGTAAAACCAGTTACAAGTGCGTAACAGTATGGGAAGATGTATTGCAATCACTTTGCAGCTTGCTTATTTCAGACAAAGGATTCGCTGAAAGGATGCATCAGTATGTGATGTGATAAATAGGAACTCAGTGAATCATGCAAAGATGAATCTATGCAGATGTAATTGAAAATAACAAGTCCACTTAAAGAGTCGAAATCCTATTATTGATTAATGTATAAAGGAATTAGCCTGAAGATAGCTGGAGGTTGTAATTTGTATGATTGCCCAGACATTGCTGTTGTGAAGATTTTGGACGTTTAATATTTCCTGCTTGAAATATCCACTTACTTTGAGGATTACACATTAAAAATGTTAGACCGACTGTCAACTCAGTCAAACTGTATATTTTTTAGATAAATATTTAACCATTTGACTCAGTGGGCTCATAAAACACATCTACTTTACTGTCAAATGACAGACATACTTTGGATCTGTCTGCTTTTGCTAACATTATACTTCAGCCAAAAAGCTCAAGGTGTTTTGTTCTTCACATGACTTTCTCACTGAACTCTGTGTATCAGAGCGCGAACGGAGATGGAAATAATTAAAGCAGAAAGCAGCTGCGGAGTGAGCTATAAAGCAATACTGTGACATCCAAATGGCCTGAAAATCATCTCTGCCTTAATGGCGCTGATAGAAGTGATACGGCAACATCTGCGAACAACTGCAGGAAAGTCTCAGTAAGATAAACAAATATAAACTAACCCATGTGGTCAGCCATTTCTCTCCCGTCTCCGCTTATATGTCAACCGCCCAAGCAATCCTCTGTGGTGTGTGCATCACATTCTCACCTTATGTCATCACTATTGTATTTTTAGTGACGTGCATCGTCAGCTGCAGACTCTGTGTCTTGACTCGGTGGGAGCCCATTTGCATGAGGGTAAACTGGAATACTAAAGTGAAGCATCAGGAGTCAGCAGGGCTCTGATAAATTGAGAGGCTCTGAGTCGTAATCCTGCTCTGTCCCCCTCCTGTGCTGACAGAGTGCTCCACAGAGGATGCTGTAACAGATTAAATAGGCTCACTACTGGCTACACACTTTGGCTTGTGGTGTGTGTGTGTGTGCGCGTGCGCGCGCATCTGTCCAGAGGTGAGAGGATCCTCTTAACATCCTCCCACTGGCACGCACTGATCTATTGCTCTGGCTGAGAGTCAGCAACACTATCAGGGTTCACCACTGCAGGGTCTTATGGTGAAATAATTTGTAATTTTTGCCCAATATAGAACTAAATGTTCTCTCCCCCCATTGTGAAATTGTTTGTAATTATCTAGCATATCAATAAAGACCATGCACTGAAAAAAACCCAATGAAAACTTGGACTCTGTGTTGACGATCAAACTGATCAAACCAAACGCTGAACCACAAGAGCAATTTTTCTTCTGAGACATGCCAGCCAAACAGATGATGCTATTCTTCTTTAATTTCATTCATTTAAATTTATGTCTCTTTATAGACATTAGAAATATCTAATGTCTATAAGCAGAAGCCTTCTGGTTTACATTTACACTCTGCATGTAGTCAGAGCAATATTGTGACATTTGAGCAAGCTTTAGTTGCATACCAATAATCAGATTCACCAGCTATTGTCTGACAACTGTTTAATTTTTTATTAGCTTCCTAAATGCGTCTGCATTTGTAAACAGCTACAGGAAGTGGCTCCAATACTTGTTGGCTGCAGTGGAAACTACAAAATATTTGCTGTTGTCCCCACAGGCAAAGTCGAAGCATGATCGCTGATAAGTTCGCAGATTGGGAAAATTGGCTTTTACGACAGTAAATGTCCCATCATGCTCACCAGCTATCTGATCTGACTTTATGTGGTGCTAAGCAGGTCATGAACAGTGGATGTAAAGAGGTTTCTGTGGAAAACCACGATCTGTTGCGGCAGCTAGGACCCTGAGGCTGGAAGGGTAGATGAAAAGAGTAAAGCTGGAAGCTGAACTGCTTCAAAAGTGAACTTGAACTCCCTTGAAGGCACCCTGAAGCTGAGTGGAGCTGATGGTTGACGTTTCTGAATATAAGTAATGCCTTTGACGTTACTTAATGTGTATATTGTTTCTATACAAATACTTCTGGTTCCCTAAATAGAGCATAACAGCTTGGACGAGTTTACGGACACTGTCACCTCCTATATCCACTTCTGTGAGGACAGCATTGTGCCATCACGCACCAGGGTGAGTTATAACAATGACAAACCCTGGTTTACTCCTAAACTCAAAAAGCTGTGGCTGGAAAAGAGAAAGGCGTTCAGAAGCGGAGACAGGGACTGCTACAGAGAGGCCAAGTACAGGTTCACTAAAGAAGTGGACATTGCTAAACATCAGCACTCTGAGAAGATGCAGCAGCAGATCTCAGAGAATGACTCGGCCTCTGTGTGGAAAGGTTTTAGGAATATCACAAACTACAAGCCTAAAACCCCCCACTCCACTGATGACTTGCTCTTAGCCAACACCCTTAACGACTTCTACTGCCGTTTTGACGAGCCATCAGGCAGCCTTCACACCTCCAACGGCCCCAACAATAGAGGCACTTTGGACACTAATTCCCCCACCTCTCCCCCATCCATAGAGCGATCACCACCTTCAAACTGTTCACCTACAACACCCCCCTCCTCACCCCACACAAAAGAGGATTTCACACCACCTCCTCCCACCACAACTCTTCATATTCATGAAGCAGGTGTGAGGAAGCAGTTTAAGAACCTGAATGCTCGGAAAGCTCCCGGCCCAGACGGCGTGTCTCCTGCCACCCTCAGACACTGTGCAAACGAGCTGGCCCCAGTGTTTTCTGGCATTTTCAACTCCTCACTGCAGGCATGTCATGTGCCTGCCTGCTTCAAGTCCTCTACCATAATCCCTGTCCCCAAGAAACCTAGGATCACTGGACTAAATGACTACAGACCCGTGGCTCTGACATCTGTGGTCATGAAGTCATTTGAGCGCCTGGTTCTCTCATATCTCAAGACCCTCACGGCCCCCCTCCTGGACCCCCTGCAGTTTGCATATAGAGCCAACAGGTCTGTAGACGACGCCATCAACATGGCCCTACACTTCATCCTGCAGCATCTGGACTCCCCAGGAACCTACGCCAGGATCCTGTTTGTGGACTTCAGCTCTGCCTTCAACACCATCCTTCCAGACCATCTCCGAGGCAAGCTTTCCCAGATGAATGTGCCTGATCCCATCTGCCGGTGGATCACTGACTTCCTGACGGACAGGAAGCAGCATGTGAGGCTGGGAAAGAATGTCTCGGACTCCCGGACCATCAGCACCGGCTCCCCTCAGGGCTGTGTTCTTTCTCCTCTGCTCTTCTCCCTGTACACCAACTGCTGCACCTCCACCCACCAGTCTGTCAAGCTAATCAAGTTTGCAGATGACACCACCGTTATTGGGCTCATCTCGGACGGGGATGAGTCTGCCTACAGGAGGGAGGTTGAACGTCTGGTGTCCTGGTGCAGCCACAACAACCTGGTGCTGAATGCCCAGAAGACAGTGGAGATTATTGTGGACTTCAAGAAGCACACAGCCCCACTCCCCCCCATCATCCTGACTGACACCCCCATCACCTCTGTGGACTCATTCCGCTTCCTGGGTACCACCATCACCCAGGACCTGAAGTGGGAGCCCACCATCACCTCCGTCATCAAGAAAGCCCAGCAGAGGATGTACTTCTTGAGGCAGCTGAAGAAATTCAACCTGCCAACACGGACGATGATGCAATTCTACACTGCAATCATCGAGTCCATCCTCACCTCCTCCATCACCGTGTGGTACGCTGGAGCCACTATCAGGGACAAACAGAGACTGCAGTGTGTTGTGCGCTCTGCTGAGAAGGTGATTGGCTGCAGACTCCCATCTCTGCAGGACCTGTACACCTCCAGGACACTGGGGCGTGCAGCTCGGATCTCAGCTGACCCTTCTCACCCTGGACACAGTCTGTTTGACCTGCTCCCCTCAGGCAGGAGGCTCCGGTCCATTCGCACCAGAACCTCTCGCCATAAGAACAGTTTCTTCCCCTCTGCTGTTGGACACATGAACAATAACCATATGACTGTACCCGCCACTAACACATGACCCTACGCTGTGTCACTGCATCATTCCATGTTTGGCACTGATCACCACCTGCACTCATGTATATATCTTTCAATGTAGCACTCTTAATTCTTATTCTCATGTATATATCTCATGTATATCTCATGCACATATCTTTCTACGTAGCACTTTTGATTCTTATTCCTACTTTTATTTTTTCATGTCTATTTAAGTGCTATTTATGACACTACGCTTGCACTGAAGCACCGCAGCAATTTCCTAATGTTGTAAACCTGCTCAACATTTGGCAATAAACCCCTTTCTGATTCTGATTCTGATTCTGATAAATTATTCTTTAGTGGTAGTTTGGATGTGCTCATTCAGCGACCTTTGAGTTGCTTAAAACACACACACACACTGACAGTTTGTTTGTACCTTGTCTTCCTCTGTTACCCCAGGGCATGCTGCTGAGTAAACACTTAAATGATGTAACACACAGGTTTTCTAGACTGTAGCAAAGTTTTCAAATGTTAAATATTCATTGTTTAAACATTCCTAAAGATATGATTTCTTTGTTTGTATAGGTTTGTGATTTCCTGTTACATAGTTGTCAGACAAGACTGGGTTGCTGCGCTTTCAACTTTTTAATATACCCATGGCAGCAGCATATCTCAGATTTTTATCTGTTTTTCACAATACAGGGCTGCAGTTTGTTGGGGGGTTTTTTGCGGGGGCCTTCTTTGATCAAAACACTTCTATCCTCAGAGAGTCATATGGGGACAAGCTCAAGTTTTAAACCTCTCAAAGACCTCAGGAGGCAGCGTATGCAGACATTTCATTCAGCTGAATTACCCTCGTGAGCAATTCATTTTTAATAGGAAGGTGACTTTGCTTTTGAGCCCCTGATTTGTGTGAACCTGAACAGATGAAGTGCAAATATTGAACAATGAAATGTTTTCCTCGGTGGCTGAGACGAGTGAAAAAACGTGATCAAAACTTGTGAAGGGGAAAGAAATGTGTTGAAGATACTTGTAAAGAAATCTGAACATGTCCTTGCTACATCCTCTGCACTTACTTTTCATTTTCTCTCTTCTTCTTTTAAAAATCAGCTTCACTCAGCCATTGTCTGATTGTCAGTCAGCTAAAGAATGTAGAGCTTTGGCTTTTGCACCAGGAGATGAGGAGCTTGTCTCATAATGGATTATGTGCTGTAATTCCCAGTGAATGGGTTTCAGGGAAGACTTTTGAATAACAAGCAGAGGAAAATAAATTGAACTGTTTCACTTAAAGATCAGTGAGGTTTCAGAAGTTTTTATGAAGGGAAGGCAAAAGATACCTTACCTCATTTGATAGTGCGAGCTCAGTCTGTATATACATGAGCATTGTTCTGGTTGGAGGATGCTGATTTTGGGAAAGTCTCTTGAATAATTCACGCATTTAGTACTTCTAGGCAGAACTATTATAACTCATTATCATCAGGTTGCTCTAAAAACTTCCTGGAAAGCCATCAGTTAATCCAGAATGTTGCACCAAGGCTTAACTGAGAAAGAGAGGCCATATTTCTCCCATATTACTTCATCTTTATTGTCTCCCAGTTAAATTTAGAATCAGTAAGTAATTTATTCACCATGCAAACAGGATGTTTTTTTAGCTCAAACTCGTAACAAACACCTGGTAACTGGTTTGGATTGGAACTGAATCACTTCGGCAACATAAACAAAGCACTCTGAAGTTCTTTTGGAATCGTACCAAAGATCTCGGTTAAGTTGTTTTGGTTGGCACTGAGTGCGAGTTGTTTCCTCTTGTGTTGGCCCTGCGATTGAACGGCGACCTGTCCAGGGTTTACCCCACCCCTCTCTCGCGCTATGATAGCTGGGATACACTCCAGGCAACCCTAAAAAAGGTAGGTGGAAGACAATGGATGGATATTGTTAAATTATTCTCCTGTGGAACCAGCTCCCAGTTTGAATTTGAGAGACAGACAGATCAGGCTTTAAACCTTCCTTTGTGACAAAGCTTCTAGTTTGATCAGGTAACCTTGAACCCCATCTTAGTTACCTGCTGCAATAGGCTTAGGCTGCTAGAGAGCTTCTAATGATGCATTCAGAATTTCTTTTCCCTTCAGTACCTGTGTGTTTATACACCACCACTATATTTAGTCATGAGCAATTATTAAACTCTGGCTTGTTCTCTAATAGTGTGTCTCTTGTCCTGCCTTCCTCTGTTCCCTTTTCTTTTCCCTCACTCCAAACCGGTTGTGATGAACGGCTGCCCTCCCAGGCCTGGTTCTGGTGGTGATCACTTCCTGTTAAAAGGGAGTTTTTCCTTGTTGGGGTTTTTTTTCTAATGTTGTAGGGTCTTTACAATATAAAGTGTTGTTGTGAATTGGCACTATATAAATAAAATTGAACTTAATTGAATACAGAGAGGGAGGTTCAATTCATTTTTCATTTTGGCAGTAAGCTGTGATGCTGTGCTGTCAGTCCAAAGCAAATGGCTCCTTCACTTCAGGTGCACCTCTGAAAAGAAGTTAGTGAGTGATATTGTTATGTTGCAGTTTGAGAGCCTGTTTAATGTGAGTTTAGTCAATATTCTGATATATATATATTGTGATATATCAATACTTTTGTCCCTCAAAAGGGTTCATCTCCAATCAGAGTGAACTGTCAGTAGAGTGATGTATACCCAGTAAAAAAAATAAGTCTGTCACTGCGTGAATTTGGGCTATTATTTGAAGAGGTGGATAGATGCTGTGTTTGCTGAAGGCCTACTTGACGGTGATGTGAGTCAGATTGATGTCAGACTTGCTCTACAAAGATTAAAACCTTGGCCAGATTCTTTTTTTTTTTTTTTTTTTTTTAAATCATCTTGCTGTGTGTGTGTGTGTGTGTGTGTGTGTGTGTGTGTGTGTGTGTGTGTGTGTGTGTGTGTGTGTGTGTGTGTGTGTGTGTGTGTGTGTGTGTGTCCCGCTCTGAAATATAAACAAAGCTTTGTGTCTGGATAAGATGAAGAGCAGCTCGTGTGAAGTGTAATCATTTACATCAACTGTCAATGCAAAACAAACCGCACTGCCTGCTAGTCATTATTCTTTTTCAGTCAAAGGGAAAAAGCCAGAATATAAAACACTTGAGCATAATTACTTGTCATTTGAAGAGACATAATGTCATCTAAAAAAAATAAATAAATAACAAGGTATTGTTAGGTTGTATTTGTAGTGTTTAGTCTGTGGAATGGTGGAGTGGATGAAGAGATATATGAATATTATAAAACAATCTGTTTGACTTCAAATACTGTTACACAAAAATACAGCCATGTGCAGAAAAATGTCTTTTATTTAAAAACTTGAAATCAATCTTTAGGTTTTTAAGATGGTGAACTGGGTTTCTTATACTTTCTTTCTAAATCTTGTACGTTTAATATATTATACAGCATCGGAAACTAAAGCAAATGCAAAGGACAGCATGCAAACTCTGTACAGTGCGGCCCACCAGGAGATTACAAACCAGGAACTTTCTCGGTGCAAGGTCACATTGTTGCATGGTGGTGCGGTGGTTAACACTTCTTAACTCTTCGTAGTGAACTCGGTTGTCATTACCTTTCCTATTAAGAGCCAACAGTCATTTGACTTAGGCGTTAGTATCATAACCATTGCCTGAAGAGCTGTTGGCTTTTCAGAGGATTTCTTACAAGTGTTTCCCTGTAACCTCCCTATTGGTTGAATTACCACAATCCTTCTCTACACAGGCAGGCAAAAGACTATAAATCAAAGTTTGCCATCTGGTGTTGTGTTAAAATTTGCATGCGCCAGCCCCAGTTCCTGACTGGTGCTTCATCTTCCTTTTTGTTCTGCCTTCCACCAAAAGTGTAGCTAACTTGACATTCAGTGTTGGGATTTTGTGTGAGCAGCTTGCCAGTATGTCTCATCTTTGTCTATAAAGAGATTATTTGTGTTCAGGTATTTAGTCTGCACATTAGTTAGACCTAATCTGCTCCTTATTGTTCATGCTTTGTTGTACGATAAGACAATTTCTACTTCGTGGAGAGGCCGGAAAGGCTGTGTGACTTCTGGTAGAAAGCTAAATTTATGTCTATGCATTGAGTTGCATCCCCGTGTAAACTTTGTTCTTAGTTTGTGTTTTCCATTAAAAACTCTTAACTACAGATCGATAAAGTGGTTGTTAATGCGAGCCAGGTCATAACGTACCGTGTGTACACACTGGCTTCAAAATTCTGCCATCCCTCATTCAAATACTATAAATATGTATGTATGCATTTTATTCAGCTGTCACGGTGCAGCTTTTTGTTCAGAAAATTGCAGTTTTCACACAGTTGCTTGTTCTTTGTTTGTCGTTGCTCACTGTGTTGTGACAAGCTGCTGTTGTTCTGCACACGAGTCTGTGATTCACCTTAATGGTCTGTGAATGTACAGAAGGATTTGTTCCACACCAGTGGAACTGAATGGGTATTAACACTCATTGGTGACAATGCTCTGAATCGAAATTGTTTTCCACTCTGGATCAATGCAGAAAGCAATCCTGGGAATGAGACAAACCCACAGAGGGACAGGTGCTCCAGCATGGACAACATCCAGCAATTACAGGAGCTGGAGCAATGTTTGAGTTCAGTTTTAGGTTGACACAAATTCAACTTAGTTAAATTTTATCAGTGCTGAGCAGGCTGGTCAAGTGGGTTTGAAGAGCTATTTGCTGAAAATTTGCCTCCTGCTGTGATAGAAAATGAACGCAATGGGAGTGGGACACCAGACTAAAGTTAAGGAGCGGACAGCTAAAGAGTAAGTTAAAGCTGTGACTTTAGAAAGCATTATAAAGCTGAGGGGATCTGCAGATTTGAATTGTCACAGAGATACATCCTGTGAGGACAGCGAACAATAACTGTCAAATACTATAGTGTATTTTAACCATTTAAGGCACTAAAAATAATGTTAAAACAAAAGTATTAGGTATAAAAATGAAGCAAAAAGGCAGTTTGCAATGGTCCGCCCGCTAAATCTAAGTCTTTCTTTGAATAATTAAAGGCAGCTGGGTTTATAGTGGGATGTTAGACATACTGAATTGCTCCTGCAGAGGTTGTTTAATGGTGCTTGCACAGATTTAATATATGTGATAAAACACTATATTGTTACAGTGATAATGAGTGTAATGTGTTTGTAGCAGTGTGCTGGTGGTTATAACAAAGATTCTCATCAACCTCTGGGGAAGTAAAGATGCTGACTCTTAAAAAAAAGTCAGCCCTTCACCAACTTCTTTAAGATCCTTTAGCTGATGTCGGAAGGGAAATGACTGAAATGTGGGAGGATGATCCTCAGTGTGTGTGACAGCGCTCAGGTCAGAAGTGTGTTTGTGTGTTTAGTTTAGAGAAAGGTGGATTGGAGTAGTAGATGTGCTGGGGAAAGTATTAGATGGTCTCTTCCTCAGTGGTGTGAGAATTCTGCTTCTGGGCTAGAGAGTGATAGATGGCTCCTATTAAAGTGTGGGAGGCAATTAAAAAAGAGACAAGGAGGGCCAATCCCTCTCATCTGTAATCACTCTTCCTCTCTACGGTGATGCTGCGGAGCACAGCTCTGAGCATGCGAGACAGAGTTTTGTCATCTGTTCATGCAATTAGTTTCATTTACTTTTGTTGATTTGATCAGGCATGCTTTTGCTTCGACTTCCATAAACCGTTCTGCAATGCTGCCCGTACAGAATGTCTATGAAACAGCACACAAGAAAGCTTTTTTCATTTTGTTTTTTATAGTTTACTTCAGAAGTAGCAGTTTTTTTCTTCATCTGTTTGCTGCAGAACAGACAAGTCGTTTTATCAGCAGTTTAAGTCCCTGTAAAGTTCTGCTCCTACTAAAGGGATTAGCTTCTTGTGTATTGACCAAGTATTTCTACTTGATCATGTCGTTGTCTCCTGTTCCCCAGCCAATAATGCTCTGCCAAATGGTGAGACGCAGGAAAAGAAGAGGGAAGTGTTACCTTGGGAACAACGCAAGACAGAGATTTTAAAGCACAAGTCCTCCCTATAGTGTCCCATTGTGTCACTGCAGCCATAAGGTGCTGATGCATCTTCACTGCACTATCACCACCTTGGAGCATATAAAGCCATTCTTCAACATCATTAAAGAAGGTCTGTTGCTGCTGTTTGTCAGCATCTGTAAAGGGCTGAGGTTACATTTTCCTGTAGTGGATAGAAGCAGAAGCAGGACCACAGCTAAGGTCTCAAAAAACAAAGAAAAAACCCCAGTAGATTTTAATACAGAAAGAAAGGAATGCTAGTACAGTCAAGATTTTTCCACATGTAGAATAGAATAGAATAGAATTCAACTTTATTGTCATTGCACATGCACAGGTACAGGGCAACGAAATGCAGTTTGCATCCATCCAGAAGTGCTTAGTGATATAGATATATTACAATAAATATTAGCAATAATATAGATATGTAAATATATTACAGAAATGGGTCTATTATGGTATGTTATAATGTACACGGTATGAAGTATGTTGTGAATATTCTATAACTATAGGTATGTACAGGCTGTAGTGAGTACAAGCTATGTACAGGCTATGAACAGGATATAAATATGAAAGACTATACAGAATATGAAATAAATAACTTTACAGAATCTGAGATATACAGCTATACAGAAATGGGAACTATGCAAGTTGTAAACAGTTGTAGGGTTAAAAAATTTTCGTATGTACAGAATGATTATTACAGAGCTATACAGTAGTGCAGTTAAGATAAGTGAGATATGTGGATAATTCTACAGAGGCTATATAAAGTGCTGGTGGTTGTGAGTGGTGGTTCAGTCCATGTTATTATTGTGTTTGAGGGTACAGTTGTCCATTGTGGGTGTGTGTATGTTCAGTCCATGAGTTAACGTGGGTCAGATGTCAGGAGGCAGAGTTCAGGAGTCTGACAGCTGTGGGGAAGAAGCTGTTCCGGTACCTGGTGGTCTTAGTCCGGAGGCTCCTGTAGCGCCTCCCAGAGGGCAGGAGGGTGCAGAGTCCATGTGATGGGTGACTGGGGTCTCTGATGATTTTTCCCAGCCCTTTTCAGACACCGCTTCCTGTAGATGTCTTTTATGGCAGGAAGTGGTGCTCCGGCGATGCGCTGGGCAGTTTTCACGACCCTCTGCAACGCCTTCCGGTCCGAGGCAGAGCAGTTCCCATACCAGACTGTTATACAGTTGGTCAGGATGCTCTGACCAACTGTAGTCTCAGTACTTAGACCTACAAGACCTGCTGTTTGGATTTTGATAGAAAAACTTGAACTGGAGACTTTCCAGTTTACAGTGTGCTAATTAAACCCTTTCACAGCCAGCAGGCTCCTTATATGTCAGCAAATTTTTTTTTTATATGGATCATTCAGATCTGGTTTGTGAAAGAATTGTAAATGCTGTTGTACATACGCTTTTCCAAAGATTTAAATGTTTGCAGAACTTTGTTTAGAAGGAGGGAGATGGGCTGTAGGATAAAGAGTCTAGCAAAAAAGATGCACACACCTCCCATATCGCAAAAGCACAATGTGCATTATTTGAGATTGAAAATGAGACGTAGTAGAGATGAACCACTCCCTCATTTGGAGTATACAGGAGGGGCTACAAGCAGAGGAGTGGTTTTATAATCCCTGCCCTCCAAACGATCTGGGTTTAGCTAATGTCAGTGTAATTTATGAGGTGTGTTCTTCATTCCTGAGTCCCTTTTTGAGACTGCTCGTTTTAGTCAAGGCTAACTCTGTCTTTCATTAATTGAAAGCACTGACACTTCAACTCCAGGTCTTTCTCTGTTAAATGAGATTCTATAAATACAACACATTTTTGCCCTGGCTTAATGCTTTGCGATGATAATAATTTAAGAATCCATTACCCTTGCTTTTAAATTGTTGGCAGGGAGAGAGTGAGAGGGCTCAGGTATTTTAAATTTCAGTGGCTTACAAAGTCTAAAAACAAACAGAGCAGTTTGTTGATCAGTCGCAGAGTTATGGTGTTGGTCTTGATGCTGAGCAGATAGTTGTATCATTTTTCACAATCAAACCCTGAAAGCTTTGTTCTTAATGGGCTCTCTCTCTTGGCTTTTATTCTCAGAACAATATAGCATAGCAGCATGTGTGGGCACAAGTTTCTCGTGCTGTGTTCATTGACTGTTCCTGTTTTAGTCATACAAAAAATCTTGTATGTAAGGTCAGATGTTCAGTGTGCATGCTTCTTTTAACTATAACCATTTGTAGCCACAATATTAATTATTTTTGCATTTTACTTGTTACATATGCAAAGCCATAGTCAGTATAATCATCACAAATTAATTTTAGGGCTTTTCTTATTGCTGAATTTTGTGCAATAACTTGATCGGGAGATAAAACAGTCTTAAGTTCCACTTTGCAGTAGAGGAGGCAGTAAGTAATATGTGATCATTAGACTTTTGGTGGATGAAAGAAATCAAAAGTTTAAGTTGGGGAATGATAGCAGTCTTTTTTGTCTTGTTAATAATTTAAATTGACCATAAAATGTTAAATTGTGCGGAGAAAAATATTGTCTATTGTTTCTAAACAGCAGTCTGGCACTTTAAGATATGCAATCTGTAATGAAAGAAAAAAAAAAATCTACATAAATGACTAAAAGATTGATTTAAAGTGACAGGTGTTTACCTTTATTTAAGAAAGCACTGATCTTAGCGCTGTTTTGAGTTTTGGCCATTATTAAATACTGAATGTTTGTTTCTCTTTATTCTTTTCTTCCTGATTGGCTGACCTGTCCTTCATGTCCTTGCTCCTGCTGGGTCTCCTTCTTTATCACCTTTCCACCTGCAATCGTGGGTTTCCTCTGGGCTCCGATGCCTCCCCTTGGGCTTTTTTTGGCTGTCTGTCTTAGGTAAGTGTTTTTAATGCATTACTCACAGTCTGCCTCCTGTGGTTTAGGAGCTCTTTAGGATGCTCTTCCACAGATAGAGGCTTCCACTCACGGCAGAGGTCTAGCAGAGATTTAGCATTTGACCTGACGAGGCTTGATTGGGCTGGATTAAACTGGACAGTTAGCCCAGAGCCCTCCAAGACCTCCCTATTCATTCCCTGAAAAAAGCTTGTAGAGACATGCTCCACTGAGGACATATAATGCTTTCTAGCCGTGTTTGCACTTCAAGGTTAGACCTCACTTTTTTTTCATGTAGCCAGAAAATGAGTTTTCTCAATTTTTAGCAAAGTGTCTAAGGACACATGAAAAAAAACAAACATGTAGTCTGATATGAAAGCAGGGTAGAGCCAACACATCATCTGTAAGAGAAACAACATGAAATGGCAAACACAATAATCCCACCGTGACCTGACTGCATCAGATATTCTTCTGATGTGTACATGGTATAAAAGCCTTGTAGCTGTTACAAATTGCATTTGCTAAGTTTGTGAGTATAATCTGTCCATTGATATAGAAATGAAAAGTAAAAAAATTCAAGTGAAAAAAGGAAGTGGAACAAATCTGGGGTATTTTAGGAGAAATGGAGTGCAACAGGACTAAAATTGGTTTTTTAGCATTTTTTGGGGGGATTAGAGTCTTTTCACACTCACGTGGCTCATACCTAGATTTACTTTTTAAAGTCTCTTTTGTTTCAAAAGTCTTTTAATAAGTTTCCATGTAGCTGTTTAAACACTTCAGAGGCAGCGTCACAAAAGCAAAGTGTGACTGTAGGATTGTTGAATACGTGTGTTACTGGAACTGGAACAAACAATGCCTTGAAGTGGTTTTCACTGTTGAGGCAGTCCTGGGTTTCCTGTGACATGACCCAGCCCTCCTGCTGTCTGAGTTCTGAAACTTGTATACGCTCAAAGATGGCTGAGCATTCACGTTATTCATCTTATGTTTTCTAGGTCATGTAATTTTTTCCACTTCCTGTTTAACTAACTTGACAGCAAGGACAAAGATACTCACTGCTCCCCCTGGTGGTGAATTAAATATTTGACAGAAATCACCCAGACTGCATCTCAGGGGCTTCCACCTTCTCTGCATATGTGTTTATATTACTGCTGTGACATTAACACTTTGTGTCTGCTCTCTGGAGAGATGCTGTATTTTATTTTCATATTATTATTGTTTTATACTGTACAGTAATTCTTCTCAGCCATAAAAACCTCAGAGATTTATTTGCTGTATTGTTGGACTCCTCGTGTGCAAACAGTGCCAGGGCCCACCCACGTCTACCTCTCTTCTAGGCAATAGCAGTGTGGAGGATTTTGTCACTCAGACTCACAGGCACATGATGTTAGTAAGTGTGTGTTTTTTGTTTTTAATGATACTGAGGCAGCTCCTTTCCAACTCGTGCTCTACCAGAGTGGTCCACTAGATGGTATAGCATAGTCAAGAGTAAAGCACTTGCTGCTAGTAGGCGATAAGGGAAGGCATTGTTGGACTGTGTGTGCTGTGTGTCTTAGGGTTTCATCAGATTAAGGACTTCTATTCATGAGACGGAGGGTAAACATTTACCTTTGTCAATCCTCCCCGTGACCGAGCCGTGACGCCTCTCGTTGTCACGGCTTAGGGGTGAATTCGGTTCAAAGTCGAGTATCGGTTTCGTGTGGTTGAGGGAGTGTAAGCAGTTTTGTACATGTCAGTATGAGTTTCTGAACTTGTCAGTGTAGATATCCACCTAGTTACACCTGTCAGTCGTCTGTCTGCCCCTGTGTTTGCTGACATTATCCTCAATGAGGCTCCACTCCTGAAATCAGCTGTGACAGTGATTGCTGGGTGGGAAGATCGTGAGAACTGACCAAGTGTTGATGGTTAACTGCAGAAAATAACTGCGGATGTTGTCTTTAAAGATAGTAGGTTGCAGGGATTAGTCAGTGTTTCAGCTGTAAATCGGTGGAATCAAATCAACGCTACTTTTTTATTTACTTGTAATTTACTTCTGTCAGTTATAATTTGCCAGCCAGCTACGTCACATTCAGGACATTAGTTTGGCCACAACACAATAAGCAGCTTCCTTTTCATGACAGCTGGTGTCATAAGCAGACTAGGGGCAGAGGTAGGAATGTCTTAAGTTATCACTCTGATCTCCCAGCTTGCATAGTGGATGTCGTTTGTAACTGACACTGTTTGCCTCAAGTGCTAACCTGTCCTTGACTTTTTTAGATGAATGTTTTAAATAACCATCTCCGTTTAGTTTATCAAGTACACTTGGGTGAACGCCCCCAAAAAAGAGAAAGACTGGCATCTTAAATTGGCTTCAGGAAAACTTACATCATAGCCAAAGCACAGTTTTAGTACTAAAAACGGTGTAAAAAAACAGTCTCGCTCTCTCTCTCTGTCACTTCCTGTGTTCCAGGCCACGAGATTTTCAAGGTTGTTAATTTGCACAAAACCCCAAACGAAGTTCAAGGCAGTGTTGTTCAGTCTAATCAGTGTTCGTGTTCCCAGTCAGAGTCAGAGCTAATTATGATAACAATGAGTAGCTGTACCAGTGCCTCTGCCTGCTAAAGGTCATTTACTCTAATGGTTCCAGTCATTGGAGAGTCGATATTATCAGTGGATAAATCTGCAGATGTGAGGGGAAAAACATAAAAAGACTCTACAGTTTAAAAAGGTTTAAAGTTTTGAAGCAATGGGAGCTTTCTACCATACAGTTTCTTTTTCTTTTTCCAGTCCTTATCAAATGCAAAATAGCAGAACCACACTTAACATGAATAAATGTAAGATTTTCATTAGTATCTTGGACATTATACCTCCGAGGCTTGTTGCATTTGAACCATAACTTGTACATAAAGTATTACAATAATGTTTAAACCTGCATTTATACTATTTATAATAGGAAACGATCAGATGAACGTGTATAATAGAAAAAGCATTTCCTATAGTGATTAATCCATGGGGATTTGGATACGATTCTTGGGACTTTTGTCATATTTGTGAAGCAATGTCTCACATTTCAAATGGATCCTCTATGCCGTATAGACATAAACAAACCCAACAAAGTGAATCTGATGTTAGACTTGGTATGTTGTTTTTTAAACTCTGGGCACAGCCAGTTTTCCTAATCCACTTTTCACCTGATTTGTGGATTTGGACACCTCCTACATACAGTGTGCCTCAGGCTTTCTGTAGGAGGTGCTGTGGGAGTTTTCAGACGAAGTTGTGGTCATTGCTGCGAGCGATTCACAGAAACTCTAATACTCAGAGTGAGAACTGCACTCATATCTTTAGTTATGAAGTTCAACGTGAAGTGGGCAAGACACTGAAGGGTTTGCGTTGGTTCCTCTAGGACGAGCTGAGGCTTTTAGACAGCTGCATGTTTGAGGGAACATTTGACACTAATTGCACTGGAGATGTTTTTTGTTGAACACTCAAGCGGTGTTTAAAAATATCTAAGGTTTTTATCATGTAGGTAAAGAGTCAGTCAGAAGTAACAAGTTTTTCAAGCTGAAAAAATAAGCATCTGTAAAAAACAAACTGTATAAAAATCAACAGCTACAGTTCAGAATCCATAAATTCAGTGTTGGGTTACTGAATAAACCGAGCTAAAAGGGAGTCACAGTTGTTCACCTTTTTAAAGGTTATAAAATTCATGCGGAATTGTTTGCAGAAGTAGAAATTGCTGGTAAGAAGAAAGTCAACCTTTTGTCAACTCTAAATTTCAAAGTATCAGGACTTAATAATAGAAAGAATTATCTGCTTCTTACTTGTTCTTAAAATTGGGTACATGTAACCTCAAATGAACCATACCATGACCTGTTACACCAAGTTATTATTTATTTAACAAAAGTTTAGCCAAAATGCAAAAGCGGCATGTGATTTTAAAAGTTTTCTTTATGACACTATTCATTTTTCATGTGATTGTGAACAGATTTGGTCCAGTTCTTCCTTACAGAATTGTTTTGGTTCATTTCTGGGCATTCAGTTCTCCACCTAAGCATTTCTGGACTTTGATTGGACTATTGCAGCACCTTGACTCTTGTCTTTTTCAGCCATTCTGTTGCATATTTGCTTCTGTGCTTGAGATCATTGCACAGATGCATGCATTCCCATTCTTATATTTTGCTTGTTCTTATGTTATTGTCTTGTATTTTGCACACCTCAGTTGCTTGTGAAGCTTGCACACAAGAATTTCACTCGCATGTGCTGCACCAGTGTACCTGCACATGCTGTGACAATAAAAGTGATTTGATTTGATTTTGATTTGAAATAATTTTGACCGAGCTCTAGCTGTCAGACAACTGGCCTCACATTAGACTTGAGAATACTTTGTTGTTCAGTTGATGTTCGACTCAATGACCTCCTGCTGCAAAGCAAGCCCAGATCATCAACCCTCCACCACTGTCTTAGACAGCTGATGTGAGGTGTCTGCTGTGATATAATGTGTTTGATTGTGTCACACCGTGGATTATGGCCAAAACATTTCCACTTCTATCCTCTTCCAAAGAACGTTTTCCAGAAGTATTGTGGTTTGTTCAGACATGACTCTGCAAACCTAAGTCTTACTGATCTTTTTAGAAATAAGAGGCTTTCTTCTGGCGTCATTTCCAAACTAGCCATACTTACTCTTTTTTAATTGCACTGTCATCAACTTTAGCATTCTACATGTGTCTGATTCGGAGCACCTGGATGTTCCTTACACTCATTTTATCTCCCGATATTTAAAACTTTAGAATTTAAACAGGGTCCTTTCTTCTCTCTCCACGACTGTATCCTTATTGAACTAGTACCTCTGTATGCACTGGGGCATTTACTGTGAACTGTAGCAGCTTGAGTAATGTTTGAGCAGTCATTATCTAGAAAACCAACAACAGACACTGGCTTGCACAAAGCAGTTTAATGTGATCCTTTGGCTTAGTTACTGAATACTGTTAAATATTGAATTTTGTCAAATTTGAAGAAAGTATTGCTCAGTTTGGATGAAGACTCAAACCATTTTTTTTTTAATCTAGGGGGTGAAAAGTTAAGTCGGCAGAGAAGATCAGAACTGTGTAGCTATACTAATGCACATGAAAATGCAGCTTATCAGGTGGTATTGTGATAAATATGGTTCAGTAGGGATAAATGTGGCCTTTGCATTCTGTAAAAAGCAGAGCTGATGTTAATTTGCTCCCTAAATAGACAATTTCTTTCACAATGTGCTTATTGTTCTCCCTTCTTTTGGGAATTAAATTTTGCATCTTTATATTAAAAAAGTTGTGAAATTTCACTTAATTTAAATAAATGAAATGAAGCAGATTAAATAAAGCACATTAAATGCTGACTCTAAGTATGGTTTGGCAGTGCGAATTAGTCTAGTATCTCCATGATTGTTAAATCACTTTTATTGTTGAAAAAGAGGAGAGAAGAGAAAGAGCGATCCCTGCAGTGAGTGCAAAAAAAGAGACTTGACAGTTCTCACAGCTGTTCTGTATCCTGCCCTAGATTTTCATAATTGTTTAAGTTAGTTTCATAGCTACATGAGCTAGTTGAGTGAAGTTTTCTGCTGGTGGATACACCGCAGCACACAGTAGATTTTCAAGAGTTATATTATAGTCACAATAAAAACTCTGCTTTTTGTTCCTGCCTTTACTTCACATCTCTTTGTATGCTTCTTGTTCTATAAATTGTTTATCTTTTGTGTTTACCTTGGGAAGATCTGCAGTCATGTTGGAAGCAGCTAATGGGAATCCAGGTGAGATGAAAAATAAAATGTTACTCTGCACCACTCTCAAAGAAATTGCTTATCTTTATTGCACTGTCTACCCATGCGTTGCACGCTATCTGCGAGACGCTGAGCGGCCCTTGAAATTTGTAGTTTCATAAAACTTACCTCATTTTTTGCATTGTTTTCTCGAGTCTTGAGATAACCAGTCATAACAGAGGGTTCTTAGGTGCTTCATAGCTCCATTTCTCTTTCTTTATCACTACCTTCTCTGGATTTGGAGGAGTATGATTTACTGAGAGCTAAAATGCAGAATACTGCTATGTGTGGAATGTACAGTTGTTCACATTACAATGGCACATATTCCTTGAAATGTGGACAAAAATGAAGAGCACCTTGAATTAAAGTGTTGCCATAGAAGCCTATGTCTGCTGCTACAGAATATAATGGAGGACTCAGCTGTGTAGCCTGGATTTGAGTAATTGCTTATTCTGTCAAGAGCAGGTCTGACAAATCAAATATATTCAGTTTGAATGATCAAATCGAATTATTGTTTTGCTGTAATTAACTGGGAGTAGATTCAGTTATAATCAACGCACAATAGTGTAGTATTTATCTATTATGAGCTTCTGTTGGCAAATAAGCTGGACACTTAACAGGTGACCTTTTTATGTTATATCTTATATCCTAAAGTGAGGTAAGCCAGCACAAGCAATAGTTGCTTATTTCTGTCTTTGTTTCCAAGACTTTGTTACAATCTTTTTTTGTGTGTTCTTAAGCAAAAATTTTTCAGGCTTTCTGAAAGTCTTTTACAGTTTTTTTTTGGTCACTTGCTGCGTTTGTAGCTTGTTTTTTACTTCAGCCCTTGTACCTGACCACTTGTTTGTTTGTTTTTTTGTTGTAAACCATTTAAAATCGACCCGTGAATCAGTTAAGGATAAAAAAAAAAAAGGTACTTAACTTAAAGGACGAGCCAAACATGAAAGACAACTTGGCAGCCTGTCACAAAAACACATAATCTGTTCCCAGCCTGTTAGTTAAATCTAAGAACAATGCCAAAGATAACACAGGTTGGCAGGCATAAGATTTTTGTGCACCAACAAGGTGAATCGCTACAAACTTTGGTATATTTCAACAGGCTGTGATGTGTATCCTTGAAAACCTCAAGGATACTGGAGAAGTGGAGGACAAAAGAAGACATGGGAGGCCTAGTAAGCTATCTGCAACAGATGGACAGTATCTGAAGGCCAGGTGCTCAAGAAATAGGAAAAAATATCCATCAAAGACCTGACGGTCAGGTCTTCCAGAGATGTATCTGGCCCTTCAGTTGAGCCATCTACTGCTCCACAAAGCCACATCAGAAAGGATTTCAGTGGTAGGGTTGGCTATCAAGAAACTATTTTTAAAGAAGTGAAATATGGAAAAGGCTATTGACAAACAATAGCAACAAGTCAAACTGTATAGGAGAGAAGTAGTAAACAGTGACTGTCTACAGCCATCTACAACACATGGTAGAGGCTCTGTCGTGGTTGCTGGGGATCTTAATTAATGGAATTATGAATGGAAAAAAAAAGTATAGTCAGATTTTTGATTTACCATGCTAGGAAGAATACATTAGCAATGCACAAAACAATACGTGGGTTGAAGAATACAGAATGGAACAACGTCAGTCCTTCCCAAAACCTAGAGCGCAACATCAGCTGTGGTTAGATGTGGTTAGAGAATGGAGCAAAAGGCAGTAGCTTTGAATGTGCTTTGAATGTCCTTCAAGCAGCCTGGAGTGCTCAGGCTGTGTTGTAGAATAAAGGTGGTCATGCTAAATATTTCAACTTTCAAGCTTGTTGGAATTGTGCAAACTCTATTTTTGGCTTATAAACTGTCTTTCTGTGTATGTTTGCTCGTGTTTAATAAATTACTGCCCCTACAGTATATTTGTAAATGCCTTGAAGCTATTGCATTAATATATTAATATGGACCACACAGCCCACTTTAAGTGAGAGAGCAGACTCTATTGATGCATGATGTTTTATTTGACTTCTAAATAATCTTTGGCCAAGTGAAGAGGGTAGTTTTCCGGAGAGGGAAACAGCCAAAGCTTTCAGCAGAGCTGTTACAGAACTGATGTTAATTAGCTACAGCTGATATAATCTCCTGCCTGTGACTTTTAATTTTGCTGACAATGAATTCAATCCAAAATGGAAAACTGACAAAATCAGACTCTTTTCTTGTGCTGTATTTTTAATTACGTGGGACTGGACAATTAGCATCACCAAATGTT
The DNA here is from genome assembly GCF_057381845.1 of Rhamphochromis longiceps. Taxonomy (NCBI): domain Eukaryota; kingdom Metazoa; phylum Chordata; class Actinopteri; order Cichliformes; family Cichlidae; genus Rhamphochromis; species Rhamphochromis longiceps. Next base: position 32,176,295 of record NC_140560.1, on the reverse strand, counting down.
TATCTTAATGTCCCAGTTCCTAGATAGTTATGGGTGGAAATGTGCATTAATTAACATCATCTTCACAGATTTTCAGGAAATCTTTATCCGATTTTCTACTTTTGAATAAAAAGAAAAAAACAAATCTTTTAAATGTTTCAGAAATCTTTTAAAGTCTGAATAAGCTAAATAAATACTGTCTTCATAACAGTGAATATTGGATGACAGCTTGTTTCAGAGTGCTGCATTTCATCGTGATCTTCCGCGGATGCTTAGATTGTATTCCATCTAACTGTTTTAGGTATGTCCAAGAAAACTCCTTAAAACTAAAGTATGAAGAAATACTTTCAGTAGATGGGGTTGCTTGGGTTGATGGTCATTCCTACAGTACAGAAATAATCCAACACCAGATTATCTGCTGAAGAAGCTCAACAAGTTTGGCTTGTAGCTGCAATGTGCAGATTGGTGCAGGTGTATCAAATTTAAATTGGCATGAATTGGCTTACTGCACAGCTTAGCTGCATTCAGTCAGGCTATCAGTGTATTTATTTGCATCAGGTGGCACTTTGGTTACATCAACTTTGTCTTGCCTATTATTATTATTATTATTATCCTCCTTGTTTTCCTTCTCTTCCTCTGATAAAATTCAGCACTGCGTAATGAAGTGGTTTCAGGTTTGGGTTTCATTTCCTAAGACATTTCTCTGCCTGCAGAACCTGCTAGTATGTTACAGTGTGCAGAATAATGAAATCACCGTAATAAGATTAAGCGTTTCAATAATTCATGCTTTGTGTCTGTTCTTCCTGAAACTGATGAAATACCCTCCTGCCCCTCTAAACTCTCACTTATCTACAGCAACCAAAGCGTGTAGACCAAACACAGCTCGAGTCCAATCATTGGGTAACGTTTCTATTCTGGCAGCTGCTAAAAAAATACACTCTTATGTTTGTCTGATTAGGAGGAAAGGTTTCCTCTCAGTGTTAGTTTAGATGTCACGGAAAGCCTGTTGGTCTAATGATTGCAGATTTGTCCTGAAGTCTGGGGTGAATAGGAGTGTTTGTGCACATACCTGCATTGCTGGGAGGAGAGGGCACCATGAGCCATGCTGGATGTTGATCCAGAATTGATTCTATCAGCAGATGATGAAGTGAGCTGGTTGGTCTTTACTTTTTATATGACAACAAGCACACTTAACCATACACACGAACACACTGAAACACATAAACTTTTATTTCTGCCTCACAAATATTCATGCATATGAAACTGACTAAACAGGTATCATGCTGTTTTGCAACTCTATATAAGAGGGGAACAAAAAAATTGATAAATTGTGTCTCTCAGACAGCCTGTCTCCTGCTGTGTTGCAGGAAATAACGGCTAGAAATCATAAAGTTTCTTAGCAAAGTCAGTGTAAAAGTAAAAGAGATCTTTTTGCCCACAGAGAGTTGGATATGTCTTCACATATTGCAAAGTGGTGTTTAGAAGGAGCAGGAAATGAGAAAACAATTTCCCATGAATTAGTATGCTGCAGTGGACGCCGCTTTGGCTCTTATTTACTGAATTGTAATCTATGTGTGGAGTATATTGAGAGCACACAGCGGGACGTTTAGCACATCATTTATACTTTGCATGCTGGGTGGTGAGTGTGTTTGGGAAAGAGTCAAAAACAGTTCAAAGCATCATAGAGAGTGTACAAATCCTGCGCCTGTGGACCGGTAGTGGTTCAGTTCCAGCTCAGTTACTTTCAGAAGCCATCAGCCCTCTAATGAAGTGATGCACATTGGAATTGCAACCATTCAGTACATACTCAGTGACCCAATGAGTTTAACACTCTCACCTATCCTCACACTATCTGATTTTCAAACCCAACTCTATGTTCTACTCTATTTATATTTTTTTGGTCCACACTGAGGTATGGATGCTCTACCGTTCACTTGCGGTCTTTAGAAGATTAAGGCTACATTCACACTGCAGGCGAAAGCGCATCAAATCCGATTTTTTTGACCCTATGCGACCCATATCCGATCAAGGTCTGACAGTGTGAACAGCACAAATCCGATATTTTCAAATCCGATCTGGGTCACTTTCGTATGTGGTACTGAATCCGATACATATCCGATGTTTTAGAAAGCGACTGCTGTTTGAATGGTCATGTCGTATTAAATCCGTCTTTTACGTCACTGACACAAGACAGACGCCAATTATCAGCGCCCGAGAACACATCGCGAACGCTTCCTGGCCATCCAGTGTAGATGTCAGCGAAACTGTTGGGAAGACAACGTTGGAGAAACGTGAACATTTTATTTGTACTGTATAATCTGCAGATTCTGGCAGAAATCTGCAACTATCCCTTTGAAGCACCGCTCATCTAAAACAGCAATAAGGATCATTATTAGGTTATTTACATTATTATGTAAATAACAAAATAACTTAAAGCAAAAATTGGGAAACGTAAAGTCTGAAGTCTTTATATTAAGGGCCATCAGTCAAACAATATTGTTTGCTCTAGGTCTAAACAGAGCGCGTTGTGTGTGATGTCTTCTTTTGCGCATGCGGGCCGCTTTGAGCGTTCACACTAGAGAGCGTTTGCTGTCGCATTTTATTTGTAGTGTGAACAAGCAGACAAAAAAATTGGATTTGATCAAAAAATCGGAATTGAGCATTAAGACCTGCAGTGTGAACGTAGCCTAAGAGAACCACAGAGGACGGCCCTAAAACGAGCTTGAAACAAGTGCATCAACTACTCTTGCCATTGCCGTCTTGTCTCTTGAGGGCTGTGAGTTGGCTTTAGGACTAAATGCTATGATTAGATTGGTCCTTTGTTCCGGCAAAAGCCCTGCCCACCCGTACCCCGAGGATTCACACATTCTCACTTCCACTAAAAGCGTTGCCTTTGGGTGCCAGTTTGTCATTTGAGCAAAGCTGTTTGGTAAAGTGTGGTTTGTCGTGGAACCCTGCAGAGAGGGTGATGATTGAGGCTGATGGGAAGCAGAGAATAGGAGCGAGTGGCTCTGCCCTGCAGGGCTGCATATTGACTCAGTATTCATCGACAACATCATTAGAATGGATAGATGAGAAGCCCCGGGAACAGAAATCTCTTCAGGTTTAGTAGCTATATACAGATTTTTAGAGGCCAGTGAAAGTTATATAATGCAGAGTCTTAATGCTATTAAAGATTAACTTAAACCTTCAGTGTAAACATGTTATTGTCCAGTCATTCATCCATCACATGGGCAGAATCTAGTTTTGTCTACTTGTATATGGCTTTATTTTCATTATCTATCTTGGGTGGACCAAAGAAACCTTTAGAGGAAGTTGTCTGACCTGAACTATATTGCCTTTTCAATACTCGGGAAGATAGGACCTTCTTCATGTGTCCACTTTATCACTCCTGTCCCAGGCACATCTTATTAAAAGTGTGTCAACCAACATGCCGATATTTGTTTTTCTCTGTGCAATTAATTTAACCAAGAGGACAGTTAAAGTTATCAGCTCATTAACTGGTTTGAAACAAAGTGCAGTTGGAAAATGCTGCAAGTCTGAGTGAAGGAACCAGCTGGGCCTTCCTGAATTTTAAGGTGCTAGGCTGGTTGGTGATGTATGTGAAGTATTGAGGGTTACATTTTAAATTGGTTCAATGTTTTTTGAGCTAGCATTTAAATAAGACACATATTCTTCGATTTCTGAAAGCTAATTTTGGCCATAGTGAGAGTGCATTTATCATTGTTAAGCATGCACCATCCTTGTGACTGGGTGGTAATCAAAACAAATGCTCATACCTGAGATTCATTATTAAATTGCAAATCAGCTTATTTATTTATTTTTTACATTGTTTTAAAACATTTATTTTCTTTTATCAATCTGTGTTTTCATTGTTGCTAATTAAGACATAATTTAAACATGATTTAAATCAGGAAAACCTTGAGAATTAGCTAAAATCACCAATAATCCTAAAAGTAAAGATTTGAACCTTTGTTGGGGTTTTTATTGTTTTTTGGGGGGTTTTTGGTTTTTTTTTTTTTTGGTGTTTTGGCAGCAGAAGTGAAACAATCACACAGCGCGTTTAAAAGGAAGTGCTACCCCTGAGCGAAGCACCTGTTCTACAGTTTTTGCCAAACCTTTTTGTACATGTGTAATAATATACAACAAACCTGCTATATGAATATATTCATTCATCCATATCTTTTTCTTGTGCCTCCTGGGTGTATACCGGGTGGGCAGGAGAAAACAACAGGCAGATTTCAGTGATGAGGGGCAAAGATGACACACTTTTATTCACAGGATGCAATTCCCAAGCTGTCGTATGAGCTGTTATTGTTGTTTTCAGTCTTGTTGCAACATGCCACCCAAGGTGAAATTGCAGCGTGTATGCATGTGTAAAGTTTGGCGTGAGTGCGCCGTGTTTCACATCTCAGGGCATGTGTGTCCCGGTTATAAAAGGATAATATCTGTTTATTTGTACTGTCTTTGTGAAGGTGAGGAAATATGTGATAATGTTGTATAGCACCTCAGGTTGTAGTCAAAGGGATCACTGTAAAAAGGCCACATTGCTCTTTTATTGATTTACTTTGGGTTTTCAGTAGAATCTCTAATAATCTCGTGTTTTTTGCAGAATCATGTTGTTTGCATTCACCGAACATAAAAATGTTTATGAAAATATCCCTTAAATACACAGAACACACAGTCTGACTTGTGGAAGATCAGAACAGTTATTTCATTTTGAGAGAATTTAAGCATTATTCTTGTTTAATGTTATTCTGGATTAAAATACCTCATCGATTTGGACTTTTAACCCTCAGGCGCAAAAGACCGATGGGGTATTGTCATCACCCTGCAGGCCGGGTGGGCGGGCGGTGTAGGCAACCAAGAATGAGGCACCGTAGGAGTTTGAAATTGATGCAATAGGTGCATCTAAAAATGTCAGAGTTCAAGTCACAGTGACCTTGACCTGAAGGTCAGAGGTCAAGTCATATAGGTTAAAACCATCTACTAAAACTCTCAGACAGTTTAAAACTCAAGTTTTCTGAAAATCTTGTGAATGCATTAACTTGAGAACAAGGCGATGTAGGATTTTGAAATTGGTATCATAGGTATGTCTACTAGGAGGCTGAGGGGTAGCACTGGTGGTTGCCAGTTTTTTGTATAATAATATAGTTCTTACCAAGACTGAAGTATGTGAAAGTACAAAGCAAAGCAAATTACAGGTGTCACATTTCTGCCACGAAATATGATTATAGTTTATCTGAATGTTACTAAAAATTAAATACAGTAGACATTAAATGAAGCTAAAATAACTTGTTAGGCTGTTTTCTGATATCAAATGCCATCAAATGTGATCGCAGGAACTGGCATTGAGGTTTAGCTGCTGCTCTCTCTGCTACTCACTTTTGGTATTCAGTATGGATGATTCCATAGTTAAGGACATGTCCACTGGATGTAAGACACACTTTTAAGTGTATATCCTGCAGTGTTGATTTTTGAAGACTGTTCCCAATCAGAATTATCTCAATATGGGGGGGGGCAAGGGATAAAAATGCAGTCTAGCATAAAATGGGACACCTATGGGCACTGCAGGTCTGTAGTTATTGTTGTAAGTGTGGTAAGTTCTTTTTTGTGTGTAGCAGTTCATTTATATCTCTAATACACAGCAAAATCCGAAGTGTTGATGTGAGTTAAAATTACTGGTGTTAAAAATTTCGAGTTGAAAAGTGTTGGTTTGAGAGTTACAGTAACACTAACGGTGCTGAAAAAGCTCTGTAGCCGGAGTTATTTCAAAGAGTCAATACTATAACACTCATTTGGAGTTGATTTCCACATCCGGGTTTTTCGCGCTCATGGGCATGAGGAGTCCGCCAGAAGTTTGCTGTCAAGATCGAGGAGGTTGTTCAGGTAAGAACTATACAACAAGACCTATGTTATTTTATCATTATTAAATATTGTAACTAACTAGCCTATAACATTATTTATCAGAAGCATGCAATATTTTCCTAATGTGGAGTGTATTCATCTGCGGTAAGAGATGGGATTCGTTAGCTTAGGTAGCTAAACTATCCTCTATAACAAGTTAATATTGCAGCGAAAATAAATGCGTGCTTAATATAATTCTCAATTCTAGTTAGTTCTAATGTCATAAGAGAAATGCTTTCCAGTGTTCAATGCTTATTAAATGAAACGAGGGAGGAGTTAGCTATCCTCTGGATATGTTAAATGTAATGTTAAAATTTGAATTTGTGGTAGCCTAGCTGGCAGCTAAGACAAATGCGTTTAGCCCACTGCTTTTAAGGGAAGCGAACATTCGCCTCAGAAATATCCTATTTAAAAGTGAACTAAACAATCACATGGAGACGTTCAAGTCAAGTTTTGGAAAGCGTCAAGATAGGCTAATTACACGTGCTACCAGCGAGTTTAGCAGTAGCCTAGCCTACAAATCTTTGAAGTGGCAGGGGGTTATGGAATTCTGTTAGATGTTAGTGACCAAGCAAGGCGCGCTGCGTTTGTGCATGGGTTACTTGCTAACGGTTAGGATATATCATACATGTTGTAGTAGGGCTGCTCAATTAATCGAATTTTAATCACGATTACGATCTGGGCTTTCAACGATCATTAAAAATGACTGAGCCGATTATTAGCCCCTCCCTCGTGCTTTACTCTCGCGCTGCTCCGTGTGGCAAATCGAGCGCACCTCTCTGCATTTCGAACACGTGTCACAACAATTAAGAGGACCCGAGGGAAGCTCGGAAAGCTAAGCAGAAGTTATTTGGAGAGGAGAGTGACTGCCGTTGGTTGAAAAGAGAGGTAAAAAAAAACTTCAGTGGTGTGGAAACATTATGGGTTCGCGGAGTCAGACGTGGATCAAGTAGACATAGTGTGTAAACTTTGCTACAGTGTTGTAGCTGCACCACAGAGCAACACTGCAACGTTCACTAAACATAGATGTTTACATTTTTCATTTATTTTTTATATTGCAAACATTTGCACTGTTATCAGTATTTGCACACTATTTTATATTATTTTTTGACAATCTTTAAAGTCATTATTCAATACATTGTTATTGTTAAATAAATATCGTCAAATAATCGAGATCTCAATTTCAGTGAAAATAATCGTGATTATCATTTTTGCCATAATCGAGCAGCCCTATGTTGTAGTAGGCCTAATCTAAGGGAACATTTTCCCCTTTTCTACAGTTTTAGTGAAATAGGCTACCATCCAGTGTTTAAGACAAAGCGGTATAACGACTGAGGGTCGTTGACGTCGCCTCCACTGATAATCCTAGCATGTCGTGTCACAAAACAACCACCACAAAGTAGCAACTAGCCAGACGGCTGTGCATGTGTCAGAAACTCCCGATATAAATGTAAGACTTGCACTCATTAATTTACAGTATAAGAGATATTTGTTGTCATAAGTGAAAGCGTGATGAAGGCAGGTGTGCGTTCAACAGGAAATTTTATGTGGATTATCATCCTGACATGGTTTAAACAGAGATGCTTTTCCCCAAGTAGGCTACAGCGATTTACTCGCAACATAGCAGAACTAAGTATCTAGCCTGCGTGCAGACGAGAAGATCGCCGTTGTCGTCTTATAAACATGTGGATGGGTGGATAATTCATTGGATGCTATTTCTGTGTACCCAAGTTCAGCTATTTTAGTGCGCAGGGGGAAGCCAAATTATGTTCCTGAGGTTGAAGTGGTCTGTCACCCCTTCACAGATCATCACACAATGTATAGCCTAATATTTTCTTAAAGTTGTCCGGATTTGTTGCCACTTAAGCTATGGTTTAAATATATGGTAAAAAATATTCTGTGCCCCCTTCTCTCCACCAGGTGCTGTTGTAAGACATGTTGCTGAAAGTGAAATACCTCAATGTAAAGAAGTACATTAAATTGCACGCAGGATTCACTTATCTAGAATTCATCAGTGAAGGTAAGATAACCTGGCAGAACAAAATTTGTTGCACATGTATCAGTTCATCATGTTTGCATCTCATCTATTTAAAAAACGAATTAAATGTTAACACATTTTATTTTAATGTGTGACATTAAAAACAGTACAGAGCAGTAGGCCTAGGCCTATATTGTTGCTGCAGACTTGTCTAATTTAACCATTTTAAAGACAGGTAAAACAGCTGTTAATAAATATTAGCTAAATAAAAAAGTCAAAATTAGTTTTTAAAAAAGTTTTTCAGGCGTTTTAGGTGACATTATGCTTATCTTTTTGTAAAGCCAAAACCAAGTTTGGACTTCCGGATGCTGCTGACCTTGATATTTTCGATGAAACTGACACAGCTGTCGAAGAAGACATTTTTCTGGAGTTACTGGAGGCCCAACCAGACCTATGCCTGACAATACGTGAAAAGATTTCAGATGAAGGTAAATGTTATCATAACTTAAATTTTCAGAGTATAGCCCACTCAATGTAGAGCCAAGTTCTTTTGCTCTTGATGCAGATGACATTGACCTGTCTTCATGCAATATACATGACAGTGGACAGGGCAGGGTCATATTTGTATAGAATGTTGTCTGAACATGAACATTGAAATTGTGTTATTAATGGCATTGTGGAGTAGCCTAAAGAAAGTTAACCAAATCATCTCTCCCAAAGATTTTTGTCCTTTAGCTCATTCCACACCATCCTCCTCGGATACATTATCTTCCCTCACGGACACTATATCACTTTCATCAAGTGACAGTGACCTCAGGGAAAAGGGCATTCCTGCAGGCCGCAGTAGATCCAGCAAAGACAGTTCTGCACCAAATGTTTCTGTGTCAGAGGCTGCAAAAGAGGTAATTGAGAACAGAAAATGTCTTTTGTATTTTTGAGTTGACACCATTTATACTGTAGATTGTTATACAAATTGAAATTCAAAACATGGTGGTTCCCAACTTGCCCTGTATGAAAAAATGTTAGTAGAAGTTAGTGCTTCTTGCTAGATATGTCTTTCACAGGTTTGTTGACATTCCTCTAAACTTTCACCTTTACTGACAAACAAGTTTTTATTGTTATTATTTTCCCTTTTATATGAGCAGATGGTTAAAAATGCCTTGACTAGGAAACCTGGTGGAGAGGAAATTCTTGAAGAATACAATGCCGAAAATTCACTGAGCCACCGCACCCGGCGGCAGCTTGTTAACATATTGGCAAGTGATATGACTGAGAGACATGGGTAAGAGTAATAGTACCTAATAAAAAAGTAAAGATGGGCCATATGGAATATTCTTGTAATGTATACTGCAGTAAAGACACATACTTCTGATTTAACATTGTCAATTGTATTTCCTCTATAGCAGAATTCCCTCCCGTAAGCAAAAGGAGAAATATGCCCTTGGAATAATTACACTCTTTCCCTCATTGAAGGATCCATTTTCTCCAAACGGCTATGTAAGTCATGCAGTGATTGTAAAACAGCACATTATTTAGTTTTCATCATGGAATAATTACATCAGCTAAATGATTTAAAAGAAAAATCTTAATTCCTCTTTCGTAATAACTATTGTCATAAAACTGTATTGAAATTGTGGATGTTGTTTAACATGTATTGCACCTGTTACATGATAATAGTCCTTGGGTTTCTTTTTGCTGAATCTGCAAAGTCTGTAAGATCGCATTTGATGTTTATTTTTCATCTATGTTTAAATGTGACAGGAGCATTTCTACGACGGAGTGAAAGGCACTGGATATATAGCGTGGCGCCTCAAAACCATGTCCAGGTCTACAACCAAACGGCCAGTGAAGGAAGTCCCAGTGCATCAAGAACAAGGGCCTAAGCGCAGAAGATTAGCAACCACATTGCCTCAGCAACTTGATGGAGATGCCTGCAAGGAGGCCATCTCATTTCTTGTTCACTCTCCTGATGAAGCAAGTGTATTTCAGAAGATGAAAATGACGTTCCAACATCGCCAGGATCTGGTGCATGATCCACAAAGAACTGCAGATGTCTTCAAAACATTTCCACGCTTTTTGGATGTCAAAGGACTAGTAAGTCAAATCACTTGATATTTTCAACTGTTAATCCTTTTTTTTTTTGTTTTGCTGATGTGGATGGCAACAGTAAAAGATGTGATCATTGGTCATCCCAGTCAGGCTATATCCCATATTGGTCAAAATCACATTGCAATGTAAACAATGTTGAGCACTGTCTTTATGTCCTGTGTGTATGATGAACAGGTCAATCAAGACTTCCTGCTGCTGTTTGGTGCTGAAACAGCCACCAAGTTGCTTGAGAAGTGGGACATGTCATTCAAGCCAAAGGTTATTAAAGAAGCCAAACAGCTGACTCAGTCAACTGACCTGTGTCGTTTGATAAAAGCTGCTGAGAAACCAACAGAGAGTGATGTAAATGGTAGGCGTCGCACCATGCTTGTTTGATTTTAATAATATTTATTTTTACCTGTCATTTTGAAATTGTTTTATAAATTCAACCATACACAGACTGGGACAGTGACATGGCCTCTCTGCTGCTACTCCTTCAACTTTTGCCACCCACAGCTGGACGAAAGAGGAGAACCAAAATAAGTCCAACTGATGCAGCACACAAAATGGTGCACTTTCACAAGGTAAATATGTTGTCTCACTTTTTAAAATCCTACAAAACACTTTTTCAGTTTTTGCACTTTTTAGTTTTCCTCTCCATGAAGTATGTGTCTTAGTATTTTGTAATAAGTTAGCAAGGCACATAATGTCAAACTGAATGAATGGTTCATACTCAGCAAGTATAAGCTAGGCCTATATGTCAATATCTCATTTGTTTTTAGTCATGCTGCAGCATTGATGAACACTTGCAAGCAAGAGATGGTAAACAACCATACATCCTCGCTGTTGGTCGAACCCAGAACAGCATTGACACCTTCTACATCGCAGTGGACAAACAGCTCATCCCCTGCCAAGCCACCAGCTCACTCAGTGCTTTTGATGAACTTTTCAAATCCCACTACGTGTTCAACTTATCTTACGACGAGTCACTGGTTCATCTCTACAGTTTTGTGCAGACCACCATATTCAACATTGATGCCACCTCAACAGATGAGTCACCACGTGTTCGTGAGTTGCGTGCCAAAATGTTGAATGAGAACCATGTTTAAATGTTTTATCTGTCAAACTCTGCATAGCACCAGTCAGGCTTTGATAAGTCATTTGCGACTAGGTCACAGTTTTTATCCAAGCACCAAATTTAAGTTGGCTTGTTCACAAGATGGTTGCAGCCGTCAGTTCACTACATATTCTGGTTTAAAAAAACATTTAAATAGTGTTCATGATGAAGATTGTTGTCAAAGTGGTGATGCAGAACCCTCAGAGTCATTTCAAGCTGATTTTGACAGATTACAAGATACAGACATAGCAGTTGCAGGAACAAGTGTTACTCAGAGCCTAGAGGTTGGGTGTTCTGAAAACAATGGGTCAGGTCAAAGAATTAAAAAAAATTCTGAAGCAATTTGCACTAAAATTATTGGTAAACTCAATGGTAGTGGTTTGGCAAATAGTTTTGTGTCATCACTTGTTTGTGATTTGGAAGATTTTGCTGATGGACTGCACTGTGAGTTTAAACATAAAGTACTGAACGTTGTGCCAACAGAAAATCCTGTTAGATCTCCAGTGGAAAAATGTCTTGAGACTTTTGACAATCCAGTTGAGAAGTTCGACACTGAAGCTAAAAGAAAGTCATATTTCCGTGAAAAATGGGGAATTGTGGATCCAGTGGAAAAGACTTTAGGAATACGCTATGATACAAGGTTAAATAAAAAATCAGGCACTTATGACCAGGTACCAGTAAAAGACACTTTTGTGTACATTCCAATTTTGGAAACAATCAAATTTATATGTCGCAATTCTTATATTTGCGAGCTGCTTGCTAAACCATGTGTATCAAAAGAAGACAGATATGAAGACTTTTGTGATGGGAGTTACTATAAGTCTCATCCATTGTTTTCAAAACCACAGACTTCTTTGCAAATTCAGCTTTATTATGATGACTTTGAGACTGCTAATCCACTTGGTTCCAAACGTGGTGTTCACAAAGTTGGTGCAATCTATTTTGTCCTCAGAAATCTGCCTCCAAAGTTAAATTCTGCATTGATGAACATTCATTTGGTTGCATTGTTTCATGCAGAAGATGTGAAAAAATACGGCTTTGATCCTATTTTACAGCCTCTGATTGATGACATAAAGTTTTTGGAGAGCCATGGCATTGATTTACCCTTCTCATCTGAAAAGGTCCATGGCACTATATGTCAGATAACTGGGGACAACTTGGGGATGCACTCAATTTTGGGTTTTGTTGAGTCTTTCAGTGGACGTTACTTTTGTCGTTTGTGTTTAATTGCAAAACAGGATGCACAGAGTGTGTATACTGAGGATGATTCAAAGATCATCTTACGAGGGAAAGAACTTTTTGAAATGCACTGCAGTGAGTTGCAATCTGATCCTCAAAAGCTACATGTGTTTGGCTTAAGAAAGAATTCTACACTGAACACTCTTCAATTCTTTCATGTTTGCCAGAACTTTTCCTTGGACATTATGCATGATATTCTCGAAGGGGTAGCACAATATGAGATAAAGTTACTGTTGGAATATCTGTCAGACAATTTTCTGCCGAAACCTGCTCTTTTGTCACGGATCTATGCTTTTGACTATGGCTACTTGGAGAGCAAAAATCGTCCAACAAGGGTGAACTTAGACAGTAGTGGTAATAGTATAGGTCTTAACTCCATTCAGACTCTTTGTCTGATAAGAAACATTCCTTTAATTTTTGGTGATATTGTGCCAGAAGGAAATCAGAACTGGACTATGCTATTGCTATTGTTGCAAATAATTAACATCATATTCTCTCCATCTGTTACACATGGCATGACTGTGCTTCTAAAACATTTAACAATGGAACATCATGACTTGTTCAAATTGTTGTATCCAGGTAGGAACATGATTCCCAAACACCACTTTATGTTGCACTACCCAACTTGCATCAGAAAAATTGGGCCATTATTGCATGTATGGAGCATGAGAGGTGAGGCTAAACATAGGGTGTTCAAAGACACCCTTAAGAACTTTAAGAACATCACAGTGTCACTTGCCAAAAAACATCAAACATCCATAGCATACAAGTGGGAGACATGTCCTTTAAGCCATGTTGAGTATGGGCCCTTGAAATCATTTGATGTTGATAGTGAGGAAAATAGTGAAATGATCTCCCTAGGCTTGCCTGCTGTTGCAGAAGAGGCTTTCTCTGCTAATTGGGTTAACATTAATGGGACTGAGTACAGAACAGGATTGGTCATTTGTTGTGGTTCTGAACATGAGATGCCGGTGTTTTGCAGAATAAAAACAATAGTTTTGGTCAATAGTCACACCTACTTCATAGTTCAGAAGCTTGTGGTTGAAAATTTCAGTGAACATTGCCATGCTTATAAAGTGTTTGAAACTGATGAAAAAGATGTTGTTAAAGCAGACTGTATTGAAATATACAAGCCCTTTGATTTGCAAAGTGCTTATGGTGATGATGATGGTCTGTACATTGTGCCATTATTTTTGTTGTGAACGTATGCTGTATGGTGCTTGGAATTTAATATTTATTAAAATTCTTATGTGGCCAATTTTATGTTTTCTCCTTTTATCCTGTAAAGGGACTTAACAAGGACTTTCACTGAATGTAACACAGTAGTCATACAGTAATTGCACTTTAATGCATTTTTGTATTCAGACAATTAATACAGACTAGTATTTAAAAGCTCATATATGTCACTTTAAAGTGCCAAAATAACACTGTAAAAGTTACAGAATAACACTCTAAGTGAAAACAGTCAACACAATCCAGTGTGAAAATAAACACTTAAAAGTGTCATAAATAACACCATAGTTGTTGTGTAGTAACACCCTCAGTGAAAAGAGTTAACCCAAGCCAGTGTAAAAGTGAACACTTATCAGTGTCCTAAAACAACACTATAAATGTTAGGTAGTTACACTCTGAGTGAAGACACTTCACACCATACAGAGTGAAATTTTAACACTATGGGTGTTATATTTTTAACACTACAATGGAGTTAAAATAATAACACTTTGCAAAGTGTTACTTTAACTCTAAACCAGTGAGAATTATATAAACACTGGAAAAGTGTTAACTTTAACACTATAGGAGTTGAATTAACACTGGAGATTTTGCTGTGTACACTTGCCTGAAATCTCTGTGGTGTATTGGAAATCTCACATTCAGAACAAGGAATAGTTATCAGAAAAGTTCAGTAGTTCAAGCAGTACATCTGGGGCATGTACTGAAATGCCTGAAGATCTTAAACATAGTTGTTCACAAGTTTTCCAAGACTTTTTAACTGTAATATATATTTGTAGTCAAATTTTATAGCCAAATCCACTTATGTGACCCAGATGCAAAAGTAAGCTGTGTGTTTGAATTATGAAGTAGCGCAAAATTGAAACAGTACTGATGTTTAATTTGAAATTGTTTTCAATGTGCAATATAAAAGGCTCAGATGATGATAAACTTTGTTCGTGTATTTTCCCCTGATAATCACCATAGAAAATGGGCAGAAAAACAAGAATTGGCATGAGTTTTCTCAAGCTGGAGACGTGTGTGAGATGAAAAAGTTCATGTTGAAAGCTTAATTTGTGTTATGATTGCATGCAGAATCCATCAGTAAGATGTGATGTCTGTTCTCTTTAAAGTCTTTGAATCACTTTTGCAAACAGTCATTTTGCAAATATCAAGTGAAAACAATACATCACATAAAATGAAACACCAGTTTTTATTGGTGTTGTAATTTGTTTTTGTTGGCATTTCACATTTGGTGAAGAGCACGAGGCAAAGGTTGCTAGCAGCTTGTCAGATATAAGTTGACAAGAAATGAAAAGTTACCAGAAATGTTGCTTGATATCTTGGGTAGTGATGACTGTTTTCAGTTGGGTGTTAAATTACATACATATTTTTATTTGTATGCAATGCTCTTCCTTCTTTTTTAGTTTTATTTTTCACTGCTTTCAAAGGGGAGGGTAAGGCCTCTGCCAGATGAGGTTTGGCCGCTGACAGGCAAGGGTGTCTTAATCCACAACTACTTGTTCTAATGAGCAAATGACAATGATCCATGAAAAATCCCCGTCAATTTAGAAAAATTCTTTTTATCCAAAGGGACCAATGAATAACTCCTAGCAGGCTGATGGCACTCTGCATGTGCACAGCATGATTTCTTTGTTCTTTGTTCTCTCAAAAGTCTGTTTTTTTGGCTTTTTTGTTGCATATAAATACAAAATGAAATTCCTTTTAAACTATTTGTTTGTTTACTCTGAAAACGTATGCTTTTCAAAACAATAGCAACCCTCTGAAAGCAGTTTTTGTTTGAATTTCGGTACTTTGGATTTTATGGTGAATTACACACAGAATTCATACAGCTTCTGAATTACATTTAACCAGTGCAGCGCCTGTTCAAAATGTGCCCATCTGGAACGCCCCAATTGTTTAGTGTAGTTTTCTCAGTTTTGGTGCTGAAATTGTAGGTGCAAATTTAGAGCTTGGAAAGAAAACGTTGGATTCTTTGTGTCTAAAGTGACTATTCTGCATCTAATACCAAGCTCAAAACACCAAAGTAGGGATGTGTCACAGATTAGTAAAACAAGGGAGTGAGACGCAGTCAAATTGTAAAGTGAAACCACTTCACAGTGAGCAGAAAACTTGCTCGAAGGCAAATTTGGTTCCCAATTAAACCTTTCATTAAAGCATTGGAAGCTTTTTAAGTAATTAAGTGGTTTGTACTTGGATCACCTTACTGAATATAAAAATACAGGTAGTAAAAAATTGGACTATAATTCAAAAGATAAATAATAAATACATCATTTCAAGTGTTAATATAATTAGTGAACAAGTAGCAAAGTGACAACTTAATGTAATACATTCATAAAAAAGAAGAGTAAAATTACAGATTTGAAAAGTAGTAAAAACTGTAATAATAATAATCATGATAATGAAATCTTTACATTTTATTCATTATTATATGGATTTTGTTTGTTACTTTGATCCATTAATTACTTTGTCCCAAATATGATAGTTTAAGCTAACAATCTGATAATATGCACACCACTGCTGACTTTTTGAAGATCATTGGTTTTACTTAAGTATAAGACTTAAAACTTGATTTTAACTTGGAATAATTTGATTGCTAGAGTACGTGGTTGTCACAGTTCATGGCAGATATATTTTTCTGTCATTATGAAGCAAGACAAATAATTGGAAAAACTAAAAATCACTTGTATTTATTTACTTCCTGTCAATGTTCTACAAGACAAGAACATATAAATCTTCCTAATTACATCATTAGCTGAACACTTTGTGTATCCTTGGCCCCATCAGCAGCAGAGCATGCATTTAAAAAAATGAAGAAACCACTACTAATGGAACATGTTCTCCTTCTTGAGTAATCCCGATACACAGCATCATGCCTCAGTGGGGGACACGTGTAAACATGGTGGTGTTGTTTTGCTGTTGTTGCTGGCATTTTTGTTTCAAGAGCTGGTGCAAAGCAGTTACTGGTGTGATAAGCTGTTTAGTTTTATTTAATTTCTGTGCACTGGAATTTTAGATCATAGTCTTTTTAAGTTATAGCTCATTTGTTGGAAATCTGTGCTTTGAATAGGTGTAGCTCCCTTTAAAATGTATCATTATAATCAAGGGTGGTGATTTGAGTTTTTTGGGAACCAGTTATCCAATAAACTCCAAAATCCACACTAGACTTGCTTTGGTCCCCAGCAATACAGACTGACAAGTGTGAAATTAATTGGACGAATTTAAAAAAACAAACAAACAAAGACAAGGACGAACCCAGACATAGACAAAGTAATTTTATTTATAGCGGGACTGATGCATGTGGAATTTCAGGGTAAAAAGAAATAAGGGTATTAAGCAATGTCAAATAAACTATCACGCTGAGTTGTAACATTTTGAAGCATGACGGAAATTGATATAATTTGTTCATGTCCATATGGTAGCAATGATAGGCTGGTAAATTTTGTAAAAGGAAATGCTTTTCTCACCCTCAGGCTACCTGTGGCTCTCTGAGGCATGTCCACATTTTGTGGACTGCACTAAACAATTGTAAAAGACAAATCATCACAAGGCCACAATATGATGTCTTATATGATGTCTTGAGGCTTTTGTCATGGCATCAATGTTCTCTAAACATATTTGACACACTTGTAAGTGGTAGTGTAATCTGATCTTTGCCAGTCATCTAAAACTAAACAGAGTCCTATAAGAGTCATAAATCAACATTTGATTCTTCCACCTTCCCTTTTGAACACAGGGAACTTAAAATAGTACAGATAAGCTTTGCCACTATATTAGATACACGATCTACAATATTATCTTAATCAGCTTAATGCAGTTGGAGCAGTGAATTTTTAAGGATTTTGCTGTCACTCAAAAATACTGTATATGTCTTGCATATTTTTCTTCACAGTCTCAGAGCCACATCCAGTCTTTTCCCTCTGTCCCTCGGTTGCCATGGTAAAAATTACAGATGAATTGCCTGACCTTTTCTTGCCCGTGGGAAATTAGCACTTACACCAAGGAGTCCTTAACAATGGCTCTTACTGTTTTTTTGACTATTGAGTGAAGGCCAAGTGCTTGAGTGTTTTGATGGTTTGATTGATGAGAGGAAGTCTAGACAAGAAATTGGCTTCCTGATTGGCTGTGTCTTGGAAGGCTTTTTGGTCTCATTTGGTACAATTCGCCATCACTTGCCTTCATTTTTTAACCATTTATTGGCATATGCATGTTAGTAATGCTCAGCAACAGTAATCCTTTCAAGAGAGAGAGAGGGAAAAAAAGCATGTATTAGGTAATCATTTATGCTTCAGTTCACACTTGTGCATACTAAATATCAAAACCATGTACAGGAATTATTCAGCAAAGTTAACCTGCAATGCCAATTTACCGAAATAATGTAATTGTGTACAATTTAAAGACAAATAAAAAGGAATGGAAGCAAATGGAAAACATATCAAAATTTTAAACTGAGAAAAAAATATAAAATCAGTGTGAAATAGCTGGCAACACATAAAACACATGACGAAATAGTTGGGACAGAGCCATGTTCAAGACTGTGTAGCATTTCCTCTTCTTTTACTGAGTAAATCGGCTGTTGGACCTTTGGGTGAAGAACATTGTTTCACTCTTGTCTGACAAAGATATCCAGCTGCTGAACAGTCCTAGGTCTTCTTTGACATATTTTTCATTTAATGATGCACCAAATGTTGGACTGCAAACATGCCAGTTCTACACCTATTATGAAGCCATGCTGTTATAATAGATGGAGGATGTGGGTTAGCATCATCTTGTTGAAATTGAAGCCTAACCTGGAAAAGATGAAGCGTTTTAGAGCAATGGGCTCTAAAACCTGTATATAGTCAAAGTCAAAGTCAACTTTATTTGTCGATTCTGCCACATGTACAGGACATACAGAGAATAGAAATTGCGTTACTCTCAATCCCTAGATAAATAGCAAATGAACATTTAAATATATTTAAATATAAAAGTGATTAAAAATGCAAGTAAAATAATTAAAAAGTAAAAATTTAAATAAATACAATTTTACATATAAGATAAGATAAGATAAGATGAGATAACCTTTATTAGTCCCACACGTGGGAAATTTGTTTTGTCACAGCAGGAAGTGGACAGTGCAAAAGTTATGACGCAAAAATTAGAATACAATAAGAATAAATACAGTACACAGCTGTACAGAATAGAATAAAATAATATACTATATACAGTAGAATAAAATAGAATAAAAATATACAATAAGATAAAAATAGAATACGAATGCTATATACAACTGAGTAAAAATACAACGATGCCAGAAAGGATTATTGCACTTAGTGTTATTGCACATGTGTGGATGTGTGTGTTTGTTCAGTTAAAGTCTTTGTTGTGGAGTCTGACAGCAGTGGGGAGGAAAGACCTGCGAAATCTCTCCGTCCCACACCGTGGGTGCCGCAGTCTCCCACTGAAGGAGCTGCTCAGTGCTGTCACAGTCTGCTGCATGGGGTGGGAGACGTTGTCCAACAGGGATGACAGCTTAGCCGCCATTCTCCTGTCACTCACCACCTCCACTGGGTCCAGAGGGCATCCTAGAACAGAGCAAACAAGAAAGCTATACAATATACAATATAATGGGTAAGTGACATTGAGTGTAAACCAGGCAGAGTAGTGCAAATAGGCAAATAGTGCAAATGGAGATTTAGTAATGTACGGTAAGAGAAAGTGTAACAACAAACCTTTCAGCATTGAGCTCTGATGGACCCCTTACCATCAAAGATGCTGAGAGCTGATAGCTAGACGGTCCTTATCTTTAGTCTGGAGGCATCCATGATTTCTAACCACAATTTCAATTTACGGTTCAACCGACCACAGAACAGTTTTTCACTTTGCCTTAGTCCATGGCCCACAGAAAAAGGTAAGGTTTCTGGATTATCTCTACCTCATTTGGCTTCTTCTTTGCATGATAGAGCTTTAACCTGTATTTGTAGATGGGATGGTGAGCCGTGTTTACAGATAATGGAAGTGTTTCTGAGCCCATGCTGTGATTTCCATGACAGAATCATGCCTGTTTTCAGGAGATCACAACTATCAAGTGCTGATTTTTTGGGCTTCCCCCTTGTACACAAACATTTCCCCATTTTCATGGAATCTTTTGATAATACTATGTACTAGAAAAGCTGTTACAGATATTCAAAGTCTTTGCAGTTTTACATTGAATAACATTATTTTGAAATTATTCCACAATTTGTAAATGTAGCTTTTTGCAGATTTCTGAACGTCTACCCCTCTAAGATGTTCTTTTTTTTTTTTTAATTCATGTTACTGACCTGGCCCAGGGTGTACCCCGCAATTTGCCTTATGGTAGCTGGGACAGGTCAGCAAAGAATCAGTATTTAAAGTGATTTGTGCGTGAAATATATTATATATCTCGAGTGTTTGTGCACCCTAACTTGCCGCCACATGGTTCTGTCTAGACAGAAAACTTAAGTGGCACCAGTATGGATGGAAAATGCTGTTGACATTGTTTACTGGCAAGGGCAATGCTCTGCAAATATTGAAAAAGATTATAGAAAGAGGCAGTGTTAGGCTGTGCATAAAACAGATTTACTGCTGTAACATTAGTTGGACTACTTGTTATTCAAATTTACAACAAAAGTCCAGTGCTTATATACCCCGTGGTATTATACAACCTTTTACTATACTGTACGTGCTGTGAGACAAACAGTTACTAAACACAGTTAATAAGAGTGCCAGTAGACAATAGGGTAATGTTAGAGTTGCTAATGGTTTTTTTTCCTTGCTTAAAGCTGTGTGTGATGAGGAAGTGTC
Source organism: Rhamphochromis longiceps (assembly GCF_057381845.1). Taxonomy (NCBI): domain Eukaryota; kingdom Metazoa; phylum Chordata; class Actinopteri; order Cichliformes; family Cichlidae; genus Rhamphochromis; species Rhamphochromis longiceps. The sequence goes on along the minus strand of NC_140560.1, from coordinate 32,155,953 downwards.
TCATTTTCCAAGTCAGTTTTAGGGCTCTCTGGATGTGATAAACAGCTGCACTCTATGCAAGCCTTATGTTAATTACAGGGCATGAGTGATTGTGTTCATTGAAATTGTTGCCTCAAGTTTTATTAGAAGGAAAACATAGCCCCTTCTTTTAATAAAGTGTAATGCTTTATCCCATTCACTTTTAAAACATATAAAAGAAACATTTAAGCCTTGGATATCTCTTCATACATTATTCATGGACCACACTTCTTTATTTACTCGCTATCAACACACTCACATGAACTGATAGTCACTGTGGCACCATGCAGACATTAACACGAAACCATGTTTTCTGTCTGTTTTGCTCCATGTACAAACTAAAGGAAAGCAAGTATACAGAATATCTGTTTTTTAAACATTACTTTTAGTAAGAGACATGAAGCCCCCATTTACAAAAAAAGGGCAATGACCCTCTGCCATCATGCTGTTTAATAAATTATAGTTACCTATCTAACTGACCTTCCGCAACATCGAAATTGAGAACAGAAGAAAACTTTTTGCTTTGGATTTTCTTGTGGAATAGTTGTATACAGTCTAAAAGTACACAAGGGAAAAGTCAAACTTCTACACTGGCCAGAGATATAAAACAGACCCCTTCAATAGAAAACTCTGGGGTGGAGCGTGTTTTTCGTTTCTCCACACAGAGATACAGAAACCCCGTTTTCAAAGAAAGGGAAGCTTATGAACACTGCTGCCAGGAGCAGAGATGGACAGGGAGACAACTGGATAATGAGAGGCTTTTCACCATTTACTCCTTATTAATGGGCATTCCCAAATAACATAGTCATTTGTGGTATTCTGTTCCTTCTCAGTAATGTTTGTTAATATGTATTATTACTGAATTTTAATTTGTCATTCAGTTGCATCAATGAAACATCCAATGCAGCTGGAGGTTTGACAGGGGCATTTTGCATCAGTGCCTGTTTACACTAAGCATTGTCTTATTGGATCAAATTGCAACTGTGTGTGTGTGCATGTGTGTGTGTGTGTGTGTGCTCTCATTAAATCAAGCATGACAATTGTTTTTCTACAACATTTCCTCTGCATTCCCCAAAATATTGTAAATGCTCAAATGAGCGTTCCATTTCGATTTAAACAATGTGCAGCAATGGAAGCATGATCTGTTTGCTCAATAAATGTATTAAATTAAGCGCTTGGTCATAATATTACAATTAGTTGTAATTTCACAGTTGGTTTCAGGTTTGCTAAATGCTTCCAGAAACTGCTTTATCCAATTAGGAGAATAAATTAATTATAGGTTTAAATTTATTGTCACACAATTAACAAAAGAAAAAAAGTCAAATTATTGAAATTAAAGAGTTGGAAAATGGAATGTTTGATACATGTTTCTTCAAAATAATTATTTAACTGGTTATTAGAATACTTAGCTACAAATTTAGTGTTTACCAGCAAATGAATTAATACTTCTGCTGTTAAGTCAGCCTCTTGTCATTCTCAAGGCAGTAAACACTGCCTTGAGAATGATTGAATAAATCTATTAAATGAACACATTTGAGAATATAAATATATCTGCATAATGGGAAGACAAAGAAGAAAATAAGGCAGTCTGAAACATTTGAAGAGTGTTTCAGACTGCCCTATTCAAACTTATGGACATAAGTTTGAATTTTTATTGCATGAAAGGACAAGAACATGGCTGTAAAGTGCAACACGCCATTGCTAACTTGGCATCTGCCAAGTGAGCTACCAAGTAGCATGCTGCTAAGACAAAGCTTAGAGCACAGAACCCTTAAATTTCAATAGGTTAGAAAAGCAGGGATGAGCACAAATACTATATAGAAATACTTTTGGGGTTGTAGCCTCCATCTCTATCACTCTATCACTATCTCTACTTTTAAGATTAGGCTTAAAACTTTCATATTTCAGCATATAGTTAGGGCTGAACCCTGAATCCTCCCTTAGTTATGCTGCAATAGGTGTAGACTGCTGGGAGATTCCCATGATGCATTGAGTTTTTCCTTTTCAGTCACCTTCCTCACTCAACATGTGTTTATAGACCTCTCTGCTGAATCCCACTTGTTATTAATCTCTGGCTCTCGTCCACAGCATGTCTTTTATCCTGTCTTCCTTCTCTCACCCCAATCGGTTGTAGCAGATGGCCCCGCCCCTCCCTGAGCCTGGTTCTTTCTTCCTGTTAAAAGGGAATTTTTCCTTCCCACTGTCGCCAAAGTGCTTGCTCATAGGGGGTAATATGATTGTTGGGTTTTTCTCTGTATGTATTATTGTAGGGTCTACCTTACAATATAAAGCACCTTGAGGCATCTGTTGTTGTCATTTGGCGCTATATAAATAAAATTGAATTGAAGTGGATTGAATCTCTACCCTGATACCTGTTTAGACAGTACATTTGTTGTGGCCACAAGATTTCACTTTGGCCTTTTTTTTAACCTTACAGCCAGCTCTGGTTATATTTCTGGTAACAATAAAATGAAACTCTTGTGTATTCCTTTTTTAGGATGTGGATTTATGTCAGTGTGTGAGTGTCTAAGCCTAATGTTTGTATTGTTAACTGGTCATCTGGACATGTCTTGATGTAAGGAGAAAATAGGTCATGTTACGTATGTGAAGTAATACTGGAGATTAAAAGGGAAGGTAAAAAGTCAGTGAAAATGAAACAATTTAGCAACACTCAAACATTCTGGCACTTTGCAGCTCTATAAAAGACCATGTTATTTTGACGTCTCTGAAATTGCTACAGCACCTGCTAATCTCTGCAATGCCATGGATATCTGCCATAAAATCGCAGTTTGTGATGCCCTGTAATGACAGGACATTAAAGCTACAACCATTAGAAGCTCCAATAGCTGTAGGATTTGTAAAAAAAAATATGCCTACATTAAAATGTATGCCAGGAAGGCTATGCGTTTACATTGCAAAAAGTATTTTAATGTAACATAATCTATTTAAGTATTGCAAGAAAGAAACTGCAAAGTAGAATAGGCTGAACGTGATTAATGGATGGAAACAGAACTTTTGTTAAAAAGAGAAAACCCAGCAGGCAGGCAGTGAGTGATGTGTCTTCCAAAACTATCATTTAAGTACACTAAAACAACAGAGAAACGGAGGAATAAAGGCCCATCTGTTCCTAATACACCCTTATGTTCATAATTAATAACCATAGTTTGAGGATTTAGGGTACTTTTCATTTCTTAATGTACTGTTGTGAATGTGGGTCTTGACAGAGAAGAACTGTCAGTCCAGAGCCTCTTCATCATTTAGCGTGAGTATGGGAGATTTGGACAAGTATTACTGAACATGGCACAATGATTAATTACCAGCTCTCTTAATTGACCGGTTCTCCTAAAAATACACCATGAGCTCCTGGACTCGTGATATTTGAGGTTAGATTCTGAAGGCAGGGATAACTAAAAGGCTAAATGAATGCAACGGATTGGGTGATATTTGTGGTTCAAGCCCCATCTCAGACTGTTCACGCTTTGTCTCTCATGATATTGTGAATGTTACAGTGTTGCAGGAATATAGTGGTACTGTTTTTATTATGATGCGCGTTTCCAGCAGCTGCACCTTCTCGGCCCTGCAGCTTTTACCTGCTACTTAGTATGGCTGTCACATTTGAGGACTGTTTCTAACCTTGCCCCTAGTGAGTGCAAGGCCAAAAAAAATATTATTAAAGCACCAAACCAAAGCCTGCATATGAACCACAGCTGGAACGAAAAAATGTATTCTGAAACCAAACTGAAGAACTCCTTATATTTCTTTTTAAAATTACTCTTCGAAACCTGTTTCTGATTCCATTTTAAATATTCCAGGCATCTGTTGTTACGATGCTCCATATGAGGGGAAAACATGCACAGGTATGGCTGAAGACAATGGGATAGGGAAATGCCAAGGGAGGATTTGGAATCAGAAATGAATGTTGAATATTTGGCAGGAATTTCTTTCTGAAGGGATTTGTTTTTCATTACTGTTTTGGTTGACGACTCTCCAGGCTTGCTCACTGCAGGTAGAATTCATTTTATACACACATCTGTGAAAAGACAGAGGAAGGAAAGACTAAACAGGAGAGAAGGTGAGATGTCTATTTCTGAAATGAGAGCTTATCACTGGTGTTTGATGAGGTGGCTGCACATTGGACGAAGGAGGTGATTTCCATGACTGATGAGCCATCCACTGTGTCTGAGTGGAAATTACTTTAGCGCCCACTTTAGTTAGTATGATTTTGCTCCCTAAACCTCTAAGTGCCTTTTAGAAGTTTCATTTGTTTTGTTTTTTTTCATCTTTTTTTCTTTCTTCTCATTTTGTTTTAATAACTTAAATAATTTTTAAGGCGTTACAACTTTCAACTATTAAGGTTGCCAAGTGCAGTTTGAAACAACTGCTAGCACAGCTTTAGAGTCTTGTGTCTTTTTGGTTCATTATATGGCAACATGGTGGGTCAGGGGTTAGCAGTATTGAGTCAAAAGTGTCCTGGGTTTGTACCTGAGATGGTCCTCTGTGTGGTGTCTACATGTTCTCCACTGGTCATGTGACACTAGACAAGTATTTGCAGTCACACTTATGCATATATCAGTGCATAGACAATAACTGTATTACATTTTTCATCTTGGTTTTTGCAACAGTTACCAGTTTCTAGTGACATTATCAGAGCCAAAAGAAAGAAGACATATATGTAATATCCAGCATCCCACCATGTCATGGAGTCTTAGAGGGCTTAAGGGTCTGTGACACTGTGTCAGAATTTCAGCTTGGGACTGTTTTCGATTTGACAATGGATAGTTATGTCTATAAATAAACGTTGTTGCTTCTGCCCTATATCAACATAGTGGCTGTATATTAAGAGGAGGGAAATCTATTATCACAAAGATGAAATATACCAAGATATATTATCATGAAAGTATTGTTAAACTGTTGAAATGTTTAGCTGTATGCAATACATTGGGATTTACTGCAGTTTACCACGTTTGTTCAACGGCAAATGATGTCTCCAATATAAACTTTGTCAACATCTGTTCTGTCTGACACAATAAACTTCTCACTCTTTCTCTCACTTCACTCAGTTTTATTACGACAAAATGAGATTGTGAAGCTGACGCAACATTGACCAACGCTGGCATTAAAGTCTATCATAAACCTGGCAAACCGAACAGTTTGTATTATAGTCTAGTTTGTCTTAACTGAATGCAATGCATGTGAGGACTACTTTGCTATTGCAGGTATTTTGAAGGTGAGAAAACAGCTGCTAGTCCTCTGTGAGATAATTTGGTACAGTCGCATATGAATCCACAGCCTGAAACTTCCACGCATTGCAAGTCTGCGCTACAGTCTGCGAAAAAGCGTAGTGATGATGTCACATATCTGCGTTCCAGTGTCTTGAGCATGTGCCAAGAGTACTCGTCTTCCACAACTTTGTGTGGATGGAGGTTTTTGTACATATAATAGGTGATGGATTGCATTATATAAGTGATAGAGTTATGTTAGACACTGGGACTGTTGTGGAGGGCTGCAGCAATATGCTGTTTACCTTGTTGGAGCTGACCTGTACAACAGTCCCAGTTTCTCATGTGGGCCCTTGGGAAAATTCATTTCCCACTTGTGTTTTAGGCTTATTTTGTCATGCGCTGTGGCACGCGTGCACAAAAGGGTCCAGACGCAGACTCAAGCGCTAGCAGAAAATGACACTTTATTATAACAACAAAAGGCGACCCGGGAAAACCAGAGGAGCAAAACGAGGAACTAAAAAACCCGGGGAAACAATGACGCGAGGAAGCCGGAATCGGGACCGTGGTGACAGCTTACAATAAATTGAGCATTATGAGGTTGAAAATCTTGGAGGTGACTCTGCATAATGTGCAGCAGCATTAGCACGAAAGCCAAGAGTCTTTTGTCTTTGTCACAATTTTTGAATGTGATTGAGGAAGTAAGTGGTTGGAAAACTTAAAAGTAAAACTATGTAGCAGAACAATTCAATTATGACTTCAGTGAAAAGCCTGGCAAATCAAAGCATTATATAATATATTAAAACTATTCTGTGGGTTTTACTGCTTTGGCAGAATTAAAGTATGATTGGATGGAAAACACGAGTATAGATTTGGTGTTTTATAGGCAGAGGCTGCGATTAAACCCATGGGAATTCCATCCACAGACATTGAAGTGAACCATGCTGAAAGTCAAACTCTAGCAGCATTACCCTAGTGCTTGTGCACCATGAATTATTCTTCACATGCTGTTTTGTATTTTTAGCTGATTGTTACTGAGTGTGCTGCTTGCCTTTAATATTTTCTCAGCTGGAGTAATTAACTTATTTTCCCCCTACTCTGCCAATGCCACGCTTTTATCCCATACTGTTAGGAAAACATACAATCAGCCAAAGGCTCTAATCCACTGAGCTCTCTCACAGACTCCAATAAGATCTGTAATGGTGAGTCTGAGCCTTTTTATTGTATACTCCGCATAACACTCTATTGTGGTCTTTTGTGTTTTTCTGGCATTTTCCTCTTAGTCATGCCCAACATTTTTTGGAAAAGATAGTTGTCCTCTAATGATTTTCAGGTTTAAACTGCTGGTTCATGAGTGTATGCACAATAAAGATTACAATAGCCCCTAACAGGAATAAAACAACTAGGGTTTTTTGAATGGTACTAATGTATGGAACAAAGATGGCGCGCCTTGATTTTGATAGACATGCTACTCATGCAACACAAGTAGTAACAAGGAGTTGTTCTGAAAGATTGTAGCACGATGAACAGCCTTTCAAAGAGGGGGCAAACTGGCACAGAATGGCCATCTTGGATTCGTATTTTGAGTTTAAAAGGTGGCAGACAAAAGGTTAAGCATGAGATTTTAGCTCTGGTTTTATTTGTGCTTGCCTGAACATATTCTGAAGGAGAAAAGCCCATTTATGCTGTTATGTACTTTACAGTGCATACGACCATTTCTCATATTTTCCTTTTCACCTTTTAAAAGTGCTAAATGCTTAAAGTAACACCCTTTACTTGAGCTCTTACCACTTCTGTCCAGGCATGTGTCAAGCCATTATCTATACTGCAGCGTTAACTGGCTCTTTAGCTCGGGGAGAAAGAAAATCCACAAATGGATCACAGTTCATTGGCTGAAACTGTCTCCTGGCATGTTCTCTGGGGTGTGGAGTTTGGAAATGTGTAGAAATGTTGCTCCACTCCTCACCCACTGGGGAGAACATCTTCCTGTACCCCAGTGGTGTCCTGTATTTTCAGGAAATGGCTGCGAGCTGACCTGGTTTAGCTCTCCCTCAGAGAGGAAATGTCAGCTCCAAAAAAGCTGGCAGGAACAAAAGCTCAGTTTGTTAGGTTTCCTTGATGAATTTGTGATGACTATACTCTCTCTGAGCTAAAGGGTATTAATATTTATGTCTAGAGGTGCAACACAATGCTGGCAGGCTGAAAGAGCTCAAATGGCTTTGTGTTTTAGTTACTGAATGATATAATCACATTTACAAAAGCAGCTACATTCAAGTTATTAATTTCAAATTAAGGCGCATCTGTAGCATGTGTCATGAATGAGTCATGATGTTGGCTATTATTTAAAAATTCCAGTTATGACATTTTAGCCATTTTATAGACCAGAGGCTAGAATTTAGCTTTGACAATGATGGCGTGTTTTTAGTTCAATTACTTTGGACCCAACTGAAATAGTGTAATAACCTTTAGTTGCAGGTTTTTGACATAATCTGAGTAATCACTTTGGTGGTTTCATTACTTTTCATTGAAAGTGTTCTTCAAACTGTTCCAGGTAACCCCAGCTTTACTTTTGTGTTGAGTGCAATTGTTAGCTCACAAAGACACTAAACTGAATAGCAAATCTTATACCTGTAAGTAAACCAAAGTGGTTGCGGTAACTTCATAATAAAGACAAGCTACATGGGTAATCCAATGTTTCAGTGACGACGTATGAATCCAAACTACTCTGCGTTTATATTAAGGCTCTTGTGTTTTTAACTTGTTTTAATGCTCTTGTGCTATTTAATCTGACCAAGCCCCTAAAACAGTCAGTGATCACTGTCGACCTCTGTTCTTTTTGTTATCACTATTCCCTTTAAAGCTCAGTTTTTCAAACCTTACTATGTAACTACAGCCCAGCCCATGCAGCAGTATATGAATGACTAACCTCGTATTGTGGATGGATTCCTCTCAGTTGTTCTCCTGGCTGAAGTTTGGTCCCTTTAGAGCATCCTGCCATGCAATTGCATTTGTCCCTGACCATCAACTTTTGTGGAAAAAAGTTACCGTTCATCCTCAAGCTTCACTGTGCGAATGTGTTTATATAATGCTCTGTAGCTAGCGATCATGTAGCACATCATTATATACCAGCTAGTCCAACTTCAGTAACCCTAAAAACGCCACTGCTGTTAAGTTTTCTGTCTTAATTTATGTTGGAGGTGATAGCAGAGCTGTACGTTTTGATTTTTCAGAAATCGCTCAGTCAAAACATGCTATCATGTTTAGATGGAAACTAAGGAGATAACTTCCTTCTAACTTTTAACTCCGTTAAACTTCATAAATTCTGTTTTCATGGATGCCTGGATGTTAAACTTAATTGTTACACCTGGTAGAGCAGCCACACTGATCATTTTATTAAAGATAAAAGAATTTAGACAGTTTTTAACTCTCAGTGATGCCGCAGTGTTGGTTTGACTTTGGGACCTGAAGCGGATGGAGTTTGGACCCAGAAACAGCTAATGCCGTCAGACTTGGATAGCCACTAAATTCTTAAATTAGTGTAAAATTGATTAGTATTGGAAATGTACTGCAAGCCTATAGAGTTTTGTTGTTCCTAAGAAATGATGCCACAAATATATAACAGTATTTTAGTGCAATGAAAACATTTATCCCATTTATCTTTTTTTACTGGAAGGATTACTGCAGAGTCCTCTTGTGCTGAAGGCATAAAGTTCTCTAATTAACTGTAAGACGCAAACACTTAAACAGAGTTCATATAATCATGACCAGAGACCTTGTGTTTTTCAGTGGGTTTGCATAAAACAAATATGGAAACATAAAACCACTATCTGCCGAGGATAGTTTAACACAGGATTGGTTCCATAATAGCATGCCGAGTCTTGTCATTTTATCTGATGGCACCTCAGCATGGTGATATAACATCTATTTTGGAGACAGAAAGAATTGCACCTAAGGTACAAACACACTTCCCCTTTGATGTTCTCACATGCCAGTATGATGATTACCCCCTGACACTCTGGTAAAGAAATTTAGGGGTTGTTTATGAAGTGTAATATTACACCAAACAGAATCACAGCTTCTTCAGCATATCTACAGTAGATCTTAACATCAGTTTATGAAAACCCCAATGAATTGGAGGATTTTACTCTTGGAGAAAGGCGTAGAATGAGGTTCATATCTGGTCAGGTAATGATATAAATTCACTGCCCTACTACAGAGTTATTTGAAGCATAGCTTTTCTTCTATAAACCTACAAAAAATGTCAAAAATATGTTTGGGGTGTAACAGGAATATATATACCAAGAGGGAACTCGCTTTGCATGATTTGCAATGACTTGTCTCTGACTACGATAATAATAATCCTACATAGAGAGAGAGATAAAGACTAAACAACAAATAAATAATTTCCTGCTTTTAATAGCTAGATTCTTACTTCCTTTCTCAACCTGTATTAAAAATGTATTAGGAAATGAGAAATTTGTTTTGAATGACTTCAGTGACCGCATTGGAAATGTCCTCATGCTGTCACCAGAAATAATAAACGTGCCATTATGAGAATATAAGGACAATATTTTGGTCCTTTATGTGGTAGTGCAGGACAGCCACAAAAAATGATTATGCACAGCTCATCCTAAAGCAATTTCTTTGCATCTGTTAACTATTATTTGTTGTTTGACAAGGTAGGTATGTGAGGTTCTTCTGCTAGTCAGGGTTTATTCTTTAGCTCTGTCTTCAAGAGGATGTAATAAGAGGGAGCACAGACTATGCTGTGAAAAAGAAAACAGAGAAACCTAGAATTTAAAGACATTACCATAACTTTATTCTTGAGCTTTTTTTTTTTTTTTTTTAACTTAATCTTTAGTTACTTTCTGCAGACCTCATAGCCTGAAGTGCATGCTTCTATTCATCATTTCATTCATTCATTTAATTTAGCTTAGTCTGATTCTTAAGATATGTGGAGACTGGGAAAACTATTTTAGGACTTTATTCAGACTGGAAATAAATATCTGTTTCTAGAGTTTTAATTGCTTGGAATTAATAGCAATGCGATGGTAACGATATTCATGGATATAATAACTGATGGTTAAGAACGTTTTACAGTGTTGGGGATGAAGTCAACAGAGTGAAATTAGTTTTCTTGTTCTTTTTAGTCTTGTTCTTTAGCCCCGTTTCAGTGTCATGTCTCTGTTCTGTCTCTTTTCTGTTGCCTGCTCGTAGAAGTCTTGACGTTTAAAGAGCCATCGCAGTGCAAAATCTCAATAGCAGTAATCCATTGCCTGTCTAATAGACCGGGCACACCCCCCACTTTTAAAATGCCTACCCTGCTTTTAACAGGAGGCATTTTCATATTTGCAATGTCCTTAATCACAGCCTGTACCTACAGGCTCGGCACTTTGTCCTTTTGAATTGATGGTACTTGTGTAGTCGCTGATATTTTTGTTGCAAAATTCTCTTGTAAAAGAAGAAATATGTCCCATTGAAACGGTTGGCTATTTGAGACCTACTGAGCCAGTACGTATTTCATCTTTGAATCTGTCCTTCCAATAAAGGTTTACATACTCATACACAATACTTTAGCCTTTTTCATAACTTAAAGGATGAGAGTGTATTTTTTTTGTTGTTGCTGTTGAATAAAAGATAAGCAGGAACTTGAAATAATTCTTTATAAATTTATCATTGTCATCACTTTGTCTCAAAAAGCCAGAGTTTTTGAAACAGAAAAGAGACAGAACAGAGACATGACACTGAAACGGGACTAAAGAACAAGACTAAAAAGAACAAGAAAACTAATTTCACTCTGTTGACTTCATCCCCAACACTGTAAAACGTTCTTAACCATCAGTTATTATATCCATGAATATCGTTACCATCGCATTGCTATTAATTCCAAGCAATTAAAACTCTAGAAACAGATATTTATTTCCAGTCTGAATAAAGTCCTAAAATAGTTTTCCCAGTCTCCACATATCTTGAGAATCAGACTAAGCTAAATTAAATGAATGAATGAAATGATGAATAGAAGCATGCACTTCAGTCTATGAGGTCTGCAGAAACTAACCAAAGATTAAGTAAAAAAAAAAAAAAAAAACAGCTCAAGAATAAAATTATGGTAATGTCTTTAAATTCTAGGTTTCTCTGTTTTCTTTTTCACAGCATAGTCTGTGCTCCCTCTTATTACATCCTCTTGAAGACAGAGCTAAAGAATAAACCCTGACTAGCAGAAGAACCTCACATACCTACCTTGTCAAACAACAAATAATAGTTAACAGATGCAAAGAAATTGCTTTAGGATGAGCTTTGCTGTGCATTCTTTATGAATTTATCATTGTCATCACTTTGGCCTGCTTCACTTTTCAACGTTGCTTTAGTTTGAAGCTTGCTGACATTAATTTATGCACAACTCTCTTAATGTCTTCTATAGCATGTCATTCTGGATGCACTTTGACTGAACCATTGCCATATTTTTCAGACATTCTGTTGTATATTTGCTTCTGCGCCTGAGATCATGATTCTGTAGCACGACCCAGTTTCAACCGAGCTTTAGCTTTTGGACAAGATGGCCTCTCATTTCACTCAAGGATACTTTAGTATGCAGTGTACTTTAAGTGCAGGTTGTCTCAATGACTCCAAGGTAAACAGGTCCTGTGGCTACATCGTCATGCCTAAACTGCTATCTCGGACAATTAGCATTGGTTGTTTGTTCTTATATGCTGTTGTTTGTTTTTATTTGGGGTTTTTTGCCAAATCTGCTACTTTACATTAAGACTTGACTTTGTCATTTTGTTCTCATCTGTCAAACTACTTTTGCAGAGCTGGTCATACATTGTTAAAGGAAAGAAAAGAAACCCTCAGGTTTTCTCAACTTTTCACTGTTGTTATTGACCTGAGATTTTAGTTTTTAGACAAACATTCTGGTTGTTTGAATTTTTCTAGCTTGAATAACTAAAACATTCCTATAAAGTTAACAATAAAATTCTGTCCTCAATATCATGTATTTCTCATTGAATAAAAGAAGAAATTTTTTGGGGGTAAAAAAGAAAACGTGTTAGGTAAGTAAACTATCCACTATGCTATCAAAGCAAATAGACATTTCTCATGACAGACAGTTATTAATGTTGCTACAGTTGTAATTAAGGAATGCTGATTAAATATATATCTATTATCAAGTTCATTCAAAAGTTCATTTAAAGAATTTCAGCTCTTTAGCGTTTCTTAAAAGAAAATGTATCAGCTTTGAAAACACATATTATAGGTTTAAAGTTTTAACTGGAGTGAAGGTTAGGACTGGAAAGCATTTGTTTGTTGCCAGCAGTGTTGGGAAGGTTTTAAATGTATTCCACTACAGATTACAGATTACATGCCCCAAAATGTATTTTGTAACACATATAGAAAACGTTACTCAATGAGAGTAACGTATTCTGAATACTTTGGATTACTTAATATATTATCATGCTTTTTACAACTACATGAATGCACTATTGCTGTGTGATGTATTACTATTACTGAAGGTTACTCGCCATACCAATACCTACTAGATTTTTAAATTATATAATTTATAAATATAAAATCAGTAGCAGTAGGGTGGACATCAGGAAAGGCTGCACTTTTTGCAGCAATCTCATATAGAAAACTATTTCTGTATCAGTAATATGTTTTCTTTTTGTCTGCTTTCAGAACTGCATATGATTATTTGCAGCTATCAGTTGTAATGCGGCCTTCATTAAAAACTAATAAATCACACAGCAATAGTACATGGAAAATACTGAAGTGGCACATAACCCAGGTAGCTACCACAACTAAAACAAGGTACTGTATTTTCTGGACTATAAGCCGCTACTTTTTTTCCTAGGTTTTGAGCCATGAGGCTTATACAAAGGTGTGGCTATTCTGTGGATTCTTCTTCCACCACCAGGGGCGCTCTAACCAGAATTAGAATCAAAAACAAGATAGACGAAAAATCAATGCAAAGAAGAATACGCTACTTTTTCTTTAGCAGATAGAACACGCATGACAAATTACCAACTGGTAATTATTTTCAAATCCTCGCCCCTTCATCATGGAAAACACACGAAGAAGTTTGTATGATGCAAGTTTTAAGTTGAAGGCCATCGATCTTGCTATCCAGGAGGGAAACCACGCTGCTGCACGCAAGCTTAGCGTCAATGACTCTATGGTGCGATGTTGGAGGTGGCAGCGGGAAGAGCTAATGCAATGCCAAAAGTCGAGAAAAGCTTTCAGAGGACATAAAAGCAGGTGGCCTGAACTTGAAAATGTCCTGGAAGACTGGGTGAACACACAGAGAGCAGGTGGCCAAGGTGTATCCACTGTACAGATCCGACTGAAAGCCAATTACCCGCGAAATGAATATTGAAGATTTCAAAGCTGGGCCGTCATGGTGTTTCAGAGTTATGAGACGTAAAAACCTGTCCATCAGGGCACGGACCACTCTCTGTCAGCAACTCCCCCCTGACTATCAGGAAAAAGTTGAAAACTTCCACAAATTTGTTGAAACAAAGATACAAGAAAACTCCATCGAACCAGACGACATAATCAATATGGATGAAGTACCTTTAACGTTTGATCTGCCTCTGAACAGGACTGTTAACAAGACAGGTGCATCATCCGTGTTGTTGAAAACAACAGGCCATGAGAGGACGCACTTCACCTGCGTTCTGGCATGCACGACAACCGGACAAAAACTTCTACCAATGGTGATTTGCAGCCACTTGACATCAGTGTAAATCGGGCATTTAAAGCTGCACTATGGGTTGAGTGGGAGACTTGGATGACAAGCGGTGAAAAGTCATTCACAAAAACTGGCCGCATGCGAAAAGCATCCATTTCTGATGTCTGTAAGTGGATCCTAAAAGCGTGGAGTGCTGTGAAAGAATCCACCATCACCAACGGGTTCCGAAAGGCTGGACTGCTGCGCAATGAGAGCGGCGCACCTTCAGAGCCAACTTCACCGGAGGATGACAGTGAAACGGAGAACGAGACTGATGTGAAAAACAACAAAAACTCCCTGATAACGACTGTGTTTAGTCTGTTCCTTCCCATTCCATGCAAGGCCACCTGGGTTGGCTGGAAGACTGTTTACTTAGCCTGGCAGGGCAAAGGACACTGTCTCAGCTGAACTATGGACACGCACACACATACATATACACTGATAAGCACTCACTCATTCATCACCCTCCCTACCCTGGATCCAACGCCTCCTCCCATGCTTATCTCCCATCCGATGTGGACACCGGATCAGTTGGAGGCGCAATCGAAGATTGCAGCGGTCCCAGATCAGCTGTACACACTGGAATACTCTCCCATGTTGCTTGTCTGTGTTTATTGTGCTATGGTGTGTTGAAATCTGTGCATTCCTGTATTATCCTTTTGTGTTACACATTTCGATGTTTTTTTTCCCTTGCTACCTAGCCTGACCTGTCTCCCCAATGTGATGTTTGTGTATTGTATGTACGGTCGGCAAGATCTGTCATCTCGGTTGTGGGCAACTGCAACTGACAAATAAAGGCTATCTCATCTCATCTCATCTCATCTCATCTCATCTCATGGAGACAGATGTGATGAAGCCATTGTTCAGAAAGAATCTGTTCAGGTACATACATGTACATTTACAGTACAAAATCGTTCTGTACATGCAGTAAATATCTAATTTTTCAACATAGATATCTGCGGCTTATAGCTGGGTGCAGCTTTTATATCTTTTTAAAAAAAAAAAAAAAAAAAAAAAAAGCGGATGCGGCTTATATACAGGTGCGCTCTATTGTCCAGAAAATACGGTAGTTGCAGTAGGCTAACTTTAGTTTTTAAAAAAGAACTTACTTCCAGCTGAAAGCAGCTTGTTTGCTGCCAAACAGAGGGCCACTTTAGTCTTCAAGTAGAAAAAAAAGACATCTAAAGACTTCTTCTAAAACTTAGAACAAGACTAAAACAACACACTTTGCACAAGGCAAAGCAAAGATTTTAACTTATAAGGAGAAGAAGAGCAATGCTTACATGCCAGCAATACTGACTGCATCCTCTAATGAGGGTTTGACAGATTTAATTTTAGCAAAGTTCATTAACGTTAGTCAGTTTTAACTAGAATTGTTATTTTCTAGCAAGCACACCCTTTTTTTTCACAGTTGAATAAAAGCCACGTTCACCACTGAGTGCCTTTGGCTGATGGGGAGATGGATCACTTCACTTTTGTTGATACCAGTTTTATTATCTTGAAAGCCTGTAGTGGATAGCCTCATTTTAATGTACAAGGCAGTATTTAATTAAATGAGGGGAAAAATAAAAAGGGGGGTTAATTGAACCGTTAGTCATTTGATGTTAGCTTAATGTTCTTTGTGCTTGACTGACTTGTGCAGTCTTTCACAAAATGCTTCCTTTTTCAAAAGTAATATATTCAGATTTTCACCTCTTAACATACAGTTCTTTCTTCTCCATATTTAATAAATCACACTAGAAGTATCACATTTAGGCACGTGCACAGGTACCCCAGGTAGTGCTCAATCACCTGCTCTTACTTGGTATTGTGCCCTCTTAGCGAACATTTTTGTCTTCAGTTTATGCTAGTTAAAGATTTTAATTTTGGCCCTTGGCATCATTTTCTATTTAAAAGCATGTAATAATTATCCATTGTATTTTTTATAATTCTGCCCTTGTCCTGGTCCCTCCTACTACATTCCTGTTGCCATTAGAGGACCCCAAGGAGCAGTATGCCATCACTGACCTGCCTTTATAGTAATTGGTGGCAGTCAGGTAATAATAATAATTGCCCTGGTCTTGTCCTTTGTGAAACTAAAATACTACTTATAACTATTTATGTTATCATACTTAAAAAAATGCAGTACTGACATCAAGTATAAGCAATATTAGTCACCATTAAGTAAGAAAGAAAACTAGATTTCAAATGTACAAGTAAACTCCATTAGACTCTTTGTCTGACACCAGAAAGAACAATGTAATTGTTAGTCAATGCAAATATTCAGATGCCAGAAACTGGAGGCAAAGATGTCAACTTACTGAATTTCTGGGAATTTTAATAGAACTTTTCATCTTTTTCATTGCTAATGGATGTAGATGAAAACATCTTTTGGATTTTTATGAACTCGCAAGCATGCACTGTGTCTGATGAAAAGACAATGTACACATCTGGTCACCGTGCGTGCACAAATAAATTACCTGATTTGTGCTGTGGGCACGCCACAGAAAAACAGCTTTCTCTCTGAGTGGACTGTTCAGCAACACAAGCAAGAATACATTAATACCTGTGAGACATGAACAAGCAGCACGACGTGTGTGAGTCTGAACTGCTGCACAGTAAAAACAAAAAACAACAAAAATGGTCAAAGATGAAGAAGTCAGTTTGTGCATGAATTCCAGACTGGTTTGGGTAATTGGTCCAGCAGCTGACTGAAACATTACAAGCATTCACAGACAAGGAACAAGTGCAAAAATACAAGTTCAGCTTGAAGTATAAGTCACTTATTTATCTAGCCTATATACATTTTTTTATTTAAAGCTAGACATTTTAAATGAGAATAAGAAAGAAAAGTGTTTCTTTGTGCCCCCTTTTCCCTGTTAATGCCCTATTGGCCCCCCTAGCTAAACTTTGCTAGTTCCGCCCCTGCACAGTTACCAGCCGTCAGCTATGTAGAAAAAGATCCTGGTGTAGAAACTAATATTAAATAAATTCTAACAACAGATTATCAAGCTTAAACGCGCTGGTGTTGTTTAGCTGCTGGTTTCCTCTTTCTGGTGCAAAGTGGGCCAAAAACAAACAAGAGAGACGGCCTAGCGACAGAAAAGCCGATCAGCTGATCATTAAGCAGTTTCATGATTGAAGTAGCAACAGGAGAGGGAGGGAGAGAGAAGAGGCAGTTGCTCCATATATCGGTTGTTAAGCTTAACGTGGGAATGCTTTACAAACATTCAGAGATTAACTTACACACTTGCTTTACTTCTCTGGGATAACTTTCTTGGAGATGAAATTTGGTAGCGAGGCTCCAAATATTCAACAAGACCACCGACAGGTCTCACACGCCACAGCCGCTCTATCACGTGACGCGTACTGCTCCGAAGTGCTAAGGTTATGAGCCGAGTTACGCCATGTCACAAGTTTTGTGAGGTGCTTTCCTGATATTTAATGGATCGGATTACATTTTTTATTACTCTCCGATATCTGATCCAGTAATTTAGGTCAGTATCGGACAGATACCGACAGATCAGATCGGTCCATCTCTAGTTTTATTACAGATCAGTATTGATTTCAATTTGCCAATTTGCAGCACAGTGCCAAGAAAGGACAAGTTGATTCCTATTCTTATTATAAATTTAGAAAAAAAATAGGAAAGCACCATTGTCTCTATATAAACTGATTGAAATCTTGATTATTAATGTGTTGATGTTTTTAATCTGTTAGACTTTCTGTTAGAGTTTTGTAAGTAAATAAAAGGTGTGCTATGATATCAGTTTTGTCCAAATTAATGGTAAGATTGTCATCTCTCAGCTTTGCTGTCATTGCAGCGTATAATGAGCTTCAGAGGACAGCCTGTGCTGCAGATTGTTTCTCCTTTCCCATGTGTTGAAATTCCTGTTGTCACAGGTTAAAAACAAGTTCTCCTCTGTAATGACAGTACTACCAGCTGTTTAATCTGAATTGTCCTCTAGCGGCTGGACAATCCCCCAAAGTAGCTTATATTTATGCAATTCACTTCACATTGATTCACACTTAGCAGAAAGTTGGTTTAATTATAACCATAAGTAGATTAACTTTTAAGATACGTGATAAACATATGCCCGCACTCTGCAGAATAAGTACACAAATCACTTGTTTATGCTCTGATAGTTGCTCAGTCTTCTGGTACATACAAGGTACCTCTCAGTGGAGTCAACTAATTGATTTTTCCCCCATTAAGCCCTCTGCGAGGACCAGCTGCAGGGTTTAAGAATTAACACACATCCAGGTGAAAGAGGAGTCACAACCTGCATGCTGTTCTTCCTTATTCAGTTTGTACTATATTTTGCATGAATAACTTGCTTTGCATGCAGTGTTCTAGGATAAGGAGACGCAAAACAGATGCAAGAAGTGAGATTAACTTAATTTTAGAGGAAAATTTTGTTGTTAATCACTTAACAAAATGCAATTTAAATGCAATGCACAGTTAAATATTCCTGTTGTAACGTCCTGTTTTAACATCTATATCAGCAGTAACAGATTTGTCTTAACTATTAAGTGAAATTCTTCATGGATTTGAAAAAGTTAACACAATCTGAAACACCCTTAAGCAAGTTAGTGAGTTGGCAGGCATTGCTTTTTCTTTTTCTTTCTTTTTTTCCTAAAGCCAGGATGTTTTTTTGGAACAACTGGCTGCTTGTCTGAGTGCATTATTATAATAAGTCATATTAACATCCAGAGGGGAAAAAAACCCTCATTTAGTACACTGGTGAAAATGCAAAGTCAATTCAAATTTTATTCAGCTCTTGAATGAGAATAAACATTAGCACCTTTATTTGTTGTCAGAAACATCAGGTTGAGATGAAGCTCAGTCACTTGCTTGGTTTTAGATAGATACGAAATAAGCTGAGTCACAAGTTACCACCTTTGTGAGTATTTCTGGCTTGAAATAACCTCTAGTCTGTTCATATTTATTTATTTAATCAGCTTTATCCGTCAGTAGTTTACATGTGTGCTTTGACTTTACCTGTTTCATCATTTTTTTTACACAATGTTGCACATCCCTACGTTTTCACAAATGTGCTAGGTACTGGCTTAGCACTACTGCTGGCACCAGTAATTAAATATAACCATGCTGCAGTTAGACTTAATCATCATTCATTACGCGAAGGGTAATACAGCATTTAACAGCAGAAAGACTCATTTTGCCAACAACATTTCAGTTTTAACATGTTACACTGCCTTTCTAAGCATTTCTAAAGCTCCCAAGTTTCACCCACCCAGCCCCATTTGTAGCTCAAAAATACATCAAATATGTTTACTCCATAACACCTGTTTACCTGTGTTATTTAGCCTGGTTTCAAATGGGCTGGTTTAGTGTTTGTTGGGAATATCTGCAGGTTGTTCAGGATGCTGGTGCAAGGCTTCTGACTAAGTAAGTACTCAGATGTCAGGCTGTTGCTGACCCAGCTGCATTGGCTCCACATCTACTCCAGAGTCTGTTTTAAGATTCTGGTTTTGACTTTTAGATCTCTGCATGGACTGGCACCAGCATACATCAGAGAACTTTTATATCCATACATCCTCAAGAGTTCCCCGGGGTCATGTGATTGGCCTGCTGGCTATACTGCATAGAAGGCTGAAAACTAAAGGAGACAGAGCTCTTGCAATAGTGACCCCCAGACTCTGGTACTCTCTCCCTCTGAGCATGAGATCTGTGGTTGCTGTGGGGCACACAGCTAAAACCAAAATTTTTTTAATTTTTATGTTTTAGCAATTTGTTGTGAAGCACTTTGAACTTTTTCTTGAAAGATGCTGTGCAATTACATTTTACTCACTTTATTAGCTTTAATTGACATGTGCTGCTGCCACCTTTGCCCCAATATAGCTGGTATTCTTAAATTGCAGTCAAGAATGTTTTCATGACATGACCTTCACGCTCATTCATTGATTACATGTATGTAATCCGCAGACAGGCAAAGCTCAACAGAAAAGGTATGACGAAAAGACCGCAACCCCAGTTGTTTAAAATCGAGCACATTTTCCAAAATGCATTGTCATCATTATCACCCTATGAAATTTGCTATGACTTATATAAACTGAAACCGCAGTCACGTTCAAAACTTAATGTCCTGGATCTTCCATTGCTCAGATGCCACGTTGCAGGAAAACTTGTGTTCACTCTTGGAGCCAAAAACAAAACATTTGGCGTGCTTTGCTCATAGCTGATACATTCTGCAGTTAACAGAAGCTGCTCTAGCAAAGAAATAAATCTGGTGGACTGCGAGGCAGCTGCTCATTTGGAACTTAAGAGGGCGGATATGTTCACCCGCCAGGGCGTAGTGCTTATCCGACTGACATCACCATGGACTGAATGGCTTATTCTGACACAGTCTTTTTGATATATGAAGAAAGAGGAAAAATCAGCAGATGGCTTTTGCTCATTTTGTTGCCCTGTACAAGCACTGGCCCCCCTTAAAACAATAATTAAGTGGAATTTGCATATTGTGTCCTTCCTGCTGAAATTATGGTCATGCATTAAAGCTTCAAAAGTTATTATTTCAGCTATTGCAGACTTCACTTTTAGTTGTGATGACTGAAGACTTGAGGGTGGAGCCTTTTGGAAAGCTTATGACAGCTGGAATGGGACAAACACGTTTTCACAGTCTAAGGAGTCTGGAAAGCATTGTACATGGTGGCCTTTGGCTGTTTATTCAGTTGTATGTGGCATTTTTACATCTAAAAGTGTGCAAGTTTGCTGATGTGTGAAGCATGGATGTGTGAAGCATGGTTAGACACCAGGGACAATGGCAGAGGAAACAGTATCGACTCAAGCAGCTTTAGTCTTTGAGGTGCCAGAAAGTGTTGTTATTTGAAGTCGCAACAGTGCCATAAATGACAGAACTAAGATGGAGCCAAGATGCACACAAGTCGCTGCATAGGCCTTGGTACACTTTCAGGACTTGAATCGTGGGAACAAACTTCCCGAGTGTCACTGCCTGCTGCGCATTTGCACTGGGGCTCCAAATGATAACACCCAGCCCTGACATAAAATTCCCTACACTGAGTCACTCATCAATTATACATGAGTCACTTTTGTGCTGTCTGAATGGAACATCTTCTTTCTTGGCTGTTTAATTCATTAAAACGAATGTGCAGCTCTGCAGAAACCATCTCTGCTTGACAGTTTGGGAATGCTAATTTCAGTTTGTTTATTCAACAGTGGAATAAATGATTAATAAGTTTTGTTTTGTTTTGAGTTTTTTTTTCCCTTATACTGGTTTGAATATAATGACCTAATTTTACATAGTGTGACAGTAAAAGCACAGCCGAGAAACACGCTATGGATACATCTCAGGAGGTTATCTTTCTTACTAGACTTGTCCCTTTTATTTCAAACCGATGTCTATGACATTAGCAGATATTTGAAGCGAGGAACGAGTCTACTGACAGGCTGAGAGGCTGCTGTTTTTGAATTCAGTGCTATATTCAGCACACCTTACTCAGTGATGAAATAATCAGGGGTGCTTGTCACTCACTGTTAGCCTTTCATACTGGAAGCTCTACAACACCAGTAGGGGGAGGACAATCATGCACAGTTTTGACGCTCATTAGATTTGATGGCTCTTTGAAAATGTTGTTACTCATTGTGTGTTAGTGTGCTATTTGGAGGGTTTATTTCCCGCATATTTATTTTCACCTGAAAATGTCCAGAACCCTCCAGAGTCCGTGACGCACTGAGCAGAAGTGATGTGTGTCATGAAAAGACTTGCTATTACTCTTCATTGCAAAACATAGTTATGCGACACATGGATGTGCTGCACACATGGTTTAAAGTTCAGATCTAGAGGAAGCTCTACAGCTTTAGGGTCATGACGAGTTGCCCTAACCCCTACAGTAAATGAATTTTATTTGATTTCACTATGAGGATCTCACAATACTGTGCCTTCATAAAATCCCAATCAAGTCTATTGCTCTGCATGGTGGAGCTACATTGTTCTCCAAAACACAAACTAAGCTAGGGCTGTGCGATATGACCAAAATCTCATATCCCGATATAAGACATCTATCGTCCCGATAACGATATAAATCACAAAAATGTAACATTTTCTGTATATTCTGTGAATCTCGGGTAGCTCGATTTGGGTGACGTGTTTCCAGCTGGGCGTCGTGTACCTGGAGTCGAGTGTTTTAACCGATGCGTGAAACGATACATTTTTAGACATTTTTGTAACGGCTGCCGTTTTCTTTGTGAGTATTTATTACACGGCGTGCTGCGGGGAAAAGCCTGTTCTAACGTTTGAGTCTAAGGTTTATTTTTTAGCACCTGGCGGCTCTTTTTTACTTCTCATCCGTAAATAATCAGCTCTTTCACGTGATTCAGTTTATTTTGAAAAGTCTCAACAGGATCTTGAGCTTTATTGTGAAAGGTTTATGTAGAACATAAACAAGCGGACGCACGATGGTGTTACCGTCGTTGTTACTAACGGGCGCTTGTCCGTCCGTAGTGTGGTTATATTAAATATAAGAGAAAGAGAGAATTTTAAGAAATTAATATAGCCACTACAGGGACCATCAAAACGATGAAAAAATATTGCCGTAAACAGTTTATTTTGCGACACCACAAAACAAACGATAGCGGAAAATGAAACAATAGACGTTTTTATATCGTCATCCGATATATATCGTTATATTGAACAGCCCTAAACTAACACATCACTTGTGACTTTATTACCATGAACATGGTCACTGTGATGTTTTTATCTCAATCCCAGACACATTGTCCTGCTATTGGAAATATTCACTGTTTTACTAAATGTATATTATTAAATGTGCAGTCCTGTGAGTCAAATAAAATATTTACTTTTGTTGGAATAACCTTTTTTTTTTTCCCCAATGCATCAAATTGGGCAGGGACATTGACAAAATGCATAGTTTGGCTTACTTACTTTTAGGGCTTGGGTATTAGCTGAAGCCCAAATGGCTGTCTGTGTTTAGTTTAAATTACAGTTGGTTTAGGTAGAGTACATAAGGTTTAAATTGCAGTATTTGAAACTGAGCCTTTCTCAAAGACATCACTGCATTTTACAAACTTTCCTAACAAGATGTGTTTAATGTGTTCAAAGCACATTATATTAACGTCAGGTTTAGGAAAGCTGTTTAGTACTTTCCTTAAATAAGCTTCTGTGCACAACCCAAAGACTGAATGTCAAGCTGCAACAGTTCTGCTGATAAATCCCACTGCTTCCATTTATCTCAAGTCTGGATATACGCCTCTATAAATAACTCTCAAGCTGATTTTGTGTTTACAACCTGTAATCCTGTGAACACTAAGTACCTGTGGGTTAATGTAGAAGCCGTAAATCTTTCACAGAGACGAATCAATGAGTGCAATGCAGAGGATTCTGCAGTATAAGAAAGTATTGAGTGCAAAGACTTTTGCCTTTTTTGTGCCTAATTATAATCAGAGTTAGAGGTGGACTGGAGCTGTTCCCAGCATGCACAGGATCAAGATAATTTATGGCATCAATGAGGACCTTTCATGCATATTTACTATGTAACTTTGATTTTTATTGGGGAAAGTTTCTCAGGGTGTCCTGAGGTTTTGTTTTTGGTGATAACAAAAACAAGACAAAAGATTACAGATTAGCAAAGACCTGTGTGATAGACAAAAAAAATCGCTAATAAATACTGCTGTGCAAAAATGACTTGATGCAAAAACACAGTGTTGTATATACACAGAGTGGCAACAGTCAAAATCCTTGACTGTTGCCACTCGGTTTTTGTGTTGTTATGTTCACTACCTTGCAATGCTGAGGAAAATGGTTGGGATGAAGCTATCAGACAAGACTTAATAGTTTGCCAAAGTAATCAGAAACATACACACACAGCTCTGTTTGCCTTTTACATTATATTTGCTTCATTCTGTATAGACTCATCACAATTTTAAATGAGAATGTGGGCCCAAGAAAAATGAAGTGCCAATAACTCTAACAAATCTTTTCATTACATAATATTGCATTAAAGATTCTTATTGACTTTCAGTGTTGTTCTCTTTAACTCCTGAACACAATAGTTCCCTGACTTTAACCAGAATTAATACAACGGTTCCATGGTCTTTCTTTAAAGGTAATCCGGTTATCTGCTTTTAAGCTTACAGATTTGTTAGACCTTGAAGGATTTACACTCACCAGCTATTTTATTGAACAGGTATACTGTAACTGCAAATATCTTAGCACTCAATCACATGGCAGTCACTAAATGCATTTACACATGTATATGTGGTCAAGATGACCTGCTAAAGTTCAAACCAAGCATCAGAATGGGGAAGAAAGGTGATTTAAGTCACTTTGAACATGGCATGGTTGTTGGTGAAAGATGGGTTGGTCTGCTGATTTAAATGGCTAAATTACCTCCTCAACATGTCTTGAAGTTTTCCAGAAGCCTGGTAGTGAACTAATCATTTGATTCAGGTGTGTTGACTGATGGGTTTGTAGCTTAAACCTATTCGCTGGAACGTTCAAGACAGTTCTACTACACAGCAAGAGCAAGACACGAGTAGGCAAAGTTCTTTATGTTTCTCGTGCACGGGAGAGAACTGGACAAATGCTTGACCGCAGTTGCTCTCGTCCGCTCCCCCATAACACTGCTCTTTTAGTTCAAGTTCAAGTTCAAGTTCAAATTTTATTCGCCACATGTAGTGGCAGGTTGCCCTGCAGTGGAATGAACCCGCCATGGGGATACAAGTCAGAGAACAGTTGCATTACAGAAAAACCACTGAAATGTACACTACAATGGGAAAGTACAACAGGAAAAAAAGAGACCTCTACTCATGCTGGGCTATAGGAGGACAGCATGAGAACAGGAAGCAAAAAACTCCTCTGCACAGAAAGCACATAAATGTCCACAGTAAAACATTATAGAGCACGTGATCAGCAACAGGGTTGGGTAGGGGATGAGGAGTAATCCCAGGCAACACAGCAGCCATCCTGCCACTGCGCCGACTCTCCAGCGCGGGCCCAGACCCGCCTCGTGTTCCTAGGAGGCAACAAGCATCGAAGGCATTGGAAGGGGAGGTGTGTGTGGGGGGGGGGGGTCAGAGTGTGACCCCATAAACGACTTCCCTAACCCTGCTGGTCTGGAAGTCCAGCAGTTCATCTAAACAAAAGGCACTTAGACTAAAACCGATATAGATATGTTTATCCTACCATAAATCAATAAGAGAAGGTACGACCTCTCCCATGCTCCCAGGATGTGGGTATGAATGCCAGAACACTCTGGAATGCACACAAAGCCTTTGCAGACTACTAAAGATCACACATCCTATCACTACACACTCGATTATACACCTCTAAGCATATATGGCTACATATTTCCCAATACAAATGACAATAATAAAATCTAAATCCAACATTGACCCAGGGTGATATCTAAAACCAGCAGGACACCGGCACTCGAGGCCTGGAGTTGCCTACCCCTGGGCTAGAGCAATAGACTACACCTGTTGCCACTCCTGGAGGCTTCCAATGCACCATGTGACAAATATCAAATCATCTCAAACTGGTGTGGTTAACGTGACAGCGAGGTCATTGTAATCAAATGGTCTCCATTGTACCAGATCTCAATCCAATATGGATGTGGTACAATGGGGAATATGATCCACGGATGTGCAGCTGACAAATCTGCTGCAAGTGTTTGATTCTGTCATGTTAATCTGGATTGAAATCTCTGAGGCATGTTTCCAGCGCCTTGTTGAATCTATTGTTGGATCTAATAAAGTGGCCTAAAAGTGCATTTTTAAGCAACAGGTAATTGTTTTGGGAACAAAAAAAAAATTAGTGTTCTTTCATTCATGGAAATTAACAGTTTCCACCACCAGAATACTTTTATTCAATCAAAACCATATAAAAACGCTTTTCTTCTATTTAGTTGCACTTTCTGCCTGGATGAGTCATTTTTAGACACAGC
Source organism: Rhamphochromis longiceps (assembly GCF_057381845.1). Classification (NCBI taxonomy): domain Eukaryota; kingdom Metazoa; phylum Chordata; class Actinopteri; order Cichliformes; family Cichlidae; genus Rhamphochromis; species Rhamphochromis longiceps. The sequence goes on along the minus strand of NC_140560.1, from coordinate 32,130,069 downwards.
AGGGGGGATCTGTGCCAGGGTATGTTGCCAGCCCGTGACTGTAACTGAAAAAAATCTATTAAATATAATGAATTTTGTTGGAGAAAAAAACAGTATTAGTACAGATCATACAAAGTCTATCCTCAAAGTGCCTCTACCTTTTAGTTCTTCCATTGTAAAAGAAATGGTGCACTTACAGAACACTTAGTTTGTGCACTTTTGACACACAGAAAAAGCGTCCCATTGGGGCAGTTTTCTTGACTGTGAGTGAGAGAGAATCTTTCCTCACATTTCAACACAAAGTTCATCCTTCACCAATTCCTTTGTACAAGTTTTAAAATCCAGCCAGTTGTTTTTGTCCCAGCAGTGAAATAATCCCTGCATTCCGATTGGTTAAGTTAGTTTGCCAGAATTTAAAAATAAATAAATAAGTAGATAAATCGTCCTCACAATTGGGGAATCTAAGAAGTAGTAAGGGATAAAAGTTTCTGTTCAATTTCCTCTATAATTTATCTTAGGGTTATGCATTTTTCAGTAAGTCCTGCTAAAGTGTATATATGTTAGAAATGGTGGATGAGCTCTGTGTGCAAAATAAATACATTTTCTCTTTAATCATTTGTTTTGCATTTTTTAAAGAAAAGAAAAGAAAAGTATTTCATTAACAGGCCAATGTCATCTCTATTTTAAATTAAGCACAATTTTTGTGTTATTCTTTGTCTAAATCTGGTAATTTCAGTGTTGTAGACCTGTTAATATAATTAGATTTAATTAGCTCCCATACCAACGCTACCTTAGATCTTGTATCTTTTAAATCTTTTAGGATGTCAACCTTTTAAAGAACCGGGTTCGTCATTTTGCTGAAAGCTTTTATGAACATTGCTGGTGTAGTATGTATCAGTTCCCAGATGGGTGAACATTTTTAATTAATTCTTATCTCTAAATTAATTAGACTGTCCAAGGAGAAATGAGAAATGAATGGGGTTAGGTGGGGGTTAGGTCTAAAGAGAGTTTATTCCCTGTTTCCTCTGCAGTGTATTAGTGGGCTGGAGTCTACACTGACAGCTCTACATAATGAGGGCAGGCAGGGGTGTTTACTTCACTCCAGCCCCAAGGCTTTCATCCACTGTCAGGTCAGTGGCCATCATGTTAGCCAGCATGAATACCCAGACCATAGCACTGTGGTGTTTGCTGGATTATTTATTTTATTTATTTTTTTAGCCAGATGTCAAAGTCGCTGCACAGAACTGTTGAGACATAGCTGTTACTTTACATGGGTTCATTCGCTGCTTAGGGCCTGCCATCAATCATACACACAACACGAGGCCTGACCAAATCTGAATACCAAGGAGAGAAAATAAATTGTAAAATGATCATGAATCTAACTGAAGTGAATAGGGGAGAATAATCCCAGACTATTTTATATAATTAATTCCTGATTTAGGGCTATTTTATTGATTCAATGAGGCACAACCAGAGTGGAGAGCTCAGTCTTTGTGTCTTGCATCCTCCTTTCCCCCCCCCCAGTTCCCTTTCCTTCATTTCTGTGAAAGAGTTTTGGGGTTCTGCCAAGCTGACACAGTTTATTCCGGTCTGAGTCATAAAGACAGTGGACATTTTCCTGCCAGTTTTCAGCAAAAGCATGGCACCCTAGGCGAAATTACTCAGAAAGACCCACTGAAATCAATAGGATCTTGCACCCTTGCTTAAATGATAAACTAAACTGGCCTCCTGCTATTTCTCTAAATAAACAGATGCTCTTTGTCCACTTTAGATACATTTAGATACATATAAAAGTGACAAATATATATATATATATATATATATATATATATATATATATATATATATATATTCCTAATTCAACATACAGTAGCCTCTGCAGAACACATACTTGTCTGCTGTTTGCCATGCATTTAAACATGTTTGGGGATTTTGTTTATTTCCATTATTCTCTTCAACACAAGGAAAATCTGTTAAATGTTGTCTGTGAAGGTTCTCAGTCATCCAGGTCGTCGTAGTCTAAGGAGCTTGGAAAGAAAAGCCTCAGTAAATCACATGATAGGGTTGGGCTAGTTTTCACAATGGGTCCGTCCGAAACCTTGGCTGATTGTGACCCACGACTGTTTTCACACCTTGGCTCGAGTGATTAGGTAGAGGATCCATAGGGGGTCCATGACCCTCTTGGGGACACTCCCATAGGGCTTAAATCTGGGACTCTCCACCATTTGACTCTAGAACTGAAGAAGCTTCTCGGATAAGAGGTGAAACGTCTTCAAGGAAATGTGTCTGTGGAGGTTCTCAGTCATCCAGGTCATCGTAGTCTTCAAGCAACTTAAAGAAGTCCAAACACGTTTCTTTCCAAGTTCCTTAGACTCTATTAAACGTTTTCTTTTTTTCTTTTTTGTTTTTTTTTATACAAGAGCTACACTCTATTTAACATTACGGGCCTATAAAGCTACAGCCATTAACCTTGACTTTGCTTACAAGAAAGTATCTTCTGCTGCAAAGCTTTGCTTGGACGAAGACTTTTTGAAGGTTATATATGATTTTAGTAAAACATGTTGTACCCATATTGCACATCTGCTACTGTCAAATATGTACACAGCCATTTACCTGCAACTGAAACACTATTAACATGATATCTTAGAGCAACTATTTTGTTTATTTAGCGCCATATAGTATTTTTAGGTGGAATTTGAGAGTGGGAGACAGAAACCATCAACACTTACATTCATACCCATGGCCAATTTAGAATCATCCATTAAGATAATATGCATACCTTTAGCCTGTGGGAGGAACCACATGCAGACACAGGGACAACATGCAAACTCCACACGGTGAGGGCTTAGCTGGTCTGCACCACCATGCTGCCCAGAAATTGTATTATCCAACTATTTGACTGTTTTTAAGAGGACAACTTTATAGATTTAAGGTTGCTGTTGTGGAGGCCGTTTTGTTTTTTAGCATTTCTGTTATTTTGGACTCAACTTTCTCGTGTGACTTGCCGTCGCTCCTGGCTATATTATAATTTGCAATAAAGATGTCAGGAGACATTTGTTGATAGAAAAAACATGTAATAAGAGAAATGCAAAAGTATGATTATGAAAAAAGTAAGCCCAGCTTTTTTACCCAGGGGACCCAGGGATAAGATCCCACTGGCTTGGTGTGACTGGAGGGCGACGCTTGTAGATCTGTGCTGTGTTTCAACTGTTAAATGTTAATAATTTCTATACTTGGGTAAGACATCAAAACATGTATATAGCCCTGAAGAGCAGCAGAAATTTAACCGTACAGAAGTATTGTTTGCCTCATCAGGATTGTGTGTGCGTGATCCAATTTGATTGCTTTCAATTTTAATTTGAATCATTGTGCTTTTATAACACAAGGAAACAACTGAATCACTACTAATTTGACTCCAGTGCTGCATGTATATTTGTGGCATCATTGTTAGAAAAACTCAACATAAACAAGATGACAGTTATATCTAATGAAATGACTGCAATATTTTTACATTAAAACCATCATTCATACTGACTGAAACAATTACTCCTGATCAGTTTCTATATCGATGTATTCGGGCTGCCACGATTACGTCGACTATCAAAATTGTCGACGACTAATTTGATAGTCGACGCGTCGTTTGAAGCTTTGTAAGATCCCAAAAGACGCAGGAATAAGTAGTAGGATTTAAGAGTGTAATAACGGACTGAAACAGAAGATGGCAGCACTGCATGTACAAGGATGCCAGCTGCCGTTAAACCCAGAAGAAGAAGAAGTAGCTCTGTCCCAGAATTCATAGCACGGCCCAGCTCAGTTTCCAACTGTCACTACCCGATCCGTACCGGAAACCCGATCGGTACCCCGCATGCGCGAAAGGTTTCTACTTCCGGTCGTAGCGTTTTACGATAGTTATGGGTCAGAGTATCTGTTAAGATGTTAAGAATAACAAGTATATCTTAAAATGTTTGCAATAATGAAGCATTTCAGTACAATGTAGACAAAAACGAAAAATAAAAAGAAAGTTACGGATCAGGACTCTCCGATCCTTACTGCGCATGTGTAAAGTCTGACCGTACAAATCGGGTCTACCCGATCCGTACTGCGCATGTGCAGATGTTTTCTTCTTCTTCTGTTCGTTTAATGGCAGTTTACTCCCCAGTGTACGAGGATACCGCCACCTGCTGACCGAGCGAATAAACCCTATTATAAACTGATTTATCGTCATTACAAACGTGTGTTAAATCTGATTTAGCGATAGTCGAGTGTGTTTATGCTTGTCTGTGAGGAGAGGATTGTTGGAATAGTGATGATGATGTGCGCTATCACTGTCAATTGTCAGTAAACACTTCATCTGGCTGATGAATCTACACGTGAGATATTACAAAGTCTGCATTATTAACTCTGTAATTAGGCGCCATTCTTCTTATTTTACGGCGCTGTTGCTCAATCGGGGGACGCTCTCTGTTGAGGAGAAAAGCATGAATTTCTTTGTATACGGATTATCCATTGTTTAAATGTCCCGGGCAGTCAAAAAGAAGGCAGAGCTGTTGAGAAATGCTAGGAGCTAACTGGGCGCTAACCGCATCATTCAAATATATTGAATGTCGCAAAGAGAGGAAGTGACGTAAGATTTGCGCATGCGGGGTACCGATCGGGTTTCCGGTACGGATCGGGTAGTGACACCAACAATGGCAGCAGCTAGTTAGCAGCTAGTTTGGTTTAATACTACTCTTATTATTCTTTCTGGGTCACAAAATAAACGTTTAACATGTTTTCAGGCGAGAATGTAGCTGTGTAAACTTCAAATATCTGTTCAGTTTATCAAGACATCACATATTTTCAAAAGCGCTCCAACGTTTTCGGAGACGTCTGTTACCCACCAGCTCAATAGCGAGCCGGGGTTCAAGGCTCACTAGAGCCGGTGAGAACACCGAACTCCCGGCAAATCGTTTTCAAACCCACCGCCGTCTTTCGCTACTCAGGTTAAACATGATATATAAGTCACTTAGATAACTTAAAAATGTTATTGTTTGGCTTTTTTCAGTATTTTATTTGTTCCTGAGTAAATCGGCTGAGTTTATTAACTCCACCGATTAAAATTGAATAAACTACCATCTTGTCTTTATTTTTAGTTAACACATACCTTAAACACTTCAAGCCGTAAGCTAGTGATAGTTATATAAGAGCAGACGCATGCTGGTGCAATAAGCTGTACGTTTTACGTACAATGGATGCATGATCTGATTAGTCGACTAATCGCAAAAATAATCGGTGACTAGTCGACTATCAAAATAATCGTTTGTGGCAGCCCTACTATATATAGGCCCCAGTTATGAAACTTGATATTGTACATTGTATCTTGAAGAAGCCTACTAAACCTTGGGTTTAAGTAAACATCTATATGCTCGAACAATATAATTATATTATTTTTTGTCACTTGTGCATTCTTCCTCAATATTATCAAGCATCAAAGCACAATGAAAATAACGTTTTGAAACCAAATCACATGAGACAAGTGTTAAGATGGTGTTTTGCGCTTCAAACCAAATGTAAATGAGATCTGTCGAAAGGCTGCGGAGAGCATTTTTCCCATCTAAAAGAGTACAACACAGGGTAGTTCAGACCGCACGCTCATGCACAGCTTTGAAGTGCTTTGAGGATTAGACTAGATTTCAGCATGGTAGGCTGGTGCCAGATCAGTTTACTAGATGTTCGTCTGAAGACGGGGGCGAGCATCTGCCAGCAAAAGCTTTGAAAAGGGGGCTCAAGTTAATGACGTGGCCTCCAGTGGTTTATCTTATTTTTCATTTCTTGCTGTCTTACATGAACACTTTCATCTCCTAATGTTTTCTATGCAATGTATGAATTCCCAAAGGATAGTACTTAAACAAGTAGGAGTTCATTTGTTGCTAACACAACGGGATTTTAATTTCCCCCTCCCAAATAGAATTTTAATTATGCTTGGTGCTCTGAGAGTGCAGTGTGAAAATGACAGCTCCTCCTTTTGTCTCTCATCATCTGGTTTTGTCTTTGAGGAGTATTGGAGTCTTTGAGGAGCCCCAAAGACCTAGAGCTCTGCTGCGTCTTCCCTTATGTTGTTTCCTTGAACGTTCTTTCCATTGGTATACGTGTCCATTTGTCTGTTCATCACAAGTCAGATTTAGATAGATCTGGAAATATTTCTAATATGCCAGACGTCTGTCTCACCACCTTTGCCAAGCAAGAGAACATAATAGCTGCACTTCCATCTCATTCATGGCAATTACCCTGGTCTCAAAATTTCACTTCATTGTCTGTTCTGTTTCTGAGGCAGGTGTTTGCTGTGTATAGGTAGGGCTGTGGAGCTGCACATCAAGCTGTGTTAATTTCATAGACCATTTGTTATGCTATGTATATAAACAAGAATGTACTCTTCTTTCATCTTTTTATGCTCATAACATCAGCATTAATATGCGTGTTCACAGTGTAGCTGCTAGTTTTGTATAACCAGATTTTATTTTCAAATTTTGCAGAACTGTTTTTCTGATTTTTATTATTTGATTGAATGTATTGTTTGCATAGATTTACTTTAATATGACTAAACAATAAACCACAAATGTATTCAATTTATCTTTGTATTAATTGACTCGCAGCTTTTCTTTAATCTTAATGTGTAGGTCGCAGGTCAAGTCTTGCAGCTTTATTTTTGCTACTGAAAAAGATACATTAAAGCATTTGACTATGGAGCAGCTATGACTGCAAAATGTATGTGGAGAAGGCTCATATTTTAATTTCTCTAAGCAAATGTCACTGCCACTGAGTTCATCAGACTCATTCCTACCTGAAGTCTAATGAATTTACATGCAAGCCATGTAACATTGGAATACTTTTATACCCTTGGTGAAGTCCTTCACACAGGATGTAGCATGTTTCATACTTTGCATATTTTTATGGAAAATACCAAGGATACTTTTTGCAGAAAAATGGTTATCAGATGTGGTTTGTTTCTGGAAAAAGCATTAGCAGAAAGTTTTTGTTTTTTTGTCTAATACACAAAAGTAACTTAAATTTGCTTGCTTTGTCTTTGTTTGCTTTTTAAACTAAAATTTGTTATAATTCCTTCCAGAGATGGAGCTTATTTACAATAAATATGTATAACCATATTAGCAACCCAACGAAGTTGGCACTTATTGACCATTGACCAGTCTCTCATCTGTCCTTTGTCATTTTCCGTCCACAGCGATGTCTGATGCCTGCCTATATCAAAGGTTAAGACGTCCATCATTGAATTCACGTTTCTGCCAGTGCTGTGTCACAACTGTCTTCCACTGTTTCTGTTTCAAGACGCAGTTTTATGTTTAAAGACTTTGGAATTTCAAACCCACTTTAACTGCTGTCTAGTCGGTTGTGGTTATCTTTGGTTTAGTGTCAGTGTGTATGAAATTAAACGTGTCATAGTTCTGCTTCTTTGCCTCACTTTTGTAGCCTAGCCATTCAGGTCCAGTGCTGGATGTTGGAGGAAGATGTGCAAATACTGCACATGTGCAAATTTTGTTATTGATACTGGTCTTTTGTCTAGTCCATGATAATGACATCAGTGAAAACTAAAAAGGCACTCGGAGAACTCGGTGCCCAATTTGGCAATTTTCAAACAAAGTGATCTGGATCAGCACCAAAACCTAATAAGTTCCTCTTGTGCCAACGCTCTGCCTCTCAAACATCTTTCATTAAAATTCAGGTCAATGTTCGTTATGTAGTTTCCTCGAGAGACAGCAGAGAAAAACAAACAAATAGGCAGTCCAGAAAACAGCAGTGATCGCATACCTCTGGCTTCTTGGCACAGAAAATAAAAGTAATAAAAAGAGATATACTTTCAAAGTCAGTTGGTGCATTATGCCATCATGTTGATGAGAAAGTGGAGATTAATTTCTTAGCACACAATCACACATGGTTACAATTTGCCCAGAGGCTGCTCCTCCCATCGCTTCTCATTCTCATTCTCCTTTCCAGTTTTTCAGATCAATTACTAATTTTAGTTACTTTTTTTCCAGCATTGTTTTGTTGCAGTCCCTGCTGCAACCAAAGTCCAAATAGGAGGGAAATGAAATGAGAGTGAGAGCAGTTAATAAAATATTCATATTTTCATCTGAGTAGTTTAGAGTAATAGGCTTAATAACCAGCAGTGTGGCACAATGAGTGGTCTAAAGACATTTTTTTCCACCACTCAGGGTTAATGGGCTTGGTTGCTTTGTTGATTGGAGGTTGTTGGGTCTAATATTAATGCACCTCCTCTCCTCTGCATGTTTTTGATTAAAAACAGAAAACTGCAGTGCGACATTTGTGTGAATCAGTAGTTAATCAGATATCACAGGTTGCACATACCTTATATTTTGTAGCCAGTTGAGCCTTTCTTTTGATTCAAGAACATTCATTAACTATTCAGCTTTAAAGATGTGTTTGCAGTGTAGCCTAAACATAGCATATTCAAAAGTTTGCCATAGATTTTCTGGGCACTCCAGGTAAGGGGCCTGGACCAAAAGCTGCAGCACGTGTTCCTTAAAGTAGCTCATGGCGGATTTTGATGTCTGCCTTGGTTTATAATCATGCTGCAGAAGTATGACTTGTTTAGGTTTTTTTGACTGACTGCATGCAATTTGCATCCAGAATTTGCTACCAATCCATTCTTCCTTGCTGTATATGCAAAGCACTGCTGTACCGGAGGGTGCCACTCAACTCCAAAGCAGTGACATGAAAGTTTTCTTCATCTTCCTGATCTTGTCTTGACTTTGACTGTTCTCCTTTGCTTTGCATTTTATAATGACATTTCAGACAGCAGATATTGCAAACTGAAAGCACTTTTATGTCTTTTATTCTTCCCGTGCTTTGTAAACTAACTGATAGCTTTTTTTCCAGTTCTGCAAACAGTTGCTTAGAGCACTCTGTGGTTTTTGAGTGTTACCACAAGGTTTATTATTATACATAAGTAACGTGATTTATATAAAGGCAGCGAGCACAACTTTTGTTGTTGACAAGTAAAATGAGTATGTGGAAGCATTCTGAAGTGTAGCAGAGAAATGAAAACCTGTGGCAGTAATATAGACATAATTAATTTGCATGCAAGTTATCACACAAATAAACAAATTTAGGAATCAGAGGCAAATGTGACGTATAAGCAACCCATAGTTCGAGTCTAGTGCTTTGCAAAAATCTAAATTTGGGTCATAAAAGTGAGGAAAATCTTTCCTGTGTTTTGAAACTCTTTGTTTTTAATATAGCTGCAAAGAGAAATGTTTGAGACTCACATCAACAGTAAATATTAGAAGAGCAAAATTTGAACAGGTGTCCTTCCACTGAGAGTTGAATTTTAAGAAAACAGTACGTGTGCTGAAAATTAAACTAATCCAAAAGCTGTGATCTACAGCATCTACATCAGACAAAGCAGGGTTACTACTGACTACACAGTTCATTAGTGAATAAGTAAAATTTTTCTGTCACTCTGACATCTCCCAAGCTGGATGGAAACACGTTGTTCCTGACAAGTACAACGACAGCTACAATCCTACTTTTCATGAGTGACAAATCTGAGATCACAAGAAACCTGCTCAAAAATGAAAGGAGCACCAGAGGAGTACTGCCTCTGACTGTTCCAGTTCTTTTCTACTTGGGAAGAAAATGAAAGTACTGAGCTTTTGAGTATCTTCAGACTTCCACATTATTGTGAATATTCATGGGGTATTATCAAAATGAAAACAGCACACTTAACTAACTTCAGTTTGATCCTTAACAGTGTAACTTTCACATACTGCTTGTATTGCCTTGATTTCCCAGTTCACTGTTGATTGCAAGCAACTCCGGAATTATTTGGCCGCTCATTATTTTACACAACATAGTCATTACGACCATAGTTCATAAGTCCCTGACACTACTTCAGAGCCACTCATAAGCTCTATTGGCATCATAAACAACTGTTAAGCAGGTTGTAGCATATCCCCTCCGTTACTGCAGCACTCTTCGAACCACTTGTTCCTAATAAATAATGCAGCCATCACTAATGACAAAAAGTAAAATTCCAGCACCACAGCAACAAATAAATAAACGTGAACCCAGTTTCCAAAAAGTTAAAGTATGTGTAAAATGTAAATAAAAACAGAATGGAATCATTTGCAAATTTTTTATTCACAGTAAAACTTAGAAAACATATTAAATGTTTAAACTTAGAAAAAGTTTGATTTTAGTAAAAATACAAGCTCATTCTGAAAACAGCAACATGTGTCAAAGTTGGGGAAGTCCCATGTTTAACATTATGTAGCATCCTCTCTTCTTTGAACAACAGGATGTAAACTGAGGAGATCAGCTACTCAACTTTAGGGAGAGTCGTGTTGTTGCATTCAGGATTCTAGCTAGTCGTCTTTAATCTTCACCACTTGTTTTTTATTTGATGAAAGGTCTGGACTGCAGGGAGGTTTGTTTAGCACCTGGATGCTTCTGCTACCAAACCTTGCTGTTGTAATAGACACAGTACATGTAAAAGCTTTGGTCCCAACAAGAAAGCTGTGTTTTAGGATCATACTCAAATGTATCTTCTTCTTTGCACAATACAGCTTTAACTTGAGCATTTGAGGATGAGGATGGCCCTGTGATTTCAGTGAGTGTTCCTGAGCGCATTCAGTGATTTCCATGTCAATAATCAAATCTCTTTTTAATGCAGTGCGGCCTCAGGGCCCTATGATCACATGCATACTGATTTTCAGCCTTGTCCCTTGCACACAGAGATTTCTTCAGATTCTCTTTCGATGATATTAGTACTTAGATGATAAGATGTCCAAATTCTGCAAATTTTGCAGAATGTTGAAACCCTGCATTGCTAAGATGCTCTTTATATACACAGTTATGTTACTGAACTATTTCAGATTAACCTAATTAGTTGTAAACTATTCCTCCAGCTGTTTCTCTTTAGAGCCATTTGCTTTTCCAGTCTTTTGTTGTCCCTATCTTGATCTTGCAGCCAGTTAAAATATAGGTTAGGCTGTGTCTAACCAATGAGTTCTGAGAGAAGGGTGTCAGTATTTGGGGTGTTATCCTTTCCCATGTATTTCTAACTCTACAAACACTGTGCTTTTATCTGTTGTAGAAACATCAAATTTTTCATAGCTGTAATGGTGTATGAACCATTGTTACACTGTGAGTCTGTCTGTCTACCTGCGTTCTACTCGTCTTAGTAAATTATGCTCCCGATGAAACATGAGTTTTGTAGCAGGAACCACCACAAAGGCAATTGTGAGCACTTTGGCAGGTGATTATGTCTGTCTAGCAACAGATTTTGTCAACACAACGGCATCACTGTGCATCTGTGCCAGATGTAATTACAGAGATCGGTGCGTGGTTGAGATCAAAATGAAGGGCAAGTTTGATGAGTGCTTTCCAAAAACTCATTTGGTTCACGGTTGGTGTGATCCCATTGCAGCATGGTCTCTGGTGAAATGTGTCGTTATTTGGTTCGATTTCGTGTTTGTGTGATTGTTTTTATTTTATGGTAATCACTATGTTGAACTATGAAAAAAAAAAAAGAAAAAAAAAAGGATTTATTTTGTTTTTTTCTCATGCTGTATAGAGTCCACAGTCCCTTTTTTCTATAAAAGTTTTGCTGAAGTAAATTAGATTGAAAGTAATTGAAGATATATTGAATCAAATTCCCAGTCACTTATCTTTTTAGACCTTTTCTTTGCAGTGATGTTATGTCAGTAAGTAGAGAAACACGGTGATCCAAAGGTTGTTTCATGTTTTATAATAAAGTTCCGAATGAAAATACAATAAGTGTTGCAAAAAAATCAAGAAAAGTAGTACTTTGGAATTTTTATAGGAGTTTATCCTCATAGATCAGTTTATACAAGAGCTGTGTATACAATACAAAAATTCAGTTTGGTAAAACTACAAGTAAAAAGCATTAGAACAAGTGGGACTCAAGTTATTCTTTCATTCAATGTGACACTCACTTTAAGAGATCAGCCTTTAGTGTGAACTTTACAGAGGAAAACTGGCTTTAACCAAATTACATATGCCTGACCAGCAACTAATGTCTGCCCAGTTAAGTATAAACATTGACCCTGTTTATAAGTTTTATTCCACAAAACACAGTTACATCACCTTTTTTATCAATAGCATTAAATGTGTTCTGCGGTAATTAATCTTGCTCTCCGAGCACTCTGAAGTAATTATAGCTCATGTTCCCCGCAGAACTGCTTCACTTCAGTTTGAAGGCTGTTTAGCATCAACTGCAGACCTCAGGTCCTGCCACAACAATTCAGTAAAGGCCGTTTTCCCCAGACTAAGCTGGAGCCAGTTCTCTCGGTTGTGTCTCTGGGATCAAACGTTGAACTGAAATAAGCTTTGGACTTTTTTATTTTAGTTCCTTAATTATAGTGTAAATTATAATGTTATAGTATAAAATAAATATATATATCTATATATTTCAGATTATTGACAAGGTGATGGAGAGTTGGAGACAAACCATGACATGTACTTTGAGCTCGGCACATCATTCACGCAGCCATGCATTCACTGTAAAGGAGTGATTAGTGGAATTTTCCTGTCTGCATTTTCTACAGACAGATTTACCAACTGTTCCTTCTGTATAAAATCCAAAATACGCCCAAACGTTAGATCTAGTCTCCTCAGAAGGCTGAAAAATCCCCAGAGTGCTTTCGCCGCCTTTGGCCTTGTTTTCACAGACAAAATAAACCCGTGTTGCGTGCTGCACTTCCACAGCTGTGTCTAGGAGACTGCTGATGACACTGGTTGGGCTAGGACGGTGTATACTATTAGTCATTTGAAGTGAGAAAACTAAATTTGGTTTTAATTCAAATTAAAATTTGAAATGAACTTTCATAACTGTTTCCTCCTAGGTCTGTATTTTAGAGTAATAACAAGTATTTTCAGAAGTGTATTTCCGGTCACCTTGACTTCCATCCATCCATCCATCCATCCATCTTCATCCGCTTTATCCGGGGCCGGGTTGCGGGGGCAGCAGCCTAAGCAGAGAAGCCCAGACCTCCCTCTCCCCAGCCACCTCCTCCAGCTTATCCGGGGGAACACCAAGGCGTTCCCAGGCCAGCCGAGAGATATAATCTCTCCAGCATGTCCTGGGTCTGCACCGGGGCCTCCTCCTGGTGGGACATGCCTGGAACTCCAACCCCAGGAGGCGCCCAGGAGGCATCCTTGTCAGATGCCCGAACCACCTCAGCTGGCTCCTTTCGATGTGGAGGAGCACCTTGACTTTTCATTCTTAAATGTTTCCACACGTGGAATTTTAAATACTGGACCAAACAGCATTACTAAATCAAACTTGTTTTAATCCGTCATGTTAAGATCCAGGGAAAAAAATACAGGAGAATCTGAAAGGGTGAGAGTTTTAAAGGTAACACAGCAGGGGAGGCACTAACTTATTGTACTATTGGACTCTTAAGTAGAAATAATCACTTCTCTGTTTTTGTATGAAGTTTAAATTTAAAAGTAATATCACTGACTCGGGAAATCGTTCAGTTTATGGAACTTTGTTCCCTCCAGCAGCAACATATTTTGAGACAGTAGGGAAAAGTTGATTCTGAAAACAGAGCCTTTCAGCACTGGTGGGAGACGGAATATATGTTTGCAAACATTGCCAGTAAACCCATGTGTCTTATTTGTGGAGCTAATGTGGCAGTAATTAAGGAATTTAATTTAAAACGGCACTATGAGACAAAACAACAGGATAAGCTGAAAAACCTAAATGCAGAGCAGAAACTACAGAAAGTAGAAGAGCTAAAGAAGAATCTGACATTTCAGCAGACGTTTTTCACCAGAGCAAAATCACAAAGTGAAGCTTGTGTGAAAGCAAGTTTTATTGTAGCAGAGGAGACAGCCAAATCAGCCCGGCCATTTACCGAGGGAGGGCTGCGTGATGAAGGTGTGAGATGTCTTGTGTCCAGACAAAACGCAGATTTTGGCAAATGTGAGCCTGAGCAGAGATGTATGTCAAAGTGTAACCGACATGAAACTGCCCTGGGACAAACTTGTTGGACTTACAACAGATGGAGCGCCGGTGTTGTGCGGTGAAAAAAGTGGACTAGTCGGCAGGATACGAGTAAAGATGCAGGAGAACTGTACCAGTGAGTTAACAGCATATCACTGCATCACACACCAGGAAACGCTGTGTGGTAAAGTCCTAAAAATGGAGGATGTAATGATCACCATAACGCAAACCGTAAATTTTATCCGAACTAAAGGTTTAAATCACCGTCAATTTCAGTCTTTTATGTGGAAAATAGATTCAGAGTTTGACGGCATTCCTTATCATACAGAGGTCCGTTGGCTGAGTTGGGATAAAAGTTCTCAATAGAGTTTTTGAGCTCAGCAAGGAAACCTGTCAGTTCATGGACATGACATGTATGATGCGGTGAAGGCATTTCAAGTGAAGCTGTCACAAATGCACCAGTGCAACCTGTCTCACTTTCTCTGTTGCCAAGTAATGTTGAACCAAGTCAGCGCAACAGTGTTACTAAATGCGCACTTTGCTGATAAACTTTGCTGAGTGCACTGAGTTTGTGCACAAAATGAGAATTTCGAGCTGCTTCACAACCCATTTACAGTTAACGTGGAAACTGCACCTGTGCAGATTCAGATGGAGCTGCATTCTAATGGGACACTCAAGGCAAAGTACGACACTGAATGGCCCGCAGAGTTTATTAGTTCCACTCCTGAAGCAATGCCCTGCTCCGTCTACATGCGGCTCAAACCTTGTGTATGTTTTCATTAATTTTTTTCTGGGGTTTTTGGCAGCATGTTCATATTTCTTGACAGGATATATTTTTATGGAGAGCAAAATATTTAAAGTTAAAGTTTTTTTTTTAAACTTTATTTATTCTGGAATTATATTCCTGTCTGTTTTATTCATATTTATGTTTAAAAAACATTGTTTTAGTGTGTTCAATAAATGTTTATCCTGTTTGGCCCGCGTGTGTGCCTTGAGGTTTGGCCCCCTGTGCAATTGAGTTTGACACCCCTGGTCTAGAGCTTCCACCCCCCACCCCCAAACAAGCATTACTGACTAAGAGAAAGTCAGCAAATCGCCACATGTAGAATTCTAACATGACACAATGCTGACCTTTGTTAAATTTCATGAATTTGTTGGATATAGCAGATTATTTTACAATAGGATATTCAAATTCTTTATTGTACAATATTTGGAAACCCAAAAGGTTGCGATACTTTTAAAAAATAGAGCCTTTCCATTAGAAAATGCCAGTTGTTGCTTTTAAGTACACATATTGATTCATAATGTGAGATTATAATGAAAAGATTTCATACATAAAGCCATCCACTCACTGCTGTATCAACTTTGAAATGAGCTTCTGTCTTGCTAGTGCTGCTGCAAAAGCTAATGATGAAAAACATCATATTATGTTAAAAATACAGACTCATGACACATCACATTCATCAGGTGTCATCGAAACTGGTGCTTAGGACCAGAATAAATGGCTGCATCAGTGAATGAAGAAAATATTATTTTTCACAGAAAATCATCAGGAACAAATGCATGGTGATCGTCATGAATGTGAATTAAGTCATTTTCTGTTCTGCATGCGTATGTTAACTCAGACTGAGTGACCAAATAAATAAAGATGAGACTTGGTTAATATTTATTATTCTGAATGTAAACCACTGAAGCCCTAATTACATTAAAATATTTAAGACATTAAACTATGAAATTTAATTCTATCCATCCATCTTCTAACACTTACAGTTGGATTACAGTGAAAGCAGGCTAAGCAAGTATGAATAATTAGGAATTATACATATATATTGCTGCAAATACTAATAATGTGATTATAAATGATGAATGCTAAAACATTGCTATTGGTTTTCCACAATATCTTCACAGAGATTTGTGTTGTATTATACATGGTAGTAAAAAGGTGTCATGTTTCAGTGAACCATGCTGAAACCTTGCACTCGCTCTATTAAAGCTCCAGAGGAGTGTGTTGGAAAGGTTTAAGTGAGTCATGCTGTGTTATTGCCCATCTCTCTGTCTTGTATTATACCACCAAGTCCATCTATCTCATTTCTGTACCTTTCAAAGTGTAACAGGGAACTGGAGCCTTTCCCAGCACACACAGTGAAAGGCAGAGTTGTCATCTGTCAGCTCTAACACATCAAATTTAGGACATAGTCTGACATAACTCAACAGACCAATCTTATGTTTGCAAAAACCTCTCTTTCTTTGGATAGCTGCTCTACCAGCTGTATTAGACATAAAACTTTGGACTGCACCTTGATCTTTGTCAAAATGTCACCCTTGTCACCCCAGTTCCTTAGTTTACTGTTGTCAAAGTAAAAGGAGCATGGACCGCGCTCTACACCGTGCTTTCTGCTGGTCAACACTTAGATAGATTTTATGGTATCAATGTTTTAACAGTGTCAGATTATTTATTTGTGTGTTTATGTATGCACTGTCATAACCAATGTAGATAAATAATGCAGCAGACTCTGATGTAAAACCCAAGACGGTCAGTGTGCAATTCAAAAGATTTATTTAACAGAAACTAAGGAATAACAACAAGGATATGCAACTGTGGAGAAACTGGGAAGCTTTGGTTCACAGTACAGGAGGAGAATTCTGTCAGAAAGTAGAAGTAGGTTAATCTGTACTGCTGATATCAGCCTCTAGCCTTAGGAATTCAGGACCAAATAAGATTCTTACGTGCATAGCTAAGGAAACTGGCCAGTTTCCCAGGGGGCATGTAATGGGGGAGAGTGGACAGGCAGGCGAGTTTTAGAGGTAAGTGAAAACACAATCTTTTATTCTCAGGAACAGACCAGCTTGGGATATCAGGCGAGTAATTTCCATAAGGAGAAAACACTTTATGAGAAGCATTTTCTAAGGAGCAGAGTAGAGAATGACATTAAAACTGGGAACTCACAGGGAACTTAAACTCTCAACAACTATCAACAAAGAACCTGATCACTGCGATGACAGATGGTGAAAACTGGAAGCTCAAACCCAACCATAAACGCTGGTAGGCGATGATGTGACGAGGAACAGGCGTACCAGCTGAACTGCAGGAAAACAGTGTAACCTGCACACCTTTACCCGAGTGCAATGGAAAGAGGAACAGGCCATGAGAGTGACCTAAAAATGCATTTACACGGAGAATTACTGAGATTTCTTATTGGTACAACTTGATTAGATCAACAGAATCAATTATAAGGTTTATTCCCACACAATAATCTTTTTTGTTATTCATGCCAATTAAGTTATTTATTAAGATTTTTGCAGGGAACCATATTTCACACTCGTTACCAAACTGTTTTGAAATAGCAGTAATTGCCTGTTAAAGTGCATAAATAGCTTACATCAAACCAGAGGTGTGGACTCGAGTCACATGACTTGGTCATTAATTTTATGACTTTAGACTTGACTTGAAAAAATGTTGTAAGACTTGTGACTTGACTTGGACTTTTACACCAATGACTTGGGACTTGAATTGGACTTGAACCGGTTTATTTGAAAAGACTTGATATTTTACCCCAAATATAAAATTTAACATGCATATTATATAGAGATTGAAAATGTGACGTCATTCACGGGTAGAACCGCAAAGGATTCTGGGAACTCGTGGCAAGCGGTACTAGCGCACGCAGGCTTTCAATTAAAATCAGTTATACAGCGATAAAAAGAAACACAAAAATGTCAAGAAGCTGTTGTATTATTAACTGCAATAGCCGGTCGCATGACAGCCACGGGAAGCCGACGGGTAAAGAGATCGGTTGTTATCGGATTACGACGTTGAAGAGAAATTGTTCAAGCCATGTTTCCGAAGTAACAAAGACGCGACGGATGGACTGGATAGCAGCCATTCAAAGATCAAATATAACGTCCCAGAACCCTCCAGCTCACAGGTTAGTCTGCTCCAAGCATTTACACGAAGGTCAGTGTTTTTTAGTAGTTAATACGTCATTTTCATAACATAATTAGTGATATAGGTTACAAGCAAGTCTGGCGCTGAACAGAAATGGTCGCGCTATGCTCCTTTATTTATTGTGCATAAATAGTGAATTGTCCTGACACAATATTGCGTTTCGCTTCTGTTATTATGGTACATTGACAAAAACATATACTTTTATTCACAGGATAAAACAGGTTTTTTGTATCACTAATTGCCCAGTACGATTACAGCATACAATATTATTGTCACTGCTACATTTCTGTGATGGGTACCAGAAATTATTTCCACTACTAATTAATTACCGTTGAGCTCAAAGGTCCTATTAATAAACGGTTAACGAATGTGTATTTATGACGACAATTTGTGAGACTGGTAAACTTATGATACGTACGATGGTCTTTCGTTCTACACGGTGCATTTCAAGGTCCTGCACCCATCCGTCGGTAAACTGTACCTGGGCTTGTTGCAGTGACCTGAAGTTACTAAACTTCATGAGTGTATGCACTCACTCCAACAACCGTATGATTATAAATATGCATATAAATATGCTAAGATGAGATAGCTGACTTCATCTAACTAGCAAATGTTGTCCAGGCTACGTTGGTGATGCAGTTTTTTTTTTTAATGTGTATGATATTTTTGTCATGCGATTTTAAAGCTGGTCCTACAACCGCATCCAAGAATAACATGCAGCTTATCTCAGAACTGTCGGTGAAAATTATTCTTGGAGCTAGGTTTAATTGAGCTGCATTTTAAAGAGGTGCAATTTCACAATTTGTGTATATTTTCTAAGTTCACTATTTTGTCATGTGTTGAGAAAAACACAGATTTTAAAATTACATGGTCTAATATTTACATTTAGCATAACTGCAACATGCCTTTTCGTTTTTTTTTGTTTTTTTTTTAAAGACTCGAAAGGACTTGAAATTCAAAGTTTCAGACTTGTGACTTGACTCGGACTTTTACACCAGTGACTTGAGACTCGACTCTGACTTGCCTGACATTACTTGAGACTTGACTTGAGACTTGAGGATAAAGACTTGAGCAAAACAATGACTTGGTCCCATCTCTGCATCAAACCTTTGATTAAACCAGTATGAACCAGATTTTGTGATTTCAGCACTAGCTTAGTCATGACATCGTACTGTGGGAGCATACACTGAAATGAAGTTATTAGTGAATGCCAAGATACAGTCTGTCTATCCACACTTAAACTTATTTAGCTAAAAATAAATGTGTATTCTGGATTTCGTCATGATATTAAAGTATAATATTCAATGTAAAAATCATTTGAGCAGATTCATATTCCAGAAAGTAAGTGTGAGTGTTTTTGTCTTTATCTTTATGGGTTATTGTTCTGAACATTATGTCTACTTGAAACTCTTGTATGACCAAATTAAGCTGTCTGAGGCTCAATTCCATGGACAGGTGTGCATCTCTATGTTAGCTTTCTTCTTCTGTCACCTGTTCTTACACTGTAGAGCAGATACTTGCTAATCAGAAAAATATGTCAATCATGTTATGCGGAAGCCAAACAATAGTCAGAGACTGCCTTTGTCTGTGTTTCTGATCTGGTTTTTTTTGACCCGCTGTCTAGACGCATCCTGCACATTGGCTCATCCATCATTCACCATGCGCCTTTCTTTTATGTTAGTGCTCATTGCTGTCATGTTTATTGTATGATAGAAAGAAGTCTTTCGAGTACAACGTTCCTTTAATGATGGAGTGTTTGAAAAGTAGGTTGCTTTCCAGTAAGCCTTCTCTTGATTAATATACTTACGCCTGCAATTAATGGTACGACCACCTTGAGTCGAAGTCTTTGTTTTTTTATTCTTAAAGCTGTTGGTTGAGAATATTATTAAATTAATTGTTTTGTCATATTTATAATAGATGATTATTAATTGGGCCGTGTCTCCTCGGTCATTAGCTTTCTTCTGTTGCAACTGTGCTGTCAGCTGGAGTTCTCTGTGACACAAATATCAGACCACCCTCATTTAACACAGTGACTTATGAAGAGAATATTACTCCTGTCTGCCTTACTTGTCTCAGTTGCTCCCCACCCACTAAATGAGCACTAATGCAAAGTGTACAGCACATTCTGGAAATTAATTGAGTTTGACTGCAACACTTTGTGGTGTGATGAATGTGTAGTTTTATCACCCATCCCCCTTCACAGACTGCCTAACGTCTCATTTTTAGTCTGCGATTAAAAACCAAGATACTATCTGCTGTGTCTGTGTAACAGAGAAGCTGAATCATGCACAAGAGCGATTCTCTCAGTCTGAATATACAGTGAGGATGTAGGGTCAAATAGATTAAAGTGATTGAAGCTCGAACCAGGTAAACAAAGTGGTGAAGCCATTATTAAAGCCTTCTGCAGTTTCCTCACTTCACGACTCGAGTACTTATTGAACAAGAAATCATAAAAAAGATGTTTCAGGTAACTAATAATATTTGAGTGGGAGTAACAGAGTGTAAATGAGTGTGATCGTCCGGTGAAGTATGATGAACACTATTATGTCATCCTGTTTTTCTTTGTTCTTTCCTTCGTCCTGTGATTGATGGCCTTGTGGCATTTCACTAATCCAACGCCAGGATTAGATTACACAACGTGGATGTTTTGTAACATCTACAATGTCAAATTAGGTTACGTCAATAACTAAAATATCAGCAGGCTAAAAGGATTTCGATTCCATCCCCACAGATGTTTTGATGAAAAAGTTGGCACAGTCAACTTAAATTAAAAGATCAGTATGACAGCATTCAGTAAAGTCACAATTAATATTGTTAGTATAATCGATAATAAAAGTCTCACTAACATTGCTTCCCAGACGTCTGTTCAGGGTAGAAGTGGATACACTTTTAGCCATTCCCAAATGCAAATTAATTTTTAATTGAACTGCTGCAATTTGGGTGTTTTTTTACTTTAGTTTGGGATTTTACTGCTATTTATGTTTTAAAATATGTTTTATTTTTATTGATTTACTTATTTCATGATTAGGTCACTTAACATTGACTGATTCAAGAGTAAAATGCGACTATTTCAAAGGACGAACCAGTGTTGTGCCAAGATATAACAGACATCAAAACAGGGTTCAAAATTGTATCTGTGAGGGTGTTTCCAAATTCATGGGCTGCATCCTCCTGAGGCCGCATTTGTGGGCCGATTACGTCACAGCGACGCGACGAAGGCTGTCCAAATTCATAGACTCCTCCGAATGCAGCCGACAAATGCGTCCTCCTTTTCCCCGAATTTGAAGGATGGGACGGGTGTGTCCTTCGTGGCGGCCGCTACTAAGTTTTTAATATTACTCTTATTACTCTTTCTGGGTCACAAAATAAAGTTTTAACATATTTTCAGACGAGAATGTAGCTGTGTAAACTTCAAATATCTGCTCGGTTTACCAAGATATCACATATTTGCAAAAGTGCTCCGAAGTTTTCGGAGAGCTCTATTATCCACCAGCTCGATAGCTAGCCGGAAGCTCGAGGGTCAGTGGAGCCAGCGAGAACGGCAAATCTACCGGCACATCATTTTCAGATCACCGCGGTCTTTCGCTACTCAGGTTAAACGTAATATATAAGTCACTTAGACAACCTAAAAATGTTATTGTTTGGCTTTTTTCAGTGTTTTATTTGTTCGTGAGTAAATTGGTTTAGCTGAGATTAAAGTTATTAGATTAGATAAAATAAAACTTTATTAATGGGTGGTTTTCACACAGCTGAATAAACGTCAAACAGAAAACTGATTAAACAGAAGTGTGAGATGGTCGAGAATTTGCACCAGTGCCCTGTTATATTTTAGATAGCAAGGAGCAGACGGCTGAGTTTCTTAAACTCCACCGAGACAGCGGTGACGCAAATCAGAAGCCTAGACGGTCCAATTTCACAGCCGTTTACTTCCGGCCTACCTGACCTTCTGAGGACCCGGCCCACGTAGACCACGAAGGCCTGGTCCTCAGGAGGATGCAGCCCATGAATTTAGACACGACATATGTGCACTTTTTTAATAGCAAACTGTGACAAAAACAGATAATTTGATAATTTGTTCTCATCTCTTTAGTTAAATCTAGACAAATGTCCAAGATAACACAGTTTTATGGGCAAAAGAGCTATTAGCCACATCTCAGCGTGGTGTGCAGTGTATTAAAAAAAATTGAGGGAACTGGACAAGTGGGGAACAAAAGAAGAAGAAGAAAGCACTACGTGAATAATATATGAAAGTTTGACCTTAAGAAATATAAAATCAAAGACCCAGCACAGGACCTGAGAGATGAATCTCAGTTGCTCTGTCTGCTGTTTCTTGAAGTTGCCTTAAAATTGATCCCCATGAACGAGATCTTATTAGGAAACTATCATGTGTTTGGGTGGGCTTGTTTAGCTCCAAAAAGGCAGGAAATCACAAAGAAAGTTGATTGGGAAGATTCATTTTTGGTCAGTTCTCAGGAGGATGTAATGAGATTATTACATGGTTTTATATTAGGCAGTTTATAACAGGTAGTGATTCTTACTTTGACTAATATTACTAGTAAGAAAGGAACTTGCACACTCTGACATATAGTGCATACTCTTTCTTTCGGCGTGGGTTTTCACAGCCTGTGAGACAAGCAGTAAGTGAACTGGCAGAGTTTCAAATAGCATGTCTAAAACATCACAAGGTGCATGAGAGACACTGAGGGAAGGTAACTTATTCTAACTACCTCTGCCAAGAAGTTTGTTTTTGGTAACCTGGGCCTGAGTTCATGTTCATTCTGTTGTTCTGTCTGTAAACACAATATCTCTAAAAAATTCTGATTCTATAAAACTTTGTAGGGGTAGGGTCATGTTAACAATACATTACAATGTGCTTTACATCCACCAAGGTCTTCAAGGTCAAATTAATTGTTTATTGGTCAAAAACTGACAAAAGAAACTGTGATTCTTAGATGTGCAAATGTAAGATTCTAGTTATAAGGCATTTTGTCAATTTTTGATAAATAAATGATTAAGTTTGCCTTGAAGACCTTGGCGGATGTAAGATAAATTTTAATGAATTGGTAACATAACCTAGAGGGTTATGTTACCTTGTGCTCTGCCAAACCCTATAAAGGTTTTTTTTTTTTTTTTTTTTTTAATCTATAGTGCTTACAGAAAAAAAGGCACAAGCACACTCTAATGTAACCTCTATGGTAGAGTTAACAATTTGAGTACATGTACACTGTTTCTGATTAGGTATTGTTTTTTTGTTTTGTTTTTTAAAAACAGAATAAACGTGTGATCATTCTTTTATTTCATGAATTCTACATATTGTTGTGAAATCAGTTTTACCCCGGTTCTTTTTATTCCTCGAGCATCCAGAGATGGCACCGGACTCAGTAGTCATTTCACAAAACCTTTATTCATCTTTACTCATCTTTTACTCATCTTCTTTACTCTTTTACTCATCTTTACTCATCTTCTACTCTTCTTCATTTATCCTCATTTAAGCATGCATCTTCTAGAAGGGAAGACGAGGCCGGTCCGTCCCTCTCCAAATCTTCACCCCTTTGTTCGTGACAGCCAGCTTTATAGAGGCGTTCCCATCATAAAACCCCCTACGGTGTAGTGATGTGCGATACCAGTGATTTCCTTTTCGATCCGATACCAAGTAAAATTCAGGGTGGTATTGGCGATACCGATCCGATACCGATACTTTTTAACATTAAGTTTTTCTACATTGTATTTCAAATTTTAGCTTCAAATTGATTACAGAACATCAGACTACTTTTTTTTTTTTTACTGTTTAATAATGCAGAATTATTATATACATATAAAAAAACCTGAAGTTGTGTGCTATTTGAACACATAATTTAACATGTCATTTAACGTTTATCTTGTCTGGACATGTCAACAAAAACATTCAACATAATTTAACATGTCATTTAACGTTTATCTTGTCTGGACATGTCAATAAAGACATTCAACATAATTTAACATGTCATTTAACGTTTATCTTGTCTGGACATGTCAACAAAAACATTCAACATAATTTAACATGTCATTTAACGTTTATCTTGTCTGGACATGTCAACAAAAACATTCAACATAATTTAACATGTCATTTAACGTTTATCTTGTCTGGACATGTCAATAAAGACATTCAACATAATTTAACATGTCATTTAACGTTTAACTTGTCTGGACATGTCATCAAAAACATTTGACAGTAACACTTTCCCTTATTCACAGGTTTTTGTTTAGGAACAACAGCATATTTACAGTTTTCCCTCTAAGTCTGCTCCGTTTTTTGCTCACAACCTCTCCTGCTTTTGAAAAGATTCTCTCTGCAGGTACAGAAGAAGCAACAATTCCTAGGTATCTCACTACAAGTCTGCTTAGGGATGGGAAGGTTTGTTCATGTTCTTGCCACCAAACCAATGGATTCTTATCTCGGGGAATCAGTTTTTCCTCTGAGTACCGGCGTATTTCAATGAGTACATCACTGGAAGCTGACCGGTGATGTTGGCTTGACACAACCTGCATGTCAAAATCTGTCCATATCCCTCCTTTTGTTGCAGCTGGACCTGCGGGTGGAGGACTCGGGATAGACCCTGAAGTAGAAGGCCCTGAGGCAGAGCTAACAATAGGCGTTGAGCTTACAGTTAGAGTGGGAGCAGACTGTCCTGTCTGATAGACTTCTTGCATTTCAGTGTGGAGACGTTTCTTTAATACTTCAACATTGTCTTTGTCACGAAAACCAAGGTGTTTAAACCTAACATCCAGAAATGTACTTGCAGCTAGACAGTGAATGCTCTCAATACCCCTGAATCTGCGCTGGCATTGCTGTGCCAGCTGTGTGGCAAGGGAGCTGCCCTGATGTTCACAGGCTGCTACAGCCCTGTGAATGAGTGACACAAGTGGAATCACTTTGGAGACTGAAACATGTTTTTCAGATGAAACTTCCTGTGTTACTTCTTCAAACGGCCGTAGTACAACAACTGTTTCCTTGATCAGGGATAATTCTCCCGCATTTAAGCATAGTTGATTCTTCCCTAAAAGGCAGAGGGCTGTGGTCACGGCTTCATTTTGCTCACAGAGCCGCTCCAACATGTAAAAGACAGAGTTCCAGCGGGTATCTACTGACTGAATTAGCTTGTGCTCTGCCACTTTCAACTGTTGCTGAATATCCTTAAGCTTCTCAGTAGCCTTTGTGCTGTGGTGAAAAAAGGACACAATCGCACAGCATTTTTCCAGCACCTGCACCACTTCTGGGACAGCTTTTACACTGTCCTTTACAACTAAATTCAGTGTGTGCGCAAAACATGGAAAATGCCTCCATCCAGCTTTGTGCACTGCAGCAACCATATTTGCACCATTGTCTGTGACAACTGCAACCACCTTCTCAGTTATGCCCCATTCTTCTGTGATTTGCTTAAGTGCTGAGCTGATATTATCTGCTGTATGCTGCCCATGGAAAGAGTGGGTTTCCAGGACAAATTCTCTCATTTGCCAGTTTTCAATGAGATGGCATGTTACAGTCAAATATGCCTCTGTGGACACTGAGGTCCACATATCAGTGGTGAGAACAACACTGGAAGCATTTTGCAAAGATGCTCTTACTTTGTCTTTACATTCATCAAACAAATTTACAAGATGAGTCTCAGTCAGTGATTTTCTTCCTGGGAGTTTATATTTTGAGTCAAGAGCGCTCACAAATCCCTGGAAACCCTGGTCCTCCACTATGGACAGAGGCTGGAGGTCCTTCACAATCATCTCTACAAGGCATCTTGTGAGTGTTGCTGCTCTTGGGGAATCATCTACAAAGAAAAGAAAATACAAAGGGCAAAACAAAAGATGGGGTATACTGCACTGAATGTTTAATCTTTTTAGAGTCATGTATGCAGTCTGTTAAAATAGCCTAAGGGGAAAGGAATTGATAGTTTACATATACTTGCTGTTTTACATAGAATGCTGTGTGAATGAAATTGTCAGTATAATACATAATTAAAGGAATAAATAAGTTTGTCAATACCTGCATTTTAAAATATTCAAATAACTCAGCCAAAAAAATTAAACTGAGTGAAAATAATAATAAAGCTAATAGATAATAATAGTATCTATAAAACGTTTCTCTTATCTATGAAATAATCTTCAACTGAATTTTTATGTTTTAAAGATTACAATGCCTGTTTTACTGCAAGTACTCTGTATATTTTAATGCGACCTAGCCTGTGTACCCAGTATTTTCCTCCTCTGTACCTGGATAGTGCCTGCCTGCAGCACTAAAGGACTCCGCGAGAGACGTCTGTCTCGCCCTAGCAGCACCTGTCCCTCTCCTCTCCTCCTCTTCGGTTCGCCTCAACATGACCTGATCATATTCTGTGTTATGATTAATTCTGAGGTGTTTTACGAGGTTAGTGGTGTTGCCACAACACCTCACTGTCTTGCCACATACATCACAAACCGCATCTTGGCTGTTTGTGGAGGTAAAATATGTCCACACATGACTTCACTTGCGTTCGGCCATTGTTTTGAGTGCGCAAGTGCGCACGCCAAGGGGCTGCGAGACATTTATACAGCCGTATTTCGCACATGACTAAGAAAGGCGGAAGAGGAAGTAGTTCCTTCAAATGTAGATAATCCGAATGTTATAGTTTCTATCCACTGTGTTCCTGTTGATGATAAACTAGATATTTACCCTAAATTACTAAAATATCGATATTTTAATGGGAGAATCGATTCTAGAACATAAATGACTGGTATCGGAGGAATCGATATTTCAGGATCGATCCGCACATCACTACTACGGTGTGCTGCAAACTCTGTCTGTGTCTATGTGCACGAGCACATGAATGCCTACATGTGCGCGTTCCCACGTCTCTATGTGAGTGCTCGTGTGTGACTGTGTACGCATACCTGTGTGTATGTGTGAGTGCACGTGAGTGAGTGTGTGTGTGTGGATGTGTGTGCGTGACAGTTAAAACATTGTGGGTGTAGGTGACTCCCTAGGTCATAAAACCCATCTTCCTTCCAGACCACAGTTATCCAGTTACAAATGTTGAGACCCCCACCCAAACATCCTCTGGGAAATTTCCACTCAGCATTAACTCCTCTCTGTTTTACTTTCACAGTTCAAGTGGGGGAGGGGTCTCCTACAATCTACTCCTAAGTTCACGACACAGTGAGGCCTTTAGTCAGTATCTCTACAATAGTTCTACATTCTATGATAACACATTTCTAAACTCTAAAATAAGCTAAACATTCTACAATATGTTCTATATCCACATAAATAATAACTTATGTCAGATATAATATATTAAAATGGGTTTTTTTGGGGGCGCATAAGAAAACCCTACACTTTAACTTTACTACACTAAAAAATTCTTAAAGCACATTTAAAAAGAACCAAGAAAACAACACAAATGTATACAAAATGTGGTACTGTTCCCTCACAATTTTGATACTGCCCAGAGACTGATCTGAGTTAGTGAAGATTTGCACTTTCGGAGTACTACTTGTCTTTCTATTGGTAAGCTGTAACAGTCAATATTTTCTGTGGTACACGCTGAACATCCATCCATCGATCTTCTTCCGCTTATCCGGGGCCGGGTCGCGGGGGCAGAAGCTTAAGCAGAGAAGCCCAGACCTCCTTCTCCCCAGCCACCTTCTCCAGCTTGTCCGGGGGAACATCAAGGCGTTCCCAGGCCAGCCGAGAGATATGATCCCTCCAGCGTGTCCTGGGTCTGCAACAGGGCCTCCTCCCGGTGGGACATGCCCGGAACACCTCACCCAGGAGGCGCCCAGGAGGCATCCCTGTCAGATGCCCGAACCACCTCAGCTGGCTCCTTTCGATGTGGAGGAGTAGCAGCTCTACTCTGAGCCCCTCTCGGATGGCTGAACTTCTCACCCTATCTCTAAGGGAGAGGCCAGCCACCCTTCGGAGGAAGCTCATTTCTGCCACCTGTATCTGGGATCTCGTTCTTTTGGTCACTACCCACTGCTCGTGATCAAAGGGTGAGGGTAGGGACGTAGATCAACCGGTAAATTGAGAGCTTCGCTTTTACACTTAGCTCTCTCTTCACCACAAAAGGCCAGTACAGCGGCCGCAGCACCAATCTGTCTGTCGATCTCCCGCTCCCTTCTCCCATCAGTCGTGAACAAGACCCTGAGATAGGCTTAATAATTTAATATTAAATATACTTATTTTTCAAATTTCGCCATCTTTTTGGCTGATGAGGTTTTCGGTGATTAGGAATTAAATATGCTAAAGTCAAACAGTTACTAGCAGGAAGTTACAGTCATGCGTTGTGCGTCTGTAATATTTAAAATACTTTTATTGTGGATATAGTGACTAACAAACAGATTTCTTTTAGCGTACTGTTATTCATTAATAATTATTCATCAGTTGGGGGTCAGGCTCAGTTGTCCAAAGAGTGGGCTGCGTTGGCTGAGGTTTGTGCTCTCTGATGCTTCTTGTCTCTCCATTGGTAAGCCCCATAGTCATCTGTTTTAATTTTGAAACATTGAACAACATAATATTAAAATGCACCAGGAAAAAAAAATATGTTTTTCCATTATTTGGCTCATAAGGATTTGCTTGATTAGGGATTAAATATGCTAAGGTCAAACAATATCTAAAAGGCTATTACAATTTGTTGTTCTCTCATATTTAAAATCAGTTTATTGTGGATATGATGACTAACAAACATGCTCCATTTAGATTATTGTGATTAATAGTTATACATCAGCCAGGGGTCTGACTCAGTTGTCTGTGGGCTGTATCTGTACTGAAAGAAATATGTAAACACTATTGCATGTTTGCTAATTTCCTTTTATTATATTTTCATAGGGGAATTTTATGATTTATTACATACTTGAATCGTTGAATTGATCTTTGGAACCCACATGCCATTAGTGAATTTATTTATTTATTTTATAACAAAGCACGCTGCGTTTTTAAAATGATTCTCTCATGACAGGTATTTTTATTATAGCATATTAGCCCCTAGCCAGCGAGCCAGGCCATCAATTTCTGACTCTGTTCCCTGTCTCAGAGGTCTTTGGGTGCCAGTGATAGGAAGTCAGGTGCATGTCAGAGCTCTGCGACACGCGGAGCTAGGCAAATTGATGACTATGGAGCCAGAGCACTCACACCATCCTCCCAGTGGCAACAGCAACCTCGGGGCTCACTGGGTGTTATCAGTTCCTCAGATCAGGCACAGTGGCAGTCAATAAGCTCATTTCTTGAGGGACCTGTTCCCCTGTGTCCACACCACGGCAGTCCTTAAAAGCCCACAGAAAACTTACATTCAGTCTACAGCTTGTAATCATTACGGTTAAGCATTTTCTATGTTATCCTTATATATATTTACATTACATAAATAAAATAGGTTATTTAATTTGACTGAATTGTTGAACTACCAATAATCACCAGTATTCAGCAGTGAATGCAGATATTTCCAGCAAATTACGGGTTCAACAACAAGTGGAAGCATATATATGCGACACACAATGGATCATCAGTGAAAATAATTGGTGAAAAAAGCAAGGTAAAGCATGGGCACTACTGCAGGATACAACAAAAGGGGAACCATACTGATTTATAATGTACCGACGTATCTAATTAGGTATTTAATGATGATCACTTGTGGTCATCGTAAATGTTATTAAAGATAATCCTCAATTTTAAAGAAAGAATTCCATATTTTAATGCATTATTTATTGCCCATGCTCCTGCTGTCCACCAAGTGTTGTGAAATTCACTTTGTTAGTTTAGGTGTAACCTCACTGGCAGAGTAACAGACACAAAAAAGTTAAAAAATCACCTCTGTCTCAGTTTCTGCATCAAGTTATGTGAAATGCAGAGATGTCACCCAGCAGTAAGACAGCTAGATACAGGGAAAGGCTGAGGCCAAAGATCTAGGATATCATGCTCATTACCTCCAACCAGGAGGACTGAAACAGTGAACATAACCTGGAGCCATGAAATAATCTCTTTCACACTGACAGTAAATTTATTTTTTCAGTGTCGAGTGAGACATGAAAAATTGTGCATCAACTTAAATTAAACTGTGTTTCATTGTCTGTTAGATACTGGAGTGCTACTATGTCTTTAATTTATTTATTTATTTATTTGATTTTGTTTTGTTTTTGTTTTGGGTTTTTTTTTGGGGGGGGCAGTGTGCTGAAGTAGGCAGAGGTAGGTTTTGGTGTCTTGATGCATGGTCAATCATCCAGGTAAGTAAATCCCCAAAAGTTGATTCTGTTCATCTAGATGTAGCGTTTTCAGTGGGAGAAACGTTTGAGCAGGAGGA
Organism: Rhamphochromis longiceps; assembly: GCF_057381845.1. Classification (NCBI taxonomy): domain Eukaryota; kingdom Metazoa; phylum Chordata; class Actinopteri; order Cichliformes; family Cichlidae; genus Rhamphochromis; species Rhamphochromis longiceps. Next base: position 32,099,858 of record NC_140560.1, on the reverse strand, counting down.
GGCCATTTACATGAAAAGGGAAAGACCATCTCTGAATCGAGGAGGGGGCCTAAGGGTACATCTTTCGCCATCTTACAATGCTGTGTTTACAGCTTTACTCTTCAGGTTGTTTTGTTGCTTTTATTAATTTATTATTAACAATAATATAAAATTATGCACAAAAGGAATTACTAATGTAAAAAAAAAAAAGTGGTTTTATTTATATATAAATAAATGCGGTGGCCCCTAGAGACAAAGCACGTACAAACTCCAAAACACATTTCTAGCGTTAACTGAACTTCCAAAACAGAGCTACCTAGATCACTTAAATTACACAATTGAAAGCATGTGTGTCTTGTTTGTGTATTTATACACAAGCATTCAAATATATTCAAATAATTTAAAAAAAAAAAAAGTTCATTTACCTGTTACTACCACACACCAAATCCAGTCATTGGTACTTCCTGGCTTGTGTATCCACTAGGTAACGAAAGCTCAACACTGCGCCTAGCATCCTGGAGCACTTCTGTTGTGTTTTGTACGTGTTTTGGAGTTTTTATGTGTTTTGCCTCTAGGGGCCACCGTAAATATACTTTTATTTATTCACTCCACATAAAATGTAATAAATAAATCATATAATACAAAAAACAGCTATTTACATTTCAACTTTTGACTATTTAAATTTTCAGCTTTTTCGTTTTAAACAAATTTAAAGCGAAACAACACAAAACACTGCAAACCACAACACAATTAAATATAAATTAAAATATGACAGCAAAAAGAAGATGCACATTCTCTGTCATATGGGCCCGCATGAATAAACTTTCTGAATCCTTTATCATCCGCAACTGAAAATAGTTGTGGATGATTACTATACCTTTCTAATGTGACATTGTTGTCCCTGGCTCTCTTTCTCTGTCTCTCCTGTGGTACTGCGAGTGTAATTACTGCCCCTCCCCCCTCTTCCCAGCGCCAAGCACAAGGCTCACGTGCGGAGTGAAGCGGAAAAAAATGCGAGAGAGAGGGTAGAAAGAGAAAGGAAAAAAAAAAACACGGCTCGCGATGAGGACCCGGCTCCAAGAGCCGTTTCGTTCGCGATCGACACATTACTAGTCAGCTGAGACTGAAGAAGTCACTTAGGCTATGTTCACACTGCAGGTCTTACTGCTCAATTCCAATTTTTTGATCAAATCAGATTTTTTTTTGTCTGGTTGTTCACACTACAAATAAAATGTGACAGCAAACGCACTCCACTGTGAACGTTTCACGGCCCTCAAAGCGGCTCGCATGCGCAAAAGAAGACGTCACACACAACGTGCTCTGTGTACGTAAGTAAAAATGGCGGCTACAGGGCTAGTAGGTGTTGTTGTAGCAGTCTAACAATTTCTGCACAGTCCTAACCAACAGAATGTTGACAGATTAATTAGAGAGAGAAGGACACTGAGAAAAAAAGAGAGCTCGTGCTTTAACAATGGCCTTGTTTGGAGCAGTGGCTGCTACCTTTGTGCGGAGGTATATATGGACACGGAGTCGTTTAGCTTGAATAGAATTGTCTCCCCATATTCTAATCAAGTCCAAAACCTCAGTTTCTGTCCATTGACTCGCTCCGTCTCCAGTTTCTGCCGCCATGCTTTCTCGTTTGTCTTCTCTGGAGCTGATAATTGGAGTCTGTCTTGTGTCAGTGACGTAAAAGACAGATTTAATGCGACATGACCATTCAAACAGCAGGCACTTTCTAAAACATCAGATATGTATCGGATTCAGTACCACATATGAAAGTGACCTGGGTTGGATTTGAAAATATCGGATTTGTGCTGTTCAAACTGTCATACCATGATTGGATATGGGTCGCATAGGGCCAAATAAGTCGGATTTAATGCGCTTTTGCCTGCAGTGTGAACATAGCCTTGGATGAGTGATGAAATGTTTCTCCCACTGTCCAGATGAACAGAATCAACTTTTGGGGATTTTTGCTAAGTGGTTGTTGCACATTGTGCCATGTCTTTTATTACACATTTAACAGAAAATCTAATATCTCAAGTAGGCAGTACTTTATAAAAAGTCAGGCCCTAGAGTGCCACCTGTACAAAACACACATGTGCTGTGACTGATAATTAATCAGCTGAGAAGTTCATCCTCATAATTCAACCACATGAGCAATCTTAGCTTATTTCTGAATGTAGTTGGTCAAGAATGGGCTCATCTTCAAACCTGTATCCAGTTGTGTTAAAGTTCCTTTTGCTGTTTCATTTTTCGTGTCTTTGCTTTCCTTAGTTTTTAGAGAAATCAACACAGAGTCTGTCAGTGTGAAGCTGCGGAGAGGCATCTCACTGTGTGGGGACAAGCAGAGGAACTGAGGACAAGTTGAGTTGAAGATTGCCTAAAACTATAACAAATTAAAATAATTTAAATTGGTATGTTCACACTTTTGCATTTAATATTCTAGTCTACATTAATTGAAACAGTTTGTAGGCTTAAGTAGCATTGGTGATGCAGATTTGAGAGGAAACAGCTTGAAGCCATTCTACCCTGAAGGCTTTGCCGCTCCTGGTCAAACACTGCAAAGCACAATATTGACAAAAACATGCTGCAGCAGGCATGTCAAAATGACAAAACAATCATTTATCTCTTACAGTATTTAGCAGAGGGAGGCCAAGGTGAGGTAAACCCAGTGATTTACGTAGCTGTTGGAGCAGATGAGTCTCTTAATGAGGAGAAGTGAGAGCGTCATCCATCAGCGTCAGACAATGTCATGCGTCTGCAGAGAGGGAACAAGGCAGTCGGGAGGAAAACATGGTCTGTTCTGCTTGTCAAATAAGCTTTCAGGGGAATTGTTAGTGTGTATGTGCGTTGTTTGTCATTCAATACGACATGCATGTATGTGCTTCTGTGAATATGCGTGCAGGCTGCTGTTTCTGTTTTGTAAAAATCCCAAAGGAAGCAGTTGTTTCACAAATATTTCACACGTTGTCATGTGGGGTACAAAAATCAATGTAAAAGAATCTTCTGTAATATAATCAGAAGCACAAATTTTCCAGAAATTAGACTGATCCACTGAAAACAGTGTAATCTTTTATGCACCTCTGTTGGTGCAGCAGAGGCTGATTTCCCCACTTAAACGAGTCACTCAGGCATTGTTTATAAAATCCTCAGTAGGGTCTTCTTATCAAGTGCACACACACACACACACACACACACACACACACACACACACACACACACACACACAGAGAGAGAGAGAAATACATCAAGCTGAACACAGTAAATGTTTCAACAAAGAAAAAGTTTATTTTTTATCTCCTTTTACGTGCTCAGTTTGAATTTGATGCTCACCAAAGATTTAAAAACCGGCAATTTTGGATGTTTAACACTGTGTTGCATCACATCTTATGTGAACACCACTTTGTACACATTTTGGGACTAAGGAGACGGTTGTGGTTTTGAAAGTGAAATGTTTTCTCACTCTTGCTTGATGTAGCAGTTTATTTAGCTGCATGGTAGTTCAGGGCTTCTTTGTTGCTGCTTTTGGTTTTCAAATGTTTGAAATATTTCCTGTAATAGTTCCTGACAGTAAAAAGGCCATTTCACTATCCCAACACTTTTTCTGTTATAACAGAGCCATACTTGTGTAACACACGAAATGAAAAAAGACTAGACAGCAATATCTATTGAACTGTGCAGCTTATGCGACCTGCACTTATTACCTATACACCATCAGCGTTCTGGCTTTTGAGCTGATAACAAACCAGGAATCCCTGTCGTTCATGGTTAAAGAAAATGTCGTTATTTATGCCTCTTGCCTATTCTCTTTGCATGGTTAATGGTGGTTTTAGCAAAAGACTGTGTTCACTGAAAATAATTTTTAGAAGTATTCTTTAGCTCATGCTGCATTTGTAATCCACTGCTGCCTTAGGGTCCAAATATTACAGCCACTTAGTGTTGGTTTTTGGCCTTTCCCTAGTGTAAATAGATTTCTTTGAATATTTCAGCAATGCTATTTAGTAGAGATGGCACGATACCACTTTTTTATGTCCGATACCGATACCGATATCATAAATTTGGATATCTGCCGATACCGATATGAATCCGATATAGTGTTTTTTAATAAACAAAACTGTTTTTTTAAATATCTTGCTGCATTTTGTATAAGTTCATACTCAAGTTTAAAACAACAACTACACTAAAGCTATTCTGTTATACCTGTATGCAAAAAAAAATATTTCATAGTTCAGCAATACTGATCAATCTAATAAACTTAAACCTACACCATCCTCCCTATTCTGGTATTTTAAAGAGTACTTAGCGTAAATATTAAGCAACCTAACTAATAGGGTTCCAACTCCCAGCAACAACAAAAAATAAATAAATAAAAAATAGGGAACCACCCCCCCACGCTACACCTCATGATGCTTAATCGACGTAATCAACCTTAATTTGATGCAGTGTGGAAAAAAAATGCACAGAAATCAATTATTTTTCAAGAAATATTAAATAGATTCAACATCTTTCTTCAACAGAATTGCAGACTGCACAGATGGTACCTTCCCAAAGGAAAAAAGTACTATAGCTTACTAGGGTATATATATTAGACTTAATAGTCACTATATACAGTAATTGACTTCTATTCCTTTTACATCAAATTAAAACTTTGGGTGTCAGATAATTACTTATTAAAAGCTAGAAATTTTAAATGAGAATAAGAAAGAAAAGTATGTCTTTGTGCCCCCTTTTCCCTGTTAATGCCCTATCGGCCCCCCTGGCTAAACTTTGCTAGATCCGCCCCTGCACAGTTACCAGCGTCAGCTACGTAGAAAAAGATCCTCGAGTAGAAAGTAATATTAAATAAATTCTAACAACAGCTTATCAAGCTTAAACGTGCTGCTGTTGTTCAGCCGCTGGTTTCCTCTTTCTGGTGCAAAGTGGGCCAAAAACAAACAAGAGAGACGGCCTAGCGACAGAAAAGCCGATCAGCTGATCATTAAGCAGTTTCATGATTGAAGTAGCAGCAGGAGAGGCAGTCGCTTGTTAAGCTTAACGCAGGAATGCTTTACAAACATTCAGAGATGGACTTACACACTTGCTTTACTTCTCTCGGGGATAACTTTGTCGGAGATGAAATGCCGGGTTGCTAGCGAAGCTCCAAATGCTATCCAGACCACCGACAGGTCCCGCATGCCACAGCCGCTCTATCACGTGATGCATACTGCTCCGACGTGCTATCGTTCTGAGGTGAGTTACGGCGTGTTGCAAGTTTTGTGAGGTGCTTTCGTGATATTTAATGGATCGGATTACATTTTTTATTTTTCTCCGATATCCGATCCAGTAATTTAGGTCAGTATCGGACCGATACCGATACGTAATATCGGATCGGTCCATCTCTACTATTTAGTCTAGTCCACAAAATCTTTCATATTTTCTTTTGAGAAACACTATTTCCAAATATCCTGTTTGTGTGCCATCTTTCCATAAACTTCGGATGCTCTTTTTAAGTAGTCGTGTTACTGACCTACTACCAATTAACCTAATTATCCTTTTCCTTATCTCTATTGCATTTCACTTTTTTCCACTATTATCTCCTAAATATTCCAGTCAAGGTTTCGGGGTCCACACTCCTATGTCCTCTTACGTCAGGTATCTGCTGAAATCTGATCTCAAATGATTTTTGGCTCCACACAGACACCGACCTTCAAAGAGCAATTTAAGCAGACAACAATAAAGGTTAATGTTATCAATTTACTTGCAGAATTGAAATAGATTAGCAACAGCTGATATGTTTGTCCTTTTAGTCTAAGAAAATGACCGTCAGCGTGGCCTAAAATTGACAAACTGCTACCCGAATTTTGCTTTGCTATTCATCAGCGAGTAAAGAGAGATAATAGCTTTGTTAGCATCAGTTTGTCCGTCCATGTGTTTTGCCTGCGTAGACGTAAAGACTTAGAATAAATGCATCACGAATGCTTCTTAATCTTAGTTATAAGAACTTTTTAAAATGTTATCTTTTAATTCAACCCAAGATTTCAAGTGCTATGTAATTATACTCTAATAATTTTTGATCATATTTTATATTTGTGGCCCTGAGCTAATTCATGCATCTTTGCAGCTACCCAGTGGATCTTATCACCTGAAAAAGATTTGATTTCATAATACTTGAGTTACATTTTTATCACATCAGGTTGGGAAAGATGCACCTGTGAGTGGGCGTTAAGGACAGAAAACTTTTAAACTAAAAACAACAGGATACAGTGTGAAGAATCAAAGCACTGTTGTCTATTATTCCTCAAATATAGCTTGCGCTCCTGTATAGCGTGCACTCTGAAATTACTTACTTGTTCTTGTGGTTTTGTTTTTTACTTCACAGCAGACTGAGAGACATGAGACATAAAAGTATCTCTTGAAAGCAAAGTCAGATGATCATGTCTTATTACTGTTACCATTTCTTTGCATCCTTGCATGTTGCATAAATGCAGTGAGCAGTGTACATGTATGAATACATGCGTGTTGCTTCTTTGTCATCAACGTGAAGCAGAGAGTGACAGTTTTTTAAAGTCGAGCACTCGTCACTAAGAGAAAAAAAAAAAACGGAGAAGAAATAAGGATCCATTTGAGCAGAAAAGTGCCACTCTGACTGGCAGTCCCAACAGTTGCTACAGTAATTAGCTCTTTTGCTCTTTCCTACACGCTGCACTTCATTCTCAGCATCTGTTACGTCCTCTTCACGCCTTCAAATCTCTCAGGTGAAGACACTACATGATGAAATGATTGTAATAAATAGAACAATGCTAACCACCACGCAAACAAGCAATTATTTTCAGTAATGCCTCACATCAGACCCATATGATTATCCTCTCAATGGAATAAGGTGCAAAAGCTCTTGTTCTGGAAACGAGGCAAAAGGAAAACACTTTGCATAATACGCGTAGTACAGTGGAACAACTTAATAGAAGGAAATGGCCTGAGAAAAGAGTAATGCTAATGGATTCAATATGAGATGCATTTGTTTGAATTTAATACATTAAGGTCATTTTAAAATTGTATACCCTGTTTGTGGGTTTTGTTTTGTTCTCTTCCTTATCTGCTCAGCAAAAAAGCACTCTGCCATGCTTTTTAAAAATTATGTACAAATTGATTTGATAAATGTGCCTCAAATGATGCCCATTTTTTAGTTTATTCTCATGTTGTATTTCTAAGTGAGTAGCAAGCTGCACTAAAGCTTTAAAATAAAGATAGAATGGTTTTGCAATCACTGGAGTGTTTGTCTGTGCTGACCTTGCCTATTGTGGCAGTTAAGAAAAATATATGAGTGCATTATACTGACTATTTGGGAGAGGAGGTACCAAATTGTCTCACTGGTGTTTTTGTCTTCCAGGCGTCTTACCAGAACCTCCCTGTGAGGCTCCCATCACATCCTCTGCCCTTGTTTCTTTTATGGAGACTAAAAGCCTTCAAAATCGTTGTTTAGGAGTAAAAAACAAAAATATGTTTGCTCCTTTTTACTTTATAGATCCGTGTGTTAGTGCTGAGACAGGCAGTAGGAGAAGCGGTTCCCATGTCGACCGCAGTTTTGTTAATTAATTTATCAGAATAGATAAGAATCCAGAGAAAATTAAGACTTTTTATCTGCTTTCCTTCTCTCATTGTTGGTCCTCATTTTCCAAAGACCTCACAAAAAGACGCCACTGTAACATATTCCCTGTTTCAGGCTGGAGATGTGTAACACTTTTGTTTTGTCAACAAATCCCCTGAAAGGCACAGTGTGTCACTCCATGTCATCGTACTTCTTGACTTCCCTTCTTTTTTTGTGGCTCTCACCCTGCTCCCACTCAAGTCTACTAAAGATGTTCTTTTTGGGTCACGAAATGGGTCACAAAAACTCCGTAGTGCATTTCCTGAGAGCTGCTTTGAACTGACGTATCAAACACTGCGCTAGTGAACTTGTGGCAGTTGCTAGTGAAAGTGGAACTGAGTGAAAATAAATCCCAGTGTCCACATTCATGCTAATGTACGAAGCCGTCACTCAGTGTACGTTTAGCTCCCTGAAGTAAATATTTCATGACATCAGTGGTAAAATGTGACAGAGGCTGCAGATACACAGACCTTTTAAATGATTGCTCTCGGACCTTGAATGGCATTTGTTGACATGACCGAAATTGTGCCTAAAATGAAGAAGCGTGTGCATTTAACTCTCATCGGTAAGCAGTTTAACAGGAGAGTCATTTTTACCTTCAGGTTGCTCATCCATGAATCCTTTCTGATTAGATCTTTCCAGTTACTACATGTGCACCTCAACTTTGCCTTAACTAAACAATCAGCTGCCTGCTTCCTATTTTACAGCAGCAAACTCAAATCAGAGGTCATGTGACATGCATCATCAGCTCTAAAATGCCGATCTAGACAGAGATCATATTAATGTGTACACGGCCCTAAATGACCCTCCTCATTCTTTGGAGACTGGATGTTTTCTTTCTTATGTTTGCCACTGAAGTAACTGATTTACTGGACTAAAGCATTACAAACTATGCTCCCATTGTTATTTGCATTCTTTTTGCAATTGCTTTTCACACATTTGTTCAACAAAAACAAAACTATTATGTATAAAAACCCAACCTGATTAGAGTATTTGGTACATTTTTAAAAAAAATGAAAACAAATTAGGAGAGCTTATTAAATAGAACTGAAGTGAAAATTATCTTATCATCTTATTATGCAGTGTCCTGTGATTTTTCAGTATTTCTGTTGACAAACAAAATCACTCCTTATCAAACAACAACAAAAGAGAAACAGAGGCTCTAAATTGGAGATGAAGTTGGAGAATTAAAAGTGATCTTGTCTTCTTGTTACCATGTCTCCAGCATAATGTCATCCTTTTTGTTTTTTTTGTTTGTCTTGGACAGACAAACTACTTGCTTTTACGTGCTCAGTTTGCTTTATTTGCTTTATTTAGCTTTATTTAGCTTTTATCGTTTCCTTGGTTTCCCTGTGTCTTTTCCCGTGTGTTATGAATAAATCTTATTTTTTGGTACCGGTTTTTATTTTGTTGTATTTATCTGCGACACCTTAAAGGCTGGTCCGTGAAAATATTGTCGGACATAAACCGGTCCGTGGCACAAAAAAGGTTGGGGACCGCAGATTTAGACTGCGTCTATATGCTGATTTTTTTCTCTAAGTAGCTAACTGAGGCACACTTGAATTGTAAAAATGCATCAACGCTTCTAATTGCAGATCTAAAAATAAGTCTTTAATAATTGTAAAGAGCGATAGCACCTCTTTGTATAACTGACAGATTTAAACATTACATTCATGAGAAAAAGTTTTCAGGGTGCAAAACTTTCTGTAGGCCAGTAGAAACAGATTGTAAGCGCATATGGTTTAGTCTTCTTGAGACGCTTAAATAAAATCTACACTGGCTGCACAATGCAAGAAGCATGACAGCAGCATATGATTTCCCCCTCAAACTCCACAGTGAGCTGCTCATTGATTTTTCTGCTGACACTAATTTAATATCTTTGACAGTTCCAATATATATACGATTATGGACGTGGAAATGACCACCTAATGCTTAAGTTCGAGGGTTTTCTTATTACATGTAACACTAAGATTGTGTTTCTTTTTTTGTCACAGGGAACAAATTTACTTTAATCTACATTATTTTGACAGGAGTAGTATCAGATGCTTTTTGGATTAAGATGTACAAAGCAGATGATGAAGTTCCAGTATACATTGAATATAGAATATAGTACAATCAACGTATTGATTGCTATTTGCAGTGATACTTTTTTTGCTGATAAAAGCTCTACACTCACTCTACAGAGGAGTCTGATACGAATCGAGAAGTCAGTGTAGCTCATTTCTGTCTGATGACAGCGATACTGAGGTCAGTTGTTGAGGTTATCCTGAACTTTTCTCTTGATAAGTGCTGCTGTTTTTTTGCTGCTCTTAGCTGTCCTCAGTGAAACTTTCTTTAAAGTCGTTCTAGCGTTGCTGGACTCTTAACTCTCATATTCTCCTGAAACTTATAGAAAGGACTCGCTAGCAGGACACTTACACGGTTTACACCGGTTTATTTACAGGTTTCCTTAGTGCAGAGAAAGAAAACAAAAAGCAATGTCTTAAGCCATGGTTTCTGAGAGTGGACAGAGGAGCTGCAGGTATGCCCGTGGGCACATGCACACGCTTTCACAGTTACTGGAGGGACACTGGAGAGATCTGCACAGAAACAGAGGTTAGAGCTGAGAACACACTGACAGCAAGCATGAACCGGACAAAAGCCAGAGCATAATACCTCTTGCTGATGCAAGGATGTGGCAATGACTGAGGGATTGCTTCAGCCTTAAATAGCCAGTCTGATGACCACATGAGGAGCAGGTGAGTTCATCAGCAGGTCTTCAACAGGTAAGAGCGAGGAAGCCCAATGAAACCACCTCTGAAAGAGGGAAGCACACATGCATACACAGACAAGGAGAAAAAGTAAGCCAGTGAGAGGGAGAGAGGAAGGCCAGCACAGAAGGACTTGGGGACCATGGCATAATGTTAGATTATAACCAGCTGTTGTTGTTTAGCTGGCTCATTGTCAGCTGTCTAGAGACAGGGCTAATCTGCTGACAATTGTGAAAATATTTGGAATAAAGAAGCATATTTATGCACATTTTCATGTGTTAGAGCCCTGACCTTAGGAAGAAGAGGATACTGTATTATCCAAATGCTCATCACTTTCTCTTTTATTCACATTTTCACTTCTTTGGTGTGAAAATGTGATTAAAAAATGGGTACAATCCTTCATATCTTGTGTATGAAGGTACAAAACACAAACACCTACCAGTTCACCTCTACTCTGTTTTCATGCTTTGTATGAGACCAGTCTCTAGCCACAAACATACAACTCAATTAGGTGGAATGGAAATGTCCCAACGTGTCTCAACCACTGTATTTAAGACAGGGCTTCTACACACCAGCACTTGCACCGATGTACTTTTAATGGATTAATTTATTGGAAGATGTACTTAGACACTAATCAGCGTATATATATATATATATATATATATATATATATATATATATATATATATATATATATATGTGTGTGTATATATATATATATATGTGTGTGTATATATATATATATATGTGTGTGTATGTATATATATGTGTATGTATGTATATATGTGTGTATGTATGTGTATATGTATATATATATGTGTATATGTATATATATATATATGTGTGTGCAACATGCTTTTTTTTAATATTAAATAAAGTTTAAAAAAAAAAGACTTACTGTACCTTTAACATCACCCACTGACTTCCTCTCATCAGATTTCCAGTTTAATCGCTGAGCCTGCCTTGCGAGCATTACAACTTTTAAATAAATAATCAGGCTTTTAAATCTGGTTCATCTTGAGTTTTTAATCACGATGATGATACAGTTTATAGAACAGTAAATAATCTGCTTAAAGACATTGCTGAGCAAGAGAAATAAAACATCTCCTTACAAATTTTAAAACACAGCTGCTGTTTTAATAAACAGAAACTATAAATAGTGTATGAACTTGCAAGCAGGTATTTTTTCTGTATTTCCTCTGTTATATTATTTTTTGCCCCATTCTGTGGAGAACATATTGCCACCCAAACTCCAATATTCCTTTTTCACACTTGTATATGTAACCACAGATTACATTCTCTCAATCAATTGAGTTTCCCTTTGGGCAGGACATGCACACCCTATCAAATTTCTTCCTTTTTTATGCCGAAAAGATGATTAAATGGTCTGAGTCTCAGCTTTCAGATCAAAGCAGCTAGACCACTGCTTGTGAAAGTAATTCAGCATTCTGTGCAGTGTACTATTGGAAAACGGGGCCACGTGCTTTGATGACTAAACCATTTCTTCCCCACTATTAATCTTACAGTATTGACTTGAAATGCAAAAAAGGTATAGCTACATAAGCACTATCAGCACCTATGTGTGTGCGAGCGTAGGCAGATACATAGACAAACACTGATATATTACCTTCCTTTTACACAGTACCTCTGCGCATTTGTCACTCTTCTGATGATAGAGCTCCTACTTCTGAAGTCCTTGTATCCACCCTGGGGTTTTGATAATATGCTTTTTCAGTGCACTTAACAAGCATCTGTATTTCTTCACCTTACATCAGTTTGCCACTTGAAACTCCTTAGAAACTCGGGGTCTTTCACATACTTCTTTCAAGAGAAAATTTTACATTGTTGGGTCATAGCTCGAAGACCTTCCAGGATAGAATCCAGGTGGCACTTCTCTTTTAATTAACCTACATCCGTGGCTCTGAAATTAAAAAGAATTCTCTTCATCATCTTCTCTTTTACTAGCTCTTCATTACGAGTAAAGCCATACTCCTCTAAATCCTCCAAAGACTAGGGATTAATGTGCTTTAAGCTTTGACAAGGGTAATGATGAGATTCTACTGTATGCAAACTTCCATACAGTTATTTCATCAAAAAATAATTTAATTACTGATTAATTGGAATTGAACATTCAACACCTGTTCCATTAATATGCAAAGTAACATTTGCGTGAATGATAATCAGCTGAGACCAGAAAGAATTAAGGTGAATCTCACTAAATGAAGGTTAAGTATTTAGCATAATAACAAAATAAACTGTATTATTATTATATAACAAAATATACATTTAAATATAAATTGATGTCAGAGAAGTCTGCAGTTATGTGGGACAGTGAAAAGGTCCCTATGAACAGAGATGAATAGGAATGATTACATTTACACTTCTCTAATAGCACTGACTGTAAACAGTTTTTTGAAACTGCTTAAATACTTAATTAACAAGTTAGCGTAAAGGGTTGATGCACAGACGATGACAACAGGCTGTAATTTCTAAATTGATGTATATACTGTATATCGAGTTCCCCATCTAGGTCAGGCTCCAGGTTCACATCCTTTCTAATACTTTGAAGTAAAAAAACAACAACAAACAAACAAAAAAAGAAGAAAACTTTGGTTTTCCAACCTTTTCTTTTTCAGCGTACTGTGAATTTTGACTTTGGTGTGTAAATGGATGAATCTAATTAGTTGGTGTTCTGTTCTATGGTAACTAAGGCAGACAGTCAGTCAGGTCTGTAAAATTTACTACTGTCTAGTACTGAAGTCCATTTCATTTTTCTAGACCACCAGCCAATGTAAGGTTTTAAGGTTTTTTAAGGTTTTCACAGCTGCCCTACATTAACTAACACACACACCACATACATACATGCGTACATACACGCGCGCGCGCACACACACACACACACACACACATATATATATGTGTGTATATGTGTGTAATAGTTATAGCAAACTCTTTATTGCTAAATTATAAAAAAAAAATTTAAACCACGATGTTCTGTTTTATTAAAAAAATCTTTTTTCAGCACATTATTATTATTATTTTATAAATAAAGTTGTTTTCTGTACAGGAAGATTTGGTCGTGGTTGAATGTTATGATTAATTAATCTTTGACAGATTTCTAAAATATTTGTTTTGTTGCTATTATGGCAACTGGTTTAATAAATTTAAGCACTGCATCATTTTCATTCATCTTCAAAAACAATTAAATTAGCATTTAGTGATGAATATCTTCTGCTATCTTCTTGTTAAGTGTTGTGACATTTGCAAACAAACCTTTCATAGGGAATAAATCTCTTACATAAATTCACAGATACATTTGTTTCCTTCTCATCCCCGTTTCTGTGGTTGTTGACTTAGCTCACCGTTTCTTTCTGATCAATTAAATGTCTGCTGTAATTTGCAGGAAAATGAACCAGCATTAAAAATATATGCCAACAACAAACAAAGAAATAAATGATAGTATATAGTCCTGGAGGTGGACGGTGAGCCAAAACAATGACAGAGTCAGTGGATGAATATATCAGCTGGCGAGCTCTAGTTACAATGTAACAGTCTGAATCAGTTGTCTATGTAACATTGGACTGAGTTATGTCAGAATTCACAGGAACCTACAGACTCTGCCCAGGCTCCACCCCTCATTCTTACTCTAACCAATCAGATTAGTCATTGTAGTAAAAACGCAGCTAATGTGTACAAATTCCTGTTGCACGCTACGTGCGAGAAAGGCCATCTTCAGACAAGATCTGGACCTTACTCTCCTGCATACATATGAACTAGTGATGCATCCTGTGTCATAACTCAAATATAAAAAAGGCCCTACTCATTAAATGATCCTGTGTTAACACAAACGCATCCACTGACCACACTAGAAACAGACAGTGTAAATTCATATCCAATCTGACATTAATGCTCCCTCAGGCACTTGGAGAAATAATTTCAGAGGAGTTCTTAAATTTCTGTTTAACTTTTAAAAAATAATCTGAATTTAAAATAACGACGATGGTTGATGGGAAACCAGTTGTTTACATCGCTTGTAATACTTGGATGGTGACCTCGTGAAGGAAACTCTTAACAGGAAATTACCATGCAGGCAGTGTTCTTATTACAAATAATGTCATATTCCCCCTTGGGTATACAACTGCAAAGCAAAAGTTAATTCAAACCCATAAAGGAAAAAATAATTGAAGTTAACACAACTGTTTCAAATATTTTTATTGAGAGCAAGTATCATGATTGTAGTTTTTACAAATTGACATAACATAGCTTATGCTCCTTTTTTTCTCTAAACTAATAAGGCAAATAATTAAACAACACCAACAACAACAAAAAAAAAAAAAAAAAAAAAAAAACCCCGCAGTCACCCATAAGGGGTCCCAATACCCCGGCTGTCGGCAAAAGGGAAGAGAAACAAGTAAACAAAATTTTATATTTTCCCAAGGTATATAAGTAAAGGGTGCCAGATTAATTCAAAATCTTTTACATTGTCATTCATACTATATCTTATTTTTTCAAGGTGAAGAGTGTTTGTAAGTTCAGTAAGCCACATTTTTAATACAGGAGTTTCATTGCCTTTCCAAAGCTGCAGGATCAATTTCTTTGCAATAATCAAAGCATATGCCATAAACCTTTTTTGAGAGTGTTGTAAATTTTGTGTTTCGTTGGAAATCCCAAAGATGATTGCTGTCGGATTTGGTTCAATCTTACTTTTAAAAATATTAGACATATAAGTAAAAATATCATACCAAAAACCCTGAAGCCTTGGACATAGTGCAAAACAATGTAACAGATTTCCATAGTGTATCTTGCATTTTTCACAGAGGGGGGAACACTCTGGATACATTTTGTGAAGTTTTTCCCTTGAATAGTGTAGTCTGTGTATAATTTTGTACTGAATTAAACAGTGACGGGAATTAATAAAAGGCGTATTTATGTTGTGTAAGGCCTCCTGCCAGAAATCTTCTGATAGGAGAGTCCCAAAATCTTTTTCCCACTCCTCTTTGATTGAAGTAGTTGAAGGTATACTCATCTCCTGTATTGAATTATAAAATAATGAAATTCTCTGTTCAAACCCCCTTCCATCACTAAGACATCTGTCCAAAGGATCGGACGATATGTTTTCAAATTGTGGCAGGTATGTACGGATATAGTCTCTTAGTTGAAGATATCTAAAAAAATGACTGTGAGGCAATCCAAATCTATCTTTTAAATGTTGGAATGACATAAAAGTATCATTTAGGTATAAATCCTTTAATTTACAAATTCCCAATTCCTGCCATATATTGAAAGCTCCGTCTACACATGATGGAAGGAAAGAGGGGTTAGCTGTAATGGGTGTACACATTGATAGTTTTTTCATTTTGAAATGCTTAATTATTTGTCTCCAAATTTGTACGGTATTATAAATCACTGGATTCGAATTGTAATATGAGTTTGTCAAAAGAATAGGAGAGAGTAGTATTCCACCAACACAGTAAGGAAGGCAATCCTCCCGCTCCATCTGTAAGCCGTTAGGGAGTATTGCTGTGTCATCCAATAGAAGGGAAATTATTCTTAAATTTGATGCCCAGTAGTAGTACATAAAGTTAGGTAGTGTAAGTCCACCAAGGGATCTATGTTTGCATAGGTGGTCTTTTTTTATTCTATGTGTTTTATAATTCCATATAAATGGCATAATGATGGCGTCCATCTTTTTAAAAAAAGATTTGGGCAAGAAAATTGGGATGTTTTGAACCAGATACAAATACTGCGGGAGAAATACCATTCTTATTGAATTCACTCTCCCTATTAAAGAAATAGGAAGTGTCCTCCAGTACTGAATGTTATTTTTAAGTTTCTCCAGTAAGGGAAGAAAATTCTCTTTCATTAGGGAGCTGTGTTTTTTTGGTATTGTAATGCCCAAGTAAGTGATTTTTTCATAGGTTATTTTAAATGGGAGAGATGTAAGCCATTGTTTATTCTCTAATTTAATGGGCAGTATTTCGCTTTTTCCCCAGTTAATCTTGTAGCCTGCGAAAGTACTGAATTTATCAATCACGGAGAGAATTGCTGGGAGGGATATTAATGGTTTTGTTATGTATAATAATATGTCGTCAGCATAGAGCGATATAGAATTAGAAGTGTATGTTGTATCATAACCGTGTATATCCATATGGGTTCGAATTGTCTGTGCTAAGGGTTCCAAAGCCAGGGCAAATAATAATGGACTAAGAGCGCATCCTTGTCTTGTACCTCTGCTGAGTTTAAACTGAGTTGATAATGTCTGATTTGTAAGAATTCTGGCTGTGGGATTATTATAAAGTAGTTTTATCCAAGAGATGAAATCTTGTCCCAGTTGAAATTTTTCTAGGACTGCAAAGAGGTAGGACCACTCCACATGATCGAATGCCTTTTCGGCATCCAAGCTAAGTATAAGTAGGTCCTGTTGTACCTTGGGGGAATAGATTATATTAAATAGACGTCGAAGATTATTAAAAGAACTCCTGTTTGGAATGAAACCTGTTTGGTCTGGATGCACCAATTTATCTATTACTGTATTAAGTCTACTCGCTAGTATTTTAGCCAGAATTTTTTGATCAGAATTTAATAGAGAAATAGGTCTATATGATCCCACTTCCTCCAGTGCTTTGCCTTTTTTTTGGAAGTACTATAATAGTTGCTTCATTCAATGTTGGAGGTAGGGTGCTCATTTTGTATGCATGGTTATATAATTTAAATAGATATGGACTTAATTTGATCTTAAAGTATTTATAAAACTCATTCCCTAACCCATCAGGGCCTGGACTCTTGTTGTTTTTTAGTAATCCGATAGATTTTGTAATTTCTTCAATTGTGATCTTAGCGTTCAAAATATTGGCGTTTGTCTGGTCTAACACAGGAAGATCACATTTATCTAAAAATTCCTGCATTTCATTAGGCCCTGCAGTGGGATGAGAAGTATAGAGGGATTCATAAAACTGTCTAAAGTTATCGTTAATATCTTTGTGTGATGTGACCAGATTTCCGTTACTTGTTCTGATTTTATGAATCGCTCTATCATTTTCTAGTTTCTTTAGTTGTCTGGCTAGCAACTTATGGGGTTTATCCCCAAATTCAAAATAGTTCTGTCTCACAAAAGTGAAAGTTCTATTAATATTAATAGATAATATTTGGTTTAGTTTATATTTTAGTGCACAAATAGTATTATACTTATCTAAAGAAGGAGCCATTGCATTATTGACGTCCAGTTCGTGGATTCTTTTTTCTAAATTTAGCTGTTCTAATTTATTCCTTTTGTTCCGTGACGCTTGATATGATATTATAAACCCCCTGATATAAGCTTTAAACGTTTCCCATAGTATATCTGGAGAGGTCTCAGCATTATCATTTATATCAAAGAATAAAGACATCTGAGAGTTTATATATTGTTTAAATTCTAAATCGTTCAGTAATTGTGGGTCAAATCTCCAATTTCTGTATGTTTTAATAGGGTTACTAAGTGCAAAGGAGCAAGTAACGGGGCAGTGATCAGAGATAATAATATTATGATAGGTTGCATTTCGAATTAGGGGGAGCATTTTTCCATCCACCAAAAAATAATCAATCCTTGAATAACTATTGTGTACGTGGGAGTGGAAAGAATACTCTCTGCCTGATGGATTTAGAATTCTCCACGCATCACAGATATTCATATTCTTCATATATGTTTTAATAAAATTACTGCTTTTACACGGTGTGATTTTTTTGGACAAGGATTTATCCAAATATGGGTCTAATACTAGGTTAAAGTCACCTCCAATTATTAAATTACTGTTGGGTATATCCGGAATTAAGCTGAAGACCTTTCTATAGAATTCTGGATCGTCATGGTTGGGCCCATAGACATTCAGTAGAATAATTGGAGTAGTATGCAGCTCCCCAGTCACTAATACATATCTCCCATTCTTATCAACTATAGTGGAGTTATGTTTGAACGGGGTATCTTTCTTGATTAAGATAGCTACCCCTCTAGTTTTGGCGGAAAGTGTTGAGTAGTACACCTGATTTATCCATCTACATTTAAGTTTATTGTGAGCCGCATTTTTCAAGTGGGTTTCTTGTAAAAAAATAATATCCACGTTAAGAGATTTCAAGTACGATAAAACTTTGCCTCTTTTAACAGGTTCATTTACACCCTTTACATTCCAAGTACAAAAAGTTAAATCCACATTTTTTACCTTTCCATTATCTTGCATTTGTATACTTTAGGGCGGCTTAATTCTCGTATTTTCCATATTCGTACAGTCGAGATATGGGTCCCAACCCTCACCCCCCACCCCCCTACCCGTGTGTAACCGTGACAAAAAAAAACAAAAAACGTAAGCAATGCATCCCCTTCCGTGTATCCCAAAAAAAAAAAAAAAAAAAAAAAAAAAATTCGAGGGGATGCTATAACAAAAACTAAGCTTACCAAAATATTCTATCTCAAAACTTCCTTTGTCCATAGCTCCTGGGCAAATGATGATTTTTTATATCAAAGTAAGTACGTGTCATTGGGCCAGATGCAGAGCTCTGGTTTATCTACCTTATGCCGTCCTTATTGAGATCCAAATTTTTCTTGTGCGTAGCGAAGTGCTTCGTTGGGATCTATAAAGACCAGTTCCGTACCATTGTGTGTCACCCTAAGTTTAGCCGGGTATAGAAGTCCATATTTAACTCCGGGTTGGTCTCGAAGCAGGTTTCTTGCTGGAGTAAACGCTGCACGTCGTTTTACCACCGCCTGGGGTAGGTCGCGGAAAATCTGAACGCGGATATCTCCGAGCTTCAGATTTTTCCTGGTGGAGATTCTTCGAAGTATTTCTTCCATAGTATGGCAATAGTGTATCCTCACAATCAAGTGTCGTGGCGGGGCCTCTTCTTCTGGGGTCACTCGTAGGGCTCTGTGTGCACGGTCCACCAGTGGGGTTTCGTCCAGGTCTAGTAGGTCTCGTAGTAGCCTTGCCGCAAAGTCTCTAGGACGTTGACCTTTTTCTCTACCTTCAGGTACTCCGGCTATCCTTATATTTTTCCTCTTTGAACGCCCTTCCAGATCAGTGCATTTTTCGGACAGTTGTTCCACTTTATTAGAAAGTTGTTTGACTTTTTCTTCTAGTTTCACCACGGAGTTAGAAGTGATTGTCGCTGATTCTGATAGATCTTTCAGCTGTGCATTGTAATTTTCCATTACCGTTTTTAGAGCTGTGATGGCTTCATTATTTTCAGCCCTTAGCGTTGCGATTTCCCCACATAGGGTGTCGCAAACGTCTATTTTCATTTGAGTTATCTTATTATCCAAGGAAGTAATCGCAGAGAGTACTTGTTTGTTACCTTGTGTATATTCCTCGAGTGCGGAGTTAACTGGCGTGCCAGCTTTGGCGCCGTCATTTTCAGTTGAGGCCACATCAAATTCGGTCGTTTCTGTCGCCACTAGCTTCGGATTTAGTTTTTTTGGAGGCATTTGGAGAAGAATGCACTCTTCACAATCCCTATGTTGCTTTGTGGGAAGAAGATGTATTACTTTGATATTTGTCGAAATTTCGTAAAATCAGGTGCAGGAGCTGTGGCACACGCGTCTTCACCCTCTCATGATCTAACCGGAAGTGACCATCGAAGTTAACACAACTGGAACAAGAGACTGGAGTAGAATCACAATTTTAGTCACAATCGTGGGACCTCTAAAGCAGCGGTTGTCAGATTTTTTCCAGCATGTCCTACTTCAAAAATTAAAAAACTTTCATGATTAATACTTAGTAACTTCTATCACGTATTAACAAATATTATGAATAAAAAATAATCTAGGGTAATTTTAGTGGAACCGAAGTCTCATTTGTTCATTTCCCATGTTTTTCTCATATTTCTTTCCATGATTGTCCACATACAACTTTGCAGTGACTCTGTCACGGGGAGTATTGTTTAGTGCTCGTGTATTTTTATGTTTTCTAAAATAAATCTGTGCATAATGCATATCAGAATCAGACTCAGAATCAGAATACTTTATTGATCCCTGGGGGAAATTATTTTTTGTTACAGTGCTCCATTTTAAACCAACATTAAGACAAGACAGACAATACGCTAACTAAGAATAGTACAATATATACATATATATACATACATACATACATAAGTCACTTATAAATAAATATTTGGAAAAGAAACATGTGTAGCTGTAGCAGCAAACAGTGTGTTAAGTGGATGCGTTGTACAGGGAGATGGCCACAGGCAGGAATGATTTCCTGTGTCGTTCAGTGGTGCTTTTCGGTAATCTCAGTCTCTCACTGAACGAGCTCCTGTGACTGACCAACATGTCATGGAGTGGGTGGGAGGTGTTATCCAACATTGTCTTTATCTTGGACAGCATCCGCCTCTCCGACACGGATGCTGTCCAAGATAAAGACAATGTTGGATATATGCACCGAGAGTGCGTGTAATTAATATTAATACAAACCATTTTCCTGCAGGGGACTGAAATGCAAATGTTTCATGAATGTTATTGTTAAATTCAGACAAAAGGTCACAAAAATGGTGTTTAAAAACAGAAGAAGCAAAAACTGCCTAAATGTGATGAAAGAAAAGGGATGAGAACAGTATTAAAATAAAAATAAATAAATAGATAATAAATGAATAAAAAAGCAAAAAAAAAACAAAAAAAACCCACACCCTCCAGTTCTTTGCTGCAAAAACAACAAAGAAGATTTTGCAAATGTTCTATGACATGCAAAATTCACTCAACATCATTGTTACACCTGAAGGATACGTGTGGTTCAGTGAGAAACGCCAAATTTTGACAGGTCTTTGTTTCTTGCAGCACATTTTAATGCTGATAAAGCAGCGATGTGACTGATTCAAAAATATTAGCTTAGCACAGATGTATAGAAATGTCAAATATAGGTTTGAGCTAACTAACTTACCAAACTAACCAAATCAGCTACCACATAAGGATGTTAGTGCTGCACGATGTTTCAGTCACAAGCATCCATTATTTTGTTTATTCTAATATGATTATAATAATAATAATAATAATAATAATTCACACACTCCTGCCAATGTCTTCAACAGTAGTCAATCTGTGGTGTCAATAATGTGCCAACACAGGTAGAGAAATAGAATTTATTATCATTATTATTATTATTTACTTTTTGGGTTTTTTTACAATGAAGTAAATGTATTTGTTCGCCCTCAGTGCACTTTGGTGAGTAATATTACAAAAACATGTTGCCAAAAACACCTTATATGGCAGCCTAATATAAATCACTGCACTGGCATCACAAGCAACAGAAATCTATACTTGCATGAGAGCAAATTTTCCTCACCAGTTCAAAAGCTTGTGCTGTTTGATCCCACAGGTGTCAGTGTCATCACAGTGGGTGCATCCTTTTGAGCTGAAGAAACGAGCTCAGATTAGCATTTGAAACACAGACACCGGGTGGGCGGATTCAACAGGAGGCCGTCCTTTTATTGTCCAGCCTCTGTAAGAGATCATTGGGCTCTACCTGCGCTCCAGCTGTTTCTGTTCAGTACTGATTATAGAATGCTGTGCAGTAACACAAAAACACAGCTGGCGTTGGGTTGTGAAGCTGATTTATCGAGCATACACATGCTTCTCAGTTGGCACCGTTTCTTGAGTTGGAAACTCAACTCTTTTGTGTGTTTGTGTGCAATTTACTTGATTTATTATTGGAATTACTGCTAATAAATAGTTTTCGAGCTAATCCAGGCTGCTGCATGTGGACAGCAACTAATGGTTATAGTCTTACACCAAAATACATACCACTTTGAACAACTGATCAAAAGTTTCTTACCATATGACTTTATTTTAGTGTCTAACCTGAAATAAAGGCTTTGAGGACCACATGAGTGCACAATTAAACCTCTCTTCATCAACAATATCCAGCAAATTTGATGTTTAAATTAAATAATCTGATAATTTAATCTGAATTTAACCTTCACTACACCGCATGCACGCTATTTACAGTTGGATCTCCCTCCAAGCTAATGCTAGTGGAGGCAAACAATGTAGCCCAGCGTGTGCTTCTGTGGTTTCAAAGCCCAGTTTATAGGACTGGCTGACAAGATATTAGCAGTTCCCCCATCTGCCAAAAGAACAGTGAAGTAGACAGCACATACTGAAGTAATCTCAGCATGTGCTGTCACAGGAGATGAAAGGTGACATCTTATCTGAGAGGGAAAACGTGTACTAAGATGGATTTGTTTCCTCCAAGGGAGGAGAAGTCCTGGGTCAGACTATGATGACGCTGTCAGCTTTCAGGAGATCAGAGAACAGATCGTGCACACAGGAAATTACAATGGAAGGTATTTTTAATGCATTCCAGGTCCTGGAAGTCAAATGAATGAGTATGTCGGCCTTAGAGATCATTAAAAGCATCATGTTGGGGTGTTGAGTAAGAAGACATCGCCTTTAAATTTTTGGCCCTGCAGGGCGCTACTGCACTACAGACAGCATTCGTCTCTGTACTACCTTAAAATGTAACAACTGTGACTACTCAGTAGTACCATTGTTCAGATGCTCAGTGTTATTTCTGTCATTCAGTTTCATGACGGTATTCCAGCTGGTTTTTAACTCTATAGTGAACCTGGAAGTTTTTGTGGACAAAGATAATGCCATGAAATTTACAAAAAAAAATAAAAAAAAAAAATTCTTTGCTTAAAGTTAAAGAGGATGATTTTTGATGATTTTTGGTGTTTGATTTCTTACTGAGGTTTTTTTTTATATCAGTGCCGTAATGTGCATTTGATCATTATGCAACACCTAATAATGGTTTCAATTAATAAAAGATATCTAGGATTATACATCGAAAGGAAAATCTCCCTGAAGTCTTTTTAATCTTGGAGCCTAATTTGGGTCTTTTCTGCTTAACGGAAAAAGCCGAAAAGAAGATGATTCTAAAAAATGTAAGGAGCATAAAAATGTTGCATCTTAAGTGGTTTTCTTAGTAGGATGTTCTCAGAGATTGTTAGCTGCTATCTTGTTGAACAGTATGACATTTACTGAAGCAAAGCAACTGCTGCACACCAACACTATGTTTAAAAAGAGAGGACTTGCTTTCAATGACCTTATATGAAATAAAAAAGTACCTGGCAAATTCACAAATCTAAATACAGCATATTCATATTAAACAAAAAGTGAACCTTAATTTGATGCCAATTTTGAAAAGAAAATGATTTGATGTATTTATATCCAGCAGACAAATTGTTTGAAATTGACAGGCAAAGGTGGTTAAAGTTTTGTTTTTTTCTCCCTTTCACTTACAACATGCTTTATTTCCAAGCACCACGCTTATTTGCACTGTGTGTTCTTTTGTCTTCTTGGCCCATAATTTAAAGTAATAAACGGGAAAACAATTACGCCAGTCTGCAAGTCACTGCAGTCCAAACTAGAGAACAGAGACGTCTTTAGAAATAATTTAAGAAGCAGTGAAATCAGTAAAGTGGTGTTTTGTTTGTTTGCCTGGCTTTGATCATGGTCACTTTTTGGGGAATGATTTTGTGCTGTTTGTGTTGATGTTGTTTTTTTGAGGACCCTTTAGGAACTTGATTTCTGCGACACCCACCACATGTGGTTCCGTATTCACTGTGTCATCCGTGAGTTGTTTTACTTTTAACTCATTATTAATGTTTGTGTTGCTGCAATTCAGAAAATGCAGGAAATGCCTTTTGAAGCTAAATTGGCAAGTGAAACTGATTTCTTTTTTTTGTACTCCCCATCTTCACAAATCAACTTTGATGAGATGAAGGTGAGTAAAGCATCTGAGTGAAGCTAGCATTTGTTTTTGTTTTTTTGTGATGGCACTGTATGCGATGTTATTGCAAAGGATTCTGATAAAACTGGCACTTGACCTCCCCATCTCAGTGCTTCTATTTCAACATGAGTCTTGAATTTTCAGTCATTGATAGAAAAAAATTAAAAGAATAATTGTTTTTTTGTCCTCATCTTCAAATGTACATCTTCCCTTGATTTAACAGAAGTGGGACATGGTGCTACTGTATCTATAAGCTTTTTGACGATTGCTAATAAACAACAAAACTAGCAAAATACATTAAAAACTGTTGGTTTGTACATTAAAGGGAGTTAAGAGTAGAGTTGCTACGCCTTCACATTGACGTGTCCTCTTGGAAACACCAGGAGCTGGAGGATGTGATTGAAGAAAGGGATGTGTAGGTGTCTGAAAGTGGATGGATGAATGGATGGACATTGCAAACTAGCACATGTTAAACTGGTAAAAGAGAAATGTGCAAACAAAGACCTACTGAAAGAATAATAAAATTGTGTGTGAAGTTCTTGGAAACAAATGAAAATGAGGTCTGTAATGGGGCAAATTAAGGGACATTTTTTATGATAAAGGGACCCATTAAACACCATTTGGTAATAATAATAATAATAACCCCAACCACTTTTTTCCGCTTATTTAATTCAGTGAAGGTGGAGCCTATTCAAGCTGCTATGGTGGAAAAGAGGCGGGGTACTCTCTGGACAGGTTGCCAGTCTGTCAAAGGGCTAACAGGGCGAGACGGATAACCATTCACTCTCACATTCACACCTACAACAAGTTTAAAATAACCATTTAACCTCACGCCACTAACCACATGTCCACTGTGCCACCATGTCTGATAATAATAATAATTTATTACTAGTTTTCAGTTTTAGTGTTTGTGTACCATCCCAATCACTACCTCTGAGATCTTGCCAATAGCTCCATTTGTGCTAATTTTTTAACTTGTCCATTTTAAATCCAGAGCCACCTTCAAGGTCATTTAGTGATGAAGTTGTGTACTGATATGTCAGCATCAGCTGTGTTATTATGTACAATGTGTCCACTGTACATAATAAGTCTGGATCAAATGCTTGCAGCAGTATATCCTTGAGACATTTATGTTTCCCCAATACTTTCAAATTTGTATTTCCCGAGCATGTTTGAATATTTGTCATTTTCTGACAAGAGGGAATTCTAATAAATAGCACATATGATTATATGTGCACCAACATGCCCTTCAATACATTTCTTTCTTTGAATATTATTTTGTGATAAAATCATTGAAGGGATTTCTCTTCATTGTTTTTTCATGAGGTTAAAATCCAAAAATATTACATCATACTATCCATAGGATAGGTCGTAATAGCTTTAGCCAACATTTTCGTAAGTCAAGCTTTGCTGTGAATATTTTTATCTGTAAGCTTGTCTGTGTGTTCTGCTATAAAATATCAGGCCGTCTGTCAGAAAGATTTTACAGTTCATAGTCCGCTCTTTGGTCGTGGTACGGCAGCACTCGGTGATTTTTTATCATCAAACAGATTGAAATATGGGCAGCTGAGAGTAAGAATAACTTACTACAACTGGAGAGTTTGTGGCTGTGCATGGTGTATTTCTAAAGTCAGAAAGCACGTTTATTTATCAAGACTGGTGGAATGCAGTATTTTTCACCATTTCAAAATAACTGCAGCTGTTTGACAAGTCCATCAACAATAACTATCATCACCTACATTTAAACAAATCTGTAGGGGAGCAAAAGCATCCTTGAACTTTCCCTTAGGTGACAAGCCCCACTTACAATCCATGAAACCCTAGTTAAAAGATTTCGACTTGATGCTGTGGTCATCACATAGTATTTCTCACACTGTGCAATCAAATATTGGCTCATGCAAATAAACCTTTTTTCACATCAATGGTTGTATTTATGAGCTTTTTATTAAACTTCCAAGGCCTGCAATTCAATAATTTAGCAAATTAACCAAACTCAGCAAGACTCCCATTCCCAGTGGTGACCAGTCTCAGGACTGACAGCCTTATAGTCGCATTTGCATACTACCATTGCAACAGTGAAGGAGTGGACGATTTCAGCCCATTTAGACTGGACCAGAGTTCCTGCCAAACCATCAATATGTGTTGGGGAACAAAATTCTGCCTCTGTGTTCTGTAGACATTTTACAAGACAAGCACATGAGTGATGGGTTAAACTTTCTTTGCTTCTTTGCTCACTCCTCCCCACCCCCAACAACAGCATCCAATACACACTCAACACAAGGCTCCAGCCTGTCTCTCTCAACCACCCAGGTTAGGAGGGAACTGAGGAGGATTAATGGCAAGAAGGCAGCGGGCCCAGATGGCATCAGCTCGAGGGTCGTCAGGTCCTGCGCGGACCAACTGTGTGGGGTGATGGAGCACCTCTTCAACCTGAGCCTGAGGTTGGGAAGAGTCCCACAGCTCTGGAAAACCTCCTGTGTTGTACCAGTGCCAAAGACTTCACGCCCCAAGGACCTCAACAGCTACAGGCCGGTGGCTCTGACATCCCACCTGATGAAGACCCTGGAGCGGTTGGTCCTGGCTCAGCTTCGGCGCCTAACAAGCTCATCACTGGACCCACTTCAGTTTGCCTACCAGCCTGGCATTGGAGCGGATGATGCCGTCATTCACCTCCTACATCGTTCCCTCGCTCACCTGGAGACCGCTGGAAGCACTGTGAGAATCATGTTCTTTGATTTCTCCAGTGCCTTCAACACTATTCTTCCCTCGGTTCTGAAGGACAAGCTGGAGAACTCTGGAGTGGACCATCACCTCACTACCTGGATTTTGGACTACCTCACCGACCGACCACAGTATGTGAGGACTCAGGGCTGTGTGTCGGACAGGGTCGTCTGCAGTACGGGGGCCCCACAGGGAACGGTTCTGGCTCCGTTCCTCTTCACCATCTACACTGCAGACTTCTCCCACAATTCCACCCAGTGCTTCCTGCAGAAGTTCTCTGATGACTCTGCAATAGTCGGCCTCATCACTGATGGGGACGACAAGGAGTACAGAGGACTGACTCAAGACTTTGTGGACTGGTGCCAGCTGAACTACCTCCAGATCAACGCCAGTAAAACCAAGGAGCTGGTGGTAGACTTCCGCAGGCACAAGCATTCTCCACTGCAACCACTGAACATCCAGGGTATGGACATTGAGGCTGTGGACAGCTACAGGTACCTTGGTGTTCATCTGAACAACAGACTGGACTGGACTCATAACTCAGACGCCCTCTACAGGAAAGGGCAGAGCAGGTTGTACCTGCTGCGGAGACTCAGGTCGTTTGGGGTGGAGGGCCCACTCCTGAAGACCTTCTATGACTCTGTGGTGGCTTCTGCTATCTTTTATGGTGTGGTCTGCTGGGGCGGCAGCATCTCTGCTGGGGACAGGAAGAGACTGAACAGGGTGATCCGAAGGGCCAGCTCTGTTCTAGGATGCCCTGTGGACCCAGTGGAGGTGGTGAGTGACAGGAGAATGGCGGCTAAGCTGTCATCCCTGTTGGACAACGTCTCCCACCCCATGCAGCAGACTGTGACAGCACTGAGCAGCTCCTTCAGTGGGAGACTGCGGCACCCACGGTGTGGGACGGAGAGATTTCGCAGGTCTTTCCTCCCCACTGCTGTCAGACTCCACAACAAAGACTTTAACTGAACAAACACACACATCCACACATGTGCAATAACACTAAGTGCAATAATCCTTTCTGGCATCGTTGTATTTTTACTCAGTTGTATATAGCATTCGTATTCTATTTTTATCTTATTGTATATTTTTATTCTATTTTATTCTACTGTATATAGTATATTATTTTATTCTATTCTGTACAGTTGTGTACTGTATTTATTCTTATTGTATTCTAATTTTTGCGTCATAACTTTTGCACTGTCCACTTCCTGCTGTGACAAAACAAATTTCCCACGTGTGGGACTAATAAAGGTTATCTTATCTTATCTTATCTATCAGTATTCTCCTGTGAAAACATCAGCACTCAAGCAATTGATCAGAAATCAGATCCTGTAGAGCAGTTTATCATGTGCATCCTGCTATTAAACAGACAGCAGCTGAAACAGCGTCTTCAAAACTCCGTGCCTGTTTAGATGCTGATGAGATGTATTTGCTGTTTTGGGGCATGTTGCACTTCAGTATTGTTTCTAAATCACAGTGCGTTCCTCTCCTGCTTGGTGTTATTCCAACGTGTTGCAAAGCTAAAATTGTGCAGAAAGACATGCAATGCTTTCTGCTAACAGTTGTCAGTGCACTCGTTCATGTAAAACCTCGAGGTCCAGCTCTCTTCAAAGATCATTATTTCAACATTATTTCTTTACAGTATCATCGCAGTACAAATACTTATTCACCGGGTGATGCCGTTAAACTGCTGTTTTTAATAGTGACCCTAATAGCATGTTCTTAGGGTCCATTAAGCTTGTTGTTCAAAAACATAGAGCAGCAGCATTGCTTCATTTAATACCCATTTAGAATAAAGGAACAACCTTGATAATTAATGTTTGTGTAATCTGTATTTTGTCTCTGGTCATTCTGTGCCACTCTTCTTTTGGTTACAATTAATACTTACAGTACTTGTAGTTTTTACTGTTAGTGTTCTGCTTGCAATTGTGCCGACTCCTAACGAATCCTCACTGTGACGATGAAGCTTTTAATAACTATAGCTGCATCTTTAACGTACCAGTCCTTGCCAAGATTTAAAAAAAGAAATGGCTTCTGTGTCTTTTATATGCCTGGCAAACTTCCGTGTTGTTCTGAAGCTCTATATAGGAAAGACCACTCCTCTGAATTATGTGCAAAATTATCATTTTCTATGTCAATTTTAGTTCTTATGCTATTTTTCATCGTACTTTCATTTTTTGAGAATATCTAGGCTGAACGCGCTAATTCTAGCTAAGTCTTTTGTTGCTACTTAGTTTGACTTTTTTAATGTCTGTTTGCATTGTCTCTTTTAACCTTCAAAGTCTAAAGTGTTTGAATGCCTGTTTGAATCTATGGGAGCTTCTGACAGCATTTTACTGCCACAGAGGAAAAAAATTCCTGATGTGTGACAATGAGTGAAAAACGTGTCTCCTCTTCACCTCCGTTGCAGTTATACAAACAGTGGATGGAGTCATCTGAAAAATAATTGTTTGGTACTCAGCAAAAACCTTTCGTATTAAATGTCAGACGTTTTGTAACTTGAGTGTTTTCAGTTGTTCCCCCTCCTGCAGTGTTTTATGCCATGTACCTAATGGAATAACCCTACACAGACTTACTGTTTGACTTTAATCACACTTATATAAAAAGATAATCATTTGCTCAGACAGTGTTGCAGTAATACACCAAACACCCAAAGCTTTTTAGATAAAAAGGTCACTAAATATGAAGTGCCAAAACATCGAGGTCTTTGTTGTTCTTACAGTTTCTATTTTTAACCTAAAAAGGCCACACACTGGTGTAAACCTAATACAGGTGCCCTTCAACAAATCTCCTTATTGCTTTGTCTCAACATCTCTGACCTTTACAAGTTAAACTCCATCACCTGTATTTGCAAGAGTAAAGACAACATGAGAGGGATGACTACATGTAAAGGCTATAAGGTTAAATACAATAAAAGGAAATAAAAAAGAAATAGTTTCTATATATTTCACATCTACCTGGTATATTTCCGTGTTGCCCTGAGAGTTGTGTACTGCTTCTAACAAATCCCTGTTCTTTCACTGTATGTGTTTGGAGAAGATAATGATGTGTTTACACACAGCTATTCATGCTTCACACAGACTTTTCTGTAAGAGGCATGTGTGTACATTGCATTCTTCTCCATATATCAAGATGTGCAGTTGATATTGATTATGTGTCCCTTATTGTGAGCATCAGCATGTAGCTGTTGCTGAAGATACTGATATAGCTAGCTGAAAGATTTTCCACCTCGAGGGATTTTCATAAGGTAGTGAAGAAGCAGAAGAGGACACAGAAGAACAGTTATCAGAATTCTTTAGGTTAAGCATTGTCAAGCAGATCATGCCCCAAAATATCTACACATCCCACATATAGGCATTATATATAACAGCTTTTGAATGTGTGTGCAAGCCACACATGCATACAATGTGACAGGGACATGATGCCCTACAATAGATCCCAATTTATAGATGGTCACACTGGAGTGGGCTGCTTTTCCTGGCTTAATCAGCAAGGTTGTTGCTGCTGCTATACTCTGAATTGAGTGTGCTGAGAGAGTTTGCCAGCTCATAGGTTTGCAAGGTGCCTTCACTGTCAGCATAACAAATAATCTGGCTAGACACTGTTTGGAGTGCACAGCTACACTTTTCTTTCAGACGCTCTTTCCTTTTTACTCAACCAGGTGTGGATATTAAAAACAGAAAGAAAAGAAAAGAGATAAAAATATAAAAAGACATTCAGTTTACCAGCACTGACCTGAAATAACTTTTGATGTTCTTTAGGTCTAAAGAACAAGTTCTAGATTAGAGCAGTTTTTCTCACTTCTCTTGTGAGAAGCACTGAACTTTGGTAAGAGCTGCTGCCAGATAATGTACTTTTTACTTTACAATCACAGGCCTCTACCTGAAAAATAATGGCTCATTGTGTGAGTGGCTTTTGAGGTCATGTTAACCTGCTGCTCTTTGGAGTCACACTATATCTAACGTGTTTTAAGCATTTCTAATCCATCAGCTTATATGCTTAATTACATTAATAAACAGTTTTTGCACAATATTGTAACAGCTCTAGACTGTCCTTCACTTAGTGCAGGCTTATATGACTAAAAAAATGTGTTTCATTTGTATTTAAGCTCTGTGTCCCCAGAGGGATAGATAGGCTGACAGGGGAGGTCATGCTGGAGCTTCTTCTAAGCAAGACAGAATACATGCTTATGAATGAGAAGGAGGCTCGTGCTGATGACCTGAGATCAACCATTCAAACCAATGGACTGAGCACAAGAGAGGTGAAGAAGAGTGTAGGCAGAATGGAGTGGGTGTAGATGAGTGTCAGGAGTGATTAATAACAGAAGGATAGCAGCAAGAGTGAAAGAGGATGTCTACAAGATGCTAGTGAGACCTGCTATGATGTTGAGGTGGCAGAGTTGAAGATGTTACGATTTTCATTGGGAGGGACTGGGATGGACAAGATTAGAAATGGGTATATCAGAGGGATGGTAGATATACTTGGCAATGGAGGTAGAAGATGGATCTGCCAGAAAGTAGAGGAAAACAAAGACCACAGAGAAGATTCAAGGATGCAGTAAAGAAGTCCAGAGGGTTGCTGTGACAGAGGAGGATGGTAGGAATAGGTTGGGATGGAGGCAGATGAATGCACACACAATGCAGAGCCCTAATGGGGCAGCCGGAAGGAGAAGAAAAGAAGAAAAAGTTTAAATTATTTATCATTGATCAATAATGATTGTCTAGATTTTCTTGAAGTTTCATACCCACGGTGTTCCGGGGAAGAATCCTATAAAGTTGGACAATCACCTGAATGAACACTGCCATCATCATCAAATTAGTATTGTTGTAATGTAGTGGATTAAAAAGACAAAACATATCAAAATACAACAAACTAGAACATAAACAATAAATGATGGAAATAACAAATGTTTGAAAAGATTTAACAATTGGAAAACCCACGAAAATCGACACAACATAAAACTACTATGAAACTATGAAGTACATCTTTAAAGTAGTGACTAGAAACGTTCACAACTGCAGTGCACGAGTGAAAATGGCTTCAGTTTGTCAGTACTTTGCTTAGTATCCATTAGCCTCTGTTGTACTTGTGTAATTTGCTAATCCAAATTAGCATACAACCACAGTAAACTGAGATGGCAAACATTATACCCACTTAACAACAGCATGTTGACGTTTTCATTGTGAGGCTGATGTTTGTGTTTAGATTAAAGCACAGCTGTACTGTGTACCACATCTGTCTTCATGATATCGTCTACAGGCTTCAAATGCATCAACCTTTCAGCAGAGATGTTTGCACACTTGCATCGGGGAGACGGCAGCACTTTTCTTCAGCTCACTGTCACATGTTTATGTTTTTCACTTGTTATGTTTTGGCATAACAAGAATGTGGCTAGGAAGAAAATCCTGAATTAACAAGTCTAAGTTTGATGCACAAGTTCTGTAAGAAAGTTACAAACAAAAAGAAAGTGTTTTTCACAAATATAAATATAACATTTTCAGTCATTTTTAAAATGATGTTCTGCATCACAAACCTTTACTTAATAAAATAATAATTAGATTTAATTTCTTTTCACGTGGTTTCATCTTTCACGTTAAGATCCTTTTTTTCTGAGCGTTGCCCAGCCTTGAAATAACACATTTCACACAAACACAGTTAACCGTTATTTCTGAAATGCTGCCTCCATCATCTCCCGAGCAACCTGGAAAACTGACCATAGATGTGTCACATATGATCCTGAAATGAAAGAATGTGATGGTTATGTTCTTTTCAAATAAAATGCAAATTGTAAATCTGTTCCAGTCAGTTCAAGCCAGAAGAATAACTTGAGCTCATCTTTAATTCATGGGAGGACTTACAGTGCTGTGCCAGGGCAGTCTTCTTCCTGCGCGCCGCTAAAAGCAGATTCTCAGAAGGGTCAATGTTACCTTAGGGAAACAGCTGGAAGCAGGCTTCCTACTGAATGTCTTCCACAGTTCTCATACTTTCCGTCCTTCCTCCATCTCCCTGAGAAGCATCCACTGTTGACAAGTGTGAGGAGTTTTGATCCTGGGTATTATCTTTGCAGCTCAGCCAGCAAATTTGAAAGCTGCAAGGTTCTTGTACTGTTGTGAGACTCATCAGACATACATTCTCAGGAGATACAGTATTTGAGTGAAACAGAAAACTTGAATGCTGGGTGTAAATTTACTCTGATCTGGGAGGAAAACGATGACTTGCCTGCCTGTTTTTATAGTTTGGCCACAAAGTTCACTAAAATAATTTTCACAGTTAAATCAAAGAGTGGAATCTTGCTGAGGGTATTTTTACTGATGCTGATGACGGTGTTAGATTTTCAGTTCCAGCTACACTGCTGCCTCTGCTGTGCACTTTGATTCAAAATAGCTTATATGCTCTAAACTACCTGCTGGTTAATAAGCTATGGCATGGAAAGAGAAGGGACGTTATTTCTTTGATGTTTGGCCCTAGTTTGAGTTGCTAAGGAACAGCACACCTAGTATTAATGTTGAGCGTGTGAAGATGTAATGACAGGACTGATCATAAAGAGGAATTCTAGGATTTATATTAAGTTAAGAAACTGTGAGTCTTTTTAATCTTGGGTAACTGTTAACGCTTGGTCACAATATGAATTCAACATATTATGATTACAAGATTTTCCTTACAGAGAAACAACTTTTTGCATTTACTTGGTTTTTTTTTTCTGTGAAACACTTATTTTATATTATGTTGAATATAAATCGAGTGCAGTGTTTTGGCTCCTTCTTTAAAGCTTAAGCTCAGTCTTAGTTTACTCAGTTTCACCCAAAGATGCAGGTAAAAGAGCCCTTTGTTCAAAAGGACCCATCTAAAAGAAATGAACGTCACAAGCGTTTAATAGGTGAACATGTAGAATAGCAAAAAGCTCAATAAATTATGAGCAATCGTGTGAAGTAATTGAGATCTCAGTCTTGACCAAGCTTCTCTAAACTAAATGATTTTTGTCATAATCAAGTAGCCCCAATAAATCACAGGAATTAAGACAAATTAGAGGTACAGTGAAGACGTAATAACATAATTTTTTCTTATTGATCTGCAATTTCAAGACAGAGAGAAAAAGTGTGTGTGGGTTTTTTCCCCATTTTATCTGTTATGATGTGGGTCTTATTGAATCATCCATCCATCCATCCATTTTCATCCGCTTTGTCCAGGGCCGGGTCGCGGGGGCAGCAGCCTAAGCAAAGAGGCCCAGACCTCCCTCTCCCCAGCCACCTCCTCCAGCTTATCCGGGGGAATACCAAGGCGTTCCCGGGCCAGCCGAGAGATATAATCTCTCCAGCGTGTCCTGGGTCTGCCCCGGGGCCTCCTCCCGGTGGGACATGCCTGGAACACCTCACCCAGGAGGCGCCCAGGGGGCATCCTTGTCAGATGCCCGAACCACCTCAGCTGGCTCCTTTCGATGTGGAGCAGCAGCTGCTCTACTCTGAGCCCCTCCCGGATGGCCGAACTTCTCACCCTATCTCTAAGGGAGAGGCCAGCCACCCTTCGGAGGAAGCTCATTTCTGCCGCTTGTATCCGCGATCTCGTTCTTTCGGTCACTACCCACAGCTCGTGGCCATAGGTGAGGGTAGGGACGTAGATCGACCGGTAAATTGAGAGCTTCGCTTTTACACTCAGCTCCCTCTTCACCACGACGGACCGGTGCAGCGTCCGCATTACTGCAGCTGCAGCCCCAATCCGTCTGTCGATCTCCGGCTCCCTTCTCCCATCACTCGCGAACAAGACCCCGAGATACTTGAACTCCTCCACTTGGGGCAGGAACTCATCCCCGACCCGGAGTGGGTATTGAATCATACCAAATGGATTTTATTTGCAATATCTAATTACTTTTTTCTTAACATCTTTTTCATTCATTTCATTTTCAGTCATTAAATGCGTTATTGTGGATACTGCAACTAATAATGCTGAGCGTCGCCCTGTAGCCAGGTGAGATATAAAGGTGCTAATTTAGTGGTGATTTGTATTCATTACAGTTGTGAAAATCGATCTCTACAATACAAATATAATACCGCTATTCAACATTGGTTGAAGTTCATAAATGAGAGAAAACTGAGCAGCACCAGGATTTTCTCATCAAACTGTGCTTCGATTGTTTCTTTAAATATTCTCCTCACTCGCTGCTTACAAAAGATTTTTGATTATTTTATTCAGACACATTCTTCTTGTTCTCTTGTGTTGAAGTGTGAAAAAAAATAAATAAATAATACATGCAGTGCCAAGCTGTTCATATTTTCTTCCCTGTCTGCTTGTGCTTTGTCCCTCCGTGCATAAACCTGTAGCTCTTAAGGTAGACTCGACCTAGAAATGCGAAGCTCTGAATAAATTAACTTGGGGTTAACATAAAGTCATCAACTCCCTAAATGACTTTGGCATATGCCATCTCCCCGACTCTCATAAATCCCTGCGTCATTAAAATTGCATTAATTATGAAGTATCAGTGTTTGACAATTCTTTGCATATTCTGAAATAAATTAGTGTCGCATTTGATCAAAATTAACTAAATCTTTTAACCATCAGTCACTGCCACGTCTGCTACATCTGCCGAACACTTCCACTCACTTTAAATCCAGATGACGTTTTGCTCAAAGTTGCACAAAACGAATCACTTCAGAGACATCGTTGTTATTTTGACATACGTTATGGAGATAAGGACAGATGGATTTCCATGGCTGCATTTTAACAAAAGCGTTGACTGCCCTCTGTGTTTTCTCTCTTGCCTTCACCTCAGCACCCTCATCTGGCCTGGCTCAGTGTCAGCTCGGCGTTTGCTGTTTTTCCATTAAATCATCTGCCTGAAACATTTTTCATTTCCATTTATTATGCAACAGAATGCATTCAGAGGTAGACCATTAATCCATCTCGCTTAAAAAGTAAACTTTGCTTCTACTGCTCAGGTCAGACAGCTCTGCGGTACCTTACCTACATACTTAATCTTTGACTAAATTTGGATCTCGTTTTGTTTCGCTCTAAAATTACCATGGAAACACAACACCCCTCTCAACATAATTATACTTTTTAACATGTATTAATAAAGGCTATTTGTATGTTTTTTGTTTGCCCTGTGATGCACCTTTTTTTTCTAGTGTGCAGGTGTAAGCATGTCGGATGACTCGATGTCTTGAAGGTTATACACGGCCCATTTGACTAATGGCCCGACTCTCTGTACATGCTCATGCTAATCACTTCTCTGATTGATTGTGGTGCTCCAAAGCACTAATGGCATCATTAGCTGGAACTGTTGTGGCAGTCTCGGCTCTGAGCTTTCAATTCCCTAACAGAGATTTTCTTTATCCTTTCTGTTGTTATTAAGATCCTAGACTAGGATGGGTTCATTTTAAATTTAATTGGCTTTATTTTTAGTAAAGGTGAAAAACGTAGATCCTTAACCCCGAGTGTTGCCACGTTCAGTCTTTGGTCATTCTGTTAGTTAAGCTGTAGCGAGTGTTACCATGGAAACCCTGGAACAAATCCTGTTGTAAGAAAAATGATCAGAAAAAAATGAAGAGAGAGACGGCAAGCAAAGCTGCAGTGAGACTTGTATCATTAGTAAGGGAATGATACATTTGCACCTGGATGCTAATTGTACGTAAACATGATGGACTTTTTTTTTCTTTTTTTGCAGGGGGTAGGTGAGGTCCGGGACCTATAGTGACACAAGTGAAACTTTGCTTTTGGTGTACTTTATGAAATCCTGCCAATCAGAAGAGAAAAAAACAGCTGGAAATTCAATTCTTGATTTAACAAGATTTTTATGTGTCAAAGCTGCAGATTCTGTCTTCCCAGCCATCTTAAATGTGCAGCAGAGTGATTTCTCTCATGATCAATCAGCTGTCTGAGCTCAAAGGACCAACATGCTAATGTTTACCAGCTGTACAAGAGCAAGCTGATAACTACCAAGTCACAGTCTGGCACACTCAAGAAGCTGTGAGCATGCATGGTGAGAGTTTTTAATGTTTGCTAGTTGCCCGAAGCAAGAAAGAGAAAAGTTTTAGCTTTATTTGTTGCACATATTTGTGACTGCCTTCAGAGACTTTGCCTATTTTCATGATAGTGTTACTTTATTAATTCAGTTTGTGCTTATGGACTGTATTACCTTGAAAAAAACAAAACAAAGTAATTTCACCTGGAAAAATACGTGACATGCAAAGTTTAAGTGTTGATTTATGGGTAACTTTCAAAGTGAGTATAACTGGGGAAAAACGGACAAACCCATTGTAGAACCCAGCTAGACTTGCTGATTTCATTTGTAGTTTCGATGCAAATAATGCAAATTTAAGTACCCTCATTTTGTAAAAAGGTAGAATTAAAATAGTTTGCTTATTGCATAACAGCCAGCAGTTGGTGCTCAATAAGTGTTATGGCAGAAACAAACATTGTAAATTAGATTTCACTGACCTAAAGTTACCCCCATTACTATTTCTACCAACAGGTCTGGGCAGTGTTATATAACCGTTCACGCCCTATACAACAAAAGAGTGGAAAAGTTGTGAAAAAGTCAACTGTGTCGGTATCAGAACTGAGTACAGTATACCAGAGTATCTCAGTCTTTCAGAAGTAAAGATAAGAATTGGTTCTTCTTTTTTAAGCTTGTGTAGGAAAATATTTCCATCATAAACTTGATAATCTCTAGATACTATCATATTGTAGTAACCGATAGTAACAGTTCCAGACAATTATCTATAAGGGAAAACTCCAGTGCTGAATGAGCATGATCTACTAGCTAATACCTCTAAGAACTCCTTAAAAAATGCATAAAATTAAATAAATAAATCACAATTCTTAAATGGCTCACAGCAATGTTTCAGTAACACTTCTGAAAATGTGTGTTTATGTTCAGTGAGCAAAGATTGTTCACAAATGCAAGTCAGAACTCTACCAGCACCCAAACAAGAGCCAGTAATGCTGCCATTGCCATCTGGATACACAAAATCTGAAAGTCTGTTTGAAAATCAAGAGTACCATATCATGCAAATTAAAGAGAAGAGGCATCATGTAGCTTTGTGGACAGGCTTGAGTAACATGATGTCACATAATTGTCTTTAAGAAAGGCCTTGCTTATTTCTGCAAGACAATGTCAAACCACTAGAGTGCTTTGAGTACTCCGGGAGAGTAGAAAAGCGCTATATAAGAATCAGTCCATTTACCACTGCTAACCAATTTATTTTAATGCATTAT
The DNA here is from genome assembly GCF_057381845.1 of Rhamphochromis longiceps. Lineage (NCBI taxonomy): Eukaryota > Metazoa > Chordata > Actinopteri > Cichliformes > Cichlidae > Rhamphochromis > Rhamphochromis longiceps. The sequence goes on along the minus strand of NC_140560.1, from coordinate 32,061,819 downwards.
AAAAACAAACTGTACAAAATTCAGTTGAATATAGAATTTCAATGACTTGCACATTATGTCTTTTTGCATTTAATTCAATTTCCAGCAATGCTCCAACAATTATGGAAACAGGAATGCTTTTAGTGTTAAGTTTATCCCAGGGTAAGACATCAATTGTTTTCTGTTGATTCTTTGGTGTGCAGACTGAATCATGGCCGGGGTTATCAAAGTGTGTGGATGGCCGCAGGGAGCCATAAAGGTTAGGAGTGTGTTTGCAGAGTGCCAACCTGTCAGACAGTGTTTAGCTAGTGTCAGTTGGGGAAAATTCTAAGTGTAACTGAAGCTGATTGTGTAATCATGGGGACTGGAGTCCAGCTGGATGAATGACACACCAGTTTTGGGGTTATTAAAACTGGGACATTCATTGAGATGTGTGCGCGCCCACATTTTAAGCACCGTCCCCTTTTTTGTTGTAACTACTTGCTCGTCAGATTTTAAATGTCCTTCTGCTCTGTCTAAATGTGGGCCAGGTGTGAGGATAGATCTAAAGCAGCTCCTTCCTGCTATTTTTAAATCAAAAAAGGTGGTGGTAGTTTAATAAAAAAGAGCAGCAGCATGAAAACAAACCTAATCAACCATGAAGCAGATGAAAAAAAAAGGATAGTGTTTGCCTGGCTTGCTCCCTTTGTCCTCAAACGAGAAGCTGATTTTGGAGGTAGCACAGGATCCGTTTGAATAACAACTACGAAGAGGTTCAGTGACTGTATAAAATTATGGATACTGGGGGGATAATATCTGATTTTTCACATTACTGTTTGTTGACAGGTCTTGGTCAGTCCCACACACCTCATCTCTGCTGGAGGCTTTAGCAACTTGAAGCTTTACCAACTTGAGGCTTCATTAACCACTATTAGCATTACAAATATGAACGCCTGACTAAGCTGCAGGTGTCAGCTTTGGTTGTTGGTAATGTAGGTGGAAGGATTTGTCAGATTCTGTCCACTTTACTCCAGCAGTCTAAGAGTACAATGTTAATGATGTGCTATAAAATTCCTGATTTATTTTAAATAAGTTGTGGTTTTGAAAATGAGCAACAAAATCAGTCAGACAAATTGATGTGTTATATAAGATATATGGAACATCATAATCTACTCCCTAATGATGCGGAGAATCAATTAAAAACATTTAGCAGTGGCAGCAGATGTGGCATAAGTATATTGAACGAGCAGGTGAAACCTAACATCAGTGGTCTCTTTTTATTGAGCTGTGCCTCGTTATGTTTCTGTAACCACTGACAATTAATAAAAATAGAGGTGATCATGTTCAGCACAGTTTGCTTCTGTAATGTTGGGCGATCGACAGCACCGGTGTTGTGGGTTCCTCCAGGCCACCCTCGAGCCATCAGGGCTGGAGTCATTCCACTTCCACCTCTATTGATTTAGCAGAAAATGAAGTAAATCTGCTTTTCATTAGCCGGCGAGGAGCTAGTAACCCTCAGTTATTTCTCTCTAATTTTGACAAAGAAAAATATAATACGTACATTTAATAAAATAAACGAGTTCAAAATTCAGATTAAATAATAGCTGTGCTCAGTTTTTATTCTTAGGTTTCTAAATGTGTTCTTAATATTCTTTTTGCACTACAATTGTGTGTTTTTATTATCAATCCCACAGATATCATTAGGGCTTCATGCAATTTAACATTATTTAATCTCAACTTAACACCTACTGTGCAAGTTGAGCTGCTTTTAGACAGTTGCTGAAGTCATTCGCAGTATAGAAAGCTAGTTTTAAAATAAATCTTTCTGACTATGTGCAACAGAGCTCCTGTGGTTTTTTCTTAACACAAAAAACGATGCTTCTTTTTCAGCCTGCAGGCTAAATTACAGCATCTCCATCACTGCTAACTGTTTTCTTGCTGAGACTGTTTTTTTGGTGGCTTTCTTTGAGTGATGTCACCTCCTGCTCCGACAGAGCAGACAGCTGCGCCGTTTACAGGTAGGATGATCACCATGAGCCCTATTATTCTCTATGTGACTCAGACTTTTCAATCAAAATGAGTATGCAGGTGAGTGCAAAGGGCAACTTCTGTAATAGTCGGTCTTGAGTAGAACCAGTTTTTTCTGAATTTGGCACAGCAGACTGATTGCTTATGTTCAATTAAGCAACATGCTGATTTGTGTTTTACTTCAAAAATATACCAGTTATTTATCTCATTCTGTTCACTGAAAAAAGTAAACATTACTTTTAGCTACAAAATTATAGTCCTGTATATGTGACTTGTATATATGTCTGAACACCCCTATGCATTTATAGTCCTCTTCACTAAGACTGAATTTCGTAGCTGAAAGTGGCAGTGATCAATATTCATGTTAACTGATTACTGAAGGTGTTGCTACTGGTAACAAATCCACAGATAACTGCCACTTATCTCACGTCCTTTCAGCTCTACAGTCTCCTTTGTTTGTCTCGGTTTACTGTTTTTAAGCGTCTCACCAGCATTTGTCTTTTGAGCTGCTGCACATGGAGGCAGTTTGTACAGAGTGACATACTTTGTCTAAACAAACAAAGTAAAGAAAACCGAGACATATCAGATTTATTTAGCTTAATCCTCAGAATTTTATAGAGCAAAAGAAATGTTGCTTAAAAATACACTGATAAGATTTTGACTACTAATGAGGTCAGTCTTTTTGATTAACAGAAAAAGAGTGACTGCTTGGATAAAAATGGTGTGAACACTGTGTAGGTTTTACAGAAAATGCATTTTAGTGGGTGATTCTAAATGTAAGAATAAGTCACTGAAAAACTTCTGGAAAGTGTCTCCAAGGTCTATAACAGAGAAATGTTTAGTAAAGGTTTAGTCTGGCTTATTTTTACACACAAAAAGTATCTAGAGCAGGTGTTGCTATAAACCAAAGAGACTGCCTTCTACAGGAGAAGAATGCCGGAGGACAGTTCTGCCTGCATCAGCTACATCAAAGACACTTTTTGTGTTAATGCAAGGCAGCAGCTGTTTTAAGGTTAAATCAATTAAGCTAAATTGATGAGCACAGCAGCATTCACTACCTTTGTTTGAGTATATGAATTCTTTGATGGGGAACTTGCTGAGGATTTCACTGGAGCCAGTTTTCTGGCCTCAAATGAGCGCCACACCTCAACATGTTGTTATCCCTGACACAGACTCGAAGATGATAGACAAGACCAAGCCAAACCTCTGTCACGTCACAAAGGAAGCTATCTCTAGATGGTTCTATGAACCCTGACAACAACTATTAGATGGAATAATGATTAAATGAGCTACTATCATGAGACATCAGTCTTTAAGTTTTAATCAGTAGCTACCCAGGGACTTATCTTTGTATTAAAAAAATAAAAGCTTTAGGTCCAGCTGGAAGATGGAAAGTGAAGCTGCCCGCTAAGCTTTTTTCTCTTGATGACAAGTGTTGCTGCCGTTAGTTTGGAAAAGTCTAACAGCTCAGAAAAAGCCACTGATTGCTTCGCCTGCCACCGCTAACATTTTAAATTAAGCTGGGGTTTTGATTAATGGCATCCCAGCGCATGTATACTGTTTTTCTTTGCCTCCTGTGTCCTGCTTGCCCTTGACACAGCCTCAGCTGTGCATTCACCAACAAGGCCAGCGTGGAGCTTGCCCTCTTGTGAATCAACTACAACCTCGCAGAGTTCCTGTTTAACTATTAAGTGTTTAATGCAGGCTTCTGAAACATTCTAGGCCTCATTAACATGAATCTATGAATGTTTAATTGTGGTTTGTATTTACAAGCTGCTCTCTCGCTGCCAGTTTGCCACTATGTGGCCTTTGATCTTGTGACGGTGCATTTGACTAAAACATACCGGATTATTTTATAGGAGTCACATGCCACGATGCTGCAGCTATACAATGCGGTCTAATTGTATCTGATGTTTGGGCTGGCTGTGTCCCTAATTAATCTGTGATTTCCCTTATGTTTTAGAATTGCAAATTGGATATATTGAGCCTTTGAGCTGTTCGTTACACTGGCTGCATAGCTGGACTGAGAAACCCTCTTTATGGCTCCAAGCTAATTATTCAGCCTGTGGATCCAAGCTCTGGAAGGCTGCCTCTGCCTCTAGCTGTAGGCAGTGAATGTGTGCGTGCTTATGCATTCCACCATAGCATACAGTAGGCGTTAGAAGAAATATGTATACATGCACGCATTTGACATTCCAGATTTCACACTGTGTTCCTGTTCTTTGTATTTTTGCTGGTTATGCATTATACATGGACCTGTTTTAACGTTTTCACAGTGCACGTTTTGCTGTTTGGGAACGATGCGCTTCATTATGTGTGCAAATGCGAGCACATGCCAGTTTGGATTTCTGTGCTAATTTCTCTTGACAGCTTGAAATGTTTCTTTAAACTTATGTGTGGGCTCTATAGTTCAAAGTTAAAAAATGTCTTATCATTACGCATTCAAAGATGAGATCACAAGAAGTTGTCAAGCAGCGTTCGAGAACTTTCAGCTGAATGGCAACAAGCAACACGGTTCCAGTCAAAATCATGTCAAACCCACACGCGGAGTTCGATATTCACCCCGTGATGTTAAGAAACCGTTTTATATTAATTAGTTTGGTCTCTGGCATTTATTATATACTACTACAAAAATGATCTAAGATCCTGATAATTATTCAGAGCCACCACACATTGCAGGTTCTGACAAATTATACAGATGGGTTTAAATTCTGAGCTTTATTTTACATTTTTCTGTAGAAACAGAGAGCAGCTTAGGGGAGTTTAATGAAGCAATCTAAAAAATTAAAATGAAGTGGAAAAATAGCCTTCATCACACAGGGAGAAAATGGTCTCCTCTATAATTGGCACAAGAACATTACTGAATGTTAATGAGTGAAACCTTGAATTTTACAAAACCATGCATTGCAGGACTCGGTGAACAAGAGCCCTTACAGCGAGTTGGCTCTGAAGCTGTCTGTTTACTTGTATTGACGAAGGCTATTTAACTTGACTGTCCTAAACGGAGAGTGCTTGTTGGCGCAAGTGATATTTGCAGACCAGGAATGCAATAATCCTTCACCATTAAAAAAGGAAAAAAATGGTACAAAAGGTGGGTTTGCATCCGAAACGAGGTAATAAGATAACATTTTGTTGTGTGGAAGGTTGTTCTGCTCAGAGCCACAAAGGACACGCTCAAAGACTGAACTATGCCTCTACGTTTTATGAAAAATAAAATGAGCTTTCTCAGAGAATTGAATATGCAGCCTCGCTTGGTATGTATTAAGGTCGTTGTCTTTATAGAACTACAGAGGCCACCAGCGCTACTTACAAAGAACCAAATAAATTAAAAATGGAAAATATGTGTAAAAAATGAATGATTTACAAAGTTTTTTCAATTCATAGCACTAAACATACCATTGCCAGAGTGTTTATTTGGGTCATATCAATTTTGCTATTGAGATATTAAAAAAAATAACAAAAAAATCAGTGGTTGTTCCTTAACCTGAGTTTAGATCTCAGGTTATGGAACAAGGACAAATGTACGTGAAATAGAGCAGCTTGGAATTAATCAAAAGAAAAATGTGTATATATAATTTTCTTTTCGCTTATTATTTTGCTAGACTAAAATGTCTAAGGTTTAGTTGACCATTTCAAGTTAAAGTTAAGAGAAAAATCCAGTGAATCTCAATGAGCAGGTCCTTAGCTGAGGGGAGACGGTCCCTTTACTAGACAAAGTGCTAAAAGACCAAAGCTAAAGTCGGCAAAGAGTGCATAACCCATTTTATTCCAATCCAGTTTTTCCAAACAAATTTAAAATCTCTATTGCCGGAATAAAAAGAATGAGATAAAAAAAAATTAACCCAGAGAACAAGAGATTCTACGCGTGGCTTTTGTGCACTGCATGCACACAGCAGCCTCTCATCGCTGTGAGGCTGTGTGGCTCAGCAGCAGCAGCAGACAAACAGAGGGGGGCGAAGGACGGCGCAAGTTAGCACAGAGAGAGACAGGCGCTCTCATCAGTGACGGGCTCACCGGCTGCGTGGACAGAGCTGTGGCGCAGGAGGAGGAGAAGAAGAGCAATGGGGGGACAAGCTGCCTGAAAAGCAGAGCAAAACAGAGAAGCAAAAGCGTGAGAGACATCGAGAGAGAGAGGGGGAGAAAAAAGAGAGATCACAGAGAGGAGTGAAGTCATTCAGACCAGGGAGAGGGAGCGAGCTGGATGAAGCTGACAAGGACACAGAGAGAGGAAAGCGCACACAGAAGCCTTTCCTGATGGAAGAAAAGCAAGGGAGTGCTTGGACAAAGTGAAAAAGAAGAAGAGGAGGAGGTGGGGGGTGCCCGACAGGAGGTCGAGCTTACGGGGCTTGACTGACATAAAAGACAAGAGGAGGAGGAGCATGAGGGCAAGTTGATGGATTTGATTTGGAGAGAGTATTTTTAGAAGGAGGAGCGGAGACATGAGGGGAATATTGAGATTAGAGATCCTGTCTGTGAGTGGGGGAGAAAAAACTAGGGGGGAAGAAGAAGAAGAAAGAATAACAGGAGACAGATAAGGGGGAGAGATGTTGAGATGTGAGTGTGACAGAACAGATTATCTCTGGTCTGGTTTCCCGCAGGAAACCGCTGTGAGTGTTTGTCCGTGTACGTGCATGAGTGCCTCCTTCTCCATGTGAAAGTGTGTTGTGGTACGTCTCTAACTGTGGCCGCGCTGCTGAGAAGCAGGTCCGCTGCAAGATGAAGCTGTCCCGTGTTTACCTGCAGGACCTAATAACGCCGGTTAAAACAGAGTTCAGGGACAGACGAGGAGCGGATCAGTGACATCAGAAAGAACTAAAGGCACCAAAAGTGAGACCAGAAAGTGGGAGAAGAAAACAAATGAGGATCGTAGACTTTTGCGAATTCAATTAAACCACATACTTAATAGTGACAAGGAAGTGATTGCTGCCTCTGGCTGATGAATGCTTCTGCAAAGCTGTGAAGCTCAAAAACACATACTTAACCCAAAAGAAGACAAAGCACAGCGCTGGAACACGGCTCTTCTTGCGGACTGCACCACACCAACCAATTCTGTCCTCTGTCATCTCATTATTTTAATTACCTCCCCTTCTTTCATTTGTTTTTTGTCCTCTGTACTAAGCCCGTGGTATTTTGTATTCTGTCCTCTTCTCTCCCTCTCTCCTCCCCTCCCTCTTCCTCTTGCCTTCGCTCTCTCTGTCTCATCCTCTCTTGTTCACTGTCACCCTAACTGCCGTGGATGCTGGAGTCATTCATGTAGAAGACACCTTGCTTGGAGCACATTTGCCTAGCTGATTTTTTTTCTGTCCCTGCTGAGCTGGATGATTGGAGCACTCTCACATGGAGAGACCAAGAGAAATGACCAACAAGTAGCTGCTGCTCAGTTCAACAGAGCTCCTGCACCAATAAGAAAAGGCAGCTTCAAAACACACAGCTTTCGTAAGGTCACTTTTTGTGTGTGTGTGCATGCAGTGTCAATGCACTTCAAAGTCTATAGGTCTGTAGTGTTTTTTAGGGCCAACGCATATCCATGTGTGGATTACAGTAGTGGATTTATCCTGGAGCTACATGTGGGCCCCAGCCCTTGAGGCCTGGCTGGGAAATGAAGCCTTTCCCGCAGCTTTAGGAGCACTGTGGACAGCGATGGCCTTGGAAGGGCGCTGTCTCCGGAGGGGATCCCCGGCCATGATCAGAAAAGGCCGTCAGCGGCTTCATCCGAAGCCAACTCTGGCCCAGGTCACTTCCACTCTGCTGTCAAGGACACGCCTACACGGTTTGCGGCATATTTGCGTCCCTGGTGGCTCTGTGGGCCGCAGGGCCTTCTGGCTTCTGGCACTCTGCACCTCTGTAGGGTTGCTTTTATCCTGGTCCTCCAACCGCTTACTCCACTGGCTTTCCTTTCCCACATACACGCGAGTCCACACTGAATGGGCCAAAGAACTGGCTTTCCCTACAGTCACTATCTGTAACAATAACCCTATCCGCCTCTACAAACTCACCAAGAGTGACCTGTACTTTGCTGGCCACTGGCTGGGCCTGCTGCTTGCTAACCGGACAGTGAGACCCATGGTTTTGGACTTGCTTCAGGAGGACCGTCGCACCTGGTTCAAGAAACTGTCAGACTTCAGGCTCTTTCTCCCACCCAGAAACTTTGAAGGGACCAACCTGGAGTTTATGGACAGACTGAGCCACCAACTGGATGACATGCTTCTGTCCTGCAAATATAGAGGAGAGCCATGTGGAGCTCATAACTTCTCTTCTGTAAGTCGGCTTCTTGTGTTTTTCTTTCTGAAAGCAGTAAACTGCAGTATAAAAGTTAAAATAATATTTGCATCATGCTGAAGCAACTCGTCTTTTGCGGTAGTCAGCCTGAATACACAAGACTGTAAAATCTGTTTTACGCATAACTGGCTGTTAAAACTTTGTTGGTCATCATAGAAATGTTTGAACATCATTTTCTGCATTTATTAAATCACCACCAGACCTCTTGGCCAAGAAAATAACCAAGGGATATGAGTTTATGCATTTTCAGAAGATTTGTTTCGGAAGTTGCATGACAGTAGCCATTATCATACATTAACACAGATGAAATGGGCTAATTATCGGCTCGTGGGCAAGAATGGCTATTAAACGACCCCTACATATCAAAAATGTTCTTTAACAGTACTGCCCCAGGTTAGTTTACTGCCTCTGTGTCTGATCACTCATCTTCTTTTTCTCTGCGGATGTGAGTTTGGTGGATTTCTGTGCCCACACTCTCTCGTGGGCTCCCTTGCCATGTTTGAACCATGGCAGATGTTTTCTCTGTGGAAATGTTGAAGCTCAAGCTGTGTTTTAAACTTTTTTTCCCTTTTCTACTATGTACTCAGTGTTGGAAACAGAAGGAGAAAGGATTAAGTATCTGTATGAAATGCACACAAATCTAAACAAATCCATAGTGAGCGTAATTATAGTTGTTTTTTTCGACTGGTGACAATTAAATATATTTGGATTTTACTTTTTAGGTTTTAGTTTAGACTTTTAGTATTTATTTTTTGACATCATTAGTGGCTTTGTCTGCTTTTACTGCAATAAAAAAGGAACCAAGACAAAACATCACATACAGCACATGGTGTGTACTGAATGTGAAGCTGAAGAAAACAGTTAGAACTCCACGGATTTATTCAAAGTCTAATTTGAGGTCTTGAGGAGTACATATAGCAGGTGGAATATTAGTCATTTGCCATGTGTTGACATAGATTCCTTCTTTTAGAAGAAGCTAGCGTTACTGTCTTAATTGCTATCATTTTGGTTTTGAATGAAGACAACAAATCTGACAAGAAGTAAATTTAGCAGATCTATGTTACCAAAGACTTTTCATTTACTTCTGCTACTAGTGCTGCATTAGTGCTCTGGCTGAACAGTTGATTGTCAAGTGTCATTGTGGGTAGTCTAGGCTTCAGGTTTCAGGTTAATGTCAGGTAATGCTTTCTTTACAACAGTTTATTTTAATTTACTTTAATGCTGATTCTTCTAATGGAGAACATTTTACCACAGGTTCAACATGAAATTTTTAGAGATTCAGTTCAGTTAAATTCAACCTATACCTGTCTGCCCCTGTGTGAAAAAGTGATTGCCCTCCTGAACCTAAACCTAATAACTAGTTAATTAACATGGTATCTAGCATGGACTCAAAACACTGTGGCCAATCCTATGAAGGTTTACCAGTATTCCAAGTTTTCTTCATTTGTGGATATTGGTTCGCTGCAGTCCCAAAGGCTTAGTATCCCTTTACAGATTGATAGATATCAATAAGTTTGTTGTCTAAAGCTGTTTCTTTAGATCGTGGCATGATGTGTTGCTAGTTTTGTTTTTTCCTTCTTCATCAATACTGTCAGACTGGCAGGACATTTCAGGTGGTATACTCACAATTACACTAAAAATCCCAGTGAATTACAGTTGTTGTGTTTAACAAGAAAACTATAGCTAACTGTGTTTTTCTCTCTTTATGCTTTTGAATAGAACTGAGCAGACCATCATCATCATTATCACTTCAGTAATGAGATTCAGAGATGAATAGCTTTTTAGTTGTTCTTGTTGTCTAATACAAGTTCAGTCTTTTAGTGTTTAAGCTCTTACATGGCTTGCCATGCAGCCTTAGAAACAAAAGCTGAGAAACAAAGCAGCATAATTGCATTGCTTCGAAACCTCCTTACAGTAAAGCACAGATTATAAAAAAAAAAACTTAGGGTTAAGGGGAAAATAGATTTTAGGGATGTTCAAGGAGTGTGTTAAATGATAAAACAATATCAGAGATTGAAGAGCCGTCTGAAACCATTAGTTGCATTCTTAAATAACCAATAACCAGAGGTGGCTGTAGCTCAGGAGGTAGAGCAGGTCATCTTCCAATTGAAACATTAATGGGTCAATCTCTGCCCATTCCAGTATGCATGCCACAGTGTCCTTAAGAAAAAAGTATCTCAAGTTGCTCTCCAATATGAGTAACTTGGGCAAGGGTGAATATTATAAAAAGTGCTCAAATGAATGTGTGTGAATCGGTGAATGACACTCAAAATATAAAGCGATTTCAGTCCTCAGGTAGAGCAGGAAAGCGTTTTACAAGAATCAGCTCATTTACCAAATCACATTTTGAATGCACTTACATGCCATTTTAGTAGACATACACCCATTTTCTATCTACAGACACACGATGGTTTCATCTCTTATTTTCCACCCTGGTGTATTTTAGAACTTCCAGGACAAAGAAGGACGGAGAGCAGTGCTGCCATGTGAAATAGCTGTAGCTCCAACTAGTGATGAGTGGCTGCATAGCATCTTAGACCAAAGTGTGAACTTAAGTTGTGCATTAATAAAGTTTGAATAATTGCTGTAGCCAATTGTATTAATCATCCAGCTGACTAATCGCACACATCTCGTTGTTTCTGTGTGTGTGCATTTCAGTCAAACTAGTTTTCGTTAGTTTTACTTATTTGTCATGCTGAACTTTGTGTTTACTCTGTCTTTTTGTCCTTTGTCAGAAACAGGACAAAGCACATCAGAGTGCTGCCATGCAAGTTAAGTGTGCAATCAGAACCATGCCCCAAGCCATCCATTAATTTTTTTAAGAATGCTGATGATTGCAGTAAAGACAAATATATATTCTTTCTGGTTTAAATTCAGATATTTGAAATATTTGCAGCAGTAGAAAGGGCTCGTTGCTGCTATCGATGTCAAGGAGAAGCATTCAGTTGGTTGGCTGCAATATAACAATGCAAAACTTTTGATACTGAATCCATTCAGGATGTGAACTGTTCAAGCAGCAGTTCTGTCCTGAATGATTTTCTTGCTTTCACAACATACAAATGTCTATACATAAAGACTCAATCTGTGCAATCTATCTCCATACCAGTAAATCCAAAAGGCAGAAACCATAAGGAGCTAGGTTGATGCAGCGCTAGCACAGTTTGATCCCCAACCAAGCGAGAATTAGCGCATATTTTTCACCATGTAAGTTTCCTTATTTAGTTATTACATGGATACTACGCCAGCTAATGATAAGTTTCTCTGCAGATCACATTGATGCTCCAGTCCTGTTTTCTTTTTCATCTTGTTGTACCTTAAAGTGGGCCTCATGGCGTTAACGGGCCTCAGTGGTTTTGCTAATCTCATTAGCCTGCTGCTACAAGTCAGCAAAGACTCCCTGAGGCCTATTCATTATCACTGTATTTAAAGCAGCGTCGCTCTAAGACCAAAAAAGATGCAACAGCTAGATTAAACAAGACATAGGAAGTACACGTACATAGACTTGTGGTTAAATAAACATGAGAGAGCTCTTTTCTTTGTGTGTAAAAACTGTCTTAGTAAGAAGTGGGAAATGCAGTTTTAATATGTGTTGGTTATTACAGAGTACAGAGGAACCTTTGAACTGCCAGGCAGCCTCTGGTTTGAGTGGGAGAGGAAGGAAAAAGGTATGACAAGAAGTTGGAAGTGAGTGATGGCATTAAAAAAAAAGCATCTAGTTGATCAGGTCGCAAATACAAATGGTTCCCATAATTCTGCCCAGCCCTTATAGCAGCAGGATTTCATGTGCTAAATCTACTGCATCACAGCGAACTAGTAGAAAGCTGGCAAATCAATAAATCTCTTAGCTCCGTGCTGTGGTTTATGGTGGTCTGTATTGCTCCCACATCTCCAATACTGATGTATTCTCAGCCACCCCACAGCTAGTCCCAATAGCGGGGGATGACAGATCTGGAGAAACGTGCCAAAGGCCAAGCAAACTGTTCTCGGCATCCTCAGTGGGAGTAGCTGATACCTTATCAAATCCCAGGTAACAGAGCCACTTCCTGTGATGAGCAGATATACATCTCCACCATACATTTAAGAGCTCCATCAAGGACAAGATAACTGCACCTGCAGTGACAAATTAAACATTGCTTGGAGTTGGAGAGTAGCACCTAATCATACTCCAAGTAGGGAATGAAAAAAGGTGAACCTCCCTGTCTGCCCACTGTAATGTATCAACTCTATCTCAGTAGAAATCTCATAACTGAAGAGTCACATTAATACTGCCCTTCCCGCCTGTGGGGTTTGACTTGAGGAGGTTCATACGTGTTTTTGAATTGTGAATTATGCAGTACATGTATCAAATATTAATGAATCCAAGTTTTTCTTAGAGCTGGTATATTCTACTTTTAAATCTGCATCTACAGTTTAGAGTCTTTCAGCTCGTTGTTTTGGCTTTACAGCAACTATTGTTTTTGTTTATTCTTAGCAACCTTACAGCTTCCTCTGCATGCCGCTCAGCACCACAAAGCAACTATATTCTGTGTTTGCTGGATGCCTAAATTTGAAGTTGATTATATACGTTTGCCTCTTCACAATATAACATAGACATAGCTTACCCTAAATCCTTTTGTTTTTGTAAATCTGCTCAGGAAGGTAGTTGTTAAGTTTAGTGTGACATTCAACTGCACTAAAATAAGGAAACCCAGGTTCCTTTTAGAAAAAGATTTGAACACAAATCCTTTGCTCTAGTGAAATCTAAAGGTCTCTTGTGAATTTTAGCAGTAATCTTTTAAGCATACTTTAATTTTTCATTAGCCTCATCTCCTCATTGTGTTTAGTAGATGTCTGCTCAGGGTTGCACATGACAAATTTAATAATCTTCTATTGGTGCTGTGGGTCAGGCATGGTGTAATGGACGATGGCTTTAACGGCTCCTCTGTTTAGTGTCTTTGTCTTATGTGACCCCTTAACAGAAACGCGCTTCATTATAATGCTAATTTTCTAATGTTTGTTGTTTTCTCTGCTCACAATGACATTAAAGATTTTTGCACATATACGTGTAAGCAGCATCCGTGCTTGCATCAGTTTGGTGACATGACAGTTACAAAATTAAACAAAATAGATGGAATCCAAAAAAACAGCTAGTTCTGTGTGTGTGTTTGATTTTAAACTGGTGATTAATGTAATTTCTAGATTGGTTTAGATTTCTAGATCCAGATTTCTAGATTTTAGATTTTCATGTTGATGTAAAGTCAAACCGAAGTCAGAGATGCTAACTCATCGTGAGTTTGAGGTGTTGAATGTTGCCTGGACATCCTTGCTAGATTTTCTAACAAGAGAAAGTTAGTGTTTGTCTGCTTTTTTATTGATTAGAATAAAACAAAGCAAAGAAACCAAAACAAAAATATCTCAAGGGCAAAACGTGATCTCACGTTTGCAGCTTTGTTTTCTACTGAGCTAGTTGAATTCACACTGGAGATTTCTGCATCTCTGTGTTTATGTTGCTGACATTAAAGGTGTAACTGTCTGTAGCGTTAGGCTCACCGTGTAACAAATGAGACAGAATTTAGATCTATATAAAGGTAAATTGCTTAAAAGTTGTTTTTTTTTTAATAACAAGAAAAAAATACTGATTTGCTTACATGTAGAAGATGTTCTGTGGCCATCAACGACAGATATGTTTAATTTGCTCAGTGCAATCCAATTTTATTTATATGGCACATTTCACTACACATAAACTCAATGTGTTTAACACAAAAAAATAAAAGCATCAAAACCTGTGTAGGGTTACAATGCCTTAAGGCAGTGAAACGGCAAAATACACACTCAGCTATTGAGTGTAAGCCTGTGTGAACAAAGAGGTTTTGAGTTTGTTTTTGAATGTCGGCACAAATGTAATTGATCTCAGGTCAACAGGCAGCTTGTTCCAAAGAACAGAACCACAGTAGCTGAAAGCACCTTCAGCACACACTGATTCTAATAACAAAGGATCTCCACCTGATGACCTGAGAGGTCTGACTGGGTTATAAACAGTAAGCAAGTCTGATATGTACTGGAGAACAAAACCATGAAAAGCTCTGTGAACGCAAAAAAGGATTTTAAAGCTAAAGCATCTGTATTGCACTGGGAGGCAATGAAGGGATCACAATATTTTTGCATACTTATAAGGAGTCTGTCCTAATGATGATCTGGAGAGTTCTGCAAATAAATGTTTACAGTAATCTGACCTGCCCGACATGGAAGCAAGACCAATTTCTCAGTCTTTTTGAGTTTTGTTATATTTTTTCATTGATAGAAAGCACTTCTGCTAATTTTATCAATATGATTATCAAACCTGAGATCACTGTCTAAAATAATGTAGAGGTTCCTGACTTGCTCACTGTCTTGCCTCTGTTCAGTTCTAAAAACTTTGAGATATTCAGCAAATAATACCACCAATGCAGGCGTTAGATCGTCATAAAAGGACAGGTACAACTGTCTACCAGCGGAAAGAGAATGGTAGGCTATGTTATGATTCTTTATGATAGCACCAACTGGAAGCATACGAAGATTAAAGAGCAATGAACCAAGACAGACACTTGAGGAATCCCTGATTTAATTTTTATTTGTGCAGATCTACAACTGCTAATTGAAAATGAAAACCTCAACCCTTTAGGTTTGACGAGAGCCAGTCAAGAACCTGACCTATTAAACCAACTGAATCATAAAGCCCAAGTCATGATCAGCAGAGTCAAAAGCAGCACTGTTTAGGCCATTGATGACTTCAGGAAAAGCTGATTCTGGGCTATGATTGGACCTGAACCCTCACTGGCACATATCACTAGATGGCTTTTCTAAAAACATCCCCAAAGAGAATTGTCTACTCCCAAGATCAAACTGGGAATATTTTATTTCTTATGTGAATGCGTAAACTGCTACTTTTTGCAAAATAATATTCCTATTTTTATTGTTTTTGAGCTGAAACAGAAAGTTTATGAACATCATAGGGTTTTTTTTTTTCACTTTTTTATTTAGGCAGTAGATGTACTTGCAGTTGTCTTGGGGCTATTTTCAGCTGAACCTTCCATTTTCATTCTGGAGCTCTAATTATTTGCAATTTTATTGTCTGTCTGGGAAAACCTGAGATCTGCACCACCTTTTGACTTTCCTCTTTTACTTTCCACACCGAGCCTATAAACACAATGAAGAGGCGTATTTGCAGAGGGCCCTGCGAAGCCACCTACAAAGCCTCGTCAATCTCCACTGAGCCTGAAGAGGCCCCTGATTGAGTTTTAAGCACATCCAGGTAATAATGCCGGTCTCTCCTGCTTTCGTTTGTCACAGACCTTTTCGGTTGATTTGGCTTCAAGTAAACAATAGTGGGAGTCAGGTGGAAGCTTCAGCTCCAACGAGAGCAATCTCATTAACACAGGTGGCCTGGTGCTAACCATGCTCCTCAGCCCCAGTCCAATTTCCCTCTTCAGAACAGATGGCCTGAGTGGTTTCATGAGCTCCAACTTCCAGGTTCCACATTAAAAACCGTAATAGTACTGTGTGTATGAATGGCCACAGCGCGGGTCATTGATATGCCACTAGATGCAGGCGGCATCCAGTAGCTGTTTGACTGCAAGCACAACGAACAGTCACCTTAATCTGCCAGCGTAATGCATGCCTTGAATGCAGATGAAAAGATTATACATGGTTAGTATTCATAAGGTCGCATCAATGCATAAACCACAAAACTTGTGTAAAAGGTTAGTGTTTGAAAAGGAGAGCTAATGGATACTGTTCTGTTCCATGAATACCATTAGCAGAATCTGTGTCCAGTCTCCACTACACCTTATAAAGGGTGTGAGTTCCAGCAAATGAGCTTTACATGGTCTTTCTTTGTAATACTGCTAAGAAAAACATTTGCGTTGTTGAGCTTCTCTTAGGAGGCTGTGACTGAAGCAGTGGTATATCAAGTAATGGCAGGGTCGGTCTGATCCCGACGCTCTACACTTCGAGACATGTCATCAGGAAAGACGTTAAACCCAAATTTCCTCTCAGTGCTCGGTGCTGACACGCTTTTGTGAATAAGAATTCCATTTTAAAGTGCTAGCTGGGATGTAGTTAAGGTTAAAGGCACAACATGTGTTTAGTATATTTAACATTTATACAGCACATAAGTGATGACACATTGCAGTGATTGCAGTATTTAAAAAGTATGTAGTTTAAAACATTTCACCATTTTCTAGCTCATTTCCCACATACACAAATTCTGCTCTAAAGATATGCATACAACTACGCCCACGATTTAAATCTATATTCATTGTGAGCACCTTTGGGCAAGAAATACCTTGCCCAAAGGTGTTTCTTTTCCCACCTGCAGCACCATCTCCGTGTTGTGCACATACAAAATGGCCAAATAGCTCAGTGCTAATGGACATTATATGAGATCCAGCATTTTGTGTAGTACAACACAAGCAAAGACTACACTGGTAACATTGTCTCAGAGATTACCCTACAGTTGCATCAACAACTCTGTGACAGAAAGTCAACAATCACTAAATGTTCTAAGCTTTGCAAAGGTAAGATGTTATTGCAGGGATGTTTTATCAGATTGCATTACATTGCACTTCTGTATATTTTAATTTCAGAGCACAAAATGTAAGAAGAATATTAAATGCATTTCAGAAGTATAGAGACAGTTCAGTTTTCCAAAGTCCCCCCTGTGAAACACACCGACATCATCTCTACATCACATCACAGGCATTTTCTTTTTGGACTGTGCTCAGCATGCTTTTGATTACATTACATTACATTACAATTTATGTTGATAGTACTCAAGCTTTTGTAAAGTGCCACTTACACTAAAACATTCCATAAACTCATTAGATTTTCTCAGCATAATTAGATGTGTTTATGGGTTTTGAGACAGGTGAACTTAAAATGTCTAATTATGCCACAACAGGAGGGCTTATCAAAAGCTCTGAAGTGTGATTACAGAGTTAGTCATTTAATGATCAAAATACCTTGCAGAGAAATTCAAAAACAATATTCCAACTTGTAAGTTTATGCAAACACTTTTTACAAGTCAAAAAAATTATTACTATAAGATTATATGAAACCAACCCAACATTTTTTCCATTTCCCTGACAAAGAGAATTACCCAAGTGAATTAATTTGACTCTGCGTCATTTACATCAGAACGAGGAATAAACAAATTGCCAACACAGCTCATAATGCAACAACTGATTCACATTTTCATTGTATCGGGAGTGGTAATTGTTGTAGTAGCATTTGTTTGAGTCACAGTTTATAAGAACAAGAGTGGGTAGTTTTATACACACACACACATATATATATATATAAATTCTCCTCTCGCCCCAGCGGGCAGTTCAAGCTTGGGTCCTTTACCCGGGGAGCTTGAGGGGACTGCGCTCTTCTGGAAAGAGATCTCGGATGTCATTCCTGGGATCTGCTGGAGCCATTCACCTAGCTTGGTGAATGGGAATCACCGCACCTATTGCTCCGATTACCACTGGGACCACTGTTACCTTCACCCTTCACATCTTGAGCTCTTCTCTGTGCCCTTGGTACTTCTCTGGCTTCTAGTGTTCCTTCTTCCTGATGTTGCTGTCATTCGGTATCGCTACATCTATCATTACAAGCCATCTACTTCTGCTTGTCTATGTAAGAATTTAATCAGATTGCAGTTCTTTCTGATCCTTTGCTTCTGTTAAAACAAAGTACAGCAGTAACAGCCCGTGTGTTAGAATCAATCATATAAACAACCGGTTAGTGCTTGAAGAAAACAAAATCACGCACAGACGGGGTGGATCATTCAGCAGCAGGCACGGCACTGACACTAATATGGGCTTCCCAGCATGTGATAGTGGCTCTGTGTGGTTCTCCTCATAGGAGTCTCTTATCATATGACAGGGCAGCAGTCAACCCATGCAGCCAAAAACACACTCATGCACACACACATAAGATGCTATTAGAGTGTGAAGAGAATGGCGTAGCTGCATGTTTTCTTCCTCACAGCGGCACTCTAAACTTCACACCTTCTCTCTTTTTGAATTCACAGTCTACCCTAAAAGCCTAATTAAGTATTAAGAGGCACATATACAGGAATGAATTTGGCACTGCACAAAATATATATAATTTCTAACACGCTGGAAACAGGCCAAGAACATATTTCCAACTTATTACATCCCACATACAGTACATTCCAGATTTCACGTTCTGAATATTAGATTCAGGGCTCTGCAGTCCCCTAAGGGAGTTATCATGACATACAGAATGACCATAGAGTACATCATTTTGACCTTCTTTTAAAACTTGCTTTCTTCCATTATATGGTTTGTGTTTTTTTTAGATTTAAATCAGCTGGCTTGGGTCAAAATGTGTCTTGGCATTAGAAGATAAAAGTTCCTTGGCTCTGGGAGAGGGGGAAAAAAGCAGATTCAGCCATGTTAGACATATTTAGTCCCACCTAGCTGCATCCCTTCTTATCATGCTGCATTCCCTTATATGCAGATGCTGGATATGCATAACAATATTGTCTGATTTGATCAGAGACTCATGTATCATAAAGATTCTGGTGTCAGCCCACCTCATTTATGTTCAGGACAAAAGCAGCCATTTCTTATTCCCATTGTTTTTTGAAATCTCGTTTTTGAATGCTACAGTGTTACTATTCCATCCAGGAAATGCGCCTGCTGATGGACTTTTTATGGTTTCTGGTGATACCTGACAAAAAACTAGCAGTTCCTTTGCACACTGCTAGTTTTCTTCTTCAAATTTTAAAATGGGAAGATATCTTAAGGCGAGAGAAACTAGACTTCAGTCAGAGCTCCCCCCCCATTTTTCCCATTTCCATTACTTGTACCTTTGTTCAGTTACTCCCAAGCTGCTTCAGCCTAGATGATCTGTAGGGAACAGTATGAGGTTGTTTTTTGGATGACTCTCAGGTGTGTGTGTGTCTGAAAATTCCTACAGCCTGCAAATGTTGCTGTAGATCAGGCTTCTCTGAGGACACCTGTGTAAATCAGGTTTGAGAACGAAGGACCACAGCACAGGCAAATGTAAACAGACTTAAAAGGGCAAGTAGATGTTTGTTCTCACTTGAATCTCACAAGATTATGCTTTGAAGGAAGAATCAACGAAGGATACCAGCCTACTCTCCTGACAGTCTGTTTTAAGGCTGTGCATCTTTAATGAAAGCTGGTTCTACTGATGCGCCTTTAGCCAGCACTCAAAGTTGCGTTCCCTCACTCACACCCTGTGCGTACACTTCCTTGCGCATGTCCACGTTTCCCATATAGACTTCATTTCTTATATTTCTGACCTGTCAGTTGAACTGGATACTATTGATGTCTGGCTTAATCCATATTTTATAACTTTACCTCAGTATGTCAGTAGTTCAATTTTGGACTCTCACCTCCTTTTTAGTAGCTTGAAAAAATAGCACATTTTGTATGTTCAGCCTAGAAATACCAGACTGTAGTCAGCTAAATGAGTCTGCGTGTGACTCCCTTTCTGCTTTATCATTTTGGGTTTTCTGTGAGTCTTTGATATGGCGTCCCTTGGGTCCATTTTGTTTTGGGGGAGGCAGAGAGGAGAGGAGGTTGTTTTGTAAGTCAGAGGGAAATAGGTAAAACGCTAAGAAAGGGATTAGGCATCAAGAGACAAAGAACACAGCAATGTGCCAGATTTAACCTTAGCAATATCAAAGAGAGAAACCTGTCTGAGATTCTCAACTTCTGTCAATAATTTAACATATCTCTCAGATGTTTGTGCCTCTCTTTCAGACAAGAATACACTCATAAAATGAGCTATTTACAGCAATTCATCCTGTTAACTTGGCAGCACATTTTAATTTACCTTTACAGTCTCACCCATATGTTGCATACAGATATGTAAATATTTCAGTATTACCCATTGCTTATATCTACCCTATACCGTAGGTGGCAAATTAAATATTGCACTCGTCTTAATTAATAAGAAATTGCCATATGTCAACCCTTGTCACAGAAATAATAGAGAGAAAAGAAACGTTGTGTGAAATCCAGCTGAGACTATTCAGATATGTTCCTCTCGCTCTACACTAACTGCATGCTTTCTTTCAATGCTATTGTACGTTCTCAGCCTCACAGTGAGGCCCTGAGATAAATTATGTCTGAATTGGTGCTATATAAATATATTTTAATTAAATTAAATGGGAATGAAATAATTATTTTTCTGTTCACTGAAGAAACAGAAGTTTTTTCCTTTTTCCCTCCGTGTGCCTTCAGGTTGTATTCGTTTCTGTTATTCACTATTTAAAGTTTTGCTGTGTTTCAACCATCATACAGAGTCGCAGTCATTAAGAAATCTTAATCGTTATTGATTTTGATGGCGAAATGATTTTTTCAGAGCAATTAAAAAAAGAGAAAAAAAACATTTCACGTAGTGTGTAGATATATAAACTACAGTGGCAAGTTAAAGTAAGGAAATATTTTCGAAGGTTTACTACTTTTAAAAAGGTGTGTCTTGAAATATGTCAGTTCTTTAAATATTATTATAACTACAGCTATGAAGAAAAACAATCTATATAACATAAATTATTTATATTCCATTTATACAAAAAGAAAATTTACATAGTGTTCATGTGAAAATCTATTCGGTAGCTTGTGAAACCACCACTCTGGTTCATGCCGTCAGCCCTTTTAATTCATCAACCAGGGAAATTAATTTTAAAACCTTCAGAAGAAAAGCATGGCTGGTGTAAAGTGTTCAGCAGTACTCCTACATTCCATATGCAGTCCTTTGAAAAACTGCCCCGTAATTCATTAGTTTGGAGAAGCACCTTCATCGGCACCAACTTAAACTTGTTTTCAGTCTCTCACAATGTTGTTGAGGGAGTTTGCCCCACTCATTTTTACAGTGTTGCTTATGTTCAATGATGTTTGCAGGGCAATCACTTAATAACAGCCCTCTTGAGGTCTTGCAACAGCATTTCAGGTCTAGGTCACAACCTTGACTGAGTCATTCTTACACCTTGATTCTCTTCTTCTTCTGTCACTCTAAAAGTAGTCCTTCTTTTGGCCTGTTGAATGACTCAGCTTCACATTTTATCATTGTTAGGCTGGGAGCACCTTGTTAAAGTTTACAACCCTGGCGTGAAATGATTTTGTTGAGTTTATACATCGCAGAACTGATGGCATAACAACAGAGATGAGCTCTTTGGTGATTTTGTTAAACCCATAACCAGGTTGTGACAGTACTGACGGGAAAACATCATCTCAGAGGTGAAGTATTGCGTGGGGAGTGTTATGATTTGTAAGTGCTGCCTCTGGACCTGGGCACCATGCCATCACGGAAAGGAAAATAATTTCCAGGTTTATCCGCATATCTTACCGGATAATATCACAGAGGCTCTCTGCCAGCTGATGCTTAGCAGAAGTTGGGTGATGCAGCAGAACAACGACCCAAAGACTCAAGTAAATTGGCTTCAGTGTATTTTCATGGAAAAAAAAATTCAAAACCTGATCATTTTCTGTGTCTGGATAAAAGCCAGGATCTGCTCTGAAGACCTGAATACAGAAATATCTTAAATTTCAAAGTGCATGAAGGGGAAAAAATTAATGTCACAGTATATCATGATGACTGTGTGAAATTTTGAGTTTGAAGTTTGTAGATATCTTTAAAGACATATGATGATATGCAGTGTGGAGTGCATTAGTTATTGTTTTCTTTGTACCTGCTGATTCAGGTTTTTCTGCAGCTCTCCACAAGCTGTCCTTGACTCTTGGACAACCCTTCATATGATTCTTTTCAATGCTGTGTCTGAAATCACCTGGTTGTAGCCAGTTTATTAGCTCTTTTTTTTTTTTTACCACTGTTATTCAATGCAGCCTGAACTTTCTTAGGTAATGTTTCCTCTAATTCCTTTAAGGAGGTTTCAGGAAAAGATTCCCAGCTTTCCAGTACCACTGTTTGAAATGCAGCTCCGATCCATGACAGAACCTCCGATATGTTTTATAGCTGGCTGAAGACATTCAGGGTTGTACCTCTTTACAGTCCTCCTCTCCACTGCTCTACTCCCTCTACACTTCAGACTGTGTGGCCACCCATGGCTCCAACACCATTGTGAAGTTTGCTGACGACACAGTGGTGTTGGGTGCCATCTCCAACAACGATGAGGCGGCCTACATGGATGAAGTGAAGAATCTGGCATCGTGGTGCCAGGACAACCACCTCCAACTGAACGTCAGCAAGACCAAGGAGCTGGTGGTGGACTTCAGAAGGGGTCAGCACAGAGACTACAAGCCCATCATCATCAATGGAGCTCCAGTGGAGAGGGTGCAGTCCTTCAAGTATCTTGGTGTTCACATCTCCTCAGACCTGACATGGGCTGCCCACATTCAGGTCCAGACCAAAAAGGCTAGGCAGCGCCTGTATCACCTACGACAACTGAGGAAGTTCAGGGTCTCTCCAAAGATCCTCAGGATTTTCTATACAGGCGCTGTGGAGAGCATCCTCACACAGAACATGACATCGTGGTTTGGGAACAGCTGTGTGAAGGACCAAAAAGCTCTCCAGAGAGTGATCCGTACAGCAGAACGCTGCTGCAGGATTGCTCTCCCCCCGCTTCAGGACACCTACACCAGGAGATGCCGGACTAGAGCAGCACAGATACTGAAGGACCCGTCCCATCCAGGCAACAAACTGTTCCAACTTCTGCAATCTGGTAGAAGGTTCCACATCTTCCGGGCAAGGACAGAGAGACTCAAGAGGAGCTTCTATCCCCAAGCCATCCGTGCCCTAAACACACACACCTGCCCTCTCACATCATCTATAATTGACTGAGTCAGGACTCTTCCAGACACTAAACCAAGGCACAATGTACATTTCAATTCCTTTAATTTTAAACATGTTTATATTGTCTATCCTGTAAAATAGTCAGATGTCTATTCATATCAATGTACAGAATTCACCTGCTTGCTGCTACTACTGCACATTCACCCAGTGTATATACTATATGTATGTATGTATGTATATATATATATATATATATATATATATATATATATATATATATATATATATATATAATGTTCTTCCTCTACACCCCCCCCCCCCCAATTTTTGCACATGTCGAGGAGCGTGTCAGGCTACATTTCACTGTGTGTTATACTTGTATAACTATGCATGTGACAAATAATAAAGAACCTTGAACCTTGAACCTTTACATGTTGATGACACGTTGAATAAAAAAAATGCCCAAGAAAATCAAAATTTGGATTGATCAATTATAATACCTGTCACAGATGATTTTCATTAAAGTTTTGTGTAATTTAGGAAAACCTAAGCCTTTTCCCCTTGTTTCTGATGATGGCAGTAAGTGGATTAAACTGAATGATCACGACATGTATCGGGGTTTAAAATTGAACCTTGTATCAAGGAAATTTCCCCTTGTGTCACGATTTAAAATTGTACCCTGTATCAACGCTGGTTCATCCTTTGACTTTTATGCCTTTTTTATGTTTCAATTGTTCAGTGTTAAGTGACTTAACAAAGAAGGGGGGGGGGCTCATTCATCTGATGTCCAAAGAAAAACTTTTAAAGATCTTCAGAAAGCCCTGAGAACATCTGTTTAAAAACTACTTTTAAAAAAATAACAAAGTCTGGGTAGTTCGAAGCAATATATAAAGAAATGAGCGGTGTCTTAAGACTTTTGCAACACTTGGCACGAGAACCAAGCTAAGCTTCCAAATAGAAATGACTGCAGTTGGAAATAAGAGTGAAAATGCACATTGGGTAAGTTTCTTTTTAGCAACAATATCTATGAGAGAGGGACTCAAAATAAACTGCAGTGTTTGTGTTCATTGTGACGAAGGAACATGTCACCTAGAGCAAGAGTGTGACTCACTGATATGATTTTAAATAGTTTTTGGGCATAGGCATGAAAGCTCTATGGCAAAAAGAGGTGCAAGTTATATTAGGCATTGGATATACAGAAAGTTAGTGGGAACCGTTCAGCACTGCTTTTGGTTTTTTCTGTACGAAAATAAAAGACTTTGCTACTAGAGGTTCTTAGATTAATTAGAACTTCAGAGGTTAGTTACCCCTCCATGTCACCAACAAAATCAATCCAACCAGTAAGTCTCACTGAGACTTACTGGTAAGGACAATTTCACAAATAAGTGCAGAAATGGGGTCTAAGTTGTAAGAAATGTCTGTAATTCTTATAGAATATGTCTTCTATACATTCACAGTCATCTCTCACTGCTGACAAAGCTGCTCACAAAGTCTGTGTAAGCGAATTGCACCTCCCTTAGCACAGCAATTAGTGTTTTTTTGTTTCTTCCTCACAAATAGTGTGTTCCCAAACCAGACTGAGACTATATGAGAAAGCCCACATTAGCTCTGCAGTGCTTTCAGTGTTCTCCCACACTGCCCTCCTCACTGAATGAGACCCATGACTCTCCTTCACATAAATGTTTCTTTACAGTGCGCAGGCAAAGCGCTTCTTACAAATATGTGAAATGGGAGACATACAAAGCTTTAGCAAGAAGCATTTCCAAGATAGATGGACATATGAAGAGGGGGAATGGAGGAGCAGAGTGTCACACTGGCCCTCAGAAGCTCATCAGCATTATAGTCCACATTCCCGTGGCACCATGGGCACAGGTGGCACTGACTCATTATTCAAACCCCTATGGGCTATCTTTCATGGATAAAGGGAATTATGGACTACTATTAGCACATCCCCACTGCGGCAAGGAGTATTCGTATGGGTCAGGACACATGTGGGAGACAACAAAGAAATGGGCTGAAAATAGCATGTATATCATAAAGAAAATAAATACTTCACATATTCTTTCTCAAAAAGGATAAATCTGCATTTCCGCATTATAAATGATAAAGGTAAAACAGGCTAAATAAATTAGATCCTAAGCTGTGACCCCCCTCTTTACCCATGTTTCTTAGCCATATTTATGCAGGCTGTGTAAATATAGAAGAGTACAGCGGAGGAGAAAAACAAACAAGTATACAGGTAAAAGCTGTGGAGCAATAACAAAATAAGGCAGGGAACGCTTGCTAGACTGGCAGAGATCGGTGTCAGACCCAGCAAGATCAAAGTGTTTTTCTAGTTTTCACTCTCTGTCATACTTTTGCAGACACATACACAGTACAGTCAGCGACACCATTAGTTATGAGTCTATCTATGCTGGCTCACCACAAATAAAGCCTACAGTATAAGCCTACATGCACATCATGTAAAAGCCAAACAGTAGTCATTATTTCCTACATTGTTTAGGTTCTGGACATTACTGTCATCTTTAAACTTTACATACAGTGAATCTTATATCACCAGAGCAAGAAACTGAGCCATAATAGTGTAGATATGTCGCGCTATAAGGACATCTGTCCTTACAATTAGGGGACTATCTATTTTTAGGTTATCATAAAGAGTATTGTATCAGTGCAGTATTTGGGGCTCTTGATATTGAATGCAAAATGAGTTTGTTTCTAAATGTTGGAAACTAAGAAAAGAATATAATTAGTCTGTGCTCACGGAGTCAAACGCAGGAAGACGGTAACACATGCCCTTTTTGCTATTGCTATGCTCTGATATAAATATATGAAAGAAGTCATTTTCCATGTTGGTAAAATAACTCACAACGTTACAGAACAGTTAAGGTAAAGGTGACATAGTTCATTTTCTTTTCTTGGACTTTGCTACAGTTGCTTCCCATAATAAACAATTCAAAAACCTTCCTTGTGTGTCTTCCACTTGGCTTTGGCACAGCGATTCGCTACTGTCTAAAACTAGCTGCTTTAGCTCCTGTCCCTTTAAGGCTACCCTCCATCCACAAACAGGTTTGAGAAGGAGATGGGTGGGACTGCTATGCTCACAACCAGAGCTGTCTGTCTGGATGTCCATATTAACGATACCTCATAGAAGTAAGTAGAGTAGAAACCACCAGAAACACAGTGTGGAGAGCATTCTGAAGTCTCCGGTTTAGCCTCTTAGGAATTAGGTTTGTATACACTGACCTCATTATCATATATATAACATTTACACAATGTCATACTTTTGCAGATACTGTACATATACAGACGGGAAGAGCATAAAAAAACCTTTTTACCACATATGGATAGCCCAGATTTCTGTGCTGCATGACTGAGAATTATTATAGTTCTGTTTCCATTAGAAGTAGTTTAGGCAATCATTTTTTGAAACACATTAAACAATGAGCAGCAGCAGCAGACCCAAAGCACAGTACAGCTTCTGCCAGAAAAGTTGATAACTTAGGAACACAGACAACTCAGGCTGATGGACACAACTGCATGAAAACCTGAAATTTAAAATTGAAATGCATTCTTTGATCTTCTTTTACCCTCTGACAGGTAGCTCTCAAAGTAACTTTGTTCAAAGAGAGTCTGACAAGTATACATGTGAACTGCCTGAGCTGAGCAGCCACGATGGGCTAGTTAGTAAAATAAGCTGAGCTTAGTGCGTTGAGCAAAGTGGTACCCAGGCTTAAAGAACATCCCTAACCAAATTAAATGCAAATCACTGCAGTGGTTTCTGAAGCATGTCAAAACATTCCTGTACAAAACTGTACTTTTTTCTCAAATTCTTAGTTTTTTTTTGTTGATATAGTTTTATCAAATTTGCCTGCAACCTGTAGACTGCATTATATAGATGCTGCATATAAGATTACACTAAACATGTCTAATTTTGTTTGCAAGAACACAATAAACAAAGTAAAGTGATGTTAATAAAATACAAAGTAAATAAATGAATAAAAATGTATTACAGTAGTGCACACATGTATAATATTATGATTGTTTACAAAGATTCATAAAATAAAAAACTGCCAAATTCAGCTTTATTGAGAATTTTCAAAGACTGGTGTAAACCCTGCGATGATTACTAATCTCTAAATTGCCTTGTTCCCTGTACCACAATGATGTGCACCACTATCTACTCCTTTCACTCAGGATTTCAGTGTTTCATCCCTATCACCTCCTCACTTCCCTCAAGGCTTTGTGATTTGCCGGAAGAATGCAGGTCCTGACAGCACTGTTAAACAGAGACCCAGCTGTCCTTCTGAAGGACAGGTGCTTCTGGCCCATAGGGGACCTTCTTGGAAAGAGGACATGCTGGGGCTGTCCATACTGATGATGACAGCTTTATAAAAACTTTAACCCAATGCACAAAAAGAGAGCTGAAGAGCACGAGTCAGGCAGGCTGCATGGCCGTGCTGAGATAAATGGGAGTCCTAGAGGGAGGGCCTTGGACTCATCAAGTTCTGTCCTGAATCATTCTTATCAAATGGATGATCAGGAAAA
Source organism: Rhamphochromis longiceps (assembly GCF_057381845.1). Lineage (NCBI taxonomy): Eukaryota > Metazoa > Chordata > Actinopteri > Cichliformes > Cichlidae > Rhamphochromis > Rhamphochromis longiceps. The sequence continues at coordinate 32,034,255 of NC_140560.1, read as the reverse complement.
AAAATCATTTTCAAAGTCAAGCATGCAAAATGAATATCTGTCCCTGATATGTTAACCTGGCAGCTGGCAGTATAGAAATCTCATCTGATTCATGTTTTGCCCACTGCATTTTGCTGTAGTCTGTGATGCTGCCTCTGGAAAGGTGCAGTGTCGTGGTGAGTTATGCGCCTCAGGTTTTTTGTGGTATGAGTGCCCTCCTCCTGAGAGCATTCATTTTCTCAAAATATCATGCTGCTTATCAGCCTTGTGCCAGTTGCAATGTGTTATATTCCTTTCTATCAACGTAGCTAGTGATTCCATTAATCACAAATAAGAATACACATTTTTTAATATAGTCAGTTGTAAAAAAGAAACAATGCACTCTCAAATTCAAAGTGGGAATGCTTGGCTATAATGCGCAGCACCATGTTTGGACAAAATCAAAGCACAAACCTCGTACCTTCTGTAATAGTGAACGTGGGATGATTTGTGGTTGCTGTGCAGCCACAGGACCAGACGCCTTGAAGTCATTGACTCGGTCCTGGACTTGTCCTGATACCAAAGAGTCAAATGTGAAGCCATCTGACAGTTAAAGCTGGCCAGTGAGTCCTTCAGCAGGACAATAATCGAATCTACAAGAGAATGACTGAAAAAGAAAACAGTCAAGGTGTTGCAATGACCCATTCAAGGCCCAGACCTAGATTATTATTATTATTATTATTTTATGTGCATTGAAGTTCTATAAAAATTTAACAGTGCAAATGCAAATCCTTGCTGGCAGTTTAACCAAAAGGCATTTCCAGTGGAAATTGGCCAACATATCCTCAGCATAACCATGTATAATATCCACAAAACTTAAAAAGAGGTTATACACACACAACACGGTAATATTATGTTGAAGCACCGTACGTATCACTCCGCGAGGCTCCTGCCTACGATAGTCGTAATGCTCCGACAATCCATCAAGCAGTGCGGCTTCGTAGCGTAGCAAAGTCGTACTAAAACATTTGACAGATTTTCGAGCGCCGTGTACGACATAAAATCATTTCGAGGTCAGTAAACACAACCAGAATTCATACGGGATTATAAGGGGACCTGTCGACTTTCAGAAAAATCAAAGGATTGATTTTAAGTGTGCCATATTTTCCAAACAACACGGTAATAATGACGGCCCGCTAGAATGCTCTACCAAAAATAGTGCTTTGTTGTGTATCTGACGGACAAAAGCTAAACCAGTGAACCGCTGAAGTTGCAGCATTTTTACAAACCAATTCTGGTTCATCCGTTTCATTCAATGATCCGTTTTCGCCCTTTTCATTCTCTGTCACCGCCGTGCTTTTTCCGCCATGTGCATGTGAAAACAAAGGCACTGCACATGCGTGTTTTACCCATATTCTATCACGATATTTCATTTTCTTATCGTTGCCCAACATTATACCAGTATTACCGTGAACGGTATGATATGGCCCAGCCCTAGTGCAAATGCATGCAGACTTTAATGAACTGAAGGAATGCTGCAAAGAAGAGTTGGTCCAGATTCCTCCATTTTCTGTATGACATTAAGTTACTGCTGTTAAACATGCTTTTAGAAGCTATTAAATCATGAGATGTACTTAATTTTTCATAGTCTGTGAAAACCTGTGAAAACCTTCTTTTTCAGGTGCTAAAACAGAGCGAATACACCATTGGCTTGATTTCACAGCTCCCTTAACAGATGACAGCTGAAAGCAGCGTTGATGTTCCATCATTTGCTGTGGTCATGATTGCATTTTACACTGATTACATTTTGTGCAGTGAGATCTGATACTGTCAGACAATGTAACAAAAAGATCATTTAATGAAAGACTTTGCGTGTGATGTTTTAATAATGGTCTCATCTTTCGTCTCCGGCGTTTAACACCAAAAACTAGGGAAAAGTTTTGAGTGCTTTATCAAAATGGAGTTATTTCTATTATTTATTTATCAAGCCAACTTTTTAATGATTTCCAGTTTTCAATTTTTGGCATGAGAGGCATGGAGGGATTAATTAATAAAATCTGAACCCTTGGCTTCAGCGTTCAGGGGCTCTTGGTTGCGTAATGTTGTCCTGCAAATGATGCAAAGTTGTTCTGAGTGATATGTGGATGAGCTCTAGCTAACCACTCTTTAGCCTTTCAGTTTGGCGCCAGACTTTTATTGCAAAGTGTTTTGTCCTATTTTACACGTACTGTGCCGATTCACAACTATAGTTCTGCAAGAAAACTTTTCTGCTGGACAACTCGTGCAACACTCACTAATCAGCACTAATCAGTATTGTGTAAAACCATCAGCTGCTGACAAATTACATATTTAGTTTCATTGTACCTCTAGTGACATGGTCTGTGTTAGACTTATTTTCTTCCCAATAATTAGCCAAGACTAAACGCCTTTTACTTCAAGTAGGTAATGAAGCAGATGAAAAATACGATACATTAGAGAACAATTAAAGGGGATGTCATAACGATGTGGCATCTCCTAATTGCTTCCCCTCCTATCCTTAATGACAGGCTCAAAGCAGGCACTCTGGTTCAAGGTGTCATCTGCTATGTTTTCCCAAAAGTCAGAAAAAGCATGTGAATCCCTTCTTTCCTTATAGGTAGAGAGGCAGCACCACTTTGTGCATTACTGCCTGTTTGTATCTGTTAAAACTGGCTCATGAAACATTTGCACTCTTTGGTTTTATTCCGTGTTTTGATTTCCTTGCTCGAATATCACCTCTGTTTCCATCTTTCTGTCAGCAGGAGTTAGCATCACTAATGGTCAGCATGTTACTCAGCTGTGACTGTATGACAGGTGGTATTTTGTCAGTCCTATCTAAACATTACAGTATCCCCCCTCCAGTCTTCCTATCATGACTGTGGAGCACTGGGGCAGCCCATCTTTTAGACCTCCCAGCAGACCTGCGGAGATGGTAATGTGGGACAGTGCTGAGCCACTGTCCCTCACTCGAGCCTTGCAGGACGTGCAGAGTGTTCAAATATACTCTGCTGTCAGACCGTTCTCCCTCCTGTGTCGCAGATGAGCAGATCCAACTTGTGTGTTTGTGGGAAGATGCAGAAGATAAAGAAGATACAGAGGTGTGTGGGTGGATGGCTGGATGCATTCATGCATTTTCACATGTGTGTATCGTTTTAGCTGCCCACTGTCTCTGAGAATAACATTTATTTTGGATGATTAATACTGGCCTTTTTTCTCAATACAAGAAAAAGGATGGAATCTTTCTGTGGCAAGTAAAGATGTGGATTAGGTTTGGTTAAGGTAACTGAAGTTGTTGTATAATCTGCCTTTTTTAAAAAAAAACAAAAAAAACGTCGCTCTACTTCAATACTGCATCACTAGCCTATCACCTTAGCTTACCTCGCGTACTGGAATGTGTGCAAGTTGACCAAAGAAGAAAAAGTCAGCTTGATGATCAGATATTAAAGATATCCATGACTACACTTAAAGCTCCCTGATGGCTTGTTTGCTGTGTAAACCTAACATAAACAAATATGATAATGTTATCTGTCAGACTATATTTTGCTCAATGTAAGTTCTTCCTGTGTTGCTTCATTCGATGACAGTTGATGACAGCTTCTGAGAGTCAAGAACAAAATTAAAGGGTGACTGCACACATCAGGCCAATTTGTCAGTATGCTACGCAACTACTGAATGCAGTGTCGTAAATCTGGCACATAAAAAAGCGGGTGACTTACCAGCATGGTGCATATAGCCATGATATATGTCAATGCATTTACATTGACACTGACAAACTTCTTCTGATAGCTCTCAACAGATTTCCACAGATGATTTGTACATACAACCTGCTTGTTATGTTCACAGTGACATTCCTCTGGGGAAATTACCCAGGCTTTCACTACATAAAGTTATTTAGGTCTGAAAGTAGATGAAATGTAGGTTCATCATCCAAAGGCACCTAGGGAGATCTGCACCAGAGCCACATGAGTCGGTACTGGATGTTATTGATGTTGGGGATCTGTTGGGTTTTATCTTTGTCATTGTCACCAAAATCTTGTCATTCGAGTAAAAAGAAATTACATTTCGAACCACAAAGGTTTTCATACTTACTTCACCATGCTCACTTGTTATGTATACCTTCACTTTAATATACATTGAGAAATTTACTCTTTACAGTCAATATAATATAATAAGTGTTGATAACTAATAATAATGAATCATTTTGCGCTACTTGTTCTGAGACTGATTATAATAAATCAGACTAAATATGTCAAACAAATCGACATCTAAAAAAGCGAAGGTAAGTCAGAAATACTAGTGATGTGTGGATCGATATTGAACTATCGATTCCTCTGATACCAGTCATTTATGTTCTAGAATCAATTTTCATATTAAAATATCAATATTTTAGTAAATTTGTAGTTTATCATTAACAGGAACACAGTGGAAAGAAACTATATTATTCGGATTGTCTAACTTGGAAGGAAAAACTTCCTCTTCCGCCTTTCATAGTCATAAGCGAAATATGGCTGTATAAAGGTGTCACAGCCCCTTGGCGTGCACACTTACAACAATGGCTGAGTATAAATGGAGTCATTTGTGGACGTATTTTACATTACATGTGGCAAGACAGTGAGGTGTTGTGGCAACACCACTAACCTGTCAAACACCTCAGAGTCAATCATATCGCAGGAAATGACGAGCATATGTTGAGGTGAGCTGAAGAGGAGGAGAGGACAGGGACAGGTGCTGCTAGGGCGAGACAGACGTCGCTCACGGAGTCCTTTGGTGCTGCAGGCAGGCAACCTGTTCAAATAGCGCACAGCTTCAGGTTTTTTATTTCTATATGATGAACTCTGCATTATTAAGCAATAAGAACAAGTAGTCTGATGTCCTGTAATCATTATGAAGCTATAATTTGAAATGCAATAAAACATTAAGAATCAGTATTGTCGATACCACCCTGAATTTTACTTGGTATCGGATCAGAACGGAAATCAGCGGTATCGCACATCACTGTGAAGTACCTTCTGTCTAATGGATAAACATACTTTACTCTTTTCGATTCAAGATTTCATTTTTTTTCGCACTTGTCTAATGACTTTGTTGTAATTTTTTTCTATGGTGTTGTGACTGTAGCTACGTTTTCACAGCCAGAAGTGCTCCACGAGATTGCTTCATGTATTTTGTCTTTGCTTTCCCACCTTCTTGGTTCTTGAACTGAATTATATTACCCAACTTTCTTTGGTGTCAGTAAAAGTTCAACTTATTCAGTCATCCTGTTCTATTTTCTGTTTTAAGCTTAAGTCCACAGTGTATTAATAATAATAATAATAATAATACATTTTATTTAAATAGCGCCTTTCAAAGCACCCAAGGACACTGTACAACAGATAAAAACTGGAAATATACACAATGATAAAAATAGAAGATATTGGAAGGTATTGGAAGGTATTGGCATATTTCAATATTTTAGATTTCATTAGTCAATTAGGGTGATAAATTAAATTGTTCAATATTTTTTCCTTATTCATTTAGTCATTAAAATATTTACAGATGCTTGGTTGTTGACAAGGATCTCTCCTTTTTATAACTTACACTGGTTGAGCAGCGTATAACTGCCTCAGGACCTAGCCCATTTATTAGGTATTCTTTGTGATGTGCCTGAAAGTGCGCTGTGGTAAATAATTCACCTTCGATGAATTTGACTCTTGAGGAAATGGAAAAGGAAAACTTTTGCATATGTGAAAGAATATCATACTCCACATTCAATGGATGCTGAAGATTCATCACCTCTTTATTTCCTATTAAGATCATCAGTGTCACTCGTGACCCTAAAGAAATAGTTATGTGGGATTTACTTGTCTGGAAGAATTACATTTTATTAGTACATATAGTGCAGATGGATTTTAATCCTGCCTCAAGCCAAAATGAATTTTGACTCCTTTGCAGCTCTAATTGTTTTCAGAGGTCATGAACTCAATCATTGGACTTTAGTAAGCCAATTATGTAGTGAGTTATGTATTAAAATGAAATAATAACACTGATACTCTGTATTAATATCATTTGTTTTATAATATATAAAGAGGCATCTCCAGTAAATTGAAAGAGAACCAAGACAAAGGTTTGATTATGCACCAGCTAGTCTTCATTTCCTCGATTTTAATTCTGCCATTTTGTCAAAACCACTGGTGTTTGTCTGATATGCACGAGGAGCCGTTTAGCATCTGCTGTGACACCTCAGGTCATGGCACTTGTTAATCATATATTGATGTGATGGTTTGGGATACTGATTTAGGACCTTTTCTAGGTAACTTATGTGCTTGAATATGACCGAGCAGTGAGTGAAGACCTCACTCACACTCATAAAATGACCTGTTTCACCCAAACAAAGCCAGAAGCCCCCAACAACAACTCACCAATAAGTCAGGAAATACACAGTGTGACTGATGTTTGCCAGAGGTCACTGACTGCTCTCTAGACCTGTGTGACTGGGACCTAAATAATGAAAAGCAAAAAGGAAACTAATCAGCAAGTAGAAACAAGTTGCCAAAACAGCTCTGCTGGTTTTTAGATCTCACATTGTAGCAGCATCAAGGCCCTAGGGCTCAAAACCACCATGTATTCTCTTTGTGACACCAGCAGCTTCAGACAAAAGGCCAAATTAATCTCATTCACATGGAGCTGTTGACATGGACAATATCCTTTAATGCATAAACATTTGTAACTATTTCAAAACTCTGCTACATTTTAGTCTTAGTTTACCATAAGCAAATATATTTTCCCAAAGTTGTTAATTTGCTGTAATAGTGATGGATGACAGAGTTTTGTAAAAGGATTGGGGGGTTTTGTCGCAACTGTGATGTATAGTAAATAAAGTGAACACAATTTTTCCTCTAAAATGCATTGATGATATGCTATATTGGGATCTTGGTTATTTCTACTTGTCATTGTCATCTTAGCTGTGATTTGTCTTTTTCTACTATTTGCTTCCCCTCTTAGTCACATCATACTATCACTGGCCTTACCTGACCTTACCTCATAGGTATGAAAGAGCTGGCCTTTATGCAAATGCAGATTAACTAGTGTTAAATTAAATCAGTTTGAAAATGAGATTGTAATATTATAAATGTGCTGCTGTAGTGTGAGTGACACACGGGCAAGCTGATGCAGCCATGGTGGCATGAACACATTTATCCTGCTTTGATATGTGTAATGAGACGTTCACTCTGTCATCATCGAATGCCTTTACCTGCAGACACATGTTGTTTCACTGCAAGATTTCAATGTTTACTCTAGCAAATATGTAATCCAAGCGCTCCAGACAGAAGAAGAAATTGAAAGTATTAAAAATGATCTGTGTTGTGTATCTGAACCTGCTGCATTCATTCTCAGTGGTGGCATGGGTAGAAGGTAATGATTTTTATTATTCTTTTATATCCATTAACGTAGACGAGCTAGAAAATCCATCTCCCTAACTCTTGTTGAAAGTCTGCCTGCTTGTCTCTTCAGCCTCGTTAACAAGACACATGAAACTCGCATGGACTCTGTGGCATGTGTTGAGACGTTCATCACAGGAAACGACCTCCACCTCCATGTTGATTACTGCTGTAACTTATGTCCAATTTTCCAGATGCACAGCCTTAACTCATCTGTTCAGCAGGCCTTTCCTGCATCTTAGCTACGAGGAAGCAGTGTGAAGCTGAATGGCCCGGATAACTCGCTTTATTCAGCCAGGGAAATAGCAGCTATTATGTTTCCTCTTTATGATCCATTCTCGGTATGCCATTCTGGGAGGTGACGAGTCACCCAGCAGCAGATTTCTTATTCAACCACCTGCCATTCCCAAAATCAAACTTCTAATTAGCCAAACATTAAGATTGGCCTGAGCACCACAGAGACTGTAAATCTTATTTAAAAGCACATTAATAAGATGCATAAATCTCATGGGGATTAAATATATCCTTACCCACAGAGCACAGCATTTGTTGACTAGCAGTTGTAGCTGAATTTTATAATCATCTATTTGAAGTATTATAATATCATGCTCTCGCTATCATAACGGGCAATTCACTGAGAAACACAAATAAGAACCCCTAAGGGTCCTTACATAAATATGCAATTTTTTGTTTTGAACATTCAGCAGTACATGATCAGAATATCATGGGCTCGTTTGCAGAGAAGTAAAACAATAGACTGCACCTTCACAGCCACTGTAACTGGTATGCATGCACCAGTGTGGTTCTATCTTTAGGACCTTGCCTGGGGTCCAATGGTAATTTAGTGCATATCATGTCCAGCTTTGCAAGCTAATAAACAACAGTATGGAGTGTGAGCCCATACTGTGAACATGCAGAGCATGACACATTTTCGTACTACGCATGCTAATCTACAGATTTTCTTGTAAACACGCCCTACAGACAGATATCTGTCAGAATTATTGGCTTCTGCCCTTGTTTATCAATAATGGTCATGACTTGCATCTGATGATTAGAATGTCAGGCGCAGGCCACTCAAATAACAAGCTACATTAATTCATTGAGGAAATATTAATGCCTATCCCAACTTCCTTCTACATATATATATTTTTAGGCATTTTCATATCGTATGTAACACTGTCAGAGCACATGTAGCTATTATGCTCTCTTTGCCTTTTCTCTTGGCATTTGTTCTTTTTTCTTTCTCCTCACCCCCCTAGGCTTCCCCTCTGTGACCCTGGCCCTGCCAAAGGTTTTTCCTGTTAAAAGGAGGACTATCTTTTCTTTTAACAGGAACGAAAACTTCCTAAAGTTTCCCGTCAAGAAGTGCTTTTTTTTTCTTATAATTTGATCCTATATATGTAAAAAAAAAAAAAAAAAAAAACAGTTCAAGTGAAATCTAATAAAATACAAAATGCAATGTAATGCAATTTTATTGGCTGATTATGATTTTTTACTGTGACCCCCTGATATGGATTTTTCTCAATTCTTTTATTTAATTTTCATAATAAAAGAAAGTATTAAATGCCACAATTTCACCCAGACTGCAGTAACGTAAAGGATCTTCAATACTTAAACAACTGTATGAAAATGAGTTGGAGCACTCCCACTTTCACCAAACATGTTTTACCTTACCAACAAAAGCAGGTGCAACTGATTTATATAACAAAACAAATGTCACTTACATAATTTTCAGTATTTTTATAAATTCGTCAGCTAACAGGAAGAAAGTTTTTTCTCCTTTTTACTCATCTCCATAATTTTCCTCATAACTGCTTTCATCCTTTTGTTAATGCATTTTGTTTAACCTTTATTTAACCAGGAAGTCCTTTGAGATTAACATTTGTTTTTCATGGGACAAAATAAAATAAAATAAAGTCAAAATACTATAAATACAAAGTCAAGCTTATGAATAGCACTTATACTCTGTTACTCTGAAATCTCCCAGGGAGATTGAATCATTCAGCTTTAGTGTGCTCTGAAGGTTATTCCATGATCAAGATGCAAAATAGAGACTGATCTAGAAGTTCTGAAAAATCCTGGATACTCTAAAGACGAGAAAACTAGGGGACACAAACATGGCCAATTCCACATTAGAGCGTGAGTGTGCATTTTGGGATCTTGCAGCTAATCAGACATATTATGACTGGTGAGGGTTGAAATCTAGATGGATTATGTCTAGTTGAGTTCTTGTAGAAGCAACTCGGACAGCTGCCATATTTGGCATTATAGAATTCACCCATGGCTTTCCAATGATTTCCTTTCTTGTGCAGTTGATAGTGTAGAGAGATTGAAAAAGAGAAGATAGATTAGAACAAAACTAAAAAAGTTCCCTAATCACAAACCAAACTGTCATAGTTATGTGGTGTACACCTGCGAGGGGTGAGTTAGTTAGGTTCAAGGAGCATGTCTAAGTTCTGGGCTCAGTTTTGTGTGTGAAAATAATCCAACAGCATATTAACAAGGATGCATATTAACCAAACCAAACACAATCTGTGGTTCCAAACACCTTAACCAGAGTTGCTTTCTAGTCAATGTTCAAGAAAACATTGTTGGATTCATTCTTTTTAAATAAAGGTAAAAATAAATAAATAAAAAATAAAATAAAAAATAATAATAACATATTTACCCTTCTTTTAGTGTCGATCCCGAAGGACAAGGTGAAATGCAATATAGCTGATGCATTCTCTCTGCCTTTAAGAACTTAAGTGGCTTTAGAAGTTTTCCACTTTATCTCTGTGCCAGAGAACTTCTTTTCATATATCTAAAGCTCATTTTGAAAACTTCAGAGCTTTTTATCACTTTTATGCTGCTGTTATTTTTATTCAGCTGCTTCAAATCGAGAATGATATTTCTGTCTGGCTGTCAGTCTTGTTTATTATTTCCGGATTTCCACGGATTATCTGGAGAACCCCCAAGATCCTCACGGTGCAGTCATATTAAATCATGTGAACTCATTCAACCCAAATACCTTTCAATACAGATAAAACTGCAGAAGTTACTACATGTACTGCATAAAATGCTGCTACAAAATGACTGTTTTGCCACTGTGCTCCTTTGTAACCTGACCAGCCATCCAGCTCTGACCTGCATAGCCCTGACCTTTTGTCTCCATCGCAGTTGGGCTTATAGTACTCTTTTCCAGTGCAAACGCAGAGCCATTGAGGCAGACCTTCACATTTTCCAAGCCTCTGAATCATTTGAAAAACATACTGCATTTGCCCTCTTTAATATCCTCTTCCATTCATTTTTTTATATGATTCATAATATATTGTGCTTTAAAAACTAAAAACTTTTACTGTGCTTCTCGTGGCATATCTGATATTACTTGAGATTATTAATCTTGTAATAATATAGTTGTTGTAATTAGCAAGTCAACTTTAAGATGACAACAAGTACTGCAGTTGCAGAAGTGCAAAAAATGTAAGAAATAGGTTAATCAGAGTGAATTGGAGAAGAGGAAAAACTGTTTGGGGTGGTCATTAGTGTACCTGAACTCACAGTGTGGCATCGTTCTGGTGTCCACAGCTGCTGGATTTGGCTGGAAGTAAAATTGGCTGTGTGTTATAGTTCAACACTCATAGCATGCCCATTGCAGAAATCTTCCCAATATGATTTCCCCTGTGGCGGGATATCCACCATTCCTTCTCTCAAGACTTGAATCAGCTGTCAGTTAATTCCAGAAATGAGGCGTGCATATCTGTTTACGTGTCTTTTATCTAGGTCGACTTGGAACTTTAGACGCAACCAAAAGAAAATTATTTTTTAAAAAGGCTAATCAGTTGTTTTCAGTTAGAGACGAGTTCTGCTGTCTGCGATATCCTCCGAAGGCACTGAGCTCCGATGTGGCAGGCAAACAGGGCCATGGTGTGTGTCTGTAGCAGCCTGGCCTGACAGACTATCCTCGTCTCCAGAGGCTTCCCTTCAGGATTGCTGGCAGCTTCTCAGGCCACAGTCCAGACCTTGCACCGTCGTGATTCAAATATATCTGCTCATCTTGTTCTCTGCGTTACAAAACCACTTCCTGCTATTTCTGGCACTAGCACACAGATCTTACTCAGCTTGACCTGAGCTACACCAACAGAGGCAACAGAGACGGACATCATGAAGTTGAAAGTAAATACATTAAATACATAAACATTATGTAGGTTACCACTGGTAGACTACAGTCCTCAAGTAGCTGTAAATGTTTACTGAGAATGTGCTGCTCACACATAAGTAAGACCACCAGTAAATAAGAAGCTGTTGCTGATAATTTTGTTACTTACGATGCCATATCGTTGATTTATCAGTGTTTTGCAGAACAGCCTCAAAAAGCTGCAGGAGCTGTTTTTTAACAGGAGTTTATTTTTTTTGCACCTGGATGTTTAATTTAAAAGGTTGCTGCTGTTTTTATGAGAGATTAAAGTAGCTGCATTTCCTTTCGTGTCGTTAGGTTTACATTTCTAGGTTTAATTCGCTAATTCCCTTCATTTCAGAGATTTCTGATCTCATCATAAAAACTGCTTTCACAAGCTTGTGTAAATGTCTCCACGCAAGGTGAAAAATCAAAATGTATTGCATAAATTTGTTTAGCTCCTTTCTGTATTTTAGAGGTATTACTAAAAAGCAGAAATGTAGATTTGATGCTTTGCTCAGATGCACTGTTGTATATTTTTCTCTTGTAAGTTTGTATGGTGGATTATCTGCTATGTTCAGCCCTCAAAATAATTTCCCTAGTGACTTAAACTCTAGCATATTAGTTATCCCTAAAAACATATACACATTTCATCTTTTCTGTGTAGTGAGTTTTCTTTAGAGCCGTCCATCCATCTGTTATCTGAGTCTGTGTCACGGGCCAGCTGTCTAAGCCAAAATGCTCAGACCTCCCATTCCCCCAACGCACACTCTAGTTCCTCTGGCAGAACACCAATGTGTTCCCAAGCCAGCCAAGAGACATAATCATTGCAGTCTAACCTGGGTCTGTCTTGGGTCTCCTGCTGGTTGGACATGCCCAAAGCACTTCCCTAGGAGGCATTCAGAAGACTACCTAGTCAGATGTCCTTCTGATATGAAGGTGTGGTGGTTCTACTCTGAGCTCATTCCAAATGACTGAGCTCGTCACCCTCGCGCATCTCCAAGAGAGCATAAATGACGTTTTCTTTTTTAAGAGGTTATATCGTCACTCTCAGTACAGCTATAGGTAATAACAGTATGTAAGTAAGTCCAGAGTGAGCTCTCCACCCTTTTTCTAATTGAGAACTATGGCCTCCTTTGAGTCCAAAACCCACTAGGGAGGAGTCGGACTTGTTGCTGACAGTGCAGACCAAGCTCTTGCATCCTTTGTGTAGTTACCAAAATGGACTGTAACAGGATCCGAAATGCCACACAAGGTATTTGACTGTTCAGAAAGATATTCAAGTACCTTAAAGTCTAGAAAAGAGAATTAGCAAAGTTTGGCAGACTCCCCTGCACCAGGGAATATCCTTGACCAGGACAAGAACTGAATTGTTCCTCCTGAATTCAGGGTTGGACTAATTTGTGAACTTTTCTCTCCAGTATCCTCCATTACCAGGGAGGCTGAGGAGTGTGAGCTCCTTGAAGCTGGAAAACATCTCATTCGTCTTTAAAATATTGTGCACAGTCTGCCAATTCAGAGGTACTGCCTCAGACCTTCATACAGTGCAGGACTGATGTGCATAACCAGGACAGTCCACAACATCCAAAGCTTTAAGGGTTTTTTTTTTGGATGGTGACTTCTTCTCAAATGGCATCACATGTGGGTTTCATTGATTCCAGGGAATAACTGTGATAACAGTAATATACCATGATTACAAATATTAAATATAATATATATAATAATCAGGCAGCTCACACAGCTCACTAAAATGTTCACTATATAGTTTTTGGCCTGTTAATTCATGCACACTAAACGTGTATTATTTTTGGCAGGTTACAGTATGACAGCTCTTCAGCTCTCTAGTTCATACTACACAATAGAAGTTGACAGCATGTTGCATGCCAACACTGGCTTGCCGATGTCAATCAGCTGCTGCCATGGAAACCTACCTAGAGACATTGTTTACAAAGTTGTTTCTGATGTGAAATCTAATTTTACAATACATGTGGCACCATTAGATTTTCTATATTTGTTATTATGATGTAGTTAAATTAAAATGCAAAGCAAATATTTTTAAAATGACTACATTCAAGGCAAAACATGTACAGGGATAATAATTAGTAATTACTCTTTTGTTGTACGGTTCTGTAGGAGAGATGACAGATGGATGACTCAGATGCTTGATGGCTACTTGCAACTAAAGCTGCATAATGCTGACATCTAATGATTGCTGTTGTTTCTCAGAAGTCGTTTTTATTGTGATAAGCTACTTAGTCTAGACATACAGACCATTTCTCCTTTGTCTGGTTTAGAATCAGGTTCATCAGCTTCTTGTCTTTTCTCTGCACCTCGATAGCAGAAGAAGTAACAAAGACGGCTTCTTTCTTTAAAGTAACATCTTAAAGATAAAATGAGGCAGACGGGGTAAAGGGCCTCTTCCCTGACTTCACATCCTTTTTCATTTTTTTTGCCTCACTGTGACTTACAGTTGTTCCACGTTTTGTCAGGAGCACACTCCTCTGCTCAGAGAGACGTGAGTCACATCACCTTTTCTTTTTTCTTGACTTTAACCAACATGTACCCAGACATCTCATCCAAACAATGCCACTTAAACATTTTGCTGCAAATTATGTATAACCCTGAGCCTCGGTGTGAAGCTTAAAAACACTGCAACAGCTGTGGGGTTTTCTTAGTGAAGGATCTGGAACAGATCAGCCTTTTTGAAGATTTTGTTTCACATCCTGTTCATCATTCTTAGAGGGTTGTCACTCACGCTTCCCAGGTGGGCCTGAACGCTGATTGCCTCATTCGCTAGTGGTGGTAACATGTGGCTCTCTGTGCATACATTGGGAACTTGATGTGCCTTTTTGTGGTGTATTGCAAATTCAGGGGGTGTGACGCTCTTGTCAGAACGCATTATATAAAGTGTGACGTCCACAGGAGGAATGAGGCCAAAGATTTTCAATGTGAAGAGCTTGCCTGCATGAGATGACAAAGCAGAGATGCATATGCAGTATCGATATTTGCACCTGTTTTGTGTAAACACTTGGTATTTATATTTTTAAATGGTTGAGTGATTGTGCTGTATGGGCAGATCTAGATAGCTGAAAACAAAATAGTCCCAAAAGAATAATTCATGTCATTGCATCTGAATCCAGTTTATTTTTGGCTATTTTTAATGATATATGCTAGAGTTCCAGTTGAATCAACTTTTAAAGTTGCACTACACAGTAAGAATTTATTTACTAGTGTCCTGCAACTTCATGGCAATCATTTGTTGGGAGGTTCTTCACTCTTAACAAGACAGATCCCAGTGTATAAAACCAGTCTGCTGCAGCAGGATCCAGCAAAGTGTCCAACACCTTAGGAATGAAATGGAACACTGCCTGTGAGCCAAGACTGTGGTTTAAAATGCTGAACCTGAGGCTTTAGACTGGTAGTCCATAAACCACTGAGTTAATGCATTTAGGCTAAATTCATCTTTTATATACAACATTAGTCTAGCTCAGAGGTTCCCAAAGTGTGGGGCTCGCCTGCTGGTGCAGAGCCATTGCGGGTGGGTGGGTGGGTGGGGGGGTTATGAAAAGAAAAAAAAATGCTTGGACACTGCTAGCAGGAGATGAAGCATCGCCAAATATGTTTCCAAACCAACTTCCTTCCAAGCCAAAGACTAGAAAATATGGTGAAGCATATCTTCCCTTTGGCTTCACCGGCACAAGTGCCAAGGTAGGTCTCCCCTGCAGAATTGGTTTTCCATGCGTCAGGAGTACGTGCTGGGCTCTCCAAATCACGGACAAACAGTATCCCACATTCTTGATTTTTAGTTCACAAACTGCTCCTGACATTTTAGAGATGTTAGGTCTTTATACAGTAAAGTTAAAGTGGGATACAAATAACATCAGGCTGATCCTGCTGTAATTTGTTCCCCCTGTCCAAATCATGGACTAACAGTATCCCACAGCTGTTTATGTTTTTCAACCCATTTTGCACAGAGAGGCATTTTTTGAAAAATGTATTGAAAGCAATGTTGATTATTACACAGGAAAGAAAACAACTACACGTAAAATAATTCCACCGTGACGCCTCTGCCTTTCTAAATGGAGGGACAGCAACTGCGTGTGTATATGTAAGCGTGTAAAAACTGCAGATAGTAAGATTAGGAGTAACAGTATTTTGTCTCTATCCGTGATTGTGGAAATTCATCGCATGTAAACAATAATGCGGCGTACAGTGTGACGGGAAAAGAGGCACATATCTTTGACGTTGCGCGACGAACTCTGTATTCCTCGTCCACACGTAAACGCAAAAACAGAGTTTTCAAAAATCTCAGTTTTCGGTGATTTGAAACGCCGTTTACGTGTGGACGAAAGGCACAAACGCATAGAAACACCTGCGTTTTCAAAAATACCCGTGTAGATTGGGGCGAAGATTTTTCTTGTAAAACAAAGGGGCGCCTAGCAAAAGAAGTTTGGGAACCACTGGTCCAGCTAAAGCTCTGGTAGCCAATGAGAGACCATCACTCCCTTTCCAAATTGTGGTAAGAGACCTATCCAGCAAACTGGTGCAACCTGTCGCTGCATTATTTGTTCTACAACTTAAAGGTAACTACTGCAATTTTATCTCTATATAAAAAATGTGAAATGTGCTGTTTGGAGAAAATAAACAAAATCTGAAGTAACTTTTACCTTTGGGACATTTTGGAGGATCAACAGTTAATCATTTAATTAAGAAAACAGCCCGCATAATGATCAATAATGGAAACAGTACTTTTCAGCCTGAGCACTATCTATAAATTTCCCGAAGCTGCTGTTTCACTTTTAAGGAGTCTTAAAATAGTCGGCGGTCTCAGGGCTCATCATTATCATTTCTCCCCTCACTGACTCCCTGAGCTGCTTTGCTCTTGCCTTCTTTTCCCCTCCCACTGTCCTCTTCACTCAGTCTGACTTCATTTCCCCTCACTGTTTTCTTGACGTTTCATTTATTCATACCCTGCAGTACAATATTTTCTGTTTAGGCATTTTTTTTTTATTAAACTAGATCAAAGCAGATGTTTGTTATAATGATCAGTCAATCCATCAGTGGGTGGAGAACACACCCTAGTGCAGTGTGCATCTGCTTTACTGTGACTTTTTGGTGTATTAAACCAAGTGAGGGGAGAGAACAATGTGCATGTCAATGACAACGATGACAACTGCAAATATGAAATAAATCACAGTCCACTTCACCTTATCATGAGCACTGCAGGTACCAATCTGTGAGACGCAGTGATTTTTTTTCTCCACTTTTTTTTGCAGCTGTCACAGTCTCAGAGTGTGGTGTATAATGCAAAGTAAAGAAGGAAAAGGGGGGAATGAGTGAGAGAGACATCCTTTGACTTGAGAGGCAACCAAGATGGAACTGCCTTGACACTACTTGTCATCCAATTGAAAGCTTTTGATGTGAAGAAAACAGAATGACAAATAAAATAAAATAACTCCTGGCTAGACGCTGAGCCATGGGCTTATTCTGAAGACTCTTGGGTGAATCTCAACTTTCTTCTTGCTCCCTGTGCGTGCACATGTGTGTGTGGACGCAGTACATGATTTGTGTGTGTGTGTGTGTGTGCGTGCAGGTGATGATACATATACTCGCTTTGCTTGTACTTTTACGCTTGTGTAGTTTTGGATTGACAGGGGAAGGCGGAGGGATAATGAGCGCTACACTATTCCCCTCAATTACAATGAAGAATGTGAATTGAGGTCACATTGAGCAGTGCTGCAGCAGAAACATCAAAGGCCTTCTGTGCTTCGTGCAATGACGTGCTGTGTGTTTACAGTACGAAATGATGTGCATCCGCGAAGCTGCATGGCAACCAACAATCTCCAGGGACATTTATGCAGTCTGTATGTGTATTCGTGCACAAACTTGACTAGCTGCGTCAGATAAATAACATGTTAGGTGGAGACACCGTGTCAAAAAAATCCTCCTCTTGCATATGAAATAGACCAGCCTGTCTCAGGCCCTTTGTTTTGTTCTTTGTCAGCTGAAACTTATTCATATTTCTTTTCCTTCACTTGTTTTTGCAGTAGTAATGTTGGGTGATGTGGCTGGGCTCATGGTTCATTGGTGCAGGTTTTTTTTTCTCGAAAAGTTGTGGATGGAGGTGAAGCCAGAGGTTTTTGGCCACATTAACGCAGTCATCATTCACCACTTCCCCTTCATCTTCTCTATTTAAAAGTAGAATGGGAGGCAGAGCCTTCAGTTTTCAGGTCCCTCCTCTATGGCACCAGCTTCCAGTTTGGATTCAGGAGACAGACACTATCTCTACTTTTAAGATTAGGCTTAAAACTTTCCTTTTTGCTAAAGCATATAGTTAGGGCTGGATCAGGTGACCCTGAATCCTCCCTTAGTTATGCTGCAATAGGTGTAGACTGCTGGGAGATTCCCATGATGCATTGAGTTTTTCCTTTTCAGTCACCTTCCTCACTCAACATGTGTTAACAGACCTCTCTGCACTGAATCACACTTGTTAATCTCCGGCTCTCTTCCACAGCATGTCTTTCATCCTGTCTTCCTTCTCTCACCCCAACCAGTCACAGCAGATGGCCCCGCCCCTCCCTGAGCCTGGTTCTGTTGGAGGTTTCTTCCTGTTAAAAGGGAGTTTTTTCTTCCCACTGTTGCCAAAGTGCTTGCTCATAGGGGGTCATATGATTGTTGGGTTTTTTCTCTGTATGTATTATTGTAGGGTCTACGACTGTTGTGATTTGGTGCTGTGTAAATAAAATTGAATTGAACTGAATTCTCCTAAAATGAAAAACAAGTAAACAGGTTAATATTTTGACTTTTGTTGAAGCACAAGTGCATGTGGTCAGAAGCGGGGGGAAATAGGAGCCTCACCGGAGGTGTTGCATCAATGCTTAAAGATATTACTTTGAAGGGAAGATCAAATTGAAAGCAGCTCTGATTTCTGCTTTTCTGGGCAGTTTTTATCATCTCTGGTGGCTTGATCGTATTCTGATAGGAAACTCAACAGATTACCAAAAGGTGGAATGCACCCTGCTATCTAAAATATTCCCGTTTGCTGTGGCATTAAGGATTTATCTCCTGGCGTCCACTAAACCCAAATTCCTCCATTAGATTCTGAAGCCTGACTGAGCTTCAGAAAATGTGCTTCCAGTGCTTCAGAGCAGTGGCAGTGCAGGAAATGATGGGTGGTGATCTGGCTGCCACACAGTCAAGGAAACCCATGTCATGAATCTCCTAAGGTGCAGTTTTTTGTGCTGATGTTGCTTCTTGAGGCAGTTTGAAAGTTGGTAGTAAGTGTTGCCACCAAGGACAAAATTATTTTTACACACTGTGTGCTTCAGGACTCAGCAATCTCTGACTGTGAGCTTATGTGGCATACCTCTTCATGGGTGAGCTGTTGTTGCTCCTAGGTATTTCCACATCACAATAACAGCCCAATTACAGCTGACAGGGGCAACTCTGGATGGACAGAAATTTGAAAAACTGACTTATTGTAAAGATGCCATCCTAAGACAGTACCGCTGAGCTCTTCATTTTGATCCACTTCATTGTAAGTTGTCATATATTTATCATTTAGACTGTCCTGGCTTTTATGGACCTGCCAATGATGTGGCTGAGGCAGCTGAGCGCAGAGATTTGGAACAGAATCGAGTATCTCTCATGGAGTTTGACAAAAAAGTGTGGAAATAAAGTTTACTCACCTATCTGCTGCAAGAAATGTTTTTCCTGTGATTAGTATGTGACTGCTTTTTTAATGGGCTTCTTCTTTGTTCTGAAAATTAACATGTGAGACAGAATTCACAAGCGTACAAGTGCACAAAATTATTTAGCGTTTGCTTGTTTGTTTTGGTATTTGTACCAGCTTCCAAGTGTGGGTGTTCTTTGGACATTGATGGTGTGCACTGGTATGCATGAGAGTCTCTGTACTCTGTTTACTTTATTACTGGCTGCCTCAGTTGGAAGCGCAGCACTCGGTTGACAGCAGAGGTCAGGGGCTGCTGCACCTGGATGGACCAGTGCGGATAAGCTGGCGGAAGTCATTTTAAGACCAGAATGCAATCCCCCTGCCTATCATCACATTTGATCAGGCAGAGGAACAGCAGAAGAAAATCAGAGACATAAAAAAAAATTGTCTTATTAAGAATCTGGCCTGCTTCTGACCTCACCAATCAGCTTGGGGTTATTAAGTGTTGCGATCTCATCTCCTTAAAAGTTTGCAGTTTGCTTCAATTCAAAGGGAGTTGTTTTTGTTGGCAAAATGCTGAGAGCAGAGCCGATAAGCTTCAATTCTCCCAGACTAACAGGTCAGCACTCTGAAACTAGGCAGCCCATCTTAACTTTTTATTTGGCTGAGATTGGCACGGCTGTTTTAGTATTTTAGTATTTAGTATTTTTTTTTTTTTTTTTTTTTTAGTATTTATTTATTTATTGTCATTGTCAAGAACAATGAAATTGCGTTTGGGGCTTCCATACAACCCAAAAAAAAAAGAAGAAAATAATAAATACCCCTTAAAACCCAAGTGTACATATTTAACCCAGTGTGACTCCAATGCAATAAGACAATCCTTAGCAATAATGTTCGTAGAAATTCAGACAAAGACCTGAGAAACATGACAAAATACAACAATGCAACCCATTCAATATTATTGTACTGTGAGATATGATATCAGATATGATAGTTATCTATTTAAGAAAGAGGGGGGGGGGGCAGGAGGGGGAAGAGAATAAAGATATGATGCACCAATGCAGACCAGTTCATTGCTATTAAGAAGTTGGATATGGTTATTGTCCGTGAGAGGGGGGCAGAGAGTTCAGGAGCCTCACAGCCTGTGGATACAGGCTGTTGGCCAGTCTGGATGTTCTGGCCTGTATAGACCTGTACCTTCTCCCTGAGGGCAGCAGATGGAAAAGGTGGCGCGCAGGGTGATGTTGGTCCCGCAGGATACTGTGCACCCTCCTCAGACAGCGAGTGGGGAAGATATTACTGATCTCTGGCAGACTTGTTCCAATAATTCTGCCAGCTTCTTTCACCACCCGCTGGAGTGCTTGCTGATTGGCCTACTGTCTCTTTTTTTTCCGCATTGAGTGTGCGTGCAAAGGCTGTCCCCCGGCAGACCTGTTGAACCATTATCGGTCCTGTCTAGGCTTTTATGTTTGTCCACAGAACAAGACCAGCATGCCTCTGGGACAAAACTGCTGACTGCCACAAGCTGACAACCTCAACCTAAAAGCTTATCGCCCTCACTCTTCAGGCAGGGATTATGCAAATTAGAAACTCAGGTAAAGCATCAAATGGTGTGGGGTTTTCAGGACGACCGTGTTTCACACAGGGCATCTGACAGTAGTGTGTGCAATCTGCACGGTAACCATAATTTCTGATGTCACAATACTGACAATATCAGCTTTGGACTTATTTTCATTTCTGTATTCATTTTGTAGGTGCTTTCAGGAATTTTGTATAACTATGTAATACAATTTTTTTTTTTACCACGTCAATGTTCTCCTACAAAAAAATCAGAAGGCTTTAATTTTTCTGATAAATGCTCAACATTTTTGGAAAAGGGATTCTTGGAAAGCATTGTGCTAGAGCTTGTATGAAATGCATTCTCTGTGTTTCGTGACAAAAGCGACAAAAATCAAGGCTAACAAATGAACTCAAGTAAAACTATACAGAAATGCAAAAACTCAAAGGGAAGAGAAAATGGTCTCAGAGATGAAGGATTCACCAGAATACCAGGGAGAGGTGGGCTTTATCGATCTAGAGAAGCCAGCTGCCTCTGGTTTCTTGATTAGCCCCAAATCCAGCCAACCAGCAAACCTAAAAGACACACACACAAGAACAAAACACATGAGATCTGGAAGAAGACAGCAGCTGCCACCGAGTTAAAATTGCCTGCTAAGCTTATCTGGTGTCAGAGGGAACGGAAAGAAGTGATCATTCTTAAAGATTTCATGCTTTAAAACTGCCTATGCTTATTGAATTAAAGCTCGACACAGTTCTTACATCAGCCATCAGCCACTGTTCTCCTCTTATGAGCTCAGTGTCCTCTCAGCTGTTTCTGTAGCATCATAAAAATCCCACACCAGGCTACAATAGAACAGCATATTAGAGACTCTCCAGCAATAGATTGAAAAAATAAATAAATAAATAAATAAAAATTCAACAACATAATTGCGTGTTCCATGAAAATATATCAGACCATCTGCTTTAATTTGGATACTCAATCAAGCACGCAGTGAAATGTAAGTAATCTCCATGAAGTGAACAGTTTAAACTCTTCAGTCTGCGTCTTCAGTCTGGTTTTCCAGTTGATGGTGATATTAAATAGATTAGCTCCACCAAGTAGCAGTTGTGAGTACGTTTGGATGCAGAGTGATTTATTTTATTTCATATTTACTTATTTGTTTTCCTTTTAATTCCTTAATATAGTACAGAATGCATATTCCAGCCAGCCTATCCCAGCTGTCATTCAGCTGATGCAACCTGTACAGCATCCAGAGCTAACACACACACACACACTCACAACTGCAGTCAATTTTGAATAACCAGTTTTCTTGACATACATTTTTTGGACTTAAGCAGGTTTAACAACAGAGAACAGGGAGAATGTGGAAAATCTACACACAAAGGCCACAGCCGGTCGGTGGGTTCAAATCCAGCATCTTCTTGCTGTGAGCTGAACGTGCTAACCATTGCAACACCGTACGGAAATCAGCAAAATAGAAAATTCATGTTGAAAATTCATATGCCCTGAAGTGAGATGTGTTCTTAATATTCTTTCGAGTTGAGTTAAGTCATCTCAACTCTGCTGGACCTGAATTTAGGTGAGGAGCACTGAATTTTTAAAATGTAGAAATCAGACCTTGGATGCCCTGCTGTTCCAGCTCCAGCCACATCCCATCCCCTGCTGCTGGACTTATTTCCTCAAGCTGGTGTTCTACCTAATACCTGCCCGAATTGTGGAAACACCAATTTAACAAAGTTTACTTCTGTTTTCATGAAGTCCCCCCGTTGTTTCAAATTCTCATACTTTATGCATCATTTTTAGAAAACATTCCTCTTTAATCTCCTCTTAGAGGAAGAGACAATCCCTCCTAATCAAGGATTTACAAATTTCACACGGCCTCATCCGTGTCAGGAGATTCTCCTCAGCTCCTCCTTTCCACACCTCCGCATTTTTTACCACCGACATCCTTTTCACGCTCCTGGCTAGTTGCATTCAAACTGACAATTTCCTTCATCTTTATCATTTTTGCACACAGGACCAGAAATATTCAATCTTGGCTGGAGAAAATGAAGTTATCTTTTTTTTTTTTCAGGTAAGCTTTGTTATGACCTCATTGATTTGAGGTATGTTTGTAAGAGTAATAAAGGAAATGATGAAATGTGAAATTAAGCCTGCGAGGATGCCTTGCAGAAACGCTTCACCATATTACAAGATATTGATTTTGTATACACAATGAAATGAAATGAAATGAAGAAGGAAGTTAACAGCTGCACTGTATAACCAAAAAATCATTGATTTGTTTGTTGTGTCGTAAATATGAGGTCATTAATGACGAGGCCCCTGTTTAAAAGCTCCAGCAGTAAAATCGGAGGCATGACAATCCCCAAATAGCTTCTCAACAACAACAAGGCAAAAATGTTAAGAGATCAAGAGAAAGATCTGACTGCTTCGCTCCAGGCTGTAACATGAATTTTACAAGACAAAGGCAGCCACTCTAAATATACACAACTTTAGATGAAGCCTTCAGATACTGGTTCAAAGCCCAGGTCTCCTCTCATGCTGGGGTTAAGGGGCTTTGAATGCATTCTCTTAGACAGCAATTACACCAACACCCCCTAAAGGCTCAACCAGTACGAGATTAAGGTTAAAGTGAGGAGATCAGGTTAGATTAAAAAAAGAAAGAAAAGGAAAAATGCCTTCTCAAAGAACAAACTTAGGACCAGAGTCCCACTGCATATAACTGTACAGTAAGAATCCTTAAAGATGAATTCAGCTGTTAATAAAAACCTGATTTGTGATCTGAATTGAGATGGATTCACGAACCTTCTGAAGGTCCAAAAAAAGGGGAAGGCCAACACTAAAACGTTGATGTTTTATGCTGATGTCAGCATTGGAAATATGGAAATTCCCAACAATTAATATAGAAATCTAGTGTAGTGTATTAATGGGTTTGTGTTATATAATGTTGTATTGAAAAATAATGCTTTAAAGCACTCAAGCAAAGAAAGTGCTTATGTCCCCAAATTGCTAATAAATTGCTTTAAAGTTTGGAGATGGAAACTAAACTAAAGCCTTTTCCTAATCTGTGTTACCCTGACCTTTAACCTATGACCTTGAAGCATATAATAAAAATGTGTACTTTGTTATCTTTACCCATATGATTGGAGCAGAATTGGCTGAAATCTGAGACATTAAGTCATGTTAATTCAGTCCGTCATTGTCGTATAGTGTCGTATTTAAAGAAATATATTTACGTATTATGTTGGAACATGTATTGCACAGCTCTCTTCATGCCCTTTCATGTGATATGTTACTTGACATGGTTTGTTGAAATTTATTTATTTTTTGACCTTGAGAGCTAAGAAAGAAGGTCAAAGTCAAGTCATGTCCTTCATGACCTGGTATATGACAGACATATCTACGACCTGGTATTTGTTGCAAAGTTTAAAGAAGATCCATAAAAAATTGTGGGTAATGTAAAGTTTTTACTGATTGTCACATCTGGTGTGACCTCGACCCAATTTTCAGAAAATAAAAGTAACTCAAGCTACTATCGATATCTGCCAATACACAAAAGCTGAAAATGACATCGTGAAAACTGTGGAGGCTAAAGTGCTAACACACAAACAGAACCGATCACATAAAAAATGCTTCCATTGTAAGCCCCAACAAGGAATGCTATTTATTTAATGTGCCTCCTTAATTTCCGATGAGGTTGGATCATAAACAGCAAATTAAAAAATAATACTTTTTTTTTTTTACATTTCTTACAGCGGTTTTATTTATGTGTGCTACTTTTTTCTTATCAGATTGTTATTAGCTAATTACTGTTTGACCTAATCAGGTCAGAGCCCTGTAGTAGGCTATTGTCATGGCCCTCTGGTCTGTGAGTCAATACCCCAATTACACTAACCTGAGCCTGAATAGCTCTGATTACAAAGTGCATTATTAGTATCATAATAGAAAGCTGTTTTTCCCCCACTTTCTTTAACAAGAAAGCTGGACCGAGAGGTGTATAGCAGGTTAAGATTATCCGTAGTGCTCATTTATCATTTCTACTGTAGTTGCTTGCAGCAGTTTACACATTTTCATTGACAGTTTGACTGAATGTGTATATAAAATAATGTCAGAAAACCACTTAAGATGTCAAAGATTCCCACACTTTAATCTTTTCGAATAGTTTTTGTCTCTTAAAGAAGCTACTTTAAATAGTGCACAAAGGACAGCATCAGCTTGTATTAGACAAGCTGAAAGTGTCATGTTGTTTTGTATTTAGGCTTTACCAAGTAATACATCATACATGTAGCTAATGTATGTGTACCACAAATGGGTCAACGAGACCTCTAACACATATATACGGTATACAGTTGACATGTACTGCTTTGCCTGAGTGTTTATAGTGTGTTTGGTAGGTTTATGTAGAGTGAAATGAAGAGTAGGGAAAAGACAGATTTTTAAAAAAGTAGGTCAGGGGAGGTTTATGAGGAAATAAGCAAGCTGTATAAGTTGTGTGATAAGCGTGTCTTTTTCACATCAGTTTGAGTGCATCAAGTTTTGTCTTTATGCGACAGAATAGTGCCATTTGAAAAATCACTGAGGACAAGAGCAGAACCACTGACATCTTCAATATGAAAAAGGCTCAGCGCAAGAGAACAAAAGAAAAGTATCCAACAGAACAGCAAATGTTAAGCTGCTGCAGGCTGCTCTGTCAAAATTCAACACGAAGCAGGTCATTTCAGGACAAGCCCCACCTATTTTGATTCTTTGCAGCGTTTTGGTCTGGATCGTGTTTCACCACAAACAAAGGAATTTGTTCTACTATTTAACTGATTCTGTTGGAGGTTCATTTGTACCATTCACGCGCACCCGCCCTATTTTACACATGCTTTTGCATCTAAAATCAAAGTCGATGACTTTAGAAATTATTGATCAAAAAATGTTCTCACAAACCTCTTACGTGCACGTTCAGTGTGAATTTATTCTGAAAAGCAGTGAAAAATTGTGCAAAAATGTCCTCCTGTGCTCCAGGAAACTCAGCCTTCGTGTGTTTCCTCTTTTCTGTTGCCTGCCAGCTAGAATCATCTCTCTTTTTGTCTTCTGACGTACTTTCCAAAGGTTTTTCTACATACTTTTAACCTCTGCTGCTGAAAAAAAATTGACTCAAGCTACGTCTGATGGTTTAAAGTCATACCTCAAGTTAAAAGCATGTGTTCAGTATCAGTATATTTCAGCAATGAAAAAAAGGCATCCATATTCCTCTTGTCTTCTGACACATATTCAACTGACACAGGGGATAGGTAATGTTGATTAAACATGTGATTTTTACCACCTTTTTCATTTATGTAAGTCTAAGACTGGTAGAACTACCAACTTGTTGATTATTTTACTGTTTTAAATTAGTGCAGACAGTGATTTGTGAAAATGGCAACACAAAACAGAAAAATTGTCCCTGAAGCCAAGTTCGTTCAAACGAGCAACAGTTACTGTAACACCGGAGAGCAGATTTTCTTGTCTTGCTGCTGCCAGCATTTTCTTACTGTTTCAGGCTATGTGCCCAGTTGTTTTCGGATAAAAAGGAAGCTCTACTTTCTTCGTCCCCTCCACCCCTTACCCCCCTCATCAAAAGTACACTGGCAATAACACCAGTGGTCACAGGGTCCCACAAATAATTTAGTTGGCCCAAGGGGTGCAGTACTCATTATTCAGGAATATACAGTGTTCCAGTTAAATTATTCAAGTTTGAGTAATTATTCAAATTCCCCTTTCTTTCCCCTCGGATTTTTAACGGCGCTTTAATAGCAATCAAAGTTATTTCCTCCCTCAGTTCTGATTAAAGTCTGCCCTGTGTTCATTCACAATAAAACAAGTAATTAGCTCTACCAGATATTTTTAACATTTGTGCGTCAAATAAAGATGCTTGTTTGGCTTTGCAAGCAGGTTTTGGCTGTGTTTACAGAGGCTTATTATGATTATTTCTTGTTCATATTTCCAGGTTTATTCAGAGGTTTAGAAATCAGGATGCAATTACTGCTTTAGGTTGGAGTGTATGCCTGTTTGTTCTTCAAACAGATGTGATGCAGTTATCTGTATGTAGAGAGTGGAAAGATGTAGTGCAGTCAGGAAATTCCTGCAGTGTTACTTGGAGCTGGAAGAGCAAAGAGAAGAACAGACCGGAAGCAGTGTTTAGTGTCATATGTTCAAAGATGATACTGTTCGTTGAAGCTTCTGGGAGCAAATGCCTCTTAATATACGAGGGGTTTCAATCCAAATTTCTTCATAACTATACAGAAGAAGAAAAAGAGATCCATATTACAGAAGACCATTTTGAGACAGACAACCAATCAATTTATCCTTGAACAAAACCCAAGATTCATCTATGGACTCTAAAAATACTTTGAGTGCTGCAGCATGTTCATTAGTTATTTGAATACATCTTGCACAGGGTTGGCCCTGCATGGGACTCTAGAATTGACTTATAGGATGGCTATAGTACCTTTATTTTGAATCTTTCACATTAACTTCCCAACTAGTGATACTTGCCACTAAAAATGCTCCAGAACGGACCAACACAAGATATTTTTCCAGACTATAGTTCCGTGGCTTGAAGGTGAGATCCGGCTATCTGTTTTGCCGTCTGTCCAATTGAGTTTAAACAGTATCCAAATGGGCGACTAATTTAAAGAAAAATGGGGAAAGGAAACCTTGTACACTTGTTGTTAAAGGCTCTGAAGATGCTTTGGCACTGGCAATAATCTCATTAAATAGCGGATTTTAACATGTACAGATATTGACCTAGTGGCCGTTGGCAGAATTGCAGTGTTTGCTACTTCAAACTGTGCTATACAGTCAGTGAAGCACAGCACTTCACATGCATGATGTCCACATCACTTACTTTGCTTTTGCCAAGTGAGAGTAAGTTACATCACTTTAGGTTGTCTTAAATTAATGATATCATTGATGTAATTATGGGTTTTTGGTATTAATAGTGCCCATGTAGCCCCCAGTTTCTCTTTTAATAACAAGCATGTTCAAAACTGGTGAAAAAAACACGATTTTTCTTCTCACTAACTACATCAGAAAAATATAGTTGGACCTTTAAATGAGTTTCAGAGCTCAGGCAGTGATACTGATAGATATTGAAGTACATTTACAAATCCTTGTACAGTGTATATACAATATGATAAAGTCCATGACATTTTGTGTACTTCAGCTACTTGTATTTTGTATCTGATGACTTAAAATCTATCATAACAGAAAATGATACGAAGAAAGTTGCATCCTAGTATGACAGTTAAAATAAAGTAAATGATCTGCTGCTCTCATATCAACAAGTAAAAAGTGTCATGGAGGCATCGATTTATCCCTGTGGTAATTTATGAGGCATTAGAGTACAGTGGTGTGTCCATATTTCATCTATAATTAGGATCATCCATCTACTTTTCTATTTAAGAGGAGCCTAACTGTTTTTTAAAAATATAAATATATCTGAAGGGTCAGTGATATTTCACCAGCTGATCTTGACAGCGCTTTAGTTATTGGTTGTATTGAAGTTGTTCAATGTCAAACATGAGTGGGGTTTTTTTTTCCTTGGTGTGTCCTTGTGGTTGTAATTGGACCTCACCAGGAGCAAAATCTTCCCTTTTATTCCCTGTCATTATAGTTGGACTACAAAAACAATTCCTCTCAGAAATGTCATTGGGGATTAGGGCTTAGTCTTACTGAGACGTCATTAGTTTTCCATCCTCTGCTCTGGGCAGCGGAGCTTTTCTGTCTGGCTGAAAAAAGTACACATCTAGACTCATCCGTTGTCGCATCCTGAAGAACAGTAAATGGCTCTACAGGGTCTCAGGGTTGCTCTGTCATGTCTTTCCATTTCTCTTGGTGTCAATAATGGGTGGACCTTATGTCATGGCCATTTGTGGTAGAACAGGAGACCTCCTCCTCCTTCTCCTTTTTTTTTTATGGGAGTATCTAAAGATGCTGGCTCTCAGATTCTAACCCAGCGCGACTAACAGCCAGCTCCCCTCACTCGCATAAAGTACACTCCCAGTTCTCCCCTCTCAGGATCCTGTTGTTGCTGCTTGCTGGGCTTATTGCTACCTCTGTTAAGCCTTAGCAACATTCTCTCCAGCTGGAGCAGCAACCACCTGGAACACAGATAAAGACAATGGACTTTTGTGTATTGACGATGGATAGATATCCGTGGTTTGCTGCAGGTGCTGAATGAAACAGGGTAGGTTGTTTATAATGTAATCTCACTAGGGATAAAAGCATTTAATTGTGAGCCAGGTTACGTGCACAGTCAAATGAATAAAGATCAGTACTTGAAGCATCCATTTGCATCTTGATTCCTGAAAGACAGGGTGACAAAACACTGCGGTTTGCATCAAATCACATCACAGTAATTCATGGAGAGGATGTGAGGATTACCACAATTATATCATGTTCCCCCTGTGGCTGGGTTGTAAGACCCTGTTCTGTAATGAAGACCGCAGAGATACCATAAATGTGCCCTGATTAATAACCTGGCTAATGGGTTAAACAGAGATGATTTCACTCTGACCTGCAAGAGCTCATAATAGTTAATCACCTGTGGGATTCCACTGGTCATGAGTCAAATGGATTCACATCACATTTAACAATAGAAATCTAACAAATGGATTTAGTCAACTTGGGGGGTGAACAGTATGGAAGCCACATTTACATTATACACATGGTGCTTTAAATTAAATTTTCCTCTCTCCATTAATCCCCTACAAGCTCATTTTTCTATTTCTTATTCATACCGAAGTGTCTTCGATTCATTCCCCCCCTAGCCTCACTGTAACCATCCTTCAGACTCTCCCTTTGTCTTCCTGATTATCCCATCCCATTCACCCTCCTGCTGATCCTCTACTTCTATGCAAAATGAATAGAGCAATTGCTCTGGAGAAGTACTCCATATGTTCTACGAGTTATTTATCAATATGCCATCAGCAACATGGTAACTTTAAGATCCTTTCCCATTTGATTTTTTTCCACCAGAGGTACACTTGGACTTAAAAACTGCTGGGCAACCAGTGGATTGTGAAGTTCTCATATTTTTTTCAGATATGTTAAACCTGGGGGGGAGCAAAGTTTTGTGTGCTTCTTAGAAAGCCCGACAGCATCAGCAGGGACCGGGAAAGTGTGCCATGAAGAATTGATCTGTGTTGGACAGAAGATGAAAGAGGTGAAGCATAAAGGAGCACGGGGACGAAAGACTTCTAATTAAATTGGACAGATAAAGGGAGGATGAAAAGCTGCATGAGTGTGCTGAAAAAAGGTTGGACTGTTTGAATACAGCTGTGATTCCACCGTGAGGTAGTGCGGATCGTAAGAGACGACCATGAATTTGACTGTGGTTTGATGTTTCAAAGAACCAGCTGACTGTGATTACAAAGCTCTTCCCTCCTTGAGTAAAAATGATGAAAATAAATTCCAAAGTATAGTTTTCATTATTTTTAATGGGGAAAAAAATTATAATTGTCAGTAAAAAGTCCACCAAACCAACCAAGTATCCCCCTCTTCCCAGCTGTATCAGCCTTATTCCAGTGGTTTACAGGAAACATGATGCAAAGAGTCTTTTTTTGTTCCAGGGTTTGAATATAAAACTCCAGCGCTGTTCTTTGGTAACCGGCCTAAGAAAATGAATGAAACGTCTTCACTAAAGCGGCAATTGTACCCTACAGTGCAGTGATAGTGTAATCCAGCAAACAAGTTTTTTCGCTTCAGAGAAGCTTCTGACTGCCGGCCCCCGTTAAAATACACGGTTGAAATAAAACGTTTTTGATTGGTCAAAGTAAGCACAAGCTGGAGCTTGATGGGGAATATTTATACTTGAACCGTTTCTTGTTTTAATGGAATTTTCTACAGTTGCAATCCGTACATATGCTCTTCAGTTAGCTGAGTTAAATATGTTAGTCATGTTGTACATCAGTTCATTTTTATTTCAAACATTTCAAACATGTGCCTTCACAATCATTACAAAATATCATTCCATTATTTGTTTGAAAAGGAGTAGGCAGAAGTATTATTCGTCCCTACCCCCTCAAGTTGTTCACATTGTTCATTATAAACATGTTTCTTCACCATTCCCTGTGTTTTGTGAACTGTCTGAAGACTTGGGATTATGTTCATGTTCATAGGAGAGTTTTGTGTGGATATCTGTGTTGCCCTTAAATAACCAGAGTGAAAGCTGATTCTGTATTCTTCGTACTGAGTCAAGAAAATGCCAAAAGGCCAAGTGAGGAAAGATGGTAGACTCTCCAACATGCAGATAGCTGAAGATAGAGGGGTGTGATGTTGTAAGTGAACAGGTCAGCTAATGACTTCAGTTACAAACTTAATGACGAGCTGTCTAAATACCGTTATTAAAAATTTCATGCTGAAAGGTCAGTTTTTTGCGCACTCTGACTTTCCCCTTGTTATCTTCCCCGACGTACCAATAATTTGACTCATTTTGATAGAATGTCTTTCGTTTTGGGTTCTATATTTAGTTTCACTTCCTCCTGAAAGAATTTATTCTTTGAGGATTTTTATCCAGTATTCATTCGTCAGTGTTACTCACCCTTCAAGTGCTTCTCCCTCTCCTCCAAGACATCATTGCTTGCTTGTCATCCGTGTTTTTCTTTTAATTTAAAGATACAGAGTGTGTCGGGCATACCGTCTCTCTCTCACACCGGGACTGTTTCCTAGTTGCTGGAGCAAATATTGAGATGAAATGGAGGGTCGCAGGCAGATGTGGAGGGGGGACGGCAAGATAAGGCAAGAGTGAGACTTTGGGGAGAGAGGAGAATGGGAAAAGATAAAATGAAGGATGAAGAGGGAAATCAACATGAAACATAGTGAAAAAAGTGTCTCCAAGGTCAGCTCAGCAAACGGTGTTAAAGGGATATAAGATTTTCTTTTTCGTGGTTTCACAACTGCAGTGCTGCAGTCAAAACAGGAAGATTAGACAATTTCTCTGCCTTATTTTTCTTTGAAAAGGAAAGATCTCATTTTATGGTAAAGACTAGTAATCAGACCTTTCTTTAAAATTCCCACTGTTGTTTTCACAAAGATATGGTGAAACTGCCTTGTCTCTATTGCTGAATTACATTTTTTTTAAGGCGGCAGTCTCATGGCAAAACAGCTTCATTACTGAGATACAAAGAGATGTTTTCATACGCTGTTTGCTGCAGGTTTGTGTTCAGGTCTCTGCAATTGATAATCTGCAGTATCACTACTGGACTATTATTTATCTGCCAGCTGTACTTTGTTGGCAAGACCACAGAGCCTGGCAAGGAACACTGAGGTTACCAAATAGATTTAATGAAAATAAAATCAAAAATAAAGATGTTTACACAAAGTTTATTTGTAGCTCTGCGCTGAGCCTGGCTCAGACCAATCAAGTGTGCGTCTTTCCCATCCAGTCAGAAGTTGGGAAGTTCTAGATTTATTCAGGCACTGAAAAAGTAACAGTACTGTTTGCATGTTCTGATTTGGAGAGCAGCTTGCCTTCTCGTGTGCATCAGAGCCAGATATCAGGCACAGAATAAATTCTGAGGGCTCAGATTGCACACACCGTCTCACTGCTTATGACAAATCACATCCTCAAACACAAAACCTGATTCGATTCTAGTTTTTGTGTATAACTCAACTTCAGTGTGGTTTGCAAACCTCTGGACTTCAGCAACACCCATCTCCTAAGTTGACCGCTAAAAAGGGCTCTACTAAAGATCCTGTTTTCTTCAATGCTGTTTTTTTATTGTTTCTCGCAGCAGATTAATGCAAAATGCTGAAAGTCAGTTTTTCTGAGTAATTTTGGACAGCAGTACCGACAAAATATGCTTTAGATCAAGTGTGTCTGTCAGGTTTTTAGTATTTTTCTAAAATTTCGGTGCTTTGGGAGTTGCTGAATTAATGTGTTGGTTTTATTTATATCTAGGATATAGGATTATGTTTTGCAAATTGTTTCCTCTCAGCCATCACACCCCGTTCTTCATACATAAACGTCTGGCTAAAGTATGCCAATGTGTGTATTTATATAGAGCCTGTTTTCTGAGTAAACTTTGATGCTAAGCTGTTCTCGTCTTCACCAGCGCTTCATCGTCTGTTGTCTCAGATTCTGAATTGCTTTGCCTTTTCAAATACAAATCTCACTGAACTCCAAAACTTTCTTATTTGAATCTTTCAAAACATTGACAAGAGAAGAGGAGATGTTTATAAAGTAGTGACGAAGACAGTGGTGGAGTGGTTGACAGCGTAGACAGTAGCCTCGGGCAGCAGCATCACACCAACAGTTCAGTGTAAGAAGGACTGAGTGGCCTGACACTGTGTCCTCAGCGCTGCGGTTCAAACTATCAGTCCAAGCCTCGGGGTTCAACACTGAAACAATATATACTCTGGCCATTTTTTTATATATATATAGCTGGTCTTCTGGCAGTTTTCTATCTGCAGTGTTTCCATGATAAAAAAGCACCTTTCTTGTTTGAGTTATTTTCATTATTTTTCTACCATTTGCAGGTCTTCTGTCTTCTTTTACTCTAAGGAAATATGCCAGTGATATAAAAAATAACCAAAAATATAGTAGACAAGCTTCAAGCTTAATTTTTCACCACAAATTCTAAATTATATTGTGTTTTATATGGATCCCCCTTTATGCCCAGGACATTCCTCCCGCTTGTGCATCCTAACGTTAGATGGATGACAAAACTCCGGCCTGCTTCCGACTGTTCCCGGTCGCCTCCAGCAAGCAGCCTGCTGTCGCTCACAATTTGAAGAACGATTTGTGACTGCATGGCTATGCAGCCAGGCAGGCTGAGTCGTAGGTACAGAATAGGTCTAGACATCCAGACACTCAAGAAATAAAAGAACACATTTAGAGACGATTGAGGAGAAAAGGGATATATTTTATTTATATTTTCTTTCTGTGTGGCTGGTTGTGTACACTTCAAATAAAGGGAAATATGAGTGGAGGGGTTTTAAGGGAGCATTGTGTGCCAGACAAAGAAAATAAACTTGGAGCAAAAGAATCTGGCATTAAATATTTTTTCCTCCTCTTGTTCTTTTTGAAAAATGCACAAACTACATTTCATAAATAGCCAAAGATCAAACTGCCTAAAACCACAAGTTCTGCTAAAGCAGTTATGGAGTGATGTAGCACTTCACTTTTGGAAATTCACAGTGCAGTTGAAAGCCTTCTTGGGATTCATCACATTTATTGAGGCTACTGTAGTAGTAGCAAAAAGAGTATACAACTCCCACTGCCACTGTAAAGCATTAAACTCAATCTCAACAGAAATGCAATAAGCTCAGGGACAGGATGGACAGATGTGAGGCTAGAGGACAAATGGAAACCATAAAATTCATTAGCACTGGCTCTCACCATCCATCTGCTAAAAGAAAATATAACCTCTGCACAATGAATGCATGGGACACTAAGAGACTTGGGCTGACCTAACAGAAGGTACTGAAGTGGCTTTTTGGGTTTCTTGTCGATGACTAATTTTAACACTTTGTGCTCATGTGATAGAATTCACAGAGTTTTGGCCTAAACCGACACTTGTTTGCAGAAACTTTGAATATCACACTTTATCCAGCAACAAAAAACAATAAAGTCATATTTCATGTAGCCTATAAAAATGTTTATACTGATGAGGTGAAACATCTTTTTTTTTTACAGCTGGCATTCTCACGTGCTGTCAGAGCTGCCTGAAGTCGAACTTTTATTTCTGTGAAATGAGAAGATGGCTTCATTATTGGCTGTTCAAAGAAATGCTGTAAGATAGAGGCAATATGATTTCATGTAGATTTGAAATTCCATGTTAAACTTTTAGTGGGCTTTTTTTTTCCTTATCTTTTTATCTTCTCTTTTTTGATCGTTTCAAGTGTTCCTGTGAGAATTTAGCGAGAGTTTAGTGTTGTGTGTCACGCTCTGTGTAGTTAATAACTTATGCAGCGGAGGTTTCTGAATGGGAGGTTGTTTTAATGATTTAATGGGCCATTCAAAGGATTCATTCTACTGGGAGCCGATGGCGGCTATCTGAAAGATATGAGGCTGCCATTTTATAGCTGGAGGGGACTCAGTGGGAGTTTTTTCCTCACGCCACGTTGTACCTGTGTTTACCCTGCATTTAGCTGTGCAACAGTTTTTCATGCTGCATATTGAATATTGCACATTTTCTTGCTAAAAGAGCTAAGAAGACATTTGCTTTGGCTTTGTTGCACATTTTGACAGCTCCCCAGAGAATCTTTTTTCCTAACTCCCTTTAAAGACCTCCCACCTAGAAACTTTTGCTCCTTAAGGGGAGAAAAGCTGTTAGATTTCTTTGTCACTTCTTCCTCCAGAGTTCAGCATGTCCTCTGTCTCATTCCTAAGCTCAGCTTTTGGAATAGCAAATGATTTGATACCTGAAGACCATTTTTGCACACAAATGTGGAGATTGAGAAAAGATATGTGTGATAGCCTGCTGATTCTGCAATCATTCCAGGGTACCTGCTAAGTATAGGGAATGCCTCTGATAATATTCGAGTCTTGCACAAGTTTTGCAAGTAAATGCAAAGTTGTACATGTCATAGCAGGCAGGATTTGAATCTCCTGGTGGAAACATGCTCGTAATATTTCCTCCTAAAAATAAGTTCGCTGTATGTTCAAGATAAGCATGTTTTTGGAAGGACACAATGATTATAGCAGCACATCACATATTCTTATTTCCAGAAAATATGCAGATTGAGTCCAAAGCTTTTCTTTATCTGTGTAAGGAAGCATATCCAGTGCTGCTTCCCAGTTGAGTACCTCTTCAGAGAGCCCCACTAATCAAAAATTAAGTGTGATTTGTAGCTTGGAAAAAAATGGGACAGAAAGGCAGTCCCTGCTGCTCATCAATCTGGTATAACTGAAAATTGGTAGAACACACAGAAGACACCTGGATAATTTAACACATTTTAGGTATTTCAGGGGCATCTCTGAGAAATCATGTTTTTCCAGCAGGTTGATGTGGAGGATGGCTGTAGATAATCATAAAACTGAAAACATATTTTGTAAGCTCTATTTAAATCTGGGCCAAAATATTATGGGAAAATTGACAAATATGTAAAATTTTAATGCTGCTAATTAGAGCTTTTCCGACCAGTGCGAGCTGGGATAGGCTTCCAGCCCCACAGCAACCCTGGGTTGAATTTAATCTTTTGCAGACATAGGCTTGTAAAATTTTCCATCAAAGAACCAATATGTTTTAATGTACCTTCTCAAAACTTGCACTGAAATTCAGTCAGCAAGGTTTCATGCTCCAACTGTGTGAGTCGTCTAAATCTAACTGTCTATTGAGAAAATAAATGGCCTTACCTTCTTGTGGAACATCAGATGCCAAAAGTCACTCATCCTACCGTGACGCTCCATTGCCGTGATCATACAGTAACCAGATCCAGTTGAGAGATATCCACACTGGAAATTATGCCTCACATGACCTTTTGGTACAGTGAAAAGTGATGTTTGGTTTTGACCTTTCATGATTTCGGAGTGATTCCATCCCATCGCAGAGGTGTTTTTTCCCCCTTTCTTTTTCACAATAAAAGACAATCACAGAGACTCCACAGTTCTGTGAAGCTGGACTCTATGCACAGTACATTAATTTGTTGACGGTCATTGCGACGTAGAGCCGTAGCAGATATTAATCTTTGGTGGCTTCTCATTTGCTGCCGGGCTGCCTCGCTGGGCTGTCACTGAGTGTTCCTGCTTCACAATGAGCTCAATCAGAGAAGAGATGGACTGAGTTCTCTCTACTTATCACTGCAGCTCAGCAGAGTGTGGCTGAGTCATTGCAGCTGGCTTGTATCATCAGTCACCTTACAGAAGGATTTTTATTCCCGTCAGAGTTAAATGTCAGTGACACCGTAGCCCAAGGTGCAACACTCACACTGGGAGAGCACTATGCCTATTGACATTCACCTCATCGGAGAGAACAATCAGACCATATCTTAGATGGTTCTTCACACCCACACAGATACTCATCGGTGGCAAATGCTAGACTGTATTATCTGCGTGTTTAAACCACATAGTCCTCATTTTGCTCTGCAGGAGACACACACAAGGGCTTTAAATGTTTCCTGGAATTGCACATTTCCCTTTGTGCTGGCAGTATTTTTATTCATGGCTAACTTTGGTGTGAATCTTTCATTGTCACATTGTCTCTAATTTCAAAGGATGTTTATCTCATCCTCTTTGCTGTTTTTTACTCTTGCTTCCTCCTCTCCAATTCTTTTCCAAACCGAAGCGGCACTCAGCCACAGTGGGCGTGACAGGGCATTGAGCTCAGAGTGGAGGTGTTGATCTGCCGGTGACAGGCACTTTCACTGCAATCAGAAAGCCACGACAATCCTCACATTAAATGTTATTATACAGACCTACGGCTTTCAAATAGAAATGTGAAGGGAGGATGAGGGTGAAAAAAAAAGAGACAGCAGACATGGAAAAGACCGAGGAGGAGTGAACAATAACCGCTTCGTTTTTGCCCATCTGCCTGTAAATTATTTTTCCGTTTTTATTGCGTTCACAAAAAGAAGTGATAGCTGTTTCTGAGTTACAAGATGCTCACTAGTTTATAAATTAATGGTCCCCAACGACACCTCACAATGCACGGTCATTAAAAGTAGCATTTTACAAGGTAATTTATCTTCCTTGAAGATTTAAAGACCAGGTTGAGTTGCAAGCAAAGCCGGTGGCTCATCAGACGCGTCTTGCAGTCGTTTGCTTTAAATTCACATTTGATGTTGAGAGGCATTTTGTGGGGATCTCTGCATAGAGGCTGCAGTGTTTGTGTGTATTGGCATGGCTGCTTAAGTGTTTGATCAGACACTAATTAAAAGTCAATTAGCCTGCAGTCCATTTGGTGACTGACCTCTTTAAACACAGGAAGCAACGGGGATATGAAGAGCTCCCCAAGCTCATTATTTACCATGACACTGTCCCTATCCTTCTATTTACCGCTACCTCGTACTGTCTGTCCCCCTGCATCTGTCTCTCTGTCTGCCTTATTATAGACCACAGACATAATCACATCTGAATTACACATGGGGAACAAACTATGCTGTAACTACTGACCATCACAACATTGCTATTGTTGAGACGTGCATGCTCTAAATAAGGTTTTTTAAGTGCCTCCACTCTCCACACTCTCGACTTTTCTTGATAGAAGCTGCTTTTTTCTTCGTCTTGAAATTGTCGGGCCGACGGCCTCTCTCTTTGACTTTCAAGGTTGTATTGTTGCTTGAATGGTGAGAGAAATAGAGAACACTCAGTCAAAACCCTCACCACCATTTACCACTAATACTACTTAATGCTGCCATTTATTTTCCAGTTTGAGTAATTATTGGCTGCTGCAGTGGAAGTTGTCAGGAAAGTGTCACTAAATCCTGTTGCTGGATCAGAAGCTTGACTATCGGATCATTTATCTCTCCTAAGAGAGCCCAAAACCAAATGTTAAGAGATAGGCATTAGCAGCCTGGAAAGGTAAAGATAAATCTGCCACTGAAACTAGATTTAAAGAGATGTAGTATCAGTAAATCTCAAGAGCAATTAGTAAAAAAAGAAAGATTTGGCACAATTATAAAAGACAAAACCACTGATTTTAGCGTGGGCCAACAAATACTCATTAGAAGAATGTTAAAATAGGATTTCAGCAGTGCACCAGATCACAAAAAATATGAGACAATTGCCGAGTACCGTGCAAACACGATGAGCAGCTCCTCATTTCTTTGTATTTTGCTTGCAAGCAGCCAGACGTTCTTGAAACTTTTTAAAGTGGCCGCGAGCGAGAGTTCTCCGGGCTTACTGAAGGTCTTTCAAAGCTCCGTTTTGCATGTTTGTTGCTTTTTCACTCATGTTAGGTTCAGTCCTTGAACCTGATCAGTTTCAGAGGGATATTTTTCTGTTTGCTGAGCCACGTAACACAGACCTATAAATCATTCAAGCACAAAAAAGGTCAAGCGATGAACCATGGGTGTGTCTACACATAACAGACATCTTAACAAGGAACGCATTTTAAATTAGCAGTCTGTTCCCAAAAAAGTTTCCCTATTTCTTTAGTTGAAATACAAAAAAACGCCAGAGATAACACACTTTGACAAGCATAAAAGAATATTTTTGCTCCAGCACATTAATTCTCAAAGAACTATTAGCCAGAAACTTGGCATATTTCAGCCTGGTTTGCATTGTGTCGTTAAAAAATTTGAAACTGGAAGAGTGGCGGACAAAAGGAGACCTGGCAGGTCTAAAAAATAAACTATCTGCAGCAGATAAAGAGTATCTGAAGCAAGTTGTAATCCATGTAGTTCACTGCTCCTCACTGAGTAATTGTGTTTCTACTCAAAGCACTTAGAAACTTTTCAGTACAAGAAACCTTTTTTCAAGGAACTCCTGCATTATTGTCTATGTTTCCACTGCAGTCTAAAGATTTTTGTTGTACACATGGCTGTTTTCCAAATGACCAGATTACACCTCTGCTATCAGTCTTTCTTCTGATCTCTCTGTGTCAGAGCTGCAGGTCTGTGTCTCTGTTCTGCAGGTGGTATAGACACACAGAGTAGAGCATCTTCAGCATGTGGTTACATTCACAAACACCTCTTTCCCCATTTCAACTCGTCTTTTACCGCAACCGACCACCGTTGTGATCTTTTTCATTTAAATGGGGGATACATTTGAAAGTTGCACATACATATAATAACAAACCATTTCTACATTGTGATTTAACACAAGCAAATTGAACTAAAGATCACTGTGAGATGAGTGAGGCAGACTGGCTGAAATGCTGCATGTAAGCTGCTTGAGAGGCTATAATGAGAAATGCTCAGTGTTGCAAGCCCACCCCCAGAGTTCCTGAACATTCAGACAGCACTACACCCGAGCAAGAATGTCCTGTGGAATAAAATAATTCCCCCAGAGCTTAATTCAGTCTTTGGTCCTTGTGATCAATCCCAGTTCTGTGTTGTAAAAGTGGCTGATGACTCACATCCAGTGATCAACCTTGACTAGAAATTATTGTAGTTTTTTATAATTGCCCCTGTACGAGATCGGTCGTGCTGAAAATTGCACTTCATCTTATTGCAAACATGACTGTGATATGAAAAATATCAAATTTAATTAAAACCGCATAATATTATTAATTAAAAACCTCATAGTAGCATTTTGCCCCAATGGAGCACTTCGCTTACTTATGGTTCCCAGGATATTTCAAAGTAGAATGGGAGGTAAAGCCTCCATCTTTCAGGTCTGTCTAGGAATATTTCATTTCAACTTAATTTTAAAACATAAATATTTAAATATGGAATGGTAAAGAAAAGAATTAGTCTGATACATAGGCAGTCAACGTGTCAAAGTAAGCATAGACTGCATACAATAAAATACTGTATCTTCAAATTTATATTCCAATTCCATCTGTCCATCCATTCTCTTCCGCTGATCAAATTCAGCGTCACAGTGTGTATAATAGTGCTAATCTCCAGACCACCATGTTGCCCATTTTTTTCAGTGTCTGAAAGTATGCAAATCGTGCTTATGTTTACCGAACTGCCTGGGCTGTAATGGCAGGGGAAAACCAAATATTGGTTAGTCAGTTTTTTTCTGGCACTTGCTCACTAAGAATGGATTTTGTGCCAAGAAAAAACTTTCCCCTTTTTTTTTTAAAGGAAATGGATAAAAGGAAGAATTTATTCCCACTTAGGTTTAAAGGTCTTACCTGTTACATTCAGTATAATTTGTGCGATTGTACGCGTGTGCTAGTTTGAGCTTTTAACAGATATGCAGGTACAAAAGAGAACGTGACTGGTTTCCTGATCAGTGCATTATTTTGTAATTACAGTCACACAAAGGTGATCGAGTTTATTTTTATCACAAGTTGTGGAAAGTGTTTTAAAAATGGCTGAAAACTCATTAACAATGACTGACTTGCTTTTTTTTAATGATATTCTGAGGAATAAATTCCTGTTTAAAAGACACGGGTCACACAGAGAGCAAAATGTTCTAAATGAAAGCTACATTTTATTCATTAAGAGAAAAAAAATCAAAACATCAACAAGGTTATAAATAATCATTTGTATTTTCAATTATACTTTCGTCCCTCTAAGACGCTACTTTTTGTAAGTAGTAATTTAACAATCACAGCTTGGCGACCTTCAATTAGATGAAATATTCTAAAGACAATTCGACTGTTAATTCCTCAAGTGATTTCTGGAAGCTGAATTAATTAAACAGGCCCTTCCTACAGATCATACGATCCACCTATTAAACTGTTCCCACAGCAGCATAATAGATTTGAGTACCAGTAACTGCACCAGCCAGTCCTTGGAGTTAATTTTGTAATCTATATTTAATTAGAAATGAATGCTATTAAATGTAACTGAGTGACATATTAGTGTGGTGGTTAGCAGTGTCACCTCACAGCAAGAAGGTCCTGGTTTGCCAGGCTGTTACAGGTTTGGAAATGAGTGTGAGCCTCAATGATTGCCCGTCTCTGTGACGCACCCTGTACGGACTGTTTACCCGTCCAGGGCGTGCCCCACCTCTTACCCTTAGTTGAAGAATGGTTAGGAGCCAAACATCAGGCTCTGATGTGTTTGTCCTCTTCCTCAGTTATACACTTTACAAACTGTCTCTCTGGCTAAAGCTCTGTTTTTTTTATTTTGTTCAATAAAGAGACTTTTTTGTCCAAAACCAGCCTAAAAGCTTTTGACAGTTTCATGCACGAGATGTCCTTAATTTCTCAGAACAAGAATACAGGTATGAGTTTTTACAAATATAATTGTTTTTAATCTAACAATCATCTAATAAAATCTAAAACAATCTAACAATCAGCATTTTAACATGATAAAGTCATATTAGGGTTATACAGTCTTGCAGTGCTTTTTAAAACACGCCTCTCTCTGCCGATGTGGATACAGTATTCTGTTAAAATGATTATTGATTCATTTATTTATTCCATATGTTACAAAGTGTGCACGTCAAACTTTTGATTGGTAGTTTGTGTAAACACTTTATTGTGAGCTTTAAATAGTGGAAACATGAAGCCTCGCCATATGTCCAGTGCAAAACTGTGCAAATCAGCCATTGTGATTAATTACAAGAATGTTTATTGATGGCATCTGGAGGATTGCATTGAAAGTCTGTTTTGTGCCCACATAAATTTGAGGGCTTGAGGAAGAGTTTGCATGTCCTTGTAAAAATCAGTGTTCTGATACGGCCAAACATCCAAGCTGGTTGCAGTTTCCTGTTAACACTCTCCGAGGTTGAAAGCAGGCTGTTAGTGCAGTTCCCCTCAGAGATAACTGGAAGAATTGGAGGACACTCCCCAGTGGTTTACAGGCAAAGAAAGTGAGAAGTGGATCAGCGCTTGTTATCGCTTCAGAACTTCACTTCAGCCTAACTTCTTGCAGGTCTGCATCAGGTAAAGATGAACATTTACCGAGGAGTGCTTTCCGCATGCAGAAAACCTATCAGAGCAAAGCCTTTGAAAGGTTGTGAAAAGGCTTTTATCGCACCTCCCATCCTGGCATGACTCCGTGGGACATGCCGACTTTTAGGCTCAAGTTGAAACGCTTCATCAAGCTATTTCTCTTTGGGCAATTACAGCTGTGTGAGAATGGCTGAGAGCTCAGAATGACAACATAGCTGGAGGCAAATACCGCTACATGACTTTCCTTTATTAATGAAGCTCCACCCAAGAGGCTTAAGGTAGAGCAGGAAATCTACAAGGTGTTTCCACAGAGGTTTACTTTTATATATATTATTAATACTTGCTGTAATATTAATTGTTTATTTATTTATTTTTTCTTTTCAGTAACACCTGCTATTCACATGGTATAAGGTTGAAAACCACTGCATATGTTATGTAACTCTCTAGTCCTAGCATCTTTCGCCACAAACTATATCGTACTGCACAAAAGTCTCTTGCATTTTTTATTTTTTGCTACAAAAACAGGAAATTGGTGCAGGCATTTATGAAACATGTGCAAACATATATGTACATGGAATATGTAAGCCAAAAACAGTGTCTGGACAATTCTCAAAAGCTTGAAACTGAATAGTAGGTTGAACACCTTCATTGTTCAGTGCAGCCTGAATACTCTTAGGAAAGATTTTTTTTCAGTAGACTTCAGGAGTAGTTCTCTCAGTTTGTTGAAGGACATTCTGAATCTCTTCTTTGGATGTTGGCTGGCTTTTTGTTCTGTTCTCTGTTGAGA
Organism: Rhamphochromis longiceps; assembly: GCF_057381845.1. Taxonomy (NCBI): domain Eukaryota; kingdom Metazoa; phylum Chordata; class Actinopteri; order Cichliformes; family Cichlidae; genus Rhamphochromis; species Rhamphochromis longiceps. The sequence continues at coordinate 31,991,257 of NC_140560.1, read as the reverse complement.
TGATCCCACGCTGCTTCAATATTGTTGAGGTCCGGGCTTTGGGGAGTCCAATTCATGACTAATAGTGTTCCATTGTGTGTATGCTTTTACTGCATTGCCAGCAGAGATGGGCAGTAACGCGTTACTGTAATCTGATTACTTTTTTCAGGTAACGAGTAAAGTAAGGGATTACTATTGCAAAAACGGTAATTAGATTACCGTTACTTTCCTGTAGGAACGCTGCGTTACTGCGTTACTAAAACCGTGATTTTTTTTTGCAAGAATGTCTCATGACAGTGACGTAAGCGAGTGCGACGTTCGTGGCAACAGCTGTGTGCAGATCAACAGTGGATCATATATCAAGTGCGGGAGAGAGTATGAGCGTGCAGCATTTAAAGCGTGGAAGTACTGACCTTACTTTTAGCGTCCGTGTGCGTGGGAAGAAAACTTCTTTTTACAGTGAAAAATCCCCCCCCTAAACTTTCAAGCAAGCACCGAGTGCGCTACCACGTAATGGGAAACTCACAGAGAAACTCGCGGATTCTTCAACTGACCGCTGCGGCTCACCTGCACCAGGGCAAACCTCCGCCTACGCCACTCCTGCTTTACAGGTGAAAATACAGCAACAGGACCGCTAGTCTATGATGTTATTTATTTTCTGCTGTGTTTTACTTGCATCTATTTGAAAGAGTGAGTGTAAACACACACACACACACACAAAAAAAATATTTTATGTGCTGGAATGTGCAGAAAAGAAGTTTAAATGTTAAACAATTTCTTCCAGTCAGAGAATGTTGCATATAATTAAATTTTTGCTTGATGCATAAAGTTAAAAGGTTAAAACTGATAAAACAAGTTTTAAAAAGAGACTTTTCCATTTGATTACATTTTGTATGATGGATTATGCAGAAAAAGTAGAATTGGGCTGAAAGATCTATGCTTTATCACCTCTTCAGGTTGTAAATCGTGTTTTTAAAAAGTAACTAAGTAATTAATTACTTTTGAAAATGAGTAATCAGTAAAGTAACGGGGGAAGTTACTTTACTTTTGGGGGGGAAGTAATCAGTAATTAGTTACTGATTACTTTTTTCAAGTAACTTGACCAACACTGATTGCCAGTGTGTTTGAGATCATTGTCATTCTGAAAAAGCAGAGCCTTTCCCAACCAGATGCTCTTGAGATGGTGGATCAGAATCCGACAGTCTCAATGACATCAGTTTTGACCCCCCAGTCATCATATGTTCCAATATATCAGTCTCTTCCTGTTGTTTTGAGATTCCTTCTTTGTTTGTGGACAATAAGTCTCCGGTTTATTTTGCAGAAGTTGTTGGTTGTGCCTGGCGAGTAGTTTTGCGGTAGTGTAGCCAGCAAGATGCACAAGTTTTCATTTCGGGTTGTTTCTGCAAACTTTCCTCCCTGAGATGTTTCAGGAGCAATTTCAAGGTGTAAATACCAATAAATAATTAATAAAATAAAAAATGAAGAGCATTCACACGGTTTTGCCTCTGTCCTGATTATAGTAATTATAGATAAACCTATCTAACAGTTGAACCCACCTTTGAGCTTGTTATTAATATTCTGTTCAGTGTTCAATGCCTTCTCACGTCTTTCTTACCAAAGGAGTAAAATTAAGATTTTTTTTTAATAAAAACAAAGCCAATGCCTGCTAGAAAATTAGCCATTTCTCTTTAATAGGCAAATAACTTTGATTGTCCTTTGTGTTCTGCATGTGCTGTCTCACAGCCTTAGCACTTTTTTAACATGTCATCTTTGACGGACTTACAATAACCACGGATGTTTCCTCTCTTTCACATTTAGGTAATTGGGGTTAGTTATTAGCCAGCGTATGTGAGATACAATGATTAATGAAATAGACTGTAGAGCTCTCCTGCTGCTGTTTTCTGTCACTATATGTGTTCATTCATTAAATAAGGGTCATTTTAATGAGTCAACGTAGTGTTGTAAAACAGACAGAGAAGTGAATTTAAGAAATGCAGAGATGCATCCGAATACAGAAAAAGAATAATGACTTGACCTTATCTTTAAAACCTGCTCTGGATGTGGCTCATATTTGTGCGTAGCAGCAAAAGAATACTTTGAACACCTTATTCATGTTTTCAGATGGTTTGAGAATAATTTGCCCAGTGATGTTAGCCGGTTTTAAGTGTTAATTAAGCCAGTGCACACTGCTCCCCCAAACCTTGTTTAATACGGTGCTTTACATTTCACATAGAGCACCTGTTTTCTTTTTGATGTCTCAGACACATTGAGTAGACTTGTATCCACACACAGACACACAATACTAAACACTAATGCATCCCACACAGCTGCTTGTACCCCTTAAATTTTACACTAAGCAGACGACCACATTTCTCTGCATACGGTCTCTGTGTCAGTAATGGGAAGCTCATTAATCATTCTCTTTGCCAGTAAAGATTATTATTCATCACACTAAGGCACTGCTCTGCCTACATGCATGAGTCAACAAATACATGTCAATATCAGCCAGTAGATGCCAGGTTATTATTATTTTTTATTTATTTATTTCTTGTTTATTATTCAGCCTGCAGGACTGGATCCAGTTAAATGTTGCCGGCAATCATTTTTCTCACTTTGCTTGAGCTTTGCAAAAGTATAATGAATGTTAGTGTGAGAAAAACCACCTGCGCACCTGTCAGTGATGATAAAGGCGGATGTGTTGCATTTTACCATATACCAATGATAAATGCTGCACCATCAGATTTGCAATCCATATCAAAATCTCTGGGCCATATAGAATTGAAACTCGGGAGATTCATTTACTTATGTTGGAACTTTTAAAAAATAATACCTGCAGTTTCAAAAAGCTGCCTTGTCTCTGCTAAATTGTATCCTTGCTTATACCAAACTTATTCCACCTCATTATAGACACTCACCTGATGCTGTGTCCTTTCAGAAGATCATACATTAATGATGTATAACAGCAGACAGCATTGGCACTGACTTGATATTAATTATGGCCTGAAAAAGTTCAACTATGGAGGCTGAATTTCGTTTTGAGACCAAGGGTTTATTTGCACTAATCACATCTGGGGTTAAGCTATAAGTCATAAGTCATAACTTCATGTTTTAAGTCTGAAATAATTGTTAGAGCAGTTGCACCATCTGAGCCTTTTTTGTCTACAATATAGTATACGCCTGTAAGGCTATACCCATAATACCAAGTTTGGGCGTAATAGATCTTTACATTAGATGAACGTTGCCATTCCACTGGGTGTGTAAAAAAATGAAGAGCTGAATTAGAGGTTGCAAATCTATTTAAACTTGATGTCACTTGAGGTCTGAGCTCAATTGTTTCAGGCTTTAACAAGTGCTTTCCCCTCCAAGCAAACCAGTAACTGCACTTTAATTTTCTCCAAAACCATCAATCGCTGTGTACTGATGTTCATATTTATATGCTTAGCATATACTATCTTTCAAGTTTTCTATCATTTTCTAATCCTACCCTGCTCACAACTATTATTTATTTATTTCCCTGTGGATTACTTCATGTTTAAGTTAGACTGCATGGCAGCCAGAGGGTTTCTATACTCTCTGTGCAGGCCTCTGGTTCAGTGTTGGTGACATTTCTATTTCCTTTGCTCTGGTCTTTCAGGGTTACAGTCTGTTCTCAGAACCAGCGTAGCAGCTAATAAAGACCAGTTGTTGCAACTGGCGTTAAGTGCTTGAATATTCCATTTTTTCGAAGCAGAATAAAACAAGTAAATGTCACACTAAAATTCACAGGGCCACAAAGATGCACTAAGCTTGGGATGCTGGGCTTCTGTGACCTAAAAATGAAAGGTCAGTGCTTTCAGCGCTCTCAGTGCTGTGCAGAGCTGCAAACTCATGCTTTAGTTTCCATAACTTCTAAGCAGACGGCTTTGGATAGTTAATTACGGCTAAATTATATTGTATGATGCAAAACCCAGTCAGTCAGTCAGTCAGAGAAATAGGCCAGTGTGGATGTTAATGTAGATAGAAAGAATGAATCTGTGGAACAGATGGACGTGTACATGAACAGATGGACTCGCTCTCCACCTCTGAGCATTCACATGTCTTATAGGGAGAAGCGTTATGACTTCGTACTACGTCAGCGTGGATTCAGCCAGTGTCTCAAGTTCAGCCATCAGGCGAAAAAAAGAACAGAATCAATACCTTTGTGTATGTGTGCACAGAGATAGGAGGGGGATAGGTGCGTGTAGATATTCAAAGAGATTTTATTCAAATTCTGAGTTTGTCCTTGATTTAAGAGAGGTAATGTTGCGTGATGACTGCTTTATTTAGCGAAGGTGATGCACTGAAGGTGACAGTTTCTTTGTCTCTGTGAATCTTTGTGTTTCTTGTCTTCATTGTCTTTTGGAGGTGAAACAGGTGTGTCTGGCTCCCTCAGTTTTGGAAAGGCCAGCAGCTCATGATGGAGGCCCTGACATTTGTCAGTTTCTCATATGCTGACGGTGGAAGCCAAGGGACTACTTGCCCTGTTGCTGACATTCTCTGAGACTGTTTTTTTTTTCCCCCTAAGACTGAACACGCGAGAGGCTGTTCTGTTCTGTTCATCAGTTGATAATGCCAGGGGAGCAGTTTGGATGTATTGATGTATTCGTGATGTAACTACATGACAGACCAGTGTTACCAATGGCTCTAAAGAACAAACCTAGCTCCAGTGTGAGACTGTGAACTCAGAGACAGGCATATGAAAGTAGCACTAGTAATCTATTCTGTTTTAGCTGTTGTTTAAACTAGTTTTGCAGCCATTATTGTTGTAGCAGAAGCCAATAAATCACACTGCAGAGAACTGAATGGAAATTTTTCACGCTGGCATAAACAGATCGGGGCAGATGTAGCAGCTTCAATTTGCTGTGGTTAATTATCTCTGGATATGTTCCTCAAAAAAATTGTTTTTCTAGTTTTTCCTGCTTCCTGACCTTCAAAACACCTCCCAGTAAATGAGGCATTTTAAAGTACATCATGCAGATTAGTAAGAACCAGAGGTGTGGACTCGAGTCACATGACTTGGACTCGAGTCAGACTCGAGTCATTAATTTTATGACTTTAGACTTGACTTGAAAAAATGTTCTAAGACTTGTGACTTGACTTGGACTTTTACACCAATGACTTGGGACTTGAATTGGACTTGAACCGGTTTACTTGAAAAGACTTGATATTTTACCCCAAATACAAAATTTAACATGCATATTATATAGAGATTGAAAATGTGACGTCATTCACGGGTAGAACCGCAAAGGATTCTGGGAACTCGTGGCAAGCGGTACTAGCGCACGCAGGCTTTCAATTAAAATCAGTTATACAGCGATAAAAAGAAACACAAGAAGCCGTTGTATTATTAACTGCAATAGCCGGTCGCATGACAGCCACGGGAAGCCGACGGGTAAAGAGATCGGTTGTTATCGGATTACCTCGTTGAAGAGAAATTGTTCGAGCCATGTTTCCGAAGTAACAAAGAGGCGACGGGTGGCCTGGATTGCAGCCATTCAAAGGTCAAATATAACGTCCCAGAACCCTCCAGCTCACAGGTTAGTCTGCTCCAAGCATTTACACAAAGGTCAGTGTTTTTTAGTAGTTAATACGTCATTTTCATAACATAACTGGTGATATAGGTTACAAGCAAGTCTGGCGCTGAACAGAAATTGTCGCCCTATGCTCCTTTGTTTATTGTGCATAAATAGTGAATTGTCCTGACACAATATTGCGTTTCTCCTCTGTTATTATGGTACATTGACAAAAACATATACTTTTATTCACAGGATAAAACAGGTTTTTTGTATCACTAATTGCCCAGTACGATTACAGCATACAGTATTATTGTCACTGCTACATTTCTGTGATGCTACCAGAAATTATTTCCACTACTAATTAATTACCGTTGAGCTCAAAGGTCCTATTAATAAACGGTTAACGAATGTGTATTTATGACGACGATTTGTGAGACTGGTAAACTTATGATACGTACGATGGTCTTTCGTTCTACACGGTGCATTTCAAGGTCCTGCACCCATCCGGCGGTAAACTGTACCTGGGCTTGTTGCAATGACCGGAAGTTACTAAACTTCATGAGTGTATGCACTCACTCCAAGAACCGTATGATTATAAATATGCATATAAATATGCTACGATGAGATAGCTGACTTCATCTAACTAGCAAATGTTGTCCAGGCTACGTTGGTGATACAGTTTTTTTAATGTGTATGATATTTTTGTCATGCGATTTTAAAGCCGGTCCTACAACCGCATCCAAGAATAACATGCAGCGTATCTCAGAACTGTCGGTGAAAATTATTCTTGGAGCTAGGTTTAATTGAGCTGCATTTTAAAGAGGTGCAATTTCACAATTTGTGTATATTTTCTAAGTTCACTATTTTGTCATGTGTTGAGAAAAACACAGATTTTAAAATTACATGGTCTAACATTTACATTTAGCATATAACTGCAACATTATTTTTTCGTTGTTTTTTTTTTTTAAAGACTCGAAAGGACTTGAAATTCAAAGTTTCAGACTTGTGACTTGACTCGGACTTTTACACCAGTGACTTGAGACTCGACTCTGACTTGCCTGACATTACTTGAGACTTGACTTGAGACTTGAGGATAAAGACTTGAGACTTACTTGAGACTTGCAAAACAATGACTTGGTCCCACCTCTGGTAAGAACCAAAGGAGGAGCAGGGTTTTCAGCCACTGTGTTGAAACAGTTCAAGATATATACTGTCATTATTGTTTCGTTTAGTCTGGAATTCCTTGTCAGAAAATAGAAGAAAGCTGTAGAAAAAAAAACTAATAAATAAGTGGAACATTTGTTTGACTTTGTAAACTCACGTTGTACAAAACAAGGGGGTTTTATGTGTTTTTGGAAAATTAAATCCCAACGGTTTCATTATGCTAAATACAAGCCGTGCTTGAGCTGCAGATGCTAACATTGATTCTAGGACAAAATGCTTACCAGTGGACGTACATTCACTCTGAATATCAGCTTTCTGTCACTTCAGACTCCAGCTTATGATCATCTCAGCTACTCATTTGTACTCATTTGACTTCATTAAAACCACTCACACAGACACATACAGTGCATGCAAAAATAGATTCTACCCACAAGTGCTCCTTCAACAAATCCACATGAGATACTGTCAATGACGACTGGTTGATACGTGTCATTTCGCTGTGCTCACCGTTACATACAGCCCACAATCATTTAATCAGAATTCATATTGCTGTGTTCTTCCACTAACTTCCTATTTGTACAACAAACTACTATAAAAATGTCTTTATGTATTTGGCATAGCTATTCTTGGTGATTCCCAGCATCACAACACGTCTTTTTCACATCATTTTATTCAATTTCATGCAGCTGAATGAGGCAATATAGACATTTCCTTTTCTTTTTCTCCTTCCCCCAGCAATGAACTTACAGGGAGCTTCCACGATGAGCGCTTATGTGATGGATTCTAATGCAGGGAGACATTGTACAGCTTTGACATATTGAAAATGCAAGATCAGCTGAACACATTTATGCAGATGGCTCCCCAATTACACTTTAGCTGTCCATATCACTTGTCGTCTCACTGCTTCCTTAACTGTACCGCAGCAAGGACCTAGTGCTATATTGTTATTTGATTTCCCAGCTATGCAAATCATATGCTTCTCTTGCACATTTCTAGTCTCTCTATATGGGATACTTAGTGCAACCTACTTTTATGAGTGCAGGGATTAATAAGAGCATCAACTATAAAGACTGAGACATAGCTTCTAAGTGTCCTTCTCCTTTGATCCTCTATATGAATATCAAATGGTTCTTTGTGAAAGTAAGAGCAGGTTATGCCTTGTGATTATTCAGGGCTTACCCAACAGATTCTGGCCTCACCTTAAAATAAACCACCTAAACCCTGCCTTTTTAGTATGAAACACACTGAAAAGCTGGTAAATACCCAATGATCATTTTATTAGGAACACCATGAAGCCTCCCTTTGATCTGCATGGATATATACACTGTAACTTCCACTGAAAGACAGATTTAGCCTTGTGATATGGACACATATTTTGCAGAAAATAGCCATTAGAAGGTACAAAGTTCTGTTTATAGAAGGTCCAGAATATACCACAAAACATTTCACAATCTCCATCACTACCACCAGCCTGGACTGGTAACTATCCAGGCTGGGTTCACGAAATCATTCTGAGCCCACCATCTGCCAGCCTCAGCAGAAATCAAGCCTCATCAGACCAGGCTACGGTCTTCAGCTGTTCACTTTGGGTGAGCCTATGCTCAGTGGAGTGGAACCCAACATTGTGTTCTGCCATTGTGGCCAATTCACCTCAAAGCTCCAGCTATGTCAAATTTACATTACATGGTTATCATGGCTGGAAGAAGTCCTGATATCAGTAATGCTGCAAATTTAGGAAAGAAGTCACAATATCAAAGGAGGAAACAGAATTATTATCAAGATGTAAAAATATCAAAATATAAAGGACATAAAAAAGTATAAAAAATATCACTGACTATGCAGAACAATCATAAAGAAAGAACAACATATTGTCAATCAGGCCAGCGTGTAAACAACTCTAGAACTGTAAACACACTTGTGAGTTAAGATTAAAATCTGCGACAGCTCGCCCGTCTCCAGGGTTTTACTCAATGTAACAACAAGCAGCTGCACCTGTGTGAGTGAAGTTTAACATAACAGGTTTGTTGTGGGAAGTGAGCATTTCCTGCTTTGTAAGAAAAGTTGCTCTCACTGGCTCATCACCATTTGTCCTAGTGGTTTTTCTGGCTTCACTATAGGAATCTGGCATCCCTATTACTAATCCTCCTACAAAGCTTATAATGAATGAGCTTATCACCAACAGGGAGAAAGTGCTGTCGCCACACCTGTTTTATTTGTTTTTTTAAAGTGTGAAGGGCATTGGTTTGAGGTTACCAGACTTACTGTGTTCCCTTATGACCCACTTCTTTATGATCTTTTATTTGAAAGAAAAATGTCTCCTGATCACCTACTGGCTTAAAAAAAAAAGGTCAAATGAATGGTTATTGGATGCTTTAATACGCGTATTCTCCCAATACTATATGAACTCGCTGGAAGTAATCAAAGCTGAAACTAGCTGCTGTCTGTAAACATCCGAGCCAACTTTAATGCAACAGAAGCATTCGGTAAATTCAATCATAGGTGTGTTCTCCCCTCCAGCACTGTATATTGTTTCTGAGGATGGCTGCGGATTGACGTACAAGTTGTCTGAACTGAGCAAGAGTATTCTAGAGGCTGAAACATAAAGAGCAATTCACAGTCGGGTCGTGTACGTTTGAGGCAGGTACTGACTGTTCCCATGGAGTTAAAATGTGTGAGTCTGCTGTATTGCTGATGAGCTCATTTCCAGGCCATTAGGAACCTGACTGCACCGCTGTGACTGAAACAAAAATCTGCTGTATTCTATATGTTTCACAAAATAAACTTGGAAGAATGGAAGAATATAATGGATCATTTCAAAAATGATCTTTCTACACCTTGCAGATTTTATTCTTTAGAAGTCAGCTGTTCAGTGAATTCTGATCATGAGCTGCTTGTTAGAAAAACAAAATTTTCACGCTCCATTTGTAAGCATCCCCGTTGGTTACAGACAGCCTCATATTTATGTTAATTTACATGCTGATTGAGTAGCTGTGGGGAAACGCCCAACTGCTCAATTACTAACTTGCAAATAGATGGGTTTGGCATGTGGTTGATTATTATTTTTTTTTCTAATTTTGCAGTAATTATAGTTTCACATAATAGCAGGTATTACACATACCCCTCTGTAGACAATGGACTCCTCACACCATTGGCATGCTTTCTGTTTAATAAGGCTGAAGCAATGAGTTTAAAAAAAATCACCAGAGAGGCACTGATTTGGTAATCTCTTTTAGATTTTCTTGGACACTTTCCCTTGATTGATAATGAATTGCACAAACCTGACAATACGCACAGCTTCTCCTGCCTTCTCTCTCTTGATTACAACCATACACACACATGATCTTTTAAATTAACTCCAAAATCATTAGCAGTCGCTGTGATCAGTGGTTATTTCATTTGGGTCTGTTATTTCATGGGCCAGTAACTTTACTGCACAGCAGATATGAAATGCTGCCCCAGCATGGCTGGAAGCTGCTGTCAGGTCAGTATATTAAATTGTGTTATCCCAGGGTCATCCTTCCCCATTTTCAGGGAAGCTAAGCCAAAATCACTAATTCATGTGGCAGCATCTCTTACACAAAAAGGAAAGTGATGTGTAGTGAAAGCTGTTTGCTCAACAGAGACTTTTCAGTTCTATTTTGGCCTGCTGTTCTTTTGTTTTTGACTAAAACAATAAAAAGACCGAACTTGTCATTGTGCCAAAGCAAAATATTTTATTCACAGAGACTCTAAGACAAGGAAAGATTGAATCTCTTTCATATTTTCTTTGTGTTTTTATCTTTCAGTAGTTTAAGAGTTACAGGTAGACATCTCAGGGAACTAGGAAACACAATCCCTGTGCAGGTTGTAAAGAGGTAAGCAACTGGCAGTCTGAATATTGACCACTATAAAAAAGATTTTTTTGAAAAACACCAGAAAGACTTGCAAGACAAATTTGAAGTTGTGTTGTTTCACAGAGCTGCCTTTGCTTTTCAGAGGCAGGCATATGAACTCCGGGGGCTTCCTTAGAAATGTGGATGTGGATTCACATGTGAATTATTTGATGTAGTAATCCGGTACATTGATCCAGCAACTTTTACAATTAAACTCAGCAGGGATGTACGTCTTCGGCCAGTTTGGATATGTGTTCAGAGAGCAGCTCAGTCTGAGCTAGTAAAATGTACAAAGAATGCCCTTCAGCGTGTACCCGGGATGGTTTTTGTTCACCACATCGCACTCACTGGAAAATAATGTTGCTATTGGACGGGATTGATTTGACTTATATTTTTTGTACTTTAACTGCAAAATCTGTAAATCAAATAAGGTATGGTTGGTATAGGGGAAATCATTGGATAATTCCAACTAATATATATTTATGTATGGTTTAGTTTTAAAATACTTTGCAGCACAATAAAGATAAGAATAGAAAATTACAGCCATGCTAGTGACTGCACCATCTATCATTGTTATGTTACATTTCTCACAGTATTAAGATTGTGTTTTAGCTACAATGCTACATGTTCTTTCTTCTTTGTTAACCATGTAACCATGTTCTAGTTAACAATTAACTGAAAAAGTACACCAGAGATTGATGCGAATGACTATGTTTCAGCAAGCATTAGACAAATTAAAGATGCCAGACTCCATGATAATGACAAAAACAGGTTTTATCTGAGGTAGTCGTGAATAGTGTAACCAGTTTTATCCAATATTTTCCTATTTACAAAAAAAACCCTAAAAATCAAAACCAGTTTGCGGTGCAAGAGAAAAATGGCTCAGCACACTAGAATCATTTAATTTTTCCTTTGGTGATGGTGAATATCTGATTATCTTTTCTTCGTTGAATCTTGCATGTGAAAAACATTTGCATAACAAGCCAAAGATCATTTGTTATATCCTGGGAGGAGACAAAAGTCCTTTTGGGGATTGTTTCATGAAAGCATCTGGAATAAAAATCTGTCACATCAAATATGCAGAGCGAACCGCTGTGGCAACCCTTTGTGTATAAGAGAGCAGCAGAAAGTAGTTTCCCTTTCTCCAATGTCAAAGTCAGAACTGATAAATACTATCCGCCAGTTAAACTCCACCCTCTTTTTCACAATTCTTGTATTGTAAACTGTGATTTACAGATTACTCTAAGTAGGGATTAACTACTTCACTAGTTTAGCAATCTAGAAAAATGTCGCTCTAAGGCGTGTTGTTTTAAGCCCTTTGGTTGCCATTAAGAACCTTCACTGGATACCATCCATCTGCCCATGCAAACACCAAGAAGGTCCAGGTCAGGTCAGGTGGGGGCAGTGCAGATGCCTAAAACTCCCTCTCCCTGGCCACCCTCCTTGGTTCTTCTATAGAGAGACCAAGGCAGCCAAGAGATCTCTGCAGGGTGTCCTTGGTCTGCTCTGGGACATCCTCTTCATCAGACATGTCTGGAACACCTCATTTGGGAAGTGCCCAGGAGGCATCCTAGCCAGATACTCAAACCACCTAAACTGGAAGCTGTACTCTGAACAAAGCTGAGCCTGGACACCATTGGAGGAAGCTCATTTCAACCACTTGTGACTGCAGCCTCATTTATTTGGTCACTTCTACATCTTGTGACCATAGGTGAGGATAGGAACATAGATTGACAACCTAATTTTCATGCTCAGCTCTCTCTTTGTCACAACAGATGGATGCAGCTTCCACATAACAGCACATGACACACAAATTAATATGTCAGTCTCCTGCTCCATTCTTCCCACGCTCATGAACTCTGAGAGGTTGAAACTCCTCTACTCGGGGGAACAACTCATTCCCAACTTGGAGTGGGAATCCCACCCTTTTCTGGCTGAGAACAGACTTTGTGGTGCTAACTCTCATCCAAACTGCTTCACACTCTGTTGCAGACTTCTCTAGTGCAAGCTGGCGACCTTGTGTCACTAAAACAAAAACAAATAAACAAAGAAAAACATCATCCCACATCATCTGCAAAAATATGAACAGAGAGATCGAGTATCCAATCTTCAAGGCCAGCTTTTGATGAAAAAATTCTAATCTTAGCAATGCATTAAATGTGACATATTATTCTCATCTCCAACTTCATGAATTTATTCCTGGATGTTACTAAAGTAGCTTTGCATGATTTGTGTGCTAGTTTAAAATAATGCTTTTTTACTTTGATAATGGGACTCAGAGCAGCTCTTCAGTTCTACCCCTGTCTTCTGTTGGCTATCCTCTAATTACTTCTCATTGATCATAAACATCTAAAAGTGTTTTTTCCTAATATGTCATAAACTAAACATTTAGAACAATCCAGCCCCTGAGATTTCAGCTCATATGTAGATCTGAACATTTGAAATGTTGACCTTTAATTGGAGTTTTCAGCATTATGTGTGTGAGGTGTGAGTTTGAGTGTGCATACATGTATATATATATATATATATATATATATATATATATATATATATATATATATATATGGAAAGCACAACAAGTTAACTTTCAGTTCATCTTAGCAATCCCTCAGAACTGGCATCTACTCTATATACCATTGTGAGTTGAGACATGCCATCCAGTCAGATGATTTGGTTTTCTGTTGGTGATTAGGGGCTGCCACAGGTCCTTCACCTCTGGTCCATTACTTTGCCTTGCATCAGCTCTGGCAGAGGCAGCCACATTGTGACAGGTGAGATAGAGCCCCACCGGCCATCAGGGAGAGGTGACTTCTTAAAAATAATGACTGGGTATGTGCTATGTGATTGATGAGAATGAGATGACAGCTCGTAGTCCGTAGCTATATATGGACACCTCCTTCACAATGACATACCACGGGAGACGAAGAGCGAAAGAGAACATGTCATTTTAATATTTAAAATTTTCTGCTCCTGCAAGAAGAAAGTGTGGTTCAAGGGAAGGCGAGCAATATAATTATTATTCAGGGAGGCCAAGATGTTCCACCCAAAGTAACTCTTCTTTTATTTGATGTCATTTCTGAGGCACAATCTGAACCCGAGGACCTTGGGGATGATACTCTATAATACGATTATCACAAATTGTTGTTTTTACATTTGTGCTAATGCGTGTGTTGACTAGATAAGGGGCTAGAGGAAATTTGAAAACACAACTTACCTTCCAACGAAAGCGCTCGCAATCATTCTGTTTAACCCTCATTAATGATTTCTCCCTGCTTTCCTGGGCAGACAAGGTTTGATAGACATTTCTATGCAATTACTCCTATTAGTAGTAATCTGGCTGGGTGCCTACAGTACGTCTGGCTTTGGCCAGTCCTGCTCTGCTCGATGAAGGTAGTTCAATTTTTACTTTAAGGCTAAAAGGGTATATGGCGCAGTTTCAAACCGCTGCAGAGTCTGAAACAGCAAATCAAACAATTCATCTTCGTTTTTTTTTCTATCTGCTAGGACCTTCTAGGGTTTATTACTGGCTAATAAAAAGAATGTAGCTCCAATATGCCAGATTAGCAGTGGCATCGATACTGATATGATTATGCACTGATGTGATTACATGCCATTAAGTGACCAATGTAAATCCTTTTATAAAATTAAATGTTTTTCAGCAAGCCACATCAGCTCGTTTGCTGCCACTGCAAAATATCTGTACATGTGTTGCCTTATGTTAAGTTGATCTTTGTTATTTTTACACTGATTTCACAAGCATATTTTAAAGTTGGGAAAATCAGAGTCCTGGTGCGGTCTATCTGTACTTACTGTATGTTGAGTATCAGAATTGGTATTTGAAAAGCAAATGCTGACTTGGTGCATCCCCACTGACAACAGTTCAGACTTGTACCTACACTTGTTTTCCTCAAAACTGAGAGATATATTATGACAGTAATTCAGCATTACAGGAGCTGGTGGACATATTTCTTTCCCTAAGAGAGCCAGCGTAGCCATTTTTTCCTGCCTCAAATAACACACATTATCCACATCCAGACTCCCATCTCGACAGAGACATTAGGTCCATATCAATCATCTCATGTCACTTTTTCTTTGGAGGGGAAAAGCAAATAATTATATTTCCCCTCAAATACTGAACTCTTCCTTTAAGACACCTTTTGAGGCAATAGGATGGCCTTTTAGAGATAGGTGCGCTGGAGCTTCTGTATATCTTGATGGATTACACTGCAACACACTTGTCAGTTCTGTGTATCCTGATCCTCGCTGCCTCTGCGGCGTGTTCTCTTAGTAACAGTATAATCACGCTGTAGCAACATGGTAGTTTTGGCATAAAGCACAAGAAGAGAAGAATCACAGCAGGTATTCAGTTCAGGCTGGTCTTAATGAAGATTATTTAAAAGGCACATGATGACAGGAGTTTGATGGTGATGAATAGGACAGGAAATTAAAACAGAATGCCATTATGAAAAGAACAACCGCCCTTCTTCCAAAAGCAGCATCGTAAGGGATCAGACCCTTTATTTCTGTGACCTCTCCCAGTGTTAATGCCATTAGACCGAGAAATTCTTGAACCCGCAAACAATGCCGAGTAATCCTGGTTAGGGTTTGGCCAAAGAGGTTTTATTTCTTTCTGTACTCAAGGGGTGCTTGTCTTTTGATACCAGCGTCTCACTCACTCTGTTTCCCTTCTTCTTTTTATTTCTCTTGTTCTCTTTGTAGTTCGTTTCCTTGTTGTTCGCTGCACCTTTTCCCTTCTCTCCAAAAGCATAAATATCCTGCTAGCAGCCCTGCAATCCTTTGTGTCCTATCTCTGCCCTGCCTCACTTATGTGCTGCCTTGTAAAATAAAATATTATAGACTGCCATGGTAAAATGACATTAGGGTGCAATGATAAATGTCTAGCATAAAGCTCCGAACATGTCACATAAATGACAGAATTTGTTTAATGTGATATGAAATATGCTTAGGATGCAAGGGTGTTTAAGTTCCTTCGGGAAGCTGGCTTGGCATGCAAGTAGTAGAGTTGCGTGCATAAAGTCATAATGATGAGTGAGGCAACTGTGTGCATGTGTGTGTGTGTGCTTAAACCCCTCCTTTCTCGTGCTCAGTGCCAACCCTGTCGCTAACGCAGCAGCCCTCTGCATTATTTATCCCCACAGCAGTACAACCACTTTTACTGCTGCCACACAGCGGAGAAAGTGCACACCTTGCAAGACCTTTTTTATAAACTTCACTCCTTTCTTCCTCTCCCAGTAAGCCATAAGGATAAAGCACCTTTTTCCTTCATCTCTCCTTCTACCCTCGAGCTCCCTTTATGCTTTGTTTTTATCATAAAACGCCATCTAAATTCACTTATAATGGATATTGATTTGTCAAACAATAACAGCAGATCATTATAGACAGTTTGTGCAAAAGCTCCATAACCTTGAAAGTTGGAGGTGCTTCATGAGAGCTGATTAAACTGGTTGGCTTGTGCTTAACATTTCAATTTACTCTTCGGTGCTTTTCACTTTATATTCCACCTGCCAGCAAAGCAAATGGGACGAATAAGAAAAGTGTCTTATTGCCTCCTTATACTGTAATGGAAAAATAAAAGAGGGTTGACAGTGGAATGTCATCCTAACTAAATAAATAAATAACAATGAATACAGCTCTTCCTTCCTTAGTTTTGTGGAAGGGAATTTCATAGTAAAGCTGCATAAACAATACAACTGACAGAAAAGTAATAGCAAAGTCAGCATCCAATAGCTGATGAATAAGCACTTCAGGAAGCTACATCCAATCTCAAACAGACCATAATATTACAAATGCAAAGGAGTCATCATCTGGTCTTTCTGTTTATCGATTTTCAACAGAAAATGGCTCGTCTGCATCACAGAATCTATTCAAATAATGGAAAAAAACCTTGAGCAAGGGCCAGCATAGGTAATATGGCAAAACACTTACTTTTAGTAGATAGCTTTGCTGTGTCACTTATGCTAAAAGTAAGATATTTAAATATTGCAGGTTCACCTCAGGGTATGTTGATAGTTTGGACACCACGTGGGCAGAAGCAGATAAGAAAGAAGCCAATGGCATTAGAGCAAAAAAGAAGAAAACAGAACATATTCTTTTTACAGCGTAAATGTGCCATTTTCCTTTTCTTTTTTTTTTTTGACTTGGCATCGTGTCAGCAAGCCATTTGCAAAGCTGAGATAACAAAATAGAATTGTATGGAAGAAAAGAAGATGAATTTAGACTAGAAGGGGTGTGTGACAGTCCAACATGAGGAGCAGCCACTTGACTTCAGTCAAGGTCACAAATTTAAAGACACCCCTCCAGCCAGAATTTCTCAAGTACAATGTTTTACCTGCATATACTGTGACTTTACAAGTTTTATGCAATCCTGTAACAGCCTGTATGTAAAGCATGAAACTACTTAAAACACCACCACTATGGTATGAGCTCTGCTGCTTAAAAAATAGTAGAGACAGTGGTTGTGATAGAACTGCTGTATTGGTATTCATTATATTCCACTGGCATACCTGATCAACTTGTCGATGCTATGAATGCATATTTACTAGGCTCTGCATTACACAGGAGCATGTTTAAGAGTGTAATTTGTTGGTGGTTAGTGTTAACAAGTGACCTTTCATCATGACAGGAATAGACACTAATGGCCATGTCATCTTTGGCTTCTTCTCTGTGGGAGGCGTTGCACTGCAAATAGGCAAGGTCATGCCATGTTTGCAGCTCTGGTCTTCCAGACATTCACACTTGCAGCTGTGAATACTAATGAGATGTGTTGTGCTGGTCAAAAGGCATTTTAATTGGCAGCCCAAATGTGCGCGCTCTCACTCACAGGTTGGCTCTCAGACCTCTGGCTTGAATAGAGGAAAAACTAATGCGATATCAGCAGCAACTGAGATCAACTGAGCACTGACAATTTGTACACTACACTGACTCGTGTAAGTGTAGCAGAAGCAACGCAGGGTATAAAGTTAAACTAGCATTCATTATTTTTAATGCAGTTCCTCTAAATGTATTACATGAACACAGTTTAAACAACACTAAGTAAAAAAACATTAATTAATTTTTCATGTGCATCCAAATCTGCCGATATAGAAGCTTCAACATTATATGTAGTAAACTGAGACATTTCCATATTAAATATTACATGTGATCAATAATGATACTAGATGTTCGGGATAAATAAAAATCTTTGATAAAACAGTATTGCACACTAACTACATCAAACATGCTTTGATATCACTGATGGCATGCTGTGTAGTCTTGTGTTGTTTTGCCTTTGTTTCTCACCTGTCTGGTTTGCATTTTAAAGCACAAGTCTGCAAATATGTCTATAATGTGTCTATGCAGGGACATAGATATTCCCAGGTAGCTGGAAAAGATGAGA
This sequence comes from Rhamphochromis longiceps, assembly GCF_057381845.1. Classification (NCBI taxonomy): domain Eukaryota; kingdom Metazoa; phylum Chordata; class Actinopteri; order Cichliformes; family Cichlidae; genus Rhamphochromis; species Rhamphochromis longiceps. The sequence continues at coordinate 31,973,312 of NC_140560.1, read as the reverse complement.
GACCAGAAAAACAGTGGGGAAAAACGGCGTGATCGCTTTGATTTTGTGCAAAAACCTATTGTTTTGCAAAGACGACAGCTAGTCAGACATGCCTCAATCATCAGCATAAATGATTACAGCACTATACAGAAGTCACTGATTGCAAAAGCAATGACCAATGCATCGATTTTAACTCTGCTGCTGCTCCGTGTACTAAAATGGCCCATTTATAATCATGACATGTCCGACAAAATCAGCCTACACGTACACATGTATCAAAAACTATGATTGTGCGGTGAATATCCCATTCAGATCTGTAACAGCTGCAGAGTCGTAAACTGAATGCGCTGCATTGCTAGCGTTGGCTTCTTTTCTCTGTCTTATACGTGTCTTGCTTAAAGGGGCGTGGTCAGCTGGAGTTCCCGTTCCATTCAAAACTACAAACACTGAAACAGATCGTTTGGAACAGAGCTAAGAATCTGGTGTATGCAAGCACAATACAAAAACACATCTGCAGGGTAATCCCATCTGAAACTTGAAGTACACTTTCTGGGAATGTGTGAGGCTTTCAAGTTAAATATGTGAGCGTTGACGTAATATTTGCCAAAGGACCCTTGTGCAAGATACAGAACTCCAAGTTGCTCTGTGATGTGTTAACCCTATATTAAAACTGTTAATAAATTAAGACTATCTCGACTGGCACCAACCTTGGAAAAGGTGTCATTGCCATGCTCATTACAGACAGCTTTCTCCAAAGAGCAACTGTGACAAACTTCCGAAAGCAGCGATAGTTAATAATTGATCTACTTGCCTTTTCACTGTTGCTAATTAAATGTTAAATGAGAACTGATAATCCTATTCTCCTTAAGACATTTGTCATGCAGAGCAATGGTTTCTGTGCTATTTTACATTTCTGGTTTCTAGACAGGTTTGAGAAGTCATTACCTTCGACCATGTGACATCTCTGCTTGAAGTGGCAGTTCAGCGAGGAAGTGACAAAGACGGGGGACATGCAGGCAGGGTCAGTAGCGAGGATTTGCAAAATAACAGAACCCCTCTGTCAAGGATTTGTCAGGGTCTTTGTCATCAAGTGGCTGAAGAGGAGCCTTTCTGTCTGGTTGAGGTCTAATGAGATGTTGACCCGACCCTGGTCCTGTCTGTCAAACATCATCAGTCTTGACAAAAAGAGGCAAAGAAGGGCAAGCAGTGTCCCCCTGAATGCAATTCGCTCCTATAAAAAAATCCAGAGATAGAGATGTTGACAATCAGGCAACAACTGCATTTTTTAAAGAAAATATTCAGTTCAAACTGTGCTTTCGTCACTTGCACACACAAATGTGTATCGGAATAGCAAATAACTGTTGGGTAATTACACTTAATGGTACAGGCCCCCACCAATTAGCTAGTGAGGGTTAAATGGAACACTTCAGTCTCTGGAGGGTTTAGACAGCTGCGTAAATGAAGTTCATCTGAGGCATCATTAGAAAATGCTTTCATTCAGGAAAAATGGTGGTGATGTGATGCATGTCAACACACGGTTTCTGCTAATGAAACCAAGTTCATTGCTGTGAAGTTGTCTCGGAGCTGACTGGTATAGCGATTATCCCGGCTTTACCAAGACGTTCGCACTAGCGCAGAACGATACCTGAAAAACCCTGACGCATCTTGTACCTGCAAATGAAGAATGATAGTGCCATGAATATTTATCTGCTGTCCTCGTCACAATACTCCAGGGATTTTCTCTGTCATTTGTTTCGTGCACATACATATGCATCTAGAGCACCTCTGTTTTGCAGAGGTGAATGAACCTCTAATGTGGTACTTCATATTCTTCCGAAGCGCACCACCTCTTTGGCAGTGTGTCATCAGGTAGTCGATCAATCATGTCTGTAAACCATCCATGAGAGGGCCAGTGTCAATAAAGGAGGAGGAGCATGAAATGAAAAACCCATCTCAAAAACACAGCAGCAGTGAAAAACCAACTATTACCCATGCACTTTAACCCCCCCCCCCCCCCTTTTTTTTTTACAGCAACATAAAATATCAACATCAGACCCTCAAAACTGAAGATTTAGGTTCTCAGCTCTGAATTTTTAACCAGTCCTGAATAGGGAGCGCTGTTTGTGTGGGAGAGGCTGTGGTTAATAATAACTCCAACCAATAGTAACAACCTTGTTAACCCATAATACTGCGCAGTCAAAAAATAATATGGTACTTTTTAGTAAGAGGCATGAATCCCACATTTTTGTCTGCTGAATTGCCTCTTGAGGAGTCACAATCAACATTTCTCCCTCCATCGACATTGAGGAGACAGCTGCTTTTAACAAATCCCCTCTTAAAATAAAAGGAGAGAGGGTTGAGATGAAAAATGTTCCCATTTTTACGTGTTATTGATCAATATGAAACAGCTGTGGAACCGTAGAGTTAGACACACCTATGTATACCTGGGTATGCTACCATATACTTCAGTCTTTACAGTAATGTATGTTCAATACTACATTTGTCATAATTTGGCTGTGTGAAAGCAGGGAAGGACCCAAACGCAGACTTCTCAGAGTAAAGTAAACTGAAAAACAGAGCTTTATTTGCTAAATGGCAAAATAGTACAAAACTATACTGGGAATAAATAAGAAAACAAAACATACGGATAAGGACACAGAGAAACACACAACTATGAGTGAGATCGCGACACTGGAAAGACGAATACAAAGGGCTTAAATGACGAGGGAACAGGAAACACATGGGGAACACAACTGGGTCAAATTACACTCAACGAGACAGAGGACATAAAGCTAAACATAACACACGAGACGAGGTACCTTCAAAGTAAGAGAAGCAAAGCAAAACATGGCGCACACACACAGGAGACTACTAAATCAAAACAGGAAGTAATGGGAACAAACACACAGAGGCGCAGACAGACCCAGAGGCACGATCTGATATCGTCGTGTTGGTGTTGTTCCCAGATCTACATAGTAAATGTTGTTCCAGGATCAACATTGCAAGTGACCAATCAGAATGTTGTGACGTCATACTTTTGCAACTTTGGGAAAAACTGCCATAAAACAAAAAACTGTTCTTAAGCTGCGAGAAACCGCCTTTGTCCGCCGATCAACGGACCCTGACCCTAACCCTTTAATAAACGCTAAGCAGAATTGATATTGTCCTTGCAACATTGGAATTTCATAAATGCACGAATGGCTTGGCGTGCCAAAGAATAACGTCACAAGAATGTGATTGGTCACTTGCAATGTTGATCCTGGAACAACATTTACTATGTTGTTCCAGGAATAACACCAACACGACGATATCAGATCATCCGACACAGAGACATGACTGACTGGGGAAACATGGATAAGCATGGCAGGCAGGGGGAAACAGAATGAAACATGAGGAGGAAACAAGACACAAGAACTCACACAACCTATATAAACACAGACACACAGAGAAAGACACCGAGGGCAAAGACACAAGAAGAAAATACTAAAAAAAATTAAGGAACTAAACAGGGAATATAAGAAACTAACAGCAGAATAACTAAAGACTACTAATGAACCAGAACACAACCCATAATACAAAATACCACAAGAATACAAGAAAACACAAACTGCTGGACCAAAAGGACCCAGAACCATGAAATTTTACTGTTTCAGCCACTGATGTTAATAAAGTCCCTACAAGGTGTTTAAACTATCTCTCAGGTTTTGAAGGTCAGCGTTAGGAAGTATGGGGTAACATTATCTGTGTCTGAGTGTTATCTGGAGATTTGCATATGACCATAGATTTCAGCTGATAATCAAAAGGATTCTCATTATCTCAACCGTTTCCAAATTGTGAACAAATATCAGTGTGGGAGTTAGAACACTAAACTCTTGAGGATTCGCTGTGATGTAAAAATCAAGCGGCACTCGTATAATATGTGTGATGTTGCTCACTTATAACAAGATTAGGGCTTGTTAGCAAACCCAGTTCAACCACAACCTGCTTTATGGCCTCTGCTCATTTTTGTTTTACTCATCTGCAGCTTTTTCATGGGCAGCTTGTAACGGCACAAAGAGAGTGTGGGAACGTCATAACAAGCACCCTCTTTTCCACTTTACACCTTTATTAGAAAAGCATTTTCACAATATAAGCATGTGTAAGTTACAAAGTTAAACCAGTGTACTTTATTAAAGTAGCCCATTATTATAGCTTATATTGTTCTGGGTTTGCCAATACTATTTGAGACAAGTGTTTAATATTTAAGGCTTTGTTATAGTTTTAAAGACTGCAGTCAGTGGTGCTGTTGCATTGTACTAAATCACAGTGTGAGGTGTTTGTGATATTGATGGGTATATTTTTTATTTTGCTGATTAGGGTTCAGGGAACAGTGGTGCTCCTGATTTATTAAACTGTTTCATTCTGTCACTTCCTTTCAATCAGCTTCGAAGTTGATGGTCGTTACAGTGATTGCGATTCATCACATCAAATCGATCATTGCTTGTGTTACACACAAACTAACACACATTGTTACTCAAATAAGCTGCAATTTTAACTCAGCCTATTACTCATAAATGCCTTGTAGCCATTAGTTGGTTTTTGATGAACGGGAGGGGGCACAGAGAGATATTAGTGAAGGGCGAAGCTGTTGTCCACATACAGTAATTAGGAATGTGACTTTGTTTTGTTTATTCTCCCTCCCTGTGCACACACACATGAAAGGAGTAAAAAGTTTGTGAGACATATTCTCTGAAGCCCTGTTCAAGTCCAGGCCGAACGCTCTCTGCTTTTAAGTGATTATGTAGAACATTGCCTTTGGATTCGTGCGTGTTGCGTGTTTCTGTGGGCTCTGCTATATTTTTGGCTTTAGCAAATTAGAGCTGTGAACAACTGTCCTGTAGAAAGAAAGGTAGATGATGTGGAAATGAGGGGAAGTGCCCCTCTAGCAGGATGTGTTTAATGCCAAGGCTGACCTTCACGTAGACATATTAAACAACAACGTTTTAACTGTCAGTGTTGTGTTTCTGTGTGTGCACTATGGAAAAAAAATACAATTTGACCAAACACTGCGCACAAAAGAACAGCTTAAAAATAATGAAAACGGGATGCTTAATTATTTAGTTTTGTTTATATTTATTCCAGGACAAACCTCTGCATTTCAGTCAGGATTGTTGCATGTTCATTCTCATTCCTTGTGCAGTTTTCCTTATTGTGATCAAGATTTTCCAATTTTTTCCCCCTATTCTCACAGGTTTGCTATAGATTGTGTATGGTGTATATATGATACTGCTTCCTAAAGCCTTGAACATACTGGAAGTGGATTGTGGTGATGTTGCAACCAAAGTTTATAGAAAGTGAATAATATTTGCCGACTTCAAGTGACTACAGGCGAAATAACTGCTGCCAATGCAAAGTGGGCAGGACCTGCAGTAAACTTTAAGGCGAGCACCTGAAGAAACTACTAAAGTAAAGAATACTGTTGATTGACATATAACCTCCTAGTAAAGACATTAGAGGGTCACCTAGGCAACCAGAGCTGAGAATATCACAAGTGGCAGATTCAAAGTGATACGCGGCAAGCAAATCACTTCCAGTGTGTACACGGCTTAGATGTCAGCATTGTACCCTCGATGCTTGAGTTCTCAATCACCTGAAAATGCTTTCCTGTGTCATTTTGGTCGGGGTGTTGCTGGGCAACCTTAGCTTCATACGCCACACAACATCTATATCTATTCTCTTGTCCTTGTCTCGTGTGGAGACAGATGCTTTGTTTTATATTAGTGTAGATTTTCTCATAATTCTTCATTTCCCGAGGGAAAATTTACACCTCCTCCGTGACATCCTCTTATAAGGCACAAATCCTTGTACTGTAGTGGAAAATGTTATATTTGATGAAATTCGGGCAACATACCCATTGAGCGGTCACTTCCAGCTCCATCACTCATAATAGCGTGTTTGTGTATGAATTTGTCATCTAATATTGTTGCCATTTTTGTGCTTTTGGTGTACTTCCTCTGACCCTCACCTCAGCAATCATAAGATAAGATAACCTTTATTAGTCCCACACGTGGGAAATTTGTTCAATCAACATTTTGCCTGTATAAAGCTCGGCAGCTAGAGCGTAAATATAAAAAAATCTGGTTTAACTGTTGATTCAGAAATCTATAAATACCACGTACTTCAGTATAAAGACTCCATCAGCAAGGCCAAACAAAGCTTCTACTCTGGTATTATCAGTTCTTATGAGGGTACAAGGACTCTGTTTTCAGTTCTCAACAAGCTAATTCAACCCCCCAACGCTTTACCACCACACATCTATTCCTCTGAATCCTGCAACTCCTTGATGCTGTTCTGGACTACGAAAATCAATAAACATCCACCAGCAACTCAGATCAAATGTTGTGTCTACGCCCTCTCCAGAACCTTTTCTCCTTTTTGAGCCGTTTTCCACTTTTCATCTGATTTATCTGATATTTCTGATATTTCCGAGTTCATATGTAAATCAAAGCCTGCCACATGTCATCTTGACCCCATGCCCACGGGGCTTGTGAAATCCTGCCTCTCTTCTTTACTCCCACTCATCTCTGCTATCATTCACTCTTCTCTCACCACCGGTATCGTTCCCTCCTTATTCAAGACTGCTCTAGTCACTCCTATACTGAAAAAAACCTTCTTTAGATCCTAACAACTTTAACAACCTCTGTCCGATTTCCAATTTAACCTTCATTTCTAAGATACTCGAAAAAGTGGTTGCACCTCAACTTCATTTACACCTGGTTAATAATAACAGTATCTACGAGAGATTTCAATCTGGTTTTCGCTCATGTCACAGTCCAGAAACTGCTTTACTTAAAGTCACTAACGATCTTCTAATCGGAGCTGACTCTGGTCTTCTCACCATTCTCGTCCTTTTAGATCTGAGTTCAGCCTTTGACACCATTTCTCACTCTGTACTTCTAAGCAGACTTTCCTCTCTCGGTATCTCTGACACACCCCTCGCCTCGTTCCAATCATATCTCCTCGACCGTTCCCAGTTTATTCAACTAAGATCATCCCACTCTCGTCTATTCCCCGTCTCCTCTGGTGTACCTCAAGGCTCAGTTTTAGGCCCTCTTCTCTTCATGATATACATCCTCCCTCTAGGTACCATTTTCCGCAAATTTGATCTTCAGTTTCACTGTTTTGCTGATGACACCCAGTTATATCTCTCTTGCAAACCTGATTCCTCCCTCCCACCTTCCTCCCTTTCAGAATGTCTAAGTGAGTTAAAATCCTGGTTTAGCTCTAATTTTCTAAAGCTCAATGAGGATAAAACTGAGATCCTCCTTATTGGCACCAAATCCAACCTTTTGAAGGCGAACCATTTCTCACTCACCATCGATAACTCCACAGTTTTCCCTTCTCCTCAGGTTAAGAGCCTTGGTGTCATCCTAGACAGTTCACTTTCCTATAAATCTCACATCAATAATCTCACCCGTTCTGCCTACATCCATCTACGCAACATTAACAGATTGCTTCCTTCTCTTTCCACCCAGTCTACGTCCATTCTTGTCCACAGTCTTGTTACCTCCCGTATTGACTACTGCAATTCTCTTCTGCATGGTCTCCCCCAAAAATCCCTCCATAAGCTTCAACTGGTTCAGAACTCTGCTGCTCGCATTATCACCAGAACCCCCTCCTACCAGCACATCACCCCTGTTCTTCAGGAACTTCACTGGCTCCCTGTGAAATTCCGGATAATATTCAAACTTCTTCTGCTCACCTTCAAGGCCCTTCATAACCTCGCTCCTCCTTACCTTTCTGACCTGTTAACCACTACCTGTTCTGCCCGTTCACTTTGATCTTCTTCTTCTATCCAGCTTGCTGTACCTTCCTTCCGCCTCACCACCATGGGAAGCAGAGCTTTCAGCTGCTCTGCTCCCAGGCTGTGGAGCTCTCTGCCCCCAAAAGTGTTTTATCCTACTGTAAAGTGTCCTTGGGTGACTTGAAAGGCCCTCATAAGTAAAATTTATTATTATTATTATTATTATTATTATAATGTTTGATACCGAGCAATTTTTTGATTTTAAACATAGTGTTTGAATAAAAACAGGAACTGATAGAAGTTCAGCAGCACAATATTTTATCATTTAGACGCACCAAACTGCAAACAATAATAGTATTTTACCAAAAGCAATATAGATGCTGTCAAACCATATCCATCTGAAAATCCAAAGGAAAGCACAAAAGCAGAAATGTATTATTAATTCCACTGCTTATTCCCTAGCGCAGTGAATGTAGCACCTGTTGTATTCCACCTTGTGTAAGCAAAGGTGATTTACACTTACACTGGTTCATGTTCATAAAAGCAGCCGTGGAACATGTTTACGTGCACGTGCAAAATGACAACATGTCACAGTAGACCGACTTGCTCCAAATAGGGAGATAATGTGCACAGATGTGTAGTGACAGTGTCATAACTGTGCATATCATAAGAGGGAGAACCAAGCTGAAACCTTTATAGATTCATATTGAAATACATAATAATTGACAACTCAGAGGGAAACATTAGGCTCATGAAAAATCGAATCGCAGCTCGTTATCATTCTATAGATATATATTTAATTGCTAAATTGATGCCTTTGGTGTGAAATAAATCCACTTTTAAATTAGACCCTTCGGTTTGCCGCCAAATGTCTCTACTTCAGTGATATTTTTATAGTCTGAGGTCTCTGTATCATCATCAATAAATCGTAAGTCATCACTTCTCTCTGTCTTCGCTTAGGTGTTCACCAGATATGGGAAGTGCTATATGTTCAACGCAGCAGAGGAGGGGAAGACGCTGCGCACCACCATGAAGGGAGGGACTGGAAATGGCCTGGAGATCATGCTCGACATCCAGCAAGATGAATACCTGCCTGTATGGGGTGACACAGGTAGGCCTGGAAACATGCTCACCATGATGTTCAAAAATAAGTTCATTACTGATTGATTTCCCTTTCAGTACCAGGTTAAAAACAAGACCACTATAGTTAAACGGGGCGATTTCAAATGAAGGATTCATTTTGTTCTCTGCTTTTTTTCTTCACTTGTAGCTTTTTGCTTGATTATATCAGAATCAGAATCAGAATACTTTATTGATCCCTGGGGGAAATTATTTTTTGTTACAGTGCTCCATTTTAAACCAACAACAATATGATCCATGCAACAGCAATATTTAGTTACTTTGACTGATTTGTACCTCTTTCCTTGATGTGATTGCATCCAGGATGCTGTATGAACTCGTGCAACACTTGCACTTTAGATTCATCCACCTATGAGTCAGTCATTCCTGGTTTTGGTAAAAGCTTGTTTTCGTGTTCTTTTTTTCAATACCTCAAAAACTGTGTTGTTCTAAGCTTCAGCGTTAGCATGCAATATTTCATAAAATGCATTTTACACTGCTTACAAAACATTATTCTATTCCACTCAAACAAGTGGATTTCTTGAGAGTCCACTTGTTTCAGTCAACTCTCAAAGTTATTTCTTTCTTTCCATCGTTTATTTATTTGTCTGTCTGTGTTATGGGGATATTTTAACTGATCTCTTGCAAAGTGAATCTCAGATGGTAAAAATCATTGCAATGTTTAAAAAGCTATTTCCCTAGTTGTAGCCCAAACTGATCCTTTGGGCTGATGGTATTTTTTTTTATTCACTTTATTTACTTTAGACATAATAAATAAAAAAGCAATTTGTGTTTTTTTTGTTTTGTTTCTCCTGATGAAATCTCTTTAGGGACAGATTCATACCGAAAAATTCCAAATCAAAGTTTTAGAAAACTGAATGTGAAATTTTAAAATGCATGAGATGACAGTCATCAGTTTTTTTTTTAATCCAAACAACTATAAATCTCTTCTTGTTTATACTTGTAAATCAGATGAAAAATGTTATTACCATTCCTGTCTTTTTAAAAAGTAAAAAGTATTGCACTGTATTGAGCTCAATACCCAAGGATTTAATTGAATAGAAGACTTATTTATATAGCTTTTCTAGCCCACATCAAGCACTTCTTGTTGCACGACTGCTGTTGTATTCTCTTTGAGAAAGGCTCTAAGCAAATTTCTCAGGATATTTTCATTTGATGCATCTTCATTTATGCCCAACTGTGGGCATATTTTTCCTTTCAGAATGTAGACGTCTTACAGATCATAATACATATTCAAACTCTTTTCAACTCAAACACTAAAATAGTGGAGCTTTAAATTATCCTATTTAGTGAGATACATGTAAATATCTTATTTTTGATGCAGGGTGACTGTTTAAGGGAGGCTTGTTTTGTAAGCAGTGCCATATTGTAGCACATTGAATGACCAGCTCACGGCTAAAACAAGTGGAAGGGTAGACAGGGGAGTTCACAGCAGCTAGCCAAGCAATGCACAGCTCTGCAGATGGGCATTAGTTTTGGATATTAAAAAACTATCATCAGAAACTCCACGTCCTCTTACTCCTTATCTCGTTCTATTTACACTGGGTTTTGTAGGATTCCACCCAAACCTCCTTTAGGTTTTAATTCAGTTTGAACATGCTGTACTTCTGCCACCACCCTGACAGCATGTGGAACTCCTTCTCCCAGCAGGCTCCAGTTTTCAGTGCCCTTGTTTATCCCCTTGTGGTTTAATTAGCCTGGATGCACTGAGTCAGCCTCAGCATGGAGCATGCTGCTTCCTCAACTGAGCCAGGTCTCTGTGCTGTCCAGACATGATGGCAACATGCTGCACAGGCCCTAATTCCACATCTCCTCCCACCAGTTATCTTTTTCTCCATCCAGACAACCCACCTTCTTTCCTCCCATGGCTTCCTCTACTGTCCATCATCCAGAAGTGCAGCAGTTGGGTCTCTGGGGTTCTATTAGCACACTACAGTATCCAGGATGCTGCAGGGCAACCATGATAGTCCTCACTTTATCATGACGGACAAACATCACAAGAAATGTGTTTCATTCTGTGAAAAATGAACAAGACAGATATAACTTTGAGAGGTGGGAGAAAACAGATGGCCTGTTGCCTGGAAACGCAGCTTTCTTCTCGCCATGTTACTGACCAAACTGCTCAGTGAAGGAAATCATAAATGGACAGGATCTGTCTGTTTTTCCTATCCATACTGCTGCCTGCAAAATGAGTCCTCAGCCAGATTTTAAATAGTTAAATTCTCACCAGGAAATTAATTAGAGTAATTAGGACACCATTGTGGTTCATGAGCAAGCATTTTTTGTTCTTTCCTCTTATATTCAGCAGGTAAAGTAAGTATGGATCACTGGTTTTCAAAGTAAATATATTTCTTAATATGCAGTTGACATGAAATTCTCACCAGATGTTGGTAACAACCCATCCAGTCCACACATGGAAAGAAAATATCAAACCATAAATGTGGATAAATTCAGTTTTGTAACACAGGGAAAAAGTATTGAACATATGAAGAAGGGAGGTGCAGGAAGGCATGGAAGCTCATGACACCAGCTAAAATCTATCACTGATAGATTTTAGCTGGTGTGAAATCTATCAATGCTTACACTTAGTGCAAATTAATACCAGCTGGTTTAGTCCCACCTGATGGCATATAAAAAGGTGTCTCATTACCAAGGTGTCACACAAGAAACACATCAGGATGGATAAAACCAAGCTCACTCAAGACTTTTGCAACCTTATTGCTGCAAAACACGCTGATGGCATTGGTTACAGCAAGCATTTCTATTGAAGGTTCCAATGAGCACTGCTGGAGCCATAATCAGGAAGTGGAAAGAAGATCATTTCGCCATGAACCAGCCGTTAACGGTGGGCCAATCGCAAGATTTCAGGCAGAGGAGTGAAAAGATCAGATGACTAAATGCACTGAGTCGCAATGGCTGAGTGCATTTGAAGAAAAGGGATGTTGAAGCATGTTTGCTGAACAACAATTAGAAAGACCTGTGAAATACTGGGAAATATAGTCTGGTCCCAGGACCAGACCAAACACGAGCTCGTTGGATGCCATAATACAAGTCCATGTTTGGAGGTAAAAAGGCACCATATTTCCCCCCCAAAAACACCATACCAACAGTGAAGGTTAGAGGTGAAAACATTATGGTGTGGGGATGTTTATCACATGGCCCTGGCACACTTTATATATTTGAAGGAATCTTCTACCATCTACCAGGATGATGAAGATTAAATCAGGGTGGGTGATTCAGCAAGACAATGATCCCAAACACACAGCCAAGGAAACTGTGAATTGGTTTCAGAGCAAGAAAATAAGTCTGCAAGATTGGCCTGAACTGAATCTAATTGAAAGTCTTTGGAAAGAACTGAAGCTCACAGTTCATAGAAGGAGCCCACAGAACCTTCGGGATTTAAAGACTGCTTGTATGGAAGAATGGGCTAAAATCAGACCTGGACAATGCATGCCATTAGTTTTAACATATAGGACCTGTCTTGAAGCTGTCATTGCAACAAATGCTTGTGTACAAGGTGTTAAATACATTTCAGTACCCTGTACATCAGTGAGCAAATTTGTCAATGTAAGGAGGGAAGGAACTGGATTATTAAGTAAATATTTTTGCTTTGGCTGTTTTAAGAGCACTCTAGTACTACATTAAACCTCTGAAAATTTCATAATACCTAGAGTTCATCCGTTTTTCCATTTAAAGTCAGCAAGCAGTCTTTATGCACTCAGCACCCTGTCCATTCAATAGCACAACAGTGTTTGTAGAATAATGAAAAGCTCCTCAGACACATTACAGGCAAAGCCGCAAACTGTGATGACACTGAAGTCCAGTCCTTTCTTATATCAGATATATTTGTGTTTTCATCATCATCACAGAGGATTGCTTTTAAGATAAAGTCAGCCCTTGTGTAAAAAAAATAGGCTGTTCTAAACAGCCAGTTGTATTGTGCTCTGGTTGAAGGGATGCAGATTGTAAGAGATTTGCAAAGAATCACAGAGTCAGGAGTTTCTGTCTTCTTCTGTTGTCTATTTTCCCTCTGTTTGCCATTCATCTTATCAGATTTTAGCTTCCATCATATGTGGCAAACAGGAAAGTGCAACCCAAACAAGCCTCAGAGTCCGCCGTTAAAATCGTGCCTTGTCTGTACATTTTCTGTCTGCCGTTAGGAAATGAAAGCGATGGTGAAAACACTGAGAAAGGGAGCAGGTTTTTTTTATTTCAGCAGCAGGTTAAGCCAAGTGCAAGTGGAATTGGAAAGTCCTTGATCCTTTTATCTTTACTTTTTGTATCTTTTCCTTTTGTGATGTCAGTGTGATGTTCTCATGTGCAATCTTTTGTGTGTGGGGTTTTTTTTCTTGGATATTTAGACTGCATCTTTGATTGAACTGTATTGTTTCTTAAATTGATGAGGGGAAAAAACACAAGGGATCAGTTTAATTTTTAATTAATCTGCCATCCAAATATTATGTTTAGTTGGGTATTTTTACAGGATTGTGGGTCAAAAAAATCTTTCTTCACATCTTAGCTACAGTAGCATAGGTGGCACATCTGAATGCTTTGCTCATTTGCTGCTTTTTGCTGTTTCATTCAGTCTGCTTGGAAACTATTATTACTCTTCATGTCAAGATTTTGCAAAGCCAGCATTTTAGCTCTGTATGATTTGGGATAGGCCTCCATACCTTGGAGGGCCTGAGATGTCCCTAGAGAGGTGGCGTCTGATACCCGACCTGACATATAGACACAGTACATCCATTCCCACCTTCATGCTCTCATATGCAATTACTCAGCACTCACCCAACGTGGAGACAGACATAAATAGACACTGTACACACGATCACACTCCCCAAGCGTACTCTATACCCCAGGTCTAGGTACCCTTGCCCCTGGAGGGGGAAACTGCATCCAGACCCAGGTAGTGTTACCCTTTTCCCTGGGGTGGAGAGAAGCAGACCGCCCCGACTCCGCAGCAGCAGGGAGGCTCCACATTCCAGACCCCAATCGGACGGCCAACTCCTCCTCCCACACACATACATCAACTCCTTGATGTATGTGTGTTTTAAGGTGCATATAAAACCCAGGAGGGCATGGAGCTACCTGCCAGAGAGCAGCAGCGCATAGCCCCTCATGATAGCCCTCAATGTCCATCCGACATTTGTGCTCCACTAGCTTCCTTATTTATTTATTTTAAAGATAAAACCTTATTGTAGTGGTTTACACATTTGTTTGGCAAGCAAAAGGTTGCTGGTTCATTTCCATTTAGAGATACAAATTCTCTTCTGGGTTGTGTCAGGAAAGGCAAATCAAACATGCGGAGCTACCCACTGTGACCACCCCTTGTGACAAGAGAGTAACCGAAAGTAGCTTCTTTTTTTAATTTATTTTTTTACAGGTCAGCTTTAAGGTGATTTTTTCCTTCTTTTTCCACTGAGCCATAGTCTCTGGTGGCTTTCTCCATGTTGCACCTTGAGGTAATTTTGTTTCCCTATAAAGAGAAATGGGGTCTTGGCAGTATTTCTGATTGCAAGCAGGCCTATCAGCAATTCAGAATGATTCTAAATTGCTAAATTATGCACTTTGGTAAAGATAAAAGTGTCAGGTTCACACATTGTAAGAATCTGATTGTAATTCTAGAAACAGCTCAATATAGTAATAAGTAAATGAGCCCCAACACAAGCATGTGCACGACTAGGTTAACATCCGCACTGTTTGCACACTACTTTATCATGTTCGGATTACCATCTGTCTCAGTAAGTATGTATTTACTGAAATAAAAGGACACATTTAAATGTTGAACTGATGCTTGATTAGAAGGAAAGAGAGGAAGAAATAGAGCTTATTTGTTTTCATCTGACGATCATACATTTTTTATTGGACCAAGAGGAATGCAAAAAGTCAAGATGATAATAAAAAGAAACAAGCACATCAAATATAAACTGTAGTCAGTCGCTAAGTGTAATACATGAGCATTAATAATAATAATAATAATAATAATAATAATGGATTGCATTTATATAGCGCTTTTCTAGGCACCCAAAGCGCTGTACAATTCCACTATTCATTCACTCTCACATTCACACACTGGTGGAGGCAGCTACAGTTGCAGCCACAACTGCCCTGAGGCAGACTGACAGAAGCGAGGCTGCCATATCGCGCCATCGGCCCCTCTGGTCAACACCAGTAGGCAGTAGGGTAAAGTGTCTTGCCCAAGGACACAACGACCAGGACAGAGAGAGCAGGGGGATGGAACCGGCAACCTTCTGGTTACAGATGAGCTTCCCAGTCCCCTGAGCCACGGTCGCCCCAAGACATTCACATGATTATACAGAGTTTATGAGTGAAGGCTTCTTATATTCACTTTCTTTTGAAATTTTTCTTCCGCTTGCCAGCTGCCAAGTCATTTTTGCTCTCCTACATTACACCCATAATACAGACCTTTTATAAAGCCTGACATGCCCAGTCCTTAATGTGACAAATCCTGTAGAAAGGTGAAATAGAGAGAGGAAGGTGATAGGCCGTGGTAGAACTTTTTCATCATATCTTTTACACACTATTCATGCACCCACAGTCTTGCATGCACAGATCAGTCGATCGTCTTCTTTTGCTTACTTCTCTGTTTGCCCATAGTGAGCTGAAACCTGAAGGGGAATGGAGGTGAAATCAGAACACCACCTGCATTTAAACAGTCAAACAAAGCAAGCAGGATTCAGGTTATGACTGTAGCTTTTGATAGCATCCTAAGTTAGTCCAGCCCTCTGACTGCACAGAGGGCAATATAAGTCAAATGAGTGTGACTGCAGTGATGAAATAGATGGTAACTGCAGATCTGTGATTCTGCTAAAGCTATGGTCATATGTAGCAAACATCATTATTCACGATCCCCTTGATCATCTTTTGATAAGGGAAGATGAACTGATGGGAGCACAAACAAGCACAGCCATTCCCATTTGCTCTGATCTCTTATGCTCACACATGCGCGCACATATGTACTACTAATAACACATTTTCAATCACAGCAAGAGATCATTGTTTCATGTGCTGCATCTTATTCTGTGTAAATTGATGTCTTGTTATGAGAGATAAAGGTCTCGAACAGTCTGATTCTAGTGTCTTACAACTAAGCAACATTCATTTGCAGGACAGTTAGCTTATTTGGTGTTCTTTATCATCATTTATTACCTTCATGCAGTTGCTCTTCACTGCTGGATTTGTTTCTATTAGCTATGTAATGCAAGACAACTGGGTGTGAATAAAAGCTAATGTAAAGTCAAGCTTTTTCCAGCTTGTCATTTGCGTGAATATGCTGCTTTTTGTAGGCTATGTGGGAAGTTAGTGTCTTTTTTTTTTGTCAGGAAAACACAAATCAGCACAAGTATGATGATTAGCTCTTTCCACATTTTATAGACCAACACGTCAACTGAAAAATCGTGGTTAATTGCTAATAAAAATACTGCCATGGCTTGATTCTGAGATATATATGTGTCTGCTTCTGCTAAAATAACATTTTAATCCCCTGTTGGAATAAAATAAAATTGATAGTTGATATGTGAATACTCTGGAAAGGCGAGCTACCTGGTGAGTACTAGAACTGCTGTCTGTGACATCCTGTAGAGACTTTTGATTTGAAGGGAATCTCGGAAGAAATTATGCACACAGTTTGTTAGCTTCGCCTGATGGTGCAGCTGCTGCGATGGGCTACTAAGAGAGGAGCAGACACACTCCCGTGTAAAAAGATCAACCCGAACATGACCATCATTCACAGAGAGCCAGGTCGTTTTCTCATATTTATTAGCTGTCAAATGCGAAAGTCTGCTACTGATCTCAGTGAATGATCGGGTCTTGTCTGCCTGGAAATTTGCAGATTTGGGTAAAATAGGGTGACATGCTGCAGTTTCTGCTCTTCAGAAAAGCAGAAAAATCATCATCAAGTAGACTGTTTTATAACTCTGATATGGAGAGACAGCCTCATTCTTGAGGAAGATTGAGGCTGACTTGACAGTTTTCGAGAGGACAACACCCTCCATCAAGAGGATGAGCCACAGAAGGTCATTGCTGAAAAGGGTGGCTGTTCACAGAGAATGAAAACTTGACTGGAAGAGAAAAATGAAAATATTTAAAAGTCAGTTCAAGAACTTGGGAGAGCTTAACATGCTGTGGACTGCAGCTGGTGTCAGTGAATCAAGAGCCATCACATACCAGCGTCTTCAGGAAAGGGGCTACATCTGTCGCATTCTTAATATCAAGGGACTCCTGAACCAGAGATGACATCAAAACTAAGAAGAAAAAGAGCTGGACTGTTGCTCAGTGGTCCACTGTCCTCTTTTCAGATGAAAGTAAACTTCATTTAGCAATCAAATTCAAATTCAAATTCAAATTTTATTTGTCACGTACACAGTCATACACAGTACGATATGTAGTGAAATGCTTGGACAACTGCTCGTGACCTAAAGGAAAAAAAAGGAAAAGGCTATGAATAAGATAGGAAATAAATATGAAAAATTAAAAAGTGTAAATTTAACTAGGAAGGAATAAAATATAAAAAATTAAGGTTAAAAATGAAATAACTGTACAACACAAATTAGAATGAAGGGTAAATTTAACTGGGAAAGAATAAGATAAAATATATAAATTAAAGTTGAAAATAAAATAACTGTACAACAAATACACAATACACAATATAGAACTATATAAGAATGTATGAAGAAATCTAAATATAAATAAATATATACACAATAACAGCAGCTGTACAAGTATTAACCGGAAATGAAGAATATAGTGACCAGTGTTGTGCAAAAAAACAATGTGTGCAAAAACAATGTCCAGAAAGTCCAGAAAGTCCAGTGTGTGTGTAAGAACTGTATGTGTGGGTCAGTACTGTGTGGTGGTGTGATTGAGAGACCGTATCGCCTGCGGGAAGAAGCTCCTCCTCAGTCTCTCTGTGTTGGTCTTCAGGGAGCGGAATCGCTTTCCTGACCTCAACAGAGAGAACAGTCTGTTGTTGGGATGGCTGAGGTCCTTCACGATCTTCCTGGCCTTGGTCCAGCACCGCCTGCTGTAGATTGAGTGCAGGTCAGGGAGCTCGGAGCGGATGGTGCGCTCAGCTGACCGCACAACCCTCTGTAGAGCTCGTCTGTAGAGCTCGTCTCTCAATCAATATCCTAGAGTCTGGAGGAAGAGTGGAGAGGCCCTGAATCAGGGGTAATTGAAGTCCAGTGTGAAGTTTCCACAGTTTGTGATGCTTTTTGGTGCCATGCCATTTCCTGATGTTGGCAGTGGTTGGTCCACTAGATTTTATCCAGTCCAAAATCAACTTGGCCCTCTAACTGTGGCTCTTCATGCTTCCATCTGCTGACAAGCTTTTGAGAGGTGCAGATTTTCCAGCAAGACTTATCCCCTGCCCCAAGTACCAAAACTACCACTACTATACTGACCACATTATAACTGTGCTTTATTGGCCAGCCAACTCACCTGACCTGAACTACTGTTAAGAGGGAGATGAGTAAGCTGATCTCCTCCATTCCACTGCATGGAATGATTTTTAACAAAGGAGCCCTACTCAGTCTTCGAACGTATAACTGAACATATTTCCAAACACTGGACGAAAATAAAAACTTTTTAATGAATCTTAGGAAACATGATGTGAGCTATGCATCCTGTAAAGAGGACAGAAATAATGACTTTCACTATGACTTTATGTGTCTCACATTATTTTGTAGGAATTTTGGCCCAATTTATTTACAATGTCGCCTAAGTTCTTTGAGGTACATTCAGCTGTGTGTTGCATTGAGGTAACACTGAGTTACCCTCAAGAATTGGTCAAGCAGCAGCAGCATTCGCCTCCCTCCGATGGCGCCTCTGGAAGAAGAGGCCTCATCACCAAAATCCGCCTGTCACGCACACTGGTATTGCTCATTCTTCTCCATAGATCCGAGACCTGGGTCATCCTCAAGCATGACCTCAACAAGCTCGAGGTCTTCCAAACGCGTTGTTGGTGTCAGATTCTCCAAGTGTCCCTTAATGACTGTCTCAGCGACAGTGCAATATGTAGTCAATGTCACCAAAAGCCCTCGATGGAAGAGCTGGTCCAGAAGTGACGACTACAATGGTTTGGCCACATCTGCCGCATGCAAGCAACTATCGCCTGCCATATTGCCTTCTGCTGCAGCAGCGGCCCGCCCACTGGAGAATCAAGCATGACACGCCCAAGAAGACTCGGATCAAGCAAATTGAATGATCTTAAACAACGGTGTCTAATGTGCGAGTCCATCGTTGAACAAGATGGAAACCCTACGGCACTCACAGCGACGTATTGATTTCGTGGACAACCTAGCCTGCTGGCCAATTTTGTCTTTCCAGGCACAAAAGAAAAAACACTGAGTTGATCACTTTTTGTAGAGGTGCTCACACTTGCTGTTGATCAGTTAATCAAGTACATTTCATTAGCAGCACCTGACTGTCACTTATCCCCTTAATTGCTGTGGGAGGAGTAACATTATATTTAGTTTTTCACGGCACTGTATAGAACCCTATGGAAACTTTATTTTCCTCATTTCTGTAGCCCACAAAAAGAAAAATGAGGTAAAACAAGCAATTGAAATATTTTGAAATATTTAATTTTGAAATATTTCATGAATATAAAAATTTACCCATTTTATGCAAAATTAGGGGAACCTGGAAAAAAAAATATATTATTGAGCTACTGCTTGCAGAAATACAATGTAAAAACTTGTTAAATGTCCCTTGGCAAAATAAAAACCAGCAGAGAATATATGCTGCAGTTATTGTTTATGCTGACAGCCTTTGTTTATTTGCTACTCATATAAATACAGTTTTGTCATATATATACGATTAAAAGACATTAGACAGCACACAGTCTCACAGGGTGACATACTCCTTTATTAAATAAAACAGCCAGCATAGTTAGTGTCAGTAGCTCAGGGATGAAATTCTTTGTTTACACTGTTAAGTGCTCATTTTAATGAAGGATTATGTCATCCAGTACAACAGAAGGGCTCTTTAATGGTTTTTAATCGTCTTTGGACAACAGTGGCTAATTATGTGCAGTCTTACAGTGCTAATGGGGCATTTGTTACAGCATTATAACAGTAATAGTATAAAAAAGACATAGTTGGGTATTGTGTTTCTCTTTTAACAAGTCCCACTATAAATAACCATATAAAGACAAATATGCTACACTGAATAATTATTGTTCTGTGACATGTTCTTAAGCAGTGGGGTGAAAAAATAGTTAAAATTATGTAAAGTAATATCAACTAGCTGAAAAATTGTGACTCTATGATAGAGATGCTCATTAAAAAAAAATGTAACTAGACAGACGAGATTTCTCGCATCACTGAATAGTCCAATCTCAGTATATGTGCAGGGGAGGCTTCGAGTTTTCACATTACACATGTTTGTGTTTCCTATTAGATCACACTAGGCTGTCAAGCTGTCAACATGCCAAACCGAAGATTAAAATTAAGCCCTGCAGTTTCCCTCCTTGAGCAGATGAAACCATCGTCAAACTGAATTCGTGTTCAATGATATGCCAAATTTGGATCAAGCATCAGAGGGGGGGAAAAAATCCCCAAAACTCCATATACACTTTTTGATTGACGCTATACTTTTAATCGTTCAGGTCAGAACCCTTGAAACAGCAACTGCAAGCGAGACCAGCTGCAAACCATGTCAATGTTTTTGTATTCTAATGCAAGCAAATCTCAGCAGCGTCCTCTGTGCTCATGTCCCCACATACTTTTGACCATATGGTATTTACAACATGCACAGATGTTGTGCTGCAGTTGCATGTAAATCACCCTAGTCCAGTGGAAATTTTGATGAGACATTAAATTTGTTAGCTACAGATAAGGCTGTCATCACAAAAGAGATGATCTATTCAAAAGACGTGAAAGATTCAACAGTGCACAGGATGAAGAACAACAACAATTCCTCCCCCACACATGAATACAGTGTCAGCATCTCTCATCTTGTTTTACATGCACACACCTCCCTGTACTTACTCTCTCAGAAACGTGGACTGATTATCTCTCTCATACAGCCAATGTTTCTTTCATACCCTTTTACACACAACTGATGCTCTCAAACACAGAGCAGGAAAAAAAGCACGTTTGAGCCCTTCATCTGTTGCTAAACGTGACTGCATCCACGCCGTCGTCATATCAGTCACTGCAGATGTTTGATTGATGAGTGGATCAGTGAGGGCTGATGCCGTTGTGCATCTGTGTGAGCAGTATGTCGATTTGCGAACGACTCCAGTATCTTGGCTGCCGAGCACCCCGAGGTGTCAGGCTGATCAGCTGGCAGGGGAATGCCGTGATTGAATGTCCAGGAGCAGGCGGCTGAATGTGAAGACACGGAGAGAGAACATTATCGATTTCTGCAAAAATCGCTCTCTCTTTGACCATAAATATTATGGCCCTTTTGGTGCTTGCTTCTGTGAGTGTGTGTGTGTGAGTGCATACAAGTGCTCTGAATAAAAGGATAATAGTCCTTTCAGCTACGGAGTCAGCACTGAACCTGTTTTACTGTCTCTATGATGTCACAACAAATCACATAGCACCTCTCAAGCGTGTTTATTATAATAAAGGCAATCCTACGTCTATGGCTTTGACTCAAAATCCCTGAAATGCGTCACTGAACGATTGTTTCCAACATTAATTTTGCTTTTGAGTTCAAACAGCTTTCAAACAACTTACCTGAACCACTCAGAAAGCCAGCGACATTCAGAGCAAATTTCTGTTTATTAAGAGATTACATTAACTAACAGATCTCGCCGTTTCTTTTCTTCCAGAAGATACAGCCTTTGAGGCAGGTGTGCGGGTACAAATCCACAGCCAGGCAGAGCCTCCATTCATTCACGAACTGGGCTTCGGTGTGGCGCCTGGCTTCCAGACGTTTGTAGCAACACAGGAGCAGAGGGTAGGTGTCTCTCACTCTCTAACTACAGTTAATGGTTAGTTAAAATCTTCTCTCGTCTTTGTGCAGTTTTTCACTCCTTTTTCACATATAAAGCATATCTCACAGTGATAAATAGGACAAAAAAGTATGTGATAAAAAACCTGCCATAACAGGACTGTGAGATTTTCTGCAGGCGTGTGAGTGGATTTGTGTGGAAGCCCATGTGGGTCCCCGTAGTCTGAACTTTCAATTGGCCTCTGTGGTCTCTTGATGATTGTTGGCAGACAAATGATGAACTTCCCTCCATTTACTGGCTTTGACCTTTCTGGAAGAGAGGATCTTCACTCAGTCTCAGCCTTATTCAATCACACTGAAGCTTTCTCACATCACACATGGCCAGTTTTAAAGGCTGCAAGACTCACAGGCACAGCAGTTGTATATGATGTAAATAGCATTTTCAGCGTCACCATTCTCTTCTTCATAAAGTTGGGCTTTTTTCTGTTTTCTTGAGACCTGAGTTGATAAAACTCCACAAAAGGTGTTTCTACACTGCCAGAGTGAATATATTTCTACTTTAGCTCCTGTGAGCCTTGTCAGTTTACTGAGATTATTAGTTCTGTCTTTCACATTTACCTTTTGTGGCTCTATGTCTTATTTCTTTTTCTTTCTGCCTACCTCCTTCTCCTTTCCTCTCTCACAGTGAGGCTTTTAGAAATATATTGTCTGGCTCAATAGCAGGAGTTGACTAGATTGCCCTTTTTTGAGAAGGCAGATTTCTGTCAAGATAAATTCATTGCCATCTCATTTTTAGAATGGCCTGTGCATCTGGCATGAGAAATGAAATATCTTTTGAAAACTGCTGCTGTCAGTTAGTGCATTTAAAGTTTAAGGTTTACAGCACACACAAAAACAGATTTTATTTTGGCCAATCAAGGCCATTGGATACTAGATAAACCATATAATGAACAAAAAAACCCCACTGGACCAGAAAATCAAGCCAACAAAGGAAGCCAGAGGAAATTGGCTTTAAATATCCACAAAACTGAATCAAAATGATGGTTAACCAGATCAAGTTACACTTAAATTTGAATCTTTTATTCAAAGTAGCTGCTGAAAGTCATAATTGGTTCCCTTAGTGCTTAAATAGCTGGTAAAATTCAGACCTACAATCCTAATTTCAAGAAGACTGATTCAAAATCTAAATACAGTTATAATGCAGTGATTTAGGAATGTCACAAACCCATGTTCTCTTCACAAACAAAAGAGAAAACATATCAATTATTTAAATTAACACATTGCACTATTTTATGCTAAATATATTGAGTTTGATGGCAACAACACATCACGAAAAAGTCAGGACAACAAATGACTGGAAAGGCAAGTGGAAAAGGAAACAGCTGGAGGAACATTTTCTAACCCATTAGGTTAATTGGTAAGAGGCTGATATAAAAAGAACATCTTCGAAAGGCAGAATTTCTCAGAAGTAAAGATGAACAGAGCTGTTTGCAACAAAACATTGTTTATAAATCAGAGAATAGTTTCAGAATAATGTTCTTCAGTGAAAAATTGTGAAAAATTGTGAAACATCTCATTATCTAATCATCACAATATTCTGTGAATCCGGAGAAATCTCTGTGTGAGGGATCTGCTAAATAATCCGTATTGTTATCTTTGGGGCCTCAAGCAGCTCTACAGTAAAAACAGAAATGCTTCTGTCATGGAAATCCCTGTAAGGGCTCAGGAACATTTCTGGAAATCAGTGTTGGATTTACTGCCAAGCAGCATTGTTACAACAAAGAAATAATCGACTAAACATAACCTAAACTTAACCTAACTTTTTGTTCCAAGTTTATCTGCTGCTTCTCTATTAGCAGCCAGTTCTCACCCCCAACTTATCACATAGTGCCTCATAGACAGGAACCTTTGATATCTCTTTTTGACGCAGTAGGTTCAAATTCAAATTTTATTTGTCACACACACAACCATACACAGTGTGACATGAGGTGAAATGCCTGTAGCTGTGCAATGCAATGCCCGACCATTAAATGACAGTGGTTTTACAGTATTTACAATTTACAGGTTATTACAAAATTTACAGATTTAACTTAGAAATTTACAGTAAAAATGTGCAAATAGCAGAAAGAGATTATAAATTATAGGAAGTGTGCATGAAGAAGAACCAGAGTGCGTGTGGTGATGTGATGTGTGTGAGAGTCCAGTCTTATAGTGATGTGATGTGTGTGGGAGAGTCCAGTCCTACACCTGGTTCAGGGCCCGAGTAGCCTGGGGGAAGAAGCTCCTCCTCATTCTCTCTGTTTTGGCCTTAAGGGAGCGGAAGCGCTTCCCAGACCTCAACAGTGAGAAGACTCGATTGTTGGGATGGGAGAGGTCCATCATAATCTTCCTAGCTTTGGTCTTGCACCGCTTGGTGTAGATGGACAGCAGGTCAGGGAGCTCTGATTGAATGATGCGTTTGGCCGAGCGCACCACTCTTTGCAGATCTCGTCTGTCCTGCTTGGTGCTGTTCCCAAACCAGGTGCAGATGTTTCCCGTCAGGACGCTCTCGATGGTGCAGGAGTAAAAGTTCTTGAGCACCTTCAGTGGCAGATGGAAGTCTCTAAGTCTTCTGAGGAAGAAGAGACGCTGACGGGCTTTCTTAACCAGGGTGTTAATGTGACAGGACCATGACAGGTCCTGAGTGATGTGGACACCCAGGTATCAGAAACTGTCCACTCTCTCCACTGGCATGCCAGTGGTGAGTGGTGAGTGAGATGGAGGGGGAGACTTGTTTTCCTACCCTCACTGATTGGGGTCTGTCTGTGAGGAAGTTGAGGATCCACTGACACAGTGATAAGCTGAGTCCTAGATCCGTCAACTTGGTGAAAAGCTTAGAGGGAATTATTGTGTTGAATGCTGAACTGTAGTCCACGAACAGCATCCTAACATAATTCCCTCTGCCAGTGTCCAGGTGACTCAGGGATGTGTGGAGCAGGTGAGATATGGCATCGTCTGTGGAACGATTAGTCCGGTAAGCAAACTGAAGTGAGTCGATGGTGGCAGGAAGTGAAGAAGTGATGTGATCTCTCATCAGTCTTTCAAAACACTTCATCACAATTGAAGTCAGTGCTACTGGACGGTAGTCATTGTGGCAAGCAGGCTGTTGTTTCTTTGGAACAGGGACAATAATGGACTGTTTGAAGCACGTGGGAACCACAGCTTGGGCCAGGGAGAGGTTGAAGATCTCCGTGAACACCAATGCTAGCTGGTCAGCGCAGGCTCTCAGGAAACGGCCAGGGATTGCATCTGCTCCTGCTGCCTTCCTGGTGTTCACCCCCCTGAAAGTGTTCCTCACGGCATGCTCTGTGATGATGAATGCATTGTCTCCACTGGTGCACTCCGAGCGCGCGCAGCCGTTTGTTGTTTTAATTGCTGCGGCGTCGAAGCGAGCGTAAAACGTGTTCAGCTCATCAGTCAGTGAAGCGTCGGCATTCATCATTGAAGAAGCTGGTCGTAAACATGTTGTTCTACTTTTTGTGTATTTTTTGGTTTGTATCATCACTGTCTGGGATGTTTCCAGTTTCAAATCTTATGAGGAAATTGGATGGTTGTTATCAATCCCTTGCATGCTGTCAGTATGTTACCTCCTCTCCCGTCTAGGTGGTTATCACATCACGGGAAAGGAAATAACTATCAGCAGTGTGATTCCACACATGCTGACACACACACACAGAAACACGAAGAGTGGCTAGAAGAGAAGAGGATGTTTAAAGCACTTGACTTCTCTGTGCCGTACAAGCTCGGGGCTCATCTGTTGAACTTGATATCATTTAGGCACCAAAAATACTTAAGATTGGAAAAGAACATATTTAACGCACATTTTACAAAGATACATTATATGTGCATGTGCACACAGCCTCTAGATGTCATATCTATACAATATGTCTTGCTGTCTTATCACTGAGTAGACTGGACAATGACAGTATACTCAACCTTACTGAAGGCAGAGGAGGGCACCTGCCAGCAATATTTATGGATCTGATAACAACTAAATAAGGTGTGTGAAATATGCCACGATGGTAATGCAGAAAAGTAAAAAAAAAAACAATGGTCTAAATATATCGGAGACAGGACTTGTAGTGCTGTTTTCTGTTTTGTTGTTATATTTTCCAATCCAGCAAAATTATGTTAGCAATGCCCAGCACATTGGAAAATGAGGCCAAAGTAAAGATAAGTCAGTAAGGTATTCCAGCGTGAATGTTAGGAACTTATCGTGAACAAAATGTAGTTGAAACCTTGCCTCTTTAAATCACAGCTCATTGCGGTGCAACAAAGAGAGACTTCAGTGAGAGGCAGAAAGGAGAGGAGGAGATCTATGCAGGGATGGTTCAGCCTCTTGGGCAATGAGCCTCCAGGGCTTCTGTCTCAGCTCATCTGTCAGCCCAGTTCTGTGACTGGCAGGGTGAAGACAGCCCCTGCTCTTCCTGCCTGCCTGCTGCGAAAACACTGTCCCTCTCCACAAGCCTGCACGGTGGGAAACACCACTCCAGCTAATTAATGCAGAACTCCACTTTGTATCAGGAGTCTGAGAGGAAAAACCTACCACTTTGAGCAGTTCCCACCTGTCTTTTCAAGCTTTTTCTCCGTAAACCTGGAGGGCATTTTAAAATATGTCCCAAAACAATCAGGATAATGATGATTGAGTAGGGTAATTTGGGACAATGATTTGGAATGAGGCCTTGTGGAGTATGTTAAGAAGCTTGGTGATTAGTGAATCTTTGTAATGGATACCAATCAGTTTTCATGTTAAAATGACTGACAAAGACTATAAATGAACTCATTTTTGGTTAATAATATTAGGCGGAGATCAAAGCAGCTTTAATCAAGTGTGTTGAGGCACAAAATACATAGCCTATGGTGAGGGATGAATGAGCCCTCATATGGAGCAGGGCAATTTCGAGTTTAAGCTCCCCGGATGCAGAAATCGCCCTACTGTGGGCTTTTAGCTGAAGCTAAAAGGGCATGGCGTCCCCTTCATTGTCAGAGTCATTCTTCCCAAGGATAAAAAAAATATTTCATTATACTATTATTCCATTGCTCAAAGTCATTATGCTGCAGTTTGCCGTGGTAGCATTAGAATTAAGAAAAATAACATGGATAAGTGCAAATTTTGGAACTTGCTTCTGATTTGTTGAGGTCAGGCTTAAGCCACAACTCTCAAATTTGCTTTTCAGCTCACTCAACCGGCACTAATTTATTGTAGCCCACCCTGTTGTAAACTTTTTTTTTCTTTGCTGACTAAGTTGTAAAGCCTAATTGCATTGCTGGGGTATAACAAGGGGAATGGAACATTGATTAATAACACTTTGACTGGGGCGCAGGCCTCAGCTCTTATTAGATGAAACATAATCAGGTCAGCAGGTCTCAACGCAGTGAAAAGTGATATTGAGCACCTTAGATTATGTGATTACTAGAAATAATCAGATTTTGAATCAGCCTCAGCTGACTCTAATTAGGCCAGAAGTGAAGATTAGCTGAGGTGTGAAGGTGGTTTTAAAGGTTAAGGATGAGGGGCACCTTTTGTAAATCTCTAACAAATTAATAATGCCTGGGTGTTTGTAGTCATTGCTCACGCTTCCTCCAGCCATCATGCAGGACATGTTTAATTATTGCAGGAGACATTCTTACCTGCCCAGAAATGGCTAGAGGCTTCTGGGCTATGAAACATTCAACATGGTAGATTGTTGTTTGGATTGTGTTTGAATTTATTGTTCTAATTGCTGGTAAAATGATCGTATCTCCAAGAAATACAGAATTAGGTCTGTCTGGAAGCCGAGATACAACATTACCTGATAGCAAGGCAGAGTTTTTAAATTCTGTCACCGCTAACAAGCAGACTGTGGCCAAATTTCACCTGGCAGGCAGTAGCATTTTGTCTCATCCCAAAAAAAAAAAAAGTGGTCTTTTGGCAGAGCACGTTGCTTCTCTTGGGATGCGCTGTGATGACAATGAAGGGAACTAAGGAGCAGAGGGTGGTGAGTGATGGATACAGTGCACGGCTGGACCTCACTGCCTCTGTTGTGGAGCAGATGGGCCTCCACGCTGCTCAGCCCGGTGTCCCTCGTTTCTCATCTGTTGTCCCAGTCCTCAGAGCTGCAGGAGCAGGAGGAGAACATTTGGAGTTGTTGTGCTCCCATGTCTGGGTGATGTGGGTTTTTTTTCCCAGACAGACTCTATCTGTTGAATTGTTTTCTGCACCGCCTGGTTTGTTGCGAGGCTCTTCTGCTTTTCCGACTTGGCTAGATTTCAGCAGCCGAGGAAGGTGTTTTGTAGAGCTGCTGTCACTATCAGACCGCGTTGTGGATGGTTGTTGAGTATCTGCAGGTTTTGAAAAGTGTCTTTCAAAAAAAATAGCATAAAAATCTTGAATATTTTCAAACTGATGATGCATACAGGCACAATAGAAATGTCAATAAAAATCTATAAATAGGTGTAGGTCCTTTTCTTTCTTAGGTCTTGGCCTACATCATTATATGTATTATTACTATGTAATACCACAGGCCTCCAAAGACATCCATCCTTAACCAACCTCCACTTTATTTCCTACCTTTAGCTGACCTACCTGCCTCCCCCATGGGGCGAGTGTGAGTCGAAAGCTCTGGAGTCTGGCTTTTTCCAGGTCTACAGTGTAACTGCCTGCAGGATCGACTGTGAAACACGCTACATAGTGGAGAATTGCAACTGCAGGATGGTGCACATGCCTGGTAAGCTCCCCTGCTGTTCTGACAGGACTGGGCAGAAAAACATCAAAGTAGAGGTGATGTGGTATTGAGCACGAATTCATCAGCAAGAGTTTTCAGCACGGTTTTATGAGATTTAACTCCATTGAGAGGCCTCATAATGATATGATAAGTCAATGCTGGATCAGGTGTTGGCATTTAAAAAGCCCTGGGATTATGTGTCTGGCAGGGGAAAAGGTGCTGTGCCTTGCAGATTGATTCATTTATCTATGTGTTTATGGTGCAAGGGTTTCAAGAACTTAATGTTTAAACACCACTGGGTCAACACCTCTTCTAATGTGTCTTATTTAAACTGCTCCTAGGAGATGCTTCGTACTGCACACCTGAGCAGTACAAGGACTGTGCTGAGCCTGCCCTTGGTAAGTCTGTTTGGATACACACACTTGGGATTCAAGATGATACACATGTAGCCTATGCTGGTTTACATATAATTTTTGCCTCAGCAAAGGATTAGGATTATTTTTTCTGTTGACACAGAGCTTTAATGCTAAACCTGATTTAAAAGTAAGCAACACTGGAGAGAATTTTAAATGGGAAACAGCTCAGGTTAAGAGTAATGTGGTAAAACACATGGACAACAACTGATTGCCACCGTCACACTGCGCATCCTGCTTGTAAGAGAACATAGGCTCTGCAGAGACAATGCTGCTCTTCCACTAAGGCGTCAAAAGTTTCTGTCTATTATATTGTAAGTGTATGTGTCACTTATGAAGTTTTTAAATTAATCAAGAGGAGTCATCTTAATATTTCCCCTTGTGCGTGAAGGGCTCATCAAGTCTGTAACCACCATCAGAGCAGACAGGGACTGCAGTGTAAGAGTTCAATTTAATGCCTGGATGGTCAGAAAGATAATGCGTCATATTTCCTGCATTGAGCTAAAAGACACAACCATGTAAAAAGTTCTGACAGGCCTGGCTCACTTTTTCAGAGTCAAGATTTATATTAACTTTGCCAGTTTTATTAAGTGTAGGCTCATCCAACGACTTCCTATGAAAATGCTTCTGCAAATACATCTGTCTGATATCTTACCAAATTGACACACAAGCCAGGCAGTATTGATTTTTTTGTGATTTTATCTAGATTAAATATCCTGAAAAGCAATAGCCTTTCAAGCCCGCTAGATCATAAGGTGTTTTCTCACCCCGTTTCCTATATATATATGATTGTCATGTTAGGGTGTGCTAGCAAGACAGGGACTGCAGTGTTAGAGTTCAGTTTAGGCTAGAGGTGGAGCTTATGTGTAGCAAGTTCATTGAAACACTAATAGGCACGCACAACACCTAAATACCAAACTTTAAGGAATATAAAACTACAGCAGCTAATCAACCTGGCAGCACTGTTAAAAAGTCTACTCCATAGCTAATGTAACTATACAATGAACGTTAAGTCCCCACGTTGTACCTGAGAGAGTGAATGCATCAGTAAGGAAGATGAGGACAGACACTTGGTAATTATCTTTTCGCATACAGTAGCAAAGGCCTTCTCTGAGTTTATGCATAAATGCATGTAAACACATTGACAAGAGAAAAGAAGGACAATTATACAACATCTGACTAAACATAGTCTATGCAACAACAACAATCTAATGCTTGTGGTGGTGAGAAGCCCATTTTTAATTAGGAAAAAAAAAAATCATCTGTCACCTTTTCAATGTGTCTTCTTTTTTAAAATGCATAAAAAAGGTTGGTGTTTGGAGCTCACTATGATGGAACTACATACAGAAGAAATGATAACAATGACGGAGGCTAGGTTGCAAGAATAAATAGCATGAAGGACAGCAACGGTGTAGCCCCGAGAAGGTAAACATAGACCTGAATAGATGCTTAGAAAATGAGTAAATGGGAAACAGGTCAGTGGAGGGCTGCAGGGAAATCAAGACACACAGAAGCATGTTCTTTCTTTTTTTTAAAAAAAAAAGAGAAATGGTGGTGCCCTGGTATGTTACCCAAGGTTGCACCTATGGCAGCTCATTCATTATGTGCGCCGCCTTTTTTATACGCCAGGGATTTATGAGCATCATTCTGCTAATAGTTTAACGCTTCTGACATCCCCACTGAACGGCAAGCAAAAATGCCACAGAAAAACCTATAGCTCACCACTGTCTATGTGCTGTTCAACCTGTGAACCGTAGCAAAAAAAGTTATGAGTTTTGGATGTGCCCCGTTGAACGCGGACCAGTGGGAAAACAAAAAATGTAGGAAGTGGGAATGTGGCTAAAAGTTCCTCTTGAAAGGAACTGAGAAACAGAACAAACACAATAAGAATTGTGACTTTGATGCACATCATGTCTGGCTTGGTTTTCCGCTGTCCCACTGCAGTTTAAAGACTCAAAGACCTTTGCAATGCAAGACATTTCCACTGTTACTGGGGGGGGGGGGGGGGAAGACTAGTAATTAAGACATCATGGCACACCTGAAACTGTTAACCAAAGCCACTGATAGCCATGTTAATTCAAATCTAATATATTTTTATGGTAAACAAAAGCGCATAAACACTGAGCGAGTACATAGATACACTGAATATTAACTAGATTCAGAAGCACAATGAGTAATGATGACCTTTATCAACCTCAACTGCTGGCCAGTGGGAGTTCATCAGCAATACTTGCTCTCATCCTACAGCTTTCTCCCTGCTCAGCCCCCACCTTTTCTCATCTCATCATAAATTATTTCTGGCAAGCAAGGAATAGACAAAACAGTCCAACAAAACTTTGAGGCAATCAGCACCAAGCTGCAGCACTCCCACACCACGAGAGCCCTCGGTGCAACTCGCCCATATTTTGTTAGCATGCACTCGAAAGCACAAGTTACATGGTACGATCATGGAGTGCACAAGGCTTAGGTGCATATTCCAGACAGCTCTTTTACTCTCTCTTCTGTAATTGGCTTCATTTTTGGAACAGTGAGGCTTTCATAATTCCAACACACTCACTTACTCAGCTTGGATCATTGAATGCAAATGAATTCAAGTTTAAAGTCCAACTGCCAATTTGCTATACCCACCACAGGAGATTTCACACAGCAGAGTTTGATTGGGTTTCTTTACCCATATAACTGCGTCACTCAAGTCCTGAAGTAGCCTTGAAAATATATTTTAATAGGAGACAGTTGCATCTGCTGTCTGTGAACAACTTGCTTGTCTTTGCTTTTGAGGAAATGTAGATGGCTTAAAACTATAAATCCAGGCAGAAATGGTCTTCAGTTTCTCATGTAGCTGCTTCTTAAAGCAGCATGTTCGTAGTTTTTGTCAGGTAATGTATAACTAGCTGTTAATGCTAGCATTATGAAAATTATGAAATTTATCAGAAGGAAATGCATTATAGTAATTTCACATTTTAGATTAAAATGTTCATGAGAAAAAGAGTGGAGAAGCTGGACAAAGGTTATAGGCTTAGACAAAGAAATCAATCATTTGAATGCATGAGGCCTTGCTCTCATGTATCCAATAACGTCTCATTTGAATAAGAATAAGAGACCACTGTGAAGCCATATTGAATTTCCTCTTGCAATTACGTGACTGTGTGGTCCCGCCAGCTATTAGTGCACCGTGGGGAATATCTGCCTCCTGCTCTGTGATCTGCGGGCCTGCCACAGCGCTGCCTTGGTCAGAAAAAAGGTCTGACTATGTTAACTTCTGCTTTCTTTTCCATTCTGACAGTTTTTTTTTTAACTCCCACGATTTTTAGCTCTGAAAAGAGAAGTTTTTTCATTGTGGGAAAAAGAGTTCAGTAATCTCTGGCAAAATTCAATGAGCTCTATTTAAACAATTTTAGAAAATCTGACTTTAAGAGATTGATGGGTGAGCAGTCTCAGTACCTGAGAACCTTTTATTTGAAAAAACATTGCTTGATATTACCATCACTCTTGAGAGAGTCGGTGTTATATAGGAGGCTGTGGACTTCACACAACCTCATTCGGTGTATTCAAGTACTTTTTCCTCCGAGTCTGCCAAAGCAGAAGCTTGAGTAGAGCTTGATGTTTCTGCATCAGGACTTTGTCTCCGTCAGGGTAAAGGGTGTATCACAGAGCACATGGTTATGTTTGATGCTTTATAATTTCTTCTCTGTGACACTAATTATGACATTCACTTTCATTAGGGCTTGATTGAGTAAACATCCACATAACACAATAGAACTTTTTAAATGTGGGCAGGCGTTTATGCTGATTTCTATGCCGGTGTTTGTACGTACAGCACGTGTGACCTCTAATTTTAGTTATAATAATGCCAGACGAGCAAGGAAAAGAATAGTAAAAGTCGTCAGTCAAATAATTGTGTTGGTTTGCAGTTGGAAACTATAGTAACTATTAAAAAAGTAAAAATGTGTATCAGTACCTCAATAATGTGTAGTCAGAAGTGACCACATTTAAATGAAAGGGTGAATTTATCAGTTAACATTAGAATGTCGGGTTAGCAGGCTACATCAGTGAACAATGTGGGTGCATCGTGTAGATACAGATCCTGCCAACTACTAAGTATCAAAGTTAAAAAAAAAAGTACTATAAATACAATACTTCCAAATACAATACAGCCAGGTATCCAGATAATCATCCAGAAAAGGCTTCAAAACCACAAGCACAATTTAGAGATCCAGTTTAGTGTCTTAAAGATGGATATCAGCTACAGCTGCCTGAGTTGGCATTAAGTTTAAAAGGGTTAAAAAGGGTGAGTTTCAAAATCACTCTGTATGTTCCTATGAAGAGGCAGAGACCAAAACTGTTTTTGTATTAGGCTGTAACCATGTTTTTTTTTTCTTCTTCTTCTTCTGTGACGTTAAACATCATTTTGAGCATTTTAACATCAGGAATTGAGTTCTGGAGCTTCAGCTGGACACTCAGGGAACTGCTGTTTTTGGTGCTTCTACAGTGCGCACACAATTGAGAGCAGAGTGACTACTGTGGACTGGATCAACTTAAACTTCATACATAAAAATGGGGTTATGTGGAGGTGTGGGTGGGTTTTGTCCTTCAGAACATCACTTTAGTGAAACAAGCAAACTAGTTTATTTCTCTGATTCATTGTTTGTCTGCACAAATGCTGCTCTCACTCTTCGTTCTCTATGCTGTTCACTGTCCACTATTCTCGCTCTCAGTGGTTTAAAAAAGCATTTGGGCCCAAGTCTAGATGTATTTGCAGTCAGTTACTGCTCTATACCTTAATATAAGCAAATGGCTTTTATGAACTTTTGTGGCCACTCACCATTAGATAACTGAGAAAGGACAGTAAGCCCCACTAAAAATCCCAGAAAGCACTATCCTCTGAGCAGGGCAAAGAAAAGGGTTTGCAATCCCAGGGGACAATTCCTATAGTATAGACATTATTTTAGTCTTTTATTATATCTTGTAATAAGAGATATATATTCTGTAGTCTCAACGGTGAGTTGATTTTCTCATACAATATTAGATTAATATATCGACCGCTTTGTGCAGATGACTCACTTCCTGGACTTTTTTATTGAAATTTATTATTACACCACTTCGGTCTGGGCAAAGGTTCTTTAAATAAATGGGATGAGTCGTTTTTGCCAGTTTGATATGAAATGCCTGTGGGATGAAGGGCTTAAAAAAATGCGGAGATTGTCAGTTTAATATTCAAAAACACATCAGGAGCCTCACACCCACAATCAATACTTTATGAAACTCTTTATGAAAACACTGTTCAGGTAGATATGAGCCAGTTTGGTCCATTTGCTGCCTTCAGATTGGATTTCTGACGATGTCAGGAATTGGAATCTAACGTTTTTTTCTTGTGTCAATCATGCTCATCCCATCCTCTGTCATTCTGTTCCTTTTTTAAAAATTTCAAATTTAAATACGCTCCCCCCCATCTCCATAACCACATCTTTATGAAGCTAAACTGTCTGCTGTGGAAAGCAGTAACTGCATGTGCAGGACGCCATGCAACATGACCCGCTACAACAAAGAGTTATCCATGGTCAAAATCCCCAGCAAGACTTCAGCCCGCTACCTGCAGAAAAAGTTCAACAAGTCAGAGAAGTACATCACGTGAGTAGATAACGCTCCTTATCATCTGCTATATTATAGTAATTAGTACATAACCATGCTACAGTTTGTCTTGTTATTGCTGTTGGAAATGACACTATGTATGTATAAGGTGTTATAGACACAAAACATAGGCCATTGTAGCCCGTTAGCATGGTGTTGTTAGGCAACATGATGATGTTATAGTGTATACAGTGGGGCAAAAAAGTATTTAGTCAGCCACCGATTGTGCAAGTTCCCCCACTTAAAATGATGACAGAGGTCAGTAATTTGCACCAGAGGTACACTTCAACTGTGAGAGACAGAATGTGAAAAAAAAATCCATGAATCCACATGGTAGGATTTGTAAAGAATTTATTCGTAAATCAGGGTGGAAAATAAGTATTTGGTCACCTCAAACAAGGAAAATCTCTCACAGACCTGTAACGTCTTCTGTAAGAAGCTTTTCTGTCCCCCACTCGTTACCTGTATGAATGGCACCTGTTTGAACTCATCATCTGTATAAAAGACACCTGTCCACAGCCTCAAACAGTCAGACTCCAAACTCCGCCATGGCCAAGACCAAAGAGCTTTCGAAGGACACCAGGAAAAGTATTGTAGACCTGCACCAGACTGGGAAGAGTGAATCTACAATAGGCAAGCAGCTTGGTGTGAAAAAATCAACTGTGGGAGCAATCATCAGAAAATGGAAGACATACGAGACCACTGATAATCTCCCTCGATCTGGGGCTCCACGCAAGATCTCATCCCGTGGGGTCAAAATGATCATGAGAACGGTGAGCAAAGATCCCAGAACCACACGGGGGGACCTGGTGAATGACCTGCAGAGAGCTGGGACCAAAGTAACAAAGGTCACCATCAGTAACACACTACAACGGCAGGGAATCAAATCCCGCAGTGCCAGACGTGTTCCGCTGCTGAAGCCAGTGCATGTCCAGGCCCGTCTGAAGTTTGCCAGAGAGCACATGGATGATACAGCAGAGGATTAGGAGAATGTCATGTGGTCAGATGAAACCAAAGTAGAACTTTTTGGTATAAACTCAACTCGTCGTGTTTGGAGGAAGAAGAATACTGAGTTGCATCCCAAGAACACCATACCTACTGTGAAGCATGGGGGTGGAAACATCATGCTATGGGGCTGTTTTTCTGCCAAGGGGACAGGACGACTGATCCGTGTTAAGGACAGAATGAATGGGGCCATGTATCGTGAGATTTTGAGCCAAAACCTCCTTCCATCAGTGAGAACTTTGAAGATGAAACGAGGCTGGGTCTTCCAACATGACAATGATCCAAAACACACCGCCCGGGCAACAAAGGAGTGGCTCCGTAAGAAGCATTTGAAAGTCCTGGAGTGGCCTAGCCAGTCTCCAGACCTCAACCCCATAGAAAATCTGTGGCGGGAGTTGAAAGTCCGTGTTGCTCGGCGACAGCCCCAAAACATCACTGCTCTCGAGAAGATCTGCATGGAGGAATGGGCCAAAATACCAGCCACTGTGTGTGCAAACCTGGTAAAGACCTATAGTAAACATTTGACCTCTGTTATTGCCAACAAAGGTTATGTTACAAAGTATTGAGTTGTATTTTTGTTATTGACCAAATACTTATTTGCCACCCTGATTTACGAATAAATTCTTTACAAATCCTACCATGTGGATTCATGGATTTTTTTTTCACATTCTGTCTCTCACAGTTGAAGTGTACCTCTGGTGCAAATTACTGACCCCTGTCATCATTTTAGGTGGGGGAACTTGCACAATCGGTGGCTGACTAAATACTTTTTTGCCCCACTGTAATTCAGCTTTTGCAGATGTTGACAGAATAAGGTGTGATAAGTAGCTGAAAGTGCATGAAGGCAAAAAAAAAAAAAAAAAAATCAGATAATTTTAGTCCATTGGTAGGTGGTTGCCAAGCAACCTGATGATTTCAGAATATGTTGTGCATAACTGAGGATTTGTGAATATAAATTAGATGTTATTATCATAAAATGAAAATAACGTCAGTTGTTATGGGTTTGTGAACAATGAAAACATGCCATTTGGTGCAAGGCAACATGATGCAACCATAATGTCTAATATAGATGAGAACCTTCAGGACGAGTTTTTCGGAGAAAAAAATAAACACACAAACTTCTTTTAAAGCATGATGGCTTCCAGATACAAAATTCCTACACTTATAACTGATCCTGTGGTACAGTTTATAATTTATAGTTATCTTTAACCTTAATTAAACCCAGTTCAATGAGTACTAATGTGCTTTTGTTGATTAATTAGAACTGTTCACTTTGTTTACTCGTAAACATATGCAACATGACATTTTACAACTGAATAAAAAAGGAGCTGAGCTTACTGTGTCTATGAATTGATCATTTGAAGGGGAGACAGACAAAAAAAGGAGAAAACCAAACTCTGCCTGTAAAGAGGTTAAGCAGTTTCTCCTTGCGAATTACCCACTTGGCCTTTTCTCTGTTCTTGCTTTAAATAAAGGTTGTAGATAACAGGGATTGTTGAAAACTGAATTAAGGTAGTAAGCAAGTTGTTTTTCCTCTAGTCACTCTTGAAATAAATGAACTATTATTAACTGAAGTTTTTACCTGAAGTGGGGTTTTATTAGGAAAAATAAATGAACCTTCTGTTACCTTTTACAGAGACAACATCTTGGTGTTGGATGTGTTCTTTGAAGCTTTAAACTACGAGACCATCGAGCAGAAGAAAGCCTATGAGGTGGCAGGCTTGCTGGGTAGGTGGGCTCATTGATTACCTTGATTTCCAAACCTGGATTTCATATGGAAAACAAACAGAACGCATGTATAAAATCTTGCATTTTTCATAGATTATACTGTTTACTTGATTCATATTTAAGTTATAAAATGTGTTGCTTTTGTTAGGTTACTGTATTTTTGAGATTTATTTCTATTTCTTATATAAAGGATGTTCGCCGTAGCTAAATTACTCTTTACTTATTGGTAATGGAGCATCTTGTCTTAAAAAGATAATTCCAACATACCTCATAAATTTAGCTATTAATAATCTCCATGTTTCCTTATTAGAGATTGAACACAGGAAGCTCAGTAAAGTTTATGTTTTCATATTATATAGTTTATGAAGGCCAGTGGCTTTGAGACGAGCTGTGATGGTTTGAGATGTTCTGGGATTCTGGTGTCAAAACTACCAAAGAAAATAAACCATGTCAAATATGGCCGTTCAGTCAGGTGCTGCTGACGTCACAGACAGCATCTCTGCCCTTATGTGCCAAAGCAATATTAGATGCGGACGGATAGCAGACCTGTTTTAGAGAGCAATAAAGTCGGCATTAGTAGTTAGCACTGTGGTTCATGCCCTGCATTTTGTTTAGGTGTCCTATCACTCCCTGCTGTGTTTCCTTTTTCCTCCTGAGCAGCTTCAGAATTGGTGCAGAGCTTTCTGATAGACTATTTCCAAATTAAATGATCCCTTTCTACTTTTTCTACTTTCTAAAAGGCAATAAATGCACTAAAAAGTGCAATTTTTTAGTCATTTTAATGACCTTTCAAGACCTAACATATCTTTTGTATCAGTTTGGTCCAACAAACTGCAGCACCATCTGATGAGCCATCAAAACCATGGATCTGTCAGTGTCGCTCGACTTTCTGGGTCACATCCTTTATTTCACCAGTAGCAACACGCCTCTTGCAATTTATAACACCAGGCTGTTTTCACAATGAAAAAAAAATTGTCTCTCTTTCTGCCTGTCTGTCCCCGTTATCTGTGCCTACGTGTTGCAAGTAAATCAAATCAAGTCTTTCCCCTGACCATGACACAAAGATCTTTCCAGAAAAACAAAAGAGTGTCTTCGCTTTGTATTTCTCTTGGTGTGTCTGTACTGTACTTCTGTCCTTCCACAGGTGATATTGGTGGCCAGATGGGTTTGTTCATTGGAGCCAGCATCCTCACCATCTTAGAGCTGTTTGACTACGCGTATGAGGTCTGTTTCAAATTTCTTACTGTCATATATACCTGTTGAAATGACTAATAAATCCTGAACACCAGCCCTGCTCTCAATAGAGTTTAATAATTTTTGTTTTTTTGATTTTTGGCAGAGCCCTGATTGTGAATGGTGACAACAGAATCAATGTCACAGATACAAAAAGCAGATCAAAAGCTAAATTCACTCTGGTTCTGGCTGAGATAAAGGACTGTGGGATGATACTTTTCCATTACCTTTACTCTATTGTGCGCCTTTTTTTTTAGAGCTTCTCATGCTGCTTTCAGCTTCGTGGGGTTCTGATAAGCACATAACAGTCTTCGCCTGCCCTAGGGTTTTACAGATACACAGAAAAAGTCATTTTGAAGAATTTTTCCTTCATTTTAATGACCATATTATGGGGTTATGGGGATAAGAAGGCCTCATGTTGCTGACATAAGCATTTCTAAAGCAACTTTTTTCAACATGAAAGCTGTTGCTTTCACGCTGAGCTTATTGTAATGTCGTACTTTGTTGCCACATTTCCCACCTAATTACGTTTTTGCCTTGAAACCAAATGTTTCTTTACAGTCAGTAATTACAAGAAGAGCTCTCAGAGATCTTCTCTAACAGTTGGAATTAAGTGTTTCTGATTTTTATTTTCTGATCTGCAGGTGGTGAAAGACAGACTACTGGACTTACTAAGCAGAGAGGAGGAGGAGGAGAGTCATGGAGAGGACGTGGTAAGAGTGACCTTTACACTTTTTCTTGTTAGTCGTCTTCACTGAGAGCTCTTTGGAAGTGGAGCATGTAAATCTGGTATAATTTCACTCACTCCGATCATGCATATCAAACCGTGCACTATTCCTGCTCCTCCACACAAGCATGTAGAAAGGGCACCCAAGCAAGACTAAGACTGTGTTCTGACCATGTCATGGCAATTTGGCAGGAAAGCTTAGCTCCAAAAGAGATGTCTTGATGAAACCAAGCAGCAACAACCACTGTCTTTAGTGTTACTAATGTCAGCGACAGTATAAGGAGTACCATGATGTTGATGGACAGAACTGTCAAACTGTGCCCTAATTTAATATAAATTTGAAGGAGGATATCTGCAGAGTAGTCAGTGAGAATTATCAGCTTTCAGTAGCAACTTATTAGACATTACTTTTTGTTTGCTAATTGATTTTGTTATTATTATTATTATTATTATTATTTAGTTTTTGTGTATTTATTATTGTTTGTTTTGCTGCACTTTATTAAAACTGAAAAAATTGCTCATGTGTATATCCATATCTCCTATGCTAACAAAGTTATCCAGTCATGACTGAGTTTCAGTTTTAATAATGGAATAATTAGCTGGTCTACTGGTTAGCACTCCCAGTTATGTGAGTGCAGAGGTTAGCACTTTTCCCCTCACATCAAGAGGGTTCATTACATAGGAAAAAACCCTCCAGAAGAACCAGGCTCAGGAGGAGGCAGCCATCTACTACACTCAGTTGGGGATGATGGAAAGAGAAGAGAGCAGAGAGAGACAGGACAAAATACATACTATAAAGAGAGAGCCAGACTTTAATGATAGCTGATGAGTAAATGCAAAGTAGTATATAAATGCACAAAAAATGAAAAGTGGTGAACTTCTGCACTTCACAGTGCATCATGCAAATTTCCCAGCAGCCTAGGTGCATTACATCGTGTCTCCCAAATCCAAACTGGGAGCCCTCCCAAACTATTTTTAAAGAGAGCAACATGCTCTGTTGGGGTGATATGGTACTATGAGGACTTTAAGATAAGCTAGCACATGATTATTCAAGACCTTGAATGTGAGAAGAAGGGTTTTAAATTTGATTCTGAACTAACAGGGAGCCAATGAAGCGAAGCCAGTATAGGGGAAATATGCTCTCTCTTTCTAGTCCCTATCGGTACTCTCGCTGCAGCGTTCTGGATCAACTGAAGGCTTTTGAGGGAGCTTTTAGAACAACTTGATATTTACAATAGTCCAACCTAAGTAATAAATGCAGTAAGCAACTTGTTATAGCATCACTAATTGTTTTTATCCTGAGTTAGTATTAGGTTAGACACCATGTTTCTAAGATTTTTAGGGCCGAGTACAATAACCTCAGATTTATCATTTGTTTTGTTTTCCTGAATTCAGATTAAGGAAATGAAAACACATTAAGCCAGTGAGGGTTTGTGCATCTTATTGGTCAAGTAAAAACCTTTTGATCAGACCTTGCATACTTATACTAATTCAGTTTTCAGAGTTCAGGTGGAAGTTTGGTCATTCTAAATACTACCTGTAGGATCGTGCCACTTTATAATGTGACCTAGCCCTTGGCCTTTCACTCTTTTTCCCAGAGTTCCTGTGACCCTGTGGCAAACCACTCAGAGTCCATCAGCCACACTGTGACTGTCCCCTTGCAGACAACGCTGGGCACCCTGGAGGAGATTGCCTGCTGAAGCCCGTCTCCCTTCCCCTCAGAGCAACACATATCCAGCGGCTGCCTCCACTAGGTGGCGCTACATCCTTCGCTACAGCATCCTGCAGGACCTTAAAAAGGGGGGGGAGGAGACAAGGACAAGAACACTGGTTGGTCTAAGGACAGCGCTTTGCTCTGTTACACCCCTCCCCCCGTCTGAGGCACTAATAGGGATGAAGGAGCTGTCAGCTGGACTTATCAGCACTTTTTGTCACCCTGCAATGGGAGGGTGGCCTCTGCTGTGCCAAACCCGCAGTGGGGTCTGAGTCTCCACATGCACGCACACACAAAAAATGTGACTGGGTGGGACAATAACCCATAAAGGGGACTCATCCCTGTGCAGCATATTTATGTAAAATAACACAAATATGTTGCTCACTGCCAAACGAACTGTACAAAAATTGGTTTCGACTGTCCAAACTGCATGCGTCGATCTCTCTTGCTCTCTTTGCTGATGCATACGTTGGACTGCAGTGTTGCTTTACTCTATATGTGCGCCATTTGCCCCGCCCCCCATCTGCAGCACAGGCCTGTAACAAGGGCCCAGGTGAGAAATTGAACTTCGAATGTACAGATTGAACGTATGGTTGTTTAAAATCATAGTTCAGGTTGTGACCAAACCGTCTCTGAAATCTATTCTAATGAGCAGTTTATCATTTCTTTAATATGCAGCTAATTATCTTTGTAGTAGGAGTTGGTGAAGTGTGAGGGAGAAAAAAACTTAATATTTTTTGCTTTGTTTATTGAAAACAGTGTGAACATTTAGGAGCCCACATTTTGCATATTCTTTTCACCTTTCAGTTTCTGTTTAACGAGTTTACTCGAAGGCAAGTTTGTTGCGTGCAGTGCTAAGCCCTTCTTTACAGGCATCTTTAAAATGATGCCGTATGCTTACATTTAATTTATGTGAATAAAGGACTTGCTTCTGGCTGCTGCACTTCACCAGAGGATTTATTTGCCTGCCAGACAGCAAGCCTTGTACAAAACACTGCAGTAAATGAATACGGCCAGGGAGTTGTTAAACCATTATTTCATTAAGAGAATGTCAGGGTGAAATTTTGGACAGCTATTACCATTTTATCAAGAATGGCATCGTTTTGTCCTCGGCCAAAAGAAATCCCCAAGCTTAACAATTTTAAACCATTTTCATGATTATAAAAATGATTACAAAAGCACCATGAGGAGTATTTGGCTAGGATGTTTGTTAGGATACAGGGTCTGCTGTGTTATGGTGTAAATAATTGTGTTTTATTTTCTCTCTATGGCTTTCATAAAAACGGGTACCACGCAGAGATGCCTGAAGCAACTCTTATTCAAAAGAACTTTGGTGAAACGTCAACTCCAGGTCCACAATTGACTGCATATATGTCACGTTTCTTTAAGAATATTACTCATTCAGCAGTTCTAAGTAGGCCAGTATGTTATTGAGGTAGTTGAATGTCGTGCTAAAAATGAAAGACCCATGCTTTTCAGTACGGGTTTAGCTGAACCTTGAGTGTACTCAAAAGCAACCATTACATAGTACATCGTGGCTTCACACCAAAAGCTTTTGTGATACTACTCGGAAGATTTAGTGTATCTGAGTTTTTTGGGTTTGTTTGTTTGGGTTTTTTTTTTTTTTATTTCTAGCCCATGATCATCCTGGCTTGGTCTCTGTCATCATGGTAATATACATTACAGGTAGGAATGAATTCAAGTGCTTTGTTAGACTGTTTGAATTATGATTTCCATCTGTGGCTCAACCTGCTGTATGTGTGTATCTCATGTTGTGGCTTCAGACGAACACAGTCCTCAGCTACCCTGCAGGGGGAAACATAAATGTGTCTCTTCTCTCGCCGGCACCGACACTGGCTGTTTCTTCTGTCTACGTCAGCTTCAGTTGTTATTGGAGGACAGCGTTTTCTCATTTTGTGATGCAGCATACAGTGTGTGTTTTTAATGTGAAATGATTAAATGAAAACATTGTTTTGCAGCGGCTGGGGTGTTTTTGTGGTACGGATGAGCAAGACAAGCCTGTTT
Organism: Rhamphochromis longiceps; assembly: GCF_057381845.1. Taxonomy (NCBI): domain Eukaryota; kingdom Metazoa; phylum Chordata; class Actinopteri; order Cichliformes; family Cichlidae; genus Rhamphochromis; species Rhamphochromis longiceps. Next base: position 31,930,270 of record NC_140560.1, on the reverse strand, counting down.
GCGTATCACCGGTGAACAGCAAGGACACTTAATGTGTTTTACAAGGGCATCACGCAGGAAACAGAGGATCAGAAGAAGAGTTGCTGGGAATGAAAACTGAGGATAGTTGGAGTTCAGGCATCTGCAACCTCAGCTGAAATAATGACGTTACGTCTCTGTAAGCTGCTTTGCAACCCACATACGCACCAGATCCTTCTCTTACTACTATTCCTGAGTTAATCGATGTCATATATGCTGTCACTGATACCTTCTTTGTTCTGTGCTGGGGTTTTAAATGTCCTATGCCTTTAATTTCTGCATATTAAAGGGTCCCCACCCTTTAATATGCAGAAAAAAAGGTCCTGGAAAATGGGCAGTTATAAATTACTGCAGATGGAAATAGCAGTTCTCTGATTGCTTACATGTAGATCCTTAGAGGATAAAAGTCCTTCACTTTAATTTAACTTGTTAGCATGCTAACAATTAGCCTTAAGCAAAATGCGTTGATAAGAAGGTTAGAACATTAAGACATAAAGATCATACCAAATTACTGACATGGTTATTGGTTAAGGTTAGGAACGAAAGTGGTAAAGCCAAACAAACATATTTGTACTAAATATCGTGTTGAAACATCCATTTTTCTTTGAAATTTCTCACTCTGATCCAGAGTTTTGGATAATAAGAGCTGTCTAGACAGCTTAATAACATGTGATTGTTAGAAAATAAAAGAATAAAGACAATAATGATCAACAATTGAATAAAACGGAAGAATCATAAGAATAGAGTTACAATGCAGTTTGGGTTTGATTATTTTAATATTTGGTCTATAAACGTGAGCATCATTCATGATATTTACAGCTAATTATGTAAAACAGAAGAGCTTAAAGGTTGTAGACAGAAGCATGTTGTTGACCACACTGAAGCTAAAAACATGACCATATTTTCTAAGATCAAATACTTCAGTGCATTCAAGTGTTTAATGACTAAAGAAGAAAAATGCTGTGCTCTCCTGAACAAAAGAAGGCATCTAGACTGTAGAATTAAAGCCAACAAGTAGGCTGCGTGCCAAAATGTATCAGGATGTTTCTTTATTTATTTGATTTTTGCAAATAAGATCTATCCCAGCAGCGGTGAGTCCAGTCACATCCAGCCAATTAAATTCAATTTTGTTTATATAGCAAATAAATCACAGCAACAGAAAACAGCCCAAAACGTATGACCCCCTTTGAGCAAGCCAATAAAAACTGCTAGACTAGAATATAATTATTTAAGTTTAAAAATGAGACATTTAATTACCTCCTTATCTGCACACTTATTCCAATAGACATTGTTTTTGCTTTGTGTTTCTGAGCTTGTCAATCTGCTGTTCTCTATGGCAGTAGTAGTTCTTTAATGTGTAATTTATTGTGATGGGTAGAAAGTTACCTCTGAGTCGTCTTTAAGGACATTCTGAACTCTGTAAGATACAATGAGTTATTCTTTATTTATCTGAGAAATTCTTTTGGAGAATTTAAAATAATAATAAGAATACAAGAATAAGATCTGACATCCATCCATAGCTTTTCTAACATTTATCCCAGACAGCAGTAAGTTGTGCTGCCCTCTCCCTCCCTGCCGCTGCCTACAGCTCATCCTGGGGGAAACTTAGGCAATCACCTCAGCCAAGAAACATAATCCAACCTGCATTTCCTGGGTCTGCCCTGAGGTCTCCCCTCCAGTTGGACATGCCCAAAACACTTCACCTGAGATCCGTCCAGGAGGCATCCTGGACAGATGCCCGAACCTCTTTAACTTGTTCCTGTATTGCAGGAACAGCAGCTCTGCCCTGAGCCGCTCCCAAACAACTGACTGAGCTCCTCAGCTGGTCTCTAGAGGTATGCTGGGACATTCTTCTGAGAAGGTTCAGTCAGTTCAGTGTTTCTTTTGGACATAGGTGTGGTTAGAACAGAAGATGATCCACCAATTAACTTTGCTCCCACTTCACCAAAAGAGACCAGGACGGTGAGCATGGCTGCAGAAATGACATCAAACAGCCTGTCATTCCTGACCATGAACAAGAACTGAGATGCTTGACTTCTCCATATGAGGCCTGGAGCAGGCAATCCACCTGTTTGCCTGAGAATCATGGCTTCAAAACTGGCAATTCTCATCTCAGCTACATTGCTGTCCCACTACACGCTCGAGGGCACCGCTCAACAGGAGCGCAAATCTGAAGCCCACTAGTTGGACATATTTGATCCATCCCCTGACTGTGCAACGAGATTTTGTCCATGAATGTTATAAGCAAAATTTGTGAAAAGGGCAGCCATATAGTCCGAAGCTCACAGGCACCTACACAACTCCTACAGAAAAAAAAAACCTGAAGAAAATCAAGCTGGATCAATTGTACAGTGGCCTGGTGAGATGCTGACATCTGTGCAACATGCACTATCGACAGAAATGTTCCCCTATTCAGTCTCAGATGATTACAAAAGCTTGAACAGAGAAGGAGTCACACCACAGCAGCTGAAAAAAATCCTCTCGAAACCCAATTTAGCTCACTGGTCAGGTTTTACTAGGCATCAGTGCTTTTAAGAAAATCTAACACCGTTACAGTGGCTGTAATGAACCTTTGAACTCACTGAGAGTCTGTGTGATTTCACACTTTTCGATATTTCAGTTTTTTTCTCTTTAATTGTCAATGAAGAGCTTTTACTCTCAAGTTTTTAAAAATGTACTTAACAGAGTACGATGAATACTATCGCCACCTGTAACAATTAGGGTAACATATATGATTTAAAATCATTTTATTGATGTGTAGATAAGGTGGCGTGAATGTTGTTTACGTAGAGCTTTAATGCTATAGGGCGTCATCTTCCACAGAGCACGAGAAAATGTGTGCCTGCTGCATCTGTGTCTGCCTCCTGATGATAGTGTGCCAGTCCTCCTTTGATCCTGTAGGATACATTGAATCAGGAGACACGGTAACATGGACTCAAAAGAGCTCCATTTTAAAAAAACTGCATATATATAATTGAGTGTCCCCAAGAATCTCAATACATCAGTTAATTTTTAGAAAGCACCAAATGGCAAAAGAAACCAATGATATGAAATCATTAGTCGTAAAAATTGGTACGATAGAAAGAAGCATCTGTGAGACATGATTAAAAAAGCGTTTTCCTCCAGGGTCTGTGGGATGAAGGTTAAAGGAAAGAGATAATATTCTACTTTAGAAATGCATCAAAGTTAAAAGAAAGAATGATTAATGGGCACACTGAGGGAATTATACTCACAGGGACATCCAGTTTTGTTTAAATTCAGAGATAAGGAGCAGTTACATTTTCAGAGTTATCTGTTTTCCAAAAGGGTTACTTCTGGTTTACGTAAATTAGTATTCTTCACGCCTTTTTGTCTTCTCGGAGCTGCTGCAGGCTGGAGTTCAGCCTCCGTTCAGTCTTAGTTCGTTTAACAGATATTTAGGAATCGGAAATTGCCGGCAGGTCAGCCATAGTGCATCAGAAACTCTATGTAAACACACTGATTGCCTTGGTAGAGCGGGAAGCCACACAAAGACAAGGTTGCACAAGTACTTAAAAGAGCATGGCAGAAACAATAAAATCAAATGCTTCGGTGCATTAAAGTGTTTCATGAATCAATTTTGCATGTTAAAGCAAGAACGGAAAATGGCTGAGCTCTGCCAAACACAAAAAGGGAGAGGGGTTTTGTAATGTCAGAGTCCACAATGGGGCTGTGTGCCCAAATATGTCAGGATGCACTTGTTTCTAGATGAAAAACACTTTCTAAAAAGCCTATTGTTTATATGTTTTGTGTGTCAAAGCAAGATCACACAAATATGGATTTTTAAAACAAATCCCGTGTCAGAAAGAAATGTGCATCCATCTGTTCAGGCTGGTGTTCACGAGGGAAAGCCAAAGGCTCTCTGATCTGAACAACCACAGTTCATTTGTCTGTACGCTCATTATAAACCCTGCAAATGTAATAATGGACACAGTTTTTTGCCATGGTTTGTTTACTTTTAGACATGAGTATAAATGTGAGGGTTAATTTGAGGGAATGGAAGGTTAATTTTAAAGAATTCTTAGGGTTAAAGCAAACACTCATTATCTGAACAGCTGGAACCAAACAAGCATCAACAAAAAAGCAGACATACCCAGTGTTTACTGCGAGTCCAAATCCCAAAGTTATGTAGTTAGATGTCAGAAAATTACATTTTACAAGCTTAAACTTGTGAAAAAAATGACTTATAGTTAAAAAGTTAAGATAAAGTTAAACCATTTATCTGCTAAATATTCTTACACTTTAACTTGAAGTCAGTGTTTATTATAAATATAGAAAGAATTCACATAGATGTACAATAAATACTGCCTCTGTTAGGGAGGTTTTCTGTTCTAAATTCAGTATTCATTAGCAGATTAACTTAAAAACATGGATTTAAATTAGTTTTGCTTTGGGCCAGGGAAGAAACTTTGAAGCAAATTTTTTGCCTACGGGTGAAACGGCTGATGATTTCTTCCTGTTTTTCTTGGTTCAAGGTTGGCGTTCTATTTATTCATGTCTCGAGAGATTTCTAGCTGTTTTTTCAATTTTTTATAACTTCAAATTTTATCCAGTCTTCATAAGAATACATTAAATTTACAGATCGCCTCTGAAAACATGCTCCATTTTCTACCGTCCATACAGTTTTGTTTCGTTTTTCTTCTTCGAGTATCCATGACCCGTGCTACAAAGCATCAGAACTACCGGAGTCATTACAGCTGCAGGGCAAACTCACCCAAATCACACACAATATTTGCCTTCCATGTAATTTCCAATTTGTCTATTTTAAAGGTTTTTTGTCTATCTTAGGTTCACATATTATCCTCCTTTGTCCTCAGATCCAACAACAAATAAAGCAGTAAGTCATACATGATAAATAGCACCATGTGAGTGTTATTTTTAAGTAAGTAGAAAAAGTACTACAAAGCTACTTTTAAGAAACTGGAGAAAATCATTTAAAATGATTTATATGATTTAACCTGAGTATGCACAGTGGATCAGCTGTCAAGTTTGTTGTCAAGGCCTCTTTGACCTTATGGTAGCTAATCTCTTACAACCTCATATTCCAGTGATTAGTTACCAAATCAAACTTTGAATCATCTCCAGAGCTTTTATTGATGTGATCTGCCAAAGAATAATGAGAGAACAGGCCTCGCCTGGCCACAAAACATCTTGTCAGTCAATTGTTGAATTATTTTTGAGACTGAAAATAATTCCTAAGCACTTGCAGTGGTTTTGTTAAACCCTGAAAGCTGAAAGTAGGGACTTCAACCACATCTTTAAAAAAAAAATAAGTCCACTGTTATAGTGTACAAAATTGTGTCACTGTCTAAAGACACTGCTCAAAAACTTTACATTTTGTAATCAGAAGTCAGTTAAACTTCTGGGATATTGATCTGCATGGGTGGTTAATCAGTTTCAGCTGCTTTGGTGTTAATTAAATTAGCAGGTGCACAAGAAGAGGAGCAATGAGAGAACTCCCAAAACAGGAATCGTTTTACAGATCAATGACATTTTCTTCCCCTCCTCATCTTTTTGACTGTTTTTTTTCCCCACTAGTTTTGCAGCAATCGCCAATACCTGGACCCTACAGAGGACCTATAGAGGTTGCACAGGTATTGCTGCTGCTCCAGGGTGGCACATTAAAACGTGCCAGTAACGGTGTGTGTGTGTGTGTGTGTGTGTGTGTGTGTGTGTGTGTGTGTGTGTGTGTGTGTGTGTGTGTGTGTGTGTGTGTGTGTGTGTGTGTGTGTGTGTGTGTGTGTATTTGGAATCACTGCTGCAAATTTTTTTCATTCGGATGTTTGGGGTGTCTTCCAATTCAGCCATCTGTTGATCATTTTTATTTCCATCAAATGACCCGACAGCTTTTTTTATCCAATTGATATCAGTATAGCTATCCAGATTGATTTTTTCCCTCCATTGAAATCTGATGTGTTTTCACAATGTTCCTTTAATTTTTTGAGCTGTGTAATTTTGTACCTGACAGTCCATTACACCCCGAATTCACCCACGAGGCTCCTGCAGGCCGAGGCCTGGCCATAGATTATAGTAGCATCTAAACTATTTCACACTGTTATAAATACCCACACTATGTTCATCAGTGAACAGACAACACACATCAAGCAGCACTTTTAAAACCAGTTAACGCAGTTGATCAGACACCACATCACTTGGTACTTTTCATTCATGTTAGCGAGATAAAAGCAGCTAGTGGAGAGTGAGTAGATTAAAGAGAAAATGAGAGATAATTGGAGTCTGAACAAAGACACAGTTGGGCACTGACAGTGGGACATCCACTGGAGAGGTTTGTAGAAAAAAAGAGAGAACTTCAGGGAGAAAAACAGAGTTTGAGTTTTCCTTTAGTTCTGCCAGATAAAAGTCATTCCCGAAGTGGGAATTGGGGATTTTTCATTTCTTTTTCCAATCTAATCTTAGAGGCTCTTTGTTACCTGATGTGAGAAAGCAAAGCTAAACAAGGGCATCAGGGTTAAATGTTTACTTAACCTTGATTTATAATTTATACCTGCACAAATTTGTTCTCTCAAAAGCAATTTTGAAAAGATGATTGCATTGTTCACTCAAAACAGACACAACATTTTGAGAAGTGCTGACTTCATCTCACTGACTATGATCTGTTTTAGGACTCTGATGCTGCATCGTTAAATCTTGCGTATACTCTTCCCGAGTGCTACCTGGGACTGAATCATATTTAATTACCTGTTGACCGGTTTATTGGTTAAGGGGAGTTGAATACTAATTTAATCACAAGCCCCAGCCTCATCAGGATGCTCCCATCATGTGTTTCCAGCATGCCCCGGGGAAATCAGTGGCATTCAGAGCAGTTAACAAGGCTAATAATCCTTTCAGCTAATGAAACAACATACACATCCACCTGACCAGCTCTCTTAACAAATCATGTGTCAACATCCCTAACATCCTCAGGAGAGTTTTTCGAATGCATTGAGGAGTCTATGCAGTGATATTACTGAAAGAGGGCTGCTACAGGCTCGTCATGACCTGATAATTTAAAGCCCTGGAACAAAGTCCCTTAATGACATTCACAGAAAGACTTTGCAAGTACAGTTCTATAAAGTGATACATGTATTGGATCATGTTAATGTGCACAATAGAAGCATCCCTTGAGATCTTGACCTGGCTCATTGGTGCATTCTGCAAACTGACTGGTTAGGATGAAAATGCAAACTCATGGCACTTTATGAACCGGGCATTTTTTCTACTGACTTAAGAAATGCCATGATATTAGTGCTCTCTGTATTTTCAAGGCTTTTTTATGTCCATGCTTTTATTACTAGGGAGCCAGTGATTTAATGTTTAATAAGGCATTTGAACTTGTTAATCTGAAAAGTAACTAGTAATGAATGAGAATATTCAGTAGGCTTGCTAACTTGACTGAGTTTAAAAAGAGCTTTCCAGAGGGTCATCACTCATTCTCATCACTCCCTCATCTACTTGATAATGCAAATATCTAATTGGCCAATCATGTGGCATCCACTCAACAGACATGTAGGAATACAGAGATGGTCAAGATAACCTGCTGAAACCATGTGGCATGGTTGTTGGTCCCAGATGGGCCGCTCTGAGTATTTCACAAACTGCTGATCTGTGGGGATTTTCTAAAGTTTACAGAGAAAATACCCAGTTTGTTTTGTTTATGCCAGAGGTCAGAGGAGAAAGACCGGAGTGCTTAGAGTTGATAAGAAGGTAACAGTAACTAAAATAACCACTTTTCATGACCAAGGTATGCAGAAGAACATCTCTGAGGGCACAACGTGTTAAACCCCGAGGCTATCATTCACCAAAATTGGACAAGAGTTTCCTGCATTCCAATAGTAGGGTCAGCATTTGGTATAAACAACATGAACAGATGATCCATCCTGCCTTGTACCAACAGTTCAGGCTGATTTAATGGTGTGGGGGATATTTTTTTGCCACATTTTGGGCCCCTCAATAACAACTGAGCATCATGTAAATGCCACAGTCCACCCAGGTATTGTTGCTGACCATGTCTATCCCTTTATGACAGGGGTGGGCAACTCCAGGCCTTGAGAGCCGGTGTCCCTGCAGGTTTTAGATGTGTCCTTGAACCAACACAGCTGATTTAAATGGCTAAATTAGCTCCTCAACATGTCCTGAAGTTCTCCAGAGGCCTGGTAACAAACTAATCATGTGATTCAGGTGTGTTGATCCAAGGTGAGATCTAAAACCTGCAGGACACCGGCCCTCGAGGCCTGGAATTGCCCACCCCTGCTTTATGACCACGTTGTACCCATATTCAGATGGCGGCAATGAATTCACTGAGCTCATTCACTAGATCTCAATCCAACAGAGTACCTTGGGGAATAAGGCGGCGCAAGGGGACCACATCATGAATCTATAACTGACAAATCATTTCGCTGTCATGTCAATATGAATCAACATTTTCAGCATGTTGTTGAATCTGTGCCATGAACCAGTAAAGTTGCCAGTGAGTGTAGTAACAATGTAACAATAATATTTCAGAGGGGACAGTAGCATAGAATTTGGGGATTTCATCCTTTGCACTATATATTGTCAGTAAAGAAACTGGGGAGATCTCTGTATGCAATTGTCTGAAAGCCAATTGTTATGGATGGCTGTGATCACTGTGCCCTCAGGTGGCACTAGAAAAAGACAGGAAAATGCAAATGAGCACCTGCAAATGGTCAGACTTGTGTTCTGTGCTATCAAGCAGGATTTGGGCTTAATGAGATAACGTCAGGGTTAACCTTGTTTCCAGCATTAAAGTGGTTTAGATTTCCATGGTAACTTATGCAGCAAACAGGTATGAAACCACTGCCTACTGACCAGTCAGTTCAATAGAAAATAAGGTCACCAATCCTGGAATATTCCTGGAACTTCAGTGCATAGAAAGTAAAAGGGTTGGTAACATATTTGGCAGAACTTTATTTCCGCTTTTCCCTTCATTTCTTCGCTATTGGCTGCAAATAATTTTAATTTTTTTAATGCTATATGCTTCAATATATGATCCTTTAATCTTTTTGTAGTTGTGGACCTTCTATCAAATTTGCATGTAGTCTAAGGCTATATTTAACTAATATTTGTCCTTTACAGACTGTTAAACACCAACAGTGCTGCAGCTGAGAGAAATTAACTTAGAAAGATCTAAACTTTAATGGCATAGTAAACTGTAGTCTGTCAGTGTGTTAGTGACAGCTGTGACTATGATAACTCTGTGAAACAGACGCATTTTTGCTGTATTTCTTTTCCTTTTTCAGTATAGTGCTACTTCTCCAGTCTTCCTGACCAAACAGCTTAAAGCTTGTTCACATTTATTCAGAACTTTTAATACTACACTACGGTGTACTGATTTTCCTCATAACACTGATCTGTCTGAAGCAGTTCTGGTGCTTTCAGCTAACTTCTTCATATTTTTGTAATGTCATAGTTTTAACCTACTTTATAAAATCAGTCGCTCTGCTGCTCCATTTGCAACTTGTTATGTGCTGCCAGTGCCTCCTTTTTCATCTGAACAGGCATGTAGACCGATTGGGTTGATTTTTATCAAGATGATAACCACCTTTGAGTGACCACTTAGACTGATTTCTCATGTTAGGGTAAGAGTAGATGGTATCCTGGTTATGTTAATTTTTTTGTAGTGTAGATCCCAGGACATGGCAGTGCAGGTCCTGGTAGGGCTTTGGTCTGCCATAAAGTAGCTGATTGACTCTCATGGGAGAAAAGCTATCATTACAGGATTCTTCTATAGATTTCCATTCAGGATTCTAAGAGTAGCGTGTGTCTTCCTACCAGCATTAAAATCAATTGCAGTCATTGCTTTTCTGTTACGCTTTACTCTTTTACAAGAGTTTTCCACTGTTGACTTACATGGCTGTTGCTGGGAAACTGTGCTTGGAGTAAAGCAACCAAGAATGTCAGTGAAGGTAAAATCAAGTTTTACATCAAATCTGATAAGTACAGCTAGCTTTCATTCCTTACTGATTTGTCACTGATAAAAGCGCTGGCGAATGAATGTTGCACTTGCACTTTTGCAGAGCATTCCTCATTGAGTTAATGCTCATCCAAGGATTGCACCTTTCGCTCGTAATTTCTCTCTCTTCTCTTTCTTTGCCTCCTCCAAGGATGTTGGCTTTTTTCCTTTTCTTTCCAGTTCTTCCACTTGTTCCATCATTTGCATCATTTACACATTATCTAACTGGGGAAAACTGCTGGAAGAAAAAAGCATTGCCATCTTCTTGCACTTGGCTGTGCTTCATTTTCCAACAAGATTTTACAGTAAGACAGATGGCATAATTGTTCTATAGCCATTACATGTCCAGGCAACTTTTATCTCATATGATAAGTTTAAGCAAAAAAAAACAAAAACATCTCTGTTGCTGATTTTAAATTAAATGTGATAAAAAAGAAACCACAAATCCCAAAACAAACAGTGATAATGGTGGAACCAGGAGGGGAATGAGTCACAGTAAGTGAGTGTTTATGTGTGCTTGTATTTTATTGGTGGTGTGTATGTGTGTATTCCTCACTAAAATGTTTTGTGTCAGACAGTGATAAATAATGCTACCCGTGAGGAAGATCTGTGCCACAGCAATGAAACAGAGGGCTTCAGGGAAACCTTTAGAGAAGAGCCTCCACAATTGCAGTCATTTGTTCTGTGCCTCATCCATCACTGAAAAATGTACTTGGTCGGGGTTACATTATGAAAAAAGTCATCTGGGGAGATTACTACGTGGCCTTCGTGCTATACAGTACCTAAGAGGCTGCACAGATTAGATTAAATTGCCCGAAAGCAGAGAAGCAGGTCGTTGCTGTGCGTTATCATCGCCAGATGTTGAGTCCTGATTCAATAACACATGGCCTTTAAACGCATCACTCCTGAGAAATATGTATTTACAGGCTTTTTATTTCATCTCGTATCTCAAAGCACAAGTGAGTAAACAAAGTCAAGTGTGACATGGCTCTCAGTGCCTGAAAGCAATTACAATTAGGATGTTAGGATTATCATTACAAGATGATTTTAGGGTGGGAAACATCTTCAACCACATCTACTGCCAGAAACATGTCACCCAGCAGACTGTGTCGTGCTCTGCTTGTGCCATCTAGTGGCGATAGAGCAGCTCAGCTAATATAACTTTAATTATGTTCTCTTTGGGCTTCTTTATATATCTGATCACTTTATGTAGACATCATTTAAATTGTCAGTTTTATTTATAATGATAAACAGTCCAGTTATTAAATGATCATTTTTATCTATTAAAGGAAAAAAGTTAAAAAAGTTAAGAAAGAAGAAACAGCCCTATGTGAAAAAGGAATCCCTTGTTAAACCATGAATTAATTGTGATTAACTACATATTCTGGGGGGGAGCTGAGCTCAATTTCAGTGGTCACTCTCAGGCCTGATTACTGCCAGACCCGCTGAATCAAGAAATCACTTAAAAATAAAATCTCTGCCAAAGTGAAGTAGATCTCTAAAAGCAACGCATCATGCCACGATAGATAGAAGCTCGAGAACAGATGAGAATCCTTGACATTGTAGCTCATCTACCAGGTCATTTCCTAGCTTCTCCTGTCTGAATGTCAAAGTATCCATGGGTTACCCTCACCCTGAGTTGCCCTCAATGCATCCATCGGAGTGTGAATGTATGTTACACAACGTGCTTTTTATGAATGTGTGGGTGATTGAGTGAATGAGGTTTTAAAAAAAGAATGCTCAATTAGAATAGAAAAGCGCTATATTACTAGTCCATTTGCTCTTTATCGGTGTGGAAAGGGTTACAAAGCCATTTCTAAGGCTTTCAAGCTCCAGCAAACCATGGTAAGAGCCATTATCCACAAATGGAGAAAACTTGGAACAGTAGTGAACCTTCCCAGAAGTGACTGGCCTGCCAAAATCACTCCAAAAGCACACTGATGATTCATCTAGGAGGTCACAAAAGAGAACAGAACAACATCTAAAGAACTGCTGGCTTCACTTGTCTCAGTTAAGGTCTGATTTCATAATTCAGAGACTGAGCAAAAATGGCATCCATGGTAAAGTTCCAAGGCAAAACCTACTGCTGACCAAACAGAACGCCAAAGCTCATCTCACATTTGCCAAAAAGTATCTTGATGATCCCAAAGACTTTCGGGAGAATATTCTGTCATCTGATGAGAGAAAAGTTTAACTTTTTTGGAAGGTTTGACTCCCATTATACCTGGTATGAAACGAACACAGCATTCATAAAAAGAACGTTGGTCAAACACAGTGGTTGCAGTGTGGTAGTCTGCCATGCTTTACTGCATCAGCATCTGGACGACTTGCTGATGGAATTACAAATTTTGGTCTTTAGCAGAAAATCCTGAAAGAGAAATCCCCTACCATCAGTTTGTGCCCTGAAGCTCATGAACAGTTGGGATATGCAGCAGAACAATGATCTGAAACACACCAGCAAATCCTCATTTGAAGGTTTCCAAAAAACGAATAAAAAGGAAGGTTTTGCAGTGGCGTGGTCAAAGTCTGGAGTTAAATCTGATTGAGATGGTTTGGCATGACCTTAAACAGGCTAGTCGTGCTCAAAAAACATCCAGTGTGGCTGAATTAAAACATCTCTTCAAAGAAAAATGGCCAGTTTTGTTTCCCCAGCAGTGTGAAAGACTCATTGCCAGTTATCACAAATGCTTGATTGTAATTCGTTTTTGTTAAGGGTAGCACAACCAGTTATTAGGTTCAGGGGTCATGTACTATTTCACATAGGGCCAGGTAGGTGTGGATATCTTTTCACCCTTAATAAATTAAATCATCATTTGAAAACTGCATTTTGTGTTTTCTCAGATTAACTTTGTCTAATATTTAAATTTGTGTGATGATCTTGAACTTGTAAGTGTGACAAATACACCCCCCCCCCCCCCACACACACACACACACACACTGAAAAAAAAGAAATCTTTCATCTTAGTTTAAACCGTGGGTATTAATCTGTCTCTATTACAGGCTCTCTTTCTCCAGAAAGGCTTTTCAGCAGATGCTGACTCTAATTGTGCTGCCAGGCAGGAATGCAAGAGCAACACAGAGATTGGTGACTGATGCTAGATGATTAAGGCGTGGTTCACAGCCTGTATTCCAGTTCATCACAGTGTTTCTGCCCTCATGGTGCACGGCTCTGCAGCAAGTGAAGCACACTGCCAAATAAGGTTAAAGACAGGAATTTGTCTTTTAAACTCTCAAGCTACAAACAGATGCAGACGTATTTTCAAACAAGACTATAAAAATGCAAAACCAGAAATTGGGAAGACTGTCTCAGTCTATTAACATATCTAATTCATCAACACACCCAATACCAGGTTAGACTGGTAAGCATGAGAGAAAGCATTTATATCCACTGTCAGTAAATAAGATGGAGTCCACTTAGGAGGTCCTCAAATGAAAGACGGAAAGCAAAATGTTCCAATCTCTACAGGAGTGAGTGTAAAGTTTCTGGAGCCGGAATTCCAAATATTAATTTGGTTGATCTGGAGACTCGAGTACAGATATTCCAGACTTATAAAGCCTTACAGTACCTTTATGGACCATCCATCTTTACAGCCACTTTCCAATTATCCAGTTCAAGGTTTGTGGTGGTGGTGGTGGGGCTGGAACCTTTCCCAGCTATCACTGGGCCAGAGGTGAGGTACACGGTGGACATGCTGGTAGTCTAACTGAGGGTTAACACACAGTTAACCTAAAATGTATACCTTTGAACTCCAAAGAGAACAACCAGTAGATTAAAAGTGTGAGGCGACTGTGCATCACAATAATGTTAACATAGCACTTCCTTATCATTGCTCTTATTGTGGTGTACAGCTGCTGTAAATCAGAGCAGGATTCAGTGACTTTGGCGTTCTTTAGATTTGTCTCTCCTCTCAGATGTAGCTTTTTCTAGCATTAAAATACTTTCTTCTAACTCAGCTCTCTTTTATTTATATTTATTACTTTTGAGCTTTGGGAAATTAAACCAGCAAAAAGTCCGATTGTTGCCAAAGAGTTGTGGGCATTCATATGCACATTTTCAAGAATAAGTATGTGTTCCAGCATTTTTCTGGCATGGTCTTCTTTCGGTGAATATATAGCTGTAGATGTAGAATATTGAGTCTTTAAAAAAAACCAATTAAACAAGCAATTTGGCATTAAGATGCTTGGTGTCACAGTTTGTATTTATTTTTAGTTGACAGAAAAAATGACAGCATATAAAGAAGTCATTTAAGATCACATTAGTCCAAAATACCCTAAATTGGGTCCATTTAAGATTCATGTTTAACGACTTCCTTAACAAACTAAAATATACACAGATTCTAAACTTTTTAGTATAATTGCAACATCTGGCAGCAGCTGTTCTTCTTCTACAAGGAGACGGCGAGTCCCTGAACAATTGTGACCCACTATGCAGCTGAGAAATCAACTCACTGACAACACCTGTCATCACCAGCTTCAGATCAAGAAGAACAAGCACACAGATGAAAGTGCCAGATGGGTGGTGTCTTAATTTATGGCAAATTATCACTGTTTACAAAATTTTAAAGAAAAAAGAACATCCACAAAAAGAAGACAATGCTGCAAGATAAGATTTAAACTCATGAAGGAGTTTTAGACAACAATTTAACTATTTAAAGATGTGCTAAGTGGAAGCATGTTATTCGCTATTACCTCATCAGTTTCTTGGTTTTTATTATAAAAATCATCTTTTTCCAATTTATTCTGTCTCTAAACCTAAAAAGGTTCATCTCTCAATATTTAATATGTCAATACTCTTTACTTTTCTCAGTCATTTGCATCTCAACTAATTCAACCCCGTAATTCAAATATGAGTTCAGTGCAAAGTTCACCCAGAGAGAGAGAGCTATTCTCCAAATTCCACTTTATCTTCAACTAGGGTACTTAACTTGAATTACATCCAGTCTGGCTCATACTGAAATGCTTGTGCTGAACACCATATAACTGTAATTGAATTCAGGTTCAATTATGGCACAATATATCACCGTCATTATAGCTGTTTCAAAGACCTGGACTAGTTCTAGCCACAGAAAATGTAAAAAATCATTAAAAAATATATTCTGTCATTCCTGAAAATACTCATTTATAATTTACATTGCTTTGCTTAAGGCTTTCACCTTTTGCTTTCATTAGGTTTTGCAGTGTTTAAATAAAAGTACCACTGCAAGCACACAACAGACCACGAACCTAATGCAAAACTAAAAAACATCATTAATCATCAAGTTAAATGACACAAGACTGATTACAATTCCCTGCATGGTTCCTCTCTATAATTTAACTATTTCTCCAAGTTTGGCATTTGCCCTTTGTGGTTCGTCTTGAGTCTTGAAATCACTTGAGCATGCAAAATGTTATATTAAAGACCTCCTTAAAGCATGCACTACTCTTCTATTTGCAAAGAATATCAATCATCTGATAATTAGGTTAATTTATCTTTTCATTATAATTGAATCATTTTGCATTGGCCCAACATGACTCTGTGAACTAAAGCTTTGCTGGATATTTAATTGTAAAACAAAAAAACATTAGGCTTCAAGTGGATTTATTTTATGTATTTCAAGATCCTAATGGTTTGTAATTTATGGGAAATATTCTCTTAAACAGCATGGGTAGGGTAGACTGGCTCCATCTAAAAGCACCAAAATCTTAAAAAAGCTGACTCATACATTTTATTTTTTCACTCTTTTTTAATACAATTTAATTAAAATGCCTTTTCTCATGGCTTGGTTATATGGAACTTCAAATTTCGACACTGTTCAGCTGTGCAGCAGGCACATTATGAGTACAAAAAGTCCAAAAACATCTGGAGGACAGGAGCAAGAAATCAGAATATGATACAGCAGTGAGGGACAATGCAACCAAGAATAAGGGGGCTTGAGACAATTTATTCACGCATGAGAGAAAACGGGTGGAGAACCCAGCTGGAGACAATCATGGAAATCAGTGAGGACAGGAAGTGAAACTAGATGAAAAAGTCACTTAAAATAAAACAGGAAATAAGAAAAGAGAACAGGATTAATTTGGCACAGGACAGACCGAAGCAGGGGAACGCGTAAATATAAAAGACACCCTGAGACAAGACAGACAGGGAAGCATAATGGAAATACAATCGGGAGCTAACTACATAAAATCCTCAGTCACAAACTAAAGATTGAACTAACAAGCCTTGGAAATAAATCTGAAAATAAACAAGGTCTCTAAAGTCCAAGATATAACTAGATACACACAAGAGTCATTAAAAGAATAAAATCCACTATAAAAATTTCTCAAATATAGTATTTGCAAAAACAGAAATACAGAAGCAATCTTGCACTGAAAATTTTCCCATATCCAAACACTTGCAAAAAAAAGACATCAAAGACTCTGGTTTGAGCGGTATATTATTACAGATAATGGACATTTGTATTAATATCAAAGTGGCATTTTAATGTTGTTGCTGTCTGAGGTTGAACAATTTTTAATAAGCTGGCAGAATCATTGTCATAACTGCTAAATATGCCTCTAACTTTCTAATTAATTACATAATTACATTCACAGGATCCTAAATTCCTGAGGTGTTCAAATGTCTTGTCCAGACAACTGTCAAAACAAATTTATGGAAACTATGATGTCATGAAAAGAGTAGAGAATAGTTTTTTAACACTTCAATCACAGGTCTACAAATATTTTAATTTAAGAAATACATACAGACTATATTTATAAACATCAGTGCATCATATTAAGCTCACAATACACTAAATTTTTTAATACATTTATAACTATAAACCAAAACATGTTAAATGTTAGTTACATCCCACCACTGCTCATCTCAGCAGTGTTTAAATATAGTATCGCCATTAAATTCTTACTTTGTGTTATTTAGCTCCAACATTCCACCTCCTGTTGTCCTGTTTGTGTTTAACATAATGATATCCTCCATCTTTAATCCTTAAAATGTAATGTAGGTTGCGCCATGGAAGTGCAACAAATTTTCAATACTTAAATCTGTGATATAATTTTCAAAAAAATTGTTACATATGTTAACTAGTAGGGGTGCAACGATATTCGTATCGATATTGAACCGTTCGATACAGTGCTTTCGGTTCGGTAAGCATATGTATCGAACAATACAACATTTGTAATTTATTTTATCAACTTTCCTTCTGACGATGCTGTCTGTGTTGAGCGCTCAGTGAATCTGTGTTCGACTACTCCGCCTAGGCTGCACTGTCCAGCGCAGATCCACTGAGCGCTCAACACAGACAGCATAGTCAGAAGGAAGAGCGCAGGGCAAGCTAGCGAGACAGAAGTTAAGCTCTCCTTGCAACAGGCAAATTGAACCTCATTCAGATCTGGCGTTTGGAATTATTTTGGTTTTCATGTGACGTATGACCCTGAAGGTAAGCGAGTCATGGACTAAAGTAAAACAGTATGTTGGATGTGCCATGCAATGCTCAATTACATTGGTGTGAACTAGTGTGTTAGCGCAGTTAGCTCGTTAACGTGTTGGCCGTCTAGCCCCATGCACGGAGTGATCGGCGGTAGCTCGTTAACGGAGATTTGCCGTGTTGTGGCGTTAAGGTCATTTCAACGAGATTAACCTGAAAGCACTAGTGGGAACACAACGAATATGACTGCACATTTACGCCGACATCATCCTAGTGCAAAGACAAGTGGAAGCAGACAAAAAAAAGCAAGCATGCTACTAACTTTAGCCGAGTCATTTAGACAGCTGTTAGCACATGATTCTCCTTATGCTGCTGAGAATATAGCCCAGAAGAAGCAGATAGTATAGCTTTTATTTTGGAAAGAGCCATTTCTCTGTAATAAACTCTCTTTTCCAAAGATGAGTGATTCCTCAATCAGATACAGGGCTTGCAATATCGCTAGCCCGACGTCCCGGAGCTAGCGATATTTTCAGTCGGGCTACCAAAATCTATCTCTTCCCTGCCCGTCGGGCTATTGTAGGAAAAATATATGTCAATGCTTTTGCATTCTTTCGGAAATGTAGCTGGGTAATTATGTCATTGGCATCGGTGAGCCACTGTCAATATGTGACATATTGAAGTCGCGTTTGAATTTGCGCTTGTTTTTTTGCTTTCACTTTGCAATCGTGCTAACTGTGTATAGAGAGCGACAGCACTGATCTGTGAGTGATGATAATTTGTGCACCAATTCCTCTGACATCGTCTTATTAATCGTTAGCTTACTATGCAAACATGACAAGTGAAATCTCCCGCAGCAAGCTTAAACATGTGAGAGGTTGATCACGCAGAGAATCGCTGAGCTTATGTGAGTGCGCGTGTAAAAGCAGCAGTATATATATTTGACTACGATGACCTGGATGACTGAGAACCTTCACAGACAGATATATATTTTAGTTCTGCTGAGCCAAATAAGACAGGTCAGGGTGAAGAAGTGACAGCCAAAGAAAAGCTTACCACAAAACGGAGAAGTTATGACAAATCAGACTATAAGGCAAAAAGAAAGTGCAGCTTTATGGTTTCATGGACAAAATAATTTCTGTGGCTGCAATATGATGAGCTAAATAACCAGGGCTGCACATAAGTGGTCCGCAGGTGCGCATTCGCTGTCAAAATAAAAAACACGCACAAGGGTTAGGGTTAAATTTAAAAACTGTACTTTTGAGTTAAAATATATATTTATAATTTTAATAAATGACAAATTAAAAATGCATGAACATTTTTTCGTATCGAAAAAATATCGAACCGTGACACCAAAGTATCGAACCGAACCGAACCGTGAATTTTGTGTATCGTTGCACCCCTATTAACTAGTTATATAGTTTTGACTTTTAAGCCCTCGGCTCATCATAACTGGAAAGTTTTATTTTAGGATCCAGATGATTTGGCAACATATGCTATTCACCTTTCTTCTCCTTTGTTTTTCTGGCTCCGACATGGTTGTTTACCTGCCTATGTGTGCATGGTTCCCGAGGAAAAGCAGCTACAGATTGCTTTGACAATACGTATCAACTTTTCAATTCAATATTTTCCTAAAATACAATTCCTGTCCTTCCTTTTTTAGTATTGTCAGTGTATAAAATCCCAGTTAATCTACCCCTGTGTCTTCAAACAACAAATTTTAGGCAATTTGTAATGGAGTTGGTGGCATCACATCACACTAGGCTTTTTTAACCGTAAACAACAGCCCTTCTGGTTGGAGGCTGATTCCTGTAATCCGTCCTTTAAAACAGATTTCACTTGGCAGATAGGAAACCCATTATTGTGCCTGTGAAGAGCGGCCTCCATATTAACCACTGAGCCTTTGAAACGCAGCATCTTTTGTTTGTCCGTAATGAATGTGGATCTGAGTGCAGCGGCAGCACACCTTCAACTAACGTAGCTCCATTTTCTCAGCAGAGCAACTTTGCTAATTAGAATGATTGTTAACTGGTTTAATTGGGTCTGCCAGCAGCAGTCTCAGGAGTCACAGGATGCTCACAGAGGTAATTGCATAGGAGACAGAGTGAGAGTGGTTGATGCACTCTTGCAAAACTTCCCAAAAAGCCGCTCTTCACAGGCACAATAATGGGTTTCCTATCTTTTTTTCAATTACAGAAACTGAATGGGGACTGCAATGAAGAATTAGTGTGAAGACCACTTTTCACTGCAGAGAAGTAATAATAAGGGAATAAGAGTCTGAGACTCCACAGAAAGACGCTGCGATTTTGAAGCCCTGCACCATAAGTGAGACATGTTTTCATGTCTAAAATCTAACTTTAATTATCATTTTGTATTTTGTGTTTATTTGCATATACTGGGAGTCTTCTACTCTTGGACTCAAGCTGGGTGATGCAGTCACTTTTTGTACCTATGCACAAAAATGGTTGGAACACATTCACTGGTCATTTCATTAGGCACACCTCTTCAGCTGCTCGTTAATGGAAATATGTATTCAGCTAATCAGATAGCACAGTGGTTCTCAAACTTTTCACATTGAGTACCACCTCATAAAATATATGGCTGTTGAAGTACACCTTTATGACTGAAGGCCTGTTTAACACCACATACAGTTTACATGAGACAATTTCTTGTATGAATGTTATTTGTCATAAACAAGATGTGACAAGTGATAATAATAACAACTACACTGCATTAAAACATTCACAGCAGATGGGATATCCAGTCTTAAGTGATGCCGTATGAACCCTGCTTCTCTGCTACTACTCTGTGTTTATTAAGGCTGTTTCGTTTTTAACATGTTTTAGTGCTTTGTATCTTGTTCCATTTAATCTGAACAAGCCCGATAAAAAAATTCAGTGATCACTGTCGGCCTCTCTCTTGGTTTTTATTACCACTATTAGTTTTAAAGCTCAGTTTTTAAAACCTTACGATGTAACTACAGCCCAGCCCGTGCAGCAGTATATTAGTGACTCAGCTGTTCTCCTGACTGAAGTTTGGTCCATTTACAGCATCCTGCCATGCAATTGCATTTGTCCCTGACCATCGGGAACCCTCACATTAGCTTTTATCAGGTGGAAAAAAGTTAGCGTTCATCTTCAGATTCACTGTGTTTATGTTATGCTAACCATAGCTGTGTAGCTAGCAGTGTTGGGCAAGTTACTTTGAAAAAGTAATTAATTATAGTTACTAGTAACTTCTTTAAAAAAAACTGAGTTAGTAACTGAGTTACAATATTCTAAAAGTAATTAATTACTTGAAAAGTAACTATTGCGTTACTTTAAAAAAAATGTTTAACCCTCTGGGGTCCAGGGTATAATTGGCCATTTTTAACTACTTTTGATTTTCCCTCCACATTTTACCTTTAAAAACGATTTACTTTGCCTTGTTTGGTATCATCCTTTTCAGCACAACCTCACGTGTCTGAATTTACAGTTATGTTTTCATTTTTTACGTACTGTAGTAACACAAGTGATCTAAAATCAGACAAAAAACATAAAATCAGAGTAGAAAAAGTTATATTCTTTACTGTAACAACCACAAACATGATTAATGAATCATATTTCATAACTTTAAATGCAAATATAAATTGTCAATTTTAAAATCCTATGCACAAGTTTTGCAAACAACAAGTTATTTGCATCCATTTACCTTTTACCTTTTTTTAAAATAACCATTTCAAACTATTTACAGAACAATCAGCTGTTCTGCATTCAATAAGATGCCACACAAATTATTTGTGCCACTCCAAAAAAAATAATTTCTGTCCACTATAAAGGAGAACATCACAGCCTGATACCTGCAGGTCTGACAGCAGCAGGTGTATAACTCCTGTTTCTTCCTGGAGACAGCAGTCGCCTCATTGTTCTGACACACAACCACATCCACAACACTACACACTAACTACACAAGAAAACACATTAACTACACACTCCAAAGATGCTAAACGTCACAAATCTCTCACATCTCAAAACTCGCTCTCTCTCTTTTTCTGCTGTCTCTCGTTCTCTCGCCGTCACTCCTAAAACTTCCCCTGTGCTTGCTGCACTGTCAGTAAACGTGATGAAACTATTGAGGAAAAAACGCCGCATATATATTGTTTATCATGACTCTGGTTTTACGTGGCCTATCAACACAATTTAAAAACTGGTATATCTTGTTGCTTTGTCTTTAAGTGGCCATGTGATTGGCTTACCACGCCTACTTTATTCTTCCTCAGTCAAACAGCAGCACTCGATTGTTTTGCCCCCTTAGCTCCAGGTGTTGTGCTAGACAGTGATCGTGATTACCGTCCGCGGGAGCGCTCGCAGCTACTTAAAGCTGTAGCGTCCAGATTACTTACAGCTACTTCCGTGCAACTGATATAAGATGCGGTGAGCTGAACACAGCTTTAACCGTCTGTTTGTTGAAAAATAGTAACAGACCACATTTTCTTATTAGTAACTGTAACGGCGTTGTAACTATAGGAATAGTAATTAGTTAGATTACTCATTACTGAAAAAAGTAACGCCGTTATTCCCACCACTGGTAGCTAGCCACCACATTGCACATCATTATATACCAGCTAGCCCAACTTCAGTAACCCTACAAACATCACTGCTGTTTAGTTTTCTGTCTTCATTTATGTCAGAAGTGATAGCAGAGCTGTATGTTTTAATTTTTCAGAAATCCCTTAATCAGAACATGGTATATTATTTAATCTTAAAATAATGGGGGCAGATTTCCCGCATACAACTAGAGGGAGCCCAAGTACCACCAGTGGTAAGCGTACCACACTTTAAGAACCATTGAGATAGCAGAAATGAAATGCATTTAGGTATGTACACAAGAAAAGGAAACTGCTGATCTCCTGGGATTTTCCCACACAGGCTCATCAAAAACTGTAACTCTCATTTAGATACTAAAAGTGATTTTGTGATAGCCTTTATTAGAGAAAATGATTAGTGCAGCTTGAAGTTAACGTTGTATTTTTTTGTGATATCTTTATTGTTATTGTTGATAGGCGGTGCCGTTCTCCACTGGCCCACAAGGACAGTTCTTAAATTATAATAAATGACTGGTCATTCAAATGAAGTGTGCAACTGCTGACGGAAATGAGGATACTGTGTTTAAAATTCCAGTTTTCGTCACATAAAAAGAAACTGTCATCATTGTAATAAATATTTGATTTTCTAATCAACATTATGCTCAACTGCTTCATTAGATTGATGATCACGCACATCTCTAGTTCCTGAGTTCCACTGCCACATCATAGGAATGGAAATGATGGTGCTCAGGTTCTGGTGAACTGCATTTAAATTCCTTTCCAGGACCTTAGCTTGTTTTCAACTTATTTATCACCGTGACAGTAATCTCTCCACTTATCAGAACACCGGAGAAACAGTGGTGATAGAATACAAATGCGATGTGTTGAGAGCTCTTTGGGACCAAAGGCAGGACTCCTGGCAGTGTTGTAGATTGCACTGGCACTAAAGAGAGTGAGTGACAGGTAAACGCACACATTCAACATTTTGACATTAAAAATGTCAGTGCAAGCTGTAGCACTAAAAGCAAAACCCACCAAACTGTATTTAAATAAACACTGAAAGTTTGAATCAGCTAGCTTTATTATGGCACTTTGTACATGTCAGGATACAAACTCAACATTCTAGGTTTCTTGGTTCATATAGCACATAAAACAATCAAAAACATTATTTCATTGCATAAAAAAAGACAGAAGGGTTCTGGAAGCTGCTTAGTTTTTTTTACCACACATACAGACACTTACATTCAATCAAATCCCAGTCTAGTAGTGACAGTTTATCTGAAATTTTCTCCAACCAGTCATTTCTTTTTGTAATCACCAGTGAGACACAGTCTGAGTGTCTGATTGGTTTTCTGATTTTGTGTCATTTAAGGACAGGTTGATATTTTTCAGGCCTGTCTTAGAATGATACAAACAGCTTTTGGGTGTTATTCCCCTTCTGTACACTGGTTCTCCTTCTAAGTGAAAATTGTTTCGCGTATAGAGTCAATGAATGTTTTCTAATGATAAGGAGGGGGCACAATAGAGTTCAAATAAAACTGCCCCGTTCCTTTTTATTTAATAGCTTGTAACAGTTTTCATATTACTTAATACTCTCAGTCGTTAGTTTCAGATTTTCATTAACACATCTTTATGTTCATTTTTGTAGATTAGGGTCACATTTGAATTAAAAAAGACAAAGCATGATGTAATTTAAGCTTTAGTGTTCTCAGTCATATCCATCCCTATGCCTGTCAATGGCTATGTCTATCTTTTATGTACAGTCTGTTGTTCTGGGTCCTCTTAGTTAGCTTACTGAAGTATTTCTTTTACAAAGTTGCCTTGTGTTTTACCAGAAATCATCATAAGCTGAGGTAATTTTATAAGAGAATTTACTTTGGAAGACTTAGTAATTGAATTTTGCTTTTGCCTATTAAAAACTGGGCTAGATGTTTTCACAACCAGTGGAGGGAAATGTTAAAATACAGCTGAGAAATTATGAGTGCTGGTAATTAAAATAATAACTTGACCCTTTTCTTTCATTGACGTTCGGATTAAATCCATTTTAGACTTTATATAGGTCTTTATATTGGAAGAGCTCAAA
Organism: Rhamphochromis longiceps; assembly: GCF_057381845.1. Lineage (NCBI taxonomy): Eukaryota > Metazoa > Chordata > Actinopteri > Cichliformes > Cichlidae > Rhamphochromis > Rhamphochromis longiceps. The sequence goes on along the minus strand of NC_140560.1, from coordinate 31,906,217 downwards.
GTATGATATATAAAATATTGATATGTGAACTGTCAAATTCAGATTTGTATGACTTGAAGCAGATGAAGTAGAAAATGACATCATAGTAAAGAAGGTGAAATGATGGCTAGCCTGCTTATTTTCTGACTCAATAAAAAAACTGGTTCTGTTCTAATTCAGATTTTCCGGACACAGTGTCTTTCAGCGCAACATTACAACAGTAATGAAAAAACAAATGAGTACTCATCACTTCTGCAGTCAAAAATACAGATATCTGCAAGAAAACTCTACAAAATCCATTTCTGCATGTAAAGGAGCATCACAGATTGGTGCATGTAAACACACTCTGACATCCATCCACACAGACTTTGTGCACAACATCATTTTACACACAAACTCATGTGGGTTCCCAGGGATCCAAGGTAAACAGGTTGCATTGAAGTGCTACGAGATCTTTCGTTGGCACGAGAGGAGTAACTTTTACAGTATTTACAACTGCGGTTAAATGATCAGTTTTTTTCATGCATTTCTTAAAAACAAACTCTTGTAGAAAATACTTTTTTCACATTCCGTTTGATTATTTTGTTTTGTTTTTGTTTGCGTGAAAAGAATGCATTAGTGTCAAATGATAGTCACTTAACTTTGCGTGTATTTATTTTGTTCTGGTCACTGTGTGATTATACTTTACATGATGCATGAGCAGTAGGAATAAACAGGAAGCATTCTGCAATTGGCATTGAGTTGAATAAAGCTTTGAAATTAAGAAACATGCTACCAAAAGGTACTCCAACAGGAGTCACAATAAACTGACTGACTGAGCAATCCTTTGAGTGGGAGACCAAACCTGACACACTCAGCTAGAAGTGCAATAGTTTGAGGAGTAAAACATTTGGGCTATGCTTTTTTTAACGAGTCCCATATTTTCAACAAAGTAACTAGTTTGCTATAAATTACCAGAACAGCTGCAGTTAATGAGAAACTCCACATTTTCTTCAAGATGAAAAAGTCTATTAGCTGATATCAGTATTCATCACTTTTATTAAAACTGCAGTTTAATTATGAAGTGCCAGGCATCAAAGAGTCATTTGTCAAAGATAAGCATTCATTCATTTCTGCCACCTGTTATTAACTTGGATGTCTCTTTGTAATTGTCACCTGTGCTGGGAATTATTTTTTTGTATTTCAGCCTCACAATAAACTACAAGATACTCTATCATTTAAACATAACTGCTAAAATGTAATCATTTCAAACCAACTTAAACCATTCTTGACACACAGCACAGTCACGTCCCATCTAATCAAACGTGTTTTCAGTCTTTCTAAGAAATCATCATAATCATTACTGGTGACCAGTGCCGAACACTGGCACCAGTGTTCGGCAGCCTCACCTCCGTCAGTGCGCCCCAGGGTGGCTGTGGCTACAATGTAGCTTGCCATCACCAGTGTGTGAATGTGTGTGTGAATGGGTGGATGACTGAATGTGTAAAGCGCTTTGGGGTCCTTAGGGACTAGTAAGGCGCAATACAAATACAGGCCATTTACCATTATTATTTTTTAAGACAGCCAGCTCTTAAGAGGTCATATACAGTAGAGCTGTGATCCACCTAATTATCTGCCGGGGCTTCCTCTGTTTTCTATCTGTGGAAGCCTTGTGGGCAGCAAACTTCATTTATCCAACTTAAGATGAAGGAAAAGTGAATGTAGAAGGGGCTATAAAAATAACTCAATGTAAGAGGGTAAACCTTTAGGCTGAGGGGGCCAAAATAACTGTTTGGAAGGTTGCCACTATGTAAATCTATATTTTCTGCTTAACATCCAATTTTCCTGAAGGTTTATTTCTGCATGAATGAAAACCTTGCTTTTCCTAACTTTATAAACTCTTTCCAAGCTTAACAAATACATTTTTTTTTTTATCTATTATTAAGCTGGGGTTTTTTTTTTTGTTTGTTTTGGCCAGTCTAAACTGTGGAAATCTTTTGGAGAACCTGTTGAAAAAATATGGGACTGTTTAAAAAAAGAGAGCAGTACCAAACATTTAAAACTACAATTTCCATCCTTGTCTTTGAACTAAATAAATTGAAATCAAAACCTGAATAAATATGACAAGACAAAGTAGTGATTGTTTGAGGAAGTAAGACTGTGACTTTTGGGCTAAATAACCAACCTGCTTTAAAACTGAGGTATTCCTCTGACATCATTCTCTCCCTTTGGTGCCTCGATTTTTGGCTGACTGACCAGCCCTGTAGCATTCAGAGGACTATGTAGAGGAAGTTCAGCAGACTCCAAGGCTGGCCAGCAGGCCTTTAGAGAAGAGAAGAATATCAGCTCTCTGGGAGAGGACCAGTGCAGGGTTTGGTGAACAGACTGTGAAGTTCTTCTGGAACGATTTGTGGAGTGCGTTGGTAAGCTTAGGTCCGCACCCAGCTGAGAGGCACCCAGAAGGACTCTCTCTCCAGCCTCTCCAAAATACCTCGCAGTTCTGCACAAGCACTGGCCGAGTCCTCCTTGATCAGGACACGGTCCACTAGGTGTCCATACTGCTGATCAATCTGAATGGCAGACTGACGCATCTCCTGGAGGTCTTCATCCTGTTGAAGAAAGGCAATTAAAGAATTTTCTTTTCTTTACAGTGGATGTTGTGGATTGATAGTGTCCTTTGAAAAAATACGCTAATATATATTGATGTTAGTGACCATTTTCTATCTTTTGTGTCACATCAGTTTTGCACTGGCTTAATGCTCCAGGAGTGATATTCTATAGTACATTTGTATAATGAGATTGCTGCGTATTTACAAAGCTTGTGAGTTGATAAGAATTGTGCAATACTTTTGATCTATTAAGCAAAAGAATGCATGACAGGCCCAACTACATTTAAAAAGAAACTTTTAACAGGACGTCTGTTACTGCTTAGAGAAACATGGCTCACTGTAATGCGGCCATGCTCGCCCCCTCCTGGGGAGGTGGCTGCACTGCGACGACGTCTGCTCTCAGGAACACGAGGCTTGACGAATATCACATAAGGCTTGAACTCCGATGTCCGTAGCCTCTTTAGAGCCTGGAGTAGTGGAAGGTTTACATCAAACAGAGAAAACAGAGGTCAGGAAGGAGCTGGGAAGAAGCAAAGTCAACAGCTTGGTGAGCAGGCCTGACATGACTGCCTGCCCCTGCCTACTCAGGTACTCAGTAAAGTGCTGCTGCCTGCAGACTAAGTAACTCATTGTGACATGTTATGACAGTGGATTCTTTGGATGAACATTAAACAGGATGTTCTCTGTAATGTGACCCTTACCTCAGGCTGCACATCTACTATACACATCTTATTCTTGGCCTGCACAGAGCGGATAGCCTCGATACTGGTGCCGTATTGGTTCTCCTTGTATTCACCATGCTCTATGAACCTGTGCAGCAAGAATTAAACCTTTTCTTAAAGACACAATAAACCAAACTTGCACGACTCAACATGGATTCAACGGAAACATACTTGTTGTTCAAAACATCTGCATCAAACTGCTGTTTGGTGACAAAGTGGTACTCTACACCATCCTTCTCATGCGGCTTCTTGGGTCTGGTTGTATCTGTGGGAACACAGGAGTACTTTAGTGATATTTCTAGAGTTTTGGCGATTCATTTAGGCAAGTGTAAAATGTGGAGTGACTCACGCGGTACAGCTACTGCATAACGATGTGGGTTTTCAGCAATCACCCTCTGTTTGAGTTCATTAATTCTTGCTCCAAGAGAACCTTTCGGAAACAGATGGTGAATATACATGTGAACAAAAGGACAGCATGTTGTAACACAAGTTGTAGTCCACTAGATGTCGCAATCATCAAAGGAGTCCTTTTGTGCTTTTCAGTCTTACCAATCAGAACCACCAAGCGGGGCCTTTCATTTGGCCTCTGCTGATAGCGGGTCACCTCCTCATAGGTCAGGAACTCTGGTTCTCCAGGATCAGAACCCTCTCCTGATGATCCCTGCCTGTCTTTACGACTCAGGCGGAAACTCCTCCGCAAACCAGCTACAGTGAGGTCACAGATGGGAAGGAAGAAGAAACAGAAAACAAGAGGTCTTTGGTCAGATGTACGACAACATTTACTAGTGCACAGCAGTTTGATAAAGTTGTGGACAAACACCTTTTGGATAAATTAAAGACCAACCCACAGATCATGCATTAAAAACCTTTGTATAGAGTGCACATGGATGAATATAGATCTATCCTATTGAAAGTGCAAATAGTTAAATATTTGATATATAATATTATATATATATATTATATATCAAATATATTTAATATATCAATTATAATATTTGATAGTGTGAGATATACTGTAAGTAGAAGCCAATTGGATGTCATGCTTAAACTAAAAATTGGATCACATGCAGCTGACAGTAAATATATTAGGTGAAAGTCTGTTATATTACATATTTTGATAATTTTCGCATTTAAAAACTGATTTTAGTGACCCAATGTAAATACCATTTTGCTTTTATGTATTAAGAAAAAGCATGCTGCTTTCAACAAGGCTACAGTGCTGAGGCAGGACAGACAGGACAACCTGGCCCTGGGAGACGCCACGTTAAAAGGAAAAGACTGGATCTCCCATGATCAGGACTGTCTGTATCCTCCCCTGTCAGTGATGTGTACCTGCAGGAATGAGCCGGGCACTGTACCTGAATAAAATTCCCAGGAAAACACCTGGCCACAGGAGGGCGCCACTGCTTTACACTTAGGAGAGACTATAACTGGCGTTAGAGCATCACACAACCCAGCCTCACACCTCCACACAGGGTGAACAAGCAACAAACGTGCCTGGTTGAGTGTGCAATGCGTCCAACGCAGCAGGGCCCTCGTGGGTGGGGAGAGGATGGGGGAAGGGGTTGATTCTGAGGGTAGGGGTAAGCAGTGCACCAACCAGAGCAGCAGGGACAGTTAGTTAGATGCAGGGCAGGAGGGAGGGGCAGGTTTAAGGGGATCCAAACACTGCAAGGTGAAGGCGGTGGGGGGAGGGATGAGAATGGGAAGGGTTTAACAGCTCCAAGCAGGTTAACGGGAAGCACAAATACTGTTTACTGAAGTATTTTGTGTTACAGTGAGAAAGGGCTGTGTTTAGATCGCTCCTTGTTGTCACACTTATTACAGCAGCTCACAGGATGGGGGAGCAGATGAGGGGTCAGGCTGGGTTAAAGAAGGGTGAGGGAGTGAAGGTCAGCGGAAGGCTAAAGAGCACAGGAAGAAAATTGGGGACTCCTTTTTTGCCCTCTTCCAAAGCGTAACGTTAGTAAAGATTGCTTATTGCAACATACCTTTGGCCTAGTTGTCCATTTAAATACAGTAAGCAACATTTTATAAACTACTTTGTCGTTAGCTATTAGATTATTTTATAGATTTGTATTATTGAACTATATGCTACACATTAGCCAGCTCAGTATGCTAGGAGTTCATTTATACTTATATCAAGTAAAAAAATCTTTCTCTAACAGTTTCAGTATTTAGTGAATAATAATAATAATAATAATGATAAAAGTAATAATAAAGGCAAGAACAAAACCAGCACATTTGTTGAATTTAAGTCCTACTGAGGTAAAGATATAGTAAAAAAATAAAAGTTACACAATTATTTTTTGCACTACTTTTTTTTCATGTTATGTCAGTGTTACATTTGCAAAAAACACTCACCGGCCACTTTGTTAGGTACTCTACTTCAACTGGTCGTTAAACCAAATATCTAATTGGTCAAAACATTTTGGCATGTTGACGTGCTCAAGACGACCTGCTGAAGTTCAAACCGAGCACCAGAACGGGGATTAAAGGTGGTCTGAGTATACCAGAAAGAGCTGATCTATTGGGATTTTCTCACACAAACATCTCCTGAGTTTACAGAGAGAAAATATCCAGTGAGCTGCAGTTGTCTGGGACAAAATGTCTCGTTGATGCAAGACGTTAAAGAAGAATTGTCAGACTGGTTTGTGCTAATAGAAAAGCAACATTAGCTCAAATAACCACTCGTTATAACCAAAGGTATGCAGAAGAGCATATCTGAATGCACAGCACTTTTAGCCTTGAAGTAGATGGACTGCAGCAGCAGAAGACCACACTGGGTGCCACTTCTGTTAGCTAAGACCAGGAAGGTGAAGCTGGAAGTGACATGGGCTTAGTAAAACTGGCATCTGACATTAGGATGCTAAGGTCAGAATTTGGCATAAACATGAAACCATGGAGCCATCCGGCCTTAAATAAGGAGGATGTTGGTAATGTAAGGGTGTAGGGGATCCCAAATCTAATTTAGTACCAAATGAGCATCATTTAAACACCATATCCTCCGTCTATCCGCACAGTGTACACATCTTCTGGCTGCTTCCAGCAGCAAAACATATCATGCCAAAAAGCTGAAATAATCTAAAACTGGATTCTTGACCTGGCCTCCACTGTTCCCAGTTCCAGAGGCATTAGAGCACTTTTTTAGATGTGATGGAATGAGAGACTCACATCATGGAGATGCAGCCAACAAATCTGGAACAACAATGATGTGATGCCATCATGTTAATATGAACCAATATTGCTGGTATGTTTGCAGCTCCTTGTTCATTTTTATTCCGCTGAAGAATTAAGGCCAAAGGGGTCCAACCCAGCAATAGCACTAACAAAGTGACCAGTGATTTTATGGATAAACATCCAATTAACAATGTGCAAAAAAATCTCCCACCTGAATGTGGATTTTTCAAATTGTCCTTCCATGACATTGAAAGAGATGCTGTGGAAGCACAGTAGCTTGAAATCGAAAGTTGTGCTTTAAACAGCACCAAGTAGCGAGCTGTTTTCTCTTTTTTCCTTCAGGAAATTTCTAACAAAATAATAACTTGTTTTGCATAATGTAGAACTGTACAGTCTGCACCACAGGAGCTGACACAGTGATGCATCCCTAAACTCTCTCCTAACTAATTATTCAGTGGAGTCTTCAAAGAGGCAACTCTGTTACTAACACCTGCTGTGAGTGTGAGACGGTACTCCCTACACTTTCCTTTGCCCTTCCTCACTTTACACTGTAGCAGTTAAGTGTCTCACTCACATGCATATCTACCGTCTCTTCAGCTATCAGAAATGAATCACTGACCCTCATCTAATTTCTTGGACTGCTGTGAAAACCATCTTTTTTGAACCTTCAAAACCTTCACCCTTGCTCTTATCCCTCAACCCTGGCCCCCGAAGAGACAACCTTCCAAGCAGTTATTTTGGCCCCCAGCCCAAAGCACCCAGGGAACCAGCACACAGCCAGGCTGCAGCAGGCACAGAGCAGATAGGGAGAAGGAGGTGGAGAAAGATGTGCACACTCTCACCTATGTACTGTCCATTGAAATAGCCCTCACAGTCACAGTCCTCTGTAGGGAGGCAAGCAGGGAAAAGAGGGGGGTAAGCATAGGGTAAGAGACCTGGAAGAGTTGAGGAATAAGGGTTGTGGAAGAGTTTAAGAAAGGGGTGGGCGGGCCATGGTAGCTGTAGAGGGGAAGCAGGGCCCAACGGGCAACAGGCAGGCAGGCAGACAGCAGGAGGAGAGAGTGGAAGGGCAGCCAAGAGATGATGAAGATGTGCTGTTAGAGGCAACAGCCACTAAACAAAGGCTTGATAAAGAGATTTAAGTAGAAGGGAGAGAAGAGAGATGGCTCTACATCTGTATGTGAGTCAGCTATTAGACAGATCTCTGTGTACACACACGCAAACAAGCTCTGTGTCCCCAAAGATGTGCAGCTTGTGTACAAACTGCCTATACAAACCCATCTGTAATTCCTAAGCAAAATGTGTGCTTTCTACGCTTCTTTAATAGACTAAAGGGGAACAGGAAACGTTCATGTAAAGACAAATATGGAAAAACAAAAGACAGATAATAAGAGGTGAGGTTGATGCAAGAGAGGGGTGGAGGTATTGTTCTATTCAACAATCTCTGCTAGACGAAAGTCTCCAGGGATGCTGTTCTGCCTGCACCTTACCTGATATAAAAGAAACACACACACACACGTACACACTCAAACTAGCCACACAAAGAATCTCTATTCTGGTCTGGTAACTAATGGTAGGAGGGAAGGAATTAAGCTGGAAGCTGTAGAAATCCCAAATGCACACCCCAGTAGCACACATGCAAGCTTTACACACACACATACACACACACACACACGAATATGCACACAAACGGCAATATTACTCTGTAGTTTGTGTTTGGTTGTTTTGCTGTGTTTGTGGCTGCACATATACCAACCTTTATCACATCCTGGATCATCTGATGCAGCAGTGAAGGGCAGAGTAACATGTTAAGCACGGTTAAAGTAAAAATTATTTTGTGCTGATAATCTCTAGGAACGTTGGAAATTTGTTACAGAGGAAAGCTAGTCTAAATTTAGGAGATTGGCCTTAAACTGACGTCACTCTGAGACGAGGAGGGGGACCCGCATGTTAAAGCCCCTGCTGGGATTGGGTGGAATTAATAAAGAGAGCTGGGGGAGTGTGGATGGAGGCTGAGACAGAAGAGACCTCGCAGGTTTGCTGCTGTGCAGCATAGCAGGGCTAGTTGCCATATTGCTAAGCTCTTGTTGTCTCCACGCAGCTCCCGCCTAATCGGATCGCCTGCAGCTTATGTGCCACGAAGAGCCACCGCTCACATCATCCACTCACCTGGCTGTTTACATGAATCCACTATAGTATCAACTGGAAAAGTGAGAAGCGCAGCATATTAACAGGGCTTTGTTTCCCACCGGACGACTGTTGTTACAGAGTCTGAGTTAAGCTGAATTTGCAGCCTGCTTACTGGCCAGATGGACTGAACATGAAAGAGATTAATTCATATGTGTGATCCCTCCCAGTGTCTTTCTTCCCCTCCAACTCTAATCTTTTTTTCAAAACCTGTCTACACTGCAGCATTTAGGGAATGTACAGTTGATACTAATGGCTGTGAGAGTTCTAATTAATAACCAAAAAAAGGTTAGAAAAATGAAAGCCAGTGAAACAATATAATCACAGTAGAGAATGGAGAGCTGATAGTGAGAGATAGTGTCAGTCATAAATTGTTACTATAAAAAGATGCACTGAAATCCTAGGAAGCAGAAACTTACAGAGAGACTTTTTAGGGGATTTTGGATTCGGGAGTGTGCCCATTTTCATCCTGTAGGCCAGTCGCCTGGGGAAGTGTGCAGTGGAACAAAGAACCAGAGACGATAAAGGCAGAAAGAGAGTAAGCAAAAAGTAAGGGGGGACTGTCAGGACTAAAAGACGTGAATCTGAAAAGGCAGAGGAATATACAACACATGGATGGATGGCTTTATTATGAGGGCAGAGACAAATAAGACAGCAGTTTGCACATTTTTTGTGCTTACTTTGTGATTGGACTATCCAGCCTATCCAGCAAGAAATGGCAACAATCACTACAAAAAGACATCTGGGCCTATTCAGTAATCCATCCCTGATGAGCAGACCTGAGCTCATGCCACTTTTGTTCAGTGACAATCAATGTAATCCAGTTTTACCCTAATCGGTTTGTCCCAAACATGAAAAAAAAAAACAATTTTAGGTAGTTCTGAACCATATCTCTCTCAGTGTTTAAGCTATGGTTATTAATCCACCAGATGCTGCGGTGTTTGGCTGGAGATCAGCTGAGATCATTTTAACAGCAATTTTGACACTTAGAGTTTCAGCGCATGCCTATTCAAGTCAGAGTTTCAACTAAATTTATTCCACAATGATCTGATGCTCTATCTAATCACAGTTGACCCTTTAAAGTGGAACACATGAATGTGGATTTAAAAGATTATTGTCTGGGTAAAATAAATATCCGTTGGTGTATGGGTGAACCGTTCAGCTTCTGTGACATCAGGCTCATTTTAATTGTGAAGACAAGACCTTCTTCTAAGCGTTCTCACCTCTCCTGAAACTGTTTGGATGGGATGAGTCCAGCACGCAGGTTGCTGTCTCCCACACGCTTGGCCTGCCACCAAGTGGGGTCATCCTGCGTCACAACCTGAATGATGTCTCCTCGTTTAAAGGGAAGTCCCGCCTCCTGGCAGGGTGTGGCCTTGTCTTCCAAGGGGATGTAGTCAAACAAGGCTCTCATATACACCTGGAGTCAAATGCACAAGGTGGTGGAAACACCATATTTTAGGGTTTAGAGTTATCTGAGCAGAGTGTCCTGGATGTAAAACACAGGGCAAAGTGAGAAGGTGATTGTACCACAATTATATTTAAAAATTTAAATATAATATAAATATTATTTGCTGAAATTAAATGGGGTTACCACAGGGTTACCATCTTTCATGTTTTATTCAGTGTAAACAGACACTGTCGTTGCTTAAATGCCAAAAACCACATTTGAAATCTCCTTGGATTTGGACTTTCAGCAGTTCACACAAAGACTGAATATTATGTACACTGAACAAAAATATAAACGCAACACTTTTGTTTTTGCTCCCATTCCCCATGGGATGGACGTAGAGACCTAAAATTCATTCCAGATACACAATATAACCATCCCTCCCAAACAGTGGTCACAAATCAGTCCAAATGTGTGGTAGTGGGCACATCTGCTATATTGAGATAATCCATCCCACCTCACAGGTGTGCCACATCAGGATGCTGATCTGACATCATGAGTAGTGCACAGGTGTACCTCAGACTGCCCACAACAAAAGACCACCCTGGAATGTGCAGTTCTTTGCGCTATTGGGGGTCTGGGGACCCAGAACCGGTCAGTATCTGGTGTGACCACCATTTGCCTCATGCAGTGCAACACATCGTCGCATGGAGTCTATCAGATTGTCAATTGTGGCCTGTGGAATGTTGGTCCACTCCACTTCAATGGCTGTGCGAGGTTGTTGGATATTCGTGGGAACTGGTACACGCTGTCGTATACGCCGGTCAAGCACATCCCGAACATGCTCAATGGGTGACATGTCCGGTGAGTATGCTGGCCATGCAAGAACTGGGACATTCTCAGCTGCCATCTGCCCTGAACAATGTGAACCATGATTCATCCGTGAAGCGCACACCTCTCCAACGTGCCAGACGCCATCGAATGTGAGCATTTGCCCACACAAGTCTGTTACGGCGACGAGCTGGAGTCAGGTCAAGACCCCGATGAGGACGACGGGCATGCAGTTGAGCGTCCCTGAGACGGTTTCTGACAGTTTGTGCAGAAATTGTTTGGTTGTGCAAACCAATTGTTCCAGCAGCTGTCTGGGTGGCTGGTCTCAGACGATCTTGGAGGTGAACCTGCTGGATGTGGAGGTCCTGGGCTGGTGTGGTTACACGAGGTCTGCGGTTGTGAGGCCGGTTGGATGTGCTGCCATATTCTCTGAAACGCCTGTGGAGACGGCTTATGGTTGAGAAATGAACATTCAATGCACGGGCGACACATCTGGTTGACATTCCTGCTGTCAGCATGCCAATTGCACGCTCCCTCATTGCTTGTGGCATCTGTGGCATTTTGCTGTGAGACAAAACTGCACATTCCAGGGTGGCCTTTTGTTGTGGGCAGTCTGAGGTACACCTGTGCACTACTCATGATGTCAGATCAGCATCCTGATGTGGCACACCTGTGAGGTGGGATGGATTATCTCAATATAGCAGATGTGCCCACTACCACACATTTGGACTGATTTGTGACCACTGTTTGGGAGGGATGGTTATATTGTGTATCTGGAATGAATTTTAGGTCTCTACGTCCATCCCATGGGGAATGGGAGCAAAAACAAAAGTGTTGCGTTTATATTTTTGTTCAGTGTAAATCGTAGCACAATAAAAGGTGTTTCATTTTTTGTTTTTTCTCTCCCTTGCACACTCTGAATACTGAGTGCAGATCAGAGGAAACCCATCCATCCATCATACTTTATCTCACCTTGCTCTCCTTCAGCCGGTCCTCCTCTTTAATAGCGGGGATTATCTTTAGAGTGATGGAGCCCTGGGACTGGGACTGGATCACAAATAAACAAGAGCATGGGAAGATTATGACTGCATCCTTACATTAAAGACAAACACTGAAATATAATACGCTTAACTGTCAACTTGCAGTGAACTTTATTTTTAATGGATAAAAGACATTTGTTTTTTTAGTGGAGTTATTCCAACATTCACATGTCCTTCTGTCCATCTTACCAACAACTGACTGATCTCATCAGGCCTCTTGTGGATCACAGAGACCCCGTTCACCTCCCTCAGCTCATCTCCTACATGCACCAAACCTGTGAAGAGCGTACATGCTGGATGAGCTGGCAGAAACATCAATGATGTTCAAAGAGACTTCAGTGTGCTTCCCGGGTCTGTGGGGTTTAGCATTTGTATCTTAAGATCAGCGCTGTTGTTAGATCCTCAGATACGAGCAGCTTCTGTCCTCGGCTGCGATCTGTTTATCTGCAGCCACAACAATGCGACCAAAGAGCACGAGAGAAGGGGGGTCGATATATTTCTCCCTCAGGATAGAAGCACAGAGCCCACGATATTATACTGATGAGCATTTTTTCATCACTTGACAGCAAGAAAAAAAGATTACTCACTGCTTACTTTCATTCTGTAGTTTATATTTTCCTGGTGTAACCACTGCACGTTGTACACGATGACTTACTAATGAAGAGGTTTTTGCTTTTCCAACAACTGTGCTGAATGTTTTGTCCTGATGCAATCTTTCTACCAGAGGGTTCATTAGAACATCAAGTTTTCTTGGCTTATTTTAATGAAATTATTTATCTCCTTCTCGCTGGTTGCAAGAAGAAAACTGAAGCCACACCACTGTAAAAATCAGGAGGCTCTTGAGGCATCATGCTGGGTCAAGGCTACGCTACATTACTGCAACAGCAGTTTGGTTTCATGCTGGGCCTGTTTTTCTTCATGACAGTTTCCCCTTTTCTGACTATTAAAAACAACAGAAACGCAGCAAAGAGTACACTTTTACTCAATTGTTGGTTTTATAAAGACAGATACTGACATCATTTATAAAAGTAATTCTTCTTCTTGTGAATTGATTGTTGATTAAATTTATAACGTGATAGATCTTTATTTGAAAATAAAAATAGAGAACCTTTAAAAAATGCTCTTAGTTTCTCCCCTGATAATCATATAACATCCTCTTGCTCATAGGCTGGTACCACAGATATTGTTATAGTAGTTATAAGATATACAAGCTTTTAGAAAATGAACAGCATTTTACCACTTCGATCAGCTGCACCTCCCCTCATTATCCGAGCCACTATCACTGCTCCAGTGGCTTCGTCACGCCTGATGGTGGCTCCCTAGAGTACAAAGAAGTAACAACTCCATTAGCAGAAGAGGCCAAAGGTCTCCGTCCCATAATCCTTTCCTGTTTCATCTGCTTCTCTTGAAGGCTCTCTAGTTTCATTCCCACTCTCGACTTTACGTCACAACTCACCAGAGGTTCTTTGTTCTTTACCAGCCTGACAATCTTTACAGATTCCTCTTCCAGATCGTCCTCAAAGTCTTCCGGCAGCGGTGGCAGAACAGGGTCAAAGTTCTTCTGAGCTACAGTGTCATGCACTGACAGAACAGCCTGATGGGACAGAAAACATACATGCTGAGATTACAGTGCTGACGTTCAGCTGTCGGGAAGCACACAAAGCAGTCTGACATCTGCCCGAGCTTGTGAACTGCATCAGAAATGAATTTTCAGTTTGATATGAGTGCAAGTGAAACAACCCAGCACAACAGGAGGTGAATGAAATCAGAGTTTGTGTGTCACTGCCACAAAATCTCCACTAATTGAAAATGTGTTTACCTTAAGATGAGGGGAAAGTAGCAAATTCAGCAGCTCCTTCTCCTCTGTGCTCATCGAACCACTCTGTAGCTCCTCTGCCACCTGCCAATCCCAATACACATGAACTCTGGATGTGTATACTAGTAACACACACAGTTTATTGTAGAACAACAGAAGACAGATTCAGAGATGCAGAGTGGGAAAGATAAGTGGAAAGCACCTAGGGTCAGCAGTTTGCTCTTCTGATAACTGGTGAGAGCAACAGGGCAGCAGGATATGGAGTTTCATTAGAGGAGCACTGGGATGATTCAGCACTTTGAGAACATTAAAATTCACTTTTCATACCCACATTGCTTCTCTGTCGGAGCTAACTCATGGTGACTGAATGCTGTGCCCAAGTGGAAAAGTAATTTACAGTATGTGTGTGTGCGTGCGTGCGTGTGTTTGTGTGAGGAACTTACATCCTCTGCCAGAGAGGAAGCACTGTGGAGGACAGGTGTTGGGCTCTGTCTCTCATACTGTCTCAGCTTCTCGTGAATCTAGGAAAAAACACAATCAGTGTATAGAAGGAAGAATTTTAATAAAGTGCTGCATAGTTAGGCCAAAAGGTGAAGTACAGTAATATGATATTCCATAACATGTATCAGCTTCATGCCATTCTTTTCCAACAGCCACAAAACATAAGCATAAATCCGCTGGGCTCAAATCAACTAGATATAAAAAACAACAACAAATGAACACAGCCACCATGATTGGTTCAAGTTCTGAACCAACTTGTCCAAGGTATCCATGCCCTAAAGCAGGGGTGGGGGAACTCCAGGCCTCAAGGGCCAAAGTCCTACAGGTTTTAGACATGTCCTTGATCCAACAGCTGATTTAAATAGCTAAATTACATGTCTTGAAGTTCTCCAGAGGCCTGGTAATGAATTAGTCATTTTATTCAGGTGTGATGACCCAGGGTCAGATCTAAAACCTGCAGGACACTGGCCCTTGAGGCCTGGAGTTCCACCAACCCTGCCCTAAAGTGTACCTTGCTTTAGCCTTTATGGAGATCATAGATCAAGTGAGTTGGATCCTTTTACCAAGTACTTTTATACAACCAAAACAGTCACCCTCTGTATGTCAGTAGAAAGAATGGCTAAAAGCCAGTTTGATGCACTGCATTATGGGAAACTATGTCCATCTTTTATCTACAGTCTATGGTCAGTGTACATAATCCTGACTATTCTACCCATCGCTGTAATATGTTACAAGTAGAATGACCTACCACATCGAAAGTAAGCCAAATAAAAAAATAACTGGTATATGCTTTTGATTCAGACTGAATGCTCATATAATTGAGATCAAATGTCTTCAGATGCTTATTTTATGTCAGGAGCATACTTCCATGAAGAGCAGACCTCCGATGAAAGCTGTGTGATCTGGTTTTATTTCCAAATTCTGCACTTTTATTATCGTGCACATCAAAATGATCAAATTTTAGGATTTGTTTTGAGTTTTGTTTTGTTTTTATAAAATTATGCCATCTGTAGACCTATAGACAGACTATAAAGACATTGGGAGCATTTTGGCATGATGCTACTGTAGTTGCACCGTTTCACAAAGAAACTAGATACCAATTTCCTGTTCCATGAAGTCAGGTAGTAATCCAAAAAAAAGAAAATAAACCTTTACTGCATAAACAAATAATAGATGTTTCAATTTAGAAATTAGTTATCCAAATAATTATATTACAAGTTATCATTTGTAAAGCTTGAACCATCCTCACAAGAATCATAATTCCTCACCTTCATCAGGTATCCCAAACTCCTCTCACTGAAGACATCTTTGAGGAACACCATGTCCTCTTTGTGGTTGGCATCTGGCCGCAGCTGAGAGGTCAGCAGGGCCAACGTTTCATGTAGCCCTGCACAGGACATGAATTAGAAAATCCATCATGTATATTAGCATGAACAGATGGGGCACAGCTAGCCTTGAGCAGTATGGACAGTATGTGTTGAGCATCTGCGCTC
This sequence comes from Rhamphochromis longiceps, assembly GCF_057381845.1. Lineage (NCBI taxonomy): Eukaryota > Metazoa > Chordata > Actinopteri > Cichliformes > Cichlidae > Rhamphochromis > Rhamphochromis longiceps. Next base: position 31,890,490 of record NC_140560.1, on the reverse strand, counting down.
GCTTTTCTTACCCGCTCCTGCTGTGAGAACCGGCATGGCTTCTTTCATGGGTCAGTGAGGTGAGGAGGGGAAACCTGGGAGGGGAGAAAATATAAGTAGTATTTCCTCACACTTCCACTTGGACTCTGGCGGTTGCTTTCCGAGAAGTTTAATTGAGTGATTAAAAAAAAAGAATTTCTTTCTTCCTAAAAAAATTAATGCAAGGGTGTGTTTGTGTGTGAGCATGTAGGATTGACGTACCTAGAAACCCATGTTTGGTAATTATAGCTGTACTTCATCCTCTTTTCTACTTTAAGCAATAAATCGGGGTTGCAATTTCCATTTTGCAGTGTAACTACACTGCAAAATGGAAATTGCAACCTCATCTGTGAATGTGTAGGTGTGGATCTGCACGTCTGCTCGCATTATAGGGCAGTACTACTAAGATAAACAGTCACTGCTGGTACTATTAATCACACCGACTCTCGTTAGGCTGTCTGAGCTTGTGTTGGTATGTGTGAAACGAGCAGAGTGGGATACTCTGGCACAAACCTGTGTGAAACAAGCAGTGTGTCAAACCTCTAAGGAAGAAGCTGCTGATACGAGGACTCGAAGGGATGCCTATCACATATTTACAGTACACTATGCTGTTGTAAATCTGTCCTCCTTGCTGCATAAAAAAGAGCCACCCTTCCTTGCTTGAAGGAATAATTTCAGTGATATAAAAACCAAAAGCCATCTATTGTCACAAGTCTTTTAATATAATTCAGAACAACTGAGGCTTATTTTAATTAAAAACAAAACAAGCAGTGCTTATCCCAGTTTGTCTTGAGGAATTTACCATCATAAATGAGACAGATGAGCGCAACAACTTTAGTTGGGATTCTCAGGGCTAAATGAAAAGTTAAAGTAACAAACGAAGGCAGCACTCTTCAGTATTCAGACCTGTGAGTGACTCAAAGATCTATTTAGTGTAAGCCCAGCACAGACTGCTGCATTATTGCAGTCCCAGCCAATCAATAACTTTGTCACTTGATTCAATATTCTCCATATTTCCTCACTTGGAAACCTGGATCAATATGAACAAAACAAAACAAAAAAAACCCACAGAGTCACTCATGTCACACTGTAATCTGATGACAGAACAACAGAAAACTGCAGCAAAGCCAAAACCGCAGTCTGTGGCTAAAACATTAACAAAGAGTATTAGTATTTTCAGTTGTTTCTCATAGTTATGTTGGACATTTATGAACTCTGGGACTTCTTTTAGTCATGTCAGGAAATGGCAAATTAGAAGATAGAGTTTAATTTTCATATTTCCTTTGTTTTTTTTCTCACTGTTTGCATAAATAACACTTTACACAGTAGGCCTATATCTCACAGTATGAGGCCCTAATATCAATCCATATATCAATCTGTCTGTCTACCTATCAAAGATGATCATACTTTAAAAGTAGTAACACCTAAGCAATGTGTTTTTCTAAACATACACAACCCACAAATCCAGTCAGTGAAAATAAATCCAAGAAGTAACGTTGGCTTCTGTACTGTTAGCACAGCATGTTAGCTGTTTTTTTTTTTTACTGTATAATCTCAGTCACATTGAAGAAACAGGTGTGAAGCAGTGGATTTCCAGAGGCAGGTTTAACAGTAGCCAGTGGGGTGAAAGCAGTAAGATAAAATTAGCAGGTGGATTTTCAAAATCCAGGCTGAGGATCCATCCAGTCCAGTTTGGGTCAACTGACATAAGGTGGAGGCTGGGCGGTGGAGTGACTGGGCCTCAGCAGTAGTCACTAGAGGACAGGTGATGAATAGCAAGTCTAAGATTAGAAATACAAGGGGATAAGGAGCTTAGAGCAGAGGTGAGATATAACGTTTTTTTAGAGAGCTGGATCTTGTTCAGTGTTCAGAGACAGATTAGTCTTCCTGGTTAAATATATATATCTTTGTTTTTGCTGCAGTAATAATGGAAATATAATTATTTATTCTTCACTAGATCGATCCAGTTTTGAATCTTGGCTGAAGTACTTGTGGCAATAAAAGTTCTAGTGCCATCGACTGAGCCTGGTGAGTGTTCTAAATGTATTTTTAGATTTACATTATTTTTTATTTAATGTTTATATTGATAGAAAGAGTACTAGAATTCTTTCAGTGGAAAGTTAACAAGCTTGTCATATAGGGCTAGTGATTAAACTGGCTTGAATTTGTGTCATGTACTCAAAAGCTGAGTTACTCCAAAGCTTTCCTTTAGGTTCCCTGAACTTAAAATTATTGTGTTAGCTTTACTACTTCATTTTGTATCGTCACTCAAAATAATAAAGTTATTCTAAGTACTACCGTAACTTAAATATCTAAAGTAAACTGTACTTTAGTTTTTCTAATACAACAAGCTTGCGTGTTTATTTATTTATTGCAATACTCACACCTAATTCGATTTTACAGTGTAATATCTTAGCAATACAATTAAACCCTTCAAACTGTGGCAAAACTGCAACAAAAAGACTTAAAATTGTCTTTAGCACTATTAGAAAATGTAAATGCTAATGCTATAGGATATATGCTAATATAAAACCAGGTAGTCACACCAACAGTGACCATAGTGAGGATGTTAGCACGTTGCGATGAGCATTCAATTCAAAGCGGTGGATTACTACAGTGGCCAACCCGTGGTCATTAGGTGAGTCTGCAGTGACATAGAACAGCATTCATTCCTGTGTGCTAACAGAGCAGCAGTGTATTCTTAGGGTCTGTAACCTAAATATATCATCACTGATATGCAGCACGCAAGTGAAGACTTCTTGAATTAGGACAGAGCAACATCAACAAGCTGCAGCTGGCTCAGTTTCTCTTCATCTGCGCTGTTCTTACAGTTAAATAAATCACACCTGAACACGGATCTTCTGTTTCCGTCTGTATTTTGACATGTGCACCTGGGCCATGCATCTAGAAATTGGAATTATGTTGTTATGTACAGAGAGATCTTGAATCTCTGCAAGTGTGATCATCTTTGCCTCTTTTGCTTCTTCTTTCTGTCTCACTCCTCCTAAAGCATTTTTTAAATCTATTCAAGGCCTTTGATGGTTCACAATCAGAATTTGATTAACTTCAGCAGAGACAGCAGCGAGCTCATGAATAATGAACAGAGATGATATTACAGGAGGTGGGGGAGGCAGAGAGGGAGGGGGCTGCACTGTTTTCTGTACTGTCAACACAAGAGACAACCTTTTGTTATTAACTATGTCAGCTAGATTTTACTTCTTAACTCACAGGAAGAAAACAAAATGCCAGTTCTGTGTTTCTAGGAATGATAGACTGGCTTTAGTGGTCACTGTTTTCACTGATACATTTTTACATCAAAGAATGCTTTAAAGGTTTCCTCTCATCTCCTCACAACTATCTTCTACTTGATGAAAATTTAATATCCTCCTTTGTAATGAGCAAGCAGTTCATTTATATTAAATATATGGTTAGACTGTGCTTAAGTATTGATGCTTGTAGAGAATTACAGGGTCAGTCCTGCACATTTGATTAGATGTCTTTATCATTTTTAGCTTTTATCACTGTCTCCTTTTGATTTTTTTGTTTCTTTTGTGTGTGATTTGGACCACTTCAGAAGTCAGAACAGCAACAATGGCCATGACACCATGTAGCAAACATCTCATGGAGGCAGCCAAGCTACTTTAGTGAAAAGTTCCCGCAAGTGGGATCAATAATTAAGTTCCTACTCTGCAGCCTGACTCAGGCAAAACTGAACGCGCAGACATACTGGAGATTTTACTTCACTTTTACTTCCAGTGTCTGATAATAAAACTAAAAAAAACTAAAAAATACAGATCCAAAAATCCACAAATCTCCTTTAAACTGACTGCATTTTTTTTCTTTTGATGATTTGGGGTTTCTGCTTTGGGAAATATCTAATTCTGCAGCTGCTAAATACTCAGCGTTCACCTGCAAGCTCATCTATTAGTGCTGATGGTGGAACACAGTGGGTTTTAGAGGGGCTTGTTTTTTGTTTAAATTGACTTGGAAAAGGTTGTGAACAACTTCACAGTGACCTTAAAAACACTGTAAAACAAAACATGTAACTAAACTGATATGTGATGACTATTGTTGGGTTCATTAGCATACAAAGATTGATACTTGATCTGAGGCCTGTACCACAAACCAGGATTTTGTTTTATCCAGAAGATTTCAGGGCTCTTACCAGGTTACACTGCCATGATAACTTATATTATAATTACTATTATTATTGCTAGAGATTAGCTATCACCAAGTATGACATCACCCCTTACTTCAGAAAATAGTGTCAGATCTTTCAGACCTTTGTGCATGGATAGTTACTGGATTATTATTAATTATTAGCTATTATATCAATTGAACATTAACTAAGCCTATATTTGAATTGTGTTATTTATTAATTGTTAGTTCTTACTCGCTCTCAGTTAAACACGACCTGGGCTCCAGCTGGAAGGAAAACAAAACAAAACTGTCTTATGCAAATTTAAGAATGAATTTAATGGCGTACTTGAGTTTTCCTTGTCATAATAATTGGAATGTTGATAAGTTTGTTTACTCACAAAATTAGGATTTTTGCCAGCTTTTCTTCCTGCCATCAAACAGGCCGAATTTTTATTAACATAATAGTTCTTTTTCTGTTTTACTGACCAAAACTTTTAAAGCATAACCATGCGTTTATACAGTTCTTTTAACACTTAGCTACTACTGTATATAGTGTTTTTGCGCTCACATGTAGATTTATCTGAAGCAGCTGTGTTACTTTCATACCTAAGATCAGAAAGCCCTGGGTTGGCAAAGTAAGTTGATGACCAGCTTAGTGTGACTGCGTATCTTGAGCTACCGTGTAGCGGTAAGTGATTCCAAATAATGGAAAGATATCCCGGGTATGTAGAACTTGCTATGTGTGCAGGATCCTGGAGCTTGACGTTTGTTTCCAAATATTTGACTCAGTTTAGAACTTGCTGTTTCAGCAGCTTACAGCATGTTACATGAATGTTTGCCTTTTATTGGTAATTAGAAGGATCTGTTCAGATCATTTGTTATCCCCAACACGCACAATGTCAAAATCCAAAAACAAAAGCGACTTGGCACAAAAGAAAATGTGTTCATGAATTTAAGATTAATTTGCTAAAAACTGCATCCAAGTGATATGTTTCTGAATAATTAAACTGACGATTGAAACTGCAGCTTTCAAACAATCAAAAGCTCGTGCTTTATTGCATCTCCCTTTGCTGCTCTTGTTACAATCACTGCATATGTATTCCTGCTAAAACATTTACACTAAGATATCAAAATATACATTATTACTATGTGCACTAATGTCAGCAATTATATGGTAAATAGAAGGTTCCTAGTTTTCTTCATTAACTTCTTCATTAAGTCAGGCCTTCCTGAGCATGCATATTACCTAATTGTTGAATTTAAATTTACTGTAGGTGTGGATATGATTACTTGTGGCTGTCTGTGTCACCTCATTAGACCTGTGTGGTAGACTGGTGACCTGGTCAGGGGTACCCAGTCTCTTGGTGGCAGTTAGGATAGGCCCCAGTCTCCACACAACCCCCAGCTGCCTAACTGGTTTAGAAAATGGATTGTTGCTAAAATTATGCTAATCAAAGTCTGTTTTTTAAATACTAGCTCTGCTGAAGTGGCAACCTCCAGAGATGAAAAATTGTGTACACAAGCCAAAACCACAAATAGCTGTTCAGTTCCTTCAGGGGTTGCATTTTTAAAATATCCCACTTTAAAAACTGAAAAGAATTAAACATGTTTGCTCTCCAGTAAAAACACAGGTTTGGTTTCAGTAGTTAATCTACCCCATCATAGCGACCGTCTGCTGATTGATTATCAATAACGCTCCATTTACATTGTATTAATGTTTAAGGATATGCACTAAAAGGCACACAGACACAGATGGAGATCCTTTCTTTATGTTCTGTATTGAGCTGTCTTTAAAGCAGTTTAGTTTTTTTTTAGGTTTTGTTTGCCAAAAATATGTTGACAGTCAAAATACCAAACTCAAAGCTAGAGGATTACACATGGGTGGCTATGTCTATCATTTATATGCAATAGTTTTATAGAACCTGGTTTTAAAGAACCAGTGTGTTAAAGTTAATCATCATTTGCTGTCTTACAGTATTAGTAGCTTAGGATTAATCCAGAAAGCTAAAAGCTAGTACACATACTACATATCGTTAGCTTCATAGCATAATTGCCTAAGTCATTTGACTAAGTCAATGACTTAGGCACTTATGCTATGAAGCTAACGATATACTATGCTACGCATTAGTTTATAACACCTGTTTGCTTTTAACTCTTTGCTACCTCAAAGGTCAGTGTTGTCAAGACGTTTACAGCCGAACAGTGCATCAAATTCACAAAGTTTAAAGTTCCACTTATCAAATTCAAGGTCACGGGGGTTAAAAAGCATTTTTAAAAATGCTTTGATTAAAAAAGAAAGCATTTTTAATCAAAGCAAATCCAAAGATACTGTTTATGCTGCACATTCAGCATTCTGGTCAAAGTTTGTATCATTCACAACACAACTCAAACCCAGCCCATTAAGCGAGCACTCCTAGGAGACCGGAAGATGCTGAGTGAACAAACCTGCTACATGTGTAAACTTGGTGGAGATTTTAAACAACATTGTGAACATTTAATGTGGATTTAAGGGCAAAACCTCAGACTGCAGTGATGTCTTGTGCATTGAAATGATGTATTTTAGTCTGAAATTTCTTCTCATTTTGATATCTTGAGGCCTGGTATGAAATGCGCCAGAAGATCCACCGTCAACATGCATATTTATATCAGCCTCTTCTGTCACACCCTGAATTCTGAAATCCTGCACAGTTGAGTTCATGTTGTTGTAGCTCAAAACATCAGCAGGACTACAATCACCAAATCGCCCAACGTCACTGATCCAGAAATAGACTCAGACATTACGTTTTTTGCACTTTGTTCCAGCAAAAATGACGTTTGATGTCTCTTGAAATCTAGTTAAGAGCTTAACTGCAGATCACATAAACACGATGGAGTGGTGAAGCCACAGCTCAAAAGTCAGCTGACCAGATAACAGCTTTCGTCATATAGTATTCTTCTGGACTTTGCTAAAATGCAAACATTCCTATTACTGCTTTAATAACATAATCCTGCCTTAAATAAAACATTTAAAAATCAAAAATATTCTAAACAGCAATTTCAGTGATTTCTATCCAAAGTGATACTCACATTAACAGAAAACAAACAGGTTACACCCCGCGTGAGCACACAACCAACATACTCAGACATCCTCTATCTTCCTCCCACCACATCCTGCTCTCACTTTTCCTCTCTTCTGTCCTGATTCATCTTTTATCTTTGTTAGAACCACACAGCTGGTCCACAAGCCTTTTATTCCTCTGCATTCAGTCACGAGCCCCGGGGGTGGCATGATATCAGGCGGTTCACCATGAGAGTCACTGGCCCTCAAAGTACTCAGCGCACTGCCAAGAGTTTTATCAGGTCACTTCGAGTCTCTGTGACGCCTCATCCAGCAAAATCTTAGCCCTAAGAGAGCTACAGAGCAGCCACTGCTCTCCTGCAACAAACAGAGGGAGAGCTTTCCTCTTTCCTTTAAAGGATCCAGGGTTTTGTAAGATTTTTCAATATAAAATGTAAGAAAATTGTTTCAAATCAGTCTTACTTTAAATATATTCAATTTAAAATAATAAATCTAATTTTACATGGAAACAAGACGACTTTTCACTGCTCCAAGGACGCAAACAATTAATTTTATTCTTTTAATTATTTAATTATTATTTAATTTGTTGCTATTACCTCCTAAATTTACAGTTTCCAAAAACATGATTTCTTTTAGACATTTAAATAATGGCTTTTTCAGGAAAAAAAAGTGCATTTTCATGACATGTATGATAAAAGATTTCCAGCAGAAGTTGGAAGGTATGGATGTAAAATTTATATCCTGCTTGTTCTCAAAGGTTCCAGGTTCTTTGTAGGTAATTCATAACTAGGTGTTTTATAGGTACACACGAGTCTGTTCACATATGAAATAAGCTGCTCATTATGCAACTGACAGAATTATATTTCCATTAAAGGCCAACAAACAGGGCTAAAACTCTCTTTGGTAATTATTTTCAATTATTTTCAATAACAAAGAACTGATTTGCCATCATAAATATTATATATTTCATACAGTATTATCTGGAATCATTCAGACTGTTGATTCCTGTCACAGTATATTTCCATTCAGTCATCGTGGTGCTGCTTGTTATTGTTTTTGTGCACAGAGACTATGCCCTTGCTCTCTGTGTATATCCGAAGATGTTACAACACAAAATAGGCCAGCTGCAGTGCTTACTGTGAAGCCTGTGTGTAGGAATCATTAGAAACCCCCTCTTGAACATAGCAGTGCTTAATGAAAATGCATTGTCTACTTTGCTGTAATATGCCTCGGTATAGATACTAAAGCAACAAATGCTTGGTCGAGCTGTTCTAAGTGTGCTGCCTTTCAGAGACTGTTTCAGTTTGCCAGATGGCAAGGGTCAGCCCTGCTTCAGGAGCATTCGGTCTCTGTCTGTCCAGTGTGCTTTTACAGTATATTATTTCTGTATCATGTCACTAAAAAATGGATGTGAGGAACTTGTAAAGAGGAATCATGCCGGGGGTTAAAGGCTCGATCTGTATACAGCTGCAGCTGTGTGTGCTCCACTACAGTATTCCACACATAAAGACACAGGCAGTCACACACAGACACACACACTGGAGAATCCGTGCTGGTCTCTACACACACATAGAGCTGAGAGCAACATCTCGGTGAGCACATGATTGAGCGGCTTGGCTTGTCGCTGAATGAACACCGCTCACATACGGCTAATCCACTGAACTGACAGTAATGGGAGGCAATACTAAGCATCTTTGGCCAACATCCAAAATGTTTTTCACACACACACACACACACACACACACACACACACACACACACACACACACACACACACACACACACACACACACACACTTCCCAGGCTCACACCATCACTTCTGCGCAACCACAAAAACCTCCCATCATCTAATCTCATCTCACAGGAGCAAGCAGAGGGTGTGGCCAGACAGAAACTTATATCATCTCCAACATGGAGGGAAACTACTGATGTTGACAGCTGACACACTCCTGCTCCTGCACACTGTCACACAAAAGGCTCCCCCCTCCTAAATCCCCCTACACCCACTTCCTGAATTCTACACAGCAAAACGGAGGCAGATGTCTGCTATCTCTTCCTGTTTCCACTTCTCTTCCACCTGATCTCTCTATTCTTACTTCCTCATGTCTGTAGAGCATAATGCTGCCCATCCCTCCCTCCCCCACACCCCTCCTCTTCCTCTCTCCTCCATCTCTCTGCATCACCCTGCAGTGCTACAGCGCTCTGCTCTCCCGACATACAGCGTGCCGTCAGCTGGCAGACAGAGGAAGAAAAGGAGAGCTCGCACAGGGTAGCAGAGCATCCTTTCTTCCAGCTGATACCCTACGTTCACTCTGAAAAACAGAAAGGTGTTAAACAGATCAATGTGGACAGAAGCTGCCTTCTTACCTTCGCTTCTCTCCGTATCTCCTCCTCTCTCTCCGTTTGTGTCTCCTGACTGCAGCCACACTGTTTGTCTCGCTCTGAATCCTCTCCCTCCTCCTTCTTTCTTCCTGCTCTTCTGGCTGCTGGTCTCACAAACCTGCTACCACTGAGTGAGCGCCTCTCCCTCTCTGCCTCGTGCCCTCTCTCAGCCCTCCCCTCCCCATCCTCCTCCCTTTACATTTCTGATGCTCTTTCTGCTAACAACATCAGTAAAGAATGCCAGAGTGGGGTTAAGATTTTACATTTTTCATACTCAATGCCCCTGAGTCTGCTATCTAATCTTCTTTTTTCAGGGGGTTGTTAGAATAGACCAGCCTTTGTAATATGAGTTGCATTATTTAAGAAAAGAAAAAAATAGATAAAAAACACAAGTATGTGATAATGAATGAAAATATTCTGTTGAAAATGCCATTAAAGCTGTACTTAATTAGCAATGGGTGAAATACTGTGCAATATTGAGAAATATCACCAAATTCTATTGTTTTTCATCTTGTGTTTTAACACATTGTAACTAACAACAGGTAAAAGGGAACAATTTGGTGGAGACCAAAAGCAGAGCCAAAACTACAGCAGCCAAAATTGTATCTACAGGCAGATAGAGCAGTCTGATTACACACTTTCAAAGTCTTTCAACTAGGGTTGGTTATAGCCTTGTTGATTTAACATCTCAAGATAGATTTTAAAAATATCTATATTTTTAGCTGTGTGACTCATTTGTCAAGAAAGTAATAGCAGTAGAACAAAATGGCACAAACACAATGCTGCCAAACAATCCACATATTGTTTTATTCAATATAATATTTTCTCCTTTTATTTTGACTCAATTTCACTGTCACATGTTGTGGTTACTTACTGGATCTGATTGGCTGCCACTAACAGGGAGTTCCCCTCCCCCTCCTCTCAAAGCCAGGCAGGATGAAGCTGAGCCCACATCCAGTTAGGGAGCGGCTGCTCGCTTTGTCTGCATGCATGCTGTTCCGAGTGGACACACACACACACACACACGCACACGCACACGCACACGCACACGCACACGCACACACACACGCACACACACACGCACACACACACACACACACACAGACTTTCTTTCTTATGATAATTGGGGGCGTTCCCAGTCCGTGTTTGTGGATCTCTTCTGGGGTTTTTTTTGTTTTTTTGGGGGGGGGGGGCAGCCCTTTACAGCTCTCAGTACACAAAGAAGTGAACTGCATGTACAAATATGGCATGAACATGCCAACAAGTGATTTAATTCAATCACAGTGAACTGGTGACCTCCATCTGTTCTCAGGGATGTGCGTACACGATGCAGTCAAATCAAACGTACAATGATAAATGGGAAATACCAAAATGTCTTTTTTCTTTCTGATGTCTTATAAATATTGCCACTAACTGAGCTTTTAATGATATTAAAGCAAACATTCACTGGGATAATGACCAAAATATATGTTATCTTAAACATTAAATATGTTATGTGCATGTTCTTTCTCCTATATGATCTTTTTTATTTTATTTGTTTGGTTTTTTTTGGTATTATTAACAAATAAATTATTATCCCAGTGAGTATCTGTGAAATAAACTTATTAAAGAGCTTTGAGTTCTGACCTTTTGCAGCCAGGGCTGTTCAGTGAGAGCAGGTGATCTGGACGGAGGGATTCTGAAAGGTCATTGTGATTCTTTGGGCAAATTGATTAAGAAGCATCTGTTAACTTGCTTCTCCGAGGACCAGGAAGGGTCGGCTCTGCAGTGAGAGGAGGGGCAGGAGGGCTAAGCTGTCCCCTGACCTCACAAATAGGCCATAAACTGGGTTTCTGTGTTCAGCCTGCTCCAACGGGACCAAAGGGATGGAGCTGTCATCAGATAATAGAACACATGCAGGAAACTGTGTGAGAATTTATTCCATGCTGTGTCCAGATGCAACCAGAATTTTGAAGCTGAAGATGTTTTTCCAGTCTCTTCTGATATAGACTGCTCCAAAAAAGTAAAGGAGCACTTTGAAAACACGCCACATCTCAAGGGGGAAAAAAATCAAGCTGGATATCAGTACTGATATGGATTGGATAATGTGTTAGGATTTGATAGAAATGAAAATGATGAACCTACAAAGCTCCTACAAGGCCCCACTGTGCTTATATAAACGCCAGAGGTGGACCAGGGTATCAGTGAGCTCCTGTTCAGTCTGAGGTACAACCTGGCAGCACTGATTAGACCAAAATATAAAGCTCCAGATATGTTGCATTGGATTTAGGTAAGGCAAGTGTGGAGGGCAGTCAGTATTATCACTTTCTACATCCTCCAGGAATTGCCTGCGTACACTTGCTACATGAGGTTCTCGTGCACCAAGAGGAACCCAGAACCCACTGCACCAGCGTAGGGTCTGACAATGGGTCCAAGGATTTCATCCTGATAGTGGTCAGGGTGCCATTGCCTGATCTGCAGAGGTCAGTGCATTCCTCCATGGGTATGCCTCCCCAGACCATCAGCAAACTGATCATGCTGAATGATGTTACAGGCAGCATAATGTTCTCTACAGGTTCTCCAGATACTTTTATGTCTGTCACATGTGCTCAGGTTGAAGCTGCTCTCACAGGGTGCCATTGGTGGACCTGCCGAGTTCTGGTATTCTATAGTAAATGCCAAATTTGGCTCCACAGTGCCGGGCAGTGAACACAGGGCCCACTAGACCACATCAGGCCTTCAGGTCAGCCTCACAAGATCTTTTTCTGATTACTTGGTCAGAAACATTCACACCAGTCTCGTTCTGGAGGTCATTTTATAGAGCTTGGCAATGCTCATTCTGATCCTCTGTGCACAAAGGAGAGGATATCAGTCTTGCTGAGGGGTAAAGGAATCTCTACAGCCTTGTCCAGCTTTCCTAGAGTAACTGCTTGTCTCCTAAAATCTCCTTCATGCTTTTGAGACTGTGCTGGGGCACAGATTGTATTTACTTATTTTTTAAAAAGCACCAAGAGCCACCCATATTACTGTGTTAACGTGTTCTGTCATCGAGTTTCTCATCATGCGAGAAGAATGAATAATGAAATGAAATGAAATTCGATTTTTAAAAATTAACAAAGAGTTTGGGAAACTGCTATGAATCACTTCTAAATATTTGGAAACATTGTCAGAAATATAAAACACATTTTCAAACAAATATGTGGTTTTGTGTGTTTTTAATCACAACAACAACAGGCAAGTGATGTTGTGAATTCAAGTGGAAAAAATGAAAGTGATGTGAATATAATTATGATAATCATTTAACAGTGGGTACTAACAGGTGTAATTTCTTTTATAGCAAATTCCTGTCCATAGTAAAAACCTGTCTAAATACATTCTGGTAACAGGAAATATCCATAAAAATAGAAATTCTAACCTTTTGAAAGATGATGGAAGACATTATAAGAAATTAAACTTAACTGAACTACGAGAGTAACTGGTTTAAACAGCACAACTGCCAAGTAGCGTATGAGAAGCTACATTTTTGGCAGCAGCAAAGCTATGAGCAACATAAGATGTAAAACATACTTTTATATGAGTGCTATAAGTGTCTCGAAAGACAGAAAGCGTTAGCATCTCCTATACAGCTAAAGTTTCACACGATTAAACCGCTATCAGTATCAGGAAAGTAATTTAGTAGTAATTTTTTAATTATTCGAAAAAAGCCACCCAACAAAACAGTTGGTACATGAGAGTTTCTCATTGTTTCCTCACAGATTTGCCTTGCTTTGTTTTAATCTATGAGAACTCAGCCTTATGTAACACTTAGAGCAGACTGCAGGAACCAAAAAGCTAAAGCAGCAGTAGATTATTACGCATAGTTGTTAAAAATTGAGTCTAAATTGAGCATGACTCATCTCTGCACCACTACCTCCCACCAAGAGCTGCATGATGCACAAACAACCAGATAAATAAAAACAACAGGCCCAATGAAGTTAAAAAAAAACTGAAGAGAACAATCAGACAGTGAAATTTACTGCACAGCTGTAACAGCTGGCACCTTTGCAGGGTGGAGCTGGTCACACAATTGGCCAAGGCTGTGTCACTGACTAAGGGGTGAGATGGGGAGTTCCCCATCTTATGTTGCAGTTCGAATGACAGTGTATCCCATATAAATAAATGGCAGAGACTGACTTTCTTTCATTGCCATTCAAGAAACTGCGATTTTGGATGTTCCATGTTGGTTTAATGGAGGTAGTGACTTCAGTTTCAGAAAACTGAGTCATTTGCTTTATAATATCCTGAAAATGTATTGCATTCCTCTTCCAATTTTAGATATTCTGTTGAATTAATTCATGTATTAATAATTAGTACCACAGGATAGGCATAACAAACAAAACGTATCATTTCAAAATAAAATACAGCAGTTTCAAGAGCCAAAAATGTACCAACGTTCAGTTGACGTTGATAAAATCTGACAAATGTCTACAGTTTACATTAAGCAAAGTTCATTTAATTATATGGAGAAAATCTGAAAATTGAAGTGAATTAAATTAGAATGGAGGTGAAATATATTCTATTACTGCACTAATAGAAAAAAAACCCAAATTGAATAAAGTAAGTAAACAATGAAACTGAGAAATGACTTTATCAAACAAGCAGAAAAACATACTTAATTCCTATTTGAACTGCAGTTTCAATCAGAACCATTCCCAAAACACCAGAGATAAAAGCGTCAGGGATAGGGATGTCACAATATGACTGTGTACTAGATACTTTTTAAAAATGTCCTAATTTATCTTACACTAAAAGCTAAACATTCAAACACTGATTAATTTTAAGGATAAGAAAAAAAAATCAATTTTGTCATAATGTTATCGTCCGGCGTGTGGATTTTAAAAGGTTAGTTTAGTCTGCACTTGGCTTATAAGTGGCAGGTGATTAATGAGGAAGAAGATATGCATATTTACTGTTCTCCCTTCAGTCAGATCTCTGCTGCTTAGAAGAGCCATCTAGAAGAAGGCTTAACGTCCTTTCAGACTAACGTCTGCCCGGCGCCACAACTTTCTCACCATTCTCTCTTCCTCCAGGACTCGTCAATTTGATTGTCTGTCTGGCCCTTCGTACATTATCTGCTGGCACTCAGGCCGAGCCCTTCTCCAAAGCCTGAGATACCGAGGGCAAGATGAAAGGATAACAAATTAGATTATTTGACCACTTTGTCAGAGGGAACTTATAAGAAACAAGGCTAAAGCAATAATTTTGGAACACTTTATCTTGCTTGATCATATTTTACTTGATGATGATGATGATGATGCATGGTTAGACGCAGCAGACAGAGTAGCTGACGGGTGTAGCAGCATGCTCCACCACCTCTGATAGATAGTTGGTAACCTGCATTTGAAATTTGTTTAAGTATGCTTTCTTCTGACCAGAAAATGATTCAAAAAATCCGCAAAGAAATTCAAACCAGCAACCACAACTTGCAAAACACAGAAATGAAAAAACAAAACAACTATTACTCACTGTATACAATCACTACCGTGTGCACAACGTCCACTAAATTTGCCCCGGAAACAGGTGATATAACATGTAAAGGGAGGGGTGTAAGCTGAATCAAAATAATAATAACTTCTTTTCACATTTAAAAAAAAAAAAATGTTGAGCTCAAGTTAAGGGACCCCTTTATCAAAAGTTATAATTCTATCAAAAAGCGAGGCAGAGGAAGACTGCAGTTCTTTTATTTTCATTTATTTATATACTTTGGCAGCTTAATGCCAGACACACAACGTTGCTGGGAAATGTTCCACAATTTCATGTCCTTCACAGGCTGCTGCCGAACGGCATTAGTGAAAGTGAATTACAACCTTCTGTGTGACCCGATAGAGAAAGAAGGAGAAGGGAAAGGGAGACAGGAGGGGAGAAGACAGAAAGCGACTGATTTCTGCTCATTCACAATGATAAAATGGATAAAATGGTAGAGCAGGTGGCTTCAGCTTCCTTTGTGGGCCTCCTGGCAGGAATTTATTAG
Source organism: Rhamphochromis longiceps (assembly GCF_057381845.1). Lineage (NCBI taxonomy): Eukaryota > Metazoa > Chordata > Actinopteri > Cichliformes > Cichlidae > Rhamphochromis > Rhamphochromis longiceps. The sequence continues at coordinate 31,874,902 of NC_140560.1, read as the reverse complement.
ACTGGTTTGTTGGCAATGGTGCAGTGTAAATTTTAGTGTTTGCAAACAATCATCTGCTTCATATGTTGCAGTTCCACTATTGTTTCAGCGTGAAGTCCTAGAATTGCATTGCTCATGCGATATATTATACACAGAAGACAGGTTTTGCATATTTTATGAACTTGAAAATAAACTTTCATCATTATTTTTTCATGTTAAATAGCTGAACTTAAGGGCTTTGAGAATCTGACAGAATAACTGGCCGTAAACGAAAGAAAGAGCGGCTCATTTTATCTGATGCTCTGTGCGGTCTTTGGAAAAGTGTGCAACCTCAAAATGTCAGTCTTTTTATTAACGGATATAAAATACCTTCATTTTCAAAAGGACCGAATGAAAAGGATCATTTACTGTAAGGGGACTGGATGACCTTAAAGGTCATCTGTGAGGAATACCACAAAACCACAACGCTGCTACACTTTGTTGCTTATTTTGTTCTTAAAATTCGACAAAGCTGCAGAAGGTGGTGATCTCAAGTTAGATTAGATTGAATCAGCTCTTTATGTTTTTGAGTTTTGAAGCTGAATAGATTCATTGCAATGTTAAATGTATCTCTGCACTAAAACTGTATTATACATATATCAGAAATATTCTTGATCCTAAAACGATATATTCACAGACTCACATTTAAGGTGAGTCCAGAACCTGAAATATACAAGGGATAAGCTTTCAGTTAATTCAACTATTTCTTTATATGCAACAAGAAGGAATCAATAGCTCCATGTTAATCCGCATCTTGATCTCACCATGAGTGTGTGACGATAGCTTTCACGCACCTACTCTGCAGTCAGAGCAGATGTATGTGGATCTATCCGGGAGGAGGAAGTTCCTCAAGTTGGCGGTCCAGTTCAGTTGTTTCAGTGGCTCGATGCTTATTGAATTGCGTGCCCATTCCCACAGCTCCAGCAGGTCAAATGACTGGGATGTGTAGCTCACGGCCGCTAAGTGGTCTATCGATCAGTCAGCTGAGCCTGTGGGCTGATGGGATGTGCTGCAGCAGACTCGGCCAGGATTTGGCAAGCTGGTAATGGCTGTAAAATACAAAGCATTCCTACACAGATGAGAAGCACCAGAGTATATAGTTCCATGGCTGTGTTCAAAAAGTGGTGGAAAATTTGAAATGAAGGAACCTTTTAAATACAAGCGCGTCCATGCTCACAGGTGTACACACGGGTACTCACACACACAAACTACACCCTTTTTGGCTCCTACCTCAAAGCACACTGTGCGGTGTCAATATTACGTGCTGCACAATAATGTTTAATATTTAGTATTTACTGTTATATTCCCATGTATCATCGTGATGTTGTTTATTGTATTGCTCTCGTTTTCTTCTGCTTGTTTTCTTTTTTCTTTCTCAACAGGTGATCCAGGTGATTGATATATCTATTTTTTTCTGTCTGCTTATTTAGTTGGGTTTTGTTTTTTTGGCCTTTATCCCCGTCCCTCTTCTCCACTGTTTTTTTCCCCCTCTTCCTTTCTCCCTTTTCTTTTCCTGATTCAAGTCTGTCCCATATCTAGCAAGTGAAAATAAAAAATAAATAAAATAAACAATAAAAGGTGAATCAAATAGACCATTACAGCAATATTAAGTTGTTTTGCTGCTTCGCAGACTAAAGTGACGTTGTGTGAAGACTGCTAATTTCAATCAATTGTCCCAAAAGCTCTGACAAAACACATCAGTCTCAACTGCTGCAAGTAACAGAAGACGATGAAGCCAAAAGACAAAATCCATGACTTGAGCAATCAATGTAATTGACCCATGTTACTCAGCCTCTAAGCACCTAAATTCTCATTAATGCAACAAAGTAATCAAACGTATTAAAAGATTATTTTGCACGACTTAAAAGTAAATCATCTTTATTACCATAACTGACAATGAAGGCAACCAAATGGAGACACTGCTCCATAATAAAATGGTTGTAAACATTTGTAAGCACCAATAACATACAAACACAGGTTTAAAAGGTGTAAAATGTAGATAAACACTGAATTAAATGATTGTAAATTTCATAAATCCACATTTTATTCTTAATAGCACATGGCCCAACCTTCTGTGAATTACGGTTTATATACACATATATTATTGGGCCAGACCGTATATTTTAATTTTATTTCACTCTCAGATTAGTTAAGTTCCAGCCATGTACGTGGCATTGCTATTAAGGATCAGGATTCTACACACATGTTTAATCTTTACATGGACATCATCAAGGATGTGCATCTGATTTGTTCCTCCTGTATACTCGCCACAGCCTGTTCAAGTGACCCAGTGCCCGAGATTAAGGTTTGGCAAAGCCAGATTTAGCACCAGCAAACCAAATCCCAGTTTTTAAGAGCTTGGCTGACTGCCGACTAACTGCAACACCACAGCAGCAACCACCTCGTCAATCTATGTGACATAGTGCAGCATAATATACAGAGCAGAGAGTTTCTAGGTAAAGTGCATCTGCATCTACCTCCAAGAATAGTCCCATCAACACCGAGATTCATATAGCAGTTAAATTGTATCTCACAGCCTTCTGCAGCTGTAATATTATTCAGCTTAAATTATGACAGTGGTTATCTTTGCAAAAGCAATACTTTTAATTAAATGTTTAATTATGCATATAATTTCTTAACAAACAAACAGAGGCTAGATCACTGTTATTATTGACTTTGGTCGATGTGTGATATAAAAACAAAATCAAGAATACAAAAATAAAACACCTTGGGTGTTTTATATTTGTTTTATTTCCTCATTATAAGGCCACGCTGATGTATCTGTTGTAAATTACTCATTCTCATGCCTCAGTGGCAACAACAGCGATGACTGGAGGCAACGTGTTTTTTAGGTCGGCTGTTTGTCTGTGCCTTCCTGTTGAACATGATTTCTTAGGAATGCCTTGAGGGAAGTTCTTGGTTGAGATTATTAAAGTGCGGAGCTATTCTTTCTCAACACCAGAGGTTGCACATTTGACAAATGCGTGAAAATAAAACAGAGATTACCACAAACCTTTTTTTCTTTTTACAATAAAGAAAATAAAGCATTACATGTGACATGTAAGTACCTAAGAAGGGGCGAGAATATGTAAGTTACTAATGGATGCAGCTAGGTCCCAAAGACTGAAGTCCTCTTGAACAAAAACAGCTACTTATTGTTAATCGACTACAACCTACAGTCGTTTAATATAACCCACATTTTTTTAATTCCACTGTGCAAAAAACACCTGGTTTAAAATAATATTTAACAGTTTCTGGACTGGACAACGTGAGCTTTTAGTGGGAGTTTAGTGCAAGCTGCATGCAGCCATAATATTCTTGTAGCTCTATATTCCAAGTTGGTAATTCTTTGTTTTGGTTACATATATTTATAATTTTACAACAAAATCTACAGTTACACTGACTCACATATGTGAATGATGAAAACCAAGTGCAAGGCTCTTTAAATTAATTTATTTCTGCTGGATGTGTGCACACAGTCTTTTTCTTTACAAAAACACACACTTATAAAACAGTCCATTCTCTCAGAAGCACAAAGATAAATATATATAATTTATACAGAATCCTTAAAAAAATGTTTACAAATGATTTTTGGCACATCGAAAAAAAGCAGACAGGCTTCTTTTTTTTGCCAGCTTAGCACAATGTTTCCTATTCATCAAACAGACTATTAAACAGGCACATTTTGCAAGTGTAGCTTCAACAGATACAGACTGCTACAACATAAATCCCTTTAAATACTCCCAAACAGGGATCCAGCCCCTTTAGTCATTCACGATTTGCTTAATACAAAAAAAAAAAAAATCACATCCTTTTAGGAAAAATAGCAGGTACCCCATAAGAACCCACATTCAATTTACCTCTGATTTATATAAAAACTAATAGTAAACTTATTATATACTTTAGTGCAATTAGCAAAATAAGATGCTTCATTTTTAAAATTCTTTTTGAATTCATCAAAGCATAAAATAAGGATTAAAAGTCAGCTCTGTTGTTAAAAAAAACTGTTATTATACTATATATGAATGTAAGGAGCAACAGCGACATCCACTGGTTGTAACCATTAAGAGCAGACATGATGCACACAAATGAATCTCTTTGGTAATTTTCAAGATTTTTTTTTTAAATGTCATTTGTGATTCATCATTAATGCAGATAAGCTCAGAGGGTAAAGTATCTTTATAAATAACTCTTCTCAGGATATGTATCTGTAGTCCCAGAGTTTCAAACCAGTTACTTCTTTTTGATCCCGTCTTCCTCGCTCATTTGTAGGTTTTAGTGTTTTCGTTTCAGTTTTTCTTCTCGTCTCCAGGTAAGAAGTAAGGATTTTCATGGCCTTGAACCAGATACGAGTAACGAGATGTATTTTTACCTTTGAAGGTCATCATTTCTTCTGGGTTGAGATCGTACGATCCCGTCTGAAAAGTCAGTAGAAGGAGTGAGTGTGACACTTTCATAAAGAAGCAGGGACTTCATAGGTTCACACACTTTTAAACCCACAAAACTCAAGACCCACACACAAAGGTAACCCCAGTCACCAGTGTAGACTGAAAAATTATTTATCACTACTCCCAAAAATATTGTCAGATGAATTTCTTTGAACATGCTGGATTTAGTGTGAAGATGAAAGCGCACTGCTGAGAAATCCCCGTTAAAGCTCCCCATCACCCAGAAAACCCATCACCTTCTCACTCTGGCATCTCTAAGTTATCAGCAGGGGTGTATCAAGGCAAATCAAGAATCTAAAAGCAAAGCCATGCCTTACCTTTTTCCATCCTTTCTGCTTCCGCTGAAACCCCTAAAGCAACATACTGGGAGTCAGGCAAAGCAGGGAGCGTGGCAGGGGGCTACATGCTAGCACTTTATTTACGATCACAGGAGTTAAAATGCATCATCAAAGCATCTGATTTATCTGGGTAGTGATGCAAGAAGGTTATGTGCCCAGTTATTAATTTGCAGGTCAAAAACAAAGGTCTAGTCTAGCTAAATCTGCCAGAAAGCAAGCTCTACCCACACATAGTTGCAGCTGTAGGTTGAGAGCTAGCGATCGTTGCCTACTAATCAATAGATTGGTGGGTCAGTTCCTGGTTTTTCCCAGTCTGTGTGTTGAAGTATCTTTGGACAAGTTACTGAAGTTGTCCCCAGTACATCCATGTGAGTGTGTAAATATTTTAAGTTCTTAAGCATAGAAAAAAGCACTTGTTTAAATGTATTTATGTGCATGAGGCTTATAGTAAAAACTTTTTTTATATAAGTACTGTTTCATGTTCCATCTCCATGCAATTTGTTTTGTTTTCAACCTGCAAATCCTTGTTTACTGAGTGGGTTAATAAGCAGATGCAATCTAGATGTGAGATAATGAAGCAACTGAATGAACAAACATTTGATTTAGTTAGTAAGCAACAATATGCAGGACTTTCAGACTGAGGATTAGCAGTAAATAACTGAGACAGCAGAAAAACAGCTGCGGTAACTCACCATTCCGTTGCTTTGATGCCTTTTGTCCACCAGGACATTACTGCTGCCCCCTTCTGTCATCTCTATAGGAGGAGCTCCATCCCATTTACTGTTGGCACGGGGGATGGGCATGATGCCAGTAGGCCAGGGCTGGTTTAAGTCTTCTGTTGAGTAAGGGCTGCTGCTAATGTCTTGCTTTCTATTTGAGCACAGCCTCCTGACATACAGAAAATAGAACAACAGTCACATTTTATGTTCTATTTTATATCTTGCTTTATTTTTTAAATTCAAGCAGTGAACTCCCACAGCAACAATCGTTTATTATTAACTGCAGCTGAGCAATTTTGTTACTCGTGCTTGCTAATGCTATAGTTGCCGCATATACACAAAGTCTTGAGGTTTTTTAAAATCTTAAAATTTGTGTCAGTTTTTAAAAATTATTCCGTCTGCTGGTCCAACAGTTTTGGATTCAGTTCTGCAGACACACTAAGTCTTTAGTTAAGTATAGTTTTTCATAGAGAAAAATTAACATGATTGAGGCTTTTGTTTTTCACAGGAGTGCAGAATATAATCACAACTTTGGCCCAGAGTCCTAAAGATTTTTAATAGCCATTTTATTTATTATTCTGGGCAAATGACAACTTGCCCATTTCCAGCCAATCTAGTCCAAGCTACAAACGACCATTTGCACAGATAACTGGAGCTGTAAGATGCAGAGCGACTTCATTATCTTTCAGTGTGAATCACAGGCAATCAGTACATATGAGCAATGTTTGGGGGGGGGGTATAAGTGATCTATAATATTCTTACCAGCAGCAGTATATGAGCAAAGCCAGGATAAGAATGAGTAGAATTCCTCCTAGTACGCAGGAAATGATCACCACTGCCAGCAGGGCCGCTGTGAAGACATAATTAAAAACATTGTGCTGTCAGATGGACCCAAGAACACCTTCATCAACACTATTCATCATTTTGTACTTATTGAAACTCATTTTAAACTGGATGTATTCTACTTTCATCTTACAAAACCATTCATCAATTTGACTACTGTGTAACTTTCAGATCACCAAACGAATCGTAATATTAGCTAATCATAACCCGAGAAAATTCAAAGTGCAGTTTTAAAAGATTATTTTATTTATTAAGGGAAAAGGACTAACCAAACGTACTGTACCTAGCCCTACATAAAGAAAACAACAGCTAATAATTGGTAGTAACACCACTGGGAGCAAGTGCTTCAATCAAGCATTTGCAGAAACAGACAATGAGTCTTTTACTTCACTGTGGAGAAATGTTGGCTCACTCTTCTTTGCAGAATTGTTTTTATTCAGCCACATTGGAGGTTTTTCCAGCCAGTTTAATTCACGCCATGGACCTGAATTTGACTAGGACAATAGCTCTAGTAACCTTCTGAAAGGTTAAACTTTTGTCTCATCAGTCCAAAGAATATTTTCCCAAAAGTCTTGGGGAACACAAAGATTTGATATGGCAAATGAAATCACCTTTTAAAAACAGCATTTTGTATTTACTCTGGTGATATTTGTCCAATATTACAATCAGTTTGATGAGTTGAAACATGTGTGACAACGATGTAAAAAAAAAAAAAAAAAAAAAGAAATCAGGAAGCGGGTAAATACTTTTTGACAGCCCTTTATTTTAATCCCTTATGTATAACCTTTGGCTGTCTAACATATTTAGAGCCACTTAGTTATTCAACTAAACAGTAGAACTTTTAACATATCCCTGTGGCTACTTCAGAAGTATTCCCTTAGGTATTAATATATCCTAGTTAGAAATCTCAGATATATATTTAAATAATCTACTGATCGGAAGGTTGGTAGTTCGATCCCTGGCTCCCACTAGTCTGCATTCCAAATATCCTTGGGCAAGATACTAACCCCAAGATGCTCTCCAATGCATCCATCAGAGTATGAATGTGTGTGAATGGTAGTTAGAAAGCACTAACTAAGCACTAAAACAAACATAGAAGACAGTGCTTGTGTGAATGGGTGAATGTGGCATGTTGTATAGAGCTCTTTGAGTACTCTGGGAAAGCAGAAAATCGCTATATAGGAACCAGTCCATATACTGTGCAGTCTATATGAGTTCTGCTTCTTTAGCATTTCCCCTTTGTAATACTGATGTTATACTCACAGTCATTGCAGTTGAATCCAGCATACCCAAAGGGACATCTGAAAGAAAGCACAGTGACATTCACATTTCAGAACTCCCCAGAACCATAATGGAGTTCAACAATAAATCCACATATTTTAATACTGTGCTCCAGTGGGAAGACGTGCAAAACCAGAAGACAGAATTTTAAAAAATGTGTGTACTTACGCTTCACACACTTCTCCCACTGGCCTCTGTCCGCTTGGACACGCTGCAAAAAGAAATAGCAATTGTAACTTAGAGATAATGCTTTGACCAATGAATGTTTCAGATTCACTGGACAGAAACATTTAGCGCTCATGATGGCACATCCAAAAATAGGAGCACTCTGGGAGTCTCTTCACTTAAAGGCTTGCTATTAAACAGTTTACGAGTTGTATGCTGGATTTGTTTGAGGCCTACGGTCTTATTCTTTAACAGTATTTCCTATAGCCGATCTCCTTGGTCACAACCCTACACACAGAGGCAAAGCTGCAATTCTTCCACATGTTTCCAGGGAAACATCCCCATTAAAAAGAAATGAATTAGAGAGATAAATGAAGGAAGTGTCAGGGGTCGGCATGGAGAAAAGGCTATAGCTCTTGACCTTGTACGTGAGTCTCACTCCCTGTTGATTCTTCTTCTCATTCCCACACAGAATTTTTTTTGCAAGGATAAGAAGGTTTTGTTACAGTTCTCGTGACTGTAGACGAGCTCGGGAAATTTCGCTTGAGCTTGGTCTTAAAAGCTGCAGGTGGTCAGCTTTAGTGGTCCATGCATGAGCCTTTAATGTATAATACTATTGCAGCAGGATGTTGTGAAGGCAAAAAAACCCATTAAAGACTTGATGTAAATACTAGAGCATGTGGTAGTTTCCTCATTTAAATCCAACACAGGTCTGGATTACGGAAAAAGTAATAATCCGAAATAGTCACTTTTACCTTTGCAACTAGTGTTTGAGTACACATTGGAGATGTAGCCATCTTTACAGGCACAAGCAGCCTGGCCATTTGTATTTGTGCATACTGTAGTGGAGACTTCACAAGGTAATGGGCTCAGCTCACACAGGTTTATACCTAAGAAGGGGCGAGAACAGAACAGGCTATGTAAATCAAAGATACGTTATTAACTGATCACTTGACTTGTATAGAATGTAGTCAGCATTTACTTGTATATGTAGCTTGACCCAGAAGTCCAGTGGAAGTTTTTATAGCTTCATTTATGGCGTTATTAACGGTAGTTTGATTTTCAGTGGTGTCACTAAACACATTATTTACAGTTGCTTGCACGCTACCTGGTCTGGAGATTTATAGAAAACAACCAACAGAGGTTAGACACCTTTTTTAACATGTGGCATCGCATCTTTGTATAACAGGAAAGTGAAACATGTACTCACTCAAGTTGCACAACATCAGACCGGATATACCCTGGCTGTTTCTTGAGGATATCGCTAAGCTGTGAAACAGAATAAACACAGTTTATTGATTAAGTTGACAAATTCTAGAGCTACCCAACATGTTTCTGTCTTCATAACCTACTGTTGCTGAAATTTCAGCAGCCGTCATCTGGAATATCTTTGAAGACCTGTTGAACATTTCATTTTGAAATGTTAAGGTGGTAAGATGAAGCCTCCCTGGGAACACACGGGCTGCGTGATGAAGAGGAAAAGAGAATATAAGGCGACAAATTCACTATTAACACCCAATTACACTTTCATTTACGCATTAGACTTTTTGTCTGAACAGACATAAAATGTTTTAATTTTTTTTTACCAGGTACACAATGTCCATTCAGCAGGTAGGTACCAGTGAGACACTGGCAAGTGCCATTAAGACAGACGCTTTCAAGTGGACATGGGACAGCTGGACACACTGGCAAGCAAGAAAAGAAAATGTATCCCATAAACAAATGTTATTTCTGTTTTGTTAATTACAAAATACCCTTTTTGGCCACATGGAGTGAGCACAAAAAGAAGTTATATACAGCTTTTATATAACATTTTTTTGCAAGCTAACAGTTGCTTCTTTATATCTCCAGGATATGTGGGAACATTATTATTCATGTCAAGGTGCATGTCTGATTTCATAATGTGTATTCTAGTCTATAGAAAAGCAATTTAAAGGTACAAACCTATGACTGGACTCTGCGTAGTGGTGGGTGGAGCTGGAGTGGTTTGGTTGCTGGTAGTGATCTGTGTTGGTTGCAGGGTGGTGGTTGTGATGTTAGAGACGGTGGTTGGAATGGCAGTTGTAATGCCACTAGCTTCAGTTGAAAGAGTTGTAGTTGCGGTTACTGCAGTGTGATTTGTCACTATATCATCAAAAGAAGAGAAACAATCAGATCAGAAATAGAGATAGAAAATACATGGATATGGGTATTAAAGTATGGTACTGTGTGAATATGCATATTTAATAAACACAATACCTTACTTTAACCTATATCCTAGTATGCACTCTCATGAAATACTGGATGGATTGTCATGAATTTCCTTCTCACCTCCATGATATAGTATATTATTTACAAGAACACATCAACATGTATCATGCTGTTAGTATTACCTCCTGAGCTTGCTGTTGAGGGACTAAGGGTGGTGGCATTTCCACTGGGGGGTACGGTGCTATTGCCTGGGGAGGTGCTTGGAGGGAAAGAGCTGGAGTTGGAGATGGTGGTGGGTGAAGAGGGTGAGGTTCCAGCTGTGAGTGTTGTGTTTATGGCAGCAGTTGAGGACAAGGGTGCGGTAGTAGATGCAGCAGTCTCAGGAGAGGTGTTAGTAGTGTTTGGTTGAGTAGTTGGAGTTAACACAGCTGTAGAGCTTACTGGGGTGAGTGTTGTTGTAATTGCTGTGCTGTTGCTGGTTTCTTCAGTAGTTGAAGTTGTGATGTTGCTTAGTGGTGTAGTTGCTGTAATAAAAGTTGTGTTGTTGCTTGTGGGTGTGACTGGAGTAATGTTAGTTGAATGGTTGCTTGTGGGAGATGTAACCATAGCCGTGCTGTTGCTTGTGTGTGTAAATGGTGTACTGGCAGTGGTGTCGTTGTTAGTCTGGGTGACTGGTGTACTTGCAGTTATGTTGATGGTTGTGTTTGTGACTGGCATAACTGTAGTTGTGTCATTACTGGTGTTGGTCATTGGTGTGCTAACAGTGGTGTCATTGTTAGTCTGGGTCACAGGTGTACTTGCAATTGTGTGAGAGGTTGAGTTTGTCACTGGTGCACTTGTAGATGTGTTATTGCTGGTGTTTGTAATTGGTGTACTGGCAGTGGTGTTGTTAGTCTGGGTGACTGGTGTACTTGCAATTGTGTGGGTAGTTGAGTTTGTGATTGGCGTAACTGTAGTTGTGTCATTGCTGGTGTTTGTAATTGGTGTGCTAACAGTGGTGTCATTGTTAGTCTGGGTGACTGGTGTACTTGCAATTGTGTGGGTAGTTGTGTTTGTGACTGGCATAACTGTAGTTGTGTCATTGCTGGTGTTGGTCACTGGTGTGCTAACAGTGGTGTCGTTGCTAGTCTGGGTCACAGGCGTACTTGCAATTGTGTGAGAGGTTGAGTTTGTCACTGTTGTGCTCGCAGATGTGTCATTGTTGGTGTACGGTGTACTACGAGTTGTGTAGGTGGTTGAATATGTCATCATTGTGCCGTTCCCAGTGTCTGTAACTGCTGTGCTACTAGTGGTGTCATTGTTAGTCTGTGTGATTGATGTACTTCCAGTTGTGCCATTGGTGGAGTGTGGTGTACTTAGAGATATGTTGGTAGTTGTGTGTGGGATCAATGTACTTGTGCTCATTGTTTGATTCGTGGCTGGAACAGGAACCGTGGTTGTATTTGCAGTCTCGCTATCGCTGGTAGGATTGCTCGTCCCTGGCCTTGCAGTCGACATGCTTGCGTCAGTGGTTGGAGGTGATGGAGAGGGAGCTGGGCTGCCAGTGGTCACAGTACCGTTCTCAGTAACCGTAGTATTAGTAGTGATCATGGACTGAGTGCTCAGATTAATTGTCTCTGCATTGGTCAGAGTTGTGTGCACAGTTGTGAATTCTCGAGTAGTACTTTCTGTTGCTCTAGTCACTTCTGAAGCAGTTGTCAAGCCGCCGTCTGTGAGGGCACTGCTTGGATTTGATTCAGTTGTTTCTCCTAGAATGAACACAAAAGTACAAAAATAATCAGATTTTTACCTTCTCTTCAAGTCCAAAGCTTGCCACAGTAAAATGATTTTTTTTAAAAAGGGCATGTATAGGACAGATATATATATACTGCCTCAACTATTCTTTAGTGGGAAATCTACGTCATAACTTACAATGCAACCGAAAAGCCTTCTTAAATCTGCCATAACCTTCCACGTAACCTGAAGTGCCCCTCCCAAGAAATGTAACTACATGTTGGACCGATGAAGTCCGCACTGACTGAATGGCGTGGAAGGTTGTGGTGTAAGCTTAAGAGGGGTTATCGGTTATGCCCCAAGTTACGACATAGATTCAGGTATAATTCAGGCATAAGTGTTTAGTCCAGATTTTAATGCTAAACATCCAATGTCTAAAAGAAAAGACACTCTCCTATTTAAATCAATCCCACCTGTAGTGGAGCGGGTAGTTGTTTACTCGTGGACTGAATTAAATTGACATTGAAAATGTTATCAATGCTTTTCAAGTCCAGATGCCCTTTACTCTAGATTAAAAATGAAAGGACTTCTGCTGCTGTGGCATCTAGGCAAGTATGCTGAAAACACCAAATTGCATCACCTTTCAGTAAAATAGTTGATGAGGTTTTAAAACAAAAATGTGTTACTTATGTACAATTTTATCAACAATATATAAATGAATGTTCAAGAGTATTCAGTCACAAATAAAATTTGACGTTGTGTTTTTGTCCAACAGGTATGTCTACTGACTAAAGTGTGTGTGTTTTTTCTTTCTAGCATTTCTTGGGGGACATGTCCTTCTTTACGTCGTAAATACTCCACTTCTTTCACCAGCTAGTTGCTGCTCCAATAGCACATCATCTACCTCCATCTCAACCAAACCCCATCCCTAGCATCCTCTTCTGTCATACCAGCCTTCTGCTTGTCCTTCTTCACTACATCCATAAATCTCATCTGTTGTCTTCCTCTTTTCCTCCTGCCTGGTAGCTCCATGCTAAACATCTTTACAACATATCCACTACCCCTCCTCTGCATATGTCAAAACAGGGTGAACAGGGTGAACAGGGTGATCCGAAGGGCCAGCTCTGTTCTAGGATGCCCTCTGGACCCAGTGGAGGTGGTGAGTGACAGGAGAACGGCGGCTAAGCTGTCATCCCTGATGGACAACATCTCCCACCCCATGCAGCAGACTGTGACAGCACTGAGCAGCTCCTTCAGTGGGAGACTGCGGCACCCACGGTGTGGGACGGAGAGATTTCGCAGGTCTTTCCTCCCCACTGCTGTCAGACTCCATAATAAAGACTTTAACTGATCAAGCACACACATCCATACATATGCAATAATACTAAGTGCAATAATCCTTTCTGTCATCGTTGTATTTTTACTCAGTTGTATATAGTATTTGTATTTGTATTCTATTCTTATCTTATTGTATATTTATTTTATTTTATTCTACTGTATATAGTATTTTATTTTATTCTATTCTGTACAGTTGTGTACTGTATTTATTCTTATTGTATTCTAATTTTTGCCTCATAACTTTTGCACTGTCCACTTCCTGCTGTGACAAAACAAATTTCCCACGTGTGGGACTAATAAAGGTTATCTTATCTTATCTTAAAACCATCTCAGACTTGTACAGAGATCCTTTTTTAACTGAAATTTGCAGAATTATCCTGCTGAAAATCACACAATGAGAGCCAACCTAAACAGTAAAGTCGACAGGACTGTCCACCACAGCAACAGTTGACCCTGTTACTTTGATGGACAAGGACTTTAAGCTGTAATCACACGAGGTCATGACTTAAATAAAAATCTAAAACACAGCACATAGAACAGTTGAAAAAAATACTGAATTTGTTGATAAGAACTACCGTAAACAAGCTGCCTTCTGTTTGTTCACTGTGCTGTTCTGACGCCTGTTCTTATTTAGCCTGTTCCCATTCTTTAGGAACAGTACAAACAGTAGGCGGTCTTTGATAATGAGTGATTACATTCAAAGCATGTTTTTTCAGCAGCCAGAGAGGATAGATATTCTACTGCCAGGAGTCAGATGGGTGGACGCCTTACACAAATAGTTTTCTCCAGTGGTGAAAAAATCAAGACTAATATCAGATCCTGAGCTTGATTTGATTACACTGTGTGCACAAGGCCAGTGTGTGACCTAATGTCTTTATCACTTAGTAACCGAGGCTCATTTAAAGATGAAAAACCAGAGGCTCCAACATGACACACCCTGTGATGCATTCAGTGAGCACACACCTATACCCAACCTCAAAAGTCATGTACTGGAAGACAAAAATAAGACATTGAGCAGTTAAATAGATAAAGAAGTAACAAATTATAATTGAAATTCAACTGTCACAGTTGACGTTTTCAGTGATCATAAATTAAAGGAGTGGCAGAACTAGATATTGATATATGAGGCAACAGAGCATGAAATCATTGCTACGAAATGCATATCAGTTCCTGGATATTCAAGATCATGGCTTAAATACATCTTATTAATCTTACTGGATAACCAGAGATTTAGATTAATGGAAAAACCCTCTTAAATCAGATCCAGCCAGTCACGCAGTGACGTTACATTCTCAGTGAAATTTTAATAAGATATAATGCAGACGTGTTTCCAAGAACAACTAAAGATGAAGGTTCAATTTGTACCTTTTTACATCATTCCTGCATATCTTCAACTCTCTACAATCTCACATCAAATTTATGTCAAAAATATTTATTAATAATATTTATTATCAAAAGTACGTAAAGTTTTTAATCATTTTTTTAAAAACTGTTTTGCTTTAACTGAAACTAAACAGCCAGTTTCAGCTAAGCACACCATCCTGTCAGGTGTGTGACTCCACTACAGCCGAGTTAATGTCACTGCCAGCAGCAGGTGCATTTCCGTGCTGATTTGAGGCACTGCAAATTCTGAACATTTTAGTAGCACTGCCAATTTAGTACACAGCATTATTCTACAATTGCAATTAATCTTGTTGACCCCATAGAAGTAGCAAAAAAATAATAATAATAATAGTAGCACTTATTCTAAGTATAAGGAGTCATAGTAAACTTTGTCAAAGAGCCTTATCGTTTGTTATCAGTATTTCTATATACTGGTCAGATTGGAAAGTTTACAGGCAGTCTCCATGAGTTGCAGTAGTTTTTAAGTATCGCCTTGGTAAATATGTATCAATGTCATTTAAAATAAGGAACTAAAGTCAGTGCGCCCCAGGGCAGCTGTGGCTACAATGTAGCTTGCCATTGCCAGTGTGTGAATGTGTGTGTGAATGGGTGAATGACTGAATGTAGTGTAAAGCGCTTTGGGGTCCCTAGGGACTGAGTAAAGCGCTATACAAATGCAGGCCATTTACCATTTACCATTCCTAACATTAGCTACAGTTGTGCTCAGAGCTAATTGGCAAGCAAATGTATGCTAACCCAATGCTGTCAAATAAGTTTCCAAATTTGGAGATATGGAGAGATAATAGTACCCACCGCAGTATTCCAACCGCAGCGTCACGTCATCCAATCTTTAAAATCATTTTTAACAGATGTGAAATCTCTTGGCCTTACACTGCCGCCAGAAAGAAAGCATTATAAAGTACAATATGTATTTTATTTTGTTTATTTTAGCTGTATCTGATGTGTCAATAGTCATCAATTGGGAAGTGGTTTTTCTTTTTACTGTCAAAGTAATGGTGAGTGTTAGTCACAGACTGTATATTAAACCACCATGACATCACCCATTTGTTCCTCAGCTCTGACTTTTGAAACATCGACTTTAGCATTTTGGTCACTGCCAATAATGCTCGAGTAGTCTTGTTGGAGAGATGGATGAATTAAAAAAAAATGCACCGCTTCCTTTTACGATGCAAAAAATCAACTATAGACACAAAAACAGTTTTTTTAGTCTGTCAATTTTAGGATGGAGTTGGACATTTGGAGTTTTAACATCAAAGTCCAAATCAATTGACTGCCTCTCTGTCAAATTTGTCTCTTCCTTTTTCACACCCAGAGGCCTGTTGCTAGTTAACAGTACTTAACTATCAATGATTAATGGTTATTCATTTTAAGGTCACTGGGGTCAGGTTTCTGGCATTGTTGTAACAAAGCTGTAATATTTTGATTGGGTTAATACAAAATCTTACAAATCAAATCACAACTTATATCTAATCTTAATTTAAATCACCGAATACTGACACCATGAGCTGCAGAGGAGAAGGATATATACATATAAATGCAATGTAACCACTGCACTTGAATGGGAAGTATGTTCACATGCAATGCCATAATCACATAAACAAACCAAGAGGTTCCTTACTGCATGTTATTTAATAACTATCTGCCACTTTGGCCACGCAAAACTGGAAAAACAACTCAGGCAGTGAAAGACATCTGGCTTCGTCTGCGGACATATTGTTTACAAACACTGATGTGGCAATAACTAAATGAAATGCAGATTTAATTACCAAGACATGAAAGCACTTTGTCCGTTTGAGGATTAGTTATAGATAAATGTCTTGGCAGCAGTAAAAAGTAATTGAATTTAGCGGTGTACTTTAACAGCCATTTAAAGTAGGGTTATACTGATTGTGAAATTCTGGGTCGATATTTAAGTTTAACATAATGATTTGGCAAACAGCAGATACCAACGCAAATGTTTGATTTATTGTTTATTTTCTGTTATTCATTCTCGCTTTTATGACAAGGAAACAAAAGAAATATCTTGCTTTCAGAAGCAATAGTCGTGATTTGTCAGAGCTCTGTCTCATCTTATCTCTTGCTTACAGCTTAATACTTGGAAAGAAACTGGAACCAAAATGCAGGGACGGTAATATCTAAAAGCGTTGCTGATACATTCAGTGTTCGGATATTTATCTGAATGAAGATTAGTGCATGCTACGGTCACATCATAAAAACAATAGTTTGTTTATGGACAGAGGGAAGTAACAGACAATAGGGTGTCACGGATATGAATGCATATGTCATGAGAAACACAAATATGATGGTTCTCTTTTTGTCCTCATTTTCATATTATTGTTTGTTTATTGCCGCTTCTCCAATTCCATTCACATGGAAACATTGTCTGAAAAAGTCCGTACAGAACAGAACACTTCGATGACGTCCTGGCTGAAGACTGATGGCACAATAGCAACAAATTGTGCCCGCCTGACCACAGACCACATCATTTCCAAACTACGTGTAGTAAGGCCCAGCCTAAGGCCTTTATTTTTCAGTTGGCAAGTTGCCATAATGGAAAAGGTTACCAAAAACCCAAGACCCAGTCCAAACAGACAATCAGTGAGTAGTATTGTTGAAAGAAGAGTGTTGCAAGCCTAACAGGCAGCCTTGTCTCTAAGGATTTAGCCTACAGCCGGGTAATCCCCTGCAAATATAAAAGAGATGACTGGGACAGGCAGGGTGACAAGTGGGGTTAAGGTCGACCTGTGAACACACACTCGGGAGGATATGGATAAGAAGGTCCGGCTTTGCTCCGATTCCAATAAGGATGTTTAATAAACTATCGCTAAAAGCTCCTGTGACTGTCCACCTTTATCTTTCCCTTTATTTTCTCAATGCTAACATCAAACAAGCACAATGGGGAAGTTTATCTGTAGTCAAGGAGATGTTTGTTTCTAGCTGCTGAAGCTTCGCCAGACTTCAATTTACTCACAGAAATAGAAAGAGACAGAACAAGACTTTGGCACTGATGCTCATGTTTCAGTTCAGGGCTTTAGTGACGCAGTAGAATTTCTATAAAGTACCTGCTCATGAACAGACCGTTAGATCCTGTTCCCTAAACACACATCCTTAACTTCCTCTCAATGCTGCCACTCCCAGATAATACATGGTCGTCATTGCCGATAACACTGGGCGAGGGCCAGTGGAATCTAGAAGGAACAGTACAGCGCTGCAGACAAAGAATCTCCTCTCTTCTGTGTTGCTATGAAACTGTTCGTTCAGTTCATTAGTGCAAACTGCAGTCTTGAAATAATTGTCTATTACGTCCAGCAGCACAGAGCTGGACCAGCTGATCAAAGACTGCACACAGAGCAGGAGATGAACTGACAGGTTGTGACCCAATAGCCAGGAAGAGCCCGAAGCCAGAAGCCAGGATCTCATTAAGGAGAAAGAAGAGTCTGGCCAATAGTGTGTGCAGTGGTCGTGCGCCTAAAATCATCTAAAATGACATCTGAAACATGCTGTTCCAAGGCAAAAATGCTACAGGCATACTGGACCATGGCTCGCAGCTAATTACTGCGCACACTTTGTAGGTTAATGGGAGCTGTTTTATGACCTCCTGGTATTTAAAAGCTGTTTTAAATGTCATGGAGCACTGACAGATACACACACAGGTCAGTTTCTTGCTGTATCCACAGAGGGGTAAAACCAGGACTGAGGGAGGCCACATCAAAGCTACACAGCTGATGCCACTTGAGCAGGAGCGTCCTTACAGGACACAGAGAGACTTTTAATATTCATTAACCAACAGTCAGTCATGCAGCTAACTGTCTCATGTTAACAGTTCTGATAAGAGGATGCACACAGATGCCTCAGAAGCTGGATAGAGTAGTTAATCATATGATTAACTACAGTCTACAGTATATAGACAGAACTGATAAGAGTAGCAAATATTAAATTAACAGACAACTTTTTGTTAGTAGCAACAAACAATTTGCATTTACAGCTTTTTAACTACTGCAAGTATTTTTTTTTCCAAGTTATATAATAAATCCAGTCTATCAGCACCCAGGATTACTGCACTTTTTCGTCAATACCTTAAAACCAGAATTTATTGGTTCAGATAGAAAACTGCAGTAATTCAAGCTTGGTGTACCTAATATTTATGCAACTGATAGCCTAAATCATAGAAGGGCATGATGCTGAATCACTTTGACGCATTACTGTAATGAAAGCAAAAGTGCCCCCAAATGCAAAAGTTGAAAAAAAAAATTATTCTTAAATTTAATTTGATTGTGATCATTAATCACACAGGCCTAGAGGTCAGTTGTTGAGCCCCCGACAACCACACGTCTCTAAGAAAACATGTCGATTCCCAGACAGCTTAAATTAGCGATTGGTTGTTGTTGCTGTCACTTGATATAAAATCTGTTGCTATAGCTTCAATCACACAGGCTTGGGATGCTAAGGAAAAATGTAGATTCCCCACCTGGAGGCAGCATCATCTAACATCCGCTCACAGTCAAGAATATGCATTTTTCTTATTGGTTGGTTATCAGTAGGTTAATAAAGGTGCAAGGCTTTAATATTTTTAATTGTCTTATATATGAATATATTAAATATCTTTATATTTTGGATGTCTTGAATAAATGCTATCTAAAAGGCTAGCTATAATATAGCATTGTATATTATTGTATGTCATTATTGTTTGAAGTCCTTTCATTAAACTCTTAAATTCTTTATCACACATTTTATTTTTTATGATCCAAAAACAGGTTATAAAGTCTATTACTAAATCTTTACTTACTTACATCTGGATTATCATATGAACGTAATCTTGGTCAGAACGGTAGCTCTTCCTGCTGCTTGATGCCTGACACCCACATGTGCTGGCCATCATGCATAGAAACATATTTACTGCAGAGGTGGGAGTTAAATAAATGAATACATAAATACATGAACCTGACCTGATATCTAATCTGAGTTTCTATTCATTCCAGAAGATTATGTCATACTCTAGTCTTTTCTTTGGCCCCTTCCTTATCAGACAGACCAATTTGTGGTATCCACAGTGGGAGGAGCCAGACAGACATGAGTTCTCTATTCTCTGTATGTGAGCAAACAGGGCTCTTTTACTGCAACTTGGGAGTAACAGATGGCTCCCTGGAGCAAGAGCTCACTTGCAGGGCTTCTGCACATATCATATCCAATTAAAGCTCCGCCAGCACATGCTTTCCAATTACAGAGTGAGATTTACTGCCCTGAAGCAGGTCTAATCCATCTGGATACAGCAGGGACACTGTGACAGAGGAGGGAAAGAAGGAGAAGAAACAGCAGCGAAAACATGATGAGAAGTGGATATAAAACCGGGTGCCAAGAGGTAGGATGGAGGGAAATGAGAAAGTGAAGCAGATAGTAGCACAGATAGGAATGTTTAATATGGCAGAACAATTACCATTATTCAGAAGCAAAGAATAACTTAGAGGCAATTGTGTTGTAGGACAAATGATTGTTGCAAAAGCAGGGTTAGTAATGTGTGAATCAAAAACTGTCCACAAGAGAAACTCAATAGAAAAATACTCCTTTTTTTTAACTTCCACATCTGTTCCTTAACTGCTGAGTCTGCCATGCTGACCTAATGATGACTGGCCTGAAAACACGACACGTGGAACAGACAAGACGCAGCACATGGCGTGAGAGGAAGCAGTAGCGGGAAGAGGAGAGACAGGCACTGAATGTGCTCTGCTGCTTTCATACAGGAGGCTCAAAAACATGAGGCAGCAGCTTCAGAGGAGGAGGAGCACAACCTTCAGGAGGTCTTTTCATCTGGACTCTTTACTGCCGCTTCACACTCGCTAAAGTGCGTCAGCTCCCCACAGTTTTCTCCCTGCCTGCTTAACTGCGTCGCTATAGAAGTAAACACATGACATGAAAAGAGAAACACGCAGCCTGCAGGCTTCAAGTGAGACTCCGGCACATGACAGCGACAATTACTCTCAGTCATCATACGAGGAGCTTAAAACACTTGAGAGGCAAGATAATAGAAAGAGCGACAGATTTATTTAACTGCAGTTAAGTTTAGTGACAAAGGCTCTAGTGAAGATTTTTCTCAGAATAACTTGAGCAGCTTCACTACAGTTTGGAGGGTGCACAGAGTAAACTTTGTGTGTGGAGTGTGTTGCGCTTCAGGGGGTCGCCTGGTGTTTGAACGATGCCTTCTCCCTGGCATGAGTCCACCCCCAGAGAGCTTTGAGTCACACTGAAGGAGTTGAGTCAGGTTCAAAACTATCTGGGGAAAATCCCCACCAATGAAAGTCTAGTTAAAAAACAAAAAGTTGAGTGTGCAGCACTTACTGGGGATAAGTCACGTGGTTTGATTATAGTATACCCAAGGAAAAAAGTTTATGCACTTTATTCAACCTTAATTTCCTAAATTGACTATTAAACAAACTCACAATAAATGGCCTTAAACTCTTTAGAAGGTGAGTTTGGTTACTGCACACGAAGACTGGATTTATTAACATTTGTACAACAAAGGCGAACACGAACACTGACCATGAGTCATTAATCATCAGTCTCAGTCATAATGGCCTGTTAATAGCTAAACATTTACAATTTTCCTGGCCACACAAGCGCTGGAAACCACATTACCCATCCAGAAAAATCAAAGTCTAACTAAATCATAGTAATGGCACTATTAAGGATTTAAACACAACACCAACGGCCCCACGAGCTTTCTGTGCTTAGAAAAATCAAACCATTAAATTAAACAAGAATGCCCAATTACATTCTTCTTGCCTCAATATAAGTAAAATATAACTCAATATAACTAAAAACTTATATAAATCACGTATTCTAATTGAAATTAAGTAATGAAGCTGTTTGCATTAACACTGTTGAAAAAACAATGTAACAACCTAATTAAGAAAGAGAAACATCCTTTTAAGTAGCAGCTACATTGTATACTCACTGTAACAGTATAAATATCCATCCACCCATTTTCTTCCACTTATCCACCGCAGTATGAATATGTTAAGGATTTACTTTAGTTTAAATCTAACATCTTGTATTTTAAATGACTGTCGTTTTGGGGAAGTTGGGATATTTGTATCTGTGTACATTTAAAAAAAAAGGATTCATCCATACTGTATGAATAATCCCTTTTATTGTCCTACAGGTCATGTAAATGTAATCATGGGACCAATAATGATAAATCCACTTTGCATTTTATAATAAAAATATCTAACTATAGATGCATACAGTGTGCACAGTAAAATGAGATTTCTTCTTGTTAGAAATAGGCGAAATATTCTGTAATGTATCAGCACTAAATTTAAAGAGGGGCTATATTTACTTTGACCCTAAAATAAATTCTAATATTGTTGCTGCTTGGCTTGTACGGATTAAAGTACAATTTGGAAGATTTTACCTTTACTGTGTGTTATTTTTAACTAAAAGTACTTACATTACATTTCGTTGATCACAATTTAAGGCTTCACGTGGAGATTTAATCCCAACTACAGAACAATAAACAGTAACTACACGGTGTCTAACGCCGTTGGAAGTAAACTTCACTCACCTTTGGCTGCAGAACCAAAGAGAAACACCGCAAACAGACAAATGAGAAACATCTTTAAGTTGTTCTGACAGTTTGTAAAGCCGCTCCTCAGAGAGGTGGTTAGCCGGTTATGAAGTTCGCGTCCGGCGGGTGTAACAGTGTATAACGGTTCACTTCAGGCGCTGTCTCCTCTGGTCTGCTACAGGTGGCTGGGGATCTCAGACTGGGAGCTGCAGACTTTGACAGGGTTAAAAGCTTTATCCCCTCCTCTGATTGGCTGCCTGTCCTGTCACTTATCATTACTGTACCGGAGCTGCAATGGCTCTGCCTCCACCCACGTACCAGACTTGTGTCAAGCCAGCCTCCAGTTTGTTTTACGTTCCCTGTGTATTCAAAGTATTACGGGAATGGATGTGGAAACCGGATTTCAAAATAAAAGCCAACTTCGAGTGAATTAACAGATATGTTAAGAACATAATAACATATAATTTAGGCTTTTTTTTTTTTTTTTTTACAAACTCTAATGTTAGATCTATATGACACAGCCTTGTACCCTAATTGTGCCCTGTCACTATCAAGGCCATCTTATTTTGGATTTCAAAGTAAAAGCCCTGTGAATCTTCATTTTTGAACTACTCTTTCAATGACTTAATAATGCTCTTAAAAGCAAAAGTCGTAATTCCACCTTAGATCAACAGTATACAGCCCCACAGTGATACCATATCAATATCAAGTCATTCTGATTATGCCTTCCAAAATAAAAGCCTTTTTAAATTGTCCATAATTGACCTAACTTTCAGTGATTTCAAAATGTTTTAAAATGGAAATTTCCTGTTTCCACAGGGTAATTCCACTCCAGATCAACAGTATACAACCTCACGATGTTACCATATCAATATCAAAACATTCTGATATTGCTTTAAAAAATAAAAGCATTTTCAAACTGCCCATATCTGAGTTGCTCCTGGAACAATTTCAAAATGCTCTAAAATGGCACATTCCTGTTTCCACAGGGTAATTCCACTTTAGATCAACAGTATACAGCCCCGAGTGTATATCCATCCACCCAACAGCATCTTTCAATTTAAGAGCATTTTGAAATCGTTAAATGAGTAGGTCGTCTACGGGCAATTTGAAAATACTTTTATTTTGGAAGGCAAAATCAGAGTGACTTGAAATTGAAGTAGTACCATGGTGTGGATGTACACTTTTGATCTAACATGGATTCATCCTGTGGAAAGAGCAAGTTTCATTTTTAGAGCGTTCTGAATTCTTTAAAAGAGTAGGTCGTATATCGGCAATTTGAAAAGTCTTTTATTTTGGAAGGCAACATCAGACTGATTTGATATTGATATGGTATCACTGTGGGGCTGTATACTGTTGATCTAAGGTGGAATTACCCTGTGGAAACAGGAATTTTCCATTTTAGAGCATTTTGAAATTGTTCCAGGATCAAGTCAGATATGGGCATTTTGAAAATGCTTTTATTTTTGAAAGCAAAATCAGAATGACTTGATATTGATGTGGTAACATCGTGAGGTTGTATACTGTTGACCTAAAGTGAAATTATCCTGTGGAAACAGCAATTTTCACTTTTAGAGCATTTTGAAATCTTTAAAAGAGTAGGTCGTATCTTGGCAATTTGAAAAGTCTTTTATTTTGGAAGGCATAATCAGAATGACTTGATATTGATATGGTAACATCGTGAGGTTGTATACTGTTGACCTAAAGTGAAATTATCCTGTGGAAACAGCAAAATTCTTTTTAAGAACATTTTGAAATCGTTAAAAAAGTAGGTCGTATATATGCTCAATTTGAAAGGGCATTTATTTTGGAAGGCATAATCAGAATGACTTGATATTGATATGGTATCACTGTGGGGCTGTATACTGTTGATCTAAGGTGGAATTACCCTGTGGAAACAGGAATTTTCCATTTTAGAGCATTTTGAAATTGTTCCAGGATCAAGTCAGATATGGGCAGTTTGAAAATGCTTTTATTTTTGAAAGCAAAATCAGAATGACTTGATATTGATATGGTAACATCGTGAGGTTGTATACTGTTGAACTAAAGTGAAATTATCCTGTGGAAACAGCAAAATTCTTTTTAAGAACATTTTGAAATCGTTAAAAAAGTAGGTCGTATATATGCTCAATTTGAAAGGGCATTTATTTTGGAAGGCATAATCAGAATGACTTGATATTGATATGGTATCACTGTGGGGCTGTATACTGTTGATCTAAGGTGGAATTACCCTGTGGAAACAGGAATTTTCCATTTTAGAGCATTTTGAAATCACTGAAAGTTAGGTCAATTGTGGACAATTTGAAAAGGCTTTTACTTTGGAAGGCAAAATCAGAATGACTTGACATTGATATGGTATCACTGTGGGGCTGTATACTGTTGATCTAAAGTGGAATTACCCTGTGGAAACAGGAAATTTCCATTTTAGAGCATTTTGAAATCACTGAAAGTTAGGTCAATTATGGACAATTTAAAAAGGCTTTTATTTTGGAAGGCATAATCAGAATGACTTGATATTGATATGGTATCACTGTGGGGCTGTATACTGTTGATCTAAAGTGGAATTACCCTGTGGAAACAGGAATTTTCCTTTTTAGAGCATTTTGAAATCACTGAAAGTTAAGTCAATTATGGACAATTTGAAAAGGCTTTTATTTTTGAGAGCAAAATCAGAATGACTTGATATTGATATGGTATCACTGTGGGGCTGTATACTGTTGATCTAAGGTGGAATTACCCTGTGGAAACAGGAATTTTCCTTTTTAGAGCATTTTGAAATCACTGAAAGTTAAGTCAATTATGGACAATTTGAAAAGGCTTTTATTTTTGAGAGCAAAATCAGAATGACTTGATATTGATATGGTATCACTGTGGGGCTGTATACTGTTGATCTAAAGTGGAATTACCCTGTGGAAACAGGAATGTGCCATTTTAGAGCATTTTGAAATTGTTCCAGGAGCAACTCAGATATGGGCAGTTTGAAAATGCTTTTATTTTTTAAAGCAATATCAGAATGTTTTGATATTGATATGGTAACATCGTGAGGTTGTATACTGTTGATCTGGAGTGGAATTACCCTGTGGAAACAGGAAATTTCCATTTTAAAACATTTTGAAATCACTGAAAGTTAGGTCAATTATGGACAATTTAAAAAGGCTTTTATTTTGGAAGGCATAATCAGAATGACTTGATATTGATATGGTATCACTGTGGGGCTGTATACTGTTGATCTAAGGTGGAATTACCCTGTGGAAACAAGAATTTTTCATTTTAGAGCATTTTGAATCGTTAGAAGATTAAGTCAATTATGGACAATTTCAAAGGGCCATTACTATGAAAGGCAAAATCAGACTGACTTGATATTGATATGGTATCACTGTAAAAAGACTGTGGTTGGAAAGTGTTGATATAAAGTTCAAATAGTATTTGGAAATACGACTTTTGCTTTTAAGAGCATTATTAAGTCATTGAAAGAGTAGTTCAAAAATGAAGATTCACAGGGCTTTTACTTTGAAATCCAAAATAAGATGGCCTTGATAGTGACAGGGCACAATTAGGGTACAAGGCTGTGTCATATAGATCTAACATTAGAGTTTGTAAAAAAAAAAAAAAAAGCCCAAATTATATGTTATTATGTTCTTAACATATCTGTTAATTCACTCGAAGTTGGCTTTTATTTTGAAATCCGGTTTCCACATCCATTCCCGTAATACTTTGAATACACAGGGAACGTAAAACAAACTGGAGGCTGGCTTGACTGCAAGTCTCGAATTGGAGGCTGGCTTGACACCAGTCGGACACGGGCTTTGGTTATAATTATTGCCAGCAACAACACAGAAGAAGACTTTGGTAGAGTGTGCAAGTCTAATTTTAGCTCTGCAATGACGTGAAAGTTGAAAAAGAGCAATTAGCGCCTTATCAATGACGAAAGAGTCGCAAAGAAAAATGCATCAAACAACAAAGGGGTCACGGTGACGATGTTAATTAGGGCTGCCCCCCTCAGAGGCTCTGAGACAAATCCTCAGTTTCAGTTATTTTCCACTGGGGGTTTGCTGGTTTCAGTTTGGTAGCGTTTACATTCGTTTAACTTTCATTCATTTCAGTATTAGTTATAGGGGATTTTATAGTATAATGAGGTTGTATGTATTAACCTTAAAAACACTGATCAGGTCAGCAATTTCAGGTGCAGCATGCAGATGTTAGTGGCAGAACATGGAAGCATGTATCCATCCTGCTTACTATCAAATGTTCAGGCTAGTAGATAGAAGAGGAGTTTAAGGATGTGAGGTGTTTTCTTAGCACACTTTGAGCCATTTAGTACCAACTGAACATTGTTTACATGCCACAGCCTACCAGGGTGTTGTTGCTGAACATGCCAATCCCTTTTCGACCACAGTGTAGCCATCGTCTGATGGCTGCTTCCAGCAGCTTGCTTCTATACCATCTTCTATACCAGGGATGTCAAACTCAAATACACAGTGGGCCAAAATTCAAAACTGGAACAAAGTCGCGGGCTAACGTTAATATTTATTGAAATATTTTTATTCCTCCAGATATAAGAATTAATCTTTTCTTATGGACTCAAACACATTTTGCTGAAAAACTGAATATGGAACAAGCAAAGCTTAATACTAAACAATATATATATTAGCTGTATAATACCAGTAGGCCAGCTCTAATAGTAATTTGGTATGGCTTTGCGGGTCAAATGTAATTAGGCTGCGGGCCAAATTTGGCCCACGGGCCAGAGTTTGACACCTATGTTCTATACCATTTTTACTTTAGTAGTTTTGTGCAATAAATCGTGTTTAATGACATCTATTTTTCAGTAGTTTATGTTTTCTTTTTTCACTTTGTGTTACCACCCACCCCAGTCAACACTTCATTTTTAAGTGGGGCGTAACATAAGTGGAAAATCCAAATCCAAATCATCTCAAACTTGTTTCTTAGCCTCCGCAGGTACCAGAATCACAACCACAATCCAATAGAGCAGCACCTGGTGAAATGGGAAATATGCATCATGGAGCTGACAAATCCACAGCAACTGTGTGATGTTATCATGTCAAAATGGACCAAAGTCTCTCAGGAATGTTTCCAGCAGTTTGTTGGATTTATACTTAAGAATTAAGGCAGATAGGATTTTTTTTTAAATCACCTATTACTAGATGAACTTCAGGATATAACTAGAGGAAAACTCAGTCTTTTATCCTAGTAACAATTTTATGGTAGGCTGATAGACCAATTGCCAGAACCATAAAAGTAGAAGATTAAAAGTCCTACAAGAATGAATATACCCACTGAAATCTCAACTAAACACTTGTAAGATAACAATAATACACACTGAAGGAATTCCACTCATATTTAACCAATTGTATCAATTGACTATAAATCTCTCTTACAATGTGACTCAGTGACCAACCCACAATACACATATCAGGTGGATGCTTTACAGCCTCACTGACTGTTTCTAAAAAAAGCACCAGTCTTATCTTCCAGAAAGAATATGACACATACAGTACATGAAAGCCAAAAGTGCTTCAGCTGCAAACCTTGACCTCACGATGGATTTTCAATGTATCCTAATATTTCCCTTTGAAACACTTGCTTTTTAATTTGATAATCTACTCTCTTTGTCCTCCCATTGAGATGCACTGTCTCACATTTAATTCAGCCGGTTTGGATCAAACTCTGGCCTCTACAGGCCTGGACCAGGATCAGGATCAGGTCATGCTGACTTTGAAAAGAATGAGAGTTCTGTGATCTCAGTGGCAAACAAGTGATGTGAAACTAGCACATGAGATGGAGTGATGGGATGTGCAGGAAAAACCTGAATGAGAGATGTGTTTCTTATTTAAGTTCTTCATTATGTTTTGTGGTGTTCTTTTTGTGTTGGTTTGTTCTAATATATTTAGTTGTTTGTTTTTTTTCCTTTAAAAAGACCCATCGTTCAAAGAATTAGAACACAAGAGTGCCGAGTCCTCTGGATGAAAACAGAAACTCTGCACAGTATCCTCTCTTTCTTTCATGCTGTTATGCACTTCGAAATGGGTTTGACTATTCAGGCTAAATTGGTCCTGTCAGGATATGAAAAGAAGCGATGTTCTGTACAGCATTCTATTATATTTGCAGTTGTTATGTAACCACTCAGACAATCCAATGAAGCTAGTAAACAAAACGAGGAATTCTGCCCAGACCTTTGCTATTTTTCCCAAAGTTAAAAGCCTAAAAGTTTACTTCAACAAATTGCTTTTATTACCACTTATCTTTAGTTTTTTCAGATCTACGTTACCAACAACTCATTTGTAGCAAAGAAAATCTTTAACTTGGGGAAATCATTTCGAAGTATATTTCAGTGTTTAGTGATTAAGAGATGAAAAGTAGCTTTATGGACTCAAACAAAGGTAGGAGACAGGACAGGATCCCCTGGAGTCTAGGCCCAGGGAGTGGTGCAGGATTGCTCAATGAAAGGGCTCAGACTGTGAACATCCATGAGGATGAGGTGGAGAAGAGGGGGAGGGAAGGGTCATATAATGCTAGTTATGCAAGCTAGAAATACATGATTGCAATTGTATTTAAAGCAGAGGGACTAAATGACTCAAAGAACACAGCCAGAAAGATTACCATTCATCTAAGAGCGAAGATATTGGAATAGTTTTTGAAAGGATTCTTACAGCAGGAATAATATTCAGCCAAAAACGAGTAAAGACAGAAAGCAAGTGGACAGATACTAAAGCTAAAGCTTCACTTGAATTTCAAACATAATGGTCAAACGCATGAGGAGCTCAGTGTGCGCACTATCTTATGAAAACACATTTAGAAAGAAAAAAACACAAGTAAACAACATCACTAATTTGACATGTGCAATTACAAAAAACAAGTGTGAGAAAACATCAAATCAAACAAGATGCAGTGCAATGAGCTCTCTTTGTCACCACAAAACTCAGCAACGTATCTGTGGAAACAATTTCCCAATGAGAAAATAATGATAATGCAGATTTAAACACAGATTCCTGTCATCTCCTGCTGACAGTCTGACGGAGAATTATCCTTTAACTATCAGAAAGAACATGCATTTAAAGTGATGACTGGATGTCTTAAGACAGAGCGACGAAAACTCTATTTAAGTGAAAATTTCAAAAGTGATTTCTGTGACTGTCACTGACTATCATATGTAATCCTTAACATGGGCTGCTTATGTGATGACTACAGAAAATCCACTGCTTTTATTTTATGTGGAAATCTTGAGTCGCAAGTGCCAAAGACTCATCCTTTGATCTGTTATTGATGTGAAATTCAGACCGATATCAACTGATTAAGAATCTTGATCAATAAATCCTTCTTCAGGTGGCCATAAAGTCCTCTGTGGCACATACAACATAATTACCTGTTGACATGTCTCTAATAAAATGCTAACGTTCCAGGAAGCCTGTGCATTCAAATTTACAACATAAAAAAAAAAACCCACACTACATAAATAACATTCTTCTTCCACAGAACCACGTTTCCATAGCTCTGTCACAAGAACTCCACAACTCTGCTAACTTTTAATGGCTGAAAATAGTTGCGGTCAAGGATCCCTGTATAACACCTACAAAGAGATCTGGAACAGCTTGACCTTTCTCATTCTGAGCCAACACTGATTTTCACATTTTACAGTATCAAGGCCACGGCTGCTAATTTATACCGCCTTGAAAAAGCTCATCGTTGGAAAATTTATTGCAGCTTTTCATTTTTTGTTCCGGAAGTGAGGCATGAGACGTGCATTGTTACCGTTATATTACACCAGCGATGCCGTTACTACTGTTGGGTAATTGTGGATGACACACTGCTGAACTATGGAAGCAGATAGATCAACTATAAAGATAAAAAAGTTTCCTTAAGTTTCTATCTTAAGGAAACTGAGCAGGAACATTTTATTGTCTTTATTGTCTTCTGTAGTTGTAGAGTGTGAACGATGGTGCCATAATTTCAGTTACGAGATTAATAAGTGTGTAGCACTACTATTGCTCATGTTACGAGTTTCAGTGACCGTATTTAAATGCTTACACTTTATTGAGGCAGTAATTTTGTTTTGTTTGAAAAGAAAATGCCTTTATCAGACCTTAAGATGGTCAGTTTTCCAGTTAGATTCACATTCTCCTTCTTCATATTCTTCATGCTCCAACTGCTCAGTTTATATGGCTCTGCTCTCAAACACTCCTCAATGAAAGCCATACCAAATATCCAGCAGTGCATAAACACACACACACCTTAACGACCTCATTCTTATCTCATGCAAATACTCACATTGCAACATTTTCCAGTACCTTATGTTAATATTCAGCCTGGCATGAGGAGCCTTTTAGAGTTGACACAAAGTGTGTCTTATTTCAGAGCTGGATTCTGGTAAAAGGTGAGCCTTTCTTAATAGCGTGCAATGATTTACTTATTTATCCTTCTTTTTATTTTCCGGTTGAAGATTTCCTCTAGGGTTCCCGAAATGAAGAAAACATTTGAAGAGCTGGCATCAAAGCATATCATTGTCAACTTAACTGTGTTTGCACATTAACCACGTTTCATTTTTTTATTCTAGTCCTGATGCAAATGATTAAAACTGACAAAGCAGAGAGGCAGAAGAAGCAAATAGGTAATTCACACAGCAAAGAGGGGAAATATATTGCATTTTAGAATATACTTCCTGTGCAGGAGCCCAATCTAAAAACAAGTGGTGAGATCAAAAAGCAGCAGGCACAAAACTACCAAACAAAAGCTAGAACCACAAGAAATTCAACAGTGACTGGCATCCAGCACCACGACTCTCCTCACAAGGACATTTACCGCAGTGTCTTCATATGGTGACTAGGTGTCCCTCTTTATGTGGGGACACACTGAATTGGCATCCCTCCTACATTGTGATTTACATCAACATGTGAGTCTCACAAGAAACATGAGGACATTCACTGATCTGTCAATGCAGCCCTAATAATCACACACATGATTATTTTACAGAACACGAGCTGAAGTAGTACTTTCACAAAAACAGCTATACCCTAAAATCAAACTCTAGCTTTCATGTAGCGTTGCTTGCTTTCTAACATAATTTGGTGTATTTGTCCTTTACAAAACAAATGTCAGATTTGTACAGTGACTATTTGTTTTCTTTCTTTTCTTTGTAGGGATCTGTTCATCCTATTCTCAAACCTGAAATATGGACACGAGGAACACCTGAGTCCCCAAAGTCATTATGATCTGTCGCTGTGAAGGAGACAGCCACAGAACAAACAGCCTCTTTAAAACTCACTCCCTCTCTTTATTGCTGTATTTCCCCATACGCTATCTCACTGAGTACACAATGCAATAGGTGGCCATTTCTCAGCTCTACAGATAAGAACATCATGCACGTCACTCTCTCATCCACCCTTCCAACAGATCTGCATCCTCTGAAAGCAGGAGGAGTCAACAAGAGCACATAGGACAGAGTTCACAGCCTGTTTGCCAACCTTCCCACAGGGTTAACAACTGTTCAGCCAAACGCAACAATGCTGTAGGTTACTGCTTTTCCGAGCAACACATGACTTTACTAATAAAATTTAATCACTTCTGCCCACAAATTCATTGCTTCAACATTTAGGTCTTCCTTTCAACAATTCAGCATCAATAATGACCCTATGGTAACGTCAAAGTTTGAAATAAATCAACTGAATGGGAACATCTGTCATTGTTTGATAGAAAATCCAGTAATTTATTAACAAGATGGAGCTAGTAAGTCTGGGTGTGGACAACATAACCTAGGTAAACTTCACCTAGAAGTCAGCTAAGTTTTGTTTGTGGTGACAGAAAAACAGTCTGGTTCCCATTTCTATATAAGGAAGCAGTTTAATTCCCCTCATAGGTAATAAGGGGGAAATGAAAAGTATCACCCTCCCCTGAGGTAAAGTTAAAGGTTATTCTCATCTGAAGCACACAGTGCCTCGAATCCATTTACTTCCACAGTAGTCTATCATCAATAACACACAGATGTTTGTAACCCAGTCAAAGTAAGTATAGTTTTGAATGTTCGTGGCATTTAAAACAATCCGTGCCATGTCATTTAAGCTGTCACGGAAAGTGACAAATGTGGACGAGCAGAAGTAAAAGGATTCTTCAATTGTCCACAAAACACGATTTACATTTACTGCTGCTTTTCCTTTTTTTTTCTGTCATATATGCTCACCAGCTACTTTGTTAGGTACACCTGTTCAACTTCTTGTTACCTCAAATGTGTAATCAGCCAATCACACGGCAGCAGCTGAGTGGATTTAGGCATATAGCCATGGTCAACACAACCTGCCGAAGTTCAAAGCAAGCAACAAAATGGAAAAGAAAGGTCATAAAAGTGACTTTGATGTTGTTGTTACCTGATGGAATGGTCTGTGTATTTGAGAAATTGACGATATTTTGGGGATTTACCCAAACAAACATTTCTACGGTTTATAGAGAAGGGTCCAAAAAATAAAATGTCCAGCAAGCGGCAGTTCTCTAGTTGAAAACACTTTGTTGATGTCAGACAAGAATGGCCCGACCATTTTAAGCTGTTAGTAAGGTAAAAGTAACTCAAACATTAAAACCAACATATGCAGAAGAGCATCTCTAAACACACCACATTTTGAACCTTAAAGTAGATGGGCTCCAGCATCAGACCACATGGGTGCCACTCCCGTCAGCTAAGAACAGATAGCTGAGGCTGTGGTTTCCACAGGCTCACCAAAACTGAACAACAGAAGACTGGAAAAATGTTAGCTGGTCTGTTGTTTCGCAACCTGATGCACTATTTGGATTAAAAGGTCAGAATGTTGCATAAACATGAAAACCTGCGTTCCATCATGAATGGACTGTGATACCATCATGTCAACCTGGACCAACATCTCAGATTAAAGCTGCACCTTGTTGAATCTATACCACAAAGAATTAAAGAAGTTCTGAAGGCAAAAGTGGGTCCAACCTGGTACTGGGGTGAGTGTGGCTCAGGTGTTAGAGCAGATCCGCTACTGAGTGGACGGTTCGTGGTTCAATTCCAGTCTGCATTCCAAACATCCTTGGGCAAGATACTAACCCCAAGTTGCCCTCCGATGTGTTCATCGGGGTGTGAATGTGTGTGAATATTTATTAGTTTGCACTTGAGTTTAGAAGTGGTTGTGTGAATGGGGCATGTTGTATACAGCGTTTCGAGTACTCCGGGAGAGTAGAAAAGTGCTACATAAGAATCAGTCCATTTACTGGCAACCTGTGTCCCGTGAGTGTATGTACACCAGTGTATCGAATGTAATCTGATTCATCTTTCATTAACAAATAGCAAACTAATCTTCCCATTAGGCCTCCTTAGGAACTCACTGGTTACAAATCTGTTTCCTGAACACAATTTAATTCAATTTTATTTATGTAGTCCCAAGTCACAACAACAGTGGCCTCAAGGTGCTTTATATTGTAAAGACACTACAATAATAAAGAGAAAAGCCCAACAATCAGATGACCCCCTATGAACAAGTATTTTGTTGACAGTGGAAAGGAAAAACTCCACTTCAACAGGAAGAAACCTTTGTCACCTGATCCAGCCTTAATTATTATATGCTTTGTCAAAAATGATAATCATATAGTCACAAACACATGATCTATCAAACTCATTTTAGAGTCTGTGCTGTTTATGCAACTCCCGCCCCACCCCTTCCAAAGAAATGAGTTATTTAAAGAACTGCTTGCTGTCACTAGATGGTGATGTCTATCTTTCTATCTAGCGTTAGTAAGCCTCTTATACATTATACTACACTAATGTGCCAAGATCTTCATTATGAGTAACTACACATTTGATAAGAACTTTGAAACAAATCAGTTTTCTTGGTAACAATTTTTATTATTTTTCTCCTACTGTCAGTTCTTAATTCGTTGGACAATCAACCTCGCGAAATGTGTCACATGAACTTGAAAGAACATAAAAGTGAAAGATATCAGCTGCAAACATCTGGCTGTTATTAAAAAAAAAAAAAAAAAGGGTAGCAAAATTAATTTTATACAGGGGTAACAATTCAGTAATGTGTAGTGTTTCGTACATTTTTTGTAAACAAGAACACCGAAACAATATGGCAAAAATAAGATGTGAGGGCGAGAGGAGGTTGAACTTAAGAGACTGAACACTGGTTGGCAAGAGACATTTACAGAAACAGCATCTTAATGGGTCACATGTACAAATGTCATGTACACAAATGTTTTAAAACAGTCGCACAGAATCATGACGTTTTTCCACACACAACAGCATTTCTGCTACATACGTCACACCGTCACTCCTTTTGTCCCTGGATTACTGTGATATGAGGTATACGTGAGGCAAATTCTTGCCTCAACATGGCAACATATTATTTCAGATATTACAGCATTGCATTCAGTCTGCCATGTTTGATGATTGCTTAAATGAGGCCATTAGGGCACAAAGGGGTTCAGCGACTCGGTCAGCAAAGTGATATAATTTCCAGCATTCGGGGCCAGTCGTTTCTATGGAAGACAGCGCAGTTATTGTTATGTTGTTGTCTTTACATAAAGTACATTTCCAAACCAGCGAGAAATTACATTAAACATTTACGAGACAATATTTTGTTGCTGTACTTCTAAGGAATAGGCACCCAATTTCTAACAGGACAAACAGGCTTGGTACTGCCAGCACAAGCAAAAGCTCTAAATGTATACAACATATTTCTCTATGTGTATACATGTTTCTGAGCTGAAGAAATACTTGATCACTATCACATTTTGTCATTAAAGTCAATATGAAAGCAAAGCTGATAAACTCGAGTAACAAGTCAAACTAAAACTAGGGGGTTTGAATTACATTTACATTATCCCAATTAAATATTAGCATTTCTAACCCCTCCCTAAAAACAGGAGGAGAAAGATCAAATCCCAGTTTTCCCATATCAACCCTCCCCTCATCCCATATGCTCAGCCCCAAGAACCCCCATCTGCATACAACATGTCTGATGTTTGAGCTTCCTTGATCCGACATGGTACTTTACTCAATGTAAGAAATCGGTTCAAAGTGCTAATTGAAATAAGAGGAAGAACAGAAGAGGAAAAGGGGAAGGCCATTCTATCGCTGTCCAACAGCAACCTCTATTGGCCAAAGAAAAGCCTTAACATCATTTTTGTTCTCCAAAAATACACCAAGGACAACATTTGACCCCTGAACCAGCCCCCTTTCTTCCTCAATTTGGATTGGAAGATGCCCAGAATGATTAAAACTGTTCTTTTACATAATATATATTTTTATAAATATATATATATAGATATATGTATTTATATATGGCCCTTATTGAAGCAAACATGAGTTTCACATTGACATTAAAGTACCATAATCTCTATATAGCCAAGTAGAAAGTGTTCTCAGTGTTCAAGTGAGCTGGCAGCAGTCAGTTTATGTCACACTCATTCAACAAGTAATAAAACATAAGAAATATCATCTTTGAAGTCGCAAATTTACACTTCTGAAAAGAGTGCTCACTGCACCTCGTAAGCCTCTCCTTTCTCACTTTTTCCTGAGTAATACTTTAACCTTGTAACAGACAAACACGTTTTATTTTGTTTTTTTTTGCTAGTTTTATTCTGGGCTAATCCCTGCCATCGTGGTTATTTCTATGTTGTAAAGTTGATTGCTCAAACACTTCAGCTCGTTGAAAAAGAAATACGTCTGGCTCTTACCCTACACTTACTGAAAAAGTTCATAATTAATGACCAAACCTAATGTCACTAATGTGACCAGAATAAACAGTAAAGTACATATTTAACTTAAAATTACAGATACTTAAAAAAAAAAAGAATAATAAAAAACTTGCATTTGCAGGAAGCCTTCCAGGCTCATTGCAGGAAGAGGAGTGGGCACAAAGACAAAGCATCAGTATAATTAAAATATAGATGTCACTTAAAAAAATAACAATAATAATAATAAAATAGGAGCACTGAAAAATTAAAATAAGGACATCAACTTTAACAACAGAGCATTTACTCGTTCTCAGGCTCTCATCTGTAGCTTTGGCTTGTCGGAGTTTTGGAACCTGTACTTACTGGCTCATTGACATCAGATAACAAACTACTATACCCTGAGAATTCAGACACAGGTGTCCGTATCCTGTGATCCACCTCCCTGCCAGAGTCAGTGCCGTAAGACAAGCCTCTGCCATCTGACTTAAACTGGGAGCCAAAGGCCTGGGCAAAGTTTTCAATCTGGTAGGAAGGCTTAGAGGAGTCCAGAGAGGCCAGATCCTGCGAGGGGGCCAGAGGGTAGGCTGCCGCTGTACCATTTTTGACAGGCGGGTGGTCCTTCTGGCTACTCAGGTCAGATGGGCTGATCTGGTAGGATGAAGGGGGAGTGGAGGAGTGCTGTTTCTCCATCTGTTCGGTGAGCTCCTGAGAAGGGGTGAGCTGCTGGTGTGTGGAGGCCTCCAGGCTGCCCAGGTGGAAGCTGTGCTGTGGTGAGGAGCCTGTCAGCATCGCAAAGTGAGACTTTGGCACAGAGGAGGACAGCGAAGGCAGCGACTGGCCAAACCCGCACTCCAGTGGGGACGTAGTGTAGATGTTCTTGTCAGCGTAGATGGGATTTCCTGGGTGGGAACCAGTGAAGGGTCCTGAGGCAGGAGGTCCCAGAGGGAAGCCTGCACTGTGGCTGGTGCGCTCCAAAGCTTGCAGCAGGAAGCGGGAGTATTCGTGCATCATCACAGTCTTGTCTCCTGATGGGCTGGGTGTGTTGGTGTTGTGGCTGATGTCAGCACCATCAGATGTGGTAGGGTTCAGTGCCACATGTTGGTCATTGATGTCGAAGTGAACATCCTGGTGTGAGTTATCAGGTTTCTGGGCATAATGGTCCAGCAGACTCTGCAACACTTCATCAGGGATCCCTGACTTGTCAAGACTAAGAGAAGCATCGCTGTCCATTACACCAGAAATGCCACCCTGGATTACAGAAGGCTGGGAAGACAAGTGGATGCTTACATCATACTCAGTGCTAGATCCTCCAGCTACAGGAGGTCCCGAGGCGTTTGCATTGTTTGCTGCTTGAAGGTAGCGACGCTTCTTCAGAAACTGCATGGCGTCATCGTAATTGCTGCTGGCGGGTCCGACTTTAGCCCCATTACCCTGCAGGAGCCCAAGGCCATCCATACCCCCACCCTGCTCCAACGTACCTGCTTTGACCTGTCCCAGACCTGCTTTATCCAAGCCCTTACGATTGGCCTTTTTGAATGCCATCTTTGGAGCTTGGCCGTTGTGGCCTTGTTGCATTCTAGGGTCTGGCTCAGTAGAGGAAGAAACCGCTTGATTCTCCAGTGAGTATTCATGGATAGTATAGCCTCCAGATACAGCCCCATGCATGTGGGATGCCCTCAACCCCCCTCCATCTCCCTTCTTCTTTTTGCGCTCCCCTCCCTCTCCAGAATTTTTAGACCTTCCCCTCTTCCTACCGCCACTCCCAGCATTTCCCTGAGTGATCCCATAGCTGCCATTACCCATTTCTACACAACTCAAGTCCATCATGCCAGGATCCAGCCCCTTCTTTATGGCTTCTCCACAGGTTCGCTTGTGCT
Source organism: Rhamphochromis longiceps (assembly GCF_057381845.1). Classification (NCBI taxonomy): domain Eukaryota; kingdom Metazoa; phylum Chordata; class Actinopteri; order Cichliformes; family Cichlidae; genus Rhamphochromis; species Rhamphochromis longiceps. The sequence continues at coordinate 31,837,306 of NC_140560.1, read as the reverse complement.
TAAGCAGTCGGTCTGTCCGAGAAAAATACTGAAACAACACGAGTTGCATTTAAAAATGACTCAACTTATTTTAAAATAACAACAGTACCAATAAACCCTTTTGATGGATAGCAAAGAGGAGGCTTTAATTAGTTCACAAACCTGTTGGCAGGTCTCACATCTGTACGGCTTTTCTCCACTGTGCGTCCTTTTGTGTCTTTCCATGTGGTATTTCTGAATAAACCGCATGTTGCACTGGTCACAGCTAAATGGCTTCTCTCCTGTTACACAAAAACAGACACTCTATAGGTTAGTCATCCTTTAGTGTGGTAAAAAACACATAATGACTCGAGTTTGCATTAGGCCCCTGGGTCATATGATTAGTTGTCATAAATTACTCACCACTGTGGATTTTCTCGTGTCGCTGGAGGAGGTACTTCTGAATGAAACTCATGTTGCACTGAGTGCATCTAAAGGGTCTTTCACCTGAAATAAGATCACATGATCACTGTGATGTTATAATAACTCATGTGATATAGTTCTTTAAAGCAGGATATACACATAACACGTACCCATGCACAACTTACGCAATTGAGGACAGTATTTACAAGCCGTCTGTGTGTCATAAAGGTGTTTATTCAACTTTGGCAGTCTGGCAGCTTGAACAAATACCTGGCTCACTCAACACAAAATGTGTGTGTGTGGGTGTGTCACTGCTATTGCAACACACGGCACTGGATTTCAGAGGTGCTTACCATACCTTATTCTCTCAATTTTGCCTCTTAGAGTAAAGCCCATTGTTTTAAGGAAGAGAGAAAGAAAAACTTCTTCTCTAACTTTTCTTTTTATAAAAGGCATGTATGAGGTCTGTTTATTAAAAAGGAAGCAGCGCACAAAAATCAAAGACCATTCTCAATTTAAATTTATTCAAATCTCAACTTAAAAATCCTCTTCCTGAAAATACAGAGTGACTTTCAGCACACCTGCCACTTTTAGAAAGTGCTGTGGAAGTCCTGATCTGACCTCTTGTACTTATGCCTCTGCAATCTCCACTAGTGTACCTCCATTAAGCCAAAACACTAAATGTGAATTTCATTTTCAAGGAAGGAGGAAAATTTGGAGAATCAGCTGGATGTTTGTGCAGGTCAAAAACTTCTGCGCTTTAGACCCACCTCATGTTGGTACACACAATCCATGATACGGACACAATTAAGTGACACAAAGTGGACGGATGGGGAGATATGTAAGGTACACCTTAAGTGTGTAGTAGAACTCTGCATTGTCAGCCTTACCTCTGTAGATTAACTCACGAAGCAAAAATCCCATTAATGACATAATGCTTATGGTATGCTCCTCATCAAATGTGCCACCTTAAAGCTTGGACTCCTCAACAGAAAACTCCTAAAATCTGCCCCTTCTGCACTTAGCACTTCAGGGATGATCTTCCACATCAAATTCTACAATAGAAATTTGGGTTTTCTCTCTGTACACCCCAAAGGAGATCTGGCACATTAACACTAGCTCCTGGCCTGCTCTTTTAATCAATTTTCTATCGTCTATGACGATACATTTATCACACCACAGCTAAACATTCAGACAAAGAGCAAACAAAGGAAATAAAACATTTCTCAGACAAGGTCTGGAGGAGCCAAATTATATTTTACTTGATAACGAGACAGAAAGATTAACCAGCATGTGCACTTATGCACACATACAGGGATTTTATTTTTATTTACAGGAACTTCAATCAGCAAATGGATTAAGCTTTATTGTAACCAGAAACTGTAATACAAAACCTTAAAAGAAGATGGATTTAATTTAGAAGTGGCAGCTAGTGCGATCATGTGCCCTTGTAAGCAGCAAACAACACATTTACAATTAAGCTTAATTATAGAAAAAAGGCATGGGTTCCCCTATGATGAGTAGTGATAAAAGGCTGTACAGGTAGAGGATAGGCCTCGCATCATATTTGTGTTTGCCTTTCACGAACAAAGAGCATCTAAAACAACCTGAATGTTAGGATAGCAGTGAAGCTCATGGCCTGGGATAACCTCTATTAAATGAAGCAAATTCAATAGATTTGATTAATCCAAAGCACTTAGTAAATACTGGACAAAGAACTATTTGAAGATAATATTACAGTAGAAAAGCAATAAGCTACGATGCATGGGCCAATGCAGCATCTGCCAAATGACATCATCATTTCCTTCCTTGTATTTATTGTGCTAACCACTGAGATAACCCACAAGGAAATGCACAGAGCAGAAAAATCTAAGCACTGTGGTGAAATCGACACACTACAATACCTGTGTGAATGAGAACGTGTCTGCGTAGATGATAGGAGCTTCTGAAGGATGCATTGCAATGTTCACACATGTGAGGCCTGGATCCTGGAGACAGGTTACCTCCATCTGCATTCAGCATCACTGACTGCTATAGAACAATACAAGAGAGAGGGGGATGGGTAACAATTAGCCATCTTTCTCTAGATACATTCTCTACAGAATGTATCTAAAATATCACTGTCTGAAAAATATTGCACTTTTTTGCAATTGGTAAAATCTTCTAACTCAAAATGCATAATCTATTTTTTCAACATTAAACTCAACTTGCACTTAAAGCTCCATGTAACTCACAACAGAATTGAAATGAAACAGATGTTTGTAAATACATTGAAATCTCTGGTCCAGTAACAAAACTGTATTAAATGTAAAGTGATTGTATTACTTCACTTTGCATTGCTTTGATTAAAGTTGATTGAAATAGACAAAATACTTTGTGCCAATCATTTTTTTATGCACCCCCCCCCCCCGGACATTCTTTTTTTTTTTGTTTCTGCCAAAAGCAAATTAGCACACTTGTATGTTCTTTGTGATAATTATTGATGTGATGAGGACTAACTAAAATATGGTTGCATTCAGTTTTATAAATACAAGACAAACCTTTGCGTCACTTCTCTTCTTTCTTGGTTTACCCTCCTGTCCATCACCATTTGACCTTCGACCTTTTTTCCCAGTGGGCTCCTTTTCTAACTGACTTGGCAGCTGTGAGGATGACAATAGGAGAGGGAGAGGGCCGTGAGAGCGAGCCATGACAAGAAAAATCACTTGATTGAAGGTTAAAGGCCTGCAGTCTCAAACTATCACGCAAACAGATCCACGTTTGCTGCTTATGCAAACAAACAAAACGCTTGGACAATCTCTTGTAATTGTCTCTTGGAAAGTGATTGCGCAAGATGTGGTTCTAGTGGGCAGAATTTATTGTTCTTTTATGGTTTAGCAGCCTCTAACTCACCACTTTTCATCTACTATTCTTACGAAACTGCACACTTTGCAAACTAAACATTCAAAATGACAACTTCTTAGTAAACTTCACTGCAACGAATGCCATTAATTCAGAGAACAGGAAAATGAGTGCCTTTTCTTCTATTTGTTTGCCTTCCTGCCCTGCAATTTCTTTCCCAGTAAGCACACTACTCTCCTCACTGCCATATGGAGGCTGGCGGGACAAATGTGGGTGCACCTGCTGTTTTCAAATCAGCCCAGTCTTTAGGTCAATCTGGGGAAAGTCCAACCAAAATAAAAAGGGTCCAATTTTGTCTAGACTATGGAGTATTTAAAAGACAACATTTTGTAGGCATTGGTTTATTACCAGAAAAGGAAAAAAACATCTGGTAAAATGTAAATATTTTTCACTATCTTATGATAATTATTAAGCAATTTCTTTTTTTCTTTTTTTTTCTTTTTTTAAAGTATTACATTTATAAAACACTCTTTTACTGCAACTTGCTATGAAAATCTGTGGATTCTAAAGGCTCCCAATGTTGTGTAACAAAAAATGTTAAACATCAATTTTAAATGAATGCTGCTCAATGAAGACAATAATTGGCTGTTTTTCCATAAACAACACTGGCGAACTCTGACGGCTTGCTATTGTTAGGAGAACATGGATGTGTATATTTGTATCTGAATGAACACAAAGGAGATCTGAAATGAAGCACGTGCTCAAACAAGACAGCTGTGTCCTCGCCACGACGTTCTCATTCATGCCGAGGCTGGATGACGTCACCCTTCTAACCAGAAAGAGAAACTACTTTGCATTTCATGCCGTCAATAGATTTAACGCCCAACTTATGATTAGAACACAAACAATTAAGGATTTTATGCTCAATTTCTTTGTTATATATGGTGTAAAATTCAATATTTCTAAATGTTATTGCAAATCTTTGTTTTGGTACATTCGGGGGAATAAGTTCAGAAAATAACGCAAGTGATTGTTCTCTTGTTTTGTCCAGCGAAGGCTCAAAAATGCTTCAAGAAAAACCATTGATTACTTTAATAAATTAAATGACTTTTTAAAATATTTGTATCTATAACCTGATAATGGGAAGAAATTCAACTTTTAAAAAATCATACACATGTATGACTCACTTACAAAACTGCTAGAAATGAATCACAGTCTGCAATCCTCTCAGAAATACTTACACTGCCCATGTTGAGATCGTGCACCAATAAATCTTGGTTGTTACCAACATTCACCTCCAGCAGCTCTGTGCTCTTTACCAGGCCACCAGGGTAGAGAGGCAAGCGATAATCGTGCTCTGTCAGCTTCTCCTGCTTGATACCTATAGTGTGAACATAGTCTCCCACACCTGCACATCCCAGGCTGCCAGCCTGGTTGTCCATGGTGCAATCAGGGGAGTCACGCTCCTTCTTCAGGATCATTTCTTGAGGTGGAAGGTCCTGCATTACGGAATGGGCAGCCAGCCGTGTGAAGCTGGTGACAGGTGGGAGATGGCTGAACATAATCATGCCTGCTCCAAAACTGGAGTCCATGCTCCCGTTGCAGCGCAGGAATTCATTCCCTAGTTTGTCTTGAATGATGCTCATGGTGAAGGCTGGCGGGCAGGAAAACTATGTGGTGAAAATCAATGTGATCCTGTGAGGAAAAGAATGACAGCAGGACTATAATATTACATAATCACAATAAACTTTAAAGGATAACTATAACTAGCTATCAGGATGTGAGGACATACAAATAATAGTCAATAGACAACAGTTATGGAGCCGGTTAAGCTTAGCCTACAGGAATCGGTGTCACGGTCTCTGATCTCACAACTAGACGCTTAGTCGGATTAAAGTGACGATTTGTGGGTCAACAAAAGGCTACAGTCTCGAACAATGACAAGTGCAAATAAGCTGGTGGTACACTGTGCAAAATTCTTTTCCCAATTACTGTGTGCGTGCTCGATATTTTACAGGACAAAAAGGTGACAGCCAGAGCTGTTCTGGTCACAACATGAGAAGTGGGGACAGGATTGAACTTGTATGTTAATCTGTTTGATGGTGCTGTCTGACCCAGTCATCCTATTTGAATGAGCTTATCAACGAGAGCTCACACGGGCTGTATTAGAAAGGCTGATGGTGTAATTACGTGGCTGCTACATAAACAACAGCAACCAAGGGGAACAGATCCGAGCACATGCTAGTATGCCAGTTTTGATCATAGTGAGGATAATGCATGAACACAGGACCCGTTTATTATCTGACCCACCGTGTACTAGACCACAAAGCAAGTTCCATCACAGAGAGCTCCAGGTAGTATTTCCAGTTTCTGAAACCAGAATGGGATGTTTACATCTAACACATAACCAAGATATTAGTGTGCATGTAAACATACTCAGGCTGGAGCCAAATGCACGCATCTGAACAAGATCAGGAGTTAAAACGTCATTATTTACATCCAAATCTAATTTTACCAATATTTGCTAAGATGTCTGTTGACATTATGATTCCCAGGATAATAATACAACCGGACAAAAATACAATTATATGTTGAACATGTCTCTCACCACTCCGCGAGTGCTTTCTGCCTGCAGCCTCTTGGGGTACGCTAGCAGAAATAACCAACTCAGCTAGCAAAAATCCAACTTTGTAAATAAAATAAATAAATAAGTAAATCAAACTTAGTCGAAGTACTTAACTATGGGTTTTTTTAATGCGCTAAAGCAGATAAACTGTGTGCTCCCATATGGACATTTAGGAAAACTACCGTTCGTCTTCTATGAAATTAGCTCCCTGGCTAACCATCTGGCTAACGACTCTTGCGGGGCCCTTCTTTGTGATGCAGGAGCAGGCAATAATTAATATCGCCATGCAATAACAGCAAGCAGATTTACGATGAGAAAAACGCCGAATGATGCGAATACGAATGGGAAAACGACTGTAATACGAAGAGAGACATTTCTTTCAAAGCATCTGAACAAAGTTAGTTAAGTACTTTTTTCTTAACGCTGGGTTTGAATATTTGAATTAGAGGCAGGTATCACCACAGAGGTACACACAAGCCAACCTAAATCTGTGAGGTGGAGAAATGATCAAGGACAAAAGCTGTTTTGAGTCGGAAGATGAAATAAATGACTACAACTTACATCGTGTGCTATTATTGAGGGGCTTCTTTAAATGTTGGCTTTGTTTCCCGGACAGTTAACCGATTGTAAACGATGGGAGCGACAACACGGGCATGACCCATAACAAACGGCCCACACAACCCCAGCGAACAATGATGCTCGCCCGACTAGCCGAGACGGCTAACTTAGCCGCTAACTAGCGGTAACGTTGCTGCGCTCCGCTTTGTTGTCTGTCCCGTACGAGGAGTTCAAACACAGCTCCCGCCGACCCTGTAACCAAAGTTGGATTTTATAAATTTATCTTACCGGTGCAGGACCATGACCCTGCTGCTTTGGCTTGCGTGGTTTACCCTCAGCTGTCCGTTTTTTAATATCTAGAGCCAAAACATTGTTCTCCCGCAGCTGCTGGGTTCTTCCATCTTTGCTCGGCGCGGAGCATTCTGGGTCTCGCAGGCGGACGCGTCCTAAACACAGAAAAAACAAACCACCTCCTATGTTCACGTACAGCCTACCGTACTAGTATTTCGGTTTTCACTTTCACATCACTCATTGTCTTAAAAAACAACAACCTTCAAAATAAACCTTATTAGTTTTTGAGAATCCGCTATAATTAATGTATTTTATGCAAAGTATCAAACAGACACCATTTCAACTTCTGTATAAGCCTTTGTTTTAACACCTTTAAATTCTGAAGGTATTACAAAATAGCCAGATAGGACAGAAGAATATAGATTGGTAAAGTGCCACAGTTACCAAAAACAGTTTAGAGTAATGTTTTCAAAAGCAAGTAGAAAATCTACTGGAGTTTTCTTTCTAAAAAAGCACTAAATAAATAAGTAATTGCAAAATATGTGTTCAGAACAAATGCTAAAGCACCGATTGTAAGCAAGAGTACTGACTTCAGACTGCCATTAGGGTATGTAAAAATACATGGTGTGAAGTATGCACTAAGATAAATAGCAGCCCTTTCTTAAAATTTCAAACCAGTAGACTGTGATTACACAATAGGACTCTCCTTACAGCAGAATACTGTTATACAGTATATTAATATCTAGTAAACAAAATCTTAAACACTACTCTCTCAGTACCTTAAGTAGGTACAGAATTTACATATGACATGTAGTGGAGTGACATTAGTAGGTAGAGGAACAAGTGCGTCAGTACATATCAATAAATATTCTACCTTAGTTTCTGAAAATATTGAGCACTAAAGTGGAAAAGTGGTAGAACACCCATCAGTTTTCAACTTTTGTTTTCAATAAATCTTCCTTAGGTTCACATATCGGAGGCTGCTCTTTCACACAGCGAGTCTCAGATGCTCAGCTCAGCGTTTTAAAGGGACCATGACAGATGTGCTTGGAAGCTCTCAGACCTGCTGGATGAATGATTTTGTATACATCTAAAAGGACATCAGAGTTTGTCCTCGCACCCTCTGCTCCTAATTGCCTTCACTAATGAACCAATTAATTCAGAGAGTGGGGTACAATGAAAATGCAGAGAGTGGAAAAATGCAAAAAAGGTCAGGGAATGGATTTTTGATGTCTGATCTTTACATATATCAAAATTGACAACCCACACGGCTGACAGTGATATCTTTGAAATCACTCTCATCTCAGAGTGTTTAAATATGCATGGCGTTGATGTCGGCCTGATGAGCCCAGTCTAGTAGAAAAATAGTCATTAGAATTTGAGAATTTGCATTTGTTTCAAACCAGATAATTAAATGAATAATAAATTAATCTGATTATTTAAGCATACGGTGTTAAGTAGTGACAACCATATGATTAAAGCACAAAAAATAAAAATAAAAGAATTATGGGGGCAATGCAAAAATTATAAATACAATGGTCAGATATACTGTTAGGTATATTGAAGGTTGTCCCAAATCAAACTGCCTTGGATTTATAACTTCATAATAAGTTTAACATTAATTTATGTTTCATTCTAAAAATTTTGAACTATTCCTTTAAACTATACTTCACTCTAGTCTGCTTAGATTTGCCATAAAGTCTCATTAACCCCAAAACAAAAGGTATGTAAACACATCTAAAATGGTCCGCACAAGCTTGCAGACATTGAGGAGACACCCTGGAACTATATGGTGTAAATACAAAGTCATGTTTTGAATCTTCAATGTCAGTCTCAGCTAATGTTTGGAAACATCAATGTATGGCTCAACTTTCCCGCAGTGTCTACTATCAGCTGAGTGTTTGGGACATTAGGGTCAGAGACATTAGGACTCCTGTTCAATGAATGCCCTCGTTGTGGAGGAGACACAAGAGTGAGCGTGTCTGAACCTGAAGAAGGGTGGAACACGAGAAAAAAAAACAACCAATCTGACATTTTCATCTCAAGCAATTTGTGTATCTTATGACACAGATAGCACTTCTAACTGCTCATTAATAATTCATCCTGTGCTGCACGTCTTTGTTTCCTTCTTTCTCTGCAGCATGTACCTCATCCCTGAACACATATGCACACAGTCTGGATGTTATCGCCAATATCGCCTCTATTCTAATGATGGAAGCCAAAAAGAAGAAGTGCAGAGCTAAGGGCCAAGGTTTGGAGATTTCCTTTGTTGTGCTGATTTCAATTCCTCTCACTGGGAAAGCCCGATGCCTTCACATAACAGATGGCGATCCTGGCTGTCTGCACTCTAATCCTCCATTGTCACGAGGGTCACAGCTGTATATGAATTCACCCTATTGAAACAAGTCCCTCATTAGTTAATCTGTGCAGCTGGTATATTATATATTGATTTTAAAAGAGATATATTTGCTCATTTGAAACAAATCAGAAAACACTATCAATACTAAACCCACACTGTTATGTGTTACAGACTCCAGTATATATTTATGCTTGTTAAGATAAAGATTTTAACCAGCCAATCCTAGCAGACGGATATAATATAAAACCCATAATTTCTATTTCTATCTATTATGATCTATCTATTCTGAGTTTTCCCGACCAGGGTGGAGATGTATGATCACATGACAAGTTTTCTGTGAAATTAATTCCCAAGAATCTAAAACTGTCCATCTCAGCTTCACCGTTTTTGCCTTTTATCGATTGCCTGTTTAGTTTTGTTGATGTTAAGCAGCATCACACAGAAAGATCACTGATGATGATGATGCTTTCTGCAAACTTCCCAGTGTTCTCTCCATGTCTGGGCATGCAGTCATTGATGTGCAACGTGAACAGGAGGTAACTGAGCACCTAAACCGCGGGGGCTGTTGAGTGGGGAAGATGTGATTGCCAACCCAAAGTGTGTGCGGTCTGTTTGTAAGGAAGACCAATAACCAATTCCAGGGAATAGCACTCAAGCTCAGAATGCTAATCAGTGTGGCAGCATTGAATATAGAGCTGAGAGCAACAGCTTTCTAATGTAGGTGTTGTTATTTTCAAGGTGTACGAGGACAGCTCAGCTCAGCAGATGCAGAGGCTGCCTGGGGATGGTCACCAAGAGGCATCTTTGTTACCTTAATAGAGACTGGTGCTGGCTGCTTTCTTTTAATTTTCATTCTTAACATTAAGCTGAGTAAAACATTTGCTGCCAGTAGCATCTCATTAATCACAGCAAGTGCTATCAATCTTTTCATTTAACTCGCAGCACAAATATGAGCAAGCAAACATTTTGTTTTACGATAAACATTTGCTTAGCACAACAGTATCAGGCAGGGCCATAATAACTTATTTTCAAAGGCTCCGTGTTGACTGGAGTCATTTAAAGTTGTTTCAAAAGCTTTTTTCTGAATCACCCAGAACAGCTGCTCCTTTCAACAGTGCGAGTCAGCACAGCGCTACTTTTAACTGATCATAAATGAGCCATTCTCTTTTTGTTTTTTGTTTTTCATCTCGTCAGAAATCTGTTTGAAGGAGTTTCTATTGTCCTGGTTTGTTCATGTGCTTTGATATAAAGATAAAATGCAACACCTGTGACGTGTACAAACTTTTCTCACTTTTAGTTTCCAAGCTAACGTGCTCATAATGAGAATAATTATTATTATTCTAATAAAAATGTACCTTTCAAAACAAATATCAGTTGGAAAACTGCAGTTTAAATTCCATTTTGTTGCATCATGCCAGTTTTATCACCCACAGCTGGGACTGTGGAGCAGGTTTGCCTTTTACTATAACTAAGAGGTGAAACACTTTAACATACCAGGCAATTTAATGTCTACAAGAATTTGCCTTTATCACAAGAAATATTTCAGAGTGTTCCAGAAGTACTCCCAAGTGCTTTTGATAACTGCTCTTTTGTTCATCCTGGTCTGCCTTCTCTCTCATCCCTTTCTTGCATTTGTGACCTGAAGATAGTGCAGAGTCATCTTTTTCTGTGTTCAAATGATTAAGCTTTCAGTTTGCCATTAATTCTCCTCAAATTCTGTTAGATTTTTCCATTAGGAGGAATCTCAGCATAATATAAAGCAGACTCTAATACTGCACAATAGTCACTGAGTAAAAATGCTGAAGAACTGACACTACAAATGAAATTCTTGATGTGGTGAATATAAAGCCTTTATCATTATGGCTCACTTCACAGAACAGCACAAATCCTTAGGCATGTCTTAAAACATAACAGCCTGGATTATGTGCAGTTTCATGCCTGTAAATTCAGACAACATTCAGTCATCGTATTTGACCGTACAAATTTCAGTACTTACTTCAACATTTGTGAACAGAGTGTTTCCTTTAACCTGCACATTGTGCAAAATTTCTTGGATTCGTTTCTGTCATTATGTGATTTTTGTCAAAATTGGGTACATCCTGTTTGTTGTTCATTTGCTATGTGCAGCCTGGAATATTGTAATACCTTATCATTTGGTTGTTCGAAAATGCTCCTTAAAACTCCTTAATTGGATCCACAATGCCACAGCGAGAGTACTGACAGGTGCTAGAAAAAGCACTTGTGCATCTCTGAAACTCACTACTCTGGTGTACCTAATATGAGGGCTGTAATATGTAGCTAATTTCCTTTCTGTTAAATGCAAAATTGAATTAAAGTCACTTACAAATTATGTATCTTACTGAGTATCTCAGCCTGCAGTCTTCTGTGTCAGACTGCAGGCTTACTTGTATTTCAAAACATTTCTAAAAGGAGAATGTGAGGCAGAACCTTCAGGCCCTTCTTCCCAGTTTAAGTTTAGGAGAGAGGCACCCTCTTACTTTTTAAGATTAGCCTTAAAACTTTCCTTTTTGATAAGGTTTATAGTTGGGGCTGGGTCAGGTGACCCTGAACCATCCCTTAGGTGTGGGGATTTTCCGTGATGCACTGAACATTTCTCCGTCACATGGCTGTTTTCACTCTGTGCATGCTGTGCTTTTGTTTGCCATTACTGCATGTCACTAACTTTTGTCTGTTCCTGCTTTGTCTTGATTGTTTATATATCTATGCTCCTTTTCTGTCTTCTCTTCCTTCCTGTTCAAAGGAAATTTTCCTTTCCACAGTAACAAAGTGCTTGGCTCTCTCTAATATTGTAGGATCTTTAACTTGCAACATGAAGTACCCTAAAATTACTTGTGTTTCTCTGCACTATTTATGCTACCGGTGCTATAGAACCAAACTATCGGATATTCTGACTATAACAGATATTAAATAACTATAATATTTAAAATTATGTGTTACAAATTTTTGCCTGTGAGACATGATGCAGTTACTTTGGTCCCCAACTAAGTGAACTTTATCCAGGCATGACTATGTCTTGGAGCAGGGGTGTAAACCGACTTATTTCACCAAAAGAGTAAATAAAGAATGATGTTCAAGGCAAGTATTGGCTGCCTTAAAATTGAAAAACAGAAAGTAAAGAATAGCTGTGGGCTGTCTGAAGAGAACAGCGTGATCCTAATTTCATCAGCTTATCTTTTACTTTTCCATGTATATTAGCATCTGGGATAGTAATTTGCATTTCAACATTGCAGATGTTGTTTTATAGGGCAGGGAAAGGTAGAAAAAAAGTGAGTCTATTTCTCAGTATGCTGTGAGGTGAGAATAGTGGGAAGAATTGTCTTGCCTCTCGCCGAGGGCCCTACATCTCTCAAGTTGGGCCATTATCGAGCTGATATTGTGTTTGTCTAAACTTGGCATAATAAAACCCCTCAGCTTTTCTTACCTTTGCTTTCAAAATGAGAGAACTTTTATTGTCACCAAAGGGACAATAGAGGTGCTTTTGACAAACAACAACAAAACAGCAGCCATCAGGTAAACCCGTAGTACAAAAGAACAGATCATAAAAGAAAAATAAAGCTGTAGAAGCTGTTACTTAACAAATCATTAAAGGGGATTGACTTATACAAAGACAAACAATAGATACAGAACACGTGTTGGGCAAAAATATACTCATGTTACAGTGACAAAGTAATTTCAAATGAGCTAGAACAAGAACATCTATGCTATCTCAGTCTCTTCTTGAGGTTGTGATGAATGATAACTTGAGCAGTCAGATTTCTGCTCTGAGTACTTGTTTCTACTGATTATGGCTGAACAGAAATCTTTGAACTGTCAGAGCAAGAGCAGGTTGTGCTTTTTTCTATCCAATTTTCTCAAAATAATTGAAGGGAAAAATCACAAAACACCCCTCTGTTCCATGCTACACGCCTACATCTACTTGAAAACTTACAATATTTAAAGCAGGATTTCTTGCTGGACGGTTTCCTTAGACTGGATTCATTTTAGCTACTTAAAATTGCACTTTTTGTCTGGTGCCATATATTTTTAAAAATCTTTTTTGTTCCGCTGTCATGCCTACCAGAAGCAACAACTAAAAAGTCCACAGGGATCAAAAACCAAAAAAATCAAGTTCCAGAAAAATCAGGCCATTACATCATTTATTGATTAAGTGCTAAAAATACATTGAAAGAGGAACAAAGTGATTATAGATCTTGTTTTTCAGAGGGCACAGCTCTTTTATATCAGAAATACTCCTACTGGGGTCTCAACACGAATGAAAGGGCTGAACAAAGACACTTGAGGTGAGGGTTGGTTGGAGGACTATGCTATCTGTGTGACTCAAAGTGTGATTATGCATTAGTTAATAATGATAATGGCACTTGCATGAAGTGCAGACCTTTTGTGGCTTTGATTAAAATGAGGCCAAAAGGGAACCAAGAATGGTCATCTCTCAAAATGTCCTAAACCCAATGTCTTCAGCATAAAAACTGACATTCAAGAAGAATATTTAACACATAAACCGCTACTCCATTTGTCTTTTAAGTTGCTCTTAATTTACTAATTATATCTCAGATTATTAGGTTTTTAGCAATTTGGCACAGGCTAGCAGAAGACCAAATATTATCAGCAGTTATGTTAGTGATACCCTAGCCCCCATGTTGCCCAGTCCACTAAAATAAATATGTATGTATGTTATCTATCCAGTAGATGGCACAATCTAACTTTAAAGCACAAAATGTCTCCAGTCTCTTTACTTTGTGTGGCTGTGTGTCTCAGTGCAGACGCAGGATAACCAGCTGTAATATAAAGGCAATATGACTACTCAAAGGGAATCAATGAATAAATTAACCAAAGCTTTGATGAATATATCAATTAAGCCTCACACTGACTACCTGTATGAATGAACTGGACAGAAAAGAGTCAAACTGAACGCCTCCCTCCATCTCTCTCTTACACACAAACGCCTTCTTGTGTAACTCTATCCTCCTCTCTCCCTGCCCCTTCCCTCCCTCTCTTCACATCTCTCCCTCTTCCGTTTTTTTCCAATTCTTTACAGCCCACCAGAGGCTGTGAATGGTAGACAACTCATCGTATTTCGTTCCACTGGCGAGTATCACACCAGTTAGAGTGTGGGGAGGCTGAGCAGAGCGCACAGCTACAGTCAGCGATCCTCAGATGTCATGTAAAGTAACTGGCAGAACAGTGGAAATTTTTATCTGAGAGGATGATGACTGTGCTTTAAAAGCACTGAAATACGCACGATTCTTTTTTTTTTTATTCATAGGATTTCATGTGCGCGCTAAAGTGGCCATGGCGCATTTTACGCACTACAGGTAACCAGTGTTTTGGAGGCTAAAACAACCAAAGCATGGATTAAACTGCAAGTATTTTCCCCCACTTTCTTCAGCAGAGCTGAAATGGCGGCACTTCGTAGAAAATTTGGCGAAGACTATCAGGTGGTTAACACAAATCGGGCTTCATCTTTTTCTGCTCCGGTCAAGAAAAAACGCCAGCGTTTCGTGGAGAAGAACGGTCGCTGCAATGTGCAGCACGGAAACCTCGGTGGAGAGACCAGCAGATACCTCTCTGACCTGTTCACCACTTTGGTAGACTTAAAGTGGCGATGGAACCTACTGATCTTCATCCTAACTTACACCATCGCATGGCTGGTCATGGCATCGATGTGGTGGGTCATTGCGTACATCAGAGGAGATTTAAATCATGGCCACGACTCATCCTACACCCCCTGTGTGGCCAATGTTTACAACTTCCCCTCAGCTTTTCTGTTCTTCATCGAGACTGAGGCCACAATTGGTTACGGCTACCGGTACATTACGGAGAAGTGCCCGGAAGGCATAATCCTTTTCTTGTTCCAATCGCTGCTGGGCTCCATAGTGGACGCTTTTCTCATCGGTTGTATGTTCATAAAAATGTCCCAACCCAAGAAACGCGCAGAAACGCTCATGTTCAGTCAGGACGCGGTGATTTCTCTGCGAGACGGCAAACTGTGCCTGATGTTCCGTGTGGGCAACCTACGGAACAGCCACATGGTGTCCGCACAGATCAGGTGCAAGCTTATAAAGGTAAGCTTAATATCGACACACTCGGCTAATAACATAATAATAAATTTAAAAAGAAGCTAAATCTGCAAGAGTAAGAGCAGTTCGTTTTAGACCACATCTCCTTTCATCAGTAAAGCAAATCATGACTTTGAAATAGATGCAATGTAGTTAACTTACACTAACTTGTTAGACTCCCTGCTGATACACTGGAGCTTCAGCAGCACTGCGTTATCTCATCAGCGTGGAGCACTTTCTTTGAAGGCTGGCATCCCGTGTTTTGTTTGTTTTTTACTTTCCTTAAGCTTCCACGGTCATTTATTTTAAGCGTGACTGCACACTTGAATGACAGCTTGCATCGCTGAATCTCTAACCTAAGCCCACGAAGCCAAAGACAAGCTGCAAATTGCTCAAGTATATAACAAGTATATATGGTGAAGCTGAGCAGCAGCCAGATGGGTGCCTCACAAACCACTGAAATAAGAGAGAAAAGACTGTGTTGTCATTGGGGGGGGGGGGGGGGGGGGGGGGGGGGCTGCAGTGTGCATGGTCCCTACTGTGTCCAGCATCAGCTCCGCTTCAACTGGTGACACATGGGCAGATAGAAGTGTATCAGTAAGCAGATGTGACAGACAGATGCCCCTCCCCCTTGTGTTTGATAGAAAGTTAGACTCAGTGAATCAGTAGGGAGCTGAGATTGACACACCACAGCAGATCACTGGACTCAGTAAAACAATGCTCTGGAGAGAGAGTGTTAAGACATAAAAAGTATTTAAGGTGATGCATTTTTTTAAAAAATTCCTTTCTGAAATTTAAAAAGAGTTAGAAAGCACTGCAGTGTTTGAATTTAGCTGCAAAAAAAGAAGAAGAAGCTTATGCATTGTTGAAGTGGGTTTGTGCCATTTTGGCTTCAACTTAGCAGATTTTGGGAGAATACAGCTAATAAACCTCAAACTCTAAAAACAGGCAGCAATGCAGAAAATTGCCACAAACAGCACCAAGGTTGACAGGCCCCCCTGTGTTAATTATCGTAATAGAGCTCCATTCAGCCACATCCATGTTCAATGTGCAAAATGGGCCATAAAGAAGACAAACAGCATTAGAGAGGCGCTTGGAGCTTGTTTATATGTGTGTTCTCCTCCGCACAGCTACATCAAGCACAGCATTGGTCAGCTTAATGATGCATTCAGGCAAAGAGGGAGGCAGGGAGGACTGTGCTATTCCACAGTTACAAGCATGGAGAAAGTGAACAACCCCATAGGCAGAAAGTAAAATTGCACATGTTTGCGATGATTTCACTCGCCTACCTTGTAAGACTGAACCATAGGCTTCTCTCCACCTGCGTAATACACCAGTGATAGTGTGAACTGCAGTACATCAGTACACTGGAGCTCAGTGTTAAATTAAGTAAGTTGAAACTGAAGGCAATTTTTTTTAATAACATGGGTATCCAAAACTTAACAAACAGGAGTGTCAATGAGATTGGAACAGACATGAAATCACTAAAAAGAATGGAAACTCCTTTTTTAATTTTATTTTTTTTTAAATGGAGCTGAGGTAAAACCCATTTGCTTCCTTTCCAGACTGCCAGAAATACAATCAGTATATATTCCAAGACCTATGCCAACCCCACATCCTCTTTACACTCCCCCTCTCTGTGAAATACAATAAATACAGCATCCACTGTGTGCTTCTTAGATTTTTTTTTTATCATTTTTTGCTCAAGGGCTTTCTGGTCTAACCTTATTCTTTCGCTTCAAAGACTCTCTTACCAAGACAGAATATTTGTAGCAGCACTGCCAGAGTACACACACACAAAGAAAAAAAAACTAACAGTCTGGTGAGTCAGTGCACAGACCACAAGCCTTGTTTAGGATTTACATACGTGTAAATATTTATCATCAAATACGATGCTGAATTAAACTACTGCCATAGTTGTATTGTTTTAAGTTGGATGCCTTTTAGTGCAGTCCCTGTGTAGAAATGTTGGTGGTGCTGTTGAACTACAGCCTTTTTTAAGTCTTGCCTCATCATAAGATACCCAAAGACATTAGTGGCAGTGGAATCATTTAACTTGTTTAGAAAGAGTTTAAAAGAGAGGCAGAGTTTAAGAAACTAAAGTGGAATACGCGAACAGCCCTCAAACTTCAGAAATCAAAACAAATGTTTTTACACTGCATCAAAATTCAACTTCAACTGTAAATCTCTATCATTTGAACTGCAAGCAGAAACATAGTTGTATCAGTGGGGTTCAAATACTAAAAACTATTGCAGATTTATCTGGAAAAACTTTGGACATCTACACAAATCAACCCAGAAAGTTTGTGCCTGCAATACGATGTTCGTTACTCGTTAGTCTTTTGAACTGAGGCGTTTCCTCTTGCTTCTCATAAACTGTAACTTGCAAACTTATAAAGCATTCAACGCCTCATTTACATGCAGAGATGTAAATGAGCGGGTATTTTCTCCTGCTGCCACCAGTGTGGTTAAAGTAGTTCATTTCCTTACTAAATCTTTTCATTGCGCAGTATTTCTTACCAAACTCATTAAAACAAAAAAAGAAGTGGGACACCACAGATGACAACGATCAGCTTTCCCTCCACTCTGCATGAAGCACTTTAGCCGAATTGAATTTGAAAACACCTGCGTAGCTCCGTTTCCTGTGGGAATCAAAACAAGCATCAAACGAGATTTGCACAAAGCTGAACCAACTCCTTCATCCAGCGCTGCAAGGCATTTTTTTAATGTCTTTAAACAGTGGTGGGTTGTACCAGCACATTTCTCAAGGTTTCTATTATATTAAATAGCATCTTCTCGTCTTTGTAGTGTTTGGAGAACAATTAAATAAGAGAATTTAGGTAAATCCACAGACTCAGTCTTCACTTTACTCTTAAATCATTCCACATTGAAAGTGCTTTTGTCAGCTCATTAAAATGAGAAAATAGAAGAATAAGAGAAAAGTCAGCATCAATAGCATTTTTTTATTTACTTCATCATTTAAATTTAGAACCATGCAACTGTAGGTCTGACTGTCAAAAGAACCATACATTTTAATAAAGATTTTTTTTACCCTAGTGTTCTTATGCAATGCCTTTAATCACTTACCATAAATATTACACAGACAGTTTGATTTATTAGCCCAAAAATGAAAAAATATGAAGGTTACAACTGGGATTAATATGAAATAATAAAGAGAATTTTTTTTTTTTTTTTAAATGTTGATTCAAATTAGTTATTTGTTGCCATTATTTATGCTACCAGTGAAGTCTGACAGAAATAAACACAATATAAATGCAGTGCAGGTAACACATTCAAATATCGTGTGCTGTGGCCGCTGCGCTGATGGTAGTAACATTACTTGTGCAAACTCTAAACGAACAAAAGCTGCCATCGTACTTTGAAATCAGAGTGACGGACAGACCAGCTGTGTCCCTGTCACTAGACAAAAATGTAAAAAAATTAAATAAAAAATGGACGTTGCTTCAGATGAAGGCTCAGACAAAAAGACAGTTCCTTTTTTTCCTGCCTTGTGTTTTCATGAGAGGAAATAAGATGCAAGAGAATGACGCAATTGACCGAAACGCGGATACAATCAAGGGAATTGGGCTGTACCCCTCATGCATATGTAAAAAGAAAGGTAGAGTAGCCTGTTGTCAGACTCCCCAGTTGTGAAAGAACAAACGTAAAGTAATAAGTAACCTTATTTCTGCTTTATTTCTTTGTCCTTTTGTACTCTGCCAACTAAAATACACTAAAAACCACACAGAAAAATCACATATCAGTCTGTCTCACCTCCTACTGGAATTCATGGACACACCGAGCCTTCATTTGAAAAGCGCCTTGGGCCATCAGCTCACACCTACGAGCAAAATTTTTGGTTTTCCCTCTCATTTTGGTCATGCCCAAGAAGCCAAAGAGAGGTTTGTGGCTCGTATTAGCAGAGGGGAACACTGCTCACTGCTTTCTTAAGCCAAGAAGAAATCGGCACCGCACTGAGGGACAATTTAGCACAATCTTTGTTAGATAAAGTCAAAAATCAACATTTAACACAGTGTGTTTGCGATGTTCAGACAGGAAGCAGCCTTGTGATTATCCTCTGCCATATATGCTGTTTCTCATCTCTTAAAAATTAGAATTTAAGGGATTCAGCTCAACTTGCAAAAAGTTATTGCTGTTGCTGCTGTGTTTGGAAAGAGCCCTGTAGTACTGCTGTGGATGATCACTGGACATGGAAAAAGGCCTTGAATCCCTGCATTATAAACGAAATAAGGAAAAGACTGACCAATGACAGCCAACATTTAAAGTCCCACCATAAGCAGCTGAAATGCAGCTTTGGAAGGCATCCACAGCAGCCTCAGAGGGCATCCTGGTGGAACATCCAAGCTGAAAATATGACTCTGGTGTAGCTGTGAGGGCGGGAGGCGGGTGTGAGTGTGCAGGACATTGATTGAAAGAGATGGTGAGCAGTGAAACAGCTGGGTA
Source organism: Rhamphochromis longiceps (assembly GCF_057381845.1). Taxonomy (NCBI): domain Eukaryota; kingdom Metazoa; phylum Chordata; class Actinopteri; order Cichliformes; family Cichlidae; genus Rhamphochromis; species Rhamphochromis longiceps. The sequence goes on along the minus strand of NC_140560.1, from coordinate 31,817,709 downwards.
GAGCCTGGCAGATTTTTTTTCTTAATATTTTCACTGTATGAATGGTGCCTTCTATTTCAGAGATATACAAGGGAGTAAAATAGTCGTGGCTGCATATCTCCTCAGAGGATTGCACAGCAGGTTACACAGGCACTAGAACTGGAATTGATTTCCATTTTTTTTTTCTAATAAGAAAAGACTCAATTATACTATCAGGCTGCAGAGGGCTGGAAAAAACAGACCTCGAATCCCTGCATGTATTGATGAGCGAGTCCAAGAGCTGGAAAGTCTGCTCTGTTCATGTTTCTCGTGTGTTTGTATTCTATACTTAAATAATTCAGTCCACACAGGACAGAACATTCTGATGTAGGAGTGTGCATTCTCAAATATACATAAGAACAGATGTACAGCTTGGATTCCCAAGGTTTCTTTCTGAGGCATTTGCTATTGCTCCGGATCTGTAATGTGAAGTTTTTCTTTCTTCTATCAGGGGTAAAGCACTGGACCATTATTTTTGCATAAATACAGCATCTTTAGGCTCCTAACAATACTAAAAGCATGAGCCTCGTTAAAGAATTTTCCACACAAGAAGAACTCACAGGGTGCACGCTGACAACAAACACACATTTTGGCCAAGAACATTGTGACACCATATCTGCCAAAGTCACAAAGTTGCCACATGGAGAATTGAATGGCTTTCCAACCTGGTCTCAGCGTTTCAAGCTACACCTAATCTTGTCTCATTTTAATTTTAGCGGAGCTTAAGCCTCTACAGCGACCTTATCAGTATGACTTTACATGCCTCTGTACTCAGGCAAATGTGGCAGGTTGTTACTTTCCAGTACGCTCTCTACTACTACTGCATATTTTCACGCACCGAGAAAGCAGCAAAGCATCCTTTGGTATTATCTCCACGTTAAGATTTAGCAATAAACTAATTATGAAGCCGTGTGCTGAGTCTAGTGTGGGAAGTTGGAGAAGAGGCGAGGTGTTGGAGCAGTGGAGGTCATGTTGTCTCGCTGTGTCTGACTTCACTGCCAGAGGCTTGAGATTGGATCCCAAAACTAATTAAAGTGAGCTATTTGTTAAACGGTGCACAGTGTACAGTGGAGCAGCCACATGCAGTTGCAGCATAAAAATATAAATACCACTTTTTTGCAGGGAATGTTCAAAAACGTGAACATGTTTCAACAATCGCCCAAAATTAATCTCAACTCAGAAGATTTTTGGTTTTTGAGGGACTGCATGGGTGTACTACAATTCAACATTAATGGGTTACATGAGTCACAAAAGTGGCTCTTTCTTAATTTGGCTTAACCAACGTGCACCTCTAACCAGATTAAAATCAGGTGTAAGCGCCACATTTTCAATAACTAAAAGGAATTAATTTCCTAACAATATAATTTCTCATGCTTGTATGCAGAGCCCGTTAAGCTGTATGTTAATAATGCCACAAATGAAGCTGTGCAGTAAAGTTAGAGCAGCGCAAACGCACTGCTTATGTTGTCATGGCAATTTACACGGATTCACAATTAGCAGCGAAGCCCATCTTGCACTGCTGCAACTAATAGAACACAGATTAGAAGATTGATTAGTCTATTAGTATGTACTGCAGAGAATTTCCAATTAATAAAATTCATTTTACTTTGATCTCGTCCAAAACTAAACGGATTCTCACGTCTCCTTCATTAAAGGATAGTGTTAGACCTAAATATGCTTCTTTAAGTTTCATGTTTAACTGGCCCGAGCTTAAAGTTTATGGGCGCTAATGTGCACGTTAGAAATGAACGGCAGCATTAAGATTGCGTTTAGAGTAAAAATAAGACCATTAATTTACGAAATTTCAAGATTAACATCTTTCTGCCATCATTCATCTCCCCCTGTTGTGTAGAAGAGAGCCTCTATTAACTTTGTTGTACAGCCCTGAGTAGGTGTCATCTTTGGAAGCTTTTCAGTTGATCTGTGCACAATAGCTGGTCTCACATTATCAGGATGAGCCGCATTTTTCTTGTGCCTCAAGACTCAATTATGTGTGTCCGATTAATGCGCCCATGTGTGTTTGAATAGCTTTCTTTCAGTTCTATTATGTAAAAAGTACACACAACAAAAATATGCAGTCTCAGAGAAAAGTAACCTGGACCTTACCCTCGGTAAAACATGTTAAATAGGAAAACTCTCCTCTTCTCAGTTGACATTTCCACACTCATAAAAGAGCACCTTTAGACAAACGTTCTCTAAAGTGGATAAATCCACCAAAAGCTGGTCTCACAATTCAATTGTGTAATTGTGTGCCTGCTCAGCTCAGTGAGGTTTCCCCTCTGAGCTCTTTCATTAACAGATCATGCAGAGGTGTATTAAACTGTATTTGATTATGATGTAAAAAGCGATTTACAGTAAAGCAGAAATGGCTGCTTGACTGGATAAAGGGAGCTTTTAGGCGAAGCAATGAAAGCTCTATGTAAGTGTTGTTCAGTTATATAAAAGGAGAAAAGTAACACATTTAAATAGAAAAAATGAAATCTTGAGTTGCTGTGGTAGGAACACATCTTGGTGACGATGGTGCAACAAAGGTTCTGCAGAGAAACTGAGCCGTCTTTTATGCTTTTACCAGAGGCTGGCTACATTAAGCGATTCTGCCTTTCAACAGCTGAAAGTGTAGGAAGATGCAGACATTCATTTTAAACCCGTTCGTAAGCAGTCTTAAACACAAGCAGTTGTTTGCAGTTGCAGTCTCGTTTGTAAGAGCAGAAGAACACCATGCAGTCTACCTCAGGTTGTTTCTCCCAATTAATTTAACTTGTGATTTAACTTTTCTAATTAATCTCACTCAGTCTTGGCTGGATTGGCTTGAATGAAATGTTAACCAAGGCTTTTCTAAATCTAATGATTAGGCTGTGCATAACTTGCAGCCTGAAAGCGCGCGTGATTTGGACGGATTGTCGGCCGGTCGATCTGATTGCCTATAAGCACCTCCACCTCCATCTCCACTGAGGCTGCTGATTGATGAGGGTCTGGCCGAGCAGGAGTGGAGTTGAGTAGGAAGACCAGGACCCTTTAGGTCTAATCAGTTTTATTTATCACCTGTCTTTATCCATGAGCATCATTCACACCACTGAGACACTTCCACTGCAAGCACAGAGGGGGAAAAAAAAAACGCCTCGCTTTTCTAATGATAATGAGTAGCTGAGTCGTTGATGGGCATGGTGAGCAATCAGACGTGACAGGTAAAAATTCAAAGAGAGATGTTTGTGTGCTCATCCAGTGCTTCTTCTCCCCAAAAATATTGTGGAGAAGAAATAAAAACAGTTCCTGTCTGACTATGTGAGAGCTTGGAGAGAAAAATCTGTTGATTGGTTGAAACAGCATGTCAGATTTACAGGAGGAAAAAAAAGCAGACAAGCTCAGCTATCTCGGGATCTTTGTGCAAGAAGGAGTCTAGGAGAGTGCCAGGGGGCCTTTGTAAGAAGCTTTGCCTGTCAATGTTTGCATACAGTCATCCATCTTTTTAATCTTAAGCGACTAAGACAGAAAGTGAAAAGAAGAATTTCCCTAAGCTAACATGAGATAACCCTCAAAGGAGGAACAATGCCAAATAGTATTCAGTGGCCTGTAAGCACCTGACAAGTGAACAATGCCCGCTCGACACGAAAGTCATTCCCCGACATAAATCCAGACGAGCATCTCATTGATATTCACAGGAGATAGAAATAGAATGCAGTGTTTTCTGGCAATGCAAAACCTGTTTACTCGCACCTTATTCACAGTTTGCATCTGGGAGATAGGACAATATCACCGGCAGGTCAGGATGAAATCGGACTAGGACTAGTAACTGTAGCGCGGGGGGCGGGAAGTACAAAGAAGCACACTAAAAGAAAATTTTCATTAATTAAACTTATTTTTGCAGCACTTCAAACTCAGCAGTAGCTACTTTATTATCTAGTAAAACGAATACAGATTCTAACAATAAATCATGTTTATAGACATGCTGTTTAATATGCACGGTTGTTTGGAGTTTGGATTAATGATTACCTGCTGCAACATTTTGAGATAATTTACACGAGGAAAAAAATGCAGAACCATCTCTGTGCACCGTCACATTAGCTAAGACTAATATGCAGTCTATGTGCATGCATCAGAAAAATTACCTGATGACATTTTGTTAAACTAGTCAGCATCAGTGTTTCAGATAAATGTGATGTATCGTCTTTGGATTATTTTATAAACAGTTTCTGCTTTTACTTTAGTTTTCCCATTCGGTATAATGCCTTGATTACCTACATTCACGTCATGCTCAGTTATAGCTTAACTAGGCTATTTTTAGGCTAGCTAACTTTAAACTTCATCACATTTAAAGAAGGCACCAAAAACCAAGAGAAACGCTCAAGCAAAGTGTATTTTATTCCATAAACTTTATACTATACATGAAAAAAGTGTGCTTATGTGTTTAAGCTCTCTTGAAGACATGTTCATCTAATGGCCCAGACACAGGAGAATAAAGAAGAGGACAGAAATTTCCTTTGTAGTTTTTAGATGATTCCAATTAATTTCTTCACATTTAGCAATCTAAAAGTACTACAGCAGCCACTTTCAATTGCAGTGTGGTTGCATAGGTCCCCTGGTAAAAGGTAGACTGTCTCCAAACAGTCGTGGTTGGATTGGGCCTGATTGTAGTCACCTTTAGACTAATGAAGGTCTGCTAGTAATTGCTGATTTATAACAGACTGCAAACACTCTGCAAGCAATATATGTAATATGGGGACTCCACTCAACTGGTCGTATTCTAGTTATATTCTTACATGAAAGGAAAGCTGCTTGAGTTCCTGTCTGATTCTGCTGTTAAGATGATGTCCTGGAGCAATGACATCACTAATTTCTGTTTCAAATCTTTGAGATTCTGGCTGGACTCTGAATGTAAGCAGTCTATGTGTATACAAATGGCAACAAAATTGCAACAGACAGCAAGAAATTTGTAAATTTCCACCTATTTATCACTGTTATCACAAAAAATTTAATGGAATTGCAAACTTGACTCCTTCAACCAGGAATCTCTTATTACCACTTTTATTGCCATTTTAATGCACCACAGTTGCTTTAATGATGGCAACTGACTCTAAGTGGTCACAGACCCCATTTTTGAAGCAACCATTTCAAAGGAAACATGACTGCAAGTTCATTGCACAGAGTCACAATAAAGGTTGTTTGTGCTGTGGTCTCCAACTGCTGTTTTCTGTCGAGCACCTGTAGCAAGACCGGCATCAGCACATCACCTGGTCTGGTTTATTTCAAGGCCAAATAGCACATCATTATTTATTTCCCTGTTGTTAAGAAGTGGGGTGGCTGTAGCTCAGATGGTAGAGCAGGTCAGCAACTAACCGGAAGGTTGGTGGTTCAATCAAAAATATCCTTGGGCAAGATACTAACCCCATGTTGCTCTTCGATCCATCGGAGTGTGAATGTGCATGAATGTTAGATAGGGAGCACTTAACAGCTTAGAAAAAATGCTCGTGTGAATGGGTGTGATTGGGTGAATGAATTAGTTGTATAAAGTGCTTTGAGTGATCAGATAGAGTAGAAAAGCGCTATATTTGAACCAGTCCATTTACCATTTACCAGAAGTATTCCCTGAATGCTGAAACTTTCAGCAGCTGTCTGCTCTCAGATTTAGGGTTTAGGTTTACATATCTGCAACTTCAGCTACTTTTAGCTACATTCCAAACACTACAGCCCCTCTTCATCTCTCACTCCTTTTCTATTGCAAGTTGAAAGCAGAAAGCTTTCTCTTAGATAAGGCAAGGCAAGGCAAGTTTATTTGTATAGCACAATTCAACAACAAGGTGATTCAAAGTGCTTTACAGAGACATTAGAAACAAGAACAAATAAAAAGCATGATTTAAAATTGATTAAAACACGCAAATAAACTAACTAACTAATTAACAAACAAACAAACAAACAAACAAACAAACAAAACAGTATATAAAATCAAAACAGATAAAATCAGAACAGTAGATAAAATTAGTAGTTAAATGTAAGTTTTGAAATTTAAGCTTAAAAGTGTGGATTTGGTGCTTTATTCAAATGCAGCTGAGAACAGGTGAGTCTTCAACCTGGATTTAAATAAACTGAGTGTTTCAGCTAATCTGAGGCTTTCTGGGAGTTTGTTCCAGATATAAGGAGCATAAAAGCTGAATGCAGCTTCTCCGTGTCTGGTTCTGACTCTGGGAACTGATAAGTGATAAGATAAGTGTTTAGGCTAAGCATGCAAATATATTTCAACAGCCGTGTCTTTAATTTAATGTGCGCTCTTCAATCAGCTGGTGACCAGTGGGCTGAAAACATCAACAATGAGTCTGCAGACTGGCTTTTTAACCAAATCATGGAGCAAGCATCTGCTTAACTAGCTAACTCCAGTGGATAATTTCTATTCTAGCCAGAGCAAAATTAGTGGTTACTCATTTGGGTCAGAGTAAAACAGAATGGCTTAGATCAGTAAACAGATGACCCAGCTAGGTTAGGGGTGTGTTAAGTAGCCTACAAATGGCCAATTTCCAGTTTCATTGGTGTTTCGGGCAGGGGTGAAAGAGGGGACTGTGTTTTAGTGAATAGTGTATTGATTATTATTAAGATTCACAACAAGAACAAAAGATCCAGAAATGGCAGAAAGCATTACAGAGAAGCTGGTGAGGCTGTGTGGTAGTCTGTGTGGGAGTTCATTATGAAGCTGCGTGGAGCTGAGGTGGAGGAGTAGTGTGTGCTGTTAGGTGGGTGGCTGGTGAGTGACGCATCCAAATAATTGGTTTGAGGTAAAACAATGACCCAAAAAAAGAGAGAAGAGTAGAGAAGGCAGGGTGTCATGTAAAAGAATCTAAAAATTAATCTGTGAAAAGAGTAAAATCATCTTTTTGCAGATTATTTTCTTTGGAGTTAATGACATTAATTTACTTTAAAAGGAGTTTAAGCATCTTTTTTTGATAACTGACTTTAACTGAGCTCCACGATGCCAAAGAAGATATTGTTCCTAATTATCTTAAATGTGGATTTTTGCCAAAATAATCTTTGATTCTCAAGACTTTTTTTTCCCCACCCACACCTGTTTTTATCTTCCCTTCCTACATTTTTTATAGCTATGAAAATATTTCACATTAATTATACAGGGTGGGCCATTTATATGGATACACCGTAATAAAATGGGAATGGTTGGTGATATTAAAGTCCTGTTTGTGGCACATTAGTATATGTGAGGGGGCAAACTCCACAAGATGGGTGGTGACCATGGTGGCCATTTAGAAGTCGGCCATCTTGGATACAACTTTTGTTTTTTCAATAGGAAGAGGGCCATGTGACACATCAAACTTATTGGTAATGTCACAAGAAAAACAACGGTGTTCTTGGTTTCAACGTAACTTTATTCTTTCATGAGTTAGTTACAAGTTTCTCTTTGTTCACAGCCTTTGACATGTCGAAGAGGTTAACACGTGAGGAGCGGATCGAAATTGTGTTGATATCTGGTGAACGCAGTAACCGGGTCATTGCAGCAGATTTCAATGCAAGACACCCTGCGAGACCACCCATCTCCCATGCTACAGTTAGCAAACTGCTTGCTAAGTTTCATGAAACTGGTTCAGTGTTGGATTTGCCAAAATGTGGACAAGAAAACTGTCACTAATGAAGAAACATCAGTGGCTATCCTAGCTTCATTCAGCAAGAGCCCACAGCGTAGCACTTGCTGCATGTCACTGGAGAGTGGCATTAGTCGAACATCAGTGATGGTTTGGTGTGGTATATGGGGTACAACGATAGTGGGTCCATTCGTCATCAATGGAAACCTCAAGGCCACTGGATATTTGAAGTTGCTACATGATGATGTGTTTCCCTCTTTATGCACTGAAGCTGGCACGTTCCCTGAGTTTTTCCAGCAAGATGGTGCACCACCACATTATGGGTGCCAGGTCCGAGCATTCCTAGATGAACAGTTTCCTGGAAAGTGGATTGGTTGTCGTGGGCCAGTTGAATGGCCCCCAAGGTCTCCCGATCTGACCCCCTTAGACTTTTGTCTTTGGGGTCATCTGAAGGCAATTGTCTATGGTGTGAAGATACGAGATGTGCAGCACCTGAAACTACGGATACTGGATGCCTGTGCTGGCATTTCTCCTGCGGTGTTGCTATCAGTGTGTGAAGAGTGGGAGAAGAGGGTTGCATTGACAATCCAAGACAATGGTCAGCACATTGAACATGTTTTATAAGTGGCCAGAAACTTGTAAATACAGTAACTCATGAAAGAATAAAGTTACGTTGAAACCAAGCACACCATTGTTTTTCTTGTGACATTACCAATAAGTTTGATGTGTCACATGGCCCTCTTCCTATTGAAAAAACAAAAGTTGTATCCAAGATGGCCGACTTCTAAATGGCCACCATGGTCACCACCCATCTTGAGGAGTTTGCCCCCTCACATATACTAATGTGCCACAAACAGGACTTTAATATCACCAACCATTCCCATGTTATTGCGGTGTATCCATATAAATGGCCCACCCTGAAGCTTTTGAAAATCGGAAAGGCTTTTTGCAGCAGGATGTCAGAAAATGTCTTGAAATTTAAAAGACTTTGTAATAACAGGTGAAACAGACTGCTAATTGAGAAAATGTGAAGAGAAAAGGTGAACAGATTGATTAGACAGAATAAGACAGGAAAGAAGAAAATACATCCAGGACCCCGGTGCTGAGCTCTAACATCATCTGGGCAATTAAATGCTTCCGCACCAATTAACGCTCTGTGGGAAAGTCCTGTCCAAACACAGCTGTCTCATACGTCTGCCTGCAAGTTCTCCTAGAAATCAATGTGAAGCGCAAAGTCTGTGGACATGGCAAACAAGATAGCACAGAGAGAGAGTGAGGGATTATATATATAGAGTGAGAGAGTTATATATTTTAAGAGAAATGCATTTTCTCACCTTTTGACTCATGAAATTTTGGAACACTTATTAATTAGATGAAAGTAATAATATTTCTATAGTCTATCGGTCTGCTTTTAAAATATCAGTTGAGTCTGGACCACTATACTCGAATTAATTGATGTTATTTCAATCTGCTGTCCTTTAGATTTGAAGGTAGACATCAACTACAAAACCCAGCACAGGAGAAAGCAGGCAGCATTGAGAACAGCATGAAAGGAGTAGTTGGAGCAGAAGTGGGTTGCAAAGCAGTTTGCAGATGGGCAGAAAGTACAAGCATGCTAAAGCAGCTTAAATAGTTTTTCATATACAGCTCAATTACAAATGAGGTACTTAACTTGCCACACTTTTCCATTGGACTTGTAATACTGGGCATTTTAACATTGTCATAAAGTACCAAGTAGAATACAAAAATATTTCATTTATAGGTGGACAGAAGAACTCAATTGACTTTTTAAAGACTACATGAATGTAATTATCACTTCCCTGTCTCTTTCTTTTATTTTTGTATCTTTTTGTTTTGCTTTCTTTACACTTTCCTCTGTCTCCGTCTACTTATGTGTGACTTTTATCTTTCAGTCTCGTCAGACACCTGAGGGCGAGTTCCTGCCTCTGGACCAGTGCGAATTGGATGTAGGCTTTGGAACGGGTGCAGACCAGCTCTTTCTGGTATCCCCTCTCACCATTTGTCATGAAATTAATCCCAAGAGCCCCTTTTTTGACCTATCCCAGCGCTCTCTCATGAGTGAACAGTTTGAAATTGTCGTTATCCTCGAGGGCATCGTTGAAACTACCGGTGAGCAATCTTACGTCATTTCTTTAAACTGTGTCCTTCCCCATTCCCATTGTTTGTTTTCTCTCCCCGCTTTACTCACTCCCAATCTAAATGTAAAGTCCAACATTAATAACAAGCCACATAACGCTCCTATCAAATAGATACTCATAATCTGGAATCTAATTTCCCCACCTTCCCAGTTTGGCATATTTGAACAGCACAAGAACTGGAGAAACCAAGGATGACATCAACACATGAGAATGATGCACTGATTGAATTTCAAGGGATATTTTATTTCTGCAGAATTAGTTTATGTCTACTCTATGCATAATAAAACCCTGTGGTCATAGATGCGTGTGTCACTTTGATGAATGAGGTTTTAGTTGAAGTTCCACTCAATTTTTCACATGACAGCTGAGCGCAGAAGTAATTCAGAGGGTGTGAGACACTGGTATAAAGCCGCTGCTGTACGCTACAGGCAGCCATGCTGGAGTACCCTCAGCAACAACACAGATCTCTCTGTTGCATATTTAACACAATGATTCATCCCAAAAGTCCAATACAAATAAATCCATCCTCCTCTTTTCTTTTCAGCCGTGCTTCTAGGCATCCCCCCATAACCCTGCCTGTGTCACTGTTGTAGGAGAAACCATGGAGCTGAATAGGCTTAGAGCAGAAGGGAAGGATCAGCGGGAAGTGAGAAGCCAGGCAGGCAACACGGCTGTGCTCTGTTGATAACACCATTAAATCAGGGTGCAGCTAGAAGTCTAGTGTCGCAGTGCACAGCACTCGGAGCTGAGGAGTAGAAGAGGAAAGCCCTGGAAGTGTCACCTACAATTGTCCACAATATGCTGTCAACTGTATGGAAAAGGAATGCTTAAAAATAATAACAATAATAAAAATAAGCATATTTTTAAAATGTCATTTCCGTATGTGCATCTTCACACTAACCCACATCCCATTACCCCAAACACATTAACAGCTTCCCGGTATATCCAGCTGCTGCTGACACAGCTGTTCAGCTTGTTGATCGTCTCTCCTACTCATTGACTTTGTTTCAACCAGACTTGACAGATTACCATGCAGTGGCTCTAATTCTTGTCAGTTTTAGTTTATGTCTTCAAGGCATTTTTTTTTCTGTTTTCAACAATGTGACAAAACTACTTAATTTCATTGCTGATAAAAAAAATTCTGACAGCTAAAATCAATTCCAAGCTCTCGTTTATGTCTGATTTTAAACAACGAGTTATAGTTAGTTTCTTCTGTGTGGCAATAGAACAGGATCACATGGGTTGTCGCTTGAACCCAGCATCACACAAGATCCATGCTGGTGCTGACTTCTGGCAACCTAATGAGATGAAAACTGAGAATGGCAGAATTTGTTAGCTCTATATAAGAAACTATAAAACTAAAGGGCAGTCAACATGGCATAAGATTTTTTTTTTGTCCTTTTAATGGTATATTGACTTCATCTTTAGGCTGCCCCTTGACAATATGCAGATGACGTGCAACTATGTAAATTCGCTGACCCTAACATAACACTCAGCAAATGAAGTTGATGTACTCTCTAACCTCTGCCAGTGTCAGGAATTTTACATAAAGTCTTGATGTGCCGAGGGCTTTTATTTTTATGCAAAAAGCAGTAGACATTAACCAGAATACCTAAAGTATGCTTAAATGATGAACCTTAACTAGCATGCCTGTCAGAGTCGACCCAAAAGCTTCCATTGCATTGATATTACTGTTGTCTTGTGCAACTATAATCAACTGAAGTTCAGTTTTTTACTGGTAAGAGTGGAGAAAATGCTGGAAAATTATCCTAAACTTGCAACTGCAATTAAAGCTGAGCCTTAAGGCAATTAGAAAAAAAATACAGAAATGGTGAAGAGTTTCTGTGGATGAAGATGAGTCGTGTGCCTGGAATAGCATCAGGTTATGACATAACACAGAACATATCATCCCTCAGAGGGACTGGATCAGACTCCTACTCTTTAGCCAACTGTAGTGTTTCACAGAAGAGCTCAGGTTGTAGCAAAGCCATTGGATCAGAAAAGAAACTCAAACTAAGTGATTATTGATCACGAATGACCTCCAACAAACATCCAAAAGTCAAGAAAATTACTTTACAAGCCTCAGGTCAAATGGAAAACGTGTACACAAAGCAGACGCACAGGCACCCCCATTACTAGAAATCTTTGCTTAATACATCATCTATAATTTAGGCCCTCCACCAGAGCATGATGAAAACTGATCCCAGTTTGCCAACAGATGATTTTCTTCTAGCTGGCCGAAGACTGAAGCTGCAATCAACACAGAGAGTTAAATAAAGACAAGTAAAGACAGAACACATGCCATGTTGTTTTGATGTAAGAGCATCACGATGATCAGATTTAAATGAGCAATTATCACAACCAGCTTTGCCTAAACCATCTGCCAACTTTAGCCACCATTAATGGAAGAAAATGTGAAAATAATTTACCAGATCAAGGAAAGATAAACTTACAAAGCTTATGAAATCCAGGAAAGAAATATATGCATATATATATATATATATATATATATATATACACATATATATACATATATATATACATATATATATACATATATATATATATATATATACACACACATATATATATATATATATATATATATATATATATATATATATTAGGGGTGCAATGATACACAAAATTCACGGTTCGGTTCGGTTCGATACTTTGGTGTCACGGTTCGATATTTTTTCGATACAAAAAAAATGTTCATGCCGTTTTAATTTGTCATTTATTAAAATTATAAATATATATTTTAACTCAAAAGTACAGTTTTTAAATTTAACCCTAACCCTTGTGCGTGTTTTTTATTTTGACAGCGAATGCGCACCTGCGGACCACTTATGTGCAGCCCTGGTTATTTAGTTCGTCATATTGCAGCCACAGAAATTCTTTTGTCCATGAAACCATAAAGCTGCACTTTCTTTTTGCCTTATAGTCTGATTTGTCATAACTTTTCCGTTTTGTGGTAAGCTTTTCTTTGGCTGTCACTTCTTCACCCTGACCTGTCTTATTTGGCTCAGCAGAACTAAAATATATATCTGTCTGTGAAGGTTCTCAGTCATCCAGGTCATCGTAGTCAAATATAAATCTTGCTGCTTTTACACACGCACTCACATAAGCTCAGCGATTCTCTGCGCGATCAACCTCTCACATGTTTAAGCTGCGGGAGATTTCACTTGTCATGTTTGCATAGTAAGCTAACGATTAATAAGACGATGTCAGAGGAATTGGTGCACAAATTATCATCACTCACAGATCAGTGCTGTCGCTCTCTATACACAGTTTGCGCGATTGCAAAGTGAAAGCAAAAAAACAAGCGCAAATTCAAACGCGATTTCAATATGTCACATATTGACAGTGGCTCACCGATGCCAATGACATAATTACCCAGCTACATTTCCGAAAGAATGCAAAAGCATTGACATATATTTTTCCTTCCTACAATAGCCCGACGGGCAGGGAAGAGATAGATTTTGGTAGCCCGACTGAAAAAAATCGCTAGCCCCGGGACGTTGAGCTAGCGATATTGCAAGCCCTGTATCTGATTGAGGAATCACTCATCTTTGGAAAAGAGAGTTTATTACAGAGAAATGTCTCTTTCCAAAATAAAAGCTATACTATCCGCTTCTTCTGGGCTATATTCTCAGCAGCATAAGGAGAATCATGTGCTAACAGCTGTCTAAATGACTCGGCTAAAGTTAGTAGCATGCTTGCTTGTTTTTTTTCTGCTTCCACTTGTCTTTGCACTAGGATGATGTCGGCGTAAATGTGCAGTCATATTCGTTGTGTTCCCACTAGTGCTTTCAGGTTAATCTCGTTGAAATGACCTTAACGCCACAACACGGCAAATCTCCGTTAACGAGCTACCGCCGATCACCCGTGCATGGGGCTAGACGGCCAACACGTTAACGAGCTAACTGCGCTAACACACTAGTTCCCACCCATGTAATTGAGCATTGCATGGCACATCCAACATACTGTTTTACTTTAGTCCATGACTCGCTTACCTTCAGGGTCATACGTCACATGAAAACCAAAATAATTCCAAACGCCAGATCTGAATGAGAGTGGGGGAGGTCCATGATGTAAGGAGAGCTTAACTTCTGTCTCGCTAGCTTGCCCTGCGCTCTTCCTTCTGACGATGCTGTCTGTGTTGAGCGCTCAGTGAATCTGCGTTCGACTACTCCGCCTAGGCTGCACTGTCGACCCTAGGCGGAGTAGTCGAACGCAGATTCACTGAGCGCTCAACACAGACAGCATCGTCAGAAGGAAAGTTGATAAAATAAATTACAAATTTTGTATTGTTCGATACATATGCGTACCGAACCGAAAGCACTGTATCGAACGGTTCAATATCGATACGAATATCGTTGCACCCCTAATATATATATATATATAATGATCTTCATCTCACATATTCCATTACAGTACATCAGTATTGGAACATGGCAAGCTTTGAAAATAAAAACATTAGGGTGTAAAAGCCTCTTGTTACTTTTATGAACTGGGAAATGCAATAGCCCTTTCATGTGGGTTTATTTTAAATCTTCTAGTACGTGACTAAACTGAACTGGATAATCACACAGAGCAAAGCATGAAGCTGTCATCACAAGAAATAAAGGAGAGAGAAAAGAGATAGCATGCAGTGATGCCGATCCTACAGATTCCTCGTTATCAGCCTATAATTGTTTTGCTGAAACCCCATTTAATAGCAGTTATTAAAATTATTACTGCCGTCACTCTCTTCTAGGTATGACATGCCAGGCAAGAACGTCATACACTGAGGATGAGGTTTTATGGGGCCATCGTTTCCTACCAGTAATGTCCCTGGAAGAGGGTTTTTTCAGGGTCGACTACTCTCAGTTCCACAGCACGTTCGAGGTGCCGACACCACCGTACAGTGTCAAGGAGCATGAAGAGAAGAATTCTCTCCCATCGCCTCTGTCTACTCCTACCCCCGCACTGACTGAGAGCCACGGTGCCCGACGTGACCGCGTGTTTTCTGTGGATTGTATTAACACTACTGAGGAAAGGGGCCATCATGTAGGGACTGGGGTTCGACTTCCAAGCAAATTGCAGAGGATGAGTTCATCGGGGAAGGAGGACCTTCAGAGGAAAGTGCTTATGCTTAGCTCCCAGCACTCAGAGAAGGCCTGCAGCACCGGAGACCTCCCCCTAAAGCTGCAACGTCTCAGTTCCTCACCTGGCCCCGAGGCAGCAAATCGTCTAGGGTTAAAGTCTCTCAAGGTGGGCTTTGAACCCATGACCCAGTCAACTGGAGACCTGTACCAACACAGCCTGCCATCCACGCTGTCCCCTGCTCCGGTTCCCATGCACAGCCCACTTCTTTCAGCCGGTGGGAGGTTGGAGGATAACTTGCCACCAAAGCTAAGGAAGATGAATGCCGACCGCTGAAATCCAGACAGTCCTGGACTATAACAACATACAGACAGTGACCTCTGACCACAAACACATGAAAAGAAGAGTCAAAGATGTACTTTACCCTTGGAGGCTTTGATTAAAACAAAAAAACAAGAGGTTTATTCATTTTTATTTCTTGAGACTAAATCTTTACTGGAATTACTGTGATTTTGTGCTTAGCAGAGGCTATGTTATTATTAATTTACGCTTTGGTACACAAAACCAGAAAACACAAACTTTGAGCTTAAAGCAAACTTGATTATTCTGCAAGAGTTGTGCATGTATACACTAAATCCATTGTTTAATGTATGCACCACTACACTTAACTGTCAATCTTAGTTTTATCTAAATATAAATTATATTAAGATGATAATAAATGCTGTTTGATCTTTCTCTTTATTGTGTTTTTATTACCGCCCCCCCAGAATTTATTATGTTTACATTAAAATTTTTAGTGCTGCAATTCTGCCAAATATCAATAAGTAATCCAGCAGTGCGATGCAATTGTAGCTTTAATAGGCTATTGTTAATGCCCGTAATTTTACCACATTGGCAAGCGACACTATGCAGGAACAATCCCATAACTCCGTGGTGCAGTAAGTGGCTATCAGAGAGAGGGAGATGATAATGAGATACACTGCTGTTAAGATGGAAAATATAAATATGTGTTTATTGGAGAATGGAAGCTGATTATAGATGACCTGTTATTGCAGACTGAATGTGGTCAGCTGAGGCATCCTGTTTAACAAGCATATCCAAACGCAGTGTACCGTCTTCACGCCAGTATATTTCAGAACACACGACCACACCAATTTGGTTAGTGGGGCTTATTGTTTTTTATCAACTTATGCCAACACAATAGATTTATTGAACTGTCATTCTGCATGTGGTCAGCATTTGTACCAAAAGCAGGTGAAATAGTAGATTGAAAGTGTAGGACAACCCTGAACACATAGGGCTTAATGAAATCCAAGTATAAACACACAACACAGCATGGATGCAATTAAGGAACAAAAACAAAATCATCATCATCAAATACAGAGTCAGCATATCCAGAGAAGACCAAAGCCTCAATTTTCCTATTGCGAGGAAGGAAGGGAGGGAAAAGGATTTTTGACTGGCTTTAACAGTACGCACGGGGTCTCCCATCAATCTGCAGCTTCGGCCACCCACTCACTTTACACAGAGCCTACATATGCTTCACACACTCTATTCCTGTAATATAGCTGCACTGAGAGCTTTGAGTGCGCTTGTATGTTTGCTAACTACGCATGTGCTTTGCCACTCTTCTCATGCTGTGTATGATTTGCCAGAAGTGGATAATAATAGCTTTACTGAAAGAAAGAAAGAGTGTGATAAGTTAGGAGAAAGAAGAAAGTTCTGATGAGAGTGAGACAGTTTTATGTAGCTAGCTGTGGTTCATTTTTTACATTTTATTTCACAATCTATTGATTGAATGATCAATAAAGTTGAAGTATTATGGTTTTTTATGTAATAGGCTAATAAATATTAATAACCTCATATCGTATTTATGCATTCTTTAGCAATCATTTTTCCACCAACAGCTGAGAGCCACCCATAGTGCAATTATTACTGAAATTTGGAAAGGGGTAATTGAAAGACCATTTATAGTTTTATGTGCTAGTTTGAGAAAAATAGTCAAACTCAAATGAACTAATCCAGTTTCTGACTTTTAAGGGATATGAAAACCATACCAAGTGCGACTAGAACAGAAATGTCCAAAAGTGACAGACTGCTTTTATTACGCGGGGTTATGTGCTGGTTTACTACTTCTTTGTGCTCCATAATTTAATTCAGGGGAATTCAATTATATTTATATAGCAACAAATCTGAAAACCAACAAATTCAGCACCGAGCCAAGGCCAAAACCAGAAGTGACACTATATTTACTAATAAATAGAGTGTCATAAGCTGCTAACTGGGACAATAAACAAGTTCATTTGCCAAAGTTTCATCAGACGCTTATGGTTTCAAACCTGCCAGTTAACGACCATAGATTTATGGTATGCAACAGATCTACCATCAATAGTGGAAAAAGTTATCAATTCTGACATCTTGTTTGGATGGCGGTTTATTTATTTTGCTTGTCCAAATCAAACAGCAGAGAATAACATCCGAGTCCAACAAACTGAAGCTTACCTGAATTATGCCGATTAAACAGCTGATTTGTGTATTGTGGTCTGACAACTGTTACAGCATGTCACTAAGCAGAAAATTAGATTTATTTTAGTTTTCTGTGTTACAACACGAGGAGGAGGAGGAGTGAAAAAATCAAAATGACTGTTTTAAATAAGCAGTCCAAATTCCCTAGCACTGCTAAAGTCACAAGTTTGGTTCACGTCTTGAATCCTGATTCGTCAGTATACTGGAAATTAACATTTATACCGGGGATGATGAAAAGCTCCCACAAAAGCAAGAAATATAAAGAAAAATATAAAACCAAAGTTAAGTCAACAAATAAAACAAAAGAATGTTCCACAGGATAAAAAGAGAAGGGAATGAGATTCACAAGAAATTATTTATGTCACAAAAATATAGTTAAATATATATAACCTTCTTAACACACGCATAGATCAACAGACTTTCTGTCACAGCCACAGGCAAATGTAAAAACCTTCCAGCAGTGGCACTGTCATCGCTGCCACCTCCTCTGCTTATTTAAAGTAACATCTGGGCACACAGTTTTAGACAGTCAGAGGTGTTTTGTGAGGGTCTGAGCCTCTGCTATAATGACCCCAAAATTGATGTCTCCACATGTTAAAAATAACAGGAACATTAATACTTAATAACAAGACGAGGCAATGAGAGGCTCATTAGTAGCCTTTCTATGCCACAGCACAAAAATGAGGGGGTTGAAAATGTCCTAAATGACAAAGAACACCAATTTCTTTTCTATGAAAAAAAAAGTAAATTAATTTGTTATTCTATTTTAGATGGATTTGTTTGGGGGATCTTTTGATGTATAACTGGTTCGTTTATAAACCACAGCGAGCCAGTTGTTTGTGTTGTGTTGCACCAACTGTGAATGAATGGTTAATTAGGCCACTCGTGGTGTTTAAAAGGGAAACGTGCCTGACTGAACCACACGCATATGCATGTGCATCTGAAGACACACTGACACACAACAAACAAATGCAGCGGCCGTCAGTCAAGAACAAGCCCCTTGTTTCCATCGCAGTCACCACGGCAACATGGGAGCTTCTCTGCGCTCCAGCAGTGGGGGCTAAGCACACAGCGGAGGTGTATATGTGAGTTTGAGTATGGAGATCTCTGTATCTTTCACTGTATTCTTCTTCAGGGCTCTCCACTGCCCACTCTGAAATTTAAACACAGTATTTAATTTTTTCTATAACGGAGAGAGGGACGAGTGGTTTTTCAGCACTTGACAGTCTTCTAAATCCATCTCTATTTAGTCTCAATAATGACTCATTTGCATATTTGTTTTGCATATGCAAAGAAAAAACACCTCTGGGATGTCCCCTGCCATGAGTATTTATCAGCGATCTGGTCCTTTGAGAAAGATGGCACCGGTTTACCAACTACAAAATACAATTAAAAGGTTAAAATGAGCGATTACCAGATTAACAGCATCACAGAGTAATGTTGCAATTCATTTGTTTCTGTGTTTACTGTTTCTGTTTCTCTGTATCTCTTCATAGATTACTAAGCAGGCGTCTTAAAAAAGAAAATCACTAAATCATTAAAATACTAGTATGATGAGCTCCACATACTATTCCAATTCCAAAGCTGTTATAGCATCTACCAAGCTGCAACAAAGATAATGAAGTCTGCTCTTAACTCAAGTGTCTCCCAACAACTTTTCAGTGGTAAAAACACTCAAAGAAATCTAATCTATCTACATCATTTCTGTTTTCTTCACTTTACATCCTACTTTCTTTTCTCCACTTTTAGAGAAAGGGCGTTTCAATCAACCAACAACAGCTACTTAAAAAAGTTTCCATCTGCTTAACGTTCATCACAGAGCACTGAGACAGCTGTTAATGGCCTAAAATCTTTGTGAATGCAAACATGGTTACTGTCCTTCTTGTCTCAGACCTCAGTGTAGATTTTGATACAAGTGATCACAATGTTTAATTCATGCACTAGACAGGTTGGGTCACTGTGCCATTGTTTCGTCTTGGCTAAATTAAGATGTTAATCACTTTATTTTTATTATCTATTTATTTATTTATTTATTTGTCAGCCTGGATTCTCTGGTATTAAAGACATGGTATTAAATATGGTAATTCTCAAGGAACCATTCTGGGCCTAAATTAAATTTTTTCTATAATTGATTCATTAATGTCTCAGTCACACTAAAGTAGAAAAAGGGCACTAATTTTCTTGCTACTGCTAAATCTGCCCAGGGCTTGAGCATGCAACACACCCCAACTCTAGGCGAACACTTTCACATGACTGGTTGACTGATGGGCGACAACCTGTCTCCCAACAATAACAATCTGACTCAGACTGACTGCAAAGTATCTAATTTCTCTGATTTATAAACACAGACAGATCAACAACAGCCTGAGTCAGTCTGCGCAATGAGTGCAAAGCATCTGTGATACATCTCTTTGCAATAGGGACACGACTCAGCTGGTTGTATTTTTTATACAAACGCAAGATTACTGAATGCCTTTGTTCTTCCGTTCACTCCCAACTGGTCGAGGCAGATGGCCGTCCCTCCCTGAGCCTGGTTCTTCCTGTTAAAAGGAAGTGTTTCCTTCCCATTGTCGCCAAAGCGCTTGCTCACAGGGGGTCATCTGATTTTCGGGGTTTCTCAGGTTTCTCTGTATTGCAGGGTTTTATCTTACAATATAAAGCGCCTTGAGGCAACTGAATTTGTCCCAAAGTAACAAAGGTTTTGAGGCCAGACTCTAAATCTAAATAGTTAATGTGTATTATCACAGACTGCACGTAACTGCTGACCTAGCCTCATTCAATCGCAAACTGATAGGAGACTGGCTCCGTCTTATCACCACTTTATTGCCGTCTTAATGCACTAAAGACATTTATAAGATGGTAACTTATTGTGAGTGGTTGCAGACCTGGCCCTTGTCTTCAAAGCAACTATTTCAAAAGCAGTGAGACTGAATATTCATTGCACATGGCCACAGCCGCCATTTCCCTTAGTGTGACTGAAGCATTAGAAAATATTACGAATACCATCAACAATCATCATTTTAATTACCATCAGATGATTAACAGTTACAACCAGTAAGTCTTAGCAAACAGCTTAAAACAAAAACTGAATAAAATTTTGATTCTCATTTCAGGATGATCAGTTTTCCATTTTAAATATATCAAACTGAGATCATTTCTAATTCAGTGAGAGGCCAAACTTCGTATTCTTGCCCACGACTAGCTGTTTAGTTGTTGTTGCAATTTCCATTTCACTGGATTCACCTATTATAAAACTGGACAAGGAAAATGGATCATATTACCACATTGCTTGAGACATTACACCAGCTTACTTTTAGCTTTCTTTTACTTGCTTGCACACCTTTAAATAACCTCAGAGACTTTTCTCAATTTTACGTGCCCGCCAGATCATTAAGATCCTCAACTGCTTTTCCATTAAATGCATCTTCTAAGAGTGCCAGTGAGACTGCCTTCTGTTTTTATATATCTATAAATTGCCTCTGCCTCTTGATATCAGAATGGTGCACTCATGCATATACTTAAAAGTTAAAGACGTCTATTTTAAACTGGTTTCTGATTTGTAGCCTAATACTTTAGATTCATTTATTAAATGCATTTATTGATATTGGTTCAGTTCCTTCCAAAACAGGATTTCATTATTATTGGTGTTACTTGCATTGCTTTAGGTGTTGTTTGAATCTTGCTGTATAAAATTTGCTATTCATTTGTTTAACTTTTTACAAATAAAGGAGGTTGGGTTGAGTTGTTTGTGTGTCTGCACATTGCTATGTACAAATGAGGCAGGCCGCTGATCTAAACTGCAGATTTTTAGCACCTCATCTGCAGCATATGATTTGTACCTCCTTATCCATGAAGAGAAACCCTGTGCGAGTCAGAAAGAGATAGATGGCAAATAACACCAGCACATATCTTTCTGTGAAGCATTTCAATATCAACTGGTCTAGTTTACAATTGAGATAACCACTGCTTACATGCTTTGAAAATAATGAATGGCTGACGTATTGATTTTCCATGCATATATTACCATAATACATGCCCATGGGCTGCTTGTGGGGATTGTGTAAATACTGGGTCTTAAAGCTGGCGCTTGTGACTGGACTGCTGGAATGAATAGTTCTTCTTGGAGAAGACGCACTGTGCAAACATCCTCTGGGGACCTCCATCTCATTGCTCTGTCTAACATAACCAAGCGAAAGATCGCTGAACCAATCAATACTCGTCTCCCTGTCGCAACCCTACCCACGACCTACGAGGCAATCCGATGCTTGGAGGCCTGGAAAATTACTCTGCTCTGCGGGGACAGCTGGTGGAGGGAGTGACTGGAAGGTTGGACGTCCATCTAGAGCTGAAAGAGAACTTTGGTGCAAACCTAGCACAATGACCTCCCGTCCCCTCGCAAGAAATCAATAGCTTTGAGCTCTGTTCATCACAGCAGCACACAAGAGACACTCTGACACGACTGCACTCCTTTCTTCAAAGACATGATGTCCCAAACAGGATGCTATGTCACCTCTGACACGAATGCAGCTGTATTATATAATATCTTCCTGTGTGTAATGATCACAAAAACAAGAATTAGTCTCTTCTAGTTGTTGCAAATCATCATGGCTGCAAAGTAGAATATTCAGTGCAATTTATTTTCTGTTGTACCCCTGTCAGCTTCAGGGGATGTGTTGCTTGTTGTGTTGTTCCTTCAGTTGGATAAAAGCTGGCTACCTGAAATCAATAAAATGCTATTAATAAGAATGTTTTTCCAGCATTCATGTTGTAGCTCAACAAATATGTGAAAACTTGCAAAGTTTAAAGAAAAATCAAAGGCTTCGTGAATATTTATCACATTTTTGTAGGTGTGAGAGCTTAAGCACGTCTGGGAATTCAATTGCAAAGCAAGTGTTGGAGGCGGGCTGATTTATTAAAGTTCAAGCCTCTAGCATCATAGAGTGATTATAAAACCACAATTAAGCAGCTTGCAATGAATGAAACCTAATGACACTGTTAACCTTTCACATGCGTATTCACTCACAAACGCACTGTTGTTTTTAGGCACAGTCCCCAAAGACTAAATGAGTAATAATGAGATACTTGAAAACAAACGGTGTGTATAAGAGAGTCTGTGTGCCTAAAGGTAGACATTTAGTTTCTGTTCATTTGTCAAAGCATCAAATGGAGCACACACACACATCTCCTTTCCAAAGTAATTCCATGCACCGCTACACCGTAATTACATTACATGAAACTCTCGCTGGCATTCATAAATGAAAACTCTGGGACTTAAACTTGTAAACACAAGCAACGGCTCCCCCCTGTGCCCCATTTATCTATTTACTCCCTTCTCTGCCCTCCTCGATGTACTTCTTTTTGGTCTCTTTCTGCTCTTTTACAGCTGCATTCTGCTCGTTACATTGTGCCCGATAAGCACTTTTCCTCCCCGGACAAATCATTTGTCTGAGGCCACCTCTTCTGTGAAATTGTACTTGTCACATGCAAGCACGCACGTTGATGAAATATGATCTCAGAAATTCTAGCACACACACACCTTGACATCAGAGGCTAGTTGCAAATAGATTGAACATCTCCTTCTCCCCGTGTTTCCCACTTTTCAATTCCTCAATTCACAGACTTCAGCAAAAGCAAGAGAACTTTTCTGAGACATTATTCGAAATCCATCTTCAGACACTGAAAAGTTTCTTACTTTTTAATCACACTTGGAGGACTTTTAATCACGATCTTCCTGCAATGTACTGTTGTACAGGCTGTGTGTGTGTGTGTGTGTGTGTGTGTGTGTGTGTGTGTGTGTGTGTGTGTGTGTGTGTGTGTGTGTTGGGGGGGTGACGAAAGAAGTGTGACAGTGATGTGGGCTGTGAGTGAAAGCCAAGAGAATAAAAAGAGACCCCATCATTACACGCAGCCATTCTGTCGTTCCATTAGAAAGAACAAAATGACCCCATCACCCTGTCTTTCCCACAGAGACGTAATTGGGTTTTCAGGAGAAAATTTCTTTGGACTTAAATTGCATTTGTTCTGTTTCCTCCCACCGCTGCCCTGTTCAGCCCACCCTTGGAGCACAGAGTCCTCGAGGGCTCCGTGGAATATAATAATCCCTGTTGTCGTATATTAACGACCAATGCTGCGTAGCTGCTCCGCAGCATGGAGAATAATAACATTAATTCTGTGCCGATGGGTGTCGTCAACTTATATATGAGGTCAATTTCTCGGGACGTTACTAGGATGAGGCTCTGAAATGATTAAGAAAGTACTGAATGGCCCACAGGACATTTGGATTGTCTGATTGCCTGCCTGCCCGGTAATGCTTGACACATAGGTGTGGTTAATCACTACAATTAAAATAACGGAAGGACTTAATAACACCAAGCATAAGGTAATTCTGAGTATGGTTGGATTAAACTGCTTTAAAGCCCTGAACAAAAATGTGGCATGGACTCTATTAATATATTAGTGCTTGCATTAATCATTTTAATATTAACGTGGATTGAAAATACAATCATGTATTCATGTAAACAATAAATGGCAAATAGGACTGTCTTTTTGAGCTAATCTCCGTTACAAATCACTAGATGTTAAGTCGTTAACGTAAAAGAGGCCATTTACATGAAAAGGGAAAGACCATCTCTGAATCGAGGAGGGGGCCTAAGGGTACATCTTTCGCCATCTTACAATGCTGTGATTGCAGCCATTCCCCAACTCTCTGTGAATCGTATTCATGGTCTTTGATCAGTGGGTTTTGGTCAGTGGTTGTTGATCAATGGTCATGAGAATTTGCATAATTAAGATTAAGGAACTGCCCTCCCAGCCATTGTTCCTTCAGTGGGCTGGTTTCAGTCATTATGCAAATGTACTGTTTATAAGATTGAAACCTGCAGTCAGCTGAGACTGAAGAAGTCACTTGGATGAGTGACGAAACGTTTCTCCCACAAAACGCTACGCCCAGATGAACAGAATCAACTTTTTGGAGACACTAGATGTTAACTCCTTACAAAATGTATACTCAGTCACTTTATTAGGTACACCTGTTCAACTGCTTATAAATGTGTCTGTGAAGGTCCTCCGTCATCCAGGTCATCGTAGTCAAAGGAGCTTGCAAAGAAAAGCGTCTGGACTTCTTTAAGTTGCTTGAAGACATTTCACCTCTCATCCGAGAAGCTTCTTCAGTTCTAAGGTCAAATGGTGGGGAGTCCCAGATTTAAACCTAGTGGGAGTGACCCCCCACAGAGGGACAAAAGGACCCCCTGATGATCCTCTAATCGCCTGAGCCAAGGTGTGAAACTGGGTGTGGCTCCCAATCTTTGTTAAACCTGGCCCCACCTTATCATGCGGACTCCTGAGGTCAGATGGCCCAGGATGTGAGTGGGCGTTAAGGCGTCTGGGGAGGGAACTCAAATAATACACCAAACACATGAGAGCAACAGTGCATTTAGGCATGAAGACATGGCCGAGATGACCTGCTGAAGTTCATACCAAATTTGACAAGATGCCCAACACCGCTGGTGGAAAGGAAATCCCCAAACTGTGACAAAGCCTCCACCGAGTTTTACAGATGGCTGTAGGGCTATCACCGTTGTGCCTCTCTCCTGACCTCCTCTGTACATACGGACAAGCTCAACCAAAAAATTTCAAATTTGGATTCCTCATTTGGATCAGCTGAAGGGTCAGATGTATCTCCCAGGTCCTGTTTCTGGTGTTTGCTGGATTTTTCTTATTTCTTAAGGACATGACTTCATGTCTGTCATACTGTTTACCTCCTGTAGATATTTCTAGGCCTGATACTTGTTCCGTTCTCTGCCGCTTGTCCAGTTTCCTCAAATCTATTAGGACTGCATGCTAATCAGAGATACGCTACATTTTCAGCTAACAGCTAATTCACTTAATATCGTTTCACCTTGTTGGTCCAAAAGGTGAAACAGCATCATCTTTGGCATTTTTTATAGATTCAGCCAAAAACAAAGTTACAAGCAAGTGTGCCTCATCGTAAGCAAAAAATAAAGAAATGAAGGGTGGCTTAATACTTTTGCACAGTTCTGCAAGTTTTTGCACAAACACTTTGCAGTCATTCGTTTTCAGGATGTATGGTCAACAAAGTGCTTAAACTTTGATAAAGACTAGCTCTTAATTTGGAGATAAAGACGCTCACTTTGCTTAAACTACTCTTTGTCAACAAATCTCTCACACACCTGAATGTCTAAATATCTCAACAGAGCCTCTGCGCTGGCTGGTGACATCTGGATTGGAGCTGAGATCGCCAGCCCTGATGTTTCCCTCACTTCCCTCCGTCTCCTCGTCTTTGATATGTAAAATGTGCCCCCTGTCTGCCTGTCTGCTCGACCCACTAAACACTGATTGCACAGCTTGCTTCTAATCTCCATCACACCGTCTGTGTTTTTAAAGCAGCCAAACACAGCAGCCCCTTCCTCACAAAAGAAGAATGCACACTCTGTTTGAACATCTGCCTGTCTGTCAGCCTGCCAATTCACCTATTAAGAGGAGCCCTGGACTTTTTGTTCTTTTTTAGACATTTCACACTCTCAGATTAATTAAATCACTTGAGTACCTTCAAAGTGGGATTTGCTGGATTAGAACTGGAAGGTTTTTTTGCTTGGTGCTTTGATGATTACAGAAAGAGATTCTGTTTTTCTACCAACAACATACTAAAGGTTGCTGCGTGCCTCAAATGAACCACTTTACAGATAATTCTGAAGTATCCAAAACCACGTTTCTAAAGTAGATTCAGGAAAGGTCAATCGTTTTTGTGACCTTTATGCAGCACAAGTGTGTCATTATTCCCCATTTGTATGATTCACTGCTTCTAGCTGGGGAAATGCCCGTATTTGTTTAGCTCTGCAGCCAACAAATCCCCCATAGTGTCTTTCATTCAGTCTCACCTACATCTTTCATTTGTCTCTTCCTGACACTACAGGAATTTGCACAGATAAAAAGTGGCAGTTTTATGTCAACCTTTTGAACAACTGCCACAAAATAACAAAAAGAAAACGAGTCCCACACTTAAGTGCTTGTCTGCCATATTAGAGAAAAAACTTGCGTTTTTTAAAATTAATGAGTTGTTTGTGTCATCCATCACATTCTGTGACCCACGACTGTGTAGCGCACTGTGCTTGTAGAATAATCTTTTATTTGCAGCAGATTGCTTAATGACAAATTCTCTTTCTTCCTCAGTTGTGGAACAGTCCCTCACTGAGGCGCTAACACTGGTTTCCTTTCCAGCTCAGTTCTGATGGGAGCTGTAAGCAGCGGTGTACATAACCCAACAGAAAACTTGCCATCCAATTCAAAATTTAAGGATATGTTCAGCATGGTTGCATCATGTAATAATAGCACAGAAAATACAGCGTTTAACCTTCTGATTGGATGTGGAGATCACAGCTCACTTCAAGAGTCAGCCCCACGGAGAGCTCTGAAGCCAGCTGACCTCTTCCCCTGCATGGAATAAACTTGCCTTAGAAAGAGTACGCAGCTTTTATACCCATGTGGACTACATCAGCACCAACGTGTGGCTACATTTCTACAGGAGTGCATGTCATTTTGCAGTTTAGGATTTCAGAAGGGTTTATGGTTGCATAGATTTAACACAGAAATTTAAATCCCCTGTTAGAGTGCACACACACAGTGACAAATCATTAGTTTAACTTAGCTTAAGTTTTTTTGTTTTTTTTGTTAATATACATTATCAGAGAGCAGAAAGAAACCATTACATACCCTCAAACTTCCAACTTCAAGTCTACTTTTCTAACTTCTGGGTTTCAAACTATATAATAACAAATGATTATTATGACTATGTTCTTCCAGAGGCAACATGGCAGTCCTGCTGTCTCCTTACAAATCCTCTTCGTTCACGTCCGACCTCACCTCGTATCTGCTCCTTCCTGGAATTACAAAGACAGGCACAAAAACACCTTCCTGCCAAGCCTTGATCATTTTAATATTACTGATTCTAATACCTAGTTCAGGACATCCTGTTCAGACTCCCTTTGGCCCAGAGAATATCCTTCTAACCATTATCAAGTGGGATGTGTAAGCATGCTGCAAAATGCTCTGCACTACTACGTCAACCTTCAATATTTCAGCCCAGTCGTACCACTGGACGAAAATAATAAAAACAGCTTTATTTAAAATAGTCAATTCCACTTAAATGTACATGTATAATGCAGGGATTTGGTTAAATATTCCTAATGTAATTAGACTCAATAAAATGCCATTTAACCCCTAAGTGTGACACGCCAGGTGAAATTTAGCCATTGAAATACTTCCTTCTGGCTCCTATCTGCATGATCATGTTAATTTCCAGTGAAAGCAAAAATTTCTACATAAGACTATGGAATTGATTTTCATTTGATGGTTAAAAAAAACCCCAAAACAAAACAAAACATAAAAAAAATCTAATCTAAGCTTGTTTTATAATGTTTTCTACTGAAGGAATCTGGTGTTTGTTGCATTTTTGCAGTGAAAGCCAGCCACAGATATTTGAGACTCAACAAACAAAACGTGTTTTGGACTCCGAGGCTTCCACAGGGTGTGTGCCATATGCTGAATTGTTTGGAGTTACGGAGTCAGCTCCACTGTGTGTCAAGCTCTAATCTATGCATGAAGCAGAAACGCTCACATTACACCAACCATTGTTCTCCAGGAAAAACAAACATTCACACAGACCTGTGTTTGTAGCTGCTAAGAGGAAGATAAGACCATTTTATAGAAAAATACAATGCTTTGTTTTTCATTTTATATCATAATATATTTGATATAGAGTTATTACTTCTAACTATTAGACCTAATGTCATTGTTTTCCTCCATAAGTGAAAAACAAGAATTTATTGGCACATTTAACATTCCCTAAATGGTTTCAAATCTCATGCTTATGATGTGGATAAGGTCTTTAGACTTTTTAAGAACCATCTCTGCGGGACAGGATCATTTCCACCGTTTCATTTCCATGACTAAGGCTTTAGTCAAGAGATCTGAGACAGAAACCTGCCAGCCATTTAGATCAGAGCCAAGAGGCTTTTAAAATCACAGACATGACAGAAAGGGGACAACTGCAGCTGTCTGTGCTGTAGTCTCTTTTTTTCCCAGACAGATACAATGCATGTTTGACACCACTGACAAAATATGTCAGCAACATGTCAGCAAAATGTGTCGCCTAGCTTGGTGACACACAGCATGATGTCAGATAATCTGTAATTATCATCTTCACTTACCTTGTGACTTTTCTGTCACTATCGTCTGTACATCTGTACAGTAAAAACAAGAGAGTGATGACAGAGCAAATCATCACAGCGTATCATACTTGGTATTGTTCTCTTTGCATGTGTGCCTTTTATTTGCATCTGAACCTTGCTTTCATCTCATGTCTGACATAGTTGGGGGCGAGAAACAATATTCGGTGTAAACAGCCTCTGCTTTTGCTGCGGGTAAATTTGTCTCTAACATTTTCCTATTAGAGGTTGCATTCTGTATACAGTTTAACAGACCCGGTAGTAATTTTGTGTCAAACCCACAGAAGAATATTTGGATATTTTGGGGGAATCTTGCATTTTCTGTTTTGTTCAAACTGAAGGCAGGGAGAAGCAGCATCTCTTGCTCTCTTCAAAGATAATAAAAAAAATCCACCAACTAGAGTTCAGCACATGAACAAACAACTCATCAAACTAAATTTAGTGCACTCAGCTGTGATTCACAGAACTTACTTTTTGGTCAGAAACTCATTTAAAAACATTCCCTCTTGGGAAATGTAATTATCTATGACTTATCTACAACAACAGTTTTTAGTTTCATATGTATCCAGCTGTGTATCCCTAATGGTGGATTCTCAAATTAAACATGGTTCCACTTTTAAATAATTAAGTCGGTGTGTATACAAACCAAAAGGAGTCAGAGGATGCAGAGGTGGTGCTCTCATGGACTTCCAAAGCCGCAACAAGAGCTCGGATGCTGGCTACGGGTGTGCCAACATCCAGCGTGCCAATAGCCCGACCTTAGTCAACTTCGGTCAGTCACGGCAGGGTGATACTGATGACAATGTTGTGTATACACTGTTCTGTGTGTGTGTGTGTGTGTGTGTGTGTGTGTGTGTGTGTGTGTGTGTGTGTGTGTGTGTGTGTGTGTGTGTGTGAGAATTGCTCACGAAATACTTTTGGGTTTTCTAAGAGACTGAGATGACGTACTGAGAAATGCAATTAAAATTAAGATTAAACGTATATTTCACAACAGAAAACAGCTTGAAACACTGTGAATCATCAGACTGAATATACTGAACTGAATAGTCAGAAAACTTATATCTCATAACTTAGTATTGAATTGGCACAATGCACCAGGGGTGGGCAATTTCAGCTAATTTAGCCATTTAAATCAGCTGTGTTGGTTCAAGGACACATCTAAAACCTGCAGGGACACTGGCCCTCGAGGCCTGGAGTTGCCCACCCCTGCAATACACTGAATAACAGATCAATAACAAATCCAAGTTACAATAAAAACAATATAGAACCCCAGAAGGTTGTAAAATAGAGCAAATGCAGAAGAAAAATATTCTGGGTGAGATTTGAATTACATGTTTAAAATCTGGCAGTGACTACATCTCAACACTCACATAAGACGCAGACCTTCACAATAAAACAGGAAACACATACACGCAATGACATAACACACCAACTTAACACAGACTGGGGGACACAGAACATAGGAACATGAACAAAAGAATACAAACACCCAAGGTAACCAAAACCACAGAATACTAATAGACTAAACATAAACACGGAGTCACAGACTCCGGACCATGACAGGACATCTGATAAACCAAACTGGTTTATCAGATCCAAGATTCAGTCCAAGCTGATCAAAATAATGTGTCCACTCACTATAAAGAACATAAGTTTTTATGACTGCCTTCTTTCCTTCGTATAATGTTCTAAAAACATCCTGTCTCTGAGTGATGTTGAAAAATGTTGTCTTGATAGCTCCATAAAAAGCCTCCAGCTAATCTAAAAAGCTCCAACAAGTAAGAAGTAAGAACAGAAACAGGCTCTTACTTCTCTTCAATGACTCCCCATTGAATCAAGAAAAAAAAAATTCAAAATCTTTCCTTACATACAAAGGAGGGACCAAGCCTCGTCATATCCTGAAGACTTCAAAGCTGTTTTTGTCAATGAAGCATTTTAGCTATAAGAGTGGCACTCTTATAGCTAAAATGTTCCCAGATATTCCAAAATCCAAAGGCTCCTCTCATGTCAAACCATCTCCCATTTTGGTTTCAAGAGACAGTTAGACTCTTTAACTTTTCTTTTTTCCCTTTTTGCTCATAGCTTCTGGTGGATCAGGTGAAACTGCTGCAGATACTGCATATGGTACACCAAGCATTTTCTTTACCCTACTCCTTCACTACATATGAATTTATATGGCACCACTTGATGATTTTACTTTTGTGTCTCTTGTTTGGTTTTTGCTATGTTCTCTGACATATTTCTCTGCACTTTTCTGCATGTATCTCCAGTTCTGGAGTACCTCATCTGCAGGTTTAAAACTGTAACCCCAAGTGTTTTTGTTTTGTTTTGGTTTTTTTTTTGGGGGGGGGGGGGGGGGGGGGGGGGTGTTATACGGTTTGTTGTTTCTGTTCTCTCTGCTTGTTTGCTTTCTCTTCTCATTTCCCTACCTCAGCTGGTCATGGCAGATGGCTGCCCTCTGTGAGCCTGGATCTGCCATTGATTTTTTTTCTTCCCACTGTTTCCCAGTGCTTCCTGGTATAAGATCACTGGTGTTTTCTCTATATTGTTATAGGTTCTATACTCTAAAACATGAAGTTCCTCAATGGTTGGTGTCAATGTAGGCTGGTGCCATATGAAAATACAATTGAATTTGAAGAACACGTCAACTTGTCAGCCAAGTGATTCATAATTTGCAGCGCTACATCCAACCAACACTCCTCCCTTGCCAGCTTGCTTAGTACAAACAAGGTTCATTGATAAAAATGCAAAGTTTATCTTTGACATTTATGGTTAACTGCCTCCGAGATCAAAGGAAGAAAACAAGACAAAACACTTCCTCAATGAATTCTCAACCTGCCAAAAGAAAAACAGTCTAAGAAAGAAGGAACATTGAGGAGTGATCAGTTCCTGCTAGTTCCACATAAAGAGAAAAACTGAAAATGACTTTGCTTACTAAAGTTGAAAAAACTTGGACACATGTTGGTGGCGTCAAACCTCATTCGACCCAGAAATGTGATCTTTCCGTTATTATTGGTCTTTCACACAGGCAAGAAAACATTTGACAGACAGATGGCTCTCCAAATGAGTCATTTTTCTCTGCCAGATTTGGCTGATGTTCACCAGCAGGGACACAAACAAGCTTTTAAGTCTGCACACACACCTGTCCTGATATCTAATGAGGCCCTTGAAGAATAGTGCAGTAAAACCAAGAGAGAAACAGCGAAACAAACGTTTTTCCTCCCACTTCATCATAGTTGATATTTAGATAAATAAATAAATGATGAGTTTGCGACAGTATGGTCAGACAGAAGCAAATGTTGAGCACTGAGCGACAGTATGTGAGCTGAGAAAGCTGATTTCTCCCTCCCGAGTGTTGAGTGTTCCTGTCAAGATAATGGAAACAGCTCAGAAAGCGATGTGACAAAAAAAATGTGGCGAAAGCGTGATTGAGCTCTTGTAGCTCTGTAATGGCCTGCCTGAGGATATGGTGTTAACTGGATCACTGCATTCATCTGAAACCCCTCTTAAAACATGCATTTATGGATTCTGAGTGCATGAAAGAGTAGACAAAAAGCTCTCTCAAGAATGTGTGGAAATCAAATTGGTGGAAAATTTCAAAAAATGTTCCACTCTCATCCCCTCCATCTTCGCTTGCAGTTTCATGTTAATATGCAATGATTCCTAATGGATTTGATAAATGTTGGACTTTCCGTTTCTTTAACAATTTAGATCATTATGTCATTAGCCGTATCTGACTGTTATACAATCATCAAGTGACGGCTTTCACTGTGTAAACAAACACTGTGAAGATTTAAAGCCCCATCAGGGTTAATAAGCATCTCCCGTATGAAGCTTGAGAGCGGTCTGAACGGATTTACGTATATTAGTGTTAATCTTTGTCTCTGGTGAGTTGACAGAGTCTAATTTGTGATAAGTAATTAATAATGAATGAATATGACTGCTGTCAGCTTAAATTTGTGGAGGTTAATAGTTTCTGGTACAATTTGTCAGCACTTTGGAGATGCTTATGTGAGCAGAGGCTGAGCACGAATACAAATATGAGCTGAAGCTGAAAAAGAATTATTTGGAAATGTTAACTTGCTGAGCAATGGGCAAATCACCAACACGGCTACAAAAATTTATTAGTGAGAACCTAGATTTTTTTTTTTAATGCTGCAGTTCTGATTGTTAATGAAATTCAAAAGAATAGAAATAGAACAATTCAGCTGAGATTCCCAAAGCATTACCAAGCTGGGTGACTTTCCATGAAACAAACACGACCTCTTCTTATGATAAAAAATACTAAGCACTTGTAAAATGTGTCAGTATTGTTTTGTCTGCTTATTTGTGGTGGGTGTGAGAGGCAATTTGCACAGACAAAGATGACTGAACGCAATCACTGACAAACAGGCACAAAATTAAGGTTGGGTTTTTTGTGCAAACACTTTGCCAGGTCTTCACCAATTTTACCTTTTATATTCTTTAGTCTGATACCTAGTTTTCACCCTGTGTACTTTCTCTTTAATGTAAACTTGTGTAAGTCTCTCCATTCAAGAGTTCTTCAATTGGCAGGATGTTTTGAGGATTCTTGAAGCCTGAAATCATCCTAAGGCTTTGAGCTTTAAAATCATTTTTTCCACTATTGATTTTATAGAATTTGGGACTGATTATTAAAACCGTTTAGGTGAAGGTAAATCTCAGTCACACAGGCCTAGAGACTGGTTGGCAACCTCATGGCAACCACAGAAAAAGTGTGAAATATAGAAAGTAAGCATGGTGCAATGGTGTGCCAAGAGTGTCCTCATCAGGAGTGGAGAGATGGGAGCAGAGTTTGTGAAAGAGTATAAAAAGTGATGTATTGGTAATAAAGGACTGCTAGTTCCCCAGACCTCATCATGAGCAGATGGATCTAGAAAAAAAAAAAAAAAAAAAAAGGTTTGCAGTTTTTTTAAATTTAAAATGAGGATTTAGCATAGCCAAGCAACTTTCTGTGTTGGATTGCAACCTTGAGGAAGTTGGAGGACTTTGTACTGAGTTACTGCTTCCACATTTGGACTTCACTGGGCGTGTCCAGGAGAAGATTGCATCTACAGCCGGATCATACTCTTCTCTCTCAAGTCATCCCAAGAGTGGTCGAAGAAAACTAGCTAAGGCATAGAATTGATTAGTTAAGAAATGATAGGATTTATGTGATTTGATCATAAGATTCAAATGATTTGATGATTTTGCTTTTCCCTCGCTAAAGTAATTAAATAAAAAAATACCTATCTGTATTTCACGCTCAAATAACTTCCCTTTTAACTCTTTGTCAAACAGTAAAGGTTGTGTATAAGTATTACATCTTTTAATGGTTCTTACAGGTTTTTCTAGCCCTGAAAATACAAAGTTCCCAGGGGTCTATTTTCCTGACCACTAAATAACCTAGCCTTTTCACCAAGAGCAAGGATTATTGAGGAGAGCGGCTGTTAATGGCTGTGGTCATTGATTGCACCTAACTGTTAGGGTTGGTAGCTGGTTACATCATCAGAGGATTAGTGGGATCAAAATCCATACGTAGGCCGTTAGAGCTAGGCGAGTCTCCTTGCTAACAACTGAAATTAGTCTCTGTCAACACATTAGGCTAATATCCATAGGATCCAGCCTGATATCCTGGCAAAACATGCCGATCAGTTCCCCTCTACAGAATGAATATTCAGGTTTGGAAAAATTCAGGAGTTTTGGAGCTTTAACAAAAATTAAGAAGTAAAACTGCATTAAAAATCACACTGTCTACTCTCTATTAAAATATCCTCCATTATCTGCACAGCATTGGCTTTGACAAGAGCACACTGGAGATTACTCTGAGCTGATTGAAGGGCACGTTTCTATGGGGTGTAAGGGTCTTGGCCCTACGCATTTTCTGTCCTTTCAGGAAGGCTCCACAGTGAATATCTAAGTCTCATTAGTAAAACAAGTGCCTCTTTGCATTTCTTTCAGTGATAGACGCGACTCTTAAGGGAACAAAAAACAATTTACTTCCTTTCACTAGCTTTGAAACATTAGAATAAGACAGTTTACATCAAATCTATTGGCAAAGTAGGATTCAAACTTTGTCTCAGATAACAAGCTCTCTGCTTTTGTGCTGCTCTGTTCACTGTTCGAGCCAGAGCTTGATTAAAGTAAACAAACTATTCATTTATTGCTTCTTTTCAATGAATGTAATATGGCAGAATCCTTCCTTTGGGAACAGAAGCCAAATGCAGTGTTGCTGACAAAGCGCCTCGCCTACAAAACAGGGTTGGGCTCCAAATGATCCTGACAGGTCTGTGTGGAGAGAGGCAGAACCACAGGTCTCTTGCATTTAGCCCCGTCAAGCACAGTTAGCACACTGTGTGCTGACACCTTACCCTTGTACTGACTGTATCAGTCATCATTTGTTTATCGCTTCAGAAGCAGAATCCGCTTGCACCCATTAGAGTACTAATTAATATGATATACCGTCATCGGCTTGTCTGATGTTTTTTTAAATGTCAAAACATTCAGCTCCTGTTAAGCAAAATCTTGTAATGCATTATATTATAATACAATTACAATATAATTCTATTCCCTTGATGTACCTGTACCAGAAAGCATAATGTATACTGTTCCCTACATAACATAACAAATTACACGTCTCTTACCATTCAGTTTGCATATGCTTACCCTTTAAGGCATGCAATATTCATGGCCTAAGCATTCATCAAAGTTTGACAGATACAAATGAGGATGTATGAGGCACTGAGGCACCTCTCATAATTTGGGAATATATAAAGAGACAACGATAAGAAAGACGAAACTCCAAAGTATGAACCAGAAGAATCTACCACGCATATTACTACAGAGTAATTTTTCTTGTAATGTGTCTTTTTCTTTTTTTTTTAAAGCATGCATTTTAGAGAGTTTCATTCTGCTGGTGTTTAGCAAACCTCATCACTTCCTCTGTATACATGAGAGATTCAACAAATCAACACATTTTGAGCACTTTTAACCAACAAAAAAAAAAATCAACATAAACTAAATGGACCCTTCTACTCAGTTGAGCACTTGAAGCAACCAATCACAAAAACACACATACACACACCACCCCAATCAGTGCATCGGGGGTGGGCAAAGCAGGGCTCAATACCTTGCCTAAGGACACTTCATATGCAGGCTGGAAGAATTAGGACTCAATCCATCAGCCTTCCTCTTGGTACACGACCTGCTCTATTACCCGAGCCACAGCCTCCTCTATCTACTATCAATCTATAGAAAAATCAAGTTCTTATGAAATCAAATAACAGATCAGGTCAAACTGCACAGGATTTATCCTTCCATTTCCCCAATGTGTGGCAGGTGTAGATTGGCAGAAAGTGCATTGTTCCATGCCTTTTGGTCTTGTCCCTCATTAACAGATTTTGGTTTTAAATATTTGTTCATATATTCTGAGGCATATATGAAACCTCTACAGCCTGAACCTTAACTTGAAATGTTTGGATGTTCTCCAGCATCAGAGCTACTTCCAGTTACAGTGCAGCAGCCACTGGAACTAGGTTTGATTGTTGCCAAGAGGTTAATCCTGAGGGAATAGAAGTCCCCCACTCCTGCTTCTTTTCATTTGTGGGAAACAGACGCGATGTCCATAATACAATTGGAAAAGTTCAGCAAAGAATCAATAGATTCTCTTCTGAGTGTCTGGAACCCCTTTTTGGAACACTTTGCAAGGACCAGATTGGGCTAAACTGGACCCAGATTAGTAAACTCTCATCAAGTCCAACTTTTGGTACTCTATCCTGTGGTGTTTTGTGAAGAGCATGTTTGTCTGAATTAATTGTTTTTTCTGTAACGCATCTTAGCCTGTTTGTTTTTGTTTGTTTTGGGGTTTGTTTTCATTTCATATTCTGAAAATTGAAAATAAAATTACCAAAAAATGAATAAATAAATACCAGATGTGTTTTCAAGCACACAGTACAAAATTATTAGACACAACCTGTGAAGAAGTGTAATAACCCAGCAACGTCAAACTTACTTAGCAGGATATCTCTCCTAACTGCTCATTAGCATCGGGGGTTTTCTTGAGTTACTACACTTATTATTATTATCACAGTCTAGAGTTGGAGCTAGCTATGGCAATATTCTGCAAATGATTTTACTTCAAATGGCAGAATTTACAGAACAGCTTAGTCTTCTTAGCTAAATTTCCTGCCGCTACAATGACTATTTAAACCATTAAGTTATAAAGTTTGCTAATGGTGGAACATGGGGAGCAACAACTCAGATGGCAACTCAATACACAGTAACACTTTCTATCTATATCAGTACACACACCAGGTGTCACTACTGTCATCTAAC
This sequence comes from Rhamphochromis longiceps, assembly GCF_057381845.1. Lineage (NCBI taxonomy): Eukaryota > Metazoa > Chordata > Actinopteri > Cichliformes > Cichlidae > Rhamphochromis > Rhamphochromis longiceps. Next base: position 31,780,767 of record NC_140560.1, on the reverse strand, counting down.
GACAGGAAACTGAGGCTACATTTCATATGGGCTGGTCTAATGAGTGCTGATTTCTGCTAAAGCACTCAGATGGTAGCCTCAGAACTTGTCATAAACAACATGAAAGCAGGGATCCATGCTGCCTTTTATCAAATCAGGCTTCTGGTGGAGTAATGCTGTTGGAAATATATTTTTTGGCACATTTGGGGCCCGTAGGATTATTATTTAAACTCCACAGCTTACCCAAGTATTGCTGCGGACCACATGTGTTTAAAGTAAAACAATCCTTGCAAGTACCCTTACCGCTGAAGTAAGCAAAACTTTTTTTGTTCATGTTTGGGTGCACTTGAATAACATTAGGTTTTAAAGCTTCAAAAATCAAAAGTGTCCAAACATGTATCATAAACTGTTTCCCATAGAGATATCTTTCTGAAATACTCAAAAACCTAATGGAAAAATCCAATTTATTCCAGTGAATCAGGGCAGTGCTAATTTCTGGTTTGGCCTATAAAAGTAACCCTGCAGTCTTCCCTGCAGCGCACAGAGAGCATGGACACTGATCATTTTTTTCACATTTTCCAGCCATGAAAATTCTTTTAATCATTCAAATCTGGCTGGCTAGTAGATAACATATTTTTCTGTGATGTGACAAAGTCAAAACGTGAATTTCTAACCTCTTTACACCGACCTTAAAATGCCCTCTTGTTTTCTGCGCACAGCTGAGTTTAACAAGCACACGATAGAGGATACTCTAGGTCGTAATGCCACACAGGTTATTATTTTTAATGTACCTGACATACTGTAAGGCTACAAAGTAATATATTTTGGCTATACTACCTTTCTTTTGTTATAGGCTTTCTTGGTAAAAGTGCCCATCTGTGTGTTTATGACTGTATTTATGACTTTACAGTTTAGTGGCAGCCTCGCTTCTGTCAGTCTGCCCCAGGGCAGCTGTGGCTACAACTGTAGCTGCTTCCACCAGTGTGTGAATGTGAGAGTGAATGAATAGTGGAATTGTGAAGCGCTTTGAGGGCCCCGAAAAGCGCTATATAAATGCAATCCATTATTATTATTATTATAAAGAGAGCTGGGACAAGAAACTGCAAAATGGACCAATAAAATATATATTCAAAAGTTACACAACCCCACAGGAAATCTTCAGTGGACTCTATTACCAAAATCATTAAACAACATCTAACACATCAAAATAACCATATTTTGCACATATATATTACCAATGTTTAAAAAATAGGACTGAATTTCACTGACCTGCAATCTTATAGAAGACAGCGATTTTTAGTCTTCAAGCCATGTACCTTTGGTATTAGAGGAAGGTGATAGTTACATTGCTGACGCTGTTACAAATTCAAACCAAAACACACATCTCTTTGGCAGGGTAGACTTGCAGCTTTTAGGAGATCAAAGGGTCTGGACCAAAGTCTGTAATCAAGATTTATTAGAGCACATATCCCAAAGTGCTGGATAATTCGGACTGTTTGTCCACACAAGAAAATCACAAAGTATAAAACATTACAGCTACAATCACTTTCATCATATCTCTGTACCTTGTGCAAGTTTAGGAGTGCATTTATGGGAATTTTTACCATTCTTCCAGAAGCACATTTACGAGGTCCGACACTGATGTTAGACGAGAAGACCTGTCTCACAGTCTCCACTCTAATTCATCCTAAAGGTGTTCTGTTGGGTTGACGTCAGGACTCAGTGCAGGCCAGTCAAGCTCTTCCACACCAAACTCGCTCTTCCATGTCTTTATGGACCTTGTTTTGTGCACTGGTGCGCAGTCATGCTGGAACAGGAAGGCGCCATCCCCAAACTGTTCCTACAGAATTGAGAGCATAAAATTGCCAAACTTATCTTGGTATGCTGAAGCATTAAGTTTTCCTTTCACTAGAAGGTAAGGTCAAGCGTAACTCCTTATAAACAAACCCCACACCAGAATCCCCCCACCACTAAACTTTACACTTGGCACATTGTATTCAGACAAGTACCCAGACTCCGTTCAGATTGCCAGATGGAGAAGTGGGATTCTTCACTCCAGAGAACAGTAGCGGGGTGCTTTACACAGCTGTATCCGATGCTTTGCATTGTGCTTGGTGATATAAGGCTTGGATGCAGCAGCTCAGACATGGAAACCCACTTCTTGAAGGTCTCTATACACTGTTCTTGAGCTAATCTTAAAGCCACATGAAGTTTGGAGGTCTGCAGCGACTGACACTGTAGAAGCAGCACATGTCCAGTAAATGTTTCCCCTAAATTAGATTAGATTAGATTAGATGAAACTTTATTAATCCCTCGGGTGGGTTCCTGCGGGAAATTCAGTTTCCAGTAGCAAAGCACCGAAAGAAGTTGCATGTTACAGATACATTAAGGGGAATGAGAGTAAGGATATAAGCATAAATACACCATATATACACATATATAGATACAGAATATACAATATGGATAAATAGGATTGCTCATTTGAGTGAGTATATTGCACAGTGATTATTGCACAGTCAAATATAAGAAAAAAGACAACAAAAACAAATATTGCACAGTGTAGAAAGCACCTACAGCTCAGTTGTCCCCTGTCTCCCCTCCCTCTCCCCTCCAGTGAGGCGTTAAACAGTCTGATGGCTTGTGGGACAAAGGAGTTTTTAAGTCTGTTGGTTTTTGACTTTGGGAGAAGCAGCCTGTCGCTGAATAGGCTCCTCTGATTGTTTACGACCGTGTGCAGAGGATGTATTGCTGCCTGATTGAGGATGCATTGTTCATAATGTCCATCAGTTTCTTTAAGGTCCTCTTCTCTGCCACTGTCACCAGAGTGTCCAGCTTCATGCCCACCACAGAGCCCGCCTTCCTGATTAGTTTCTCCAGCCTGCATGAGTCCTGCTTTGCTGTGCTGCTCCCCCAGCACACCACGCCATAGAAAAGTACTCCTGCGACCACTGACTGGTAAAACATCCTCAGGAGCTTCCTGCAGATGTTGAAAGACCTCAGCCTCCTGAGGAAGTACAGTCGGCTTTGGCCGTTTTTATACAGGTGCTGCGTGTTGCATGACCAGTTAGTCCGTGACCAACACTTACCTTATTTACAAAAATCAGAACAGGTAAGGGCGTCTTCTAGATGAAATGACATAACTGTAAAAAGGCAGCAGCACAAAGGGGTGGGGAAAAAAATCTAAAACTAATATGCTTATAAATTCAGGCTACAGACATTATCTTTGTCATTCTTTTCAGTAAACATCTCCTCCTGCCATTCACACCAACTCTGAGCACAAAACTAAACCAAAGCTGTCAGAATATTGCACCTCGGTTGTTAATATAGGCTCCGGAGAGAGACAAAAGACTGCAAGAAAGACTGGGAGAGAGAGAGAGACGCTCAGGCAGGGGAGGGAAATAACTAATATCTTCAAAAGTCTGTGATATTTCTACAGGTTCTATCTCCTGGCACTCATCTCTTTTCTTTTCTTTTTTAATCACGTTTTGATAGTTTGTCAATACAGAGCGAGAAAGATGGGGCAAGGGGGAAAAAACTGTTCATGATTGCATTAGGCTGAATTTCTCCTGCAAAAATTTATATCAGGTCAAAAACCCAATATGTGTGTCAACAAGATGATGTCAAATGATGGCAGCTGCATCGACAAAATAAATATTTATAAGCATATGTCTCGTGCCAAAGTGTTTTTGAAAGGCTATGCTAGATTTTATTCATCAAAGCAGGGGCTGTTAGGTGCAAATGATGAGAATACAATTAAAATATGGAATTTATTAAAGGGCAGCAGACAGAAGCTAGATTTAGTTCCTCGTGAGCCAAACCTAACTATGCTCCTATGTTCCGTGGTTAAGTTCAAAAGAAAAAAAAATGTCACTGAAACTGGAGAAAACCAAATGTCAGGGGGGAAAAATCCACATCTATCAATCATCCTTCCTTAGCGAGCCAACGTGTTTTTTTCACTTATGTGTTCACACGGTACATCCTTGCATGTTCAAACACCGTTCTCATTTAACTACACATCTGACGAGTGAAAACCGACTGATTCTGGAGTATTTGGGTCAGTGCAAAGGCAGGGCTCCTGCCTCCCTTGACATGATCTGGTTCTTGTTTTTTTCAGCTCTGCTTGTGTTGTGTGTGTACCCGGGAGGAACTTAAGTCTTCTCAAATCTCCAGTTCCTGAACTAGAGCAGAGCAACTGGGAAGGATCATGCTCACACAAACAGTAGGTCACCTATCACTCAGAGAGACCCCAGGGCACTGTCCTAGATATCAAAAAGACTTTTTACTCTGTAGCTTACTCCGTCAATCAGGCAACATTCCTGTGAAATCATATTAACAGCAAAGTGTGACTGATAGCATTTGCTTTTTGTGAGTCTGTGTGTGTGTGTGTGTTCACAGCAAATTGTGGCCCCGAAGAAAATGAAAATGTTGTCGTCTGGATACCTCTGGACAGAGTTTATCAACACAATACTGTGATATGTCTGTGTGTGATTTGAATTATGTAACAATGCAGTCAGTGTGACTAATCAGTACTTACTGTATGGGTTAGAATGTCAACATGTCGGTGGGCATTGTGGCTAGACTCAGGCATGCTTTGCTTTCAATCACTGCATGGTGGCTGTCACGGAAAAAAAACACCCCATGACCCACATGCTGAGATCTTCAGTGCCAGACTGAACAAATCTTTGCCTCCGAGCCCTTAACCTCAACTAAGTGTGTTGAATCATCATTGTCAGTGATGGAATCGGTAGCATTAACATTCCTGTGACTCAGACTGCTGTCAACCATGATATTCACTTCTTTCCTGAAAGACTGTGAAAGGCACAGGAACACTCGTGATGCAATCATGATTGCTGAGGGTTTTTTTGCAGAACAGATGAAACTTTCACTAGAGTATATTTTGAAACCAGAACATAAATGAAATACATATTTGTTTTTAAAGATAACGTTAATCTTGTATATGTATTTTTCTTTAACAAAATCTTAGCCAATATATCATCTGGTGCTGCTTTGAAGTTGGATGAATAAATATATCTTAATCTACTCATGTATGCATTTGATTAATAATCTTTCCACTGAACTGAACATTATTTGCAGTTTCCACCTCAATCTTAAGACCTGAGCACAAAATAATCCTTAAAATGCTATGAGTACAAAATAGCGCACTAAGGGTTAGGAAAACATCCCAAATTGAGTAAAATTGTCTATACTAAAATCATAAATATTAGTTACTCACCATGGTCTCATTCTGTGCCAAATCAGATGTAACGTTTACCCATCATCCGCTCTAACATCCTCCCTAAGTGAACTAATGTGGATGACAAACACGGGTCATAACTGTGACAGCTGCAGTGGGGTTTGTCACTTGGATTGTAAATAAATTAGGTGAGGTGAGGCTGTGTCATGCATAAAAATAATACCAAATATAAATATGTTATTCTACGCTGATCAAAGCTGCATTTAAGAGAATATTCAACATCATTTCCCTGCGTACTTCAGCTACTAGTCAGAAGTAGGGATGGGCACCGGTTCAGACATAAACGATAGTAACCAGACCGAAAAGCAGCGCACATTTCGGTGCTTTATTTCGTTGCTTCTTTTTTCCTGTGATGTCATACACTTTGGATTCTAGCCAATCATTTTACCTTTCCAAGGAGAGTAGGTGGGCCCAGGTACGTACGTTCTTTTAGAGCAGAGCTACAAATTAAAAATGCCCAAGGCGAAGCAGTCAAAAGTCTGGCTGTACTTCACAGCAAAAGATGCAAACTCAGCAGCCTGCAACAAGAAGGTAACACCTCGAATCTGATGTAACACCTGGCGAAGCATTGCGTTTTTTTAAAAGCCAAGAAATGCACCGTATTTGATAGCTTGCTGCAAGACCTCACACCGAGCACATTTACTGCGGGTGTGGTGCCTGTTATCGGACCTGGAGTTATCAACATCCCCCAAGAACCCAGAGAGGAGAGTCTTAGCCATAGCCCTGCCAGTGTAGCAGAAATGATGACGGATGATGATGGCGGCAGCAGCAGCCGTTTTTCTCTGGGTCAGTGGCTTAATGTTGTTCGTGTGTAATTTACGTTGAGTAGGCTAACCACGTTATTAAATTAATGCATGTAAGGTAAACTAGCAAACACCGTCGTAGTTACATGCGGCCGTCTTCTTGTTTGATGGCAGATACTCCCTTCACCCTGGCCAAAAAGGCTAAAATGACCAAAGAAAAAGTGTAAAACAGTTAAACATGAGAGGTTTTTGGACAAAGTTTGTGTTTTTTCCATTGTTTAAGCACTGCTTCCAGCCAAGAGGGATACCATAAATGCCCTATAGCTGCAGAAAAGCCTAACATTGTTATCTTTTTACCAAAAAAAAAAAAAAAGCTAAATGTGAGAGGTTTTTGGACAAAGTTTGTGTTCTCCATTCTTTAAGCACCAGTTCGAGCACCGTTTAAGCACCGGGACCGTTTCAAAAGTACCGGTTTGGCACTGGTATCGGATAAAACCTAAACGATACCCATTCCTAGTCAGAAGAACTTTAAAAATCTGTAATGATAACAAACCGCTAAGAACTAAATCACTGATTACCTTTTCTTATCTGATGATATGCGAGACTCTGTTGTAGAGAAGAGTTTGCAGTTTATAATGAGAATGAAGGTTAAAAAACAGCCACTGCTTTATGTAAGGATAACATTTGCCCTTTCTTTCCCTGACACTTCAAGTGAGCTGCAGATGAGGCACATGTATTAGAGGATTTATGCCTGTCATGCCTGCACATGGATCCACTGAAACTTGTTTTCAGTTATAAAAACTCTTAAAAACATCAAGACAGGGGATTGTGCAAAGTTGCTCTCTCATGTGTAGCTCCCAGCAGGAGATGGTCTGCGTCAGATGTGTTCTCACTACCGGGAACACTATGTTAAAGGTGCTGTCAGGTGAATAGAGTATTGGGCATTGAGTATTGCGTCAATCTCCTCTCTTTGAACAAACCTTTGCTACTCACGTGTGAGTCCAAATCTCCAGAATCGAACATCATGTGGATTTTGTATTTATAGTCTGATCTGAATGAGTGGGACATTTGTGTTCTCACATGTGCCTCTGTTGGGTAATGCCTAGAAAATGAGGACTGCAGTGCAGGTTCGATAATGATGAAAATCCATTAACCAGACCATGAATACTCACTTAATCTTATGAATAGAATATACATGCATATTTCAATTTTAGTGCATATAATAGAATTTTAGTCTTCACCTTATACATTTGGCTTGTGACTTTTGCTGTCTGGGTAAAGGGAATAGTTGGTTCTCTTTGTTTGCATTGTATTCTCTTTATCTTCACAGCCACAGCCCTCTAATAAAACCAACTTCAAGCTTTAATAATGGGAGCTATATTGTAGGGTTACTGCACAATAAAGACTTAAGTTTACGTAATTAACTGTCGTGGCAGGTTTTTGTTCATTTTCTCCTGCTAATAATTGGTTTTTATGAGGGCGTATTAGAATCTGATTTTTTTTTTCTAGATCTGAAAAAAATCTCCCCTCTTTGTCCCTTTGTTAATGCTATCATGGCTTTGCACTCCGTTGATTATTTATGCTGGAAAACAGTAAAAACAGAGCCCTGAACCAAATGAGTTCCTGATCCTTTGTTCCTCTTTGTCTTTCTGGTTCACACACCCTCACATACAACAGCAACTAACCACATTTACATGTTAATCAAATGCATTTACACAGCACTCACAATTTCGCCCAGCTTATCCATGTCTATCACAGATACCCTGGACATGATGCTTGACAAGCAACCAGCAACCAAAGCAGCCAAACATGGCAGGATATAAATAAATCCCACACATCTGCCCAAATCAGTCATTTCCTGTCTGCAAACAGACAGCCACTAATGGACAGAGTTAATGTAGCCAGCTATTCTTGATGTGTCTGCGTAGGAGTCAGTGATGACCTGTCCTCTTCTTACAGTCTTCTAGGCTCTTCCTGTCGAACTCTCTAGCCTCCAGACATCCTGGCACAAACTGTCCTAGCCTGCCATTGACTGCCACAAACTGACATAGTCTGACCTTAGAGCTAATAATAACAGAAAGGCCATCACCCTTTTAAACTCTGCTAACTGCTGGTTAAGGAGCAGTGTTGTTGGCGAAACAATAGAACAGGAAAATAACACAAAAAAAATGACATTATCCCAGGTGACTGACACAATGTTGCATGACGCATCTGTATATGTGCAAAGGTGATTATAGTGTCTTGCATTTTTGGTTCAAACTTGTAAATAATCTGATTGTGATTCGCTGCAAGAATGCTAAAATGCTGAAAAACCCAAACCAAAAACATGCACTAAAGCTGGTCAGTCGCTCATATTTAGATATTCTCTTGTTGGAAAGATATTTGGCTTTAAATTTTTGTATTCAGGTATATCATGTCAGTTTGGACAAAAACAGAGATGGGTTAGGGTGATGATGCTACAGTACATTTGCAGGCAAACTGTATTAAATTTTATTTTATTTTATTTTATTTTTTTTACACACAGCTGCCTGTAATGTCCTTTGAGCGCAAACATTGGTTTCCTACTGCAGAAGTGTGTCTACACTTTTCAGTGAGTGTCAGAGAGGAGAGCAGCTGGACCCATGAACGAGCTGTCTGCAAATACGTTGTGTTGTGATTACGGTCTGTTACCCAGACAGAGGTTGTCTACTGTGTGATTAAAAAAAAAAACAAGAAAGAAATTCCGACACTTCTAACTTTCTCTCTAAATGATTATTTTATATGGAAATAGTATAGCCGAAATCAGTGCACACCTGCTGTCGTTGTGTGCCCTAGGCTCCCATAGGCTTTACAGATCCTTCCAAAGAGCTTCAGCTCATTGTTTACACTACCTGCTCAGCAACAAACAGCACAGTTAGTGACTGGCTGTTTAACAGAGTGAGCCATTTAGTACACAGACATGTCCCTCCGGTGTAGGTAGACATCCAAGCCTACAGACTTAAATTCATCAGTTGGGCAGCAGCGCAGCTCTAAAAGCCCATACTGTTCGACAGCAGCTAGATGTGTTAAACACAGTCATTTGCTATCAAGTCAAATATGCAAATGCTGTATTCACAGCTTGATTCTACTTCCAAAGCGCCCAATAAAATCTGATAATGCAAGTGGGGAAATTCTTATTATTTATCAGTAAACACAATTTTTTCCTGATTTTGCTTACTAGCTACTCTTCATTCCAGATTCCACATTATTTATCCTATAAGTTTGATCTCTCATTTATCTGCATTTTGATTTTTTTTTTACTTGCTTAAATAATTTTTGCTAATCCATCCATGGAAGATATGGTCCAATGTATAAAAAAATGATGCAGTGTCTGTTTTTTTAGTTTTACTACAAAAAAAACACTCAAAGCAGAAGCTTTTTTGTTTGTTTTTTCCTTTTTGAGGATTGGGGGCTCTGAATGCTGTAAAATGCCATTAATCTGAGGAAATTTTATTGAAGATATGACTGCTGGGACCAAGAGTTTGGGACATTACCTGAAAATCACAGGTGAAATCCTACAGTTCATCTAATCTTGACTTTAATACTTTTGGCATCATATCAGAAATTAATGTTATATAACTTAACTCTATCATGGAAATATAATGGCACAATTTTTGTTATCCTGAGTGCAAGACTTTATGTCTAATTAAATCTAATGAAAACTTTTTTTGAGTTAAATATTATAGATTGGATGTTACACATCACTCATTTATTACATATTGGTTATGAGGCTTTTTTAAAGTCTTATTCACAGGTCCACTCAACAAATCAGCCCTTACATGTCACTAATTAGTTCTGTAATAACACATACCTGTGTCATTGTGCACACCATAGTAAACAGTCTATCATATCGTCCACTTTAAATGGAAATAACAGCAGCAATTTTTTGATTATGAACTAATCGTCCAGAATGGATATTAACAGGTGGAGTTAATCTCTGAGGTAACAGAAGCTGTGGAAGGATAACGGCTAAAGGGACCAACATAATCATATGGTGGGAAAGTCGGTCCACCGCTAACCTCTCTGACAACTGCCATCTTAGCACCCTCTGCTTTTTGGAGCATCACACTCCTACAGAGGGATCAGCTGTCAGCACTCCTGCTACTGGCAGGATGTGAGGACTCTTAAAAGTAATCTCTCTCTCTCCCCTGACGCCCGTCAAACAAATAACAACCACTGTCAGAAGTATGAGATAGTTTTCCTATCAGACAGCACTGACCAGAGCTCTTCTGCAACATCCTGCAACCGAGACGATAAAGCTGTTCTGTTAATCACACACACAGCCAAGCAGTCATTGCACCAGTTGCCAGTTTGCAAAGTAGAATTGGTTTGCTTACATTCTGGCTTGGAGGATAGTTTTTACTGAAAAACACCCTTAATGTTTTGAAAAAAGCTTAATACCAACTGCAGGTTGGTATGTATATCTTTAGGTCCATTTTTTTTTAACATATATTAGGATTTCTATTTTGTCCTTAAAGGTAATGAAAGAAAAACTGTATATGTGAAAGAAAATAGTTGTTATTCAAGGAGGCATTTTATGCTTTAGGACTATGGTAGGATTGATGGTTGAAATAACTTCAACTGAAGAAGAATATTTCAAAAGCTGTGCTACAGCTCACATTAACAAGTCCCTACTCAATCAGATTTGAATGCCATTAATATAAAAAGTAATAAAAATCAATTCATATTAGCGCTAATGGATTTTTTTAAAGGTGTTTTTTCATTCTAAGGAGAAACTCAAGAGAGCACTTCTGATCTATATTGCTGTACACTGAAAGGACTCAAGGCCTTAATTAATAACAGAGTACAGGATACATAATAAAAGTGTATGTGCACATACAGATAAGCCTGATAATTAAATTACAAAAAAATCAAAAAACATGCGCACACCTGCATGCAGTGTTCTTTGCATAAATCACTGGTAGTGTAACACTACCAGCAAAATAGCTGCTTCCCTTGTTGACTATGGTCAGTGAAAATTAGATTGTAAACAGTTGTAAGCCAACTGGCTAGAAACCAACTAGGACACCAATAAGCTTACGAGACACACTTTGAGTCAGTGCTACTGACTTAAAAAGAAAACAGTACCCTAGTACCCATTATTGATATTTAACTTACTGATTAACACTTTAAAACATCTTTCAGTTCTCCCAATCACAATTAATTACTTCCTGGAAATGTGTGCACATGGATCAGCCTCATATCAGGCCCTCTATGCGCCCACATTCAGCCATAAAGAATCAATCTCATGAAGTAGTAGTTCTCCAGCAACATCAGTGCATCCATTATGAAGCATTACCACAAGCATCACTGCCGTATTTACAGCCACAGCAATCTGGTTGATTGATTGCCAAATGATGGCAACTTGCCAAAATGATGGCAACAATCCATTTTCAAATGATTTGGAAACTAAAGACGGAAGTTCAAATGAAGGTGAGTTTATAGGTGAGTTTTGTTATAGATCAGGAGTCATAATAAAGATATGGAGTGTAATGATGTGACCCAGCTGTTGCTGGCGTTGATTCCACATTTTAAACTAAACAATTAAATCCATTGTACTTGGTGATATGTGCATAGCATTAGAAGGGAAAAAGAAATAGTGCTCCACAACTATCAGCTACTCTACCAGCTTTGCACATCTAGAGACTGAAATTCTTGCCCATTCTTCTTTGCAAAACAGCTCCAGCTCAGTCAGATTAGATGGACAGCGTTTGTGAACAGCAGTTTTCAGATCTTGCCACAGATTCTCGATTGGATTTAGATCTGGACTTTGACTGGGCCATTCTAACACATGGATATGTTTTGTTTTAAACCATTCCATTGTTGCCCTGGCTTTATGTTTAGGGTCGTTGTCCTGCTGGAAGGTGAACCTCCGCCCCAGTCTCAAGTCTTTTGCAGACTCCAAGAGGTTTTCTTCCAAGATTGCCCTGTATTTGGCTCCATCCATCTTCCCATCAACTCTACCAGCTTCCCTGTCCCTGCTGAAGAGAAGCACCCCCAGAGCATGATGCTGCCACCACCACATTTGACAGTGGGGATGGTGTGTTCAGAGTGATGTGCAGTGTTAGTTTTCCGCCACACATAGCGTTTTGCATTTTAGCCAAAAAGTTCCATTTTGGTCTCATCTGACCAGAGCACCTTCTTCCACATATATGCTGTGTCCCCCACATGGCTTGTGGCAAACTGCAAACGGGACTTCTTATGGTTTTCTGTTAACAATGGCTTTCTTCTTGCCACTCTTCCATAAAGGCCAACTTTGTGCAGTGCACGACTGATAGTTGTCCTATGGACAGATTCCCCCACCTGAGCTGTAGATCTCTGCAGCTCGTCCAGAGTCACCATGGGCCTCTTGGCTGCATTTCTGATCAGCGCTCTCCTAGTTCGGCCTGTGAGTTTAGGTGGACGGCCTTGTCTTGGTAGGTTTACAGTTGTGCCATACTCCTTCCATTTCTGAATGATCGCTTGAACAGTGCTCGGTGGGATGTTCAAGGTTTGGGAAATCTTTTTGTAGCCTAAGCCTGCTTTAAATTTCTCAAGAACTTTATCCCTGACCTGTGTGGTGTGTTCTTTGGACTTCATGGTGTTGTTGCTCCCAATATTCTGTTAGACAACCTCTGAGGCCGTCACAGAGCAGCTGTATTTGTACTGACATTAGATTACACACAGGTGCACTCTATTTAGTCATTAGCACTCATCAGGCAATGTCTATGGGCAACTGACTGCACTCAGACCAAAGGGGGCTGAATAATTACACACACCCCACTTTGCAGTTATTTATTTGTAAAAAATGTTTGGAATCATGTATGATTTTCGTTCCACTTCTCACGTGCACGCCACTTTGTATTGGCCTTTCACGTGGAATTCCAAAAAAATTTATTCATGTTTGTGGCTGTAATGTGACAAAATGTGGAAAAGTTCAAGGGGGCCGAATACTTTTGCAAGCCACTGTAGCAAGGAGACTGATTTTAGATTTGACTTCTTCAGTTGCTTCAGGAGGGGAAGCAGTTAAAGCTCACTAACCCAAGCAAAAACATTAATATTTTTGATAAAATTTGATTAATAAGTAACTTGAACTGAAATTAAATGTGTGACTTGAGGCATTGTGATAAGTCTGGCTTCATTTCACCATCTCACTGTGTGCACCACTTGATATCTGTCAGAGTTTCAGTAACACGCACATTCTCAGTTTGAATTTGCTTTCATAAATCCAAACTTTTATATGGGAAGTGAAATAAGCCTTATTAAGGCCCCGTGTTATATTTATGTGGTTACAAATGAACCCTCTAGTGCATTAGTTTGAATCAAATCCTTTGTGAGAAGGTGTGTTTTTTCTATCTGTATTTGACTTACCCTTTCTCTACTTTTTGTAACAGCATCCAGACTGAGTGAATTGGTCCTTTTCAAGCACAGCTCACAGATTATTCCCAAAGAAAACAATCTCAAAGGATGCTGGGGCCTCTAGTGAGAGATGGACAACTTTCTAATTCACAGTTCCCAATGATTTGAAGAAAAGTACCTAAGTATGTTGTCCCCAGAGATCCGTCGTGTGTACACCAATGTGCACACAATATGTGTTTGAACACAAAACCTTTGTGAGCACTTTTCCACTAATCTCAGCATTCAAGGACGTGTTGGATCGCTGTTATTGGTGCACTTAAAGTTCCTCCCAGACAGCAGCACATCTAGCACTCAGCAGGGTGTCAGTACTTCACACATTTGTGAAGAAGCAAACACTGTGTGAAGGAGGTGACAGTGAGGCAGATGAACTAATGTAACGTGCAGAACATCAGCCTCTCTTCACAGACACAGCACAGCCTACTTTGCCACATGTGGCCACACGAAACACCCTTTAACTATAACCAAAAGGTCAGCTTCGCACATATTAGCCTGTCAACATTCCCCCAGGTGACTGCTGGACATGATATTACGAGCAGGCCAACTTGCCCTGAGGTGTGCATTTGAGCCAATTTCCCCTCAGGCTCAATGAGTCTAAAAGGGCTTCCTCAGAGGGATGGCATAGCTGACATTCAAAACCAATCCTCTGACCATCTGAACTTGAGACAGAACAGCTGAGTGATGATGAAGTGTAGCTGTAAAGCATATTAAGTGTGAGTGAGGTCTGGAAATGCAATTTCTCTATGGAGCAGTTAAACAAACATAGCAAATATAGAATATCCATTTGGATAGGTATTTAGATCACAGAGGGAAATCCAATTCCAACTTTTCTGAGGCCTCTGGCTCTGATGAAGATTCCTGCCAATTCTTTTCTTTTATTCATTAAACTGCTAAACCTAATATGACAGAAATTTTTGTAATATGGTGCTCAGTGTGATCCAGGAAATAGTAAACTTTTTAACACCTGAAACTTATTTTCATAAAAACACATTCAACTTTGACCAGTCAGAGGCCACAGATTGCTCAAACCACAGCCATAAAACATGGTGAAATGAGATCCGGGAATGGTCTCAATTCAGGGTGCCAAATTTCCTTATCATATCTTTTAACCACAGTTCAAGAGATAGCGACAGACTTCTGTGACAGACATTAGAGAAAAAAAGGTGTTGGGATGCCAATAAGATGTGGTTTTCTACCCACTATGCTCACTCAAACCCCCTTCCACACAGAGAGATAAAGAAGCGGAGGGAACTATATTGCATCCTGGCTCACCCTGACATGACACAGTGCCATGCCATCCACATGCAAGCCAGGAGCTGTGGGAAAGGATGTAGGGCACAAAATCAATTTCCTTTGTATCCTCACCAGGACCGGCTGCTCCCCTGGACAAAATAAAATTTAATCCTGCCACGACTCTTCAATTAAAGAAGTCTCTAAAATAGTATATTAACTCTCTGTGACTTCTCCCTGTCCCTTTCAAAAAGAGATTTACCACGGAAATGACTTCTTGACAATAAAAGAAATCATTTGGGGGGAAAAAAGAGCCCATTTCAGTCTTTCTTCTACTTTCTTCTGCTGCCAGTAGGTGAGCTTTTTGACAGAGACAGGCAGACTTTGTAAGAAGAAATTCATTACTCATTATTATTGTTATTATTATTATCAATTTGTGTGTTGTTACAGACTTAATCTGATTTTAAAAAATGTCTTTAAGGATGTTTTTTGCCGGTCAGGTGGATTTTAAAACACTAGTCTGCAACTGAACAAGCGCAGAAAAAGGCATAATTAAATAGCCACAGGCAAAGTGTGTAAAATAAGAGAGTCTGGCACTTCAATAAACTGTATGAGGGGGAAATGAGACCAATTTATCTTCTAAACTGTCTCCTTTTTTTTTTTTTTTTTTTTTTTTTTTTTTTAATGCTTTACTGTTTTATTTTGAAAATGTAATTATAAATGAAATGTAAAAACTACATGGTAAATGGGGAAAAAAACTAATTTAAATAAAATCCTGCCACTCTTTTCTTTAATTTATTTATTTATTTTTTTTTAAAGATAAACTGTCTCCTTCTGAGAAGCAAAACATATATTGTCGAGGGGAAGCAAATGCATGCTGTTAGCCTGGGAATGACAGCAGTGATGGAAAATGAAGCTGAGTGAGGAGAGGGGGAAGAGGTGGAAATGAAAACTTGTCAGCTGTGCATAAGCCCCTTTCGAAACCTCCTGAAGCTATAGATGACTTCTCCCAACCCCTGACCTATCTACAGAGACCCAACATGTGGCTGAGCTCTACGGGATGATGAGAGGAGGATGGCAGCTCGCGGGTGCCTTTTGCTGTCACACAACTTTTTGACAAGCTGGGATGGCAAATGTCCAGAAGTGAGAAAAGATGGGAGAGGTTGATGACTTGCAATATACCTGAAACACATAAGGAGAAAAGGCAGGGATATTTTATGCACTAAAATAAGATGGGTGTATGCAATCAGAAAAGAAAATAGCCAATATGTAACATGATGACTGGTGTGATTCCATATTCATAGAAAAAGTGCCGCTTTAAATAAAGGTGATGTCCTCACACCTGACAAACGATATATTTTGTACCTTAGGCTGCTGTGGAGCTTCACTCTCACACTCTTTTCACTTTCTGTTTTTACACCACTACTGTATTTAATCATTAGCAATAATTAAACTTATGCCTCATCTCTTTTCCTCATCCTTAAGTGGTCATTGGAGCTGGACGCTCCTCCGTTAGTCTGGTTCTTCTGGAGGTTTCTTCATGTTGAAAGGGAGTTTTTCCTTCTCACCAAGTGATTTGTCATATGGGATTGTTGGGGTTTCTTTCTAATACTCCAGGGTATTTACCTTGATGAAATGAATTGAAAGAAACAAGGCAGAAATTTAGAAAAAGGATATCCACTCTTGACTGGAGCTGGATTCACAGTCCCACATTTGCGTATCTATGTAGAAAGACGGGTAAACAGTCAACACAAAGTACAGAGACAGATTTGTATGCAGTCCTCCAAAAAGCCAACAGCCTGAGGCAATGACACTATGCAGTTGAGTACTGATTGCCTTCGAAATTCAGAGGATTCACAACGGCATTCACCACAAAGGAAAAAGCACAAAAACAAAACAAAAACAACCTAGAGAAGATTGAAAATCAATATGTTGATTGTATAGAGAAGTGCATCTTGAATATAGAACGTGTCAGAGAATCGTTACACATGCATTAACTATGTGGTCCAATATGTGTGAAATTAATCTACCTATTGCTGTACATGTACAGCAGGCTCATGTTTACATATTAAAAGTGTAAATGTCAGAAGTTCTAACAACCTCAGCATTTCACGCGCTGCCTGCTGCTGTCAGGTATGATATTGTGTATTTTCACTGTTCACACATGTGAACCTCTGAGGCCCAGAGTGAATGCGTAATCTTCTTCTTGACCTTACAAACACCCACAACTGTTTGAACAGCCCCACCTCTCAGCCCCTGGTAAATGTTGGCATTAGCATTTTGGCATTTCAACTGTGTGCGCTTTTTGCATGTGTGATTTGAGCCTTGCTTCAGCTCAAGTGTGCAGCCAAACTCTGCATTACTGTAGAACCATGGGACATTTTTCGCAGTTTTATCTCTTCACACCCACCGTCATGAATTCAGAAGAGCTGTGTCCTTAACAGGAAGAGGGAAGCAAGAGGGCAGAAATCTTAGATGTCAAGAACATCCTTAGTAGGTATTCTCTACATGCTCCCTACCCTTTTCAGGGGGTCAAAAGCTCACTTTTCACTGATCTCATTACAGTCAGTGGCATTTCATTAGCCAGGATCTATCATAAAGCACCATTATCTCGCCATCTGATGGAGTCTGCTCTTCATAGCCTCCCAGGCCTGCTATAAATGATAGTTAATCTAATCCTGGAGCTCAGTGACTCCAAAGTGAGAAGAGGGGAGGTAAAAGGGAAAGATAGAAGAATTGAAAATAAAACGAGAATTTTTAAACTGCAAAAATGAAAGATGAAACCAGGCTTATATGTCATCTTTATTCTAGTCTTAACTGCTATATGGTGCCTGCAGATATCAAACTTCGAATAACTTACAGGCATCTACTGATTCAAAATAGATTTTGTTATGTTGAATCAACATATTAAGCACAAGCTGTGTGTTATTTATTGCACAGTGTACTCTTTATGATAAATGTGAGACTTGCTGGTGTATTCTCACTCCAGCCTCAGCAGCCCTCACTAGGCATACCTGTGTTTGACCTATGAATCCTGCTCTCTATAGGGGAGGCATGTGAACAGTCAGGTTACCAGCTGTAATTGCCTCAATTCAGCTGAGCCATAGAATGATGTTACATATATGTGGTGACCCAAGGTTCTTCATTTATGGGTCCTTGAAATAATGAAGGCTTGATGTGTCATTATCATCACAGCTGTATGCGGTCAGCATGCTGGCATTGCTTCATGCTTTCAAATTATAGGTTGAAAAAAACTTTAAAGAAAAAAACAAAACAGGAAATACAAGGATCTCTCTCATTTTTTGCAAATACGTACAGGGAGTACAGAATTATTAGGCAAGTTGTATTTTTGAGGAATAATTTTATTATTGAACAACAACCATGTTCTCAATGAACCCAAAAAACTCATTAATATCAAAGCTGAATGTTTTTGGAAGAAGTTTTTAGTTTGTTTTTAGTTTTAGCTATTTTAGGGGGATATCTGTGTGTGCAGGTGACTATTACTGTGCATAATTATTAGGCAACTTAACAAAAAACAAATATATACCCATTTCAATATAACATCTCCACATTCACAAATATACATTTCTGACATTCAAAAACAAAACAAAAACAAATCAGTGACCAATATAGCCACCTTTCTTTGCAAGGACACTCAAAAGCCTGCCATCCATGGATTCTGTCAGTGTTTTGATCTGTTCACCATCAACATTGCGTGCAGCAGCAACCACAGCCTCCCAGACACTGTTCAGAGAGGTGTACTGTTTTCCCTCCTTGTAAATCTCACATTTGATGATGGACCACAGGTTCTCAATGGAGTTCAGATCAGGTGAACAAGGTGGCCATGTCATTAGTTTTTCTTCTTTTATACCCTTTCTTACCAGCCACGCTGTGGAGTACTTGGACGCGTGTGATGGAGCATTGTCCTGCATGAAAATCATGTTTTTCTTGAAGGATGCAGACTTCTTCATGTACCACTGCTTGAAGAAGGTGTCTTCCAGAAACTGGCAGTAGGACTGGGAGTTGAGCTTGACTCCATCCTCAACCCGAAAAGGCCCCACAAGCTCATCTTTGATGATACCAGCCCAAACCAGTACTCCACCTTGCTGGCGTCTGAGTCGGACTGGAGCTCTCTGCCCTTTACCAATCCAGCCACGGGCCCATCCATCTGGCCCATCAAGACTCACTCTCATTTCATCAGTCCATAAAACCTTAGAAAAACCAGTCTTGAGATATTTCTTGGCCCAGTCTTGACGTTTCAGCTTGTGTGTCTTGTTCAGTGGTGGTCGTCTTTCAGCCTTTCTTACCTTGGCCATGTCTCTGAGTATTGCACACCTTGTGCTTTTGGGCACTCCAGTGATGTTGCAGCTCTGAAATATGGCCAAACTGGTGGCAAGTGGCATCTTGGCAGCTGCACGCTTGACTTTTCTCAGTTCATGGGCAGTTATTTTGCGCCTTGGTTTTTCCACACGCTTCTTGCGACCCTGTTGACTATTTTGAATGAAACGCTTGATTGTTCGATGATCACGCTTCAGAAGCTTTGCAATTTTGAGACTGCTGCATCCCTCTGCAAGATACAGTGGGGCAAAAAAGTATTTAGTCAGCCACCGATTGTGCAAGTTCCCCCACCTAAAATGATGACAGAGGTCAGTAATTTGCACCAGAGGTACACTTCAACTGTGAGAGACAGAATGTGAAAGAAAAATCCATGAATCCACATGGTAGGATTTGTAAAGAATTTATTCGTAAATCAGGGTGGAAAATAAGTATTTGGTCAATAACAAAAATACAACTCAATACTTTGTAACATAACCTTTGTTGGCAATAACAGAGGTCAAACGTTTACTATAGGTCTTTACCAGGTTTGCACACACAGTAGCTGGTATTTTGGCCCATTCCTCCATGCAGATCTTCTCGAGAGCAGTGATGTTTTGGGGCTGTCGCCGAGCAACACGGACTTTCAACTCCCGCCACAGATTTTCTATGGGGTTGAGGTCTGGAGACTGGCTAGGCCACTCCAGGACTTTCAAATGCTTCTTACGGAGCCACTCCTTTGTTGCCCGGGCGGTGTGTTTTGGATCATTGTCATGTTGGAAGACCCAGCCTCGTTTCATCTTCAAAGTTTTCACTGATGGAAGGAGGTTTTGGCTCAAAATCTCACGATACATGGCCCCATTCATTCTGTCCTTAACACGGATCAGTCGTCCTGTCCCCTTGGCAGAAAAACAGCCCCATAGCATGATGTTTCCACCCCCATGCTTCACAGTAGGTATGGTGTTCTTGGGATGCAACTCAGTATTCTTCTTCCTCCAAACACGACGAGTTGAGTTTATACCAAAAAGTTCTACTTTGGTTTCATCTGACCACATGACATTCTCCCAATCCTCTGCTGTATCATCCATGTGCTCTCTGGCAAACTTCAGACGGGCCTGGACATGCACTGGCTTCAGCAGCGGAACACGTCTGGCACTGCGGGATTTGATTCCCTGCCGTTGTAGTGTGTTACTGATGGTGACCTTTGTTACTTTGGTCCCAGCTCTCTGCAGGTCATTCACCAGGTCCCCCCGTGTGGTTCTGGGATCTTTGCTCACCGTTCTCATGATCATTTTGACCCCACGGGATGAGATCTTGCGTGGAGCCCCAGATCGAGGGAGATTATCAGTGGTCTCGTATGTCTTCCATTTTCTGATGATTGCTCCCACAGTTGATTTTTTCACACCAAGCTGCTTGCCTATTGTAGATTCACTCTTCCCAGTCTGGTGCAGGTCTACAATACTTTTCCTGGTGTCCTTCGAAAGCTCTTTGGTCTTGGCCATGGCGGAGTTTGGAGTCTGACTGTTTGAGGCTGTGGACAGGTGTCTTTTATACAGATGATGAGTTCAAACAGGTGCCATTCATACAGGTAACGAGTGGGGGACAGAAAAGCTTCTTACAGAAGACGTTACAGGTCTGTGAGAGCCAGAGATTTTCCTTGTTTGAGGTGACCAAATACTTATTTTCCACCCTAATTTACGAATAAATTCTTTACAAATCCTACCATGTGAATTCATGGATTTTTTTTTCACATTCTGTCTCTCACAGTTGAAGTGTACCTCTGGTGCAAATTACTGACCTCTGTCATCATTTTAAGTGGGGGAACTTGCACAATCGGTGGCTGACTAAATACTTTTTTGCCCCACTGTATCTCACTATTTTTGACTTTTCTGAGCCTGTCAAGTCCTTCTTTTGACCCATTTTGCCAAAGGAAAGGACGTTGCCTAATAATTATGCACACATGATATAGGGTGTTGATGTCATTAGACCACACCCCTTCTCATTACAGAGATGCACATCACCTAATATGCTTAATTGGTAGTAGGCTTTCGAGCCTATACAGCTTGGAGTAAGACAACATGCATGAAGAGGATGATGTGGACAAAATACTCATTTGCCTAATAATTCTGCACTCCCTGTATTCATGAGCCACTCATAAAATCCTGCCAAACATGGCATTGCTGGTTGTCGTATATTCTCTCACAGGCGGGCAAAAGTGGCTCTCAGCTGCTGGCTGTCAGACCAGTGACAGCCAATCTGTGGAAGCTTTTGAAGTGCAAAGCACCAGAGCTCCATTATGTGAAATCCTGTCGAAAATTTGCTGTTGATATGAGCACCGCCTCGCATTAACAGTTAAACACTGGCTAAATTAGAGCAGGAAAAAAAATCATGAGGACTTTACAGTAAATGAATTGATAAACAAGGAGTTCTTTAATGAAAACTATACAGAGCCTCCAATAAAATCCAATTATAAACCCACAATCGCTGTCTTAAAATTTGAACCTGAAAACCTTTGCTTCAATTCAGTCAATTCAAAGCAAAAAGGCCAGTTTATTCCATGGCATCATATAACTTTAACATCAGCTTTACTATGTATATTTTTTCCCCCATATTTGGACATCATCGGCTAACTTGGTTGTCATTTTGACAGTATTTTCATTCGACAAATCAGTTAGTAAGACAACCAAAGCACAGTGCTGATCAGGCCCAGGTCACACAGCCGTGGGACAAGTGAGAAACCCCCTGGCAAACATCAGTAGCTAGGGATGATTGATTGAAATCAGCTGTCAAAAGGATGCTTTAAAAAACAAAAAAAACAACCTGTGATTGCTTTGGTCGCTAGCACCTGCCACAGTTGGCTGTATAAACTATGTCAACGTGTCTGCAAACACTAACTAGCCTCTGAGCTTTAATGAAACTTTTAAAAAGTGAAATTCACTTTTGCTCCAAATTTAAGCTTAAATTTCAAAACTTACATTTAACTACTGATTTTATCTACTGTTCTGATTTTATCTGTTTTGATTTTATATACTGTTGTTTGTTTGTTAATTAGTTAGTTAGTTTATTTGCTTGTTTTATTCAATTTTAAATCATGCTTTTTATTTGTTCTTGTTTCTAATGTCTCTGTAAAGCACTTTGAATCACCTTGTTGTTGAATTGTGCTATACAAATAAACTTGCCTTGCCTTGCCTTTTCCAGGGAGACACACAAAGTTGCAAAACTTCCGGTGGCAAAAAAGTTAATAGCTAAAAAGATTAGCTTTTAAAATGACATAAAACCACACAGAGATAATCAAACATGGGTGGGATTGAATGAGAATCTCTGTGTTCATATTAGAGTAACAGGAGAAGCAGAAGGGAAAAGCTCTTTGCGCATCTCTGTGTTTAATACAATAGATAATGAGCACTTAATAGGATTTTACAAGCAGTACGTGGATACCCATAATTCCCAAGATCCTTCTGCCCAATCAGAGTAAATACAGTTAACCATCAGCAAGTCAGTTGTTTCACGATCTCCTTCCACCCACTCACCAGCACAATTTCTGGTTTAATAGGAGACCCTGATATTAATCCCTCAGCAAAATTAGCTTCATCTAGAGTATCAAGAAAAGAACACAATGTGATTTACAGAGCCAACTTGGCTTGTATGAAAAAGCCCTGTTGAATTCCTTTTTACTTATTTTTCTAATCTCATTTGCCTCCATGAAAATATCTTTTGATTTTTTTTATTAATTGTTTCCTAGTTGTGTACGTACACATTGCTTTTTGTATCGTAATACCAACCTGTACCGAGAACTTATGTGACAAGAACATTTTTAGGAAACTGATTGGTTAAACTGGCAATGAGAGGAATCAGAAACACACACAATGTACTCTTGGTTTTCCAGTTTGCTTTTATTTTAACAAAACGATTTAAGAGAGCATTAATTAAATAGATGTGACTTTCTCTAGACAGAGTCCTGATTAGTTTGTTTATTTAATCTCCAACTTCCTATTGGCTGATACCAATCAGAAACTGTATAATGTTTTTCTTTGAATAATTATCATTATTTCTCTACTTTTCTTATATAGATCTGATTTCAGTATTTGCAACAAATCCCAACTACAGGGTAAGAAGCACTTTGTTTTGACCCAAAGTTTGATATGTCTATTCCTCTGTGCCACAGAGCTCCACTGCTGTTTAAACACATCAGTGAGCTGCACCGTTGCACTCTCGGCCGATGTGTTCCTTCATTATAACGAACAAACGCACCGTACATTATTGTGCTGGACTAAGAAAGTATTAGTCAGGAGTAGTCAGGAGTATTAGTCAGAAAACAGTCCCAAGCTAAACACTTCCAATTTTATTTAAAGAATAGATCCTATAGCTGAACCTACAGCTTTAGCAAAATAGTAAAACAAGCATCACTACGCACTTTACTATAGAATGCCATTTAATTATCTGTGAATGAAAGAATTAATCAATGTAATTATTAAACTAAAGAAGTATGCTATGGAAAGCATGCTAGATAAATAAATAAATTAATAAATGTAATTATGAACAGCTATTCTAATGGCCCAAAATCTTTTATTTGTTTCCATGCATATATTTGTCTGGTTACAAATTTCCCTTGGGAGCATTTTTTTAAGGAAATGCTGGGTGCCACTCTTATTTTACAAAACATATAAAAAAAAAATATTATCAAGTACACCAACTGAAATTATCCACTCAGCACTTTTTGCTCTTGACTGAACCAACAAGTCAAAAAAGAAATGAAATAAAGCACAGATTTAACAGATGACAGCCACCCGACTCAGAGGGAGCAGTCTTCATGTTACAATGCTGCTGTGTTCCTAGATTTTATAAATACATTTAATAGGAATACTAAAAAAAAAAAACAAAAAACAAAACAAAAAAAACAAACACCTAGACTGTCAAACTCAAACACACACACACACACACATTCAAAGCTTCTTTCTTTGGGAACTGTCACTATAACTCTACTTAATGATGCAACTCCCACACACATATATACAGAGAATATTTTATGTTTGCAAAAACTGCATCATACTTCAAGTAGTCCAGAGTCTGCCACACCATTTAAAAACAAAAAAAATCAAATTTAGCGTGATGGCTCAAGGAGAGGAAACCTAACTGCTCAGAGTCTCAGTCAACAGTGTTCTTCAAAGGGACACAACCCGGTCTGACATAGAGAATAAAAACTCCTCTCTGAGACCTCATTCTCCTCAGCTACCTCTTGATTCCTGCACTTGTGAGTCAGCTTCCACTCTGTTTTGTACCTTCTCTCTGGTCTTGCATTCAGCAAACCCACACCACAGTGCTCTAGTTATCCCTGATTGGCAATTAGGGACTCCCGATACCTTCTCGCCTCACGCAAGACCAGAGAGAAGATGACAGACTTGATTTGGTGATTAGGTCTCATCCTTCAACCTGCACTTACAGATACAGCCAGGGCTGTTGTGTAACTAACCTCATCACTTCCATATTAGCATTCGCAGCTGAGGAGAACCACAGGTGAACCTAATGATGGAAAAGACTCTTCCCTAGAAGAACATGATTAGTTGAGGACTTGGGCGGCACTGTTACTTATCAGGAACATGATGAATAAAACATAAACCGTCAACCAATCGTAATGAGACACTGGAATATAGTTAACAAAAAACACATACATACACACAAACAAGAAGTGGAGCAAAAATTGGGAGAAAACCAGCAGGAGAGGCTCAGATTTTAATAAATGCGTGAGCAACAGACATGCTTGCTTGCTCGGTAAATATGCTTAAGCACCTATTGAGATGTAATTAAGCAAACAAAACCTATTTAAACAGAAATTTTGATGTTGCAATTACATAAATATAAGACAACTTGATTTTTTTCAGTGAAGTATTTTCACTGAAATGTCTCCGGCTGTAATGTAGAGTACTTGAGGGCATGGGATCAATCAAATAAATTAGTCAATTCTAATTCAAGGCGTCACTGAGACAATGTTGTATTTTTCCAAATAAAGGGAATTGAAATACTTAACAGAAAAGTAAAAAGTTAACATTCTGGTGGCTTTTCTAATAAAATATCTGACAATTTCCTACATCACAGAAGTTCACGTGATGCAGTAAATCGTTTTTTAGTTCCCTGCACGAGATGAAATGCAAGTCGTTCAACAAAAGTCTGCAAATGAATGATCAGGACCCTACAATGTCTTGATAACATCAGTATTAGACAACAGAGAACACTGCAGAGCGCTTGCTATCTTGTGGTTCCTAGAAGTTTGAAGAGTGCATCATGACTTTTCAATTAAGCTGCTGCTGGATCAAGCTGCAGGGGGACCTCCCATGATGGTGTGTGCATCACCGTCATCTCCTCCACTCCCTGTGAATTTATATACCACTACTGCAGGTCATTAACTTTATGTATTTATGCTCTTCTACTTTGTGCTTTGTCCTCTCAATCTGTACCTTTCTGCAGGTATGTCTAGGTCATGGTGCTGCATATTCCTGATCTGCAGCTATTGATGTCACCTGCCAAGTGTTGTTATATTTTTGCTGTTTTGTCTATCTTTACTATAGAATGCCACTCCTCAAGCAGTAGCAGCAGACAGCGACCCTCCCTCAACCTGATTTAACTCTAGATTTCTTTGCATTAAATGTCTGTTATTTCTCCCACACTGTCACCAAGCGCTTTTTCATATGGGACCATTGGATTCTTTGGGTTTTTTCTTATTATACAGAACTGTCATAAATCATTAGTGCTAAATCTATATGCAGCATTGCCAACATATAATGAAGGAACAGCTATAATTTCTATAAGAGGAAAAATCTTTGACATGTGACCAAAGAAAAACAGTTTGTTTCTAGATTTTCAACTACAACATGTATTCTCCTTCTGCTATATACCTATAATAGCAGATTTCATACACTTCTTTCACCGCTAGCACAAACTCTATTGAGTGCCATACTAGCGTACAGCAGCAGTTATTCGTGGGCAGTGTAATTTATCACCGGATGTGTTGGTGGGCAGAATGGAAGAGACCCCGCTGATAAATAAAGGTGAAAGGAAACAACACAATGAAGATAAAAAGGGAACGCCACTGTGTCCTTGACCAGGAGGGAAGACTAATCTGTACTGCACCCAACTCATCTTCTCGGAAATTCATGGGAAATGTGGCCTGACGCTACATTGTGTGTTTTGTTTTTTCGTGAAATGCACAGTTTTGATCTCTGTAGTTTTGCCAGTCAAATTGTTTGGTTTCTTTTGTATTGTGTGTCTGGCCACTCAATAACACACACAATTCAAATATGTAATAAAGCTCATTCTGTTTTGCTACAGTGCCACATGGAGCTTGGCACTGCATATATAGCAGAATAGTGAAGATCCCTGAGGACAGAACAGCACAACTATCAAGCCAATGAGCCTAAAGTGCAATGTTTTCCAACCACTTCACTAAGTCTCACCATTGTTATCATGTCCAATTGTCCATAGACTTTGGTTTTATTTTTCTTCCAAGCTCAGCATCCGTAGCAATTCATTGCAAGGGTTTCATAGTATCCATCCACTAGCTCATATAAACGTATGCAGTTTTGCACAAAACATACAGATACAAACATACATAGAGACTCAGTTGGATTGTACAGTTAAACCATTTAAACAAGAAAGTATCAAAACCAATAATTACAATAATTTATTTCAAAGAAAAAACATTTCCCATTTACTCAGCTGGGATTTCTAAGGTGCAGTTTAGCAATTACAAATATAAAGCCTGAATAAAATGAGGCTGTTTTTGACTCAATCTCATCAGTCCTATAGGATTTACACTAACTGGTGGTCACCAAAATCTGACTGGCGGAGAACAGATATTCCAAAAAAAAAAAAAAAGAACAAGGATTTATACAACTTAAAGTCACATTCACCGATCTCTATATATTCTATTCTATGAAATCAGCACTTGTTTTAGGGATGGGTATTGATAAGATTTTCACGATTCAGATTCCATTTTCGATTCTGTTTTACGATTCGATTCTTTATCGATTCTCTTATCGATTCTTTTTAAAAAAGGAGAACACTAAGGTCGATTAGCTTAGAACTTTGTTTTATATCTTCTCTTTGAACAAGATATAAATTTAGGAGTAGCATGGCCTTACAAACCCAACAGTGAGATCTTAAGAGATCCAGCCTATGGCTCTCCACAGGGTCCCCGGGGAAAAAAAATTGTAAATGTAAAATAATAAAATAAATATTCTTCTGTAGCAATAACAAAGTTTAACATAAATTATTCCGTAGCAATTACACAAGAATATCCAGTAATGACCCTGCCTACGATTAAACACATTCACTTACCGAAAATCGGGGGCATCTACTGTGGCAAATGGGTGCAAGCCTTTTACCACAAACTTAGTCACTGCTCGGTGACATTCGTCTATCCTGGCCTGAAAGGAGACGCTACTGGTAGACTGCAGCAAGAACTGCCAGCATCTGAGCCAGACGCTGTCTCTCTCATCATGGTCACCTAAATGCACAGTAATGGCAGGTTTTGTAATAAGGCAGATCGCGCTAACATAATATGCACTGTTAGTTGATTATTTACCTGCCGCATTAACGGGAGAGGACGTACAAACGTTACCGCTGCTGCTGGGTTGAGATTCACGAGTCCGGAGCGGAATTAAAAACACGACATTCATTTAAGGTCATCGTGTGTTTTGTGAGCAAATGCTTTTGCATATTCGTAGTGTTTCCTCCCTTAAATGAAATATCTACTTTGCAAGTATTGCAAGTTGCCCTGTTGTCATCCGTTCTCGTAAAGTATAACCAAACTTTTTAGCGTTTGAGTCGCCATGTTTCCTGCCAGGTAAATGACGCTCCGCAACGTGGTGATGTCATTCGGGGCGACTGGAATCGATAAGGGAATCGTTTGCAAAAATGGTAAACAATTCCAAGGAATTGAAACAGTGGGAACCGGTTCTCAATAAGAACCGGTTTTCGATACCCATCCCTAACTTATTTTTGTTAAAAGTGCTCAGATTCCAGTTGACAAATTGTGAGCAATTTAGGATTCAGTATCTTACCCAAGAACACTTAAGGAAATGCACACTAGGAAAGCTGGAGATACAACTACTGACCTTCTAATTAGTAGATCATCCACTGTGCCTCCTGAGCCACAGCTACGTAATATTCTGGATGAGCAACAGAGCTGCAGAGCTTGACATTGTAAAAACAATTAATTAATAAAATGCCTAATATTGATGAGAACAGGCATGAACACGAACTGATCATTTGGCGTGTCAAGCAATTCTGAAAGCTGTCCTGCAGGCAGCACTGTTTATATTTATCCTACCATGTCATTACTCTTTCACCTTCAGTCTTGAAATGAACAGCAAAGTCCTGTTATGTATTCCCAAAAAAGATAACAGAGGCCTTGGGCCCTCCACAGATACAAATATGAGATGCCTGTGTGGAGGTTCCAGTGTGAGCTGCATGGGTGGATCATAACAAACCTGAAGAGGCCCCATTGTGTTCTTCAGACCTTAGAAAACAAAAGGATCTACGCTAAACAGAAAAAAAAGAAATGTGTTTTTTGAGGATTTCATGTCATATCACAAGTTGATTCTTATATCTGTAAGTGTGGTTATCAGAGAAGGTCACATGAATGCATCTGGGAGTGGAGTGTCCTCAATAATGTTTTATAGTTGCATATTAATTCTGACAGCTATAAAAACTGTTCATCGCATTTCTTTCTTCGGGATTGAAGAATCAATTTCACCAGTATAACATAATAAAGCCCAATACAAACAAAATGAGAAACTATAAACCAAAATCCAGTTATAATAAACCGGAATTATGCTTGATTGTGAGTCTGTGCAGTCACACTGTCTCGATCACAGCAGCACTGAGTCGAATGATCAGCCTGTCACAGACAGGGAGAGAGAAGACAGAGCAAGAGAGGTGAGTAATAAGAAGTTGCATCGAAACGCAGCCAATGTGTAGCAGAGATGAAAAATGATGTCGAGATTGAAATTGAAATAGGTGGGAGTGTGTGAAAGACATGGATACAGACAGAAGGTGAGAATGAATCGGAGCCAGGCGGAGGGCACCAAGAGATAAGATCCCTCGAATAGACAGGCGGATGTGTGAACAGGCACTGGACAGATGATTAGCAGATGTCACCATGTGGACTCCGCCAGGCGGTGACATCCTATCTGAAAGCATCAATTCAAACACCTGTCAAGAAGTCTATAGGGAGGAGGTCATCTGTGCAGTCCTGCTAAGATTTTTAATTTTTAGAAAACACACATTGGTGGTGTTTTCTAAAAATTTGCAAGGGATTTTTGCAGGGTGTTTCTCACTCAGTAAGCCCCATCTAAACTCTTCATATAGGCCTAGTTTGAAGTAGTTGTTCATTTCCTTGCGAGTTACAACATTCAGACATCCGACATCAACCTATTGGTGGTGCTGTTTGTGTTTTGGTTAATGTTGAATGAGTTATTTTGTTTGTAAGTAAAGACTTGTGTGGACTTCCCCTTTGTCACCTACTTAAGCCAGTTCCTGACAGGAGGTACTGAATAGAAGCCAGGGATGGCAGAATGTAACTCTTGGCACCATTTGCTATAAATATAATGCACTGTGACTGAAAAGCTCACCTGTTTAGGAAATTCAATGCCAGGTTGACCACTTGTCTGTATTTGGTCAGCCTTTCATCGGCTGCACTGAATGCTTCTTCAACCTGGTTGATGAATTTAGATTCTTGCTCCTATGACAACAGAAACTGAGTGCGCAGCACAAACATCTTCACACAGGTCTTTGTTTGATGCTAAGTTTATTTGCAAATCCTCAAGCTAATCAACTTTTGTTATTACAGGACATCTGGGGGGGGGGGGGGGGTTGCAACATCACTTTGCATTTGTCATCAATAATTTGTGTCAATTAGACCTGTGCTTTTCCACTGACTGAAATACTATGACCACACAGCAAAAAGACATAATTAAAAACACAACTTTTTAATTTTTTTTTGTCCTTTTTTGGAACTTCAAATATAATTATGGCACTGAAAGAAACATTACTAGTCAATCACAAAATGTTATATGTTTATATGTATGTTATATGTATGTGTTATATGTTTCCCCAAAGTCAGCATGAATCAAGAGCGTGACCAGAATGCATAATGTCTGCATAAACTCAAACAGGCCATTTGCTAAATCCACACAAGCTCAAGGATGTTTTAATAACCCTTTATGGATGAAAGCTGCTTCCAAATGTGCAGGACACAGTAATTATTATATCAGCACTGCAAGGCGGGGAAATATAAAGGGACAGAGGTTGGAACATTACCCAGAAGTTATTTACATCTTGACTGAGAGTGCTATTAACGAGCCTCTGCAAGAACACACAAACAAACATAAATAACACTTATGCAAATTTACATGCAAGACGAAACTTCGTGTTTCAAAATTTCCATTTCAGGTGCGTCATTTTTCATTTACCTGGCATAACGAGAATGAAAGATTACTCTTTTTGAAATAGTGATTGACTATTGATATTTAAATCACTATTACTCCGTGGTGCATGGCTGGTCTGCTTTCATGTACAGTTGACTGGTTAGCATGGGAATATGGCTTGACTAATGCAATTATTGTGTTGTGTACTGCAACAGATTGTAATCTAGTAAGTGGTTAAACACAAGGCCAGGCCTGATATGTGATTGCTGGAGAGCAATTACAAACCGATGAACTGGACAGCCTCGCTGACGCAGACAATAGAAAATAGCGTTGATAAAGAATAGCGTTGCTCCTTTACTTGTCTGAGAGCTCCTTGTTCAAATCAGCAATTTAAATGTCCTAATCATACATCAAGGGGTTATTGAAGCCCTTGATAATCAAGCAGAGACGTCTTTAAAATAAAATAAAAAAAACAAAGTGTTTATATTTTACTTTGAGCCACTTCAGTGGAAGATGCTTTGCATAAACGGTTTTTAAGACATAAAATCTCAATATCCAAGACCCAAGAAGTCCGGCTAAGGGGTAACGCTTAATTTCGTTGTTTTCATTCAAATTCTGTTGTTTTCATTCTAATTCCGTTCTTTTCATTGAAATTCCGTTGTTTGTTTTCAAATTCCGTTATTTTCAATCGAATTCCGTTGTTTTCGTTCAAATTCTGTTCTTTTAATTCAAATTCTTTTGTTTTCATTCAAATTCTATTGTTTGTTTTAGAATTCTGTTGCTTTCATTCAAACTCTGTTCTGTCCATTCTAATTCCGTTGTTTTCATTCAAATTCCATTGTTTGTTCTCAAATTCCGTCATTTTCATTTTAATTCCGTCATTTTCATTTTAATTCCGTTGTTTTCATTCAAATTCCGTCGTTTTCATTCTAATTCCGTCGTTTTCATTCTAATTCCGTCGTTTTGATTCAAATTCCGGTCTGTTCGTTCTAATTCCGTTGTTTTCATTCAAATTCTATTCATTTCATTCTTATTCCGTTCTTTTCATTGAAATTCCATTGTTTTCATTCAAACTCTGTTCTGTACATTCTAATTCCGTTGTTTTCATTCAAATTCCGTTGTTTGTTTTCAAATTCCATTGTTTTGATTCGAATTCCGTTGTTTTCAGTCTAATTCCGTTGTTTTCAGTCTAATTCTGTTGTTGGTTTTAAAACTTCCATTGTTTTCATTCAGATTCTATTGTTTGTTTTAGAATTCTGTTGCTTTCATTCAAACTCTGTTCTGTTCATTCTATTTCCATTGTTTTGATTCGAATTCTGTTCTGTTCATTCTAATTCCTATCTTTTCATTGAAATTCCATTGTTTTCATTCAAATTCCGTTGTTTTCATTCTAATTCCGTTGTTTGTTTTCAAATTCCGTTGTTTTCATTCTAATTCCCTTGTTTTCATTCTAGTTCTGTTGTTTGTTTTAAACAGGCATTTGCATATTTTAATGTAATCGTGTATTCATAAGTATAGGATGTGTAGATAAACGAATGTGAACTGTGTAAGTGAGATGTATAAATATTCAGATCCTGTACTTGAGCAGCCTTACTGACACCACACAAACAGCCTCACATAGACAGGATTTAAACAGTGTTTTTCATTTTATAGAAGTAGAAATTCTCAGTTGTCTCCTCTTTTTAATATTCTGTTTATGTTTGCTGTATGATACAAACTCACCATGCCTTCTGTGTCCATCTAGTTTTTTTTAATAAATTCAGAATTAAAGGAACTGTACATAGTATATTTGGGATGTGTTGGAACAGGATATTCCCCATTACAGATGTGCTGCAGAAAAGCCTGCTGAAACTGTGTGATTCCATCATCATACTCCTTTATACATGTAAGGCTATTCATTCTCTCTCCCCACCATACTTTTCTGATTTGGTACAGATCTTCATTCCATCCCGGTGCCTCGGATTCTCCTCTTCTTCTTTCTGTTCCTTCCTTTCATCTTATTACCATGGGGGGCAGGGTTTTAGTCGCTCGGCCCCTCAACTTTGGAATTCCCTACCCCCTGACCTCAGAAACATCACTTGAATCTGTACCATGAAGAATTGAGACATTTCTGAAGGCAAATAGGAGAGAAGGTGTACCTTATGAAGTGGCCATTGAGTGTGTCATCTGTCAATAGGGCAATATTATTATGATAAGTAAACGATTTTGTTATGTGCAATGCCTCTTTTAAAGTCTGCTACTTTTATATTAACATACTAGAATATCAATACAAGTGCACTGAAAAGTGTTTTAATGAGTCTACTGAGGTGGAACTCATTTCACACAGTTGATATTGCTGAATAAGGTTTGTGCTTTCTATAATTAGTTAATAAATTACTTATCTTACAACTACAAGGAGTTATATTTATATGAATAAATAAATGACTACTTATCTTTAATGTACTTATAAAAGGCATAAAAAGGTTTAGTTTCAGCCACCATTGGTTCTTTATTCTGCTGGCTTCACTTTGTCCCCAACTGCAAGATAACAAGTAAGTTAGCACAGCTGGAGTGTCTGCAGCTACCCTTTGTCTCAAAGTCACAATATGTTCAGAAAAAAAGGTTTTTTTTCCCCCAAAGCTTGCAAGAGCATTCTTGTAAGAAATAAAGGATATTTCATGTGGGAAATTGCTAAAAAAAACTGAAATGTTAGGGTAAGACAAATTAAAGTCTGAGGAATATGGATCAAAGAGAATAACATGCAGCCCTCGGGAGGAGGAAATGTGATGGTTGGGATTGCTTCTGTGGTGGTAAGGTTGGGGATTTTTGCAGTATAAAAAGAGAACTGACCAACAAATCGACAGCGAGAATACCAAAGTTCTAAAAGGCTGCGATTGCTACAAACAGGTAATTATTTAACAAAAGCAAAGTCTGAGGAACAATATTATATTCAATATTGATTAAGAAAATAAATAAATAATAACTCCACATTATTGCTAACCTTATCACTTTCTCAAGTATAGGAGTTGCAATAACACATTTTTATGCCTCGGCCTATTTAAATTTATAACTAATAAAATATATAATTAAAAAAAAATCAAAATCATAACTGATTTGAATTCAGGCCTCCACCATGCTCTTCTGTATCTCCTTCAGTGTACTAACACAATGACACAATGTTGTCTTTGTCATTATTAGTAAAAGTTACCCATGAAAATCCTGAACTATTAAATAATTGCCAGAAAATTTCTGTTTGTTAAATTTTCTGAAAAAATGCTAAAACAAAGGAAACTAAATATAAATTTCTATATGAGTTTAATGAGCTTAAACAAATGAAACTAATAACAGGGTTAAAGTTATTTTACAAAAAAATCACAATGCTGATATAGAGGTCTCAAAAACACATGTATTAGGTATGATACACTTGGCATTGCAGGGATAATTTATTTTAAAAGTGCTTTTAATGGACTAGGCACGGGCAAAATGCATGTTTAGGTGTTTTTCCCTCTGATGCCACAGAACGTTACGGTGGAATCTGCCACCAACAGTTTGAGCCAGGGGAATTCACAAATTGATTCATGTCAAAGAAGAGCATGCTTCTAGTCATGTTCCAGACCTGATGCAGTACCTTTGGGCATACACTTTGGATTTTTTCACTTAACACTGCTCTTGCTGGATTTCTTGGTTGTAGTCAGAGGCCAGGCTATCATCAGTAATGATGATCGCAGACACAAAAGTTAGGTAAGTCGTACACAGAAAATTATTTTTGCATCTTGTGTGTAAATCCATGGTAAAAAAAAAAAAAAAAGATGAGGCTTCCAGGGAGAAAATATACTGGAATAATCCAGAGGGGCACGAGGATATGACCTTGAAGGGAAGATCGACCAAGTTTTTAATAAGTATGGTTTCAGATGTTTATGGACAAATAGTGCACATTTATGCTTACAGATCAGACAGAGAAAGAAAGAGACAGACAAACCTCTTTTAAAGTGTTTTTATGGGAAGTGGGAAAAATGCTGTAGTTTTCTCTGAATTCTTTTCAATTTTCTCAGGAAAGTGGGAGAATATCCGGCTGCACTAGATGGATTTCATTCAATCTTGGGCTCCCTGCTGCTGATCCGGGAGACACCACAACTGGAACATCATTACTCTGCTTTTATCACCTGTTTTCACTCACTCTCGCCTTAACATTCCCTGAAAACAGCTCCTGCTATCTATCCATCTATCTATGGTTAGATTTAAAATTGCCTGTGCTATCTGCCTTAGGCCAGGGTGTAAATAGCATTCACCGTTCAGCTCCAGTGAGATATAGTAAAATGGGCCTCACCTGCCTATTGCAAAATCTCCGACATTAACAAAACACCGGCTGTGTTCACCACACTGATGAGAGGAATGGGACCATTCAGTGCTGAGCATAAGTGGACGTGCCTCCATGAAACCTGTATTTTTGCTGAGGCCTTTTGAATGCAAACATCAAAACACATCCTTTGTCCTCCTGGATCTGCATATGAAATGTGAGATGCATTTGTTGAGTGGTGGTGTTCCTGGCAATGGAGGGCTCCATATGTTCTGCATTTGTTTACCCAGTCATTACAGACCTATCTACCCCGTGTGAGTACACTGTTGTCTTAGCGGGAGCAGCACTGGCACACAGACACACACACCACAGCAGCCACAGGGGAGAACCGGTCCACAGGAAATTAGGAGTGTGACAAGATAAGAGCCAGCATTCATCTGATACCGTTCCTTGGCAACAACAAAGAGCAGTGCAGAATCATAAAAAAGAGAACAACGTGTAGGAGAAGATACGTGCTGATGTGAACGTAATGGGCTCTGTGCCACATCAGCTTGGTCCCATTACCTTCACCTATAGACTGTGATAGCTCCAAGACAAACCAAGCACCCAGCACTTACTTTCCTATTACTCATATACAAGTAATATTATCTATCTATTTGCCTTCAGAGTAGACTGGTGAGTCAATGTATGACTATAATTCTTGAAACTGCTGCCAGGAAGACGTGCAGCTGAAGTCCAATCTTACTTGCTGCTTTATGGGTTTCTACATCAGTGCTGATAAAGTGTTATTAAAGCAGCTGTCCCAGCTAGGAGTCACAACCAAACTCATAAAAAGTTACACATCCCCTCAACTGTAACCACGTAAGAGATAATGAAAAAGTGTCAAATATGTAACAATGAAGCTAAAAAAAAGAATCAAGTTCAGACACAGACTGAGAGCTAAAGTTAAGTTAAAGTTAAGCTAAAGGAGCCCTGATCAGATATGGTCTTTTTTTTTTTCTTACTGTTTTTTTTTTATGGTTATTCTACAGAAACTACCAGAAATGTTTCAGTGTAGTAAGCCACAGCATTAAACACAATAATTACTCTATTATTACATTAGTAATAAATTCAAACAAAGAATAAATTTGTAGGGTAGAAGGTAGGATTCATTCCACCATTATAATATGGGGTATCCTAACATGTAAAAGCATCAAACTATATTGCCTTTTTATTATGAACTCATTACCACATTGGTGACACTATATTAAAAGGTTTGCATTAGAATATATAAAATTGCCATTTCTTTACTAGTAAGTTATATAATTGTTACCAAAATATGGCTATGCATCAGAGACGTTGTTACAATTTCCTTCACGTTATTACCACCAGTTATTAGCACACTACTAAAAATTTTAGTCTAGTATTGCTCAGCTGAAAACCACACCTGATACCAAGTAGGTACAAAAGTATTGTGTTGCTTATTTCCACATTATTATCTTACTATTATCATGTTATTCAACAGCAGAAACACTACATACATATAAAATGCTTCTATAAGTCAATTTTTGGGCTCCCTGCGTCACT
The DNA here is from genome assembly GCF_057381845.1 of Rhamphochromis longiceps. Lineage (NCBI taxonomy): Eukaryota > Metazoa > Chordata > Actinopteri > Cichliformes > Cichlidae > Rhamphochromis > Rhamphochromis longiceps. The sequence continues at coordinate 31,744,569 of NC_140560.1, read as the reverse complement.
TAGCATACGACTGAAAACATAAATTGTGGACGGGCTGTAAATTAACTTTGAAGTATTTTTCTCCCAATACTTTATTTTGTCATGAATGTTTCTCTTTTCAAAGTCAAAGTCTGAGAAATACAATACGTATTTAGTTCAGGGGTTCAAATTATAATCTGAGTGAAAGAGAAAAAAGAATGATAGATAATAAAATGAAACATGTTCTTTTCAATCTTATTATATAAAATATAGTTTTATTATAGTTTTTAGATCACTGTTTAGGAGTGACGCACACACACACAGAAACACAATAAACGCTGTCTGTGGTTCTGAAGCTACAACTAAAGAAAGGAGTGAAAGTATAAACAACATTAGTTTGGCCCCAAATTTTGTTGTTTTTTTGTTTTATTTTTTTCTGCCTCCTAAAATAGTGGGAAGAAATACACAGTACCTACAATCATGTTGGCTGATGGATTTAGAAGCTTCTTCAAAATAAATTCGTGTTTGCACACTGTCAACTGTCATATACAGTTTTCACAAAAATGCTTTGTTCTCTGTGTTGGTGGTGAAATAGTGTAGACTGAGGTTTTATGTGATGTGTTGTTCTTATAAAAATATTTCCTATTGACATATATATTGTAAATATCATTAATTCAGTTACATAACTGGATTATGTGTAATTTAATTCATGATATTTGACAGTTTTTAAAAGCAACCCATCCAAGATTAATGATTCTAATGGCTTTATAGGGGCTCGCATATAATATATTTAATCGCCTGACACAATAATTGGATTACTGTTTTTGTGAAAGTTTATAATAGCTATAATGTAAGCATAAGCTGTATACAAAAAAAATGGACATGGCCTTGATACCACCTAGTGATTTACTTTCTACGTCTGCTGATTTTGGACAAAACAAACAAGGTAGAGAGGTCCAGTTCAGTTACACAAATTAAGGTCCAGCAGCTTTTAGCTTTAGTTGCCTGTATCAGCAAATCTATAGATTAAAAAAAGAAATCCAAACTGGGGAGAGGTACAAGAGGTATATTAAAAAAAATGCACTGCATGTGCAGTTGTTATGGAAGTGTTAGTTAGCATTTGAAACCACACATCCATTTTCTGCAGTTCAAATAGAGATGCCCAGACATCCCTCTCCTTACCCGTCTCTTCCAGCTCTTTTGGAGGGCAGTAAGGTGCTTTCAAAGCCAGTTTAGAAAAATAATCCCTCTGAAGTATCTTCTTTCTACTTGGACATGCTTGAACAGCTCAACTAACACGCATCCAGGAAACATGATGTCCGATGTCACGCTATCTCCAAGAGAGAAGCCAGACACCCTTCGCTTGTATCTGCAAATCTCACCCTTGGTCACTACCCACAGCTTGTGTCCATAGGTGGGAGTGGGAACAAGGACTATCTACAACAACCTCGCTTTCATGCTCAGCTCCTGCTTTGCCACAAAAGACCAGTGCAACAGCAACCTTACAGCAAATGCGGCACTCATCTGTCAGTCTCTGCTCTTATGAAAACAAAAGCTAACAACAGTTCATTTTATCTTTGAAGTTGGACATTTTAATGCAAGTGTGAGCCAAGGTACCCTTTCTGACTGCATGGAGAGCAGCAAAAAAGTGTTTGGCCAGCCAAGAAAATAGCAAAGATTTATCTTACATTACTAAAAAATAGCATTTGCGCACGAGGCGGCCTCTTTGGTTCTGAAACCGATCTCTGGTCTGGTCTAAAACTTGGTATTGGGCTGGAGATGGGCAGAGGTCTGAGGTCTGTCTGCTGCTATTCTCCTCTTGCTATCATCCATTCACCTCTTTGTTCCACCGACAGATGCCAAAATGTTCTCCAAATCTACCCAGACTCTACCAACCATAATGTGTCCCATACATCTACTCCACTCATGTCACTATACTTTAATCATTGTGAATAGCTTCCACAATAGCCTCCCCTGCCTGCACGATCCCTCACAAACCCTACCATGGCCTCTTTGCCATTGCTCCAATTAAAGTTTGTTACTACATGCTGCAGCTTTCTCAGCTGTGACACCCTCTGCCAACGCTCCTGTTCCAGACCCCCTGTACAGGTACAAGTCTTTCTTTAAATTGCCATGTACAGGTACAAGTCTTTCTTTTTCTCTTTTTTTTTTTTTTTTTTTTTTTTTTAAATTAGGGTGATGCAGATAGGGAGCTGTAAACTTTCAAAATAAAAGCATGAACACATAACCATACAATATAATAAAAACAAACGAAAGCAACACTATAAAACTATGGCGGAGTATTAGGGCCACATTAAGAAATAAAAAATTCTTGATCTTTTTGAGAATAATGTTGAAATTTCTAAAAAAAAAAAAAAAAAAACTGTGAAAAGTGGATATTACAGTTACAACCTGCCACGGATGCTAAACCCTCTACAAAATGCCTTGTGTACATGAGTTACTGAGATCATACTTCAGAATCAGTTTTAGTTACAAGGAGATTACTTCTCTTTGTTACATATGGTCAGAAGGGAAACGTGGAAGAGTTGGTTGGATTTGTACAAAATGAAATGGCTGATAACGGACAGATGCAAGGATATTGATGATTACAGCCTCGTGCAGTAAAGAGTATGTATATTGTATTACAAGATATGACAAGATGGCTAATCAATTTGTCTCACTATCTCATCGATACAAAGGATTTTGTAGAGGGTACAGTAGTTTTGGCTTGAAACAACTGTAGTATCTCAACATTTCAACTTTTTTCTCAAAATGATCAATAATATTTTTTTTCTTAAAGCGGCCCCAAAGTTTCTGTGTATAGTTGAGAACTTTTTAAACTAGTTTCATTAAATTACAAATTCAATTAGTGTCACAGATTTTTACTTTTATCTTTTTCAATTACTTGGAAATATAATTTAATTCAGTTTTATTTATACGATCAAATCACAACAACAGGTGCCTCAAGGTGCTCTATACTGTAAGGCAAAGACCCAACAACAATACAGAGAAAACTCCACAAAATCAAACATGCTATGAGCAAACACTTGGCGACAGTGGGAAGGAAAAACTCTCTTTTAACAGAAAGACAAGTACAGGAGAACCCAAAGTGGATTGTAGATGGCAGACAGTTGGTGTTGTAAGCCACCGCCTCTGTTCTATATCCACTGTGAACGACCATCTTTGAACAGAGGCGGTGGCTTACAACACCAACTGTCTGCCATCTACAATCCAGTTTTGAGGTCCCTTCCCAGACGCCTTAACACCCACTCACATCCATTTTCCCACCTTGGCTCATGCGATTAGGTAGAGGACCCTCTTGAGGGACACTCCCATAGGACTTAAAATCTGGGACTCTCCACCAGTTGCTCTTAGAACTGAATAAGCTTTTCGGATGAGAGGTGAAACATCTTCAAGAAACTCGAAGAAGTCCAGATGCTTTTCTTTCCAAGCTCCTCAGACTACGATGATTTGAATGACTGAGAACTTTAACAGATATTTGAAATATAATGTTTTGCTCTGTTAGAATGGATGATAAGCAAAAGCTAAACTGTTAAGCACTTCTCATTGATACAGCCTGAGGTTGATCATTTTGACCTTACAGTTTTGTAGCTTTTAGTGAATACATTTCTGCATTTTTCCTCCTACATCAATATTTCAATCAGTAGCCTAGGGTCTAAAGGGTTAAAGGTTGCGTAACCTGGGACCCCTGAGGAGCTCTTTGGTCAAGCAGCAGCTGGACCATCAAGTTTGCTGCTCCTTAATGGTCAAATAGGGCTGCTTGCTTCTAACACACAATGTTTTTCATTCTAAACATGTGAATCACCTTTGATAATACATAATAAGTTAAAATAACTACTTTTTTGACTGAACAATATGTAAAGAATAATTGTTTTATCGTTTTCAGATAACTTGTTCGTCACTGCAAAGGTAATTTGGAAGCAATTTCTGTGTCAGCCAACCTATCTCATTCAATCTAGATTGTTCTGATGTGATGACTGATTCAACCATCTCTACAGAGAAAAGTAAACATAATTTCACCCTGAATGTTCACCAACAATTTGGCTGCTCACGTAACCTTCTGTCTTTGTTCACAGCGCACCACAGCGTGGCTCAGAAAAACATGATCAAAAAGACCATCCAAGCCCATGCAGTGTGCACGCAACCCCCGACTCTCCGGGCACTGTTGACAGCATGAATAGATCCTCAGTTACACACAAGAAAATCTGATGTGTGTTCAAGGACTGCAACAGTCAGTTGATGCTCAGAAAGAAAATAGATCAAATTTTGTTCCATATGACCGGAAAGTAAGTGAATAAAATTAAACGTTAAACGGACTTATTATCGATGTGTAAATATATATAGGTGCATAAAACTTTAAATTTTAGTAAAGCATTTTGTTTACCAGTCAATTTAGATCTATATATGTAAATCCCAGCTACAGCTCTGCATACCAACTGTGATATTATTCTGTTATCATATGTTACCTTATATATGTAATCAAAGTAGTTGAATTAGAATACTGCTGTAGATCATATTATACCCTTTAATATAGAGTGTGTGAGCTGTATGTAGTTTAGTTCTCATTATACTTTTGAGTTAACAGAACATATTCACATATTAGTTCATTAGATAAATGTGCATCACTCTGTATCCTTGATCTGCTGGGAATGTGTTACACTGTTTTCTTGACATGTTCTATTGTTGAATCATGAAGAGAAGGAGACTCTGTGTCTAAGACAGGGGAGATAGACAGACCACATTCCATACCCCCACCTTACAGAAAGCAGAGAAACAACTGCCGAGGTCATAACTTAGGCGCTGTAACAGAGAAAGAATGTGATGTTTTGGCTTTTACGACTAGATGGGGGCCACTAGAGACTATAAAAAGCTGAGCAACCCGTCACCATTTTGAGACTTGCTGTGACCCTCTTCAGGCATGTCTCCCCATCATGATGGTCCTTATGCTCTTAAGTGTTGAATTGTATGGAAATAAATGATTGTTGATTGAGCATAAATACACCGAGTATTGTCCTTCCTTCAGCCCAAAGATTCAAAGAATTGGGAGATTTCAACACAACCAAACACGTATGAAGAAAATGTGATTGGTGATGTTAACAGTGTCATATGGCCAAACTTTGGAAACAGACTCCATCACATACTATCAAGTAGGGTTAAACAACATGCTAAAATTTTATAGGCAATGAGGGACTGTGTACTTCAAAATGCAATTAAGAGAAACAGCATTATCTTGTGGCATAATTCAACAATTTGGTACCAGAGTTTGCTCATTAAAATTAATTAAAGTGTATACCTCGTCAGGGAGCACATAAGTATACAGTAGGGGTGGAGCAAGTTCTGATAATGGTACTGTTTGGCTATGTATCATAATGCTACAACAACACAAGAAAGAGCAACTGCTTCTATTACATCAAAGTACAATACCAAACATCAGATGGAGAGGTGAAAAACATACCACCACTGGACTCTGAAGTCATGGAAATCTGTTCTGTGGTGCGACAAAATGCTGTCTGATAGACAAGTGAGTTTAGCAAATATATGACTGCACTGTGATGACTATAAAATTTGGTGGCATGGGAAATGTTATGGAGTCGGCCTCTTTGTTCCACTTAAGATTCATATTGCAAGATCTTTGTGACAATTAAATACTTTCAAATTTGTGGAAACAGTTTGTGGAAGGCCCTTTTCTATCCCTGCATGACTACGCTCCAGTTTTGTATTTTGTGCTATGAGGTGCCTTTTAGCAAGCAAGTAGAACTATTAAATAAAAGTGGAGTTTAACAACCTGATGTGCAAAATAATTACTTTTGGTTACAATCAATGCATTGGGAACAGAAAATAAGCATAAAAGATGAAGGTTTTTAAACAGTACGCAGCCTTGTTGAGCAGCATGTGAAAACTATGTCCTCCCACACGTCTCCTATGTCTGAATTTGGAAAGGGTTAAAGCCCACAATTACTACAGCTTTTTAAAAAGGCCAGCCAAAATTTACACCCACTTTACACAGCCTCTGGCTGTCTTTTTTCTAGTCTATACATAGCCATTGTTGGGGTTTTGTGTGTGAATGAGTTCCAGGAGAGACCGTCAAAAGCCACACACCGTTAAGACGACGCACCACAGGCAATTTTATTTTCCATGCACTGAGAGTTTGTAATATTTTGCTTCCACAGCAAATCTTCATTAAGCTACCGGAAAGAAATTTTACTTAAATCTGAATTATGCTTATTTGGTAATTCAACTCTACTTCGTCTATTAGATATTTAACAAATTAATGCAAATGTAATCAAACAGTGACATACTGATCTGTTTAAACATAAAATTCCTGAAAACTAGCAAAACACAAAATTATTGGTAATGTCAAGATTCCTTTTACATTGCATATATTTAAAAGATATTTTTAAAGACAAGCTGAATTGGTTTATGTAGGTATGAGGAAGGAATTTTGATGCCGACTTTATGCAGCACTGAAATTTTGTTACACACCCAATGCCTCATTAGCATATTTAATATTTTAAGCAAGACAAGAAGAACAAAAAAGAAACACATGATCTCTTTTCTTCCATCTTACCTTCAAGAGGAGATTTTCAAAGAATTTAGAAAACAGAAAAAGCAAAATGTTTCTCAAAAAAGGAGCTCAAGTAAAACTGCATGATGATGGGTTTAATAAAATGCCCACACTGGAACAATAACCCAGGTTTGCAGTTTTTTGGTATTACACTGGGTTCTTTATGCGTGGACTACACCAGCAATTGTGTCTGGGTCACCAAGCCCCATCACATACCCCTGAACCATGAATCTGCTCTCCAAAACAGCTTCAGAAACAGTGCGAAGTTGATCGCCTAAACTATTACTGTGGAGGTCACATCTCATCTCGCAGCCCTACCAACATCATCAGACATAATGCTCTCTAATACATCATCCATTGATTAACTGCTTCTCCTTTGGAATATGAAGAGCAAACAGAACAGAGGAACATTTTCTGTTATATGAAACAATTTACAGGCAATCCCAGTCATGTGACACATGTCAGAAACAACTAACTCTTCTTATAGAAGCTGCTGTGTGTGGTTTTTTTTTTTTTAATAAAGTCAGTATGGCTTACAGGATTTATACTCAAGCAGGTCCTGTAAGCACTAAAAGCAACCTAGAAGCCAAAGCAAATTACAAATCATCAGGCTGAGCATTTAACATGTGTCTGTATTTCGCAGAAGTAGCTGACAAGCACAAAATCCAGATACCAGCACATGGAAAAATCTGTGACAGCTGTCATTTCTAATTACCACACGATAACAGCGAGCCATCGGCCTGAAAGGCAGCACCATGAATTGCTCTGACAGGTGATTTTTCTAGTCAGTGGCCATGCAGGAGAAACTGAGCATCTGTTGACATACATGGGCTGCCATAAGAGTCTACTGTTAGAAAGCACGACTTTACATGTACAGGTAGGACAAAGTAAAACATAATGATGACAGAAAATGTAAACAACTTAATTTTTGTAGTTAATGTATCTATTCTATTAAATAAAAGAGGATAAGCATATTTGGATTTCAATTTTTCCACATCCTGACCTTTTCATATAAGACTGTTTTGGTAATTAAATTGATCAGCGGTGAACTCACAGCGGGGGACCCTCTTAGTGAAGGAGGAGAGACAGACACTGGATGTGCACTTAGGAAAAAATGGAATTACTGAAAATAGATCACAAAAGCACTCAGACTAAAAAAAAGCACTGACCTTCGGCGTTCCCCTCAGACGACTGGGCCTCATAGTTAAAACCACGTGACAAACGATCTGCCAGATTTGCTGTTTCAGAGAAAATTTCATTTTAAATAACACTTCCTGCCATCGTCACAGTGACAGCTGGAGCATTTAAAAAAGCGGCTGTCAATTTTTGATGCCATTCCAACTTTTACTGCTTAGATTGAAACTAATGCTAGCTATTATCCTTAATATTCTCAGCCAAACAAAACAAAAATTGATTTCTGTCTTCAAATCAAGAATAAGGTAAATCTACTGTGCAGTGGGGGGCATCAAACATTGAGTGTAATTCAGTACTAATTATTAGCAATTAATTTATTAGTTATTAGCTTCTTGCAATGCACTGTTTTTTCTTCATTCATCCCTTTTCACTTTGTGTTCAGACACCACTTTACATCATTAGTTAGTATTAAACTCTGGCTCTCTTCTTTTTTTCGTCTCACCCCCCAACCTGTCATGGCAAACGGCTGGTCCTCCCTGAGCCCAGTTCTGTGAGCAGTTTCAATCTGTTTTCCTTCCGACTGTCGCCAAATGCTTCATCATAAAGGGTTGTATCATAGTTGGGGTTTTGGCGTTATAAATAAAACTGAATAGAAAACTACCAATTGTGCATTGCTTAAAAACCACACCCTGCCTGAGCAATGTTGCTGACCTTTATATCCACCGTTTGCTCAGCTTGTGATGGCTGCTTCCATTTCACAAAGCTGAAATCATCTCAAACATGACAGGGAGTGCACTGTAATCAAATAGCCTCCACAGTCACTAGACCTCAAGCCAACGGATCACCTTTGGGATGCGATGGAATCCGAGATTTGCCTCATAGATGTGGAGCCAACAATTCGATAGCAACTGCGTGATGCCATTGTGTCAGTATAATCAAAAATGTCTGAGTAGTGTTTCAGAACCTTGTTAAATTTAACGCACCACATAATTAAGGCAGTTTTGAACTCAGAATTAAAAGTGGCAACTGAGGATATGTTGAATATTTTTAAAAGCAAGCAGTCATATAAAAAGGTCTAAACTTATAATCTCTACTTAATCTGAGAAGCAAGCCCTTTTGGTATAGATATCCATACTTTCAACATTAAAATTAGATAGTGAATTAAGTTATTACACCATTTTAAACTGTCGATGGGATTACATCAGGGAGTGGTTCTCAGTCCCTTTTTGTTTGTAATGGCGATGGAGTGGTTGACAGGGAAGGTTAGCCAGAGCCGGAAGTGACCGTGGACAATGATGTTTGCAGATGACAGTGTAAGCTGTAGCTAGAGAAGGGAGCAGGTAGAAGAGAACCTGGAGAGGTGGAGGTATGCTCTGGAGAGAAACCTAATGAAAGTCAGTAAATGGGTGTTACAATGAAGGGGCAAGGAGTTGAGGTAGTGAAGGTAGATGGCTTTAAATACCTGGGGTCAACAGCAAACCAGTGGACAGTGTACAAAAGAGGTGAAGGAGAGAGTGAAGGCAGAGTGACGTGGCTCGAGATTGTCAGAGGTAATTTGTGGCAGAAAAAGAAGCAAGTGAGACCTGCTTCAATGTATAGTTTAGAGATGGTAGCATTAACAAAAAGTCTGAAAACTGAGCTGGGGGTGGAAGAACTGAAGATGCTAAGAGCTTCACTGGTAGCAACCAAGATAGACATAATTAGAAATGAGTATTTCAGATAGAGAACTCAAGTCAAGAATTTTTATGGTTGTTTTGACATGTATATAGGATAGTCAATATAAGGACAAAGGATGTTAAATATAAAGCCGCTAGGTCAGAGGGAAAGCAGAAGACTTCAGAAATCATTCATGGATGAGGACATGAAGAGGACTGGTGGGACAGAAAAGGAGATAAGGATAAGGTGAGAAGGCAGCAGATGATCTGAGAGCCCCAGAGGACAAAAGATCTGCATCACAACCATGACAGGGCTCGACTTTGGCAATGTTTACACATATTTTGAAAAGAATACCTCACCTTATACTGCAAGCAGGATGAAAGTGTACAAAAGCTCAGACAGCTGAATATATTTTTGATGACCATGGTTTAGAAGGGCAAGAAATTCTTCACTGTCAAAGTAAAAGCAAGTGGTGGCATTGAGCCATTGCTGGTCATTTTCAGGATCACTGAGATCAGTGTTCTCGAGCAATAGTGACAAACAGCAATAGTTCTTATAGGTTAGACGTAATAAATCTTACTCAAACTTATATGAAATGTCAATGAGAAGAACAGATTGCTGCGATTAAGGCAAGATTACCAAAACAAAAATAAATAAATAAAAAATAAATGTGTTTGCAGGTGTAAACGGAGTGGCTAAACATTTGTTCAACACAACTATCAGGCATTTTGACTATAGAAATCGGATTTTAAAAAATACATTGGCTGGAAATAATTATTTGATCCGCTGCTAAACTTGCTCAAAAAAAAGGAAGGAATAGCCAGATTTTCATTTTAATAGAGAAATATAAAACATCATGGAGTGGCCTAGACTGTCTCTGGACCTCAGTATTACAGAACATCAGCTGAGAGACCTGAAGCTTTAAGTTGCCAAGCAGCAGCCTAGAAACCTAAAGAATTTAGATATTTGGAAACCTTAGAGAAACCCTTGTTGGCAGCACAGCACTAAGTACCAAGTCATGTTTTACTTGGGGATCAAATACTCATTTCACTTAGCGACATGCAAACCAATTGATAAATTTCTCGCAATGCGTTTTTGATTTATATTCTGTCTCCCTTCATTAAAGTTCAACTACCATAAAATTAGAGACTGTTCATTTCTTTGTAAGTGAGCCAACATACAATTTCAGCAGGAGTTTAAATAATTATTTTCCCCACTGTAGCTGTCAGGCTGAAGAAAAAAGGTCTTCTTTCGCCTTCCGCATCTAATGTAAACTATAATAATAAAAAAAACAAAACCCTGCATGCTCTTGAAAAATTCATCCAGGGAAGGAATAGAAAACTCATTCTATATTTGCCCCTCAACAATTTAATATAAAACTACGGAATTTGAATAAACTTAACTACATTTTTTGGTTTGGTTGAATACCATGATGTGCAACACATCTGTAGTATATAAGAAAAAAAGATGGGCAGCATTTGACATGATAGCATTTGACGGCCTTCAAAAAAAAACAAAAAAAAAAAACATGTTTTAAAACAAGATAACAAAAGAAGATAAGCGTTTAGTACTTTTGGCCCAGATGATGATAATGATGATGATGTTGGTGACAGGCCCTGTTCATCTCCCTCTCTCAGCCCAGTTTCAGTTTCTTAAACCAAACGTCTCATGTTCAGCAGGGTGTCAGGCTCACCGCTGGGTGCTGCCACTACAGCACTGCGACATAAAAGCAACGTGTCACTCCACATCACGTATTAGATTTTCTTCTCCGCATGACGCCTCTCTGCCCGTCTGCACATGCGTTTTCTCTTCTACCATTCCTTCGGTGTTCGAGCATGCACATTCAACTTGTTCATTTAGCAAATCATTTTCTGATACACCTGAGTGCTGAAACTGAAGCTGCTCTTTCAGATTGCACAAGGACGTACGGAAGAAAGAGAAGAAAAAGTGCACAGCATAGGAGCTCTTGATGGCATCCTATAATTGCCTACCATCATTGCTCAAAACATTTTGCTTAAAAAGGTTTTCTATGAATGTGAAGCTTCACCTCATCCATAGAGTTTAATTAAGGGTGAAGGTTGCATATGATGAATAAAGAGATTTGGAGCTCTACAAGGATAAAAACAAAAACAAGGTTTTATTCAAAACAGGAAAAAAAAAATCTACAAATTTCAATTTAAAGAACACAAACAGGTCTTTAGAAAAAGTAAAGAACATTATTTTTCTCTTTCTTTAAACATGTCTAAAGAGTCTGGATTCGAACAATCACTTGGTACCGAGGGGCCCAAAGTGTCGTGAGGAAATATCACACACCATTACACCAGCACCACCAGCTTGAACCATTGATACAAGGCAGGATATATCCATGCTTTCTTGTTGTTTATACCAGACTCTGACCCATTCGAAGTTTGTGTCAACTGTAGCCTCATCTTCCTGTTAATAGCAGTACTCTGTAATAGTGGCACTCTGTGTGGTCTCCTGCTGTTGTTTAACATTTTGTCCATTTAGAGATGCTCTTCTGCATATCTTAGTTGTAATGAGTGGTTATTCAAGTGTTGCCTTCCTCTTATATTAAGTTGTCAACGGGACCAACAGGATATTTTCTCCCAGAAACCTATCAGGCTAAAGAAGTCTTTTTTTGCCTTCCAAGTAAAGATGTGACATACTGTAACCTATGAATAACTACATGCTCCTCATCCAGGGAATGAATATAAACATAGAAAGCTGTTGCTCACAGGATATTTTCTCCTTTTCTCTTTAAACCCTAGAGATGGCTGTGTGGGAAAATCCCAGCAGACCAGCAGTTTCTGAAATAATGAGACGAGCTTGTCTGGGACTAACACTGAAGCCACACTTAAAATCACTGACATCACCTCGCTTCTCCATTCTGATGCATGGTTCGAATTTTATCAGGTCTTTGTAATTATGTCTACATGGTTTGCATTGAGTTGCTGACATATGATTGGCTGATGAGACAGTACTTGATGAAGTGGCTAGTGAGGCTTAAACATTGCATGAAGAAGTCAGAGGGCTGTTCAACAATGTTTTGCAAACATATCAGAGACCAAATTAGAAATTTCTGGTTAAAATGAGAAGTGTTCTGTTTGGAAAAAGAAAACGCTGCATTCCAGCATCAGAGCCTTATTCCATCTGTGAAACCTGGCTATGGGAGAGTCGTGGGCCGGCCCCGTTCCACTGCATCTGGCCAAGGAAGATTTGTCACTCTACTGATGGAGCAATGGGGGTTTAAATGAAATTCTGAAGGAAAATGTCATACATACTTCTGTTATCTGCCTCTAAAAAGAACATGGGTCATGCAGAAACACAACTTCCCCCACTAAACCATTAAAAATAGTTACAGAAGAAAAAAATGATGCTTTGAAACAAACCAAACAAACAAAATCCTGGAACTGAAGATGTTCTGAACACTGATATACGTAATAATTTTTCCAAGCCAGTGTGCAGTACTAATCACTATTAAATGAAAATGTTTGACTGCCATTATGACTGCTGCAAGTGGGTTACACAAGATATATAAAGCAAAGGTTTACATACTTTCTGACCTCATAAATAGACAACATTGGACCTTTTCTTCAATAAATGGATAACAGTGTTAAATTATTGTTTAATTGGGTTTTCCTATATTACTTTTTTGAATTTGTGTAAAAATCATATGATGATTTCAGTCATACTGATGCAGAAATAGAGAAAATCGCAAGAGGTAAACAAATTTTCTCCAGAACAGTCTGTATATACTGAATGTAGATTAACGACATACACATGCATGCTAGCACATCCTTTCTCTTTCTAATAGTCACGTGTTGCAGCACTCATGATCCCTGACCTCTGCATTAGTATGTAAAAGTCAGGACATTTAGTACGTCCACATGCAGGCAGTCAGACAGGCTGTCTGCTTCCATCAGCTGATGTTCATCTGTGATTCAGTAGTTAGATGCAGAACCGGAGGGAGGTAAGAAGAGAGGGAGATGGAGGAAAACAAGCCGGATGTTGGATAACATGCTGGGGCTGGCCCACTGTCAGCCCCACTCATCACGAGCCCTGTCTGGGCATCCCACTAGCCTTGGAGTCACACAGAATGGCAGCGAAGGAGACTGGAAGTCACAGCCAAGCGGGTTAATGGGGGCCCAGATTTAGAAGGAGAGCTCTGTCACCTCCCCGTCGGAGTCTGTTGACTTTTACAAATCACAAAGTCACTCATTTGTAGCCTTCTTCTGCATCATAACACCTTTTGAGGCTACAGTGAAGTGTGTATCTGTGTGTAGTGTATATGCTCAAGGCTCTGTGATTAAAGCCTCTATTTGTGTTTCCTCTTTGCATGACAAGATTTTGCCCCAACATCTGAAGTCCTGTGAGTCATACCAGAGTCTGCAAAATTGACAGCAAAATGACATGAATAAATCATGTGACTCAGAGGATCTACTGCAGATTTTATGTTCTAGCAAGCTTTCTGTGTGAGAAATTCACAGAAGGCATTGATGGCAAGCCCATTTCATTTTCAGTTTAGGAAATTTCTGGTTGTCAGCTTTTCACTTATCCTAGCTCTGCTGACCAGGTACAAACAGTCAACAGAGATGGCAGTTTCATAAATCCACCAAAGCTCTGAATTAGAATTTTAGTTTGAGCTAAATAACTGCCGGCTATGGTAAATGTCCTCCTTTATGCTTCTCTGTCTGCAGATGATACTTTGGAAATTTAGGGTTAAATTTATTATCTACAGCTTTCTTTTCCATTTTCAAGTGGATAATGTGTTAATATACATGTGATCTGTACCAAAAATCTTCAAAAGTATTCAGCCTTAGCAGTCAAAGTAGCCCTGTATTGTGCGTCTTTGGATTTATCGTAAGCGACTGAAATCTTAAACTGGGATAGTTTTCTCAACATAAAGCTTTTCTAAATAATATGTTGTCTGATTAAAAAGCCCCTTTTTGCCAAGATAAAATGGGATCATATACACACACTCTCAGATGGACTGAATAACAATTTGAAATAAAATGATTAGAAAACACAAACTTTAAGTTATTTTACACAGTTTCTTTCTGCCGAATATCAATTAAAGCAGCATATAAAACAGTAACACAAGCATTACAGTACAGGTAGCAGATTACAACAGTTCATCTCTACACATGACTAAGCACTCTGTTACAACCTGTGACAAATTCCAATTTACGGTTCTTGTACCTGTGCAGTACCACAGGTACAGTCACACTCACGTAAATATCACCATCCATTCATCCATCCTTTTCTGCTTATCCGGGGCCAGGTCGAGGGGGCAGCAACCTAAGCCGAAAAGCCCAGACTTTTCTTTCCCCGGCCAACTCCTCAGCCTTTCCTGGCCAACAAAGAGATAATCTCTTCAGCATGTCTTGGGTCTGCCCCAGGGCTATTATGATGGTCAAAATATGACTAGTCACACACAACTTTGTAAAAATGGCTTTATCAGTCTCTCACAATACTGTGGAGGAATTTCGACTCACTCGTCTGTACAATGTTACTTCAGTTCAATGAGGTTTGCAGGCATTTGTTTATGCTCAGATCTCTCAGCACTTCAATCGGGCTGATTGGGTCATCGCAGCACCTTGATTCTTTTCCCATTACAGAGGAATTTTGACCCCTCTTTTTACAACGTTGCTCTGTTCATTGAGATTTGAGAGTATTTGTTTATGCTTGGCTCTTTGAGGTTCTGCAATAGCATTTTAATTAATGTGAGTTCTGGACTTTGACTGGGCAATTGTAGCACCTTGTGCTGATATGCTTTCTTTGGGTTTTCCATACACGTTACTAAGCATTATAACCAAGCACCTCAACTTTGGTCTCCTCTGGTCCAGAAGTCTTGCGATTTGTTAAAATGCAACACTGCAAGGAGAGCGTGTTCTTGATAGTGGCAGTATATAAAGAGTGTGAGACAACTGATCTGTGGGATACTCTTGTTTGTGTTGTTATTGGTTCATCAGAAAGCTGCGGATGAGAGCGGAGTTATAACATGCAAAGAGCTCCAGTGAAACAGAATGAAGTGTCCACTGAAGCCACTCTGTACTTTTCATGTGGTATTTTTCAAATCCTGGTAAATTCTGCTGCTACTCCCTTCTCTGTTCCCGCTCACTTGTCAAGCATTCAGCTGACACGCGGCATTATCCACATCCAGCAACGTGCAGTTGGGATTTTCTAGGACTGCACAGGAGCATATTTGTGTTGAATGAAAACCTCTCTCTGCATGAAATCCACCAGGAAATAGACAAGCAAACAGACATAATCACAGAACCATAAATTATGCATGACCCAGGCTACCATATTCCTGGTAAACCTTCCAAACATCTATAAATGTGTTCAATTTTTTCTGTCTTGAACATTTACGACAGTGGCATTGTGTTAACATACCTCAGTGATGCAGACCGGAATAATGCCCAAACATTTGCTTTCATAGCAGTGGTCACACTTGCTGATAATCAATTAATCAAATTAATCTGATTAGCATTACCTGGCTGCATATAAGCCATATTCAAAAACAAAGTTCAGGTGCAGTTTATATTTAAAGGATAGCTTCAACCACATGCTATTTACTCTTTATTCTCTGTGAAGTTAAAGGTCTGGCAAACTTCAGGATAAATGGGAAGAATTTACTTTTACTGACAGCCATGCCAAGTGGGATGAAGAGAAATACAGAGGGAAAACCTTGAAATATATACTATGCCTTTATATAATGCCTCAGAAACCTTGAATCATTCATGCAAAGCCAGACAGACAGACAGATAGAGATATCTATCTATATACATCACCTTTCACTGCTGTAATGTTACCATTTTAGTTCACACCTACAGAGCTTTCATTTACTTGTTTTTGTCTGCAATGGTGGTTTTTAAACCAGAAAAGCTCAGAAATCTGAGTATGTGTCTGCATATGTGTGTGTATTTAGCATTGTGGGCTAATAACCAATTTTTCAAGGTCTGTGGCATAGACAGTGAAAACATCCAGACAAAAAACTTCCCGTTTCCACTGCCAGCAACTGATGCAGGTAAATATTAAAAAACAAAACAAAATCCATCAGACAATAGCTGAATTTTTCAAAATTGGCTTCAGGACTTTTCATGCATGCAACCAAAATCTGCTCAAATCCAATCTCTCAGTGCTACTCGAACTGTAAATGGAAAGCAGACAGAAATCAAGATCCTGACATTTGAGTAGCTGCCAGCTCCAAAAACAAAGCTAAAATAAATAAATAAGTGTGTATATATTGACCACTTGCAAACAAGATGATGCCAGAGGTCAGAGGAGAATAGTCCGACTACTTCGAGCCAATAGCAAGGCAACAGTATCTCAAATCATCACTCGTTAAAGCCAAAACATGCACAACCCATCGAAGCAGAAGCCTGAGGCTAAAACAAAGGCAAAAGAGGGCTCAACCCTTTTAAAGCATGGCGTACAGAGTAAAGTGGTATAGTTGATTGGCTGGACAGAAACTCGAGTGATCTATTTTTTTTTTTTACAATTCAAACAAATGCCTCTATTTACTCATTAGTTCACAATAACTACACAGAGTTTTCCTGCAGACAAACAGCAATGCTACATTCACTGATTCGCACCCTGTTTATCCTTAAGGTCTAACAAACATTTTAAGGTATTTTTCTTCTCTCAAAACATTGATGAAGCTATTTTAATATACATATTTTTCCCAGAATTGTGTACCCTTACAGGGTGCCTGTATAAGGTGAAGCTCATCAGTGAGTATTTTCAGCTTGCAGGATACTATCATCTTAGAATCACCTTATTCTACAGTGATGGCAGCAGTAAATGCAGATTCTATATCAGCGTGTACACATACTGATTTATCTTTTTACTGAAATAATATGTTTTCACCATGAATTATTCATGTGATGGCACCATTTCATCAAACTCAAATATTCTACATTGTTATGCTTACAATAATAATGCAGAGATTTCACATTCTCGGTCTGTTTGGAAACACAGAATGATTCTTTAATTCAAATATAACCTCCAATAACCTGATCACAAACAGGTGCACACATTACATGTACACAACTGAAGTGTTTCTTAGAAATTACACGTAAAACTACACAATAACAAGATGCCTTTTGCACAGCACTAAGTAACGTGAAGCCATAAATGTTGTCAATAAGCTCCTGACTGCTGTGGTCAGCCAGTCTGACAACAGAGGGGATGCTTCTGTTGCCACATAGGAAACACTGATCCTCTTTCACTCCCCCCTGCTGGTTTAATTATTGCAACCCTGGGGATTATTTGTGCAGCAGTAGTGGAAAATTTACACCCAGCATGGAGTTTAAACAACATAAAAGCCTCACAGAGAATTCCCGAAATCTATCTGACGCAGAAGTGTCTGCCTCTCTGTGTCTTCGTTCCTGGTTGAACCTTTTTTTGATCACTTTTCACAGTGTGAGTCACCACCTAAAGCACAAAGGGGATGATTTGTCCCATCTTTTTGTTTTTAAAAAAAAAAAAAAAAAAAAAAGCAGCCACGTGGAAGGGTTTTAATGTAGACTTCAAGATTTAGAGAGTGTCAAGTACAGTTGCAGCTCATCCTGTATTAGCATAAACATTACCAAAGGCAGACATGTTTCATCTGCGGATTTCAATGAAACAATATTCGGCCCATCAAAGAAAACTCGAGCTTTTGTGGATGCTCATAAACTAAGACAGTGCCTACAGTAAAGGTGAAATAGGAAATGTTGGAAATGTCTGTAAGATGCTCACAAAGAGTTTTTACTCTCTGATGATGTAACAAAGTAAAGGAACATTTTGGGACACATTTCAAAGCTATGAAGATGGTATGTGGTAAATGTGAAGCTCAGGCCAGCGGGCCTAAAGTACATTAGCTACCCTAAGCCTCTTCTTAAAATAACAAAATCCAGCTTACAGTACCACTTCAAGTACAGTACCACTTTTTCGCTTCACTTCAAGTTAAGTAAAAGGTCGCTAGTTCGAGTTCATCCAGCTAACCACAGTACAGCTTATTACTAACATCAAAAACTGTTTTGCAGCCTTCATATATTAAGACAATTTCATATAGATTCATCACATTTGGAAATAAATATTTCAAATAAATGTTGCAATGAAGACTGAAGTAAAAGGCTTTCACTTTTCAAGTTCGAGCACACACTTTTCATCCATCCTGTGTCTGTGTGTGGCAGAGGTGCACTTCTACTTTCCAGGTAACAGACAGGAACTAAAAGGCATTTAAACCCTCAGTGTAGCCTTCAAGTAATACACACATTTGTGGTCTCTGAGCTGAGAATATGATACAGTGATTTATGTTTTTACCGCAAAACATAGCATGTGTCCGTCTGCATCTCAAGTTGATTCATCACTGACATGAGGAGGCGATACACGCACAATATCATCTGGTTACTTCCCTAAAGAAATTATACAAAAGCAGGCTGATATCGGACACCACAAACACATTACCTTTTCACCCTTGCGTCTATAAAAATAATCCTGTCTATATGTGTGTTGACTCAGTAAGGATAATATTAAATGAGAAAAGAAACCAATAAATCTTTAAAACTGATGCAGTCAGTACACCACCTGACTCAGTAGCTTGTCGAACCACATTTAGCAACAATACATTGATCTGTGTGACATTATCAGGCCCTTACTTTATTACAGAGAAATTTTGACCCCCTCTTTACAACGTTGTTCTGCTCATTGAGATTTGAAAGCATTTGTTTATGCTCAGCTCTCGAGGTTCTGCAATAGTGTTTTAATTAGTTTGAGTTAAAACACAACAGTTCTCCAAACCAGTAAAATGACAAAAACTTCTGTTAGAAGTGGTCAGTCTTATTCATTATTAGGTTAAGTTGTATCTGACTTAACCTCTTAAACCCTGTGGAAGCAGTCTGCGAGTTGGTAATTTTTCATATGACTGTATAGGTGTAGTCTCACTGATTTTAGTGGTTTTTACAGATAAAGACTTTTCCTTGAACTAATGAAAAAGAAAAAAGTTGTAGATTCCAGCAATCAAATATATTCCAAACAATTTAACTGTACTATAATGACATGAATGTTATGAAATTGCAATAAGTTTAATTTTTACATCAAACACTGCAAAGAGGCATTTGTATAAGAGCAGACACCTATGAATTCATTCTGTTTAGATGGTTGTAAAGAAGCCTGAGATTTTATTTTTTGTTGTTGTGCCAAGCTTGAAAGAATGTGTAATGATTCCTTGAGGAAGCTGGGTGTCTACTCCACAAGTGATGGCAGAAAAGAAAATATATGGTGTAGTAGAAGAATTGAGCAAATGGGGTGAAAGGGACGAAAGTGAAACCATTTAAATTGCAGCAGGTACAAAAACACCATCAGTACGACATGAGGAGATACAAAGCAGGATGTAAATATAGGTCTGCCAGAGTGAAACACGTTAACATTTCTCAATAAAATGCAGAAACTTGTATCACACTAAAGAAAAAAGACAGGTAAACATATGCAGGAGTCTGCACAAGAAAGTGAAAGATATGGGAAAAGAAAAAATGAAAAAAGAAACGTGAAAAAAATGAAAGTGTTTTAATTTCTATACAAACAAAGCAAAACAAATTGTTATGAAAATGGCAGAATGATGGCTCGATTATGTAAGCTGTAGGCTTTTTTTTTTTTAAAGTTCAGATTATATAAAGTTGTGGTAGCAACTTAAAACAGCATGGCATAGTTGCTCAGGAGACAACAATATCATATATTACATCATATTAAATTACATTGTCCACAGAAAATTAGAAACGTTCTTTATCTTTTTGTTTTGGCAAGTTATTTGCTGAAAATATCACAGGAGCAAAGTGGGGAGACACCACAAAAACAAAAATGCTTGAAGAAATTTAAAGAGAATTAGTTTGTACATTAGGTTTGATGTCATTAGCAAACTATACAAACCAGCGAGCATCAACTCATCAATCTACTAAGTCAGCAACACTGTTTCACTTCAAACAGAAGAACATTAAACAGTTTGTAAAGCTCTAGTTTGGTTCCACAAAAAAAGGAGATATTTTGCATTGTGAATGAAAGTTTAGTCTGTAATGAAAAGGACCAGCACAAAGGTAAAACTGCTAATTGTAACCATTTGTATTCTTTTCCATTTTTCCCCCTTTTAGAGCCAATGTTTGTTTGGTCCATTCTGGACTTCACTGGAAACCGTCAACTGTATATACAGGATTTAGCTACTGTGACATAACTAATAGTCTGTTACTCAAAAACACAAAGTAACAGACTAATAAATTGCTGCAATACCAAAAACTGGAACACATATCTCCCACGACTGTTATCATAGATAACTGCAGTAAAACTTCTACAAAAGGCACCAACTGCACGTAGGTCAGTAACTTTAAGCCAAATCCAAAGGGAAGAATTAAACATTGGTGTAATGAGAGGGTAAGCAAGCTACAGACTATAACCATTTTTTGAACCGGGATGCAAACATGTTACTGTAGTTTCATCGTTTAAGTTTTGCACTTTAACATGTGAGCCTATGGGGATTAACTTGCTTCTAGAGGCAGCCTGACGTGGCTATTGGAGGAGTAGACACTTTTGCATTGGCTTCATTTTTAGTCCCGATGGTTTGCCACTTGGCAGTAAACACAATGGTGTACCACTAGTGTAATGTGGATTACATTTAAAGAGTTTTAAAAGTTTCTTATGTACATCTTTTGTCAACACAGAGGGAACTCTGTAAAAATAACCTTTTTTTCAGGATTATTAGTGCTGCAATTTAGCTCAGTCTGCACTTTTTAAAGGTCAGTATTCTGAAATAGGATCACTATGTCTTTTTAATTTACTTTTTCTGAGAGCAAACTAACACAAACAATTATGCTTTATAAGTTTATTATGTTACTGTTAGTAAAGAAAACCAACAACCAACAGTTCTGGAACCTTAGCCTCCTCGTCTGACCCATGCACACTGACAACAGCCTGCCTACAGATTATCCATGCACAGCATGATGGAACTCGAAAAGGTCAGCAACCATGATTAGTTTTCGCACACTCCTTTGCCAAAGCACCCGCCGCTGATGAGCCTGGACATATTAGCGGGTAAACACAGGCATACACAGTAAGCGATTTCGTGCAGTTTTCTTCTGCTGGTATATCTTTCAAAAAGAGAAAATTTGTCACGCATGTTACAAATACATTGAAGATCAAATCTGAAGTAAGTGAATGGTTCGAGTATATCACGGACTTGGGTGTATTTCAATAAGTTAGGTAAAAGTTTCTATTTAAATATGCATGTAAGAAATCTTGGCACAAGACACTGCAATTAGCTCTTTAATTTTTATGCAAACTTCCTTTGAACCACCATCCTCTCCAGAATGCTTCTCTCTCTCTCTGTCTCATAGAGCTCGTCTTTGGTGAGTCAGCCAGCACAAAAAGCCAGACATCAATACTTGATCGGAGTCCAAGGCAGCCTGCAGCTACCCAGCTCCACCAGCTGGTCAGGGCAGCTTCACCATAAAGCGGGAGAAGAGACGGCAGGGTGGAAAAGGCTGGAACAGGCACTGCTCACAGGCTCTTCCAGTCTAACAGTAATTCAGAGAGCCAGCAGAAAGCAATCTGTGGTGTGCAGTCAGCCTCAGGGGGCACCAGGAGGGCACGACGGGGATCCGTCTTAAAATATACCAAACACAAAAAATAAAAACAAAACTGCTTCCTATCGAACAGCTGAGGGATGCGCCTGTGTTTTTATAGAGAGGCCATTATTTTTTTTGTTGAGCCCCATGGGGTACTAAATGTGTTAAGTCCCATGTGAGACAATATGAGACAGCCCAGCATCTGCCACAGAAACTTGCTTCCTCCATTTCTCTTGGTCCTGTCAGAGCAAAGCCACGGTTCAGCTCTGAGGAGTCAGTCAGACCCATCACACTGTGATAGTCCCTGTGAGAGTTTTGTCTTAAGGCAGCAGCCTGCTCTCACACCAATAATCATGAAGAAAATATGAATAGCATTTAAATACTATGTCGCAAACAGATTTCCTCATCATCCATCAACAAAAAGATAACAATTCAACATTCAGAGCAAACATAATATTTTTGCTGAGCATGCTTTCTGCACAGTTTTTGCAAAGATTTGCTTTAATTTGAAAAGCTGCGGTAAAGTCGGAAATGTTTATTGGGATCAGCGGAGGATGACACAAAGCTCAGAAACATGTTATAAATATAAGAATGTCAAAATTCTAGCTTTAGTAAGACTATACTGTTTAAGCAATGGTGCCACATTGTGCCTAAAAGTACACAAAAATTGAAACTGTTGTATTACAGTAATATAATACTGAATATCGACAAATAAGTATTACCAGTGCATTAACATCCAAATCCTCACAGTGCAACACCCAAGCAAGACAAGGAAACTATGCAGGGTGCCCGTACCATACAATTCAATGATCAACAGTTCATGTCACATTAAGATGAGATTAGAGGACCATTTCTCATCATTTTAACTCTTTGTTCTTTTCTAGCTATAACAGCTGATCAGCTCTTTATAATAAATAAATCAATAAATAAAGAAGAAATGTTATGATAGCAACAACAAACAATAAACCAGCAAACACATCATCATTATCAACATGAAAATAAGAGTCTGGCATTATATAATTATTAATAACAATAAATAGCAAAAATCTGTTCTTTCTATATTGTTAATAAAAGTTATAAAACATTTATAACTTATTATTACTATTATCACGTAAAAACATTTCAAAAGTATTTTAATTCTATACATTATTTAAAATTATTTTTAAAAAGTTAATAAAATGTTCAAAAATATGATTTTATTATGAAATAATATTAATTACAATTCAATTTAAATGGACTGGAATCTTGACTTCTGTCTCAAATTAGATCTTTCAATTACATCGATCACTCTTCAGTTAAGCAGGTTTACCTATGTTTAGGTTCTAAGGAAAGAAGTTGAAAATGGACATGGAAGCAGGTGTAACAGTGAGGTAGTGAAGGTGGGAGAGTTAAAATAGCTAGGGTCAGTTATCTAAAAGTAACAGACAGTGCACAAGAGAGGTGGGAAAAGAGTGGAGATGAGTGTCAGGAGGTATCTGTGAATGAAGGACAGCACTAAGAGTGAAAGGAGAGAAGATAAGTGTGTTTTAATCTCATGATTCATATGGTAAATGGTAAATGGCCTGTATTTATATAGCGCTTTACTAGTCCCTAAGGACCCCAAAGCGCTTTACACATCCAGTCATCCACCCATTCACACACACATTCACACACTGGTGATGGCAAGCTACATTGTAGCCACAGCCACCCTGGGGCGCACTGACAGAGGCGAGGCTGCCGGACACTGGCGCCACCGGGCCCTCTGACCACCACCAGTAGGCAACGGGTGAAGTGTCTCGCCCAAGGACACAACGACCGAGACTGTCCGAGCCGGGGGTCGAACCGGCAACCTTCCGATTACAAGGCGAACGCCCAACTCTTGAGCCACGATTGCCCCAATCGAATATAATACTGATGACGGCTTTTTAGGCTAATAGTTAGGCTAACACACTTACCTCTCATCTTTTCTTTCCTCATAAAACCGATAGATCCTCCACTTCTTTTAAGTGTCTCCCAGCGCAATTCTGAGCATATTTTAGTTACTGCAACTGGTCCGTTGGGTTATTGTCTCCCCAGAAACATTTCCCTTGTGCTTTTGGAATCTGTTTTTTTCCCCATTTCCGCTTTCGTTTTTCCTATTTCCGTTGTGTTTTGTTTGCTTTTGCAGTGGTTTTCTTATTGCTGGTGTTTTCTTAAGTTGTAGTCCGTTTGGCCTCTCGGGGCCACCGCAGGAAATTGACTAAAATAATTAACATGAATTAGAAACCAAACTTTACTTGCCACTGAACGTATTCGAAATTGTTTATAAGTAAATAACTGAAATAAATTGGTTGGCTCTTTGCATTGAATTTAAAAATGTTAATGCAGAACAGACTAGGATTTACAGAGGGAAAAAGTTATTTGATGAGCAGAAGCAAACCTGAGGAATGGCTGATAAATTTCCACTATTATGTTATTTCATGCTTTTGAGTGATTTTCTTTTGGGTTTTGTTTTTTTTGTTTTTTTTTTAAGGATTAGAAATATGAACATTTGAAAGGTCTGTACTGTTTGTGCTGTAAATCTCCATGAACTGGACATCAGAGAAATGCACAGAAACGTCAGTGATATACAATTTATATATTACTACAAATGTGTCTACTTTATACTTGATACTGAGCTGTTTGTCAACGTGCGTACAGGATTGTAGTGCCTGCCTGTGAAGATTCAGAGTTGTATAAACCTGGCTCAGATGCTTGGAAGAAAATCAGATAATTGCTTTGAAAATCCAAACAGCAAGCTGATGCTTGTTTGGGCTGCCAACTCCGTTAATGTCCTGTGTCTGAGCGGGTTTTTTTCTTTCCCCATATAATATTTGTAAATCTTGTCTTGATCAACCACAGTAGCACAGAGATGTCACAGAGTTTTTCTTTTTACAGTACAGTTGGAGAGGATCAATCTTTAATCTTTCCTAGCTTGGGGGGGTCATGACAGCAAATAGCAGTACCAGTTATTGGTAAAGATTCAGCACATTGTAATATTTATAAATCCCCATCCTCAAGTCCAATTATTGCGGTAAATTTCTCTCTCTCATAAACAGCACTGCAGCTTAAACAGAATGACAGGCTTGGCAGAGCAGAGCAATGTTTGTGCAGCGGACATCCAAACGCAAGATCATCAAAGGATTTATGTGGCGCACAGATCTGAGCATGCGACTTGGAACTAAGCTTTAAACCACAATAAACAGACTATAGGGAATGCAGAGATGACTCGCAGCGAATGAGCAACAAAGGCGAGGATGGGCCAACAGTGCCATGATAACCTTTGAGCACCTGCACAGCCAGACACAGCAGGGTAAATGGCTTAACACGCATCCCAAAACACTAGGCTGCATTTCAGCCAGTGTTATTAGAGATCTGGTAAAAATTGATGGAAATATGAATGAAGTAATGTCAGATTCTGATCCATCATGCTAAAAAGCATCAGATTGGCAATGGCTTCATTTTCCAACATAACAATGATCCCAAATACATCGCCAGTACATTAAAAGAATACCCAGATAACACCACACTCAGTGGAACACTATCAGTCCTGCATTGGCCTTACCAGGGCCCTAACCCTAGAACACTAGCATGCCGATTTGTAACACTATCATCAGGTATATTTCACACAGATATAATATAACACAAACAAACTATTGTTTAAAGCTTGCCTAAGTGAGTCCTGGCATTGTAGAAGAATAAAGGTAGTCATTCTCAATATCCGGTCTTTAAGTCTGATGTCATTAGCCATGTCTGGGCCCAAACTCCACTGCAGGTCCCCAAGTCAAACAAACACTGCGGCATCACTGAGAGCTAGAGAAACTGTCTAATTTATTTCATCTGCAATAAAATGATCAGTGTGGCTGCTCTACCAGGTTTAACAATTAAGTTTAACATCCAGGCATCCGTGAAAACAGAATTTATGAAATTTAACGGAGTTAGAAGTTAGCTCGCTAGTTTCCATCTAAAGATAATATATCATGTTCTGACTGAGAGATTTCTGAAAAAATTTAAACGTGCAGCTCTGCTATAACTTCTGACATAAATGAAAACAGGAAAGGAAACACCAGTGACATTTGTATGGTTACTGAAGTTGGACTAGCTGGTATATAATGATGTGCCATGTGATCGCTAGCGACACAGCTATGTTAGCATAACATAAACACAGAGAAGCTGGAGGACGAACGCTAACTTTTTTCCACTCGATAAACGTTAACATGAGGGTTCCCGATGGTCAGGGACCAAACTTCAGTCAGGAGAACAACTGCAATACAAGGTCATTAATATACTGCTGCATGGGCTGGGCTGTAGTTACATCGTAAGGTTTTAAAAACAGCTTTAAAATGAACAGTGGTAATAAAAACCGAGGGAGCCCGACAGTGATCACTGACTGTTTTTAGGGGGTGTTGAGATTAAATAGAACAAGATACAAAGCATTAAAACATGTTAAAAAAGGTTTAATAAATGAAGAGTCGGTTGGGCCTGGAAGAAGGGTACATCCGAATTGAATTTCAAGCTTGTTAGAACTGTACAAACTCTGTTTGAAATACATATACTGTATTTCCATTCATATTTGTGCACGTTTCAATATAGCATTGCATCCATTTCCAATTTTCCCAGCTAAGCAAAGAATTGAGGTGTGGTTCAAGACTTTGCGGTGCAAACTTTTACCATTGTTCATTCATAAATGCCTTTAGTTAAATTTAACAGAGATAAATGCTCTAACTCAAATTATTCCCTAAAATCTTCCACTTTGGGATTATTGGGTTTATTGAAAGAGGTAATAATTTCAGTTTTGTTCCTTTATCTCTATTGCACTGGAGGGGAAGTAGAAACCAATATCCCCAAATTTTGGACACCACCCAAAATCTCTGCTACAATTTCTCTGTAATATGGCTCTCAGCTGTTTTTCCCCTTGATTCTGCTTTCTGCAGATATACCACAAAGCCTGATTCAATCATAACCTCTTTCTTTAGAAACTATCCTAAACACTACTTTATGTTATGAAGCCTGGGGAGACTTTAAAAACAGTCTCTCTCTGTCCCATGGGTTCTTGGGCTCAGCTTGCAAGAGCAACCCACTGTCAGAGTCGGAATCCCCTGAGAAATAACCTCCTCACTGGGACAGTTCACTCACAAGTGAAGCTGGCAGCTGAAGTGCACATGTAAAAGCTTTTATGCAGACACCACAACAAAAAGCACACTCCTGACTGACAGCATGTGGTGCAGGTGCTGTGGTTTACAACCTTTTAAGTTGCACAGCCCTGCAGAAAACAATACAGTTTCCAAAGTACGACTCAAAACTACACTCATAACTACACATCCAGGGCAACACACAGTCAGAAACAGTACATTCATGTCAAAGTGACACACAGGCAGAGCTCCTCTCTGCTTCACTGAGCACTGAGCACCTGAGTCTCTGGCCTCTTGCCTGGATGCTCCGGTTTAGAGACGGATCTTCCAGGAAAAACTGCAGCAAAATCAGATTGCTTATCCCTCTGAGGGGGGGAGAAGTGGGTTGGATCTACCTTTTATTACCTCTCTAACACTGCCCACCTATGGACAACAACACACAAGACACTGTGAGCCTGTCATGTGGGCTTTCATCCAAAACTCAAACAGGAACTCAATGCTTTCCTACAGGCTTCCTTTCAACCGTGCACTAAAAATCAGATCAGCAACCAACAGGCTGTCGTTGATGCAGACCAACCGGGAGACATCACTGATAATCCGAGAAGATCAAAAGGACAGAGCAGAGATGCGGTTTGAAGGAGCGGCTTATGCTTAAACCATTTCCCCAGTCCTGACATTTGATATGACTGCTAGCCTGTATCTTCAGGTGTGTGTCACAAACGCTCAGCTGCCATCAACAAAAGCATTAAAGTGGAGGGCTGAAATATCACTGCTGAAATATCCGTGGAACAGGCAATGAGAGGATGAGCCAGAGGACGGCTGAAAGGTCTGCATCCTTTTCTCATCCATCTCATTACTGTGGCGAGCATGAGTCACCATGAATAGCTGAAATCACTGTGGGAATAAGTGCTACATTATGTATTTGTCTATTAAGCATGTGTGGATGTATTTTGTAAAGACAAATTGCAATGATATGAAAGGAGGAAGGCTGCTGGTGTATATTGATTTTTTTGTAGCTCAATCAAAGCAGAAGAATGAAGCAGAAAAGTCATTAAGAATGAAATCATTCTGCATGCATCAATATGCATTTGCTTTTCCAAGGCAGCCAGCCACTGCTTACACCTGGAGGAAATATGTATTGCACAGAAAATCGGTGTGATGGGTAAACTGGTTTTATTACCCAGACTGTGCAGCCAGTCATCAGTCAGCGGGACGCCACGATTTCATCTACAGTGTAAATGAAGCCTGGATGAGTATCATGTGGACAATGAACATATCACCAGTCCTGCAGGTGCCGATTTCCCTTTAAAGAAAAAAGAAAAAAAACCCACAAAAATCACAAACCCACAGTGAGATGAAGGGATGAAAGATTATTAAACTATTGTTTTAACAATATGTGTATCCATATTAGCCAAAAATGTTTGTCTTAAGTAGGTGTCACTCCAGGATGCACACATTTAATTTTTCATAGAAAATGAACATTCATTTTACTTTCTTACCAAATCCAGAAGATACCTTTAATAAGATGCCATAATAATAATAAAGCACACTGAAACTGATATAAAACAAAAACATAATTAGAAAATACAAATCTTTAATCATTCTAGTTTGCATTACTGTTTGTCTGTACTCCTCCTACCGTCTTGTCTTTCTCCTCAGAGGGAGGGTAGACATAAACCACAGTCGACATGTGACAGCGCACGTGTGAACATGCAAATGACATCAAGCTGCACAGAGGTAAACGCCAGGGTTAGTGACCTCCCTCAGAGGAAACCCTGCAGTCTGACAAATGTTCTTCCCTGCCTTTCTGTCACTAACTGTTACCTTTACTGTCTGCCTTTAACTCACTCCAAAATATCCTCATCCTTGTCTTTGCTTTTATTTCTCTTATTTCCCCAAAGGTGATATGCACTTAAACGAGCAGGCGTCCACATTTTAATTTCAGCAAACAGATTTACTGTGTGCCAAAAAGACCGCGTAAGAAAAAAAAATGTGCAGATTGAGGAGACCGTATTTATGCAACTCCAACAGACAGATAATATGTTCGAGTGGAAACCATAATTGATGCTTTTCCTTTCCTTTGAGATACTTGAACAACTTTTCAGATATGTAAAGTTGTTCAAGCTAAGGCTTAAAAATATATACTGTGAAGTAAATATTATATTGGAAATTACTTTTTAAATAATAAAGAGGCAAACTTTAATATAACTTCTTGTTAAACCTTTTGGTGGAATGTTCCTGCTAGTCATATTTTTCCAGTCACGAGTCTTCGCTTCATGATTACAAATCCTGAAGCTACTAACTTGCTTTTGTGAGGTGAAATTACTCCCCTTCAGCAGAAGAGGCTGGTGATAATAATAAGGATAATAATAATTAAATTTTAATTAAAGTTAATTTCAGTGCCTGAAGCAGGATTTTTGAGTGTTCCCGCCCTCGATGTCTCGATGTTAGGTAACGCAGAGAAGTTGTTCTTTGAGTTGTGTAGGAAACAGCGAGCACTCTGGGGGTGGGACACGAGGGGAGGGAGTCTTTTAATTATCACAGCTGAGCGCGCAGCAAAAACAGCACCACTGCACAGTCACTATGAAGAATACAATGCTATCTTATAGTGAACCTTACTGCTGCTTCTACAGCTGTATATCCTTTATAGAAAGCATTTAGGTGGGAGCTTCAAATTCCTGGAACACTTTTTTTGCATATTTGATTAAAAAAAGAAAAAGAAAAACAAGACTGCAGTCACCATATTTTGCATGTTTGTTGGCTTTCTTTTGCCAGATAGTTCATGCTGATATTGCAGAGATCCAACTGTGTTTGTTATTTAAATAACTGTTCAAGCTGAAATTCAAATAATATCAATATAATACAATACAAACAGTCCAGGTTTTTGTCGGCAGCCTTATTAGAAATTCAATCCATGCAGGAACCATTACAGAGTTCAGGCACATTTAACTCACGTGAGTCTGCAAAAGCCTCAGGCACAGTGCCCCCTCTTACTTTAAAATAGCTCTTCATATTTCAAAAAGGTTATTTCTTTTAAATTATCTCTTATAGCGACAAGTGTTCGCCTCACAATTAATGTGACACCACAGGCAGGTATTTCTGCTAATTTAGCCTTTCTGGTCCAAGGAGCTGTGCAGTACAATAATTAAGCCAGAGTTTAACACCGGATTCTGCCACGTCCACTAAAAGGAATCGAGTGGTACGGTCACCCCAAGACAACCTGACTGAGCCCTTGGTCGGATCTTCAGATTGATATTAAATGGTTTCCCTGTGGTGCCACGAGCCAGCATTAATAAACAGGTCAGACTCTAAGAGAAGGTGTTGTGTTGCTGCTATGGATAAGTATAACATGAACCACATAAAGTTCACAGCGTGTCTATTGGAGTGGTAGATTTTATGTTAAAATGCTGAAAGTAAACTTCACACCAAGCCACACACATCGAGTTATCCTGAGCCACTTTTTTACCCTCATGATGCTCGATATTAGACGTTATGTAACGCTCCCTGATGCTCCATCTGTTCACCTCAGCTACTACTCTGGAAAAAGAGATGAATTTACTCATGCATGCACCTTAAAAGTACTTACAGTGGCTTCCTGTTTGCAAAGACACAAAAGAACACATGCCCAAGGGAATGAAGATGAAGTGGAGGAGGAGGAGTCAAAAGTTTGAATTTGAACCCCCCCACTCCTGATCAGCTGTTCTCCCCTCAACACTCAGTCACGCTTCAGTTCAGGCAGCCTCACATCTCCAGAACAGATGTGATTTATCAGGGCACGTCTCTCCAGCAGTCCACCAACCTCTGTACCCTCCTAGATTCACCTCTGTCAGAGCCACAACTCTGGGGTTGATATTCACAACCAGTGAAATTCAGAGGATATGCAATAACTGAAGTTCAGTGAGAGAAAAAAAAAGCACTCTAAGGATATGAAGGGAAACACGTAGAGCACAAATATTCAATAATTTGTACAGTCCAAAGTGCAAATGTGTGAACTCTACCTGTATAACTTTGGTAAAGCTACTGTTACTATTACAATATAAGTTGAATTTTCTGTTGAAAATTCAGCATTAAGCTCCAGACTGTGGGCAGCTGATAGTTAGTTTATATTTCTTCTATTTCTAAATAATTGCAGCATAATGAGTTGATATCAGGAGTATTTGTAATAGATCAATAGTAACCTTTGAGCACATCTGTAGGAGCAAGAATTCTGGCTGGGTTGTGGAAGGTCAAATACTTATATTGCTCAATCACTTACTAATCAATTTATAACTTTTATGCATGTTTTTTCTGGATTTTTGGCTGATATTTCATCTCTATTGCTTAAAATAAAATACCATTAAAAGACTGTTTCAATGTAAGTGAGCAAACTTAATTCAGCAGGGAATCAACTAATTATTTCCCTTAAGGTTGGTTTAATAAGAGGGGACATCCCATTACCAAAACTACTACTTTCTGTAGATAATGTCTAATGTCTGCAATCTAATGTCTGCATTGATTTTGCCCTCTATGCTCTCATTCCTCTATAAAAAAAAAAAAAAAAAAAAAAAAAAAAATTCTT
The DNA here is from genome assembly GCF_057381845.1 of Rhamphochromis longiceps. Taxonomy (NCBI): domain Eukaryota; kingdom Metazoa; phylum Chordata; class Actinopteri; order Cichliformes; family Cichlidae; genus Rhamphochromis; species Rhamphochromis longiceps. Next base: position 31,712,949 of record NC_140560.1, on the reverse strand, counting down.
AAAGAATTTTTTTATGTGCATTTGCTTCATTTAGAAAACGGGTAAAAACATACTAGCTCTACCAGATATTGAGTGGAAGGAGTTTGTAATGTAGATAAAAGATTGAAAAATAAATAGGAAATCTTGAGGAGGCTACAGAGAGCGATGAAAGTCATTTTCCTTCACTCTTTGGAACAAAGACCTCAAAGGTGCTGTGATGCTGTGAGTTAATCACCCATGTGCAGCAACCTTCATTAGTATCTCTGAGAGTCGATGAACAAAAGCTCAAGCAAAATGAACCCTTCACTCCTTTCCAAGTATCTGATTTATTTTTATGAGTCACGAAACTACTTAAACTATTGAGTGATTCAAAAGTGGGACGTGAGAGATCAAAAACAAAAATGCTTCAAAAATTAGTTAGTAAATCATTTTTTAGAATTATTTAGTCAATATTTTTGATTATAAAATAATACAATTCATTTTTGATTAATACTTTGATTGGTACACTTTTCAGTGTAAACATAAAACTGTATTAAACTTTGGTTTACACTTTATAGCATTAATAATAATAATAATAATAATAATAATAATACACTAATAAACAACAGCGTTCAAACACCTGAGAATACTACAGACTAACAAATGTGATTTAAGCTGAATCCATGGAAACAAACTGCCTCAAAACCTCACAAACCTCGTTGTCGAAGCAAGCCTGGAATGCTCAATGTTCTCAGTGTATTATGGCTCACAATTTGGCAGTGGAACTGAGGTAAGCTGAATAAGGAGGGTTCTCAGGGCTCAGGGCCAATCACAGCTCTTTTATGCAGCTAGCGAGCACAAGGAAAGAAAGCACAAATGCACAATTAATTCATTCACAGTTTATGTCACATGTTCAAAACCAGTGGAGAATTTGGTCCCAGCTTTTCCAATTTAGACATAACTGTATACTAAAACCTCCTGACATTCACACATACAGATAGTATCAATAAGTGCAACAGTTACCTCACCTGGTGTGTACAAACTATAAACAAAATTTCTACAAAACAAACAAAAACAAACAGCATTACAGATACATATATATCATGAACACTAATAATAAGGGTTTGATGAGTATATTTTTCTGCACAGTCCTCAGTTATTTGGTGGCTACCTAAAGTCATACTCCATTAGATAAGTGCTGCATACTAACAACAGCTGGGCACTAAAGCAATAAAGATAATTGTCACTAAATAACTTTTTCCTCAATAGGAACCTGAAATATGTTTGTATTTCAAACAATATCATGTCTGTAGAACTTATTCTGTCCATTTTTGACAGACATGTCTTGTATTCAGGTTTACTTCCGCAATTCTCTGACATGCATTTAGACTTATCCTGCTGGAGTATAAAACATTCTCCATAACCACACTACCAAAAAGGTGGAGCATGACTACAGAAAAAAGAGGTAGTTCAATTCCAGAGTATGCACCCACACACCGGTAAAACACAGTGTTTACTGTGAGTCTAATACATTTCTGTTAATGCCATGATCCTCAAACTGGGACTCATCAGTAATAAGTCTTTTTTTCCCGTCATCTGCTGTGAAATACTGGTGTTCCTTAGCCCATCACAACATTTGACCTCATTTCCTTCTTTTGTGGTTTAGAGGTTGTATCTGATCATCTCAGAAAACTAGGCATGCTTTACTTAATCCTTGTGCAGATATAAAGCTTTCTATATGTATTTAACAAATGCTTTACATGCAGTGAAGTTGCTGGTCTCTCTTTTCCAAAGCTTTATGTATCGATTTCATGATGATGTAGTCATTTTTTATCTGACTAATCATGCTTTGGATGCAACTGATCCAGTTTTTGTAAAGTGCTTTATAGTGCAACGCACTGCATGTTTCACTCTAGTCATGATTTGATGCCTCTCTTGGCTCAAAACAACACTTTATCTTCTGACACTTTCCCTTACATTCAATGTCACATTTCTCACTATCACAGTGCTAAGAAATCTTTTGCAGAAAACTTGAGAGAAATAACAGATGAACAACAGCTGTAGGTTGAATTAGTTATCTGGGTGTCTTCTGAAGTCATGCATTAGTGGAAAGAAAGCTTAAGGAAATGTGGCAGCTTCTATAAAAGAGTTCATGTGAGTGTCAATGGTGCTTAATTGCTTGAGTAGTGCAAATATAGATTTATTTATTTTATTTACATCAAGTCATGACAGAATCTCAATGTGGCCTCAGATTCTACAGTTTTAAAAAGGACACATTTACTTTTAGGGCTTTGTTGTATATACTTTAGTTGCAACCTTACAAGTCTTCATACTTGCCTTTCTTGGGTTGTTACTTTTTTTTTTTTTTTTCTTTGCACATCGCTGCCACCAACTGCCAATTACTGGAAGAGAATAAAAGCTTTTTTGCTAATATTTGGGCTTTTAAAAAACAGAAGCCTCCGGGTCAGCATCTCCCTTGGCAGCAATATTAGATAGCAGGCATTGCTACTGTAATAGATAAACTAAAGCTTTGCAGTGCAGTGATAATTAGAGCATGTCATAGTTCTTATTAGCCTACAGACACATGACACACCAACATGTTTGTGACAAGCCAACATATTTTTATTACAGTGATAGATTCAATTAAGACCCCTGTTGAGTTCTAAACGGTGCCTGTCAGAAAGTTAAAAAAAACAAAAAAAAACAACAACAACAAACTTGAATTTCTGATTTTTGTATCGATAGTTTTGAACAATGCTATAAGTGTAGAGGTGAAACAAACACAAAAATGTACTGTACATAATAGTTTTAGTTCAGGGTTCAAAGATCCAAGTGCGTCTTTTTAAAATGTGTATTTTAATTTTTAAAATCTTTCAAACCGGCATAACTGTTTCAAGACAAGAAAGGAGATGGTTGTAAATATTGGTCCGAGTCTGCAGATGCTCATGTCAGAAAAATAAATCAGCATACTAGCAACATGTTGGATTATTGTCAAGACTTGAGCCGTTTTCAGATCTCATTTTTCCAACCTGGTCCTCTGTGAGATGATACTGTCCCTTCTGCAAGCAACTAATCAGTGTTTAGACATGTACACCATACAGATTTATTTCCCCTGAGCACACCTGCATTACCTATGAGAGTATGATATGCACAGTCCTATTTGCAGAAAAGATAAGTCATTACCATCCTATGTTCTCACACAAGTCTCTTGTGTAACAAGTTGAAGCCTGAGGTGTCATTTTGTTCAACTGAGTCATGAGGATGAAAACGGCACTCTAATGTTCGCCAGAGGCAGCTTCTCAAATGCATGCACATGCAGTCATGTTCGTCCCTTAATCCCATGTATTACAATGGCATGTCAGCAAAGCAACATGCAAATAAATAACTGCGCATTCTTCATTGTGTAATTCTCTATTCAAACTGACTACATCCACACAAAACTGAAGAACAAAGCGTGGGCTGCGGTCTGCACTGACAAAGCCCGAGTGAAACGGTGTGTCTGAACTCTTCCCCACTCCACCGTGGGAGTGGGTGAAGAGCAGGGGTGATGCAAGCTCAGGCAGTGGCAAATTCTCATTTCCCTGCTTCAAAAAGCCAGCAGCTCTGTAGTGTTTTGTGCCCTGCCAGTCGAGGCTTTCCCTCTGCTCCACTGGTGAATACAACCTGACCCAGAATCCACTGCGGGGGAGCTGCAAGCGCAGACTGCAGGGCTCGCCTTCTGTTCAGTCTCTGCTTTCATGTGGAAGTGAGAGTGGGCACTTGTCTATGGTAGTAGCTGGGTGGGTGTAGGGTTTCAATGTGATACTCGCTACAAGTATAATTAAAGCAGTAGGATAATTAGGCCTGCAAAAGTCTGTCATTCCCATTTTTACTTCTCTTTGACTATTTCACTCACAGATAGGGATGGGTACCGGTATCCGGAGCCATTATGGCACATTTTGGTGCTTTTTTTTCCTGAGATGTCATACACTTTGGATTCTAGCCAATCATTTTACCTTTCCAAGGATAGTAGGCGGGCCCAGGTATGTATGTTCTTTTAAAGCAGAGCGACAGATTAAAAATGCCCAAGGTGAAGCGGTCAAAAGTCTGGCTGTACTTCACAGCAAAAGATGCAAACTCAGCAGCCTGCAACAAGTGCTTTAAGGTGATACTGTGCAAAGGAGGTAACACCTCGAATCTGATGAAACACCTGGCGACGTATAGCGTTTTTTTTAAATTAATGCATGTAAGGTGAACTAGCAAAGACCGTCGTAGTTACATGCGGCTGTCTTCTTGTTTGATGGCAGATACTCCCTTCACCCTGGCCAAAAAGGCTAAAGCTAAACATGAGAGGTTTTTGGACAAAGTTTGTGTTTTCTATTCTTTAAGCACCGGTTCGAGCACCGGTTCGAGCACCGGTTCGAGCACCGGTTCGAGCACCGGTTCGAGCACCGGCACCGTTTCAAAAGTACTGGTTTGGCACCGGTATCGGATAAAACCTAAATGATACCCATTCCTACTCACAGATACAGTCTACATCACCACCCTCCGTCCTTTCACTTGTCTTACTTCCGGTGCTCTGTCATACTCACTCACTATTCACCACTAAGTGCAAACTGGACCCGTTACCAATCAGTAATATTTGAATAACACAACTATAATGAAGAAAAATGCTTCATTTGCACGTCTTAATGTTCCTGTTTATCAAGTCTGACTATTTTGTCTTTATGAAATTGCTTGTAAGAGAGATCTTACAAGCAATTAGCAATTAGCCTCAATAAAAGGATTTAGTAATAATAAAGTGCTAATTCACAACAACAACGATCTCAGAAGAGTTTTATATTGTAAAGGCTCTATAATATTAACTCATTCACTGCCAGCCATTGGCAGTGAATGAGTTAAACCCATTGACTCATTCACTGCAATTGACGGCTATAGACGTCAATGGCAGTGAATGAGTTAAGAAGAAAATCCCAAAAATAAGAAAATCTCCTATGAATGAGCACTTGGAAACGGTGGGAAGGAAGAAATTCCTAAATTTTGCATCATAGTTATTACCACTTTCACCATTTTTTGGAGTATGAAGTGATTTCTTGGCTGGAGTGCCAAGTTAGCTAGTAAGGAAAGTGAATCCAAAGCAATATTTCACATAAAGCTGCATTATAAACTAAAAAAAGTAGGGAGACTTGTGCTTGATATATTATTTCTTTGTTATAACAATGCTTCTTGGAAATATATTTTATACAGTTGGAAAGCCTGTTTATTTCCCCCTAAACTGTGCCACATTTGTAAGGAAAATGCATTTGAAAAAATGATAAATAAAAATATAAGTAGTTTTCATGCCCTTCCAGGAAATAGCTGGAAATAGCATAAAAGTTGTAAATTTTTGCATGTCAATAAGTGAGATAAGTATTTAATCCCCTATAACCTGCAAACAGATTGCCATCTCCTGACTTCAATTTGTAATGTGAATAAAGTTTGTCCCCAGAGTTAATTTTTCCCATTAAGTCCTCTCACTCTTTAGTTTTGCCCACCACCATGGGCAAGACTAAAGAGCTGTCAAGTCAAAGGACATCGGGGACAAGACTATAGACCAGCACCAGATGAGAACGAATTACAAGACAATTAGGAACAACTTTGGTGAGATCTGTGTTAGCAACAGAGTTATGTCATTTTATGGGGGGATCAGCCACAAGTGCAGTTTTATTTCTAAGATTAGAGAGATCTCATCATCTAATAAATGCATGTAAAATATTCACACAGCCCAAAACAGAACTAAAAATGTAAGCTTTGAGTGCAGTAAACTTTAGTCTTTTTAAATTTTCTCTCTTCATGCTCGGGATTATTAAATTTGATCCTTTGACGTGCATGCAGGAAAAACACTTGACATGTTGCATTCATACCTAACGTGTATGTAACCTGCATGGAAAACTTGAGTTGTAAGTAACAGATTAACAAATACTTAGTAGAAATTTTTCATTTGCACTGCTAAGCTTTAGCTGCTGATAAGCAAGTAGTTTATATACAGAAAATCTTTCCAAAAAAACTTTTCATTTAGGTTACTTTTACATTTGCTAATATATTCCAATTCACTTGCACCTTTCGTGCATCACTGTCTATGAACGTTGCTTTGTTGACTACAAAAACATTTGGAACGAAGGAGAGCTTCAACTCAGCCTTTGAGAGTTTTCATAACATCCCAGGGCCAATTAGGAAAGTTCTGCAGCAACAAAGCTGAGATGAAACCTTCTTCCATCATATGTATGCTTAGCATTACTAATGAGTACCACTCTAAAAATGTTAGTGAAAAGCTCCAAAACACATGAACAGCATTCCACAGAACCCCCTACAGCTGATTTATGATGTGAGACTCAGAGATAACTGAACAACAAAAGTCTCCAAATGACTTTTTTCCTTTACATTAATATTTTAATGTTAATATTTTGACTGCAGTTTAAGAACAGCTGCATGCACAGAGGGAGCCTGCAATAACTGCACAGGAAAACCATGAGACACAAAGCAATCAAAAAGATCCTTTTATAAATATGCAGGTGCATACTAAATGAGCATGGCACGAGTTTCTTGTGGGACTGTGTGTTTTAATGTGTGCTGGTAAACAGTGACTGTGACTCATTTGGCCCTGGGTGGCCCTGTCAGGCCTCTTTTCTTGCCACTGACTGAATGCTGCTGGTTCTGTAAACATAGACAAATGTATCCTACAGGAGTGCCGCCCTGCAGCTCCCCCATGCCTCAAACTAATGAATTTTTAAAGACAGCATCAATCAAACTGCAGGCCAGATCAATAGACCATAGAGTGGATTTCGTCAGCACTGCAGAGAAAGGTTTTTGGTATAAACATTGTTTCCACTGTCAAGCGACAAGCACCCTTTCACTTCAGCCAAGCTCCACAGTTACCAAGGCAGTCAACCAAGAGTATAGCAACAGGACTAAGGCTGCTCTGTCCAGTAATAGAATCTTATTAAAGAGCTTAAGTGCTTATGATGGCAGGGTGTCTTCTACACAGTACTGTTTGTCTGGCAACATGGTTAATTAGGACATCTGATATCCACTCAGTCAGACCTTCACCACAGTAGCTATTGACCATCATCCATTTCATTTAATTAGAATTACAGCTGAGCCTGGGCCTGTCCAGCAGTGTCATTAACTAGCAGCGTACCAGCAGCGATTTACCAAGAAATCAATACACATTTATTTGGATGATTTGAGTATTTGGTACAAACTGAGCTACCACACACAGAACATTGCCAGTGTTTTTATTTTCTTTTAAGTCACAGATGGCAAACTGTACTTGTGGCTACAGATGCAATAAATGGGTGGAAAAATATGAGACAAAGATATAAAACTTCCAACATACACAAGTGGAAAAGGCATGTAAACCTTCAGTGATAAATGTGAAGGTAAAATTAGGATTAAGCGTTTTCAGTGGAATGTCAGTGACATGTGAGTGGGTGCCCTGCTTTTAAGTAGATAACACCGATCCATTAAAAAAAAAAAAAAAAAAAAAAAAAGTCCAATCTTCACAACACATATCTAATGATGTGGCATGTCACTTCAGAAAGTGGCTTATTTTTGTTAGGCTGGAAAAGGTTATACAACCATAACAAAAGAGTCTCGACCAATTTGCAATCAGACTGTGCACAAATGAAAGAAGTTAAAGTCCTTTGTTAACCTCCACAGAAGTGGTCGGCGAACTAATATGACTTCAAGAGCAGGGCTTGCAGCAGTCTGGGAGATCACAAAGGAACCCAGGACAGCTTCAAAGCAACTAAAAGCCTCTCTAACATTGTATAATTCCAGGAGACTGCTGTCCATCTGCAGATTTCTAAAGATTTCCCTTTTAAGAGCCAGATTGTTTGAGAAATATTTTATTTTAAATTGAGGCTAAAACACAACTTTTTAGGTTTAAATGAGAAGCAGTGAAAGGAAAACACTGCAGTCTAGTAGCGTTTTCCTTCTTTGAAACCATTCCGTAAGTGGCTTTCTTATGATTTGTTTATGTGCTGATGCATGCATGCATGCATGCATGAGCCAGCACTACCTGCCATCACTCAATTTTGAATTAAACCAGCAAATTATAAGGAAAAATGAACAACTTAAAGGTAATGCAAGTTGTGCTATAACAACACAAATCACACAAGCTATTCCACTAAAAAATGGTTACAGCAGAATAAAGTTGATGTTTTGGAAAGGTTACAAATGCTGTAAGAAAGTCTGAAACAAGCAGCTCAAATCCCTCCTATCTGATGTGCAGGAATAATAGACAGTTACAGGAAATGCTGAGCAGCAATTTTGGTATAACAACTCAGTTCTGCCATATAGTGAATGCAAAGGTTCACATACAGAGTTATAATACTGTATCATACTTCTCCTTAAGGAATTAAAAGTCTCCAAAGTTGGTTTTTCCCCCCATTTATTAAACTGGGTTCTATTTTTCAGGATAAATTCCAGTTACATATTTTACTTATTAAAGCATATGATGTCCACCAATGTCAGCAGTTCCTATATCCAACCTACTTTCATGAATACTAAACAGATGGTAATGCTATTAAGTTGGTAAAGAAATCTCACGCAGGCCTAGCTGCCAACTTTTAAATGTTGACTGGCAATACAAGTGATTTTGAATTTTCCAATATTTTTTTCATCTTCTTACTCCTTATATTTCACAAAGCTTTAATGTATTCATACTGGATAATTATGGTTATTACTAGTCTAGTCTAAGCAATCTAGGTTAAAAGCATGGTACCAATTTCGGGTTAACTCTGCATTATGTTAATTTATCCATCCGTGCAGGTCCATCCACTCTAACTTCCTATATGAATAGTAAAGTAGTGGATCTATAAATTTAAAGTCTTGGCTTTCTCATCTTCTCACTCTCCCTTCGGGTTTTGGGAAGCAAGAAATTGCTTAAAGATTAAGGACAGAATCTAAGCAGGAAGCAATTTCTCAGCTCTCTGGTGCAGTGATAAGAAATCGAGACGGGAGTAATCCCTTATATCAAATTTGATTCAATTTAATACAATTAGATGTAAATGTTGGGAGGAATACAAAAGAGGCAATATCATTAAAAAAGATAAATGGACAGAGACGTGCAGTTAGAAAATGAAGTGAAATGAGAAAGAAAGTAAGTAGAAATATTCATTTGTTAGTTGTATTACTTTTCAGTCATAGTGTCTATTAAAAAGCAAAAGTAAACTGCTGAGGAATTGGAAATATGGAAAATGTACACAGAGCTCACAGAAATAACGGGCTAATTGGGGAACACAGTAGACAGATGTCTTAATAAAAACAAACAGTTCTGCCTGCAAGCTGGAAATCCCATGTGAAGTCAGGAGGAACAAAGGACAGGGTCAAAGCACGTGGACAGTTCAAAAAGCTGGAGGCTCTATACGACGCTGAACAAAGAACAATTTCCAGGACGCCCTTGTCCTATAATTTCCCTGCCTTTAATAAAAAACATATTTGAGATATTCCAAGTCTGCAGTGACTTGATCTCGACTCAGATTTCAAAATTACATTTCAGCCTTTTGCCTCTGGCTCACAGAAACTGCATTCCCCATGATAATGTTTATTAAGAAAAAAGAAACTCACAAAGACCACAGTCGGGTGAAGATCTAAAGAAACCTCCTCTGATAAATGACTTACGTTGTATGTAAGCTTTACAAATGTGAAGTGAATTTTCTGCTGGTTACGTCGAATTACAGCAGGCTTCGCCTCAGATGAGTGAACAGAGCGTAAAAACTGAATGTCTGCAGAGGCAGGACCGCATTAACCATCTGAAATGAGTAGTTCTACTACTGTAACGTAGATTTAAACACGGCACCAGAGTTTCTCTATGCATCTTTTAAAACTTATATACAGTGTGCATTTAAAGGAGACACGTGACTGATGACATCAATCATTAAATTGTCCTCAAAAGGATTTTCGGGTCAATTTTCATAACTAAAATGTAACATTAATTCAATATACATGTTTCATGTAGTGCTATCCATCTATTATAATGCTGATTGTGTGGTGGCACAGGCCCATGTTAATTAGTGGACTTGCCTTTTCTTTCCTCTTTTATTTCTTCATACAAGTCTTTCAAGTTGTTTTTATGTTTGAAATGGGTAAATGCAGAAAACAAATAGATAACTAAAGTAAACATTTTTCTAAAAATATAATATAAAATAAAATACTAATGCCAAAATGCCAATCACTAATCATTTTGGTCCTCAGACAAAGCAAGGGGTCAATTTAGGTCTGGTGGGTCACCGGTTTGTAATACACGAGCAGAAAACCTGCAGAGTGCACAAAATCAGAACCTCCACTAAACACAAAATGATCATAATTAATACACCTGTGCTTTCCTTCTGTGAGACGATAAATTGTCTATTATTGTATTCTCTCACATTAAATGTGACTCAGTGCCTTTAATATTATTGCACAAATATACAATAAAAAACTGAATTCTCCTTTTTAAAGTAGATTTTAGCTCAGCCTAAAGAGAAACAAAGAGACAGTAGGCTCAGAGAGCAGCAGCGCAATAAAGAAAATAGCTGGTTTCACTCTAAAATGATCATCTACACACATATCACACTGGCATCAAACTATTAAGATAGATGTCATTTATGATGGCAACAAGCATTTACAATTTACTTTATTAGGTGCACCTGTTTAACTAGTAGGAAAGATGAGAAGGCAGAAAAGCCATGATCACTGGTGTCAGACGGACTGGTTTGAGCATTTTAGAAACTATTGATCTGCTGGGATTTTCCTGCACAAACATCTCTGGCGTTTACAGATAATGGTCAAAAAATCCACTGAATGCACAATAAAAACCCTGAAGATGGGTTATGCAAGCAGAAGCCCATGTGAGGTGTCACTTTTATCAGCTAAGCATTGTTTAAATGCCACAGTTAACCCGAGTATTGTTCCTGACCATGTCCACCAGTTTGATAACTGGACTGCTTCTTATATAGCACTTTTCTACTCTCCCGGAATACTCAAAGCCACAGTGACCCAGTCACACAAGCACTGTCTTCCAAGTTTCTTAGTGATTCCTAACTACCATTCATACACATTGGACACGTCGGAGAGCAATTTGGGGTTAGTATCTTGTCCAAGGATACTTGGCATGCAGACTGGAGGACCCAGGGATCGAACCAATAACCTTCCAATCAGTAGATGACCTGCTCTGCCTCCTGAGCTACATCTTCTGATAGCTTCTTCCAACAGGACAAAACATGTCACAAGGCTCAAATCATCTAAAACTGGTTTCCTGGACATGACAGTGAGTTCACTGCACGCCACTGTACACAGTCACCAGATCACAATCCGGTAGAGCACCTTTTTGATGTGGGGGAATGGCATTTACATCATGGATATGCAGCCAACAAATATGCAGCAACTATGTGATGCTATCATGTCAATATGGACCAAAATGTCTGAAGAATCGTCCCGTCAGCTTGCTGGCTCTATCCCGTTTAAAAAAAAAAAAAAAATACAAAATAAAACAACTATCATTTACACAGTGCAGAAGACAGAGTTAAGAGTTAAATAGTGCCATGGTGCATTACAACAGATTTTTTTTGCATTATGCATTAGATATGTAAACAGTTTTCTACTATAAGTGCCACCTCTCACACTCCTGGCTTTCCTGTGCCTTGCTAAAATTTAGGATGCTTCAAACCCATTTCCCCCCTTTTAAATGTAGGGAAGACACCATGCTTATATTAACTGCCCTGTGCACAGATTCAGTAGCTGAGACACACACGCACGCACACACACGCACGCACACACACACACGCACACACACACACACCAATCCAATCATTTCTACTGTGAGGATATTTTCATTTTCACGTTTGTAAAAGTACACCCTAAAAGCTGTTAAGCACACCAATGTAGAATCTGGTCTCTCTAATCAATAAAGACTAAATATGACAAAAGGCAACCTGGTAACATTGAAGGCACATTTTATTGAACCAAAATTTGCTTGAGGGACTTATTGCACAATTACTGTGGTGTTGTTAGACAAATCATCATTACACATGGACAGAATTTTCAATGTTTGTGAAACCTTATATCAATAGAAGCCTTTATAGAAATGACCCTCTCTCAAATATGCCAGGCCTCGTTTATTCCTGAGCCAGTTTGTTCAAATGAATCTCCTAAAAAAAGAACCTTTATTCTGGTGGTATTTACAAGATGGCAATTCACATTTTTAGTATTTAAGGTCAGGTCACATGATGGTATTTCAAATACATGTAATCTACAAATACTAGAATCATGCAGTACCCTAAAATCACCCTTTAATCTGCAGCAAAAGCAACAAAACACTTGCCTTTTTTCTCTGTTTGCCTACCAAAAAAGGGATTTCTGCACTACTGAGGAGACTAGGATGAGCACAATAAAGAAGCAGAGCCGTTTGGCTAAAAGCCTGCTCCATTCTGTGATTCTCAAGGACAATTCTATGTCCTATCCTCCACCGATTCCTGCACCCTTTATCTAAGCCCACCCTACCAAGCTCCATTGTGTTGTTCTCAGTTGCAGAGAACTTCCTGCAATTCCAGCTGCTTATAAATCAGAAAGCCATGTAAGCCTTTGGAGCAGCAGGGGCTGTAGATCCCTGGAGTAAAGCTGGGAACATTCAAGAAAAAAAGTTTTTCTTTGGGTCTCTCTCTTTTTAAGTTCCTCGTCACAGAAAATTGTCTTTTTAAACATTTGAAAAGCTAAAAGAATTTTATAAGCAGCACAGGTCTTACAAAATAGGGTCATTAAAGGCAAAGTATATCATATGGTAGCTCTGTGTGGAAATACTCGATATATCGATTCCAGTGATTCAGTCACGCCCAGCCATAGTTTACATGATGAGCTGAAACATTCTGTTCAGTTCAGGAAGAAAACACAGCAAATAAAGATAAACCTTTATTCTATTCTTGTTGTCCATATAACAAAGCCTTCCACCATTAATAACAGATATAGTGCCCTGGCACCAGGGACCTCAAGATCAAACTTATTCTTTATAATAAATTGTTATGACGAGGTAACTAAAGCTTGCTTTCTATTCAAGTTGAGCACTTTCTACTACAAATCTCATTTACCCAGAGCTTTTATCTATATTTTTCTAATGTGCACATACAAATGCATCAAAATGTAAAGTTGCATTCAGGGGGAGACTACGGGTTCAGTATTTCAACATGCAGACTGGAGACTTCACTATACAGACTGGAAGAGCTGGGGGATTGATCAACTGACCTTCCAATTGATAGATTACCCACTCTACCATCTGAGTCACAGCTGGAATTGAGGAACATAGAGGCCTGAACTACCTGCAACAGCAACTTCTGTATGAATGACACCAAATGTACCTTCTCTAAAGGAAAACATTGAGTCTGGCTTTGGTTTGAAAGTAGCTTAGGAGAACAAACTGTTCTGGTAACACCTGTTCAAGTCCCTGGGGAATTAGATACCATCCAAGCCTTTATATTTTTACAGTTTTTATTTTCAACACCAATGATGACTCTGATGTAATGTAACAGTCTGTCAGCACTGATAATCTTCTCGCAGTGGTCCTTAATTTCCTTGTAATCCTGTTTCAGTCTCTGCTTCACTGTATAGTGCATGAAGCAAAGATTTCTCCATTGTATATAAGCTCATTAAAGACTGGACTGACTTGCTTGTTTTTGTTGGAATGCATTTCACTGTTTGGGCTGTTTTTGCTTCTTTTTAAATGGCATTTATATGTTCAGAAAATTAATGTACACATATGTCTAGACCAATCACAGTACAGCTACATTATTCAACGACCCCGTTTGGCTGAACAAGCACAAACTCCACCGGAGTGTTCAGTGTGTGCTCCCAACTTGTTTTCACTGCCCCCAAGTGGCTGAAAAAAGTGCCCTGACACAAGCCCCTTCAAGGTGTACAGGCTCCACATTTTTCCCATGCAAGTAATTCACTAAATTGTTATAGGCACTACACAGAATTTGTGACTACTGGCTGAAATCAATAGACCAGCTCATTCAACTGAAAGATCCACAAATCTTGTAACTTAAAATAAAAACTGCAAGCTGCAAATACATTCAATCCTCTTTGTATTGATGATAGAAGTGGAGTTGTTATGGACTTCTTTTTTTTTGGCCAACATGTCTAATGTGTAATGATTCTTAAAATACATAAACTCATCTCATGTAACGAGCATTCTCAAACCACTTCAGGTCACTGGGACATTTGGGTTTGCACTTTACTCTTACCTTTTGCACAACATGTTTTGAAGTAAAGCCTCTCTTGTTGTATTTCTGCTTCCCCTGCATTTCTGATACAGATGGTGCTGCCATGCTTTCCTCCCAGCTTCAGAGTGCTGATAAAACAGAGAAAACAAAACTTTTTTTCCTTAAATCTGGGAAGCAATACCACCCCCGCTAAACACACAAGACAGGCATAGAGAATACAATAGGGGGTAGACTGGACAATAACATTTTCCATTATATTGCTGGAGGTGCTTGTAACATTTTTTTTCATCTTTATTTCCAAGCAAACACATTCTCATTTTCTGGCCCGAGCATGTTTGAAAGCAACGGCTCAATTCATATGGGAAAACATAAGGAAAAGTATTAGGTTTGAAAACGTATAGAGAGAGCATTTGATTAAATCTAAAGGATGAAAACAAATTTTATATACCCGTTTATGAAAGCACTGAATTTAATTTGAATAAAATAATATAAAATAACCCTGCAAAAAATTGACAAAATAGATTTTCTGCTTAAACAACCGCACCTGCAAGGGAGGCTGATGGAAACATATTTGTATAGCCGCTCTTTCAGCAGCAGGCATCAAACACAAAGACTGTTGTCAACCACTGATGGTGAAAAATGTTTCCCACCGTTTCCGATTAGGAGACAGCGAGGAATAAATAAAAATCACCAGAGCGCTGCTCTAGATCCACAGATTCGCTAAGACCATCCTCAACCATCCATTACAGAAGACAGACGCCCTCCTCTCCACATGTGAACCCTTAATGACCCTCCATCCCCTGCCCGCAGAGCTGCACAGGGCCACAGGAGTCATGAAAGGGCACAGGGGCTGCAAAAGAAAGCACCTCCTCCTTCCATATCAATCAGCTGAAGGTGGATAATCGCCAGCTACTACCCTTCCTTTACATTTATGTTAAGGGTTCAAGGACAATACCAGAAAGACTAACACGGTGTTTCATTATCGTCAGGAATCGGCTCATGTTCTAAGGTGATAGTGAGGAGAAAAAAACAAAAGAGTAGCAAGAGAACTGTGCATTTTTTACAACCTCCTGCCGGCAGCAGGACTCTACAGCTGGTGCACCAGTTTGTTACAAGTTCAGGAAAAAAACATAGCAGATGGAGATTTCTGTTACGATACAGTCCATTGGTTCTGATTATGAACAGCAGGCAAACCTTCCCACATTTTGATAGCACAGTAATTGCCATTTAAGATTTGAGATTTGAGAGGTAGCTTTAGAAAAATCAGTGAATGTCTTACTAGACAGAACCTTAGCCTCACAATATGTCCACAAGAGAGAGAAAAACGCTTAAATGCAGCTAAATGTAACCTTACACATGGTGCCACTTCAAAGCTGGCTGATAATGATCATAAAGTATTGCAAAGGTAAGAGTAAAGTTTGCTTTAACAGACATAAGTTGGAGTACTCTACTTCCATGAGAGAAAAGATAAGCAGCTGCCCTCAGGCAAGGTAGATGAATGAGCAGCACATACCGAACGACTTTTTGTGGTTGTGGCTTTGAGATGAAAAATATTTTAGTGAAACTAAGAAAATCGATACTGCGGCTCAGAGTCCAAAAATAAAAAGACTTATTTTAGCCAAAAGCTGGCCTAGTTCTCTCTTGCCAGTCAGTGAATTCACTACTGTGCAGGGATAAACTTCAAAGATGCAGCTATATCAGGATGCAGCACAAACACCTAATGATGCATGGCAGTGACTGACAGGATTGCTCAAACATAAAGCAGCTTTTACTGGCTCTATGCTGAGGTACTCTGCTTTTAATGTTAATTTCCAAATTCAGAATAATCATCTCTGCCAGTGGTATGGATCAGCTCCGATAAAGTAGAACACACAGTGGATGTAAGACATTAATATATGAGAAACACCACCAGACTGCAGTACCAGTGTTGGATTGAATGACAAAAAACACATGTTACAACTTTGCACAGGGGCCATGCCTCTTAAGGTTGTACTCTATTAATTATTCTCCAAGTCTGGGATGAGAAATGGCCCTCTACAACTTTAGTATGGACTGAAAGAGCTGCAAAAGTTGCAGGTAGATCATATCATCAGGGGATTTGTCATTTATCAGGGTATTGTGGATTCTTGAAAACTTTAAAGACTTAAGATCCACGTTGTCTTAAAAGTTTTAAATGCCATTCTTTAAAAACAGCCTTCCGGCTAAAATTGAGATCGTGCTGTTTCACGGGTCACTAATAAAGGAAATGTATTTATTCAACTCGATAAGGAGAAAGCACACCAATGACTCAATATTCAAAACTAGTTGTAATTAGATATTTAAAAAGAAAGATAATCCTTACATTTTATGATGATTTTAATAGGGAAATGTGTAACTGACCAAAAGTCAGACAAAACAGAACAAAGCAAAACGGACAGCATTTTGACACGTAACGGCAAAAAGCTTTCACAAAACTCCTGTGGTTACATTAATTATGGCTTTAGTCTGCTGTTTGTTAAACAGAGCCACACTATGGCACATGTTTGCTTTTCCAGACGACTGACTGGAATGAAGCCGCTGCTAATTAATGCTATTAGTTCCACCTATGCTTCTCTGGCCATGAAAAACACAGCAAGGGTCTAAAATGCAGATACAGTGGTGAGCGAAGCTAGAGACTTATTTACAGAGCACATTTAAAACCAAAAACGGAAGCGCTGATCCTTCTTAACCCAAATAAAAGCCCACTGTGTAGAAGTGTTTAGTGTAAAAATATAAAGACTTGAAGCACGGCAACAGTTTAAACACTTTAATTATGGAGAATAGTCCATTTTACAAAGTGTAGGCTGTTATATAGGCAGACTGTGAGGTATGATCCTTGGCCTTTTTTAATTTTAAATACATTACTGTCTGATAAGTATTTGTATTGATCTGCACTATAAAGATATGAATATATTCATTTATGTAGCCCAAAGATGCATCACCAGTTTCATGTGGCTATTTAAATATGGGGACAATTGAATTATTGCTGCTTTCAAGTCTTATCTCATCTTTACTTTTATTTTATTTCCTCAGTTTGTTTTCTATATTTCTAATAAATTTAGATTTTATACCATACTGTTCATACGTCTTGAGCAACACTGCATTTCTTTATATTTTGCTTTCAGCAATTTACTGAAACGTCAAAAAATACATGGAAATACAGTGTATAAAACAACAGCACTTTGATTTGATATGACCAATTTTGTTCTTCAAACCAGCCTGAACTCTCTTGGCAGATTTTCTTGCCATTTCTTCAAGCAGTCTTCAGGAATAGTTCTCCAGGCTTTTTGAAGTACATTCAAAGGTGTTCTTTGGATGTTGACTGCTTTTTGTTCCATTCTCTGTCAAGATGATCCTACAGTGCTTCAATAATGTTGAGGTCTGGGCTCTGAGGAGACCAATCCACAGTCTTCCATTTTATGTTTCTTTTTTTAAATCCAGGTATGAGTCTGTTGGTTTACAGTCATTACTGCTGAAGAATGGAGCTGTGGCCAATCAGATGCTTTCCAGATAGTATTGCATGATGGATCGAAAACTGACTGTAGTTTCCTGCATTCATAATTCTATAATTTTTGACAGGATCTCAAAGAGCACTGACAGCGCCTCCACTGTCTTTACAGACACTCATTTTTGTACCACTCTTCTGACTTCCAACTTATACAATGATAATGACATGAATAAAATTCAAAATTGGATTCAGCACTCTGTGAAACCTGCTGACACGGATTTTCATTCCAATTCATTCCAGTGAATTCTGCATAACTCATGCTTGTCTCCCCGTTTCCTTTCCTTTAGAATAGCTTCCTGACAGCCACTCTTCCACTGAGACCATTTCTGATGGGTTTTTGGGAAAGTATTAAACTGAAGCAATTTGTGAACTTAGAAAACTAACTAAGCTAAAATTTAAAAAGAAAAAGAAAAAATATCCTTAGTTTTAGTATCCATTACTTTGGTAAATAATTGTGTTACCACTTGTCTGACGAGGAATTGACGGATATTTTTAGAGACTGTCTACAAGCCTGAGGTAATGGTTTTCAAATCATTTTGTTTTATTGTAATACTTGTACTGATTTTCCCAAATCTTGTTACTAATATGTGCCCTTCATACAATAATAATTAAAAACTAATTTTAAAAAAACCTAAACATTTGGAAACAATAAAACAACTAAACTGAAACAAGAAAATAAATTCTGTAAACTAATTAAAAATGAACTAAATGAAAAAATGAAATCAAATAAAAAACGATTAGAAAATATGCTGACACATGTTTTCAACTAATAGCACTTTGGTATTAAAGAGTATTAGGACCACATAGAGGGAAAAAAATATAGTGATCCTTTTTGAGAATAAAGTCGAAATTTCAAGAAAAAAGTCGAAATGTGCAGATAACAGTTGTTTCGAGACAAAATGCCGCAGCTGCGTGATATCAACATTGTAACTGAATATACTAAATGCGATGAAGTACAAATATTTTCCTGCCTATGAGTATATATGCAGATACATATATAAAGAAAAACGCGCAACAAGTTCTTACATAAATGTAATTAATTACCTTTACAGGTGTATTGGTAACAGCATCACTAGTAGCCCTAGTTTGCTAATTAGCTTCAGATACTGCAGTAACTTCAGCACGGGACCTGACGGGTGTGCCGAGTCACCTTCGCACAGGTGTTAGATGAGCAGTGAGGGTACGCCACCCAGTGTTAGCTGAACAGCCGTGTGTGTCACACTCGCTGTAGCTATATTTCCAAAAGCAGCTTAACAGCCAAGCAAGAGCGCGCCGCACGCACACACGGTTCAAGCCTTCCGCATGCGCGCGAGACTAAACGCTACGCTGTCCGGCGCGCGCTGGGAAAAGTTTGATCATCAGTCACTCACCGACAGCTTCAGCGCTGCGCCTAATGAGCTGCTTTCCTGCGCGTTCACGTGCCAGGTCTGGAGATGTCGGTGCCGTCTCCGCGCTCCCGGCGGCGGAGCGTAAACTGTTTTGTCTCCTCACAGGAAACGACTAAAAGGACAAAAATGTCCAGGTAAGTCACCGGGAAATGCATAATTTGCGATCTTCTTTTAGATCAAAAAGTGGCCTGGGTATTAAAGCGTAACCTTAGAAGTATTTACTAAGTTTTAGCCTTATTTAAAAAGTTAGAAAGTCGATGTTTCTAATTGTGAAACACCGAGAGTAGAAAAGTTTTATTGGGATTTGATTATTAACTGAGAATCAGAGTAGAGGTGTGTCTTCATTGATCTCTTGTTCAAGAAAAGACGATAAGAGCATGAATATGAAAAGGGAACCCAAACTCACATTTGCAGTGGTGATGTTTAATTGCGTTGCTCTTCTCGGCTGTTCTAATGAAGGCCTTGTAGTGTGTGTGTGTGTGTGTGTGTGTCAGTTTAGATTTATGTTTAGATGGACTATATGTAGTATTCATAATATTATCACCAGTTCCAGTAACTTTTTAACTTAGGTGTTTAAGTTTTGTTGCTCTTCTTTTTTCCTCTTCGGAAGCCCCGAACAGTTTCCCTTAAAGAGTTACAGCTTGTGCAGTTTTAAAGTACTGACTGAGACATGATTATTCCTCATTACCGAAATGCTGTATTACCCGTGGAAGCTCTTTACTCACACTCTAAACTGGCTCTGTACTTACAATTTTACTTAAGAGGGGGAAAAAATGGCATGGTATTTTTTTATAGAGGGCTACTTTGAGTACAGTTTTTGCTTTTAAGCATATTTACGGTTTTTGCCTGACTTTTGAGATCTAATTAGTTACTGTAGCTGTCAGAAATTTTCACTGAAGTGTAATGAAAAGCTGTGCTGCTGCTCCTATTAACACAGACTGCACTAAGGAATGTGGGAGCGACTCTGTAGAGATTTTCCATGCCCCAAAATACCTCAAATCAATCTGTTTACCTCTGTTTCTCTTTTAGCAGAAGGCTTTACTGATTTTTCAGAAACCACTGGCCTGCGAAAAGACAAAGAGTCAGAAAAGCTCTCAGGCAGGAGAAAGCCCTGTATGATACGGTGAGTGTAACACAAATTAATCTGATTAGAGAATTACAGCATTCCATGGCACACACTCACAATCATCCAGGCAAATATGCAGGTTTACAATGTTGTAATGTTGAAAGTTCAGCTGCCCTGCCTAATAAGCTGTGCTTGTAACCATTTACAAAACCAAATCATTGCTTTTTAAGCCACCTCACAAATAACAAATCAGTTGTGCCGCACCTAGAGACCTGCATTATTATCCAGTGACAGCTGCGCTACAGAGAGTTTGCACACATAATAGTTACCAGGTATGGCAGGGGAAGTTAATGAGTGACTAGACTGGGCAGAGGGTGTATACTTTACAATCTGATAGGCTAAATGCCATCTATATTAAACTGTGGATGATCCAAAAATACGTCGGTAAGTAGAGGTCAGGAGATTTTCACTTTTGTTTAGACTGTGAGCTTAGCGACATGTCTGCATGTATATTAGTTACACTATTAATCAAAATGAGTCTTAACAGGCTTTTTCCACGAAGGAACTTTTAAGCTGTTGACTTTGTGATTTGCTACTGAAGATGTTTACCCAGTCTTGGAATAAGACTATGTAAATTGAACAGTCTGTTCCCATTACAAATACTGTTTGAAGTGCAAAACAAAGGGGCAAGTGCACTTAGTATGCTTAGATAAGGTTCTCTTTTATGTGTGTATTATAGGTGTACCTAGTTTAGAAAGAGACAAAACATTTATTGTATTCTCCTCTCTGGCATGCCTAAATTGTACTGCAACAAAAATTTGTGAGAGAAATATCCAGAAGTGTTGTGATAATGTCTCTCCTCTGTGTTTTCATTCAATCAAACTAAACCTACCAATTATTCTTTCCACAACAGATGAGCGCCCATCTGTAATTGAGCTTTGGCACTTTTCCCCCTCGACGAGTTGCCATCTACAGGAGCTGTGGGAGCCAGAGTCGCCATGGAGACAGTGGTGATTGTGGCAATCGGGGTACTGGCCACCATATTCCTGGCGTCCTTCGTTGCCCTGGTGGTGGTGTGCAGACACCGCTACTGCCACCCGCACGACTTGCTACACCACTTCGACTCAAAGTCAGTGAATCAGCACAAAGCCTCTAAATCTATGAGACATGAGTTTCTTCCAGTTGAATTCAGGGTCACAAAACTTTTACCACAATTTTTTGAAGCAAGAGAAATATCCGTACTGTAATTTTCCACAGACTTGATCTGGCATTTTTGTTATATACATAGAACAGTAATAAAATAAAAAAAACATCCGGTTTTATTAATTTAGAAGTGCACCCTATTTTTTCACTTTGTCTTGGGACTTACCAACATTTGACAAGGCTTGGAAATACTGGGTTGGACCCCATTTACTTTTACAACTACCTGAATTTTTTGTGTTACTTTTTTCCAACTAGTTGCTGGAAACATTACTAAGAGATCTTTCTCCATACTGACATCATAGCATTGCACATTTCCTGCAGATTTGTCAGCTGCACATAGATGATGCAAATCTCCCATTCCCTTAGTGTTATTCTGCTGGAAGTAATCAGTAGATGGGTACACTGTGGTCATAAAGGGAGGGAGATGGTCTGGAAGACTGTGCGGTTTAAATAACTCTCAGTTCATACCAAGTGGCCCAAAATGTGCCTAAATAAATACCCAACACTCCCTTACATCACTAACCAGAAATGTTTATACAAAGCAGAATAGATCCATGCTTTCTTGGTTTACTCCAAATTCTGACCCTACCATCTGAATGCCACAATGGAAATTGAGACAGACAGTTTTGGTGAGCTTGTGACAATCATAGCCTCAGTTTCCTGTTCTTTGTTGATAGAATGGTACCCAATGTGGTCTTCTGCTGCTGTAGCCCATATGTTGAGTGCATACCACGATTGTAACAAGTAGTTAACTGGGTTACTGTTGCCTTCTTGTCAGCTTAAAACAGTCTGGCTAGTCTCCTCTGACTTCTGGTAGCAACAATGTATTTTCTTCCAGAGAATACTTGCATATTTTCCCTTTTTTTTTAAAAAAATTTTTGAACTGTTCTTAGTAAACCCTAAAGATGGTAGTGTGAGAAAATGCCGGTAGAACAGTGGTTTCTAAAGTACTTGGACCAGCCAGCCTGGAATCAACAACTATTCCATGTTCATTATCACTCAAAGCACCTTTCTTCCCCATTCTGGTCTTCGGTTTGAACTTCATCAGGTCATCTTGATCATGTTTAAATGCAGTGACGGGTGCAATGCAATCATGTGATTGGCTGATTAGATATCTGGATTAACAAGCAGTTGAAGATGTTTATCTAATAAAGTGTGTGGTAAGTGTAAATCAGGCCTTTCATCATAATAATCTAGGCATATAGGAATATAATTTGGCCTTAACAAATGAATTTAATATGATTTAAATTAATAACAGTCCATCACCATTTAATCAGATTAAATCTGATTTACAGAGTAGAATACCTCCTTTTAAGGGACATGGTTTGTGTCTGTTCAGCATTTAGTCATTTGGTTTTTAAAAAGTTCTTATTTCTTAAAAAGTGTTTTGATATATTGCAACACATATATGTAAATACTAAATAATCCCCAATCTGCAGTTACTCTCTGCTGTAATGAGTCTTTATTCAGCTTCCTCTTACTTCTGTTGTTTCACAGACCCACAGTGGATCTGATTGGAGCCATGGAGACTCAGAGCGAACCTTCTGAGCTGGAGCTGGATGATGTAGTCATCACTAACCCTCACATTGAAGCAATCTTAGAGAATGAGGACTGGATAGAGGATGCCTCGTATGTCTTACACGTGTCATTGTAGAACTATAGAAGTTTACAGCTTTTATGCATGTACTGTTTTCTGTCAGGGATTGCAAATAATTTCTTGAGTTTTCTTTTCTCCAACAGTGGTTTGGTGTCTCACTGTATCTCTATCCTGAAGGTAACAGAAATATTTAACTTACTGATTTAGCTCTAACTTTAATTTATATGTCTGTTTAGATTAAGTAGGCATATCAAAGTCTTGAAGGGTTTTCTGACTTTAGAATGTCTCGGTTGTCAGCTCCCGTTCGTTTAAGTCACAAAAGCAACTTGTCTACTAAGCATCAAAGTTAAAGTTAAATATTGAGATTTAATGACATTTATGTAATTTTCTAATTGCTAGATGTTATTAACTTGGCTAACTGCTGCTGTTACAATTACTTCCACATATAGATATGCCACACTTTGACTGAAAAGCTGGTTGCGATGACGATGGGCTCAGGGGCAAAAGTTAAAGCACCAGCCAGCCTGAGTGATATTATCACTGTGGCTAAGCGGATCAGCCCAAGGTAACGTGATACACTCCTTATAACTTTATCTTGTAACTAAGATGGACTGACCATCTTTTATCGTTGTCCGTCTCACAGGGTGGATGACGTAGTCAGATCTATGTACCCTCCTCTGGATCCAATCCTCTTGGATGCCAGGTAATTTGATCTGTTTTTCCAGAGAGGTGTGACTTCGATAGCCTAATGCAAAAGACTTTCAGCTTCAGTGATTAGTTAGGTGCCTGAAGAAGCCAGGAGGGAGCAACAACATGACTTGATTTATCTGTAATAATTTTGGAGATGGCCAAATGGATGATAAAGGTTGGGATAAAAATGCTTTTCTTCCTTCAGCAGCTCACTGATTTGAATATGATTGTTTTATTCATTCTCAGGGCCACCGCTCTCCTCCTTTCTGTCAGCCACCTGGTCCTGGTCACCCGCAACGCCTGTCACATGTCCGGCAGTTTAGACTGGATCGACCAGTCACTCCATGCGGCTGAAGATCACATGGTGGTTTTGCGAGAAGCAGCACTAGCTTCTGAACCAGAACGATGCATACCTGTAGCTGATGCTCAGAGAGAACAGGCCATCTAAAGCAAACCACCTGGTTCGTCTGAAGAGTCAAAAAGGCACACTACCCAGACTCATTATTCATTCCAGATAAAAGGTTGTGATCATAGATGCAAGGACCATGAAATATTTTTAAAGTAACTTTACTACACCTACACACCTACCCTACTACACCTGCATAGTGATATTTTCAAAGTAGATCTCTCAGGCTGACACACATACATTTTTATGTAACCCTACAGCAGATATTTTTACAGCAGAATGTCTTTTGAAATGTCTTTGAGTGTGCCATCACTGAGCGGTAGGCCTAAATCCAGCCTAACTAGGCCTGCATAGTCACATGATGGCTTAGTCAGCTAATCCATTTTGAGGAAAATAATACCCATTAGCCAGTGAACCCACACTGGGTGAATTGAAGACTAACCCGAGATGGTTCCAATTTTGTAGGTCAGCTAGTCGTGGACGTTTTTTTTTTTTTTTTTTTTTAAATCCCTTAGATACTCTTATGCTGTTAAAAATCACCCAACTGTGAATTTTCTAAGATCAGCAGCAAAGGATTTAGATATTATTACCACAGAAAAAGATTCTTCTAGTTGTGTTTCTTCCTCTTGAAAGTTTCTAGCCACACTGGCAAATATTAATATTAATTCAGATATTGCAATGCTGGTCTTACAATTAAGCTCTCAGTAGTTTGTTTGGCAAAAAAGAAACGTGTACAGACAGATTGTAGAAGACCCCAAACAATGTTTTAATTCTTTGACTTATTCTTGAGAGATTCCTCAACAACTTACCATGAAAGTTGGTATAAGATGATTATCAAACACAGGCCAAGAATGGCTGATTTAAAGCCAGCCCACTATTGCGGACTGCTCGTCTATTATACATATATTAGCAAATCTTGCATAGGACATGATGTTTAAGGTTGTTGTTACAGTTGCTGCACATGTGCACATCACTTTGCATTGTTCAGTGTCGGACTCAATCTTGTCGGTAGTCATTTAGGAACCTTATTTTCTGTGACAGTTGTTCTCCAGACGTAGAGCCATATTGTAAAATATAAATTACTCTAGATGGGAAAACTTAGCCTAATTAACAAAGATTAGCATGCTATTATTAGCATGTTACCATTTTCTCTCCAGTGACTCTGGACTTCGTGATTGCTAGACAGTAAGTCAAGAAATCCTGACAACAAAATGAAAAAAGTGTTTCGAACGCAGCCACATTATGCTAAATATTAGCATGCTAGCATTGTCAATGTGATCATGTTAACAAAATACTAGGGGTTCTTTTTGTTTGCTACTCTTGTTTCTGTTTTGTTTTAGGGTCTTTTTTGGGGGGGGGGGTTATGTCAGAGATGGACAATGAACCAACCTGAGAGTGATATCTTAAAAACAAATAACAAAAAATTGCTGTAGAATCCAGCTGTAGCATCCCTTTCTATGTGTATACTACAAAAAAAGAGAAAAAACCCACAAACATTAAAGTAGACTGACACATTCACATCAAAATTTGTTAAGCAATACATGTGTTACATAGATTGTTTTTCCTTTAATAAATAATGGGCTTCCATGCATCATTGAGAGATACAGTATGTCTTTGTGTACTGCTGTGTTATGAGGGTGTTTGGAACAGTGTGTTGATTGAGGTGAAACTGAATTAGCGTGTTGCTTTGAGCTAAAGGGACGTTATTGGAGCATGTCTACCTGTGCCTTCATGCATAGCTAATAGTGAATCCCCAAGGAGCCTTAATAAGGCATCGCTCCCAGCCACAATGAGCACATTGGCCACAGCTACAATACACATGGCACAAAGCTTTGTGCACACAAGGCTTCCAGACAAATGAACACATCAGTGTGACACGATTGTAAAGTACACGTCACAGATTACAATGCCATGTACTCTTATTTTAAGGTTCTTGCGGCAATCGTTAAGCAGGGAAGAAGAATCAAAATTGAGGAGAAACTGCAGCTCAGAACATTTTGGTGGAAAGATATTGATCAAGGAGGAAACATTTAGGAAGTGGTTAGCCTTTTTTTGTCTGTTTACATTGTTTATTAGCATTAATCTTTTTGTAAGCACTCCTATGTTTTCTTTCCAATGTTTGTTACTGATGTCTTTATTTTACTCCCATATAACCTTTTTTATTATCTTTCACTGATTTGCACAGACAGTAAAAAAGTTTGTTTATTTTCTCTCAACCATTTGGTAGCTTTAAAGAATGTCCAATAAAAAGTCCACACACTAATTTGACATAAATAAAAGTGATCTCTTTGTAGTTGTATTATGCTGTGAGCAATTCTTTGTGTGGAAACATGGTTCTTATGTCCCCCCCATGCCATTTTCCTTTCGCAGCAGACAAGGAAGTCTCTGCTGTCACAGCATCAGTCAGCCTCCAGTTTATTTCATTGTCTAACAAAACAGCCCTTTGCTCTTCTTCAGATCAATTTGCTTCCAGCTTGGGAGGGAGGCATATTCATCTCTCTTCATTTCCAAAATAGTCTGAAACATAATTGAAGTAATTTATTTATGGAGGAGACAAAGTAGAAATCAATTTTTAAATCCAATACAAATGTAAACATTAAAGTTGCGGCAAAACTTCCGCTCTATATTTATCATTAGCTTATAAACATGAGAGCATCTTCAGCATTTTCATTTGGAAAATCTGGTGAAGGCTGAAGCCTGCTGGTCAGGGGACATCACTGCAAGATGGTGACATCATCCATCAGTTTACCTGAAAGTCCTCATTGGACAGGTAGACCTCCAGGCGCTGGGGGTCCACTCCTTCAGGAAGGGGGCTCCGCAGCAGCTCCTCCAGAGGATACTGGGTCTTCATGAGCTGGGCCAGGGTGTCCTGCACCAAGGTCAGCTTCGCTCGCCCTGTATCACCCTGAGTCACACCCAAGGAGAGAGACATGGCAAAAAAATAGACATTAAATGTGTATTCTGTAAAGTTCCACAATGCTTGAAGATGTATTTAAGCCATTTGTTACCTCAGTTACTGACAAATAATTTTTTGCCAAATACCAGTGGGTTTTTTTTTTGTGTTGCCACATTTGACCTGTGACTGACACGTGGTGCCCTTTCTTAACTAATGACCACACTGAGGGGACTCATGATGGTGGGGCTGACCACTTT
Source organism: Rhamphochromis longiceps (assembly GCF_057381845.1). NCBI lineage: Eukaryota > Metazoa > Chordata > Actinopteri > Cichliformes > Cichlidae > Rhamphochromis > Rhamphochromis longiceps. The sequence goes on along the minus strand of NC_140560.1, from coordinate 31,685,749 downwards.
CAGATATGAGAGGTTCTCCACAGGTGAGGTTTAAAGTTTTGAACCATGTGCAAAAAAATGTAAAAAAAAATATTAGTCACCGAGATCCCCCTAAAAAAAATTGTTTCCTTTTTAAAATTCACAGAGAAACAACAACAAAAAATTAACCTTGATTCTTGTGTGTGGCCTTAAAGTTTTAAAACCACAGATATCACTTCTGCAACTTTAATCTTAATTTTTCTTATATAAATGAGGTTTAAGGAACAATTAGACCCTCACTTCCTTAGTGTTATAGTCATTTTGAGACCTGTGATGTAAGGACAAGGCAATAAAATAAGAGTGAAAGAAGGAAAGCTTTGCAGGTTATTCAGCAATGAATCTTTTTTATCCCCAGGCATCAACATGAATTATGAATTTATCCAACCTCTGTATCATTTGTGATGAGCATAATTAAATCTAAAGTACCAAACACACATAGTGTTGTGATCTTGGTTGGAAAAGGTGCTGCTCATTGGCTAACTTATCTTAGATGCTACAAGGTCGCCTTCTTCTATGACACAGTTAAAGTTTGCACATGAGCCCTAAAAAGGAATGCTTTTTAATGTAATGTTAATGTTTAATGTTAAAGTGGGAAGAAATATTGATTAGACGAGATTCAGAGGTTGTTAAAATTAAACCAAATTATAACATTTGAGCTCATTTCTGGATAAACATGTTCATACCTGTGCATGAGGTTCAAGGCTTTTCTCCCAGCGCGGGAAGACATTAGTGAAGGTGAGAGGCTCAGCCCCCTCGAGGATGAGATACGCATGTGGCGGCCTTCTCTGGTTTATTTCTGGGATACAGAATAAACAATACATTTTAAAACTTATCAAGTTCTGTATGAAACCAACTCCTCTCCCTCAGTTCTTACTACCTTTGCAGTACTGCAGCGCTGTCTGCATGGCACACTTCCTCTCATGATGCCAGAGTTTCCAGGCTGAGGAGCTCTCAGTCTGCTCAGGCTGACCTCTCTGCCACAAGTAGACCTCCAGACGGTTGTCAAGAAGGAACAAAGCTGGCACGCAGACAACAAAGAGGGAAATTGGGCAATAAAGTGGAATTACATTAGACTGATGTTTTTGGCAGGGGGGAGGATAGATGAAGTTAAACAATAGATGAGTGTATAGGGAAGCAATTTTCTGTTACTTTTTAAATGTGTTTATTTTGCAGATAAAATGACAGAGGTGAGAAACTGAAAAGCAGAGTTGAATATAAGATGAATTTAGTTTGTTTTGTGTCTGTTTTCACCTGGTTGTGGTACACTGTATAGGCTCTCCTGGACAAAAGGCATTGCCATCACAAGCCCCGGCATCTGCATCGGACTCTGCAGCTCCTCGGCCTGGAAACTCCCAGAAGAGGCACTCAGGTGGAAGAGGCGAGGCGTGAAGTTATACTTTCCTGGATCTGCCATTACAAAAGAGTTGTTTCTTACTAGGGCTGAACGATATATCGCATTTGCGATAATATCGCGACATGATCAAGTGCAATTTTCTAACCGCAAAGGCTGCGATTATACTCTGGACATGTCCAAATTCATGGGCTGCATCCTCCTGAGGCCGCATTTGTAGACCGATTACGTCACAGCGACGCGCCGAAGGCTGTCCAAATTACTACCATATCCCAGAATTCATAGCGCGGCCCAGCCAAACTCCAGTTTCCAACAATGGCGGCCGCTACTAAGTTTTAAAATTACTCATACTAATCTTTCTGGGTCACAAAATAAACTTTTAAAATATTTTCAGGCGAGAAAGTAGTTGTGTAAACATCAAATATCTGCTCGGTTTATCAAGATATCCCATATTTGCAAAAGTGCTTCGACGTTTTCAGAGGCGTCTGCTACCCACCAGCTCGACAGCTAGCCGGGAGCTCGAGGGTTACTGATGCGGCCGAGAACGGCACAACTCCCGGCACATCATTTTCAGATCACCGCGGAGTTTCGCTGCTCGGGTTAAACGTGATATATAAGTCACTTAGACAACCTAAAAATGTTATTGTTGGGCTTTTTTCAGTGTTTTGTTTGTTCGTGAGTAAATCGGTTTGGCTGAGATTAAAGTTATTAGATTAGATAAAATAAAACTTTATTAATCCCCCGGGTGGGTTCCTCCTTGGTTTTCACACAGCTGACTAAACGTCAAACAGAAAACTTATTAAACAGAAGTATGAGACAGTCGAGAATTTACGCCAGTGTCTGGTTATATTTTAGATAGCAAGAAGCAGACGGCCGAGTTTATTAAACTCCACCGAGACAGCGGTGACGCTAATCAGAACTAGACCGTCCAATTTCACGCCTTTAAACTTTAAAGGCGTGTTTGTGTGTGTGTTTATACAATTGCTATTATGTTTGCACTTTATGTGTAATGTTACTGACTGCAGAGATCAGTAAGATGTGTGTATTTTTTATTTATTAGTTTTATTTATTTAATATTATTTTTTAATTGAATGACTGTCTAGTAGTTCACAGATGTCGAAAAACTGAGTGTGGTAAAGCCACTGATTTTGTTTATGTATATTTCTGCAATCTGCACATTGTACTGACTTTCATTTTAATGTTTACACCAGGGTTCCTTGTCAGCACTTTATGCTCAGATGTTTGTAAGCTAAAAATAAACTATTGTGTATGTTCAAATATACTGTTGTGATTGAAGAAGTTAAATAAAAATGTCAGTCATCAATTCATGCATCACCTCATGTCATCATAACAGAGGTCTGTCTTCCAGGAAAGAACAGTTTAAAATTAATGTAATATAGTATTGGCCATACTATATGATGTATTGCTTGTCTTTGTTTAATAATACAGAAGACAAAGACCTTAAAAAATAATCGCATATCGCATCGCAATCGCAATATTGGGGCAAAAAATCGCAATTAGATTATTTTCCATAATCGTTCAGCCCTATTTCTTACTATGATTTGAAGGCTTACAGTCCACAGCAAAGCACAGTGTGTGTTGCGTTGCACCTTGCAGCATGCAGTCATAGGCCTTCCTGTCCTTTTGTCCCAGTGCTGTCCAGAAGTCTTCTGGCTCTGAACCTTCCTGTACTATCTGCACCTTTACAGGGCTGCTTTTGCTTAAACCCACCTCTGATGGACAGCTAAAACACACAAACAAACAAAAAATAAAAGTACATTCAAGCTAAAAAAAAAAAAAAAAAAAATTGATACTGAGAACTTTTAAAAAGCGCAATAAGAACATGTGACTCACATTTTAGTGAGGACCTCCACCACCCTCTTGCCGACTTCCTTTGTGCTGCTGTGAGCCTTACAACCAATCCAGAGATAGAGCACTCCCTGCTGGCCATTTAGCAGGACAACACAGCCTCTCGACCTCAGACCCGCACAGCAGCAGTCCACCTCTAACAGAAAACCCTCTTCTGGGAGCTCCCCTCGCACACAAAACAGACGCCAGCTTTCTGTGTTTTGATAATCACAACATTCAAACAAAGAAGAGAAGGAAAATGGACTGAAAACCAAGCTGATTTTACTCCACCTGTGTTGATGGAAGCTTCCTCTTGCTTTCCTTTGTGAATGACCAAGCCTCCCTTGAAAAGCTGCAGGAAACAGGGGGGCTCTTTTCCCTGAGGCACAACCACCTTACAAAACACACCACACAAAAGATGGTAAACAGCTGCATGCACTTATGTCTGCTGGAAATATCATCAATAGTACTGGCTTCTCAAACTCTGTCCTGTGTTCCTCTTACTCTTGTAATATTATTTTTTTAAGAAGGATTTGTTGGTGTTGTGAAGAAGAAAAAGATGCAAGAATGTGTTCTAATTGCATTTCATATGTCCTTTGTGAGCTTTTGCAGCTTTTTCATACTTCAGTTGTTTTACGGGATCTGGATTTTTGTGCTTTTAAGGTTTCGATGCCTTTCAGGGCCAACGGCACTACAACAGACTGGCACTATAATACTGCTCGTCCCAGAGTTCGAACACTAGTGGCTATTAAAGGAACCTCATAATAAATTCACCACCGATGTATCATAAGATAAGATCATAAGATCATAAGATGGCGCCGGTGAGGTCGGCTGCCGTCACGACTGCTCCGACCACTTTTTCTTTGTCTTTGTTTTTTAAGTTAGTTTTCAGCGTTTCTAAATCGGCAAAATCATCACCATTGGGTACATTAGGTATGACAGTGACACTCTTGTTTCTATTGGTATACAATGTACTCACAATTCGAAGTTTTTAACTCCGGATCCGAGCTGGCCGAGTGAGATCTCGAGGGAGAACAAAGGGAAGCGGCGGCGGCCTAGAGGGAAGCGAGCCGGCGTCAGGAACAGGCTGAGAGCTCGTGCACACCGCACACCTCTGCCTAGCATCCTGCTCGCCAACGTCCAGTCACTGGAGAACAAGCTTGACGACCTCAGGGCCAGGATAAAGTTCCAGAGAGACATTCGGGACTGCAATCTCCTCTGCTTCACCGAGACATGGCTGAACCCAGCGGTGCCGGACCACGCCATCCAGCCGGCCGAGTTCTTCTCGGTTCACCGCATGGACAGGACACGGGACTCGGGGAAGTCAAGGGGAGGCGGCGTGTGTTTAATGGTGAACAACAACTGGTGCAACAGTGCGAACGTTGTTCCTCTCACACGCTCCTGCACACCAAATCTGGAACTACTGTCCATCATGTGTCGTCCTTTTTATCTACCTCGGGAATTTACATCGGTCATTGTAAGTGCCGTTTATATTCCACCACAAGCGGACACGGTCACCGCCTTATGCGAGCTGCATGAGGCACTCACACAGCACCAGACACAACACCGGGACGCTGCGCTTATTGTGACGGGGGACTTTAATAGCGCCAACCTCAAACGTGCAGCGCCGAACTTTTATCAACACATCACCTGCCCCACCAGGGGTGAAAGGACACTGGACCACTGCTACACTACGGTCAAGGACGGCTACAAGGCACAATCCCGCCCCCCGTTTGGCAAATCTGATCACGCCGCCATCTTCCTCATGCCAAAATACAAACAAAGGCTAAAACAGGAAGTTCCGGTTCAGAGGAAGGTCGCGCGCTGGACGGATCAATCGGTGGCCGCGTTACAGGACGCACTCGATGACGCAGACTGGGGCATGTTCAGAAACAGCTCCGACGATGACGTCAACGTGTTTACGGAAGCGGTTGTGGGATTCATCGGGAAACTAGCGGATGATACCGTGGAGACAAAGACTATCACAACGTTTCCCAACCAGAAGCCGTGGGTGGATAAAACCATCCGCAACGCTCTGAGATCCCGCACCGCTGCCTACAACACGGGACTCATGACGGGGGACATGGACCCGTACAAAGCCGCGTCATATAACGTGCGGAGGGCGGTGAAAGAGGCGAAGCAGCGCTACGGGAGGAAACTAGAGTCACAACTCCAACAGAGTGACTCTAGGAGCCTGTGGCGGGGACTAAGGACAATAACGGACTATAAAGCACCAACAACCGGTATGACGAACGCGGCCGTGACTCTGGCAGACGAGCTGAACACTTTCTATGCTCGCTTCGAGGCTGCAGCTAAGGTCTCCAACAATGCTAGTGTTAGCGGCACTAACGGCTGCAGACAGGAAGATACTGCCAGCACCGGAAACGTGCTCGTCATCTCCGAGCATGAAGTAAGGAGAGCCTTCAAGAGAGTGAACACCAGGAAAGCAGCAGGACCAGACGGCATCCCAGGTCGTATCCTAAGAGACTGCGCATACCAGCTAGCTCCTGTGTTCACTGAGATATTCAACATCTCTTTATCTCAGTCGGTGATCCCCACATGCTTCAAAGAGTCCATCATTGTTCCTGTCCCGAAGAAACCCCACCCTGCTTCTCTCAATGACTATCGCCCTGTAGCCCTCACCTCAGTAGTGATGAAGTGCTTTGAACGCCTGGTCAGAGACTTCATCATTTCTTCACTACCAGACACACTGGACCCACTACAGTTCGCTTACCGTCCAAATCGTTCCACAGACGATGCCATCTCTCATCTCCTCCACACATCACTCACTCACTTGGACACTAGAAGGGGGAATTATGTTAAAATGCTCTTCATAGACTACAGCTCTGCATTTAACACCATAATTCCCTCCACACTCACCACCAAGCTGGAGCATCTGGGACTCAGCTCATCTATGTGTCAGTGGATCTCCAACTTCCTAACTGGCAGACCACAGGCAGTAAGGATGGGCGGACATGTCTCAGCCTCCACCACTCTCAGCACTGGAGCCCCCCAGGGGTGTGTTCTGAGCCCCCTGCTGTACTCTTTGTACACATATGACTGTGTGGCCACTACCAGCTCCACCACCATCATCAAGTTTGCTGACGACACCGTCGTGGTGGGCCTGATCTCTGATAACAACGAGACGGCCTACCTGAAGGAGATTAGGAATCTGGAGAACTGGTGCCAGAGGAACAACCTCCTTCTAAACGTCAGTAAGACAAAGGAGCTGATAGTGGACTTCAGCACTAAGCAGGAGAGGAACTACCAGACCCCCGTCATCAACGAGTGCCCAGTGGAGAGAGTGGACAGCTTCAAATACCTCGGAGTTCACATCACGCAGGACCTGTCATGGTCCTGTCACATCAACACCGTGGTGAAAAAGGCCCGACAGCGTCTCTACCACCTCAGACGCTTGAGAGACTTCCAACTGCCCTCCAAGGTGCTCAGGAACTTTTACTCGTGCACCATAGAGAGCATCCTGGCGGGAAACATCTTAACCTGGTTCGGGAACAGCACCATGCAGGACAGACGAGCTCTACAGAGGGTTGTGCGGTCAGCTGAGCGCACCATCCGCTCCGAGCTCCCTGACCTGCACTCAATCTACAGCAGGCGGTGCTGGACCAAGGCCAGGAAGATCGTGAAGGACCTCAGCCATCCCAACAACAGACTGTTCTCTCTGTTGAGGTCAGGAAAGCGATTCCGCTCCCTGAAGACCAACACAGAGAGACTGAGGAGGAGCTTCTTCCCGCAGGCGATACGGTCTCTCAGTCACACCACCACACAGTACTGACCCACACATATGGTTCTTACACACATACTGGACTTTCTGGACTTTGGTTTTGCACAACACTGGTCACTATATTCTTCATTTCCGGTTAATACTTGTACAGCTGCTGTTATTGTGTATATATTTATTTATATTTAGATTTCTTCATACATTCTTATATAGTTCTATATTGTGTATTGTGTATTTTGTTGTACAGTTATTTTATTTTCAACTTTAATTTATATATTTATCTTTATCTTATTCTTCCCAGTTAAATTTACCCTTCATTCTAATTTGTGTTGTACAGTTATTTCATTTTTAACCTTAATTTATATTTTATTCCTTCCTAGTTAAATTTACCCTTTTTAATTTTTCATATTTATTTCCTTTCTTATTCATAGCCTTTTCCTTTTTTGTTTTCTTTAGGTCACGAGCAGTTGTCCAAGCATTTCACTACATATCGTACTGTGTATGACTGTGTACGTGACAAATAAAAATTTGAATTTGAAATTTGAAATTTGAATTTGATATGCACATGCCAGCAGAAATAATCTCAACTTCTGTGGCTAACATTGTGTAATAATCTGTTCTCAAAAGGGTCAATGTGTGGGCAGGTAGGCAGAACTAGTAACTATCTAACTAGTAACAAACTAACAAAAAGTGGTAGTGTGGTTTACAAAGTAAAATGTCATCACCTTTGTCTGTTTTTTTCATTCTTAATACTTTAAATACTCCATGGACTTTAAAACAAGCCACTTTTCTCTAAACTACATTCAACTTTTACTGCAGTTGTAAACCAACCATATGCCTCTGTGTATTGAAATATACTCTAATAAACATTAAAATGTTTCAGAAGCTTTTGCTGGGTGTTTGTTGTTGTTGGTGCCATTTTTATTGTCTGTTAAATTATTTATGTATTTCTTTCACTTCTACACAGCCATTTAGGCTTATTTTCTCCTCCTACACTGCCTCTTTGCATTGCAATAAAAAAAATACTTGTAATAAAATAAAGTAAAAGACTTTTGCTTGTGCTCTTTGTTTCTCTTAATTTGTTTGGGTATACTCGCATAATGCAATGTTTCTACTAAGTGAAGTGCGTGCGTTCTTTGTGAGGATAAAACTAAGCTTTTCACTGCTGTGAAAGTTAACAGTTACCAGGGTTCTACTTTAATATAAGAAGGGGATCTAATCTGACTGCTATGAGCTTACCTGCGACTCTTCGTGGTTCCTCATCCCGATGGAAAGGAAAGCAGCTGTGTCCCGTCCACTGACACTGGAGTGACGGCCTCGCCACAGGAAGAAGGCCGTCTTTTCCTTTGGTGCTGGATCCGTCCCACACTCATCTGAGCTGTCTGTGCTGTCTGTAACGAAGAGAGAGTGTTAACCATTATTAAAATGTCTCAGTCAAAATATTGCCATAGCATTAAAAGTACAATCTATTAGAAAAAAAACCCAAAAAAGGTTACTGACCAGCTGTACTGATGCTGTACTTCCAGCGGATTACATAAGAGTCTCCTTCATAAAGCTGTCCGTTGCTCTCCACTGGGATTTCACTGTCGTCAAACTCCTGGACGTGCCAGGTGTCCACCGCTACTGTGTTAAGCTCCATCTGACGTTCCTCCGTCAGCATGATGACACCATGACCTCTCTGGACATCGACCCCAGCCAGCACAGTACGGACCAAACCGTCACCTTCTAAGCACTGACCCGATACTAGAGCTTTGGCATCGCAGGGACTCAAGAGGTCTGAAGGAGGGGAGAGCGGCTGGGATGACTGGACTGGGATGGACTATGGAGAGGAAGCGCAGACACTGAATTTCAGTGGTTTAAAAAAAATCACTTTTAAAAAGCAAAAGTCAAAATTGAAATTTAGATATCTGCACATGAGTTTCAGTAGAAATAAAAGGTAGCTAGTTATAAATAGGTTTTAGATATTTCCAGTCAATATTTCCAGTAATAAAAATTTGTTGTTTTTTTAGTAAAAATTTTTAATAGAGACTAATTTTCTATCAAGCTGGAAACTTAATAAAACTAATTGATCTAAATATATTCTTCACATCTATAATTTTACACAAACAGTGCAATAACTGAAACACACTAGTTTGAGTGTCTGAAAACTGCATGTGCCGCATCATATCTCTGAATGTGATATGAACCTGCGTCTGATCCGTCCCTGAAGCCGCTTCCTCTCTGCCTCCAACCCTGCACATCCAGTCCAGGAACTTCTCCCTGAACAGAGCTGTCTCGTTGCTCTCAGTGAGGACGCCGAACAGAGCCCAGCTGGGACGGCCTTCTCCTCGTCTGTGGACAAAGTTATGCCATGAAACCGATAAAAGAACTAACACAAGCATTAAACAAAATAGAAAAGAGAGTCTGTCTTAGTCCAGACTCAAGCTTTACAGACATCCATTCCCAAGAGACATAATTACACACACACTATATATATATATATATATATACTTTAAAAGCTTAAATCTCATTAAACTGCAACAAAAAAAAAACCCTCTTGAAATAAATGAAGAAAGGAAGCCCTTTAAAGACCTTGTTTAATATACACAAGTTGTAATATATTTTCTGACTGTGGAATACGGTACACTGAGAGAAGACCTTTACTCTCTGCAAGTATTTTGTAGTTCATGTCCACTTGCTTGCTTTAAAATATGTCTTTTAAATGTCAAAATATAGTCTGGACTTTAAACATCAAGCAGGGTTTTTAGAGCATGTCACATGGGCACACTTAACCAAGAATTACTTTCTACAGAGTGCATATTATGAATGCACAGCAAACTTAATGTTGTATACAGACAGGCTCCTTTTTTATGTGTAATATATTAGTGACTTACAGCTGAATTGCAGGGTTACACTGAGTGGGATCCAGTGGGTTTACTTGACAGTTGCTGTAGTCATAAGCTCCAACCCACACCTGGTGAGTCAACTGGAGAGCAACATTTCTCCTCCTGAGGGAAACGTCCTGTCCGAGCCACAGATAGACCTCACTGCCGAAATCAAACACCAGGGCCTGGGCATACATGACAAAGAGATATGAACAGAGTCAGAGATTAACTTCTCTTCCATTATTTTTCTACAATCAAGCATTTAAGGAACAAAAAAACAAACCCAAAACCAAAACAACTACAATATAAGTAATTAGGGAGCCGAGAATTGAAGCTCAGACCTCAGAGGAGGCCAACAGGGTGATGCTGGGGATGGAGGCCCAAGCCTGTTCATGAGGCACCAGTTTGTTTTCCACCAGCCTGTACACACAGTTGGACTCCACCACACCGCGCTCATAGAGCTCATCCTCCTCTGGAGCACAAGCTCCTGTGAGTAAAAGAAAAGAAAAAACATTTTCTAATGTTTTGGATGAAAAACAACAGGTGAATTATAAAAGGAGAAAAATTGCAATTCAAAATGTGTTTCTCTGATATATTTGAAAAGTACATGTTTTACTTCCAACCTCTGTACTGTGTTCTTCCTCCCAGGAGACTCCAGAAGTCTGCAGCCACACTGCTGTCAGAGTTCATGCCCTCCTGCAGGTGGACAACGTGGGAAGCCAAACAACCAAGGTCCCTTTGGTTCTGGATGAACAAAGCTAGCTCAGAGGCCTGACAAAAAATAAATAAATAATATGATAATCAGCAGTAACAGAATATAGTTCACCCATTTTCTGCCACTTATCCCATTCAGGGTCACAGGGAGGCCAGTGTACCCAGAGAGTCCCACAGAGACACAGGGAGAACATGCAATCTCCACGCAGAAAGGCCTTGAGCAGATGGTGGATTAGAACCTAGGACCTTTTTGCTATGCTAACCCAAACAGAACATAGTCTATAGTAAAAGCATATTGTAATTTCTTTTTATTTTACTACTGCAGTCTTTGCTGGCATATATTAGAAATCTTGCAGGAAACTTGCCTCACCAAACCAAAATATTTCCAATAACAAGAACATGGCTGAGTGCTACACATGAAAAGAAATAAATTCATAAGTGTCACAACCCGTTCATGTGTGAAATCAGCTATAGTTTTAGACAAACAGATATTTGAACCTTTGTTATAATAATAGAAACGTACAAATAACTATTAAAAAGAGTCTATGACAGTGTGCACCGTCCTCTCAATAATATTACCTTTTTATGGAAGCTTGTAAGGAAATATTTTGGGTTATTATCTCAAAATGTTGACTTAATTACTCATTCAGTGCTTTGTCTCCACACTTTGTCCCCATATACGTTTAGTACACTGTTCCATAATAAAATATAAATACATTTAAAACGCAACCAAAGTTAATGTTTAAAAGTAAAGGTACATACTGTGATACTTAGATAATCAATAACTGAACTCTGTGATGTATGACGTTCTTGATTCATATCGTCACTGTCCTTTATTATGCATTTAACACACAAACTGTAGCCAACCTTTATGAGTCCATTAAGGTTTAATGCTTACAATTTACTGCAAGAACTGCAAACACTGCATTTTATGCACAGAATGCTCTTTGGGTCTTGAAGGGTAATATTTTATGCATTTATTTGTTGTGCATAAATGTAAACCAATTTGGTATATGTATGAAGTTATTAAAACATCCTTTCCCATGTAAATTTCTAAGAGGAGTAAGTTTAAGGGATGGTCAGATATTTCCTGGCAATGGGAAATAATTTTAATCCTACTTTCTTATTTTGTATTGTATTATCCACCTCTTTACCCTTTCCCTGTAATTTTATGTGTCATACATGCTGCTACTACACCATAACATTGTCCTGGGTGGTACCTTTGCTTTTTCTTGTCCGTTGGCAAACTCTCCACTCCACAGGATGCAGTGCTCTGGAGTGACCAGCAGGAAGCAGTCTCCACTGTTCAGTGACCGCACTGAGGGCTCAACCAGGCGGACCTGAACATGCCGCCTACCTGTCATCACAGGTGTTGGTTAACCTTAACACCTGACCACAAGCAGATCATCACACAGATGAACCAAACCTTTCCTGACCTTTGATGTGAATTAGCATCAGGCTGCTGAAGGGCGGGTAAGACTTAGCTGTCTCGGCATCTAAGGAGGATTCTTCAGATCTTAAGGAAGGTGAGTCTGCTATAGACGAGTTCTTAGACTCTATAGTGAGAAAAAAACCTGCAATATCAGGTAGCTGAGCAACATAAAAGAAGGAAAGTAACAAGAGAAGGGAACAACATAAATTAGCATACTTTTTTCTGCTTGGATCCTCTCTTGAGCTGATGAATTGACTCTCTCTCCCATGAAGTCCTGCCTGATGTCCTCTCTGGCTGCGAGAGCCCTCAGAGGGTTTCTGGAGCCTTGAGTCCGACGGGATGGACGTACCGACCGCCTGTGCTCTGCTACTGCTGAGGTCAATCTGCAAACAAACACACACAGACAATACAGAGTTACTGAAGATATCAGCTACTGTGTGTGTGAATATAAATTTGCAGGAAAAAATTTTTTTACTCTAATCTTTTCCTTTTAGCTTTAGCATAAAAACTACATTAGATACACAAATATATTTTGCATTTACTATTTAGAAATTGCAAGGACTCAATCTAATCTCACATTTGCAGGAAAAAACTATGCTTACATGTGTGTGTTGGTCTGGCAGAAGACTCCCAGGTCCTGCTCACCCTCTGAGGCAGCAATTCCACCACAAGGTGGGGGGCAGGCTGAAGAAGGTGACTGATCACAGTAGAAACTGCCATCAAACATGTTTGGTTCATCAACAGGCGTCTCTTCCTTTACCTCCTGAGTAGTGACTGTTGGTGAAGAACTCTGTGGAGTCACTGAGGGGGAAAGAAATGAAAACGCTAAAATACTTGGATCCTCAGTGAGCTTTTACATTGTGGGAACCAGCGTTGTCCATATGATGATGAATAAAACAAGCACTGAGTCTCAACACAGACTTGTTTGTTTATTTGTTTGCTTGTTTTTCGTGGTGTAAAACTGCTCTGACCTTCATTTTTGCATGATGGAGCATCAGTGGAGTGTCTCCTGCTGTGAGCGATACCATTTCTCTGTGATTCACCAGATGCAAGGCCTAGATGTTGCAAACACAGGAGAGAAAAACCTCATAAACAAGGCCAAAATATGCTCAGCAGAACTGTATGAGAACTGGAGAATAAGTGAGTTACTTGTCTTAGCCGTGCTTCCAGCCTCCTGCTCTTTGCTTTCCTGCTGTGTTTTCAATTCTCCAAATTCAGTCATCTGAATCTCAGTTCCTTTATCCTACAGAGCCCGAGAAATGCATCCGTTACAATGCAGCTTTTCCGCAGATACACGCACAAATATGAAAAAAATGCAGGTGTGCGTCACCTTATGTCTCCACTGAGGCTGACTCTGATTGTTCGTAGGAGAGGAGACTTCTTGTGCCTCAAAGGAGAGGTTAGTCTGGAGGTGAAAGCAAAACACAGAAATGGTGACTTTTGCATTCTAGGACAGTGAGAGTGGATTGCACAGAAGATACAAAATATAAAGATTTTACATAGAGCTAAACTTTCTATGTGTAACATTTCATTCAGTCTGTTCCTTTCTGCCTAATCCTGCCCTGCATTAGATATTATAAGGAGTTTTTGTACAATGCACATTTACTTTTGTCCATTAGAACTAGGTCAGAAACATGCACAAAGAAACGTGGGAGTAAGATATAACTTTCATGACCAAAATGAACATCTGGTAAGCACACACCTAAATGGAAAGTGTGAACTGAGAGCTGTGATGTGACGCATTGTAATTTTGAGACAAGGTGACAGGGTTGTCACATCACATCCGCCTGAATCTGTGAGATGACAAAAGCCTTTCACAGCATACAAAACACTCCAAATCAAACAGCAGCAATGCCATGCACCGGCTCACACAATTACCTGATTAAAACACATGATATATTGGGGCGTATTGATAGAATAGACAGAGGCAAAGACGGGCTCCTGGGAGAGAAGAGAGAGGGGCAGGCTGCAGATGTTCAAAGCTATTCAAAATCTAAAGGGCTGTGGTTTCAAAATCAAGATGAGGGAGGATGGGTTTTGAATCATTAGATTGAGGCTTACCCAGCACTGAAGGTTGTCATTCTCAAGATGAGGGTTTTTTGACTGTTCCTGCACATGATACTATGGAAAACAGGGAGATGCATTTAAAAGAATTCAAACAAACATAAATGTTGCCAGAAGTATAAAAATGACAGACATAAAAAGGAAGTAGGACAATGATTAATATACAAATCCCACACATAGTGTCGGCATGGTGAAGCTGAGATCATTTAATTGCCAAATAATCAGTGTGTTTACATTCCACGTCGTGTAATAGGACAGCCAATCCCATCCTGGTACATAAACACTCACTGGACTCAATATATTCCGCGGTAACTCGAGTCTGATCTCAGGACATTCAGCACATACCACATTCAGAGTGCTGCAGATAAGAGATGCTATATCTGGTTTCAGTGGTATGACAAATACCCAAATGTAACCACAAATGTAACATCTGCCTCAATTTAAACCAGGCAAGAAGCGTGAACTCTGTAACCTCTGTGATGCAAACAAAGATTTTCTCACTGAATTCTTTCAGAGAAAAAAATGCTGCAAAACTTCTGTAATGCTTTTATAGAATTGTCTAATATCATTCATCCATCCATCCATTCGCTTCCGCTTATCCTTTTTTCAGGGTCGCGGGGGGCGCTGGAGCCTATCCCAGCTGTCATAGGGCGAGAGGCGGGGTACACCCTGGACAGGTCGCCAGTCTGTCGCAGGGCCTAATATCATTCAGTTAAACTATAATATAGAGTCCCTATATACAAGTATCATTTCTTAAATGTTGCCAATACAAACAAATAAAGCAGAATTTAAGCAAAGTTTTAAAGATCAAAGACATTTTATGAATATTTGACCTTATCTGACCTTGGAGAAGAGGTCAGATCTCAAAAGTAACACACTGTTTACAACCATATATCATTCCCTTTATTCCTATATGTCGTCGCTACAAACAGTGGCAGCAAGAAACAATATTTTAAATAGTGGTATATAATTATTATATACTTTGACCTTCAGATTATCTATTGACCTTGAAGGAGAGGTCAAAGGTTAAATGTGACATGATATTTTATCCTCTGCTGTACTTTCAGTATGCTGACACACAACTCTTGTAAGAATCATAGTTCCTGAGTTTCACCGATTTTTGTCAATAACTATCAATAATTCATAAAGTTGACCTTGAAGAAACTGGTGGATGTAAGCTAAATTTAAATGGATTTATAACATGACCGTACTCTACACCAATACAAAGTTTTATTAGAATTCGTTCAGTGTTATCAGACAGAATGACATGCAAGTAAACGCTGACAAAACCTCTTTTTTTAAATGGTCTATGTCTTACGTGGTTAACCTTGCTGCTCACCTCACTTCTGCTGCCGTTGGTTGTCTCCTGCATTTTAGGCGCACACTCTTCTGAGGTGACCCGGACAGCTTTAATATCTGTGGTGTTGTCATGGATCTTGTTCATGGCCTTTTGGTCTTCCTCCTGCCTTTAAGACACATTACACACAGTATGAAGTATATAACATATCAAAGAACAACATACAAGCTGCTGAAAACTTAATATTTCTGGTGAAAACTGTAAAGAATCATTTTTATTATCTAACTCACAGATGTCACAATAATATACGTTTCAAAGTCTTTAGCAAACCTTTCCAATATGCAGCAATATCAACAGTTTGACTCTATAGAAGAAAAACATTTACAGTTCTTATCAGATCATGTCATTTATTTACATGACTTACTTGGCTCTTCCATTGATGTCTACGCTGTTTTTCTCAGAGGAAAAGCTCAGTTCATATTTGGACTGGCAGGATTGCTGTGGAGCATCCTGCTCTGACAAGGCTCTTATTGGTGTGCAGGCAATGGTTTCCCTCCTGTTTCTAGCCCTCTGCCTCCAGGGAGCAGCAGACTGCGAACCTTCCTCCATACCAGAGGTCTCTCGTCTGTCTCTCTGTGGTGCTGCAGAAGTTCCCTCCCTCTCACCTCCCGCTTTGCTCCCGTGTATCGCCGCTTCTCTACAGCCTCCACCATTCTGTTCATGGCTGTATGATGCATCTACCTGACTGGCTTCTGTCCTGCTCCACTCCGAGCCTGCAGAGCGACTCTTCTTCAGGATTCCTTTTAAGCCTGGCTCAGAGTCGTAGTACTGTGGTCCCTGTTGAGTCGGACCAGATTTTCCGAGTCCAGTGCCAGCATCTGATGTGGACTGTGAAAGACGTACCTCACTGGGTTTCAGGTTGACAGACGAGGCCTGCTGTCTGTCGGACAGATGAGGGGACAAACAGAGGGCAGGAAGCTGAACAGGGCCTTTCTGGAGCTAAAAAGGGGCAAAGAAGATCAATAATAGATTTACTTAGAGGACAGCAGGCAAGAAGTGAAGAAAGACAACAAATTAACCTTGCTATTAATAACCACTCCTGCCCCTTTTCTGGTCTATGAAGTTCTAAATACATTTGTTTCCCATTTATTGTTCTGTTGCTTTCTACCCACCAGACTGACCTCCTCCACTGTGATGGGCTGCGTGCGGTACCGAGCCCCCTTTTGCCTTCGTCTCTCTGGGGGCCCGTCAGCAGGCCCGGCTCCCTCCCTCCCAGGCAGGGACAGTTTGTTGAAGAGGGCCAGCTTCTCGCTCATGCTCAGCTTGCAACTCTCGTCGCCATCCTCCTCTGACTCAGCCTGCACAGACTGGACCTCCACTGGTGGTGCTGGTTTGGGAGTGCTGATGCGTAACATGACACCAAAAAGTCAGAGAAGAATTTATGTTTAGTCAAAATCTCCTATGCCTTGGACACATTTGATCTACACTGCTGTGCAAAAGCAGTGGAGAAAACGGTGGGTGTTTTTTCATTACCATGAACACACACGGGTTATTTTTAGTCAATCTGACAGACATCGTCCTGCTGCTGCTACTCCCTACAACAGCAAATGTGTAACTGAAAATAGCCCCTAAGAAATTCATATAATTCTGGTTGAACAAACTAGATCCAATCCCAATTTTGGTTTGGTTTCCAACAATCTCATTCCTTTAAAAAAAAGCATATATTTGTGACCCATTGCCAGGAGTTACAGCCAAACGAAACCAGGCACCGAAAAACTCCTGAACAGAAACACATGGGAGAAATCTATAAGAGCAAATATGGTGACACTGAGCCAATCAGGGGCTCTTTATTGGCCAGGAATGTGTCAGAACAAATTCCTTGCAACTTGTTTCACCAAACAGAAAGGCTGGGAAACGTATGAGCCAACCATGTTTTTGCATGGTGCATGGGTTTATGACAGTTTAAACTGTTTCTTGTTTCTTGGTCTACTCGTTTTTGTAGGAAAGAAGCATAACATAACATGAAAAAACTCAGTGATCTGGTGAGACTAGCTTTAATGTAGCTGCAATATTAAGTTTAATTTGTAGGGGAAAAGGCTATTTTGAAGAGATATGTCACCAAAGCTTTGAAGAAAATGTTGTCACATTTAACTACTGATTCTAAAAATGCAGGGGGGTTTTTACCCCCTAACCACTGAACAACTCTCTCTTTACTCATTTACATAGGAGCCTAAAAATAACTGCTTAAATAAGACACGCTTCTAGAAGTTCTTACTTTTAAATAAGACATACAATAAGTACTTAATTCCACTGAAGCAAGGTCTCTTGTTTTCACAGATTTGACTTTAATAAGTTGAAGTTTTTAAACATTTTAAGTTTTTAAATCATCAAGCATGTATTTATTTATTCCCACAAAACTAAAACGTAAAAACTACACATGCATAATCTTAAATAAAACTAGATGACTTTTTTAGTGATTGTCAATCAAGTCAAATAGCTAATTATGTGATGTGGTTTTGGTAACACTACAGCTCTCCCACCTGATCGCCACCATTTCTCCACAGGTGATTGGCTGTGTCAGAAAGCGATGGTCGTTGCCACGCCGGCTCCTGCGTTCATGAGAGACGCAGCCTGAGCGAGGCTTGAGGAATGCCGAGGCCTCAGAGGCTGAAGACTTCTCCAGCTCCTACAGAGAAGGATGTGGGGAGGACATTAATGTGAAAAAAATCAGTTTGAACCCAGTCTGTGATGCAGATGGACGACAACATTCAGGTCAAATAGGAGCCTCAATCTACAGCCTCCACCTGTTGCATAAATAATGAGGGAGACCACAAAAATGGCAGTAAAAAGTCCCCTCGAGATGTCCTCTGTTCTATTTGTATAAACAGATGGAGGGAGGTAAAGCAGGTCAGATAGCCGGTGAATAAAGCAGCGAGCTCTAAGGTGCAGCATCTTGGCCACTTGCTGCATGCTGCAGGTCACAATGTAACAAGAGACCTGCTGGCTTCAGTTACCTCCCCTGCTGCCTCTACAGAGCAGCAGGCTAATTATACCACAGCTGCTGTGGTTGTTAATGTTAATACAGTGTCTGGCACATTTTCACCTGATGCCTTATTGCTAAAAGTGTGCCTCAGCTGAAATGTTGGAATAATAGAAAAATCCACAGTGCATTTCATCATCTGTGTGAGACTAAAGAGCTTAAAGAGCTTCAAGATAAGGCTCTGTATCTATCATATTACAGACTTGGTCTTTCCTTTAATAAGTACTAAAGCATCAAACCAAAGTGTGGATCCAAGGAGAGCACCTGTTTTGACCATTCATATTCTTTCAACAGGACCAGGTAGTGTTCTGCGTGCTCAGCGCTCAGACCGTAAGTTGAGCAGCTGAGGTGACAGGAGATGATAAAGGATTGAATACATTTCTTTAATTTTAACACCGTAGAGTGATTGCATTTACTGTGTGTGTTTAGGCGAGTTTATGTGGGATCTCACATTCTAACAAAAAAAAAGAAAAAAAGCAGGTAACAATTCAAACTCACTTTAAACAGAGACATCTTGGCTGCCACACTCATTTTGGCTCTGTCATCTGTTTTTACATCTGCTGTGGAAAAATACACACCATCATTTGAAAATTAAAAAAAATTAAAAAACAGCCATTAAGAGATTTTGGTTCATCAAACTTTTAAACAGTTAACAGCAGGAAGAGACACAGGTGCAGACAGAGCAAACACAGGTGCAATTTCTTAGTGAACTGTGCTTAAATACACTGCATCTAAGTCTAGGAATTGGGGGTATCTCTGTATTGATGATAGCTGTGAGTAAAAAGTTGTGAAGAACAATTTTAATGATATACAGTGTGACCTGAAAACAACAGTCATACAGCAATAAAGGCCACTCGTGTCTGCGGTCTTATTATCTGTGGTGTAAACTCTCAGTGAGTCAATCTCTGTAAAGACTTGCTTGTCATCTTTTTATGACGGGGTCAAGAGTTAGATGTACATAACACCGCTCCACTGCCCAAATGGTTTGGTCTGTCGTTACAGAAGAGATTGAGCATTGTGATCCTCTAAATATAACCCAGTTTATTTCCTGAGCCATTAAATGAATTTATGGAGGCAACTGTGCAAGTTGGAAGCCCTCTGCAAGAATTAAATATTGTACACAGTATTTTTCAATTTGTTTATGTTTCTTTCATACCTCACGTAATATATTACATGTAAGTTTTCCCTGTTGTCATTTTTACTTCCTTCTCAACCAGACAGTGTACCAGCAAAGCACACGGAAATAACAGATGATGACAAACACATAGGGGAGAAAGCTTTACCTTTGCTGTTTTCCTCGTTCTCTGGATCCAAGCACCTAGAAGAATCGGAGGAAAATAGCAAAAGGATGAGGTCATCAGGTGAACAGGTTGGTGACATATGCTTGACTCTTTAGATAATGTTGTTATGGAGATCTGGATCCAGCTTGGTGTTTACAGTATGTGTCTTTTTGCTTCAATTTGCAGCTCAGACAGTCAACACACTGTGCTGTTTTGCATGCTGGGTAAAGCAACACTGTGGAGGCTATTAAGGAAGATAAACTCATGCAAAATACACCGCCCATTGGTTTTTTATGTAAAGCTGCTCCACATGCCACACCTCAGCTGAAGGGTTAGTGCATTCTTATCACGGGGAACAAATATTAAGCATCATTCAAGGGTAAATAAGTGTTTCCTATAAGACAAAAGTTGTGGTACTGTATCATCAGGTAAGGCTGATATTTTGTTCCTAATGAGTTTTCCCATGAAATGTTAGCCGTACACTATTTTAAATATATGAAAACACAGCAAACAATATGTTCTTTAGTCCTAGCCATGCCAGGCATCTCATCTTCCCATTTATTTATTTATTTTTTTTATCATGCCCACAAGAAACAGTCCCTACCCACTGCTCTCCTCCATCTCATTGGCTGTGATTGGCTGTGTCCTGAAGCGTTCGCTAGTTTTTCTGTTACCGCCTGACGAGCTAGGGAGGTAACGCCGAGTGCGTCGCCGACCCCCCTCAGAGCCCGGGTTTACAGCCAGATCCAGAGAGGATGTGGCTTGCCCAGCATCAGGGAAGCTACTATCCACACACAAAGTAGGATAAGAAGAAAGTAAGAAGGGGAGAAGATGCTGAGATGAAGAGAAATATTATCACACAGTGGAACACAGTCTGTTAGTGACAGGCCGGATCACACGCGCATGCAGGCGACCCTACGCTTTCTCAGGCTGTGCTCCGCTCTCCGTCTGCTGTAGAAGAGCACTTCTCAACTGGCCCACGGACACCCGAGTGTGGAGCTGTGGGCCGTCGAGTCCATGAGGGACATGAGGCTCTTCCCCACTCTGCATGCTAGCAGAGTTCTGGGAACCCTGCCTAGAGGGGAGGGTATGAGTGAGGGAAGGAGGTGAGATTGCAGATATGGGGGACATGACATGAGGAGCACAAAACATAATCTTTTGTCACAGTTCATATTAATAATGCAGAAGTCTCAAAAACTCACAAAAATATGTGAGTTTTTTTCATGGTTTCACAGAAGAGAAGAAGCCACCTGCAAATCTAAACCATCGGCACTACATGCACGCTCGCTGTCATCTGACTGACTATTAATATGATGCCACACACTGTTCTTAGCAGTTACCATGATACAAACTATTGAAGGTATCAACAACTTGTCAAGTTCTGAAAGCTGTGAACAGGTGACAAGTGTCATGGTCATGTTGCCAGAATTAGGGTTTTATTGTTTTTTGAGCAAATTAGGCTCGCAGCACCTGCTACCCTGTGCAGCCACAGCAGGAAGACAGTGCTGTATCTAAGGTCATCAAAGAGGCTTATCATGTTTCTTGTGTGTGTCCTGAAGTGCTAATTGTATCGTTTTTGCACACTAAGAAGTTGTTGCAAGACTTCAGCCAAATTCCTGTAATTCTAAAATAAAACAATGACAATGAGCTATGATTGAAATTTAAGTCTTCAAGGCATTCAATGAAGTCATCTTTCACCCTTGACATGGCTCACCTTCTCAGGCAGTCGGGCTCAGCAGGAGTCTCTAATCCATTTGTAACATCCTGTGTTCTGCTGTTCACTTTTTCACTCAGATCATGGGAGCTTAACATTCCTCCATGCGCTTGGCTCGCTGGCTCATGAACCTTTTTCTCATCCCTTCTCACCCACTTAGAAGGAAGCTCGTCAATGCTGCCAAAGCGTTCGGCCAGTTCTCGCCTCCTCTCAGCCTTGTAGCGGGCAATCCGCTCCGATCTGGGCTCCAGGACGGCGTTCTCCATCATAGAAGGACTCAGATGGTTGTTTGCTCCTCAAAAAGCATATAGGAACAAAAAACAGATGAGCTGTTCTTCTTCCACTTTTCAGCTGGGGCAGAACATGAGAGCCAAACTTTCTTCCAGTACAATTCTGTTTCCATGAGCTTCTTGTTTTGGTTTTCCTCACAGATTACATTAATCCAAGGTTAAAATCCAGCCTGTCCCACAGTGAATGAGGTATTTCTCCTGAAAGATAAAAAATAGATTAGTTAAATAAGAAACATTTCACTATACATTACATTAGTGCCCTTCAGGCTTCCTAGAAAAGTCAGAGACAACACCAGTGAGCTTCATTACATATTAACCATTTCTTCTAAAAGTGGCGTACATCAAAGTCTTATCAAAGTCCTTTTCTTATATTCATGTCTGTGTAAGATGACCCGTTCCAGCCTGTCATGCAGGAATCTCCCCTTGCACTGAAACTCAACACCACAGCTCAACTCCTCTCCAGGTCCAGGTCTCGATGGCAGTTTGCAGGCGTGCTGGTCTCTTCCGCTAAGCTGAACAAGTCCTGTTTCTTTTTCAAATTCCATCAGGTATTTTACCATGACCTGTCAACATGAAGCATGTTTTGCATCAAAAACACAAACAAAATCTTATCAGCTATGGCTCCAATTTTATTTATTTTTTTAACATTTGGTATAGCAACCTGTTTGAATTATAATATTCCAAATACGTACAAGGAAGAGAAAGTCCCTGATGGCATCATTGTGACAAACAACATTAACAAAACTGAATATTCTAATATAGCATTTAAAATTTAAAAAGAACAACGAACTGTCTGCTAGTTTCCCAAAACGAGTGCTCACAAATATACGCACACATAAATGTGTGTTTGCACATGTATCTGTGTGTTTTCCAAAACTGTGGATGTCAGCATTCCTGGTGCAGGAAGCACAATAGAGCGAGAACAAAGCGGCATGAGCCACAGACTTAGTCCGCCAGATGGATCTGCCACAGGGCTCAATGCTGCTGGCAGCAGCAGAGTTCACAAAGTATAAGATGCAACTTTTATTATTAATTTGTTTGTTTCACTGCTCCTATACTTGTAGATTAAAAATTAAAAACACTGAGGCACTGATAAAACGGATATAGATTCAACAAATTACTCTATTAGAGAAAAGTCTCCATAAATCCATAACCAGCTTTCATTGATTAAAAAAAAAAACCCACTCAGAATATCCAGATATCACATTTGATAGACTAAACTGAAGGCGACATTGTCAGCAGTGTTTGCAGATCCCAAATTTCCATGCCACAAAGAGCTTTAATAAGCTCTATTTAGATGCCGTGATCCCTGCATGAGACAACCAGCTGAAGGATTTGTGTTGTCACTTCGAAACACGTGCACATATCCTTTAAACAAAGAAGTCAACACAGAAGACTCACCTACCTGTCCAGACCCAGGAAGAGCAACACTCCAGCATCCCCACTCACACTGATGCCACTCTCATGTACGCATTTGTGAAGAAAACATGAGTAAAGGTGTAAAGAGCGATGTGTCATGTGACAAGCTGGAGGATTGTCGATTGGAAGGGAGAGCACCACTGAGGCTCAGCGAGGATCATGGGGTTCTAATCCAGTGACACTAGCTGATACTGGCTTTGGATATGCACACAGCCCCAGGGATCTGAACTCATAAGCTATAATATTCAAATGAATAGGCGATGAAGGTTAAACAAACAGCCTCTAATTGTTGAATTGAGACAGTAAAGTGTTATCTTTCAGCCATGACTTTCTCTGTAGCAATTAAACCCCAAAATTCTGGACCCACACTCGGTATATGCTTAAGTTAACTGCTAGTTTTCTGACAGACTGGAAAAAAAAAATCAAAAGCAAAACATGTATGCATTTTAAAAAAAATAGGCCTTGGGTGCTGAGCAGCAGGAAAGTAAACCAGATTAAAAGCTGGCCAAGATAAAGCCCTCAGCCACTTACACCTGCCCTGTTCATCTACCTGCACCAACCTCGTCTAATGAATCTCCATAATTCAAGGGCAAATTATCAGAGGAGCATTTCAAAAACAGTCTATGATTATAAATCATGATGGGGATGTTTTATATTAACACCAGCAGCAAAAGAACGTGTTAAGCTTTTGAATATATTAAAGGGAGAGAGAACGAAGAGGAAGAGCAGCTTTCTCACATCGTGCACCTACTGTAAGCCTCATCAGCTCCTCGTGAGATTTAACACACGACGCGTCTGTTTTTATATGTAGATATAAACTCACATTGTGGCAAAGTCCTCACGCTGGGGAGAACATTTTTTTTATATCAAAACTCATTTGTTGTCTAAACAACTCAGCATAGGGTAACAGCCTACATATGTAGCTACCAAAGAGCTGAACAATGAGTCATTTAACTTATTTACAGGACGCAAATATTAAGTTTTACATGAATCCAGTGTTGTGCCAAAAAGTGATTCCCCAGTGTTTCCGTGTTTTTTATGCATAATGTCTTTGCTTATATTGGTAAATAGACTGTAATCAGCAGAAGGGGTTTTATATGAAATCAAGAAATTACTTGTTTTGCATTTATATTTATGACTCTACGGCACAGGTGTCGAACTCCAGGCCTCGAGGGCCGGTGTCCTGCAGGGTTTAGATGTGTCCTTGATCCAACACAGCTGATTTAAGTATTTCATACAACTATTATCTTAGATTTTGGCGCTTATGGCCAGTTGTAATGTCAATGAAACTTTTTAGCTAGATAAATAAAGGTCAGTACTTTGTGACTTGATATCATTCATGAAAGATACGTTTGACGGATGTTTGACGGATTATACGACAAGAAGTAATTTCCAGCACTTTGAATACGGACACTCGATCTTTTTTGGTACATTTCTGAAGTAACTTTCTGGCACAGACATTAGATTAATGCGTAAACTGTGCGTAACAGCAATATTTACTCTTCCACATGAAACTTTTTTACCCACGGGGCATTTAAAGTGAATGAACACCCAGACTATAACCATTCTCCCTAATGTGCAATGCACAACCCGTGTCTCCCCAAGTCAGACTGAACAGGTGACTCAGGCAACAAGTGACCTACTTTGAAATATTCTCCAAGCTGACTCCTGCTAGGATTTTGTACTTTTGAAGATGAGAATGGCAGAATTAAGTATTTCATTTGTACTTACATGTACTGCTCGCCTCGAGAGCCCTCCTCAGCCCCGGCGGTCCCTCCCCAACGATCTGTCACTCCAAAAGTAGTCGCACTGGCAGCTGTGGATGGCGCACCGTATTAAGGGGGGAGAATATAAATAGATGGACACACCGGGGGACGCCCCTTGCTCTGTGCGAGAGACGTTTCTAACAACCGCTGCAGCCTCTAAATGACCTCTGAAGCCTTTGACTCACTTTATGTCTGCTTTATTATTATTTCACTTTTGAAGTAATAACCTCAGGAATGTACACCAGTTAAAACCTGCTTTGAAGATGTTAATTATGTCTTATATTGCGCCTGCGTGGTACAAATTCCCCATATTAATTACTACAAACCAGCTGAACGCAGTGAACTGAAACTGCTGTGTAATGTAGAAACCCTGTGCACTTCAATCCTTAAATTAACTGAATCAAAGTGGAAAATAATTAGTTATATACATAAATGGAAAAAAAAGTTAATTCTTAATTGTATGTATTCATAATGACTCATATGGATGCATTTTTAGTATCTTTTAGTATCTGTACCTGCTCCTCTCTTAGGGATCTTCAAAACTTCACCACCTACACCTAAAAAGATCATCCAAGAGAGGCGAGAGGCTGATTTAGATCTCACCGACCGGCACACAGGTGACTAAGCAGATAAAACAACATCAAGGGTTTTAATAAGGTTCTGAGCCAGCACTGGCTCCCTGGAGGACATTGCCCTCTTGGAAGGAATTTTCCCATCATGATGTAAATGTTCCAAAGGATAAGTGTGATCATTCAGGATAATATTAGTTTGCAGTGATTCTTCCCTTAAAGGGTACAAGTGTTTCCTCAGAATATACCAGAGCAAGGAAGGGGTCAAAAGTTCAGGGCTTTCCTTTAACCTGTCCCTACTGTGAAACCTGTAAATGTGAAGGCAGGCTCCACTGTAACGGCTCCCTTCCTGTTGGAAAAAAGTGTTATAACAGCGCCCCCTTGTCTTCGCACTTTGAAAGTGCAAGTGGAACACACAGCAAGGAACAAAATTCAAACTCAGCCCAATGTAAGAGACAGTTATTTATAGGAATGCTTTTGAAATGAACAGTGCAACTTGTGTAGAAAAATAAAACAATCTGTTAATACACACACAAATACCAGTGTGCTCTATACTGATTACACCATCAGTTATCAGTAAATATTTTTACAACAATATCAAAAATAAGTGTGAAATTTCCTCCGATTCAATCAACTCTAGAACGATTTTTTGTGTTAAAGAAACAGCAACAAACTTAAAGGTGCTCATAATAGGTTTTTGAAGCATGTAACGAAACAGTAAAACCAAACAACAAAAAACAAGC
Source organism: Rhamphochromis longiceps (assembly GCF_057381845.1). Lineage (NCBI taxonomy): Eukaryota > Metazoa > Chordata > Actinopteri > Cichliformes > Cichlidae > Rhamphochromis > Rhamphochromis longiceps. The sequence goes on along the minus strand of NC_140560.1, from coordinate 31,659,601 downwards.
ACACTCTGTAAATCAAAGAACACACACAAAACACATGAAGTTGAAATAAGAAATTATAACAGTGTAAAATAAAACCGCTTCATGTTTTGAAATTTATCGAATTTATCGAAATACGACCCACTGTCTTCAAGGTTGTGTGCCATTTTCGGCGAGTCAGGCATCCTAATTTAACTGATGTATAAAAAGGTGGAAACCTCAGACCTGACCACAGTCTCTCATGATGGTGTGACTGCAGTTTAAAACCTCTCAAAGGCAATAATCAAACTGCGCTCTAAACAAAGTTGACGGTGGATTTTATGGCACAAAACTATTATGTAGGTGGGAGAAGCTCAGAGCAGCAGCTGAATTGCTCTTTCTTCCTCTCCTCATTCGACCGAGATCTTCAGGGCTTCATGAAGAAAGGATGAGCCAGGGCTTTGGCGGCTGAGATGCGGCGACTCGGTGTGAATACCAAACATTGCTGCAGGTGAGGAGATGTTACACCTTACTAACGGTTTACAGACAATTACTATCCCTACTTTGTGAAACCACATTCTCAAAGTTGTTTGCCTTTGATTAATCTCAGATTTTTGAATTATCACTTATTCAAATCAGCAACCCAAAGAACAAAATATTACTTATATTAAGACACAAAAGCAAGCAAGCACTGCACATTATGGAGGACCAAAAATGCCAAATAAATAAATATTTAAAAAATGTAATTAGTCATTACAATACTTTACTGAGTGTAATTACAATACAGTTTACTATTAATTTGTATAATTAATATTTCTATTAAATAGTTTATTTATTTTTATATATTTATTTTATTTATGTATTTTTTTTTTCCTTTTTGTACTTTTTTCAAATGTTTTTAAATTGTATAATTTTTAATGTACTTCTGTTTCTTTATGCAAATAAGGGGCCATCATTCAAAGTTTATCAGTAGGTTAACTTTTGGGCTATTCTTTAAATAATTTCAGGAGATGAAACAGCCTTGTTTAATTAGGCGGAATAATGCAAATATATTTGAATTTAAAAAAATTCAACAAAATAAAATGGAAAGAAAGGGAATAAATATAAAAGTAGAAATTTTAGAAAAAAATTATCATGAGTTTTAATATTAATTTAATAAATGGCATAATAATTAATGACAAGGTTTTTTTTAATTAATTAATTTCCTTTTTTATTTTGGGCAGTTTGGGTACTCCGTAGAGGCGTGGATATGGGAACACTGGCTGCAAGCTGTGTAACAGGAACAGAACTGCTATGACATTAGGTTTAAAATGTAACGTTTCCATCAGAATGACGCACATTTTTTTTCAGTCCTGAGTTTAAATGCAGTGGCATCAATGTGTCCTGAAAAAATAACTTTTTTTTTAACTCCGCTGTTTTTTAATGCTCTGCAAATATAAACGGTCTAAACTAAGATGATAAACAAGGTAAACATTATGTGGCAAACATGTTTGCCATGGCAACATAAGCTAAATGTGCACCGCTCTGACTAAAAACAGCCTCATAGAGCTGACAGCAGGGCTGTGTACATCTCATGCCCTTTTTTTCACAAATTCAACTATTCTATTTTTTCTACTGTGTTGAACGAGTGATTACGGAGGGGATGTGGACACAGCTGTCATAAGTGCAACGTGAACACACAAACACAGATCTGCTCACAGACAAGAGGTCATTCTCATCTGGGCCCAGGTTGGGCAGCAGCTTGGTCAGAGAGCCTTGAGGTCCCCAGTTGACTGAATATGAGATCGGGCTGTCTGTGGGCCAGTCCTCCTCACCAGGCAAACCAATCACCCTGAAAAACATAAAGCAAGGAACAACTGTGCAGCAGCACAAAACACAGAGTATGGTACAATCAGAAAAGGTATGATTTGTATGGAAGGGTTCTCCCTCTTCTTTCTAAAGGCCACGGCTAAAGTTTGCAAAGTTGCATCTGGACAAAAGCAAGACTGCATACAGCCCATGTGACTATGTTATAAATCAACAGGGTTAACAGTTCTCTTCATTGTCCTTGATACAACAAAGGTAAACAAACTTGGATATGTTTACAAACTTTTTGGTGAGGAGGATGGCTTGCGTGGATTAGAGGAGGGGGTTACTAATGTTTTGACAAATTTTCTTGCGTATTCTTGCAGTCAGCTGTAAAACTGGTAAAATTGGCATTGACCGCATCTTTGACTATAGACTTTTCTAATTTCACCTTGTCTCTTCTTTGTCTCCTCTGCTTCCATCTCTGTGGGGAGACTAAGACCCAAGAAGAGCAATAAAGGATTAAGCAAACTAAGAAATGAGAAAGTTAACCTCCAGCAGCCCCCAGTCCCTCAATAGAAAGGCCTACTTTGGTTCTGGGTTGGCTTTATCCCGATTGGTTTGGGTTTGGACCAACGATGACATGCACCACAGGGATGAAAATTCAAATGCTTGACCGCTTCCTGTGTTTCTTGGTGCATTTTCAGTATTATTGTTACAAACAACCCTGCATGACAGCAGAGAGGCAGTGCAGAGCAAAGAAGCTCTCCCCCCGTTTTTTTTAAAGATATACACAAAAAACAAAAACACTCACTGGAAGATTTTTTGCAGCTGCTGCACCTCTGTGTATCCCCGAAACAGCGGCCTGTGGGAACAAAGCTCAGCTCAAATCACACGCCAACTTCATCTCTATTTTCACAACTGTACAGAAGGTTTTATCTCCAAATTTAGAATAACATTCCAGCGTCAAATATGTCTTCCAGCGATACAAAGTCTGAGCAGCTCTTACCTCAAGAGGAAGAGCTCAGCAAAGATGCATCCAGCACTCCACACGTCCACCGAGGACATGTAAACAGAGTTCAACAGCACCTCAGGAGCTCGATACCAGAGTGTCACCACCTGAGCAGAAACGGGAGAGAATATAAGACATAAAGTTACAGGCGGGGGTGGAAGAAGCAAAGAAAAGGAATACGTTTTTTTTTCACCTCAGGCCCAAGAACAGTGCCGAGTATAAGAAAACTGTGTGAAGATAGCATTATTGTAGTGAAACGTAATGCTTAACATCAAATTTCTGTTGTCTCACTTACACCTGGGGTAAGAGCAATATTAAAGGTGAGGATCCGTGCCAGTCCAAAGTCTGCAATCTTGACTTCTCCACGGCTGCTGATGAGGATGTTTTCTGGTTTTAGGTCTCGGTGCAGCACCATGTTCATGTGTAGGAAGTCCAGGCCCTGCAGCAACTGCTGCATCACATCCTGGGAGCAGCATGGCAGTAATTACGATTCTATCTCAAGCTGTGAGCTTTGACTGCAAAGCAATATCAGATCGTGACTCACACCTTTATGCAGTCACGGCTCAGTCCAGAAGCAGGAGCTTTTGAGAGGTAGGTGGACAGGTCCTGGTCAATGTATTCAAGGACCAGTGTGAGGTCCAGGCTCACGCCCACTGGTACAGCAGATGCATCCAACAGCCTGCAGAGTAGTATACAGCGGTAGAGTTGAAACAAGTCAATGCACACAATTAGTGCACAAGTAAAATGAAACCAAATTAGGATAAATGTCCAAAAATCAATTTAGAATTGTGGAAAGCTTGAAATTAACAGGACAAAGGGATGTTTAAAGTGAGGCTAGACAGGAGTTGTGGCAGGATGTTAACAATAATAGAGGATTGAAAGACTGTACACAGATACCCATGAAATGATTTTCCAATGCTACCCTGTAAGCGTTCCCATAAAATTAAAAGGAACAAATCAAGCATAGTGCATGTAACACGAAGAGCTTTCAGAGGCTACAGAATGAAGCTACAGAGTAAATAACATCAGGTCTAACAAACTGGAAAAATAGCATCTCATACTTAGATTTTACATGTAAAAGTGTATCATCAGTGTGTTTAATCTAAAAAATTCAAATGTAGCAACTCAAGATCATCATTAGAGCATCTGGAAGACATCAGTGTGGTTTGCTTCTTTGTGTCACACCTGGTTACCTGTTCAGGTGCCTCTCTCCCTATGTCAGTACAGATTAGGGTGTAGCCATTTTTTTATTGCTGTAATTTCTAAGTGACCTATTAGTTGCAAATCCAGTTTAATGTCAAACGTAAGGTAAGTTCTATATTACAATGCTTTTATTACAATGCACATCTAATAAGAACATCTTTTAAAAAAGCAAGAAAACACATTCTTAATGAAAAAATATCATGTAAATATTTTTTCATTAAGAATGAGAAAGAGATTCATGACATAGTTAGAGGACTTAAGAACAAAACCAGTACACATTGGAATGATAGTGATATGGTAACAGTAAAGACAGTTATTGATGGTATTGTAAAACCATTAAAATATATATTCAACTTGTCGTTTCAAAAAGGGGTTTTTCCACAAAAAATGAAAGTTGCTAAATTTATTCCCATTTACAAAACCGGTGAAAGGCATCATTTTATAAACTATAGACCAGTGTCAATACTCCCCCAGTTCTCTAAGATACTGAAAAAACTTTTCATAAAAAGATTTGACAGTTTTATGGAAAAATATGAATTACTGACAGATAGTCAGTATGGGTTCAGAAGCAACAGATCAACAGCTTTGGCACTAATAGATTTAATGGAAAAGATAACGGAATGTATGGATAATAAGGGGTATGTGCTCGGAGTTTTCTTAGATCTAAAGAAGGCGTTTGATACTGTTAATCATGAAATTCTAATAAAAAAAATGGAAAGGTACGGGTTTAGGGGAGTGGTTTTGGACTGGTTAAAAAGCTATGTAGGGAATAGGCAACAATATGTACAAATAAATGAATATAAATCTAATTTGATGGATATAGCTTGTGGAGTACCTCAAGGTTCAGTACTGGGTCCAAAAATGTTTATTATGTACATAAATGATATCTGCATAGTATTGCAGATTTTAAAGTTTGTAATATTTGCAGATGACACAAATATACTGTGTTCAGGTGTGGAATTGCCACAGGTTTTGGAGATGGTCACACAGGCAATAACGATATTAAAGAAGTGGTTTGATATAAATAAATTATAATTGAATCTAGATAAAACCAGATTTATGTTATTTGGAAAACAAAAGAGAAACATCAAAGTAGAAATATGTGTTGACAATGCATTTCCGTCCTGGGGAAAGCAAAGCATATGTTGGATCAGAAAGCAATGCACATTTTATACTGTGCTTTACTACTGCCATGTATGAGCTACTGTGTAGAGGTCTGGGGAAACACATACAAAAGTAACACACAAACAATAACTATAATACAGAAAAGGGCCATTAGATTAATAAATAATGTGGGGTACAGGGACCATACAAATGCACTCTTTGTCAAAATGCAAGCTATTAAATTCCAAGACTTGGTGAAGCTTAAAACAGTGCAAATAATGTATAAAGTAAGAAATAAATTGCTTCCAAAAGAAATCTGTAAATTGTAAAATTGTTTCTGTAAATAAAAGAAAGTAAAAAATTAAACTATAAAAACCTCATTTTAAATAAGTATAAGAATGAAGAAAACAGGGTTAACCCAGGACGGTAATGTTGCTGGAAATGGTGTTTTAGTTCTTTTTTGGGTTGGTTTTTTTGTTTGTTTGTTTTTCCATAACTTGTGAATCTGCAAATTTACACATTCTGTATTTTTCATATGAAAGAAACTATACCGTGGTGGGGCTTGCTTATTTCTTGTTTTTGATTTATGTATGTTTGTTTTGTTTTATTTTGTTTCTTATGTTGTTTGTTTAATTTAAGACTAAAAGAAAATTAAATGAATGAGAGGTAAAACTTGAGGGGGCAGGGACAAATAAGTAAATACTTCTGCCTACTCCTTTTCAAACAAATAATGGAAGGATATTTTGTAATGATTGTGAAAGCATATGTTTGAAATGTTTGAAATAAAATGAACTGAACTGAATATGAAAACGCATTAGCTAAAAACAATAATTATATTTTAGCATTAAAAAATAGCATTTGGATTAAAGAGCTCGTGCATAATGGTGAATTAAGCACTGCAGAAACATCAAATCGATTTTGGTAATTACCAGTCTTGTTAATTTAAAAAACTATACATTGAGTGATAGTGCTTAACATTAAAACATTTTGAAGCACTAAATACCTTTTTTTTTCTTTTTATAAATAGATTTTTTTTTAAAAAACAGGCCTTTCTTTGAACTCATGTTTCATGTTAAAGATAGATTATGTCACACTGTGTTGTATTAGGACTGTAAATGACATATAAACCTACTTGACTATGTTGGGATGGTTAAAGTGCTGCATCTTGCGCAGCAGCGCCACCTCTCGGATCATGAAGGCAGGGATTCCGGATTCCGACGTGTCTCCGTGGATGGTGAACTTCTTAACCGCGAGGAGGCGCTGTTTCTCTCCCACCTCTCTGGCTTTGTACACTTTACCATAGTAGCCTTGTCCTACTTCTGCCAAGAGCTCATAGCACAAAGGTTGAGTGCCGATGCTCATTGTTCTTGAAATTCAGGGTAAATTAACCTGAACTTTGCTCGAAAGACACACTTTTAGGGTGACAACGGCTCACACGCCCTTCTAGCTGCAGTCACAGTAAGCTAGCTAATGAGGCTCTGCGAGTAAACTGAGGGTTTGCAAACGGTAATAACCAGCTGTCACAGCACCGCTTCAAACCACCTGTAACACCGTTGTTTTTATGTATTAATAAACTCTGAATTATGATTAAAATAGCTACTGTCGTTTTTTAATTTTACCTGAGAGTGTTCAGCGCCCTTTTCGCCACCACCCGGCGACGACGTGAAAATGTCTTTGCGTGACTGTCACCAGCATGACAGAAATTATGAGAAAAATCACACCCCTTTTAATCGCCAACTAATCAGAAAGCACAAAACTTGCGTTTAGCTAAGCCCACTCCTGGTACACGTGTCCACGCTGCTGTCAAATGTCACTGTACACAGCATGCTGCGTTCAGGTGTTGGACATTAACAAAACAAATAAACAAAGAAGAGCTTTTGGCAAGTGGCCATTTTTTAGTCATTCACTCAAAGCTGGGTTAGATCCTAATAATTACTACTGAAGTGGGTCTGCTTTACATGGACTATTTCTAATTCCCATTGTACTGGGAATAGAAATATTCCCAGTACAATGAGAAATTAATCTGACCTGCTCATAAAACACACAGTGCACCAGAGATACAGTTGTAACCATTTTATTATTTGCACCCCTTGTTTAATGTTTAATGAAAGAACTGTTTAAAAAAAAAAGTAAATCAAACATATGTCATAATTAGGCACATTATGTGCAAAAGAAAATTAGCATAAAATACCACACAACACAGTGGATATTAATTCTGTCTGTGAATGACTCACAAAGCATTTACATGAGTCGTGTTAAAGCCTGAGTAAGTACAAGTAGGCTTTTATAAGGACCACATTATTCAGACATGTTAAATCTGGTATTACAGACAACTTAACCAAACCGCGGAAGAGAAATGTAAATTAATATGAGTTCTCCAAGTGTTATGGAAGATTAAACTCTTTCCAGTATTTTAATGTTACTGATGAGCAAAAGTGTCACAGCACTGATTAAGTGCTGCATGAAGCGCTCTCTCAGCTGAATGGTGTTAGGCAGTTACTCCCCTTTCAGCTTGGTATTAATAAATGCTGTCCTCTTTGCCAAGGCGATGGTATCCAGATGGAGGTTTCGCTTGAGAATGGCAGAGCCGCAAGTGAAAGCTCCGGCGAGGGCACCGGCGAAACCGCACAGAAACACATCCTGGCCTGTGAAACAAAGGCATCAAGTGTTATACATGCAAAGTAAATCACAGCACACTGACTGGATGTTTGGATGTTCTAAACACACAGATTCACACACACCTGTCAGATAGAGGTTCTTCAGTGGCGTCTGAGCTCTCACTGTAATGTTCAGCTCAGGGTCGAACCGGCTGATGCTGTGATCTGCGCCATAGATCTCGCCTTTGGGGGCTCCGATGTAGTGTGTGTTTGTGATGGGAGTACCAGCATCAATGTATTCAATCTGCACAAGGAGAAAAAACAAATATATGGCTGCACAGAACTATTTAACTAGGAGTTCAAGACTGCTTCCATCCATCTGTCTTCTTCCATTTGTCCCATTCTGGGTCACAGCTCGGCTGGAGCCTATTTTCCAGCTGTCATGGGCCAAGAGGTGGACTACAGGTTAGGACAGGTTACTAATCTATTACAGGGCTAACACAGATAGATGATCACCAGTTAACCTAAAATGCATGTCTTCAGTTACTAAAAATCATGCTCTGTTGGGTTGTGACTGATTTGGCTTTTGAAAAATGTCTGATTTCTCTGCCTTGAGAAGCCCTTTGGTTGTTTTTGCAGTATGCTTTGGGTTATTATTAGCAGACACGTTATTAATAAAAAGTAGTGATACAGTTCCATACGGAAGTCACTTGGTTATTAAACTGCTTGTCAGGCAATTATCTAATTATGTCTGAGCCTCTGAAACAGTTAATGCAAAAACGTGTGCAAAAACCTTTGGCCTAAAGCTGAAAGTCTGCACTTGTTTAACATATTGTTTATTTGAATTCAAATCCGATGTTGTGGTGTAAAGAGGTCCTAATTGTATTAGTCATGAACTGTTTGGCTTCAGAAAGATGTTTTAGCTGTTTTTCAAACCTCCAACTTTATGCAGCCTGAACCATTCCCTCCTTAGATCTGTCACAATACAACACCACTGTCACTCTTTGACAAAACAACAACAATCTGTTTTTGGCTTCACTAATACGGCTCTGCAATGTGACTTCTTAGCCACCCTTGAAACTTTCCCACCATAAACAGGTGGTGTGTACATAAAGTGGGGATATAATCAAACTCGTGAACTACACTCAGCAACAAGTGGTCTTAAAATGGTGATTTTGCTTTGATGGTCAGTTCAAAATGAGCAATTATTAACAAATTGTGCAGCAGAGAATTTTAGATTATAAAAGAATTCTTACACAAACTTCTATTCTTCCCCTTTGGAGAATTGCTCCACCACGATTCATGAGAGATCAGCCACAATAAAAAGAAAGCACGTTCTGCAGGACTGAGAGAGTTTGAAGCAATGGAAGACAGATTGTTCCTAGAGCTTATTTTTAGGAGCCAAAGGCCATAGCTGTTGAGTGCATTCTTGATTAAGTTATATAAATAAGGTGGTTGTAACCGAAGTTTTGCTTTATATAGTACATAAGTGCCAAATTCCATCATTAAGCCCATCTACTAGAAGCTACATGGGAAGAGTTTTTACCTTGTCTCTGGTGATCTTGGGGAAAACATCCATTACTACTTCTAGAATGGTGTCAATGAATGCCTGTTTCAGCTCCGTGTAGTCGCGCCCTCTGTTTGTCACCTTGCCATCCTTCCACTCCTCAAACCATTCATATTTGGCAAAAGTGACCAGACTCAAAGTAGACTTCCCTAATGTGAAGAAAAAAAATGAGACTGTTTTTGAAAAAAATAAAATAAAATAATCTATCGAGTTGAGATTTTGTGATTCTGTACCTGGTGATCTCGCCTCCCAAGTAGGATCTTTAGCTGAGGGAGAGGCGACAAAGAGGAGAGGTACATTTTTTGCTGCCTCTTCTCTGTCTTTCTTCATATAATTCATAACCCTTAAAAAAATACAAATAAGAGACTCTTCTGAATTTATACTGACATTAAGGACTGGACCAAAAACTACCTTTAGGCATCTGCAACATCTGCATTCTGAACATTTCTCTCTATCATTCACCATGAAAAATCAGACATTTCTGATACTTTCTTGCTGTGGCAAAAAAAAAATGTACAGGTAAGATTTTATACTTGTGTATCTCATTATTATGCTGTAATATTCTGATTTGGCTATAAATACCAAAGTCTATATTTGGTCCTAATTGTAAAAGGAATGAAAACAAAAGCTTGACATCGTACAGTTCATCGAAATTGTTCTCAGCAAAGATCCAGTAGTTGTCTGCTTTCAGGCCCAGCTCCTCCTTCGTCCCGTTCAGACCCATGAAAACGCTCAGACCACCTTCACCATGCTTCAGCATACTCAGCTGCTTCTGGATAGCTGGAAGGCAGCAGAGGCACAGCACACAGTACAGCTTTACAAACAGATCAAAGCAATATAAAACTGATGTTAGAAGCATGAGTCATTCCCCTGATTAGAGGGAAAAACAAGTACTGCAACAAGTAGCACTGTGCATCAGCATCAGTACTTATTCTTTAAGGTCTTTAAGTGCTGACATGATTACTCAGTGACTCAATCAGCAAAGGGCGAACAAGGAACTTTGTTATTTACTTATCTCTCAAATTTATCCTCTCAAATGTGAGGGCTGGGTACTTTTCTCCGTTTTATATCATGACACGCTGGTGTTTTAGTTAGGAAAATCCAGGGTTTAGGCTGCAAATCATACAAATAAAGGAACTGTTAGCAAGATGTTTTTTCTATGTTGGGGCTTTCTAATTGATCAGAATAAAGAAAATCCTTAGTTACAGTTACAAGTCTGTTGGAGCCCTGATCAACTTTACCTCCTCAACTGTAACTGGACCCAGGAGCAGACTGAGCCAACTCTGGCAGGAATTTGATCTCATCCCCGGCCACTGTGCTCACACAAGTCCACAGTCTGCTAACCCTATGACCTTTTATCATGCTGTAAGTCTATGTTTTGAAAGCTGTGCCAAAAGTTATGTTAGTTAAGTTATATTTGTAATAAGATATTTATATATATATTTTTAAAAATCACAGTTATTGTCAGTACTGGGTGATAGTAAGACCTCACTATTTGTCGACTATGCTCAGAGGGAAGGTAATTAAATTGCAAAAAATCTGAGATGGCTTCTCTTAAAACTGAGCTCCCTCTCTCTCTTGGGTAACTTGTCCAATGTTATATGTATAAAAGCAGGTAGACTGCTGAGAAAGAGTGGGGACTGCACATGGGCATCTATCTTTGTTTGTGGTAAACACAGTGTGACACTGTAACTAGAGCAAACAGTTCAGTGGTGAGTATGATGTGTGGTTTGGGAGAGGTCTTTCAGTTGACACCTGCTTATTATAATATGACCAGTCAAGCTGACTGTTTATAGGAGTGAGCCTGAAGCTTAGCAAAGACAGTGTCCACTATCTTGCCACTTTCCTGTCAAAAACATCTTCAATGTTCCTTCAAATAAAGTCCTTTCTTACCTGGCATGGTCTGGAGGTCTTTGGGAATCAGCTTCTGGTATGTGTTGAAAATGCCAGCATCAGAGATGATCAGAGGAGCATGGATGTGTACTTCCTCCTGACCTTTCATTACGCTGACACCTGAAACCATAAAACACAAACACAGTGAATCACCTCCTCTGTGGGATGTTGAGCTAACTGTGTGTAGAGAAACTGAGGACCCACCACAAGCTTCCTTGGCATCATTGAATAAGATGCGATTGACTGGAGCTCGAACCAGAACAGCGCCCCCTGCCTTTTCAATGATGGGGATCATATGGTAGGCGATCTCACTAGCTCCGCCTTTAGGGTACCAGGCGCCATTCAGGTAGTGGGTGACTAGCAAACTGTGCATGGCAAAGCTGGCATCTTTGGGAATTTTACCTGCAGATCAGAGATGGAAACCAACAGTGAGAACAGCATAGCGAAGAACTGATCTGATTACACCACTAAAACCATAGCTGGGCTCACCATAGGTGCCAAAGATGTAGCTGAAGACAGCCCTGAGGTCCTTGTTCTCTGTCAGCTCGTTGACCACATCTGTAAGGCTGCGGGGAGCCATCTTGAAGAAGAAAGACAGATGCCTGAGTAGGCCGGTATGAACCAGGAACTTAGCCAGCGGGAGAGGGAGAATCTTCAGAAGAGCGAGGAACCAAACTCCGTTTCCAGTTTTCTGAACATGAAACACACAGTGGAAAAAAGTGTAAGCAAAGTAGTCTTGTCTCCTGTGATTACAAATTACATACATTTAGTGATAATTAAATATTTTTAAATTATCACTAAATTTACATAATATTCATACTCATTACATATCATGTGGCAACAGCAAGGAAATATATTCCTGGCTATACTTCTACAGGAGAATGGACAAATGTAAGAAGTATGTTTGTGAAACAGATGGGTGGTGCCAGAAGGCCATAAAAACTTGGCCATAAGGTGCCATGAGGCCAGTCCAAGTGCACCTTTCCTTATTACTCCATAAAACGTTATGATAAATTAATAATGTATTGTTATTGCTATCAATATTTGATATGCTCTAATTTCCCAAAAATGGATCACTTTGTTTTGTGGAGTAAAATAGACCAAAAGTACAGCAAAAATGATCAGTTTTACAATATTGAGCTGTATCTGTTGGGAGAAGTTAGTTAACGCTGACACGGTTCCAAGAAAGATAAAGAGTCTCTTAGAAAAATCCTCTTGTGAGAGAAACTATTATTATACGTTTCAAAAGATCTGAACCAGAGACACAAAGACTGTTTGCATAACTTAAAGCGATTGAGAAGAAGAAGGTTAATTAAAAAGTGTGCCCTCCAAAAGCACCAAGGAAAAACTGCTCCTGTATTTGCATGCCGAAGGGCAAACTTTGGCGCAACTCAGTCTGAGTGAAGTTGTGTAATGTTGCAGCTAAAAAAAAAAAAAAAGATGCTGCCTCATGAATCCGACCTTTGAGTTATCAGCTGATTATCTGTGCAACATCCACAGATGTTGGCTAATAAAAGTGCATAAACACACAGTTCCCAGGAGGAAAGGTCTTCACATGCTGGAATAACAAATAAAGGTCCACCCAATAAAATATGAGCCTACTTATTACTCAAAAAATACGTTTGCAATGCTAATAAAAGTCACTAAGTTGCAGAGGCACAAACTAAACTGTGATTCTACCTTGGCCAGCTTCATGAACTCGTCAATAGCCTTTTCCTCTCCTGGAAAACACTTCTTCAGTTCATCTGTGAAGCGAGTCCTGCCACTGTAGATGGGGTACCGGCGGCGGTTTTCTGGAGGTCCCAGCACAACGTGATCGAATGGGTTCTCCAGGGGCTCCCACTCCAGCTGTCCATTGGTCATCTGGTCCAGCATGCATCGAAACGGCTTGTGGTCCAACAGTTCGCCAATGTAGTGGATTCCTGTGGGATGATTGTGTAGATCACAGAGAGGAGACTTCAGAGCCCTTAATCGAGATCGAAAAGTATTCACCAAACCAAAGATCATCATTGCAAAAACTGTCAAATCTTCTCTCCTCTTTAAAAAATACATATATTTTAATTTTAGGGAATAATAAGGTAACACGAGTCACTGATCTCACCAACATCAAATTCAAAGCCCTTCTCAGTGAACGTGTGGCAGCATCCTCCGGCCCGGCTGTGCTGCTCCAGAACCAAAACCCTTTTTCCAACTTTTGCAAGCAGCACGGCAAGTCCGAGCCCACCAACCCCACTGCCGATGACGATGGCATCCAGGTTCTCCGGTACTCTATTGGCCACAAAACCTAAAGAAGTGGAAACAAACCATTCAATCACCAGCATGGTTTTAGCATAACAGTAATAAATTGGAGAATCCTAGTCATGCACTACCGATAAGAATCATTTTAAAACATAATTGGTGTCAGATTCACAAAAACTCCAGATATTCTGTTTTGCTCACTTTCATACCATGGTGTATTCAGGCTATTACTACAACTTACTATATAACTACAATTTCTCAAACCAAATAAAATGGGAAGTTTAATGGGGTAAAAAAAAAAAAAAAAATCAGCAGACTGGGTATATTTATAGGATTCTAACTTTGAGGGGTAAAAAACTATTTTTTGTGACTTATTTATTAGTTTATAGTATGACATTTACACATTTTTGTAGTACTTTTTTTCCTCATATTTTTTCCCAATGTAATAACATAAAATATCCAAGTCATGTTTATTGTAAATTTGTAGACTGTGATCTCCAGTTTTTGTCCAGATTTCCTTCTTCCTTTTTTTATTTGTGCAGAGATTATCTGAGATTTTTAGGCTGCTCCCTTTTTTTTGCAGTCTTGGTTTGGCAAAAGTACCAAAGGAATCTTGCACTTTTATAAACTTTGCAACGTCCATTCCAAACCCACAGATCTCATCTTATATCTATTTATATATGTTTATATGAGGAGTGCATGAAATTAGCACAATTTACAACAACTTCTAGTTTCAGTTCTGGCTAAGCATCTGTCTGCTGACTTATAAAAATCCACAAACAAATATAAATAAGAATGAGTCAAATAGTTGACTTGAATAGTTCAAATGCAAAGGCTGACACGTGACCTGCATAACTCCGCGTGTAATGGACCTTTCACTCACCTTGCTTCAGCACTTTATTTTTCTCTTTCTTGTCGTAAACTCTCTTCTTTAGCGGTTCACGAGTGTCCTTCTCAAAGGGATCAGGCCCGCGGCCGCCGAAGACATAATGTAATAAAAATATGACAATCGCCGCACAAATAATGCTCACAGCGATCATTATTGCGCCCCTTCCCAAACCACTCGGCACAGTCACGGCGTTCACTTCCTCATTGGGTTCCATCAAAAACCAGAGCCTTTACTTAACAGCTCGGATCAGTACCGCCCACATAACTGACAGGTGGCGAAACTGCCCAATCAGAAGCTCCCTTTTGGGACGCGTTATTATATTTCGACCAATTACCGTCAAGTTCAACGTGACAGCTTCCTTTGGTGTTTATTATGTTTTTAAGTTGAAATTTACTGTGTCCTAATGAATTTATTACGTTTTTATTGCTGCTGCTTTTATCGTCCTTGTGTTTTGCTGCTGCTTTATTCACATAAAGCAGTGTTCATCTTATTTGTAAAAGTTCCATGGCCAAAGCATAAAATTTGTCTTTTCAGCAGGGTAGTGTACATGATCCACAACATCTCTTTGCAGTGTTTTACTTTTGTTAAACCACTGATTAAATTAACTATTAAAAAAAACAAAAAAAACAAACAAAAACAAACCGTTTTCTCAAGGCACTTTACATTGTAAGGTAAGGACCTTACAATAATGCTAATAAATTATCTTACAATTGGGCTGTCTCTGCGTAATAAGGTTTTAAAAAGTTGCCTAGAAGGTAAACACCTTCCACCTTTGCAGTTACAGAATTCCTCGCTCCGGCTTATCTTAGACATTTTATTAAATGTTTAAAAAACACTTATTTGCCGAGGAACATTGTGTGATGTTTCAAAGCTTCTTAAAACCCTCATTTGTGTATTTGGGGAGGAAATTATTTAAGTACAGCTATATTTAACACCCATTTAATCAGACTTTACCAAAACCTCACAGTAAGCTCTACACCAGGGGTAGGCAACCTTTCTGATGACAAGTGCCATTTAAAATTTCCTCAGAAGTCAGTGTGCCATATGATTGCATTAGCAATAAATTTAATAACGCTCTGTATGAACAGTTACACAATATATAGAACCACTTTATAGAATATTTGTTCGCAGATGTTGGCAGCTATCAGCGAATAGTTATCAGCTGTTTTGAAACAAAAAAAAGACACTTTTTATCCATAACAAGAACTCCACAATAGCAAATGAACTGTACAACAGAAAATACAAACGCTATTTATGGTCTCCTCACAACAATGATAAGAGAAATAAACTGGGCCAATATGGCATGTTTGTTAATATTCAACCCAACCCTTCAACTCATTCATGTCACCTTAAAGGTAAACTTGTTTCTCCATCAGCTCTTCAGCTCTAATGATTCAGTAAGGACATCTCCTGGTTTCATCTTCATGTTTCCCTCTCACCAGATATCCAAACCGATATCATGACCAGCAGGTTTTACAGCTGTGGCTCCAGCAAACATCAGCTACTAGAAAGAAATATTAAATAAATTCTAACAACAGCTGATCAAGCTTAAACGTGCTGCTGTTGTTTAGCGCGACATCCGGCGGTTTCCTCTTTCTGGCGCAAAGTGGGCGATAAACAAACAAGAGAGAAAAGCCGATCAGCTTATGATTGACCAGTTTCATGATTGAAGTAGCAACAGGGGAGAGAGAAGAGGCAGCTGTGCAGAGTAACAGAATAAATCCACCTTTGTGCCTTTTTCCATTCTAGCTGAAGTCCGGGACAAACTGCGTCCCTTCTCAGCTCAACACCAAACGCCTAATATTTTCTCTGAATGCGGGACGATTCCATCTTTGTATGGGATGGTTGGCAACTCTACTAAGCTTGTGAATTAAAGTTCACTATCAGTAACATCATAGCACCCACCCAGCTGTATAGACACTCTGTCATGCTAGCTAGCACGCAGTACGAGTTATTGTAACTGACTGTAAAAAGTTAGCACAACGAAAATAAACTACACCTAAACTTGGTTTATATCTGACCCAGACAGACTGCAGGTCATAACTTCTTACCTGAAGTTCAGTTCACCTGACACTCGGACCGGCGGCCGCCTCGGGTCTCTCCTTCTCCTGCCTCCCCTTTCTCTCATCCACCTGCTGGCCTCCACCACTTATTAATGTTAATGAATCTGTGGAGGCTCCGGCATAGCCACCACCAAACAAATGAGTTTTGTTTTGTTTTTTTCTACACACCGACCAGCATCTGGCCAATCCACCACTTTCATTGTTTATACCGTTACCAAAAAAAAAAAAAAATCCATCAAGCCACGGTATGCCCGGTGGCCAGTCCAGCTATGGTCTTGCCATCACTTAACCCTTCGCATGCCAACTGTGGCACGCGTGCCCAGGGTTGCCGACCCCTGCTCTACACCCTTCCAACCCTAAAAGAAACATCTACATATTTTTCATGCATTTCCTGCACCATTCATTTTTTATTCATTTTTTATTTTATTTATTTTTTTTACATCTGTTTGCAAATAGAACCAACATTTTACAAAATATTTTAACTGGGGCATTTCCCCAGTTATCATCCATCCACGCTGCAGGTCTTGCAAGTCCAGACTGCTGTTCACAGGTCCAGTTCCAACACCCACCTACTCTACCTAATGGCATGGTCAGTGTAAGCTAAATATGATGTGTGAGGTGCAAAATTTTATGATTGTTAATAATATTGTGGACTTGTAGCAGGGAAAAGTACCTTATCAGTGATGTCAGCTCATCAAATATGTAAACTTGTCTCCAACTGTTTATGGTCTATTACAGTTTGCAACATTTATACATTAAGTTTTTGACTCTTTAAGACATCCTGTGTGATTCCCTCAAGCAAAATCTGCATACTGAGCTTAAAAAAAACCCTTGCCCTTAAGACTTGTATACAGTGAGAGCCAAATCGAAGGACTTCTTAAGGTGGATTTTGCAACTGGAGCCCTGTGAACTTAAGGTGTCCTTATAAATTGTATCCCTGCTTATAAATGTTGATCAGAATGCCTTAAACCTCTCCATTGCAGTCTAACCACGTAGAAAATGATTGACTTTTTTTGTCTGAACTGTTAATCAGTCTGTGTAACTGGGTTCTAGTTAGTGCAGCAAGCTGTGGCGAAGAAAGTTAATGACAAGAAACTCCAGAAAATAAATGCCTTCTCTGGAATTCATCTTCAAGCTTTGCTCAAATGCCTCCATTACTGCCAGAACCGACTCTGATAAGCAAAATACAAACGACAAAAAACTGTTGACAAGGAAACTCTAAAACAGAAGCCCTTATTCTTGTGTACACTTTTGGTATTTATTATCTCACCTTTTCAGCCGTTTTCTCTTTAAAATAATTTTGATCCTTTTGATTTTTATCTCTAAAACTTAAGGATGACAGAATTATTGTAGTTGCAAAAAGCACTTCCAACAAACAGTAGGCTCTAGTCTGTATGCGTTAGGGTGTAATTCGCAGTTATGTTTGACATTATTTACACATACGGTATGCTTTGTCACCAACAATGAGCGTTTGGTATCCAGTAACCTGTGCAAACTGTTCTTGTGAGTATGGTACAATCAAGACAGCTTTCAGATGTACAGTTGTTTGGGATGGTAACTACAATGGCTTAAGGTCCATGTGATCGAGGAAGGAGGGAAGAGCTGAAGACTCCCCCCTGCCTCCCTGCCTGGCAGCGGTAGTGCAGGTCAAAGTTCAAAAGGTCAAAAAGTAAAAATGGGCGGTGGGTTTCCATTCTTAAAGTAGGAGGTCATCAGTTCATCTGTCAGGTGGCCAGTGCGATTGTGCCACCTCCTCACCTGATGGTGCCACTTGCTTTCTGCATTAGAAGGGATGTCACTGCAAAACCAATCCCACCTGGAAAAGAAGCAACGGAGCAGTTATGAAAACAGTCACAAATGTAGCTTGGGTTTGTGCAGGAGTCACTATGGCACATGTAAGGCATCTGTAGTAGTACTGCATGAGACTGGATGAAAATGTAACAGAAAAGCTAGATGCATGAGAAAGATGTGAACAATTAGCCTTTAAAAAAATAAAATAAAATACATGATGCCACAAACAAAACTGCAATACAAGTGTGAATCCAACTGTAGTGACAGGTTAAACAGTCTCTTGCATGAACAACCATAAAAAGCAAATACTTATGTGAGCAGCACAATGATACCAGAACAATTTATACCCAAAATTAATACAGACAACAATTATATCTTTTGGTAAATTAACCTGAAACATTAAAATTCCCTTAAGATAGTTTCATATTTGTGCTACAGCAGGTGCCCATATGACAGGAATGCAGCAGCCCACATTTGCCAACCTGCAGCACTTTGCCCTATCTTCTCCTGCACTCCATCCCCCATTTCCTGTCTACTCTTCACTGCAAACCTGTCACTAAAAAGGCAAAAAGCCCAAAACGAAATCTTTTAAAAGAAACAAGTCATTTCAGAAACGCACCTTTTCCGGCCCCATGCTGGGACACTTCCAATTGTACAGGTAATACTGTAGATTCCCATCACCGATGCCAAACTTAAGCTTTTCCAAGAAAGTCTTGTTTTCCATTAGATCCAGTGCATTAAAGACATCAAACCCTTTCTGAATAAAGAAACAGGAAAAATTATTAGGTTTTTGAAAGTAAACATTTCAGAGAACATGTTTTTAAAGATTGAACATGCACCGATTTGGCCAAGATGAGGGCATCAGACATCAGGTCGAGCAGGGGGGTGGTGGTGTGCACATTGTAGAAGGAGTATGCCGCTTTTAGACTGCGGTGCACAGGATGATTCATAATGGTAGAGGGCAGAGTGTAGAAACTCAGGAAGTCTGTCACTTTGCCATCATTCTGTAATGACAACAAAGTAACCCTTAGTTACTTGGAGAGAATTTTAAAGGGTTTTTTTTTCCCTCAAAGATTTTTTCTGGATTCTTTACCTCCACCACATAAGTGTCAATAATATTCTCTTGGGGCAGCAACCAGTGTTCCACCTCTTCCTGATTCATGACTGGCACCAGGTTGAATTGGCTCAGATATTCACGGAGGAGGCGATGCACCACGGGCACGTCCTTCTTGGTCATTGGCCGCAGACCAGAAGTCTTTGGGGCCTGAAAGAGCGATGACAAGGACGAATACATTAAAAGACATGCTGGAAGAAAGGCAATTTCTAAAGTGACTGAAAATTTGTGTTAGTCGCCAACAACCTCTGGCAAGCGGTACAACTTCATGGTCCGCTGCATAGTCATGTTCCTGCTCAGATGGGAAAACTTCACTTCAATTAGTTTTCGAGGGTTCAAAGAGCGATGCCAGTACCTGCACGAAGGAAACGTCATTAAGTACCAATTTAAGCAGTGAATGAAATCTAACCCTAGGGCTTGGGGTTAGAAAATATCCCTGTCACACCCACCTGCATGTGCCCACAGGTTTGGGTAGTACCACTCCAGCAGTATACACTGCCTGAAAGATTCCCTGCAGGTTGACCCGTCTGGTGATCTCTCTGATCAGAACTGGAGCGACTCGTTTGGAGCGAAGCTTCTTGTGGACGCAGAGGAAATTAATCTCAACCATTTTCTTCTCTCTAAAGCAGAAAAAAAAAAAAAACAATCATGAGACATTTATTTATTTCAATAACACACTGAATACAATCTATTAGAAATACTAGTCATAGGCCAGTAATAGAAACAAAACAAGTTCCATCGGGAAGTAAATAATGGACGGAGAATAACATACCGACTCCCCCCCCCCCCCGCCAAACTATTCTGTTTACTTACATGTCATAGATGTGGATGGTGGCAGGAATGGCACTGATAAAGCCAACCAGCTTCTGGTTGGAGTTAACCCTCACTCCACAGTGCCACTGAGGCAACCAGCCAGGAGGTCGCAGGGCCCTGAGGAGGACAAGGTCAGTCAAAAATGCCACACATTTCTATGCACTTGTATTAATATTTGAACAATATTTAAATATGAGAAATTACCAGAGCAGGAACTCAGGAGAATAGTCAAATCGGAACATGTTATCATCATCTTCAACATAGTTCTCGTTGAGAAGGGTGTAAAGCTCCTTGAGCTGGTTGTGGAGAGAAGAAAAGAATAAGAGTCATCTTAAAAAGTCAAGAGCACCAAATTAAAAAACAAAACCAAACCACATTTCTACAATGAACATTTGACAAAAGGACAAAGTTTCTGATTGGACTGCTACTACACTCTGACCAAACAACAAGCACTTCTGCATAAACAGTCACATAATTACTGAGAGGACAAACTTGGAATAAAAAACAAAACACTAGTTTCTTAACAAAATGTAGTGCAAAGCACCACGAGTCCAGGACTTTGTTACTGAAAGACGAATTCCTCCTGTGCATGCTTGCTGTGAGTGTTTATATGCTTTCTTACCACAGCGGGGTTCCCTAGGTCGAGGGTGTCCCAGCTGAAGCCCTGCGGGAGGCTGTAGGGCTCTTCTCGAATGTTGTCTTTGTCAGGTTCAATGGAGCCGTGTGATGTCACCGTCTCCCCTGAAGGAAAAGTAAACAGAAGTCTGACAAAGCACAAAAACCTGCAAATTATATACACTCTTTTAGACCGTCACTCTTAGAAGACCAGAAAGCAATGGCACATCCACTGGCCACCTCATTAGGTACACATTCCCAACATTTATGCAAATCTCTCATCAGCCCTTTACCTGACAGCAACTCTGTGCATGTAGGCAGATAGACATTGATAAGATGTCCTGCTGAATTTCAAAACAAGCATTAAAATAGGGAGGAAAGGCGATTTAGGTGACTATGACTGTAGCATGGTTGTTGGTGCTGGATGGATTGGTCTGAATATTTCAGAAACTGCTGATCTACTACTGATTATCCCCACAACCATCTCTAGGACTTACAGAGAATAGCCAGAAAATATCCAGTGAGTTATTTGGGAGAAAACGCTTTGATGATGTCAAAGGAGCATAGAGGGAGACTCCTTTGAGCTGATAGAAAAGCACCAGGACCTCAATTAACTACTTGTTACAACAAAACTATGCAGCAGAGCATTTCTAAATGCACAACAGTCAAACCTTCAAGCAGACTACAGTGGGTGCCACTCCTGTCAGCTACGAACAGGAGACTGTGACTAAAATTCAGCTTACCAAAACTGCAGAACAGAAGACAGGAAAAATACTGCCTGGTTTGATGAGTCCTAATTTCTGCTGTGACATTCGGATGGTAGGGTCAGAGTTCGGCATAGATTTATGTTGCCAACAGCTCAGGATACTGGCAGTGAAGCAACAGTGTGGGGAAAGCTTCCTTGGTCACATTGGGCCCCTCAGAATAAAACAACATTTAAACACCACAGCCTACCTGAGTACTGTTGCTGACAGTGTGATTCCCTTTATGACCATAGTGTACCCATCTTCTGATGGCTGTTTCCAGTAGGCTACCATGTCATATAATAAAGGTCAAGTAATCTCAAACTGGATACTTGAACATGAAATGAGGTCAGTGTACTCAAATGGCCTCCCGATTCACCAGATTGCAAACAAAAAGAGCACATCTGCGGTATATTGAAATGAGAGAAATAGATGTGCAGCTTCCTCATAACCATGCCTAATCATCAATTCCTTTCACAATTCCAGGCACATTTCACCAACAGATTGCAAAATAATGCTGTTGTACCGAGCTTTTGCATACTTGAGTCATAAGCACAAGCCTTTTTCCCTTCTGTTCACTCTGTGTTAACTGACCATCTGTGTAAGCCCACTTTTGTCCACATGCAGAAAAAAACCCCCCAAAACAACAACAAAAACATTCTTTTATCAATCCCTAAAGATTTGACCTATAAGCTACATATTGGCATGAAATACAGAACTACGCCATCTGTAACCATACCTAGTTTGGGCACAGGCTGTGTGTCCCAGAACTGGTAACTCCTCCGAGTGGCCTCCTCCATGGTTTTGGCTGGACCTTGGCCAACAGAGAACAGTTCAATGGCCTTTTGGATCTCCTGTAGCTTATCAGCTGGCAACGAATTCACCTGTTTGGGAAGTAAACACAAATATACATCAAACAAGACAACAACAAACAGAAGTCGATCCTATCTAAACAGTCTTTAACCATTCTGTATCTAAACTGTGATTTTAGTAGTTTACACCTTAACTGGACCGTTTCTCCTTTCCTTTTAGGTTAGGTTTATAACCCATTAAGACAGAAATGCATAAATTCATGCCTTGGCAAGGGGGTCCTGAGCTGCTTCTGTGGCACCAGATTTCTTCTTCTTTTTTTGCTTCCTTTTCTTCTTCTTGGCGCCAGTGTCGTCCCCAAGACCCCTCTCACTGGAACAGGACAGAAATAGATGGCATCCTTTTTAAGACTGATCTCAGAAGAAAAGAAAATCATGGTGGAAATTTATTTTCTGCGATCTGCTTTTAAACAACACCCAAGCTTATTAAACCACCGACACTTCCAACACAATTTACATTTCATTGCTGATGCAAAGCCTTGTTAGCCGAGGAGTAGCTGTGTGTTTAAACTAACAACACGAGGTGTAGCTCTAGGGCAGCTAAAAACACAATAAAACCAGTCCTTCAGCTAAAACATACAGAAATTCCCAAGTTGTTTGCAGGATGTTTAGAAGTGAGTGCAGATTTTCAGAATAACCCTCTCTTCTGATCTGCTCCAACCAGAAAAGCCACATATCTCCAGCCAGCTACTTCATCTTCTGGCAACATACTTACACAGGATAATCTCATTAGTGTCCAAGAGGGGAGAAATGCAGGCCAGTACGCAGCCTGTATTTGAAACACCAGCACAGATGGTGAATCAGATGACATCTAGAAGAAGAGTATCTGTGCGTGTGTGTTTATGTACTGTATGTACAAGAGCCCAGCAAGTGACTGGAACAATGGACAACAAAACATTCAATGGTTTGTTCTCCCACTTTCCATTTCAACAGGGTAGAGCAGTTAAGGGGCCAAACAATTGTTTCTGAGTGCAGGAAGGTTCAAAGACCTGCAGGGGAATATGTTTCACTTTAGCTAGGGTGACCAACCGTCCTCTTTTCCCCGGACATGTCCACTTTTCACGTTCTGTCCGGGGGGATTTTTGAGATTGATAAAAAAAATTTAAAAAAAAGGCCGAGTTTTCCTATATTCCAACAGAGGACCCATGTGTGTGACATCATCCCCAAACTGCTGCTTTCTGAGTTGTTCTGCGCTCACAGACGGGACAGACAGCGCACAGCAACTGTTTAAAAGATCCCAAAGCGCAAGTGCATCTTTTCAGACGAACTGCAAAAGAGATTTCACTCGTACAGACCCAGTACTGGTAATTTTTCTTATGCAGATGAGGCATTATTTCTGTACCATTATTTAATTCAGGGGCTTTTAAGGTTTTTTTGCACTTGTTGACTTGTAAAAGCCTATATGACATAGTTTACAATTCACAATCCATTAACTGCACAGAGAAGGAATCTTTTAAATATGTCAAATATGTTTCTTTAAGCAAGTCCTTCATGACTGAGCCAAGAGTCCTCTTTTTTGGAAATCAAAATATGGTCACCCTACTTTAGCCATACAGCAACGTGGGTTTGAGGTAGAATTCTGCAACATTAGGTTAATTTATTTCTCAGATTTTATCTTTATTCGCTTCTTTGTGTCTCTAAAAACGGAAACGCGTGGCTGTGGAGTCAGATTTCCTCCAGTTAGTGATCAGATGTTTGCGAAAACTATCTTACAGAGACGCATTCTTATTCCACTTGTTCTACTAAAAACAAAGGTCAGCTGCTTTGCGGACACGCGGTTTCATATGTGACACCACTTCTCTCTTTAAAAAAAAATACAATAAAAAAAAAAACAAAAAAAAAAAAACAGGGTTTCTATCAAAGCTTGTACTGAGTAAGAGCAACCGAGCTAGGCTGCTTTAAGATCGTGAACAATTATGTGACTAAAGAGGGAATTCAAAGCCCTCACTTCACAACGCCGGGGCCCAGGTATATTATGTTTAAGCTGAGTGCTTTTTGCATGCACGTTTGTGCTTGTTTCACTTTTGATCTTGCACCGAATCCACACACACACAGACAATGCCAGGTACGCTAGCATGCAAGCTAATACGCTACATGTCAGCTGGCGCAAACGTGATTTGCATCATTTACCGTCAACACAGCAACGGCATGCGAAGAACACCGGAAACTATCAATTTAGTTAAAAGTTTATTTTTTCTGCAAGTTTTATGAGTAACAGAAACATGCGTCTTGGTGTAAAATTGGCTTCTAAACGCACTTTGCTTTCTCCTTTCTAACCATATACTTAGGAAAACGCTAAGTCCAGCCTATATTTGGAAAAGACATCCTTCTCAGCCAATCGGATGAAAGAACAAGCAAGCGAACGTTGCTACTAACCAATAGGATGAAAGAAAATGGGCTGGACAACGTCGAAGGATGGCCGTCTATCCCGACTGCTCACCGAGGTTTAGTTTAAGTTAATTTTGTTAAAATCTCCAGAGCCGTGACGTATTTTACGCCACCGACCGAGTAAGCCTGCCTCCTTACCCATCGTCAAAGTGGTGCTCTTCATTTTCACAGTCGCTGCAGTGTGCGTGATCCTCTACATCTTCTTTCTCCGGCATCGGTGCTGTCTCATTCTCATCCGCCATCTTCAACCAGGAAGTGAGACTCCACCGCGTGCCCCTTGACACCTTTAAAAGAGTCTCGACGCTATTGGCTGAAACGTGCAGTGGAGGCGTAGCCATGGTCGTGTATTTTTACCCGATAATTTCCAAATATTTACGATAAACAGAAGGCTCGTAATGGAGCGGGCACGGTTTGTCGTTTTAAAGCGTCCATTTTTAAGTTCTCACAGCCCCAGTAAAAATAGTTTTTTTGTGTATTTAATATATTTTCCCTCTAAAGACAAACAGCCATGTGGCGCCCATACAACCCAAAGGCAAATGAAATCACTGGAGTGGAAACACGTGTAAAATGGTGAATCTTGCAAGATAATCTGAGGCCTAATAAATTAATATTACAGCAGGGTGAGTAAGAAGGCAAAGTCATGTTCAGATTTAGGTGGATTATTTAATGAGACCATCTGAGTAGATTAAGCATTGTGGCGTTGATATTTCTTATTTGAAAGTCAGTTAAAATGCACTAACAGTTAGGTAAAAATGTACATTAGCTGTTCTTTTACGTAGTCTGCGTAGTGATTAGCGCCTCCAAAGCAGCCAAAACCTTTTAGGCCCACATCTAATCTATTTTCATAATAAATAAACCCTGATAGGAGCATTAAAGAACCCAGTTTTTGCATAAAGTAAGCTAACAGGATATTCTTCTATTGACGTTTTGCATGAATACATTAAAAGTAGTGACACGGTGTTTAACAATAATTACTACAGCAATGGAGCTACAGCTACGGCAACAACAGTTGGACAAAATACCCACAGAGTCGCAACATACACAGTATAAGAAATCGTGGCAGTCATATGAGACGATAACATGATTATATTTGCTAATGATTATTTCAGAGAGCCGTGTGTGATTACTTTTTGTTAGCAATGCAACATTTTGACCTAAATATCAACAGGGACTATATTAATATATTTGAGGTGTATTTTTGAACCATTTCTGCTGATGTTAAAAACATATCTGTGATGATTTTAGCGTTAATTTTAGACTTTTTAGCAACATATTTCTTGAAGGGGGAAAACTACTAATACTGACCTCATTTTTCTGTCATTGTGGTGTTGCTGACTGACATTCACAACCCACTGTGTGTGTGTTTTTGTATTTAATTAAGTTTACCACAAAATATTCAGTGGGTGGATTAACTCATAATTCACGGAGATGCTCGGAAACAAAAGAAGTCCAGTTGTTGGAGAAATTGCTGCCATGCTGTGTAATGTGAAATTTCATAAATATTGCTAAGAGTTTTCATTTTTTTTGTCTTTACTTTTGGCCTAATCAGGCAGGGACATATCCATTGATAGTTCTAATGTTGGAATATAAAGATTTATCATGTTTTAGGCTGACAGCTTTAGAGTACCACAGAAAAGTCAGACAAAAATTCACAGATTAGAACCTTCTGGTTATGCATTTATTAAAGTGTCAGGTGTCCACACACAACACTGTGGACTTTTGAAACTAAAACAGACACTTGTATCTTTTGACAGCATGTGAAAAAAATTGTTAGAAGTGCTTTATAAAAACATTTTTCTTGCAAACATAACCACTCAAACGCATCCCACAGCTTCTATATTAAACATTAAGAGAGCAAAGTTTTACTTCACCCACTATTAAATACATATTACATTCTTCTCAAAAACCAGCGTGACCATTAAAACTGTAATTACAGTAATTACTTTTCATCGCTGGACCATTTTATTATCAGTGAACCTCCTTATAAGAGTATTAAAAGATTCACTGTAGCCTGGAGTAATTAGTGGTTGTATTAGATTGATGCAATTAGTTTTTAACAGCATTTTTTTCTAGATCTGAATACGAAGACAAAAGTTGACAAAATGAAAGAAGCTTATATGGAAATACTGTATCGTTAAAAGTCAAATATGATTTTAAACAAGCACATTTGAACATATGTGAAATGATGCTAAGATAAAATACAACACATTTAAGAAAAAAGCTTATCTTTGCAAGTTAAGTCTGTCATGTTCTGCTGGAAGATGTAAGAATATGTTAGAATTTGTCTTCCAGACAGAATTTAAAAAAGTGCCCAGATATCTGGAGTATCAAGTACTTGTACCTGGGCAGCATGGGCCATGGCGCCCTGGGGCACTCACTAACACAAAATTAAATCTGTATTACAGCACAGTTAATGGTGCCAATAATAACATCTAAAACACTGATGTTTATGTATATTGTCAAACACAGTTAGTTACACTTGGTTTACATCTCATTGCAATTCTGTTATAGCATCAATTTAAGAAGTGCTATTTTACTTAAGCGATCATTATTCTTCAAGTTAAAAAAACATGTTAAAAAATAAAATGATGACATAAAATAAATGATCTTCATTCTCTCTAACAGTCCCTTTTTCTACATTTTTTTGTTATGAATTACAGTCACCAGAGGGCATGTGTCCATCTCTGACAGACACCTTTCTTCAAGCACTGGGAAGTGGTTTTGTGCAAACTGGACCACTTGGGGTCTGAACTGTAAGACAACGGCAGCATTCTGTCTCTGTCTGTTTACACTCGGAGCTCCTCCTTCCAAGGTCCTTCATTGTCCAGATATCTGATTGTCTTGTTCAGATGTGTGTCACGCTTTGCCTTTGGCAGCGGCAATACGCTCAGCCATAGTTTTGACAGGAACACCTCTGCGAGTCACTTTGACATGGATAAAGAGTGTAGCAGGAGAAAGGCTAGAACCATCTGCCTTCAGTAAGTGAATATGTCGATAACCTGGGTGGGGAGAAGAAACAAAAAAAAGAGTATGACACATATTAAAAAGAACATCTGAGAGTGAAGACTGACTTGTAGACTAAATCTTAATAAGCACCTATGCGAAAGCTTGTAAAAGGTAAAGTGAACTGCCCCACAAAGTCATTTTTGGCAGCATGATCGTGGTCCTCCACTACAAACCGCACCAGGGCCAGCTCAGGGACCTGCAGCTGGAAGCTCAGAGTACAGTCCCAGCGAGGGTTGAAACCTGCAGAGGGCGCACAAGAGCTGTAAATACACCATCTGGTGCATTAAACCGTTCAAACAAACTACGGTAATCATGGCATTGGATTGAAAAGACTCCTACACAAGTATATATTCCAAGATTTGAATAAGGTACAAAGAAGCTTTCTGACATCATCTCTTGTCTCCTGTCACTGCATTATAAAAGTAACACTGATTTACAGAAATGCCTGCATTGAATTTAAATATACATAGATAACATATATATTATCACGCTGCAAAAAAAAAATACATATAAAAATGTATTTTTAAAATTTTATTGTTGTGGATAAATAAATAAATATTACCATTGTTGTCAATGCGGTGGGTTTTTTGTTTTGCTTTATCAATAGCCACCCCATGAATTTCCACCCACACTAGTGGGTCCACAATGGAGCTCGCCTTCTCTGTGTTGATTTTTGGCAGCTGTTGTGCAGATATTATCTGAAAAAGCAAAACATAATTCATCATTGTGTGCATGAAATTATCATTAGAAATGTATAAAAAAAAGTCTATTGGAGGCAACTTTTTTGCAAAATCTGACAATCTGGATAGCACACAATAGCTCTATGTTTAGACTCTAGTTTAGACATAAGGGAACTCTTCCAGAGGAACAACAGAGGATGGCCTCTCCTCTATGAAAAAAATGGAAGTATGGACAGTAATAACAAGAACTAAATGACACTATGAAAAATAAACTTGCCACAAAAAGGAAGGAAACTTCCTTTTTCTTCTAACAATACTTCTTAGCAATAAATCCTACAGGGAGTGCAGAATTATTAGGCAAATGAGTATTTTGTCCACATCATCCTCTTCATGCATGTTGTCTTACTCCAAGCTGTATAGGCTCGAAAGCCTACTACCAATTAAGCATATTAGGTGATGTGCAACTCTGTAATGAGAAGGGGTGTGGTCTAATGACATCAACACCCTATATCAGGTGTGCATAATTATTAGGCAACTTCCTTTCCTTTGGCAAAATGGGTCAAAAGAAGGACTTGACAGGCTCAGAAAAGTCAAAAATAGTGAGATATCTTGCAGAGGGATGCAGCAGTCTCAAAACTGCAAAGCTTCTGAAGCGTGATCATCGAACAATCAAGCGTTTCATTCAAAATAGTCAACAGGGTCGCAAGAAGCGTGTGGAAAAACCAAGTTGCAAAATAACTGCCCATGAACTGAGAAAAGTCAAGCGTGCAGCTGCCAAGATGCCACTTGCCACCAGTTTGGCCATATTTCAGAGCTGCAACATCACTGGAGTGCCCAAAAGCACAAGGTGTGCAATACTCAGAGACATGGCCAAGGTAAGAAAGGCTGAAAGACGACCACCACTGAACAAGACACACAAGCTGAAACGTCAAGACTGGGCCAAGAAATATCTCAAGACTGGTTTTTCTAAGGTTTTATGGACTGATGAAATGAGAGTGAGTCTTGATGGGCCAGATGGATGGGCCCGTGGCTGGATTGGTAAAGGGCAGAGAGCTCCAGTCCGACTCAGACGCCAGCAAGGTGGAGGTGGAGTACTGGTTTGGGCTGGTATCATCAAAGATGAGCTTGTGGGGCCTTTTCGGGTTGAGGATGGAGTCAAGCTCAACTCCCAGTCCTACTGCCAGTTTCTGGAAGACACCTTCTTCAAGCAGTGGTACAGGAAGAAGTCTGCATCCTTCAAGAAAAACATGATTTTCATGCAGGACAATGCTCCATCACACGCGTCCAAGTACTCCACAGCGTGGCTGGCAAGAAAGGGTATAAAAGAAGAAAAACTAATGACATGGCCACCTTGTTCACCTGATCTGAACCCCATTGAGAACCTGTGGTCCATCATCAAATGTGAGATTTACAAGGAGGGAAAACAGTACACCTCTCTGAACAGTGTCTGGGAGGCTGTGGTTGCTGCTGCACGCAATGTTGATGGTGAACAGATCAAAACACTGACAGAATCCATGGATGGCAGGCTTTTGAGTGTCCTTGCAAAGAAAGGTGGCTATATTGGTCGCTGATTTGTTTTTGTTTTGTTTTTGAATGTCAGAAATGTATATTTGTGAATGTGGAGATGTTATATTGGTGTCACTGGTAAAAATAAATAATTGAAATGGGTATATATTTGTTTTTTGTTAAGTTGCCTAATAATTATGCACAGTAATAGTCACCTGCACACACAGATATCCCCCTAAAATAGCTACAACTAAAAACAAACTAAAAACTACTTCCAAAAACATTCAGCTTTGATATTAATGAGTTTTTTGGGTTCATTGAGAACATGGTTGTTGTTCAATAATAACATTATTCCTCAAAAATACAACTTGCCTAATAATTCTGCACTCCCTGTATACCGTTGGAAAGTCTCTTTATTTGTCTCTAACTCCTCATGTTGGTGACCAGCTTGGTCGCACACTGCTGTGGGATGGGATGACATTTTTCAACCAGCATTTACTGCTGTTAAACTACCAATATGTCTTGTTTCTTCATAATTCAATTATCCAATCCAACAAATAACACCAAACAAGAGTTATTAGCAGAATAAGCTGTTTGGCGTTGGCAGAGAAGATTTGGCAAGTTTTTCATGAGTGCAACCCACATTCTCAACACTACTGCTCAACCCACAAATGCATTTTCCTTACAAATGTGGTATCCTTCCAGTGGTATATAAGATTTATTACCAAGAAGTATTGTTACCACAAAGAAATAATCAACCAAACACTAATTTCCTTACTTTTTATGTTAATTTTAGAACAGCGGTACAGAAATCTTACTATAACGTCTATCTCCTCCTTAACAGGTAGGCACATCTGAACGAAACTTTGGAAAAACTTCATCACATATATTGTGGTTATTAAAATTTTTGGATTTTTGTGTATCTATCTATCTATCTATCTATAATGTTCATTTCCCTTAACTTAGTAACAGTTACTCACTCGTATAGTCAGCTGAGTCGGGGTATGACCGGGGCCTCCTCCCGTGTTTTCTGGGTTAAAGTTGGATGTGGGGCTGCACAGGAAGCTGGGTTTGAGGACGTATCCACAGTGACCATTTGCGAGGAAGCGGCCCTGGTTCAGGTCCATTTGCTCCCCAGCCGTCTGGAAGTTTAGAGCCACTTAACGGCAGAAAGAGGAAAGTGGAGGGACACGGGATTAAATTAACGGAATCAGAGATGTCAGCAGGTTACATGTGACATGACAGTAAGTTTACAGAAATAAAACACGTCTCTGGGTTTTTAAAAAGCGTAGCTTTCAGTGTGGAGTACCAACCCAGCTGGCATCCACAGTTCCACATTTCCTGAGGATCATAGTTGGATGATTGAAGGCGCTGGCCACAAGGGTAGATCCGGCTCAGCTGCCTGCTGTTGTGTCTTACAAAAAGCTTCCCTGTAAATAAAAAGACAGAAATCCACAAGCCATGATACGTTGAGGGCTAATTATAATTTCTGTAGAACCAGCTGAACCAGCTGCACAAAAGACACGATGCTGGCAAACTTTTTGAATTTCTCTATCTGATGTCAAGATGCAATTATCTCCACTATTGTACCAGACTCTTTGATGTGCTTGAGGGCATCGTTTTCAGAGAAAGAAGACATTTCATTTGGCGGTTTTTCAGACACATTTCCAAACCCACGGAAGGGGACACTCTTGCAGTAAACCACCAGGTCGGCTAGCTCGGGGCACAGTTTCGAACGGACCTGGAAAAGGCAATGCAAAGAAAATTGGTCAATTAACTAAAGCGTTTGTGTTAACAGCTTCCACGACTCAATAACAAGCCTTTCTTGAACTGACCTTTGCAGGATCCTTCATGGGTGTGCTCTTAATGCTGCTGGCTAGTTCATCTTCAGAGCTCGAAGAGAAGCTGGTGCAGCTGCTGTTCTTCACCAGCTCACCCAGGTGAGGAGTGTGTTTCTTTCCTTTTACCAAAATGCGCCCCTTAAGCTCCTGCAAGGAATGCCATTGGAATAAATTACTTTATTAGAAAGGCAAATGGGTCCAGCTGTGCTTCTATGTGTGTGGTTGTTGTACTTCGGGAGAAGGCAGGTCTCTCAGTGCCTGGTCACTGAGAGGCTCTGTGAGCAGTTTTTTGCCCAGGATACTACGGAGGTGTTTGTCCATGACAGCCTGCTGCTCCACAGAACAGTGATTCTCCAAGGACAGGATTAGAGGGTATGGGGACGTCTGCAGGGAGAAACACAGGAAAACTCTTATGCTAAGCCGTTAAAATACAATTAGATCACATTATAGCAATGCAAAACCCAAGAGTATAATACTATACAAAATACCACAGGATTGCCTCAGAGTCAGGTGTATAACCAAAAGAAGTGCAGTGGGTTGGCACAGCTGTAAGCACAACGCATAACTGCATATTTCCATGAGTGAAAGCTACAAAATCTCTTACCTTGAAGGCATACTGACCGATGGTTTCAATGACTTCCTTAAAGGGCACTTTGGAGGTGAGTGTGTGCCCGTGGTAGATGACGGGTTCACCTTTATCTCCATCCCAGCAGTCTAGCTCCACACAGCGGCAGCCCTGAATTAGAGCCCTGACAGTGACAGATTTATTCATTTGAAACCACAGGCACATATCTCACTAGACTGACTGAGGGCCAATGTTGCATTCTTCTCTGTCTCAATACCTCATGTACGGCTCAGTGCTGCTCGCACCGGTGACTTGGTCCTTGGTAAGGTAAGTGTTGTGTGACGAGGAGATGAAGTAATGGGCCAGGGGGTGGGTCATGTCCTGGTAAACTCTGGCATGGTTAGGGTTGAAGACATCATTCTCCAGAGACAGCATGTACATGGTGAAACCATTTTGTGTCATGAGCAGGTTCTTCTGAGCTGTAATAAATGGTATTTTATTTCCATCAATTTGTAATCTTTAAGTGGATTTAACAGGATAACGAAGGGCTTTAAACAAGTAAAAAGAAAGCAGGGATACATGGAAGACGTGAAATGGCATAACATATCAGCCTATGTATATCATTTAGGAAGCAGAGGACAGCATGAGGAAGAAAGCTCAAAACTGTGGAAAGGGAATCAGACCTAGAGTTGCCAGAAGTATTATTTCTTCTTTTATGCTGTTAATTTACATAATTAATAATATATATTATGATATAAGTGCATCAAACTTAACTTTTCCTGTCTTTAACAATCAGTTGAATTCAATTCAGTTTAATTGACACCAAAATTAGGTTGCAGTTGGTTTTTAGCATGCAACATTAAAACAGGACAACACTGGTCACAACCACCAAACAGGTGGGCCTCTGAAAATAGATAACCAAGTTTTAGAAAAAAAAAAAAAAAAAAACAATGTTGGTGTGCACAAACCAGAGACAGATAAACAAATCACAAACCGGCACAACTCAGATAACCTAGGCTGCAAATGTACTTTTTTTTTTTTTTATTGAGACCTCTCATGAACATAATAATAATAATAATGGATTGGATTTATATAGCGCTTTTCAAGGCACCCAAAGCGCTTTACAATACCACTATTCATTCATTTGCGCATTCACACACTGGTGGAGGCAAGCTACGGTTGTAGCCACAGCTGCCCTGGGGAAGACTGACAGAAGCGAGGCTGCCATATCGCGCCATCGGCTCCTCTGGCCAACACCAGTAGGCGGTAGGGTAAAGTGTCTTGCCCAAGGACACAACGACCAGGACAGAGAGCCCAGGGATTGAACCGGCGACCTTCCGGTTACAGATACGCCTCCCAAACCCCTGAGCCACGGTCGCACCCCAATAACATAAGAGGTTTATAAAAAGTTATATTCTATTAAATATATATATCCAATCTAAGGAATAATTTCTTGTCTTAATTTGAAACTAAATTCTGTCATACAGTTGAGTCATAACTACATTCTTCTTGTGGTTAATATTATTTCTTGTTTACAGTAATTATTGTCAAGGGAATTAGTTGTACTGACCAATCCAGGGTGTAGTCTGCCTTTTCCCAAATGACAGCTGGGATAATTTTGATTTTTTTAAACAGATGTTATGACATTATTGCTAAAAGAAAATTAAAAGGTTTCCTCAGTTTAAGAGTATCAACTCTGATATGTTTAGTAATTTTACTGTTTTCATGAACAAAACTTATTCAGTGTCCTTTACAGTGGACAGCAGAACTTACTACCTCACGTTTTCATGTCCATCATTTAGATAGCAGAAGACAGATGGAGGGAAAAAAAGCTCAAAATTGTGGAAAGAGAATCAGGCCTAAAGTTGCTTAAAGTTTGATTTCTTCTTTTATCCTGTTGATTTACATAATTAATGATATATAATATGGTAGAAATGCATTCAGCTTTACTTTTCCTGTATTTAACAATTAGTTCAACTCAGTTTAAATGACACCAAAATTAGGCTGAAGTTGGTTTTTAGCATGAGACATGTAAACAGGACAACACTGGCCACAACCACCAAACAGGTGGGCCTCTGAAAATAGATAACTAGGTTATAGGAAAAAAAGAAAACCAATGTTGGTGTGCACAAACCAGAGACAGATAAACAAATTACAAACAGGCACAACTCATAACCTAGGCTCCAAATGTACCGTTTCATGTAGACCTCTTATAAACATACAAGGTTTACAAGGCTTTTTTAGAGTGTAGAGTTATATGCACACTAAATCTATATTTTAATAGATATATATAATGCAATCTAAGGAACTCATGCAAGGAGCCTCTCTGTCATACCATTCCTGATCACTATTAATGCTTTGGGTGATGAGACCTAAAAAGCCCGGTTGAGGTAAGTATTAGGTGTACACAATGAAGTTTAATAAAAAGCGTGATGTTGATAGGTTACATGTTAAAATGATGTTTTAATGCTCAGATTTGTTTCCTTCTTCTTTTTTTTTCAGAAATGGAACCAATATCATTCATTCTGTAATTAAACATGACCCCATGTCCATTGTGAGGGACAGAAGATTAAAATAAATAAATAGCTTTTTTTCCGTAATATGTTTCTCTCAAACACAATACTTCTATCCCTTTATGCCCCTTTATGTCACAAATCTCAGATCATGTCAGACTGTTTCTTGAGCATGACAATGAGTTCACTCTCAAAGTCACGGAAAGAGCACCTTTAGGATGTGGTGGAAGGAGAGATTTCTATTTTGGATGTGCAGCTGACAGATCTGCAGGAATGTCATCATGACCAAAAATGAGGATTGTTTCCTGAACATTCTTGAATCAATGCTACATAGAAGGAGGCCGAAACAGGTACTAAGAAGGCATCCCTAATAAAATGGTTGAGTGCACATACAGTATAATCAGTACTGTCATTATGGCTGAATTATAATAACTCAGTGATAAGAAAAGCGAAGCAAAGCACAACTTTTCTTTCTTAAAACAACGTGCTCTCACTGCTGAATTGCTTTTTTTGCACAGCAGCAGGATTGTGCCTCAGATTTTATGGTGATAGGCTAAATCGCTATTTCTTTTGTATGGAGACGGCATCAAAAGTCACATTCAGAATGTATTTATATATAAATATTTTGGGTTCCTCCTTTGAGTCCTTTAATGACTGCTTTTACAACTTACCCCGGTCATTGAGCTCATAGGTGAGTATAAGACTTCGAGCATGATCCAGCGACGCGTCCTCCCCTTGATCTCCCAGGAAATCACGCAGCTCAGCAGTGGAGAGCACGCTACCTTTACTTGAATAGTGTCTAAACACGGCATCTAGCTCAGGCCGTCGCAGCAGCTCCCTGCAGAACTCTTCAATTTCTGTGTGATCCAGGCGGCCATCGCCAGATTGGTCACACCGCTGAGATGCACAGAAAAGGTGTGTGTTAAAAAGAGCCAAGAAAGTGAACACACAGAGAAGAAAATAGACAATATCAAAGGCTGTTCACTTTTATTTTGGGAGTGCATCAAACTCCCTGTGGGAAAAGCACCTCTATAATAATTCAACGCAGCTGTGCGCACCTACGTTGAAAACATGCTTCTTTGCACTGTAAGCTGCACAGAGAAGAAGAATAACACTAACAATTCTGCCATAATAGTGAAGTGAGGGACATAGCAGGTAGTAATCCCTGCACAAAAGAGAAATAAATGGCTCGTGATTTGTTGTGGGGAAGATAAGAGGGAGGGGGTAAAGATGTGGAGTGAGGCTGGTGGTTGGCTTGCTGCTGGGGTTGGTAATTGAACACAGACTCTGGACTCCAGGGTGTCCGAGTAAAATGACACCTCCTTAACCAGATAGCAACAACTCTACAGCTCTGTAATTCCCTCACTTCTTTACACTCAGTGCTGCAGTTTAATGAGCATACAGGTACTAAAACATCACATGACTCTGACCTTGAATAAGCAGCGGGCATATTGCTCGCTCACGTCAATGTTGATCATCAGCAGCAGCCGTTTGACCTCATCGTAGCTCATCTTGCCGTCGTTGTTCTGATCTGCTCGCTTGAGGTACCCCCGAATCCAAGTGTAGGGAGTTAAGAAATCAAGCAAGACTAAAGCATAGAGTCAAACTGTTAAGACGGTACTTTTATATGGGATGTTACTGGGTTTTATTTGTTATAAATCCACTTAATACCTGCTCTTTTCCCAAGGGAGGTTATTTTTGCTAAACCTCCTTTTTCTTATATTTGATCTCTTTTTTATTCTATCCTGCTGTTATTGAAAGGGTCTGTATTTTTCCTTTTCATACTCACCCTTTCTAGCAAGAATTAAAGGACAAAATGCATATTTGGTACATGAATTTGATTTGAAACTGAGTCAAGTAAAGCATCATCTTCCAAAACAGATACTGGAATTGTCTCTTAGTGTTTTTCCAGACTGATAATGCTATAGCCTTTTGACACGATAACTATCAGCAACTGACTCATCTTTATGCATTTAGTGCTTTTCACATTGTGTTGGACCATTAAAGCAAAAGCCATTTACAATTCAATGTCAATTTTTAACCTGTTGACAGTTTATGGTGTCCTTGCACAGCCACATTAAGTGAAAAGCACTTGCTGCACTTGACATGAGTTTTATTTCACAATGAAAACAAAATGAGAAACAAACAGAGCAACGGGGAAGATCTTATACTCTACCTGAACACTACACTGCTATTTTCCTCTGGCTATGAGAGATTATAATTAAGAGTGATAGCAGGCCTATATTTAGACAGGGCTTTTTTGTCGAGCAATTACCTCTCACCTTAGCTATGCTGTGTACGTAGGACGGTACATGTGACAGCAGAGTCAGTCACCATAGCAATGCTGCCTCAGCTATGCTATATTTATTCTAGCATATTGGAAATTGGGCAGGATATTGGTCCAGTTTTTCCTTCTGACTCATTCTGGCCACTCGCTCCTTTAACATGCGGAGACCTCGCACCCAGTGCTGAGCTTCCTCTGCAGTGGGGCACTTCAGGTCCAGGCTCTTCCTGGCTCCTTTGAAGACCACTGTGAAGCACTGGTTCTCTGGTAGGGTTCCAGACAGCCGCCTCAGTGCCTCCGACTGGTAGCCTTCACACACACACTCCACCTCCGTCACTGCAACTGGGACAGGAGCGATAATATCGATGAGTAAACTGCTTCAGCAGGAGACCATGGTTGCACAAGAAGCAGCTAAAGGTCAAGTGTGAGGCATTTTTAGAGAATGCGAGTGACACATTAATGAGACTGCGAAACATATTATATCCACACATGTTCGTCAGCAGACTAATTTTAAAACAAAAAAAACAAAAAATGACATGAGAGTAATGACTTAGACCTTCAGTGTGAGGTTCCTGTACTGACAGCTTGAGAATCAGGCTTCATTTAAAGTATGAGACATGAAAAAAAGAAATCTAACTGTGCTGCTAGAGGCCATTCAGTATCAGATAAAATATAGTGCAAAATATATATGAAATCTTGTCTTGTGCCCCCCCCCTCCCTATAAAATTAAAACCTATTTATTCAAAGTTTTATTTATTAATTATTATTTTTCAAAAGGTTGTGTGGATGCCACCTGCAGCGGCTCTCCACCTGCCTGACTAAGAATTACCAAGAAAATTATTATATTCAGCAAAGTTCAAATGGGCTATTTCCTTAATCTAAAAGTAAAAAATAATTAAGGGATTTCTCAATTACCGTAAATACATTTTCCGTAGCACAGCAAATAGCACATTTGCCCTACATGTTCACAATCAGGAGGAAACACAAAACCCAACCACCAGGGGTCAAAAGTAGTGTCCTATTGCCAGCTCCAACCTGGGATAAATGGGAGGGGTGTGGGAAATAAAGGAGCAGCTGGATGTACGGTACATCACATCATCATAATATTAAGACAGCCCCAAAACATATCTGCACCCAAAGGACCACACCTAAAAAGAATATAAATAACCAGCAACGAGGTCTTTTTTATTTTAGCATGACGGTAGCAAACATGTTCTGCATTCTGCACAACATCACTCTGTTAAGCCGGTTGTGAATCCAGTCTGTCCACAGTTCAGACCAGTGAGTCATTAAAAGCTTTTGGCATTCCAAAGAAGAAGTAGAAGAAGAAGAAGTAGAAGAAATAGTAGAAGTAGTAGAAGTAGAAGAAGAAGAAGAAGAAGAAGAAGAAGAAGAAACTCCCATATTCACAAGGGGTTGGCTTCAAAACTTAAAAATTCATAAGCATTGTAAGTTTTAACATTTTATATGCTCTTTGTACTTTAGTAAGGAAATATAGGATTTACGTTATTTGTTTTTATTTTTTCCAGCTCAAAAAGGGGAAAGGCGTTTTTTCCCCCAAAATATGCATATGCATTTTTACATTTTGAATCTCAACAATTCAACATCCTAAAGAGCATAAGTGCACTGCACTGCAAGTCTTCATTTTTGGCCCGGGAAAAAACCTCAGATTTACAACTATAAACAAGGGGAGGAAACAGGCTGACACTAACACACAGTGTCTCCTAGTTTATTCTAACACTAGAACTTTATTCAGCACAGGAGCTCTTCTGCTTCTGCACTGAGATGCCTGCTGGGCAATAAGTATTCTCTGACAATAACCTCATTCTCTTGCTAGAGGTCATAAAAGCCTCTGCAATCCACCTCTTCGAAATTACTCCGCATTCTTCCTTTGTGGTCATCTCGGAGCCATGGTAAAAGTAACATATACATGTGGGTGTGTGCCTATGTGTAGTGTGAAGTTTTAGGTGGTGTATATTATGCCAGGATCACACGCAACCCTGAACTTCAGACATTAGATCAAATCAGACCTGGGAGACTAGAAAGAGGGAAGAGAGCCAGACCTTTATCCCGTACAGAGATTTGGTCCTCAGCAGCCTGCCAGTGTCTTAAGTGGTCACTCTGTTCTCACGCTGCTTGATGTCATCATTCTATGGAGTGTTACACGCTGCAGCTCGGCCGCTCTGTGTCTATTTGCGGCATGGCTGGCACAATCAAAACGGCCTTCACACCCATTGACCCACAAACCTGCTCAACCACACACGCTGTGAGACAAGCGGCAAGGGTTAGGATTAAACTGCATTCTAACATAAGGGTGGAGATCACAAACAGCACAGAGGTGGGAGAGCCAAAGGTCAGGCAACAAGGGAGAAAACAAAGCTGATCTCATATTACGTGCTCAAAGCTTTCCACCTTGAAGTAAATTTTCATTTCAACAGAAAGAATTAGCTACAAAGACCTAAATGGAATGGGAGACTGAACAGATGCTGCTGCGAAGTCTCTTTTGCTCTTTTACTTTCATTAACTCTTCCAGGAATTGTGCTTCGGTAATTTAGGCCATCAGTCCAACCCTCTGATGCCATGACAGAAGAGTTGCGCTCTGAACAAGATTTGTGTCCTACATACTGCGCTGACATCCATGAATTGATTCCCTGAATAACTAGATAAAAGACATTACAAATCAAATCAAATCAAATCACTTTTTATTGTCACATCACATGTGCAGGCACACTGGCACAGCACATGCGAGTGAAATTCTTGTGTGCGAGCCCCACAAGCAACAGAGATGTGCAAACACAACAACACAAACGAGCAAAATACAAGAATGGCCAACCTGAAACTAATAAATATATGTACAATATATAATAGTGTATGCATTTCTGGATGTGTATACTAAATATTTTCCTACGTGTGTGTGTGTGTGTGTGTGTGTGTGTGTGTGTGTGTGTGTGTGTGTATACACATTTTTACAAATTAAATAGTAAAAAAATAAAATAAAATAATAATAATAATAATAATAATAATAATAATAATAATAAAATATATAAAATATACAGAGTTGAATATGTGCAAAACAAGTGGCATTTATATACAGTGTGGAGTGCATTACTATCTTTCCCCTGTGTGCTTTGGCACAACATCCTAATATAGCTACTACATGACTAGTTGTTTAAAACAGTGGGCTGAAAAGCAAGGCATTATAATAACATTACATAATATAATGGATGAGCTGTGAAATTAAGTATAAAGTCTACTAACTTCTTCCCCACTATTTTATTACTGAAAATGGTGCTTTGCAAAAGATGCTTTAGGTACTCAAGGAGGTCCGATCGCTAAAAGAATTGAAAATAAATATTAACAGCAAAAAAAAAACCCAAAACAATCTCATCTGCTTTTGCAGTTTAATTTTACCCTTAAGCAACTTGCAAACCTCCAACTATAACTTATCTTGTTTTTCACCTTGTGTACATAACCTTAAGGAGTTTGTGCAAAGAGTGATAACAGGCCCAAACTTGCATAAGTGGGAGTTGAGTCTATAGGATTCTATGTAATATCAGTTTTGTTTACCCGCTATAACAGAAAACACTCAATTCAATTAAACTTGGACATTGATCATTAGCTTGACGTTTGTTTTTCAAGGTGAAACATTCAAACATGGGGGAATCTCGACCTACCACTCT
This sequence comes from Rhamphochromis longiceps, assembly GCF_057381845.1. Classification (NCBI taxonomy): domain Eukaryota; kingdom Metazoa; phylum Chordata; class Actinopteri; order Cichliformes; family Cichlidae; genus Rhamphochromis; species Rhamphochromis longiceps. Next base: position 31,618,887 of record NC_140560.1, on the reverse strand, counting down.
CAACCAGGGTAACCTACAGGCATGTTTCCTCTGTGTTGACTTTCTAGAGAGCAGCTACACTCTCCTTCCACATGTCAAACAATCACTGGAGTGATATTTAAAGGGCCTATCACAAGTTAGTCACACCCTGAAGCATACCATGCTTTTTCTGTTAAAAAAATACTTAAATTAGGCTACTGATACCATAATGTTCTATTGAGGACTTTCAAATAATCTTAATGCTTTCTGAAACTAAAGGAATAAATGCACATTTAAGAAATTTCTGCACTGGCTTTACTTTTCAGTCTCAGAAGCTAAATCCAGTTTTATGTGCTGGTAAATTATAAACTGATCCCATCAAAGAGCTCATGCCCATTTCTGTCGGAGGTCTAAGTGTCAGTAAGACTATTAAATGTATATTAGGAAGCTTGAATTGGTAAGTCATAACCACTACAGATCACATGATTACCCTCCTCAGTTACCAGAGAAACTAGAACCGTCTTTAAATGGGCAAAGTAGGGGAGAGGGAAGAAGACAGAGCCAAGATAAAGCAGCTCAACAACCCCAAACAATGTGCAGGCTGAATGAGCGCACTGAATCACATCTCAGTTTCTATTGGACTAATGGCGGGACGTTTACATTGCTTGCTTTAAATATAATTCAGTTTGCGCTGTTCTCACGTACACTCTTCCATTACTTAAGTTTCCTTTCTATTTATCGTATTAGTTCACTCATGCTCACAATCAAAGCTCCTTTTCCTCCTCAACTCCTATTCATAACTACCCCACTTCTCCTCTTCATTAGGTCATGATGTCTGCTCAAGCCAGCCCCCCACCCCGCCACACACTGAGCTCTCCTTACAGAGTACTCTGACCATAAAGCTGGATTTCAGACAAACTTACATGTCTGCTGGGCTTTGCCTTTGCGGGAGCTCTTGGACTCGCACCACACGGTGAGTCCGTCCTCCAGCAGCCGCATGCTTCGGTTCCTTTGCCAACTTGTAGACCGAACTTTCAGCATGCTGGAACCTGCCATCATCACGCGTATGTCCTCATTTTCATGAAGCCCTGGAGAATACACACATTCACAAAACAGAGCTGTTAATGCATGCATGACTCTGGTTGACACTGTGCAAATGCATCATCAGCAACTTAAGTTCAGCTTGTCTTCACATACATGCCTATTGTTTGATCAGTTTAATCAGGTTCATAAGTGCACATCTGTTTTCCCAAGTTCCTTAACTCTAATGCCAAACATATTATATTTGATACAGGAGTTTATGTCAGTGTTTTGAGACCTCTAAATCATCATCAACAAAACTTAAAATTAATTGCACATTACATTTTTGGGCAATAGATTGCACAAACGCCAGATGCAGTAAAACTGATACTGAAATTAAAAGTCACATATGCAAACTGATATCTCATTTCTTTCTTTTTTGTCAGAAGGTTCAATAAACACTCCAGTATGATTTTTTTTTCTGACAGTTATTTAGTGAGTCAAGCTTCACAGGGCATACTTTTATGAAATTTTAGACAAATGACAGTGCAATGCTTTAACTGAAGTGCTTAGCACAAAATGACAGTGCTTACAGATTCATCCATCCATTCTCTTCCATTCTTATCCTTTTGAGGGTCGCAGCGGGGCTAGAGCCTATCCCAGCTGTCTTAGGGCAAGAGGCAGGGTACCACCTAGACAGGTTGCTGGTCTGTCGCAGGGCTAACACATAAAGACAGACAACCATTCGCACTCACGTTCACAACTTTAGAGTTACCAATTAACCGAACTCCACTAACTGCATGTCTTTGGACTGTGGGAGGAAGCCAGAGTACCTGCAGAGAACCCACGCAAACAATATAATGTTTACTATGTTTATGCATCAAGACTGACAGAAGAAGTTTTCTATAAGGGCTTGAAGTGCTGCTGTTTAAAGTTTATGCACACAACCTTCTACACTGAATATCTAACGAGTTTGGTCAGTAGCTTGACAAGTGTTAAATGTTTGCTAAATGCAGCAGCTAGTGTGTTGTTATCATCATTTCCAATAAGGACACAATTAGCAGTTTGAATTAAGACAAAACTACCCTATGGAGAGTCACAAATTATGCATGTGAGTCTGTAGTGGATTTATGAAGTGAACTATGGGTTCTGAGTACGTACTGTTAGCATGCAACATGCATTAACTTCAGTGAAAAGCTCAAGACATCATTGCCCGTGTTTGATGTGAATCTCATCGGTTTTGATCAAAAGTCTGACCTAGATGAAGCAAAAGGGATCACCTCTAAAGTACACTTCATGACATTCAGCCAGAGGCATTACAAATGTGACAATAAGCCATAAAGGGTCTACAAAATTTTGTGTCATTCCATGTAAGGAGTGTAGAGACATATCCTGGGGTCAACAACCGTTACTATCAAAAGAACAATTATTGAATAACTTTTGCCCAACAAGTTCTGTGTGGAGCTGCAAAACATATTTGAACCTCATTTTAAAACTGACTGCATATGACGCATAGATTCATCAGCATTACTAATAGGTGTAAAAAATTTAATCACATGTGGCTACTCTGTGATATTTCTAATTACTTTTAACCTTTTAAACAGTACATTTGCACAATAACTGAAACTAGCCCTCTGACTGAACAATGGGCTGTGAGGTCAGCTCCTTGATCATTAATATGCAAATTATCAGTTTCAGTCATTGTGCCGTGTACTGTTTATAAGGTTGGGGAAACCTTCAGTCCGCTGAAACTGAAGAAGTCACCTGGATGAGTGATGAAACATTTCTCACACTGAAAATGCAACGACCAGGTGAACAGAATCAACCTTTTGGGAGTTACTTACCTGGATGATTGAACATGCTTTAAGACACTGTGATGGTGGAAACTGATCAAAAGTCGCTAATTTTGATATTGCATAAAAGAGTTTTAAAATAATACTAAAATAACATTTTAAAAAAATAAGGCAGTTCTCATCTTTTTACTTCAGCTACATACAGCAATCAGCCTTTGGCCCTGTAAACACAGCCTGTTCTTTTTAAATCGCCTGTTTTATTATTTGCTCATTTCTTCCTGCAGAGCAAATCAGTAAGCCTGTCACGGCTGGCGGAGGGAGCCGTGTGGTGTGGAGGAAAAGGAGGACCCAAGATGCAGCAAACTGATGATACGAGTGATGTTTTATTTACAAAGGTGGCGGTGACAAAAACAGGCAACGAGGTATGAGTACTTTACAAACGGAAACCTAAACTGGGAGAAACTAAATAGCAAACCTGAGACCGTACAAAGGGGGTGCGGGGCAGAGGGACGCAGAGACAGGACACCATGGAACGCAGATGAATGCAGAGATACGCAGAAATACACGGATGAGTGCAGACGAGCCGACGAGGAGCACAGGCAGACACCAACTATAAATACACACACCAGGTAATGAGGAAATGGCACACAGGAGGGGACACAGCTGGAACTTAATGGGCATAACGAGACACAGACCTACAAAGTAAAACAGGAAATCTAGAACCCGAACCGGACACAAGGGGGGAGGACACAGAATAACTAGAACAGAGGGAAATAGTCACAAAACACAAAACGCTGGGTCAACGACCCAGGACCATGACAAAGCCAGCAGCGCTGGCAGTGAAAGCAAACAAATCTGTCCGCACACCATTTCCTCAAGAACTTTTTTTTCTTCCCCCATTTATAACTAGGGAGACTAAATGTTCATTACATCCATGCAATCCACTGAGCCTCATATTGGAGTAAATGAAAATTAAGAGGATAACACAGGATATGCTTTTTTAAAAAACCCAAACAAAGTCATTGGAGACTTAACTCAACCTAAACCACTGTTTACATTTTCAGAACTGTAGTATGTGCCATTTCTGCAGCTTTAGCATGCCTAGCTATCTTACCCATCAGTCACTTAGGCCTAGAGAGTGTTTGGCAACCTTTTGGAAACCTCTGGTTGTTTTGATAGAGGGTGCTCTATCAAAAACCTTGTTGTGATTGCTTTGGTTGCTAGCAGTTAATTGTGGTTACCTGTGGTTTGCATGAAAGATGCTGATTTGTCTGCAAATACTCTCTAAATGGTAGTGAAATTTGAAAAAGTGTGGTGGAAACCAGAAATGTAGAACGTTCACCTCCAGAGTAAAAGTTCCACGTCAGCGCTGAAGCCAACACATTGCAACAGGTGTAGCTTTGACTTTGAAGGTGAATGGTGTCCGTTTCCAATTTGCAACACAATTACAGTTTCACAACCACTTGGCAAGCAGTTTGTGTTTACAGACAAGCTGCCATCTTACACCCAAACTGCCGTAACCACAGCAAACTGCTAGTGAAAGCAATCAAAATGAGGTTTTTGGTATAGCATTGTAATCAAATTAACACTAGCAACTCCCACCAGCTGCTTGCCAACTGGTTGCACAATACATGCATTTTTCCCTATTAGATGGTCACAGACTGATCTGTAGGCCTCTGTGATTGGGGCCTGACTAAAATATCACTCCATCTTGAAATAATCTCAGAAATATTGTAAAATAAAATGTGGTTTTTTTATGTGTCTCAGTACTTAGATGTCATCACCTAATTTTTTAAAAAAATGTGACTTTATAGTTGCTTTCGTGTTTATCTGCTTTATTCAGTCCTTTTCTGTTTATCCTTTGAGCTTTTTGAGAGCTTGAGAGTGTTTGCTGGTTTTAAAAATGCCTGCCTTTCATTCAGCCATCTTATTTACTTGAAAACTGACCTTGAACAAATACTTGGACAAATATGCTCAACGCATCTTTTCTTATATCCAAAACCTTGGGCTGTGTTATATATACAAACCTTGGAAAAAATGACCGGTGCATTTGGCGTGTGAGTCAAGCGTTCATGGATCATCTAAAAAAACCATGACTTTATCATTTAGTAGTATTTATCTGTTTTCTTTAGGGTGAATAAACCACTGTCAGTTTAAAAGAAAGCTGATCAATGAGATGTAATTCAGTCATGATAGTTTGTAGATTTACTTCTCTCCGGGGGCAGGAGCAGGCCAAAAGGCAGCAGGAATGAAAGCTGCTATAACAGCTGGAGTATGGACGGCTTGTGAAAATGTTTGTCCAGCTGTATTGCTCGTATTAGTGTTTCCTCGCTATTAACGTCACTGGAGATGCAAGATTCACAATTTCAGTGGTGCCTTAGATAGTAAGCATATATCACCACTTGGCTGTGGAACTGGTCAGGCCATATAATCAATGAAGAAAAAACGCATTGCAAATTTTAAAGGCCCTTTATTGTAGCATAACAGACTTTAAGACTTATCTGAGACTAAATTATTCATTAATGGCAGAAGCAACTGGGAATGAAAATAAATCCACAGCTCAGGCTGAAGCAGTGTCTGTTTACAAAGCAGAAAACACAGCAGTTTTTCCACTCTCATTCAGAAGGTTCAAATATGAGAGACCCACAGAGGGCTCAGAGTGTGAAAACTGCCCACTTCATCTTTTATTTTCCTTCTTTCTGTATTTTTTTTAAATGCACATTTGTCACACTTAAATTTAAGATCAATAAATTGTTCATATTAGACAAACACAACCCCTGTAAATACAAAATGCAGTTTTTAAATGATGATTTGATTTATTAAGGGGGAAAAGCTATCCAAACCAACCTGACCCTATGTGATGAAGTAGTCTGCCCCTCTCATTAAACCATGAATGAACTGTGATTAACTTTATGTTTTGAAAAGGTGAATTCAATTATTTCAAGAGCTACACGTAGACTGTTAGAATCTGTGTGTTTTGAGTTTTGTGAGTTTTTGATTCGCTTCTGGATTTATATGTGATTATTACTTATAATGATAACTTTTTATTTGCCTAGTGCTTTGGTGTTTAGTATTTTTCCACCCAGTGCTTATAATTCTAGTTTTTAGTCCCTTTTTTGGTTGAGTCAGTTCCCTTTTTTGTCCACTCTGTCTTAGTCTTGTTTCCTTGGTTGTTTCTCTGTCTGTTTGTGTCCAGTCTCCGTCTCTGTATTTGTTTACTTTTGTCTGTGTCTACTCTGCATTTCTGTTTCCTGTTTACTTCATCACCTGTTTTTTTATTTCACATGGTCCCTGTCTGTTTCTCCAGTCGTGTCCCCTTGTCTGTCTGGTTTCTCCGTGTCCAGTCGTTTTAGTGCCGTATCCCCTCAGGCTTGTCTCCATTTGTTTATTTTCTTCCCTGGATCAAGTTTGTGTGTCTGGAGCTTGTTTCCTGCCTCTCGTCCTATGTGTGTTGTGTTGAGTTTTGCTTGTTAGCCTGATTTAGTTCACCTGTGTTCCCCGGTGTGTTCAGTTTAAGTTCCTTGTATCCTTGTTTCCTGCATATTCAGCAATAAAGCTGCTGTCAGCTTCAGTTCTCCATCTGAGACCCGCATATTGGGTCCACACCTCTGGATGCCACACAGCAACATATAACACAGGCCTAACTACAACCAGACCCAGTGAATCAAAAAATCATTTACATAGAACCTGTCTGACAAAGTAGAGTAGTCTAAGAAAGAAAATCTCAAAAAGCAACCTATCACACCATGATCTACAAGACTGGGCAAAAATAGTATCCATGGGACAGTTCCAAGGTGAAAACCACACAGGCTTGTCTCACATTTGACAGAAAACATCTTGATGGTCCCCAAGACTGGAAATAATATTCTGTGTACAGACAAGACAACATTTCGGGAAGGTATGAGTCCTGTTGGATCTGCTATAAAACTAACAGCATTTCATAAAACGAACATCATGGTAGTATAACGGGCTGAGGCTGCTTTGTTAAAACTGATGGACCCCTGGACTCTGCTCTCTACCAGAAAATCCTGAAAGATGAAATCCAGCCATCAGTTCATGACCTGAATCTGGTGGCCAAAGTTCCTCCACAGTGACGTGAAAGACTCAGTCAGTTATTGCAAATGCTCGATTGCAGTTGTTCCTGTCAAAGTAGCACAACCAGTTATTAGATTCCGGGAGCAGTTGCTTTTTCACTTAGGGCCAGGGCTGGACTGAAACAAAAAATTGGCCCGGGCATTTTGACTACAGACCGGCCCCCCAGGTATTACAGGAAAAGCCATAAAGCCTTTGAATGAAAACAGACGCTGTTGTGAAAGTGATGGACACTGTCTTGTTGGTATATGTATGATTTCTATACATTTTACGTCAGATAAAAACTTTGGTTGTAATCTTCAGATAATTATTTAATAAAAGCAAGACATTTTAAATGAGAATAAGAACATATTTCTTTGTGCCCCCTTTTCCCTGTTAATGCCCTACCTGGCCCCCTGGCAAAACTTTGCTAGATCCGCCCCTGCATAGTTACCAGCTCTCAGCGTAAAAAAGGATCCTGGTGTTATTTGTCTCTCAGAAACAGTTCATAACTTCCCTTTAACTCATTCATGTCACCTAAAAGGTAAACCTGTTTGTCCATCACCTGTTCAGCTTGATGATTCAGTAAGGACATCTCCTGGTTTCATCTTCATGTTTCCCTCTCACCACGTATCCAAACCGATATCATGACCAGCAGCTTAACAGCTGTGGTTCCAGCAAACATCAGCTGATACTTGAAATTAATATTAAACAAATTCTAACAACAGCTGATCAAGCTTAAACGTGCAGCTGTTGTTTAGCGCGACATCCGCTGGTTTCCTCTTTCTGGCGCAAAGTGGGCGATAAACAAACAAGAGAGAAAAGCTGATCAGCTGATCATTGATCAGTTTCATGATCGTGTTCATTGAAGTAGAAACAGGAGAGGGAGGGGAAAGAATGAGCAAAGAATGAGCAAAGAAGAGGCAGCTGACAGCGTAAAGACAGAATAACTCCAGCAAATGCCCCGTATGCCCGATGGCCAGTCCAGCTATGCTTAGGGCCAAGTAGGTTTGGATAGATTTATTTTAATTAATTAATTATTAAATCATCATTTAAAAGCAACATTTTGTATTTACTCAGGTTATCTTTGTCTAATTTTACATTTTGCTTGATGATCAGGACGAGGTCAAATACTTTTCCACTGTGTATTTCAACAGGTTTTTTTTTTATGTATTTATAGTAGTAAGGAGTGTTTCCTTTAAATTATGCATGTTTGTGACTTTGCTGCTTTCTCATTTAGTTAATCATTTCAGTAAATGTGAGGTTAAAAGGTTAAGTTGTTACATTTCTCATTGGGAGGGTTTGAAAATGTTTTGACTTTCACTTTAACAGTTCTTTTTTTTTTTTTTTTTTTTTTAAATGACATCAGAAACAGCAGTATGCGACATTACGTGATGGCAGAGCTTCAGTTCATCCTTTGTCATTTTTTTTTTTTTTTTTTTTTTAATAAATAGGACAGGGGGAATGAATGAGAGAAAGAGGGGGAGAGAAAGAAAGAAAACCAAAGGGGAGAAGAGACGGTGAGAAGGGGGGGGAAGAGAGAGAAAAAAAAAAAAAAAAGAACTCCTGGGTCACCTGTATGGAGAAAAAAAAACAAAAAACAAAAAAAACAAACAGAGGAGACAGCAAACAACAAAGAGCAACATAATAATAGAGAAAACAAAGCACCATCACAATAAACTAGCTAGTCATAGATATCAATATTTACTAAATAATAAACGATATTGTTCTTAATCAAGTAAATGTATCTGAATATGTAAATGCTTCAAACAACTGGTTTAACTGGTTTAAAAAGTTATGTTAAGAACTTGGTTGCTGCAAATAGCCTATTGAATAGGCATAGGTTAGTTGCGTTACTAGGCAATAGTAATGCAACTAACACAGGTGTTAAACAGCATTCAGCCATGGCATGTTTAGTCTTTTGCAAGAACAAATGGGCTCTCTTATGGAACCTTCCCTTTTAGTACTGCTGAAGGAAACAGCCAAAACCAGCTCTCACTCACTGCTCAAATTATTCTTCAGGCTTTAGTCTTTTCTGTTCATGTCTAAAGAAAGGGCTTGATTTGTTTCTTTAGCTCTTAAATCACAGTCCTCATCGTGTCAGTGCCAAGTTCTGGAGTAAGTAATGGACCCCCAAAGTTATAGCAAACAGAAACTTCCCTCCACTCTCTCCCTATCCCTGAAAGCGCACTGGGTGAAACCATGGATTTCTCCCCATCAGGGTTGAAAACAAAGAACTCCCCCTGCCAGGCCGTCCATAACAAGCCTGTTTTTCCAAGCTGTTACCACATGCAAGGCATTCCCACAAGCACAGCACAAGGACCTGATTAACTGCAGGTCAGTGACCACGCTAAGCTACCCAAACAGCCTTAACTAGCTCTCTCTCAACCTCCTGCTTCACTTTTTATTATTCCCTCTCCCGCTACAGCCACATTCTTGTTTTACTGCCTGTATAATTTTATTATCTGCCCACAATGCAAAGTGCGAGTAGCTACAAGTCCCCAAGTGTGGCCATATCCACAGATTTAAGAAATTTGGTACAGTTTGGTGTACTTCTGAAAAGCCTCTTCATAACATTTCGGTTTAGCATGTTGGTGTACTATTTTAAAAGAGGCTGAAAAGTCTGTAGCATAGAAGTGTTTTTGCCCCAGTTCTAATGTTATTGTACGAAACATGCTCACAAATGTCAGTGTTTACTGATATTTACCATGTTTACTGTCTTAGTTTGCCATTTTGATTTGCTACCTTTTGCTAATGAGCTATTACCAACAGATATTTAGTCATTAATTAAAGCTGTGATTTTAATGATGATGTTGTAAGAAAAAGTATGCTAATTTGCTTGATAAGCCTAATGTAATAGCACACTCGGAGTAAAAAAAAACCCGCTGAGGCAACACTGACAATTTAAAAGGTTTTAAAAAAGTACAACTGTTAAACCTTATCTTTAAATCAAGATAGAGTCCAGATATCCATCAAAAAGAGGCGCTTACTGAGAGTGGGTTTTGTCAGCAGGTACATGTAAACAAGTCAGCTAGCTGACATCTACAGAAGCTAAAGCTTAGCTTATTCTGGCTGAAGTAGTTCCAAATCACCAAACTTTAAAGCACTGCTAGAGTTTGTGCATAAAGATGAAAACTAAACACCGGTTATATTTTGGTAGTTAGTAAAGTTTGGCTAATTAACACATACAAATGAGCCGACTTTTAACAAGGTACACCTTGTTAATACCAGGCCGGGCCTGTGACGGCCTATATGCTAGTTATAACATCAATTCAACAAGTTTCTGGAAACATTACTCAGAGATTTGTCTATTTTGACGTGATAATGTCATGCATTGGTCTTGCTCTCTGGAAATTTTTTACTCTTCTCTGGAAAAACTAGGAATTACTGTGCAGAAAATCACAGTAGATCATCAGTTTCTAAAATACTCAGAGATCATCTTGTCTGGAACCAACAACTGTGCCACATTCAAAATCTCTCCAATCACCTTTCTTTCCCATTCTGATGCTCAGTTTGACCTTTGGGGGGGTTATCTTAACCGTGTATACAAGACTATAATGCAATCACTGCCACATGATTGGCTCAACAAATATTTGTACCACTTCAAATCAGGCATTCTTAGGATAATACTGGCACAGTGGCACTCTCTTAGAAATAAAGGGTTTTCAATAAAAGTACTCAAGGATCATTCAGTGAGGAGCAACATCTGCAATTTCTCCAGTTGGCAAAGGCAACTGTGATAATGCGGCAGGAAGAAGACATAAAACTGCAGCCAAGAGAATGTCTGGGATGACACGATCCAAAATACAAGGTTAGTTAAGAAGATGTTGTGTAGTTTTGAAAAAGTATAATCCCAAAATTATGGCTAGACAGGTATTTATAATTTGCTGAAATAATAGTGTCTGGGACAGTTAACCCAGACGCTGTACTGTACACTGAGTTTTTAAAAGCCTACTTAAGAGGGATGCTACTAATGAGCATTGCTTTAAAAAGTGTTGCCTCCTGTAAATGAGTTCCTCAGTCAAAGCAGTAAAAGCTAGGACTGAAAAACACAGTTCATCTCCTATGGAGGTAACAGAGGTGTGCATCACATATTTAATGTCAATTAACCAAATGTTCATGCAGGAAAGAGAAAGGGACACCACAGCCAATAAGATTCCTTCTCAGGGGAACGTGAAAGTAAATGAAATTTCATGACAATACAATGAATAGTTAGAAGAGATCTTTTCGTCTCAACCCAACAGACTGACATTATCTATCTCTACAACTGTGCCACTTGCAAGTGGATAAAGCAAATAACGGAAAACAATTAACATTTTAATTAACTCAGCAATGGAGATTCCTCCGAGGGTGCTTTGACACTGTGAGCAGCAGTGTAGCTTTAACGCTGAAAGGAGGATTAAAATCCAAATAACTATATCAGCTGGTCAGTGCACTGTGCTTGCATGAGTCCTCTTCACTCAGGCCCACATACCAGCTCCTCCCGGGACACGGTTCACGTTTCTGTCAGCATAGCAGCAGTCACAAGAGTCAGCTAGCATGGATTCTCGCATAAAGATAGACAAGTATAGGGGCTGTAGATTTAATACGGGCCAATTAAAGTTTCTCAGCTCTGTCGCATAGCTGTCCCCTCTAGGAGGCAAACAGTGGCATCCAGTCTGCATCTCCAAAATCAAAAGTGTTTAGGCAAAATGATGAGATTCCAGCTCAAAAGAAGAAAAATGATCAGTTGGAAACCGTATTTTTCTTCTTTGGAATCGGGACTCTCTGTGGAATTTCCTGATGTGAACCCCCCCCCCCCCAAAAAAAGGACTGAGTAGAAAAAAGTGAGTGTTATTTGGAAATGCAGAATCGTTGCCAATGGTTTCTGGACAGCAGGGAGTTGAACATGAAAGCAGAGCAGCCTCTTTGTATTCAGTCGAAAACAAACAGCTTTTAGTCAAACGTTCTCTTTGTCTCTTATAATGAATGAAACATCATTTATTTGCTCATTAATAAGCAAGTTATGACCACACAGTAAGCAGGACTCACTGTGTGCGACTAGACTCGCTCTGAACAATATCTGGATTCCAGTAAAATATTAAAAAAATGTTGAGAAATAAATGAGCTTTTGTAAAAAACTGTCATTTTATTTGCCAATATGTGGTTAAATATGCCGTCAAAGCACAATTTAAGGTTGCAATGCGTATTAACAAGGCTATGATCGTGATTTTTAAGCCACATTAAAGTCAAACCTCTACTGTTGATTTACTGTTTTCCAACCTGAGGTTGGCAGACTTAACCATAGGCAGGAGAAAACCAGACTTTGAGAGCAGTATGGTTTGGTAGAAGGGAAAGGGGATTCCTATTTTCTTTTGGACAGTGCACAACTTGAAAAAAAATTGAAATTTGAATGGAGTTGAATAGAGCTGACTTTAGCTTGAACACGTCAGTATATATTTTACCTTTTGTCTAATAAACTGGCAATACTTTTCTTTGCTACAATGTGAGCCTGCACACACAAAAACAGCGGAGCTGTGATTATTTAGAAAAAAAAAGGTTATTCACAATCAAATTCAAATTCAAATTTTATTAGTCACATACACAGTCGGAATAAGTGTCTGTTGTTACACAACTGATGCTATTTATTGTATGTTGGGGCTCAGTTAGATCCCACTGAGGTTAAATCCTTCTAAACACCTGACCATTCAAACCGAATAACAGATGATAACCTTGTTGATTGTGACCTGTTTGGCCGGGAATGTTGTTGACCACAATCGCAGACATAAAGCATATGTAAAGCTCTCAGATTTACAGCTGAGTTTACTCAGATACCAAACAGATACCACGTATTCCCTGCAGCGGCCTCCGAAAACATCACCTCAGCTCACGATCGTGTTTACATTCATCTTGTAGATGCAACGTGTGAAATTGTCCCATCTCTTCGGTCTAAACCGACTGAAACTCATCATGGATGTTGTTTTGTAAATCCTTGGCTTATGCAGGCTGTTGGCTCACACAAGAAACTAATTGCTGTGTACCACCGTTAACAGCGCTGCCAACAGCCGCAGACTCTCTCCCTGAAATCAAATCCCCCAAAACCCCTGTGGGGACGTCTGACGCAATGAATATATTTATCCATGTTTGCGCTAGTCTGATTCAAACATGGATTATCTCAAAACTAACAAATCTCTGCCTCTCAGGCCACATTCGTCACTTTGGCTCACTGTGAGTGAGAAATGTTTGAACGAGGAAGGCGGATCAGTCCTGTGACACCACATGACACAAAACCTTTGAACTTAGGTCAGTCCCACCTGCAGATTGCGAAACTATTCGGTGTTTTCGCTTTGATGTGAAAGCGGCTAAAACATGGTGGGTGGACAGTCACCTGACAAATTTATGACAACAAGTGGTGGTGGTGAGTCTACTTGGGTGACCTCACTTGCTTTATTATTAAGTATTAGTGGGACACTCAAATATAGCAATGCCAGTGTTGCGTTTTCAGGCGCAGATACAGTTTCAGACTTCAGTAATGCTTAAACAAGTCTGTGCATAGTGTCAGAGTTTAAACATGGTGCCACTGCAGAAGTATGGATCCATGTTTACACACTGTTGCAAAAACATTAAAATTCTGCATTTCTGTTTTCACTAAACATGCAAGAAGAGCTGAATTTATAAGAGATTGTTTCTGCATACTGTTTTTACTTATTAAGGTCTTTGCTTTCAATCACAATTTTGGCCTATAGCGACTTTAGGATAAATAAAGTTGTTATTTGCAGCCACCCCCTTACCACTAGGGGCTGCCACAGCAGATAACTCCACATGTTTGATTTGACAGAGTTCTTAAACGGATGCCAACCCCAAAAAACTTGTATCTCTGGCAAGAATCAAACCAGCAACCACTACACCACTGCAGATAAAACAATTATTATGCCCCATTCTGGGTTGTTATAATTATCTTCCTGGAGTTTAACGTCATGATCCGGAGTCTGTTTATCAGTAATCCCCCAAGTTTCACATTTTCCTCTCCTGGTGCGTTTCCTGTATCTTGTCTAGTCCCCATCTCTGCATTAGAGAGCCTCTGTTTAGTTATTCCTCGTTTTATTTAGTTAGTTTCTCGTGTGTTTTATTTAATTTTGCATCTTTTGTCTCATTTTCTTCAGTTAGGTTCAGCTGTGTTAACGGGTGTTTTCCATACCCCTGATTACCCCACGTGCATATTTAATCCCTTATGGTTTTCTTAGCTCATTGTTGTGCTGTACTGTGTCAGCTTGTTAGTGCCTCCCTCATATGTTCCTGTTTCGATTACTTTGTGCTGTTCTTTGTCAGCTAACTGGACTTCCTGTTTCAGTTGACCAATAAAACACTTAATACTCTATTTTGTTTATAAGATATTAAGAAAAAGAGTTGGATTTACTTCCTCAGTAATTGTGTTAAAATTATGATTTAAAACTGACCAAAAATAATTATGATACTGCAGACCAGAAATACTCAGACCAGCCCATTTTACACCACCAACCATGCCATGTTCAAAGTCACTTCAATTACCTTTCTTCCTCATTCCAGTGCTCCGTTTGACCGTCAGCAGGTTGTTCTAATCATGTCTACATGCCTAAATGCACAGTGTTCCTGCCAGGTGATTGGCTGATTACCTATTTGTCTTAATAGGCAGTTGAACAGATGTGCCTAATTAGGTAGTCATGAGTGCATTCCTCATGCTTATGCTGTTACAATGTTGGATGCTCATGTGAAACACTGCCAAAGTTTCAGGCTTCATGCTGCTCTGAATGCTCAGTTTCAGACCGGTTTCTACTCTTGGCTATGTGCCACTGTACATCAATGAGAGTGGAAATCCCTGATATAGTACAGCTTATTACTGGATCATATTGTGCCAGTGCAACACCTCAAGATAAATATTTACAAGTGAGTCATGCAAAACTACTCTACTAAAGTCCAGGAATTAAAAATATGGGGTTGGGTAAAAAAACACAATACGTCCCCTTTATACATATAAAACTGAAAAGAAAAAAAAAGAAATAAAATAAAAAGCAAAGATTTCATCCAACATTTCTGTCTGTGAGCTAATTTTGTATGCCTGCATATATACGTCGTTAACACTGGTTCAGCCTTCCAGAAATCCAGCGTCTTCTCAGAGATTCTGACAGGTGCGCTATGGCTGCTCAGCAAGTGTCTATTTTGGGGCGAGTTTGGGAAGGGGCAGTGACATATCGGGACTGAACTGTGAGGGGAGTAGGCTGAGATGGGAATGGCGAGGAGCCTGAACCAGAGCAGTAGTCCAGTGAGCAACTCTGCTCTTCATAAACACATGACTGTTGTAACTACACCCACAAATACTCAGAACTTCGCTTCTGTTTGATGCCATTATCTGTAAGCTCGGTCATTACTCACTTTCTAAGAACATCATCATTTTAAAAAAGCAAACCTGTTATGCCTGTTTTGTTAATGTATTTTTTGTAAACTGGGGGAAGTAAATGAATGACACGAATTAACGAGACTACAAATTAAACCAAACAATCTGTAACTAAGAAGTGAGCAATTATCAATGAAAGTAGGTGAAATGAATCATCTTTTCAGAAAGATGCAAAGATTTCTCGAATTACACCGCCTTCTAAGAGAAACTATGTTATGAATTATGAAGGCATAAATAGCTACCGATTATAATTGCTGTCTTAGAAAAAGGCAACATAACAAACAAGGTGACTAAAAATCACTGAAGCCTCAGTTAAGTTTGTACCAACAATGAGCGGAAAAACAAAACAAAACACTTCAGCCTGGAGCTGACGGTGAACTCCTAGGAGCAGGTCAGATTTGGAGGTGTCCTTACCGAGCCTCCTGATGAGGTCCGTCGTCTTCTCATTCACTTTCCTCCTGTGCTCCCTGGGACTGGTCTTGCCGGTGCCTACGCTTAACATGATCGCTACATAAACTCCAGCGAAATAAACTTAAGCTTGTAACTTTAGGGGTTTGAGGAAGCTGAGGGCGCAGGTGTCCTTAAACTGCCCCAGACAGACCCCCAGCCCGCAGAAAGAGAGCGAGCGAGAGAGAGAGAGAACCGACCGCAGGAGTCCCCTCCCCAGATTTGCTACTCATGTTTGTGCGCAGGACTCCAAACGAGTCGCACGCTTCTGGAGCCAACACCTTACTCCTCCTCCTCCTCTTCCTCTTCCTGCCCCAACGAAAACGTAAAGGGACCTTGGTGGTGGATCAGGTATGGTCAAGTCCCCCTCCATACATTAATTTGTATACACACTTGTTTAAATGGTTTAAAGCGCACTATGTGCGCACAGAGTCTCAACAGTTGCGTATCAAAGCGTTTTTGGTTAAATCTGTTCTTCAAAAAAAACCAAAAAACTTTTTATGGGACCTTTTTGTTTTTTGTAAATAAAATAAACAAACCCAAATATAGACTTGTTTGAAATGTTTATTTCGAGTTTATTTTGCGCGGATGCCATGCTGTATTCCAAAAAGAAAAATTGTGCTGTTTCACCTACCTTTTCATATATAAATTTTAAAAAGCTTGCATACTTACATGAATATAGTGGCGTGATTAACGTCCACAGGCAAAGAGCAGGTTACCCTTTGTCTAGGCTCAGCAAACATTTAAACAGCTGAAATCTTTTCTTTCAGAGGAGGTAAAGCAAACATATAACCCTGATTGTTCAGGCAAACTTTCAAATATGTAAACACCTTCCTCTAAATGGAGATCAAGAGCAGAAAAAAGTGCTTCCACTTTAGTAAAACTGTTCCCCATTCAAATGCCAGTGACTGAGGAGCTGGCGTCCCCTGTTGGTTATTAAAAGTAACTGCTTAGCTCTCATCAACAACAATCAGTTCCGTAATGCCACATTCATCATCTGTGGCCAGTATGTTCATGCTGTCTGCACGGATTTAAAGGGTTGGTTATGAAAGTGAAAACCTGCACTGCAGTCTTTTTTAATTTTTTGATTATTAGATGGTGCTCACAGTACCAGAGCACTGCCTGCAAACTTAATTAAGTCTTAGTAATGGAGTTATAACAGAGAGCAGAGAGTGACAGAGCTGAGTCACAGCCATGTGCAAAGGAAACACACACGTACAGGTTTGGTAGGCTGGGTGGATGGAGCCTAAGGTGATGTTTCTTTAACCTGGTCATTTAATGAAGCTGGTGGATTGACTGTTTCCCTTACTAAAACACCCATCTGGACCTGCTGTCTGCACAAACTCCTCCTGCACCTCCTCTTCAGGCCCGTGCACCAGCGTATAATAGTATATTACACATATCTTTCATCTCCGCTCAATTGCAGCAACTACTATGTTGGACAGGGTGAGAGATTAAGTCATGCCTGCTAATCCTCACAAGCTGTGATCTATGCAGGAGCAGCTCTGGTGCTGTAGCTGCGCACCGCTCCTTGATGGTCATTAGGTTTCATATTAACTAGAACAGATCACCTCCCCTCTCAAAGGATTTCCCAGTTTGCCTTGCTTATTTGCCAAAGCTGAAACTCTGCCTGCTTCTATTAGTAGAAACAGTGGGCCTGTGTTGTTTGTAACCAGTCTTCACTGGCAGTGTTAGGAGAGACCAGTCACCCAACATAAGGCCACAGACTGAATAACCCACTTCTTCCATTAATGGAAGCAAACTGCTTTGTGAAAACTGGACACAATTTGTGGATGACACAGTGAAGCATGCACAGTTAAGGATTAACACAGAATAATGACTAACTCTTTAACCATTGTGACATCAAATATGTATGCATGTAGTATGCACATGTAAATAATGTGCATCAGAAAACAAATAAAACAAATTAACCACATTAACATATTCCACATAAAGGTTTCAACCTTTTTCCCCACAGCATTTTATTTCCATTTGTTTATTTCACACAAGCCGACAATACAGAAAAGTTGTGAATACTGTAGAAGATTATTGGTTTGGCGAGTTACACCCATCTAGAGCTTGCTAACACTAGTTAACTAAAGGGAAACTGGAAAGATCAGGCGCGGTCTACTTCCTGAAAGCAAGACAGTTGCTCAAACGTCTCATGTGAAGGACTGTTTCAAAAAACGAATGTTTTCAGTCTGTTTGTGTATATTTTCGGTACTCTGACTTGTACAGTTCGACTAACTGTGGCAGTACTTGAAATGTGTACACTAATCGCTTTAGTGAAACGAGAAAATCACATCGGAATAAAACAGCCCAGGAATTACGCGGGCCCCATATGAACACGTTGGCCTAGTTAGCAGATGGCTATCATTACCAGTAGCACAGCGCATTGTAGTTGCTTTGCTGCAGTTGAATCGACAAACTGACACAAGCCAAACAATTTTATTTAAAAACGGTCTATCACTCATGGTTTAATACTTTTTATATTATCGCTACACGGTAGCGTACGCTAACTTACGTTAGCTTACCTAGCTTTAGTGCAGTATGGCGTTTTTCGTCATACTCAGACCGACTAGGAGCGTTTTCTGTGACCAATGAGTTAAACGTTAAGTTTATTTTTGTTGTAGTACGTATGGCTTCGTATGTATGTGGAGTAGTGTAGTGTTTAGTTTGGGAGCCACGACACGTAGCGCCCGTTGGCTAACGTTTGGCTAACGTTAGCTAGCTAGCGTCTCCTTAGCCGTTAACACGAGACAACAGTGTAAAACTAACACTGCGTATCAGAACGTTGGCTCCGCGGAAAAACTCAAACGCTGATCTACACCACTTCGTCAACTGCTAATAGGATTATTGAGCAAGTGTGAGATCGCCTGACCCACCCTTTAACAACGAGGGGTTCGGAACAGCGCTCTCCACGGCAGCTTCACAATAAATGTCGTTTGTTTACGCTGATTCCAGAGTTCCCCTGGCCCTCTGCCCCACAACATATCACTCCGCACAGAAGAGACTTTTGACACGGAAACATTCAATCTCTTAAATGGCGCCTGAGCAACGCATTTTTATGGCAGCTGACATGTACAAAAATTTATGTTTTGAATAAGCTGTATTTACTTAGTTTCTCAAATGAACGTCGAAGACGGACTAGATTCCGCAAGACAGTTTGTTGTTGTAGCTTAAAATACAGGGGGGGTTAATTGTATGGGTAATTTTGTCCTATGTTGGCTGGATGAGTAAATAAAAACAAAGCCTATTATTGTGTGTTTAAACCACGCATATTTGCTCCAGTTTGCAAATCACTTATTTCAAATGTAAACAGATTAACTTTTAGTTCTTCAATTGCAAACACAACCCCTTCATTTGTAAATAGTAGCGTCCGTAAAATGCCCGGGACTGCTTTCTTTGCGTGGATTACGGTCCTGTGATTGACTATTGATCTGCCCAATCAGAAAATACCTTGAGCTTAGCAACAGCAAAATTATTCTCTGGTCCAATCAACAAAGAGTAGGGTAGGCTTTAGCGGACTCGAGATCCTCTTAATTGATTGGTCAAGAAGCTCGCCAGTTATGGTAGACTTGTGGGCTATGTAGTTTGGTGCGAAGGTCTCCGCCAAGGCTTCGCCGAAACGAAAACGTCATACCCCACAATCCATCAGGAGTTGAAAGCAGTAGCATGCGCACGGGTAGAGGCGGAGCTGGTATATAAACACGAGCTCCCTCTTCTTGAGCGGCACACTGGACACTGTTGTGACGGCGGAACGCTGTCTCCGGGTTAACGATAACTCTGACAGCATCGAAACAGTTAATGGTAGTTAGCGACAGTTGCTCTGACAAACCCTTGGAGGAGTAACAAGTGTTTACTGTTCGGAAGTTTACTTTTACTTTGCGCGCGTTTGTTTACAAACGCAAACAATCTCAAAAGTTTCTTTATTGATTACGCGAGATTGTAGAATATTTTTGTTCAAATTAACGTCTTTTTAACGAACTTTAAAACTCAGTCACGGGAGCATGAATATCATCTAAAAATGTGCTAAAGTGGAGCCATAGGAGCGGAACACCAGGATGACTGAGCCAGAGGAGACGACCCATCACCTGAAAACTTCAGCCAGCCCTTCAGGTGGGAGCAGTGGAGACGCGTTGGAGCATCTCCCAGCTAGAAACCATGATGGACCACAAAACGGCGACAGGGGGCGACAGAGCGAGCATAAGCAGGAGCAGCGGGCGGAGAACTGCGAGGATATCAACACAGACAAGTTACGGCAAATGAAAGGCGGGCAGAGGGAGGTGTGCCCTGGGTTAGCAGCCGGAAACGAGGTCCAGAAGTGCCCGATTTCAACTCAGCCTCATCAGAAACGCAGCATCCAAGGAGCGACAGGAGACCACCACACCACACAGGGAAAAAACGCCCAAGACAGACGGCTGCAGGTACAAGTGGATAGTTTGCACATCGACTCTGATACGGGCTTAGATGCGCGTCTAGGCAAGAAAAGGCACAGGCGCAGGACCTCCAAGAAGAAGCGCCACTGGAAGCCGTATAACAAACTTTCCTGGGAGGAAAAGAAAGCCCTAGAAGAGAAGGAGACTGCCAGAGCTTCGCGCATAAGAGAGGAAATGTTCGCCAAAGGGCTCCCGGTTGCCCCTTACAACACAACTCAGTTCCTGATGGACGAGCACGACCGAGAGGAACCCGACCTCAACACCCAGATGGGGGTCAGGCGGCCTTCTGGGGTCGGGGTTTGCATGGAGGACACTGGCAGCGAGGATGAGGTCTTGGAAAACGAGGACCAGGACTACGATGACGGCAGCGGCGGGGGCAGCGATGGCATCGGGAGGCCCGGGAACGCGGGTGGAGAGTTCCTCCAAAGAGACTTTTCCGAGACCTACGAGATGTATCACGTCGAGAGCCTGCAGAATATGACCAAGCAGGAGCTGGTCAAGGAGTACCTGGAGCTGGAGAAGTGCATGTCCCGGTTGGAGGAGGAGAACAACCGGCTGAGACGCGCCGTGGAGCCCGGGGGTCAGAACTGCTCGGTCCGGGTCAAAGAGATGGAGAAGGAACTGGAGAGACTGAAAGCCCAAAACATGGAGCTGCTCCTGAAGAGCCAGCCCAGCAAGGACAGGGGCCAGGTCGCTACAAATTAAAATCCTTTGGATAAGGTAAAACATGGGACTACTGCATTTTTAAAAGAATTTATCATAAGTTTTTCTGTAAGCAGTTTGTCACCTGGACAAAATAAGTAAATATTTGACGTTTCACTTTCTATTTGAGCTGTTAATGTCCCATTCGGTTATTGTTTTCAAGGAGAATTGTAAATATTTCAAATTTGATTTCTTTTTTTTTTTCTTTTTTCCTTTTTTTATAAAGAGGTATTTGAAAAGAAATTTCCGTTTGTTCCTCTGCTCAACTTTGTAGGTATCCATTGACATAAACTGTTCTGTTTTTAATTTTAAGAGCAAATATTGTATGTCGGATTATTTTTCTCCCCCCTCCAGAAACTGAACAAGAAGAACTTGCAGCTAATTGGGCCATCCTTTCAGATACTTTTTTGCAAAAAAAAAAAAAAAAAAGACTTCAGCGTGAACATTTTAACAGTTGTGTGTTAACCTTTTAGTTCCAATAAAATAATATAAAAATTGAAGTTCTGAATCAGACTGCCATGTGTTGTTCAGCCTGTCCTCAAACACAGGAAGCTGCAGCTAGGAGCTGCTGTCAGTGGCTTTGGTCAGATTTCTTGCAAGGATTCCGATATGGGCCAGACACAAGGCATCAGTGGCCTCTGAATGGAAGACTACATGAGAAGGGGGGATGGGATATGGATGAGATGCTCTTTATGAAAGCTTAGTCCACTCGGAGGTATACAGGAAGACATGCAAGTGGGATTTTATTGTTTATTTTTACTAAATTTTCTAGGTTGTAATACAGACACACTGTGGTTATTATTTTTGCAAGTCAAGGATCTGCAGAAAATCGTGTCTTTATTCTGACTTGATAATGAATTTTCTCATCATTACAGCTACCAATCACATATATATTTACACCCCGCCCCCAGTTAAAATTAGTAACTTCACAAGTTTAGGCAGGCCTGATACAAAGAGACATGGCACCCAGAGATTTGTTTTGCAATCGATGGGATAATTATGTAGCAGGGTAGATAGTGGTAGAGGTGTAACTTAAATTTTTATTAAGTTAATTTAGAAATATCTTGCAAATAAATGCCTAAAGGGGGTTCCAAAATGTCTGGCGAGTGGTGAGACTTGTTCCTGAAGAGCCTGTGGACAGCCATACAGACAAGGTTGGTTACTGATCATGTGAGAAGTGCTGCTCATTTGCAAAGCCTAAGAATGTGATGAAAAGTGTGTCTTTACTTTGGTGGGGTCATCCGTTTTAATAGAATCCCATTATTATAGCTACTACTCACAGAATCCATAAATATTTAAACATTCCCATAAATTAAAATAAAGACCCTCAACACTCCAGATTCCGTTTCCCTTTATGTCTTATTCCTCTTCAAGCCTCTAGGGGGAGCCAGTCAGCTCCTATTTTAAGATGCCCGCGCTGCAAAATGTGAGGCACATCTCCACTGTAAAAAATGTGTTTTGCGCACACACAAAAGTCACAAACGCAAACACATTTTTTTTTTAAACATAGTTCTGTTTATTTACATCATATAACCTGCTTTTAAGCACACAGCCACGAGGGAAATGAGTTCAGGCGGACAACCATGTTTTTTTATTTGTTTTTTTCTTTTAGTCCAGTCATTTTTCATATTAGTCATACTCGAAAGCAATTCCAAATGTACACAATACAATATGTTACATATTAAGATAGTATGTACAAAAAAAAGAAACTTTTAAAATACAACAACGACACAAAAGGTAAAATCACATTTCAGACTGTCGACGTTTCCCTTTGATGAGGTTTTTGTTCATCTTTAGGAAACTGGATGCTGTCTGGCATGACCTAATGCAGTTGTAGGGTGGGGGTGTGTTAGGTGTACCTTATTCACACACTGTGGATTATTAGGCATAGAGAGGTGACCTCAGTTTGTTAAAAAAACAAAAGAAGCAGCTGAGAGAATACTATGCTTTTCCCCTCCTCTGTTAAAGGCAAAGGGAGTGCATAGAAGTGTCCTTGGCTTGAAGTGTGCTTTACTTTTCTTTCTTTTATTTTGTTTTGTACAGCCTCTCTGTTAGACTGCTTGTATTTAATGTACACATCTTTGGGTCAGTGCCTCAATTATACCGTCAACCACAGCAGAGGAGGGGAGGAGACCCAGAAATAACAAAAGGAAATGGAAGGATAAGAACAGAGCATGGCACTGCAGAACAAAAACACATTCCAGAAATCAGGCACTTGTAGAAAAAACCTTGAGGTAAGACGAGACTAGAACCTATTTATTATTATCATTCTTCTTCTCTTTCACTGGGTTATTATTTGGTCGCAGGGAAACAAGCAAGCCTTTTGTGACTTCTGAATTTGCACCTCTCGCTCGGGTCGTGTTTTTTTCGCTACTGCAAATTGGTTCTGCGGTCAAGACGAGACAGAAACAACAGACTCTTGTTCTTCTTTTTTCATTTCCTCCAACGTACCATTTCCCCACTCAGGGAAGATTTATTAGAACCTGACCTTGTGTGCTGAAAACACCAAAAAAAAAAAAAATCCTACACCAGTCTGTTAAACACTGTCAGGCATCTTCTTTTGAGCTCCTGTGTTCAGTGAATATGAGCTGATCTGTTGAGGCAATGCTCAGTAATGCCAGACTTGAAGCCCTGGTGGCATGATCAGCTGTCTGCAAACTGTCCGATATCACATAATAATTACCTGATTAAAATTCAGAACTTGCTACATGTTGTTACTACAGAGTGTTGTGTACATTTTGTGTAACTAGCCACGAGATAATCTTTATTATAAGACTTATCTCGTGAGATAAAGGTTTCCTGCACAGTGCTGTGAATCAGAAAGGCCATCTATGAGGAAATAAGGAATACGTTTAGTCGTGTTTATCTCGTCTCCTTTAAACAGGTACACCCAAGAGGTGAAATTGCAATAAATTTTACTTTAATACAAAATATATATATTTAATATATATATATATATTGAATATAAAACAAAAACAAATAATATATTAAGGGAAACATTTCAAGTAACATCTTGAAAACAAAACCAAACAAAAAAACAACTGTGCACTTATTTGCACTTTTGTAAACCTTAAAAAAAAGACCTAAAAAAAAAAAAAAGTACAAACAAATATTATAACATAATATTTATATTTACAGGGTTAACTTAACAAGGCTTTGTACAAATGTTACAAAAATCGTTTAACACAAACACCTGCACGTTTAGACATGGTCACAAATATTTTTGGGCAAACACACATAAACATTATTAACAAGTAGAGGGAGACAACTGCATTTCATGTGAGCTGAAGTTTGGTGGAGTTTTACAGTGTGAATGGTCAGAGGGGAAACGTTAGGAAGACTGATATGAAGAATCAGTTGTTTGCCCTCCTGAAATGGTTTTATATGATTTTTTTTTTTTTTTTTAATAACTGTAGAAGCTGCATTTCAGCATCCTCGTCTGGTCGATTAAACTTTTAATTTACGTCATCTGTGATCCAGACAGGAAGGAAGAGAAGACGAGGGATGCTCAGTTGTTACACGAATCAGAATTCTTGGCTCTTACATCGACCGTGATGACGTCTGTTTGTGTCTCTGTCCTATCATTTCTATAAGAGCACACTTAAAGGAAAAAGAAAATGAAAGCTTTGGCAACACTGGAACGCACCCTGCCATGCAAATGGAGCTCAATGAAAAGTAAAAAAACAACAACAACAACAACAAATAAGGTGGGCCGTTTTTCACCTGTCCACCAACCACATCCCCGTTTGCACTGCTGCCAGTTTACTGACCTGCAGGCCGTCAGCAGCTCAGCTGGACATCCACTCCCCCATCCTTACGCACAAACTGAGAATCAGCAGCTTTGGCCTCTTTTCTTGGAGCGGTGGTTGGGGTCAGGGTTCAAAGGTACTGGTGGAAATTGGAGGTGGGTGCTTGACGTGTAGCCGGTCCTTGGTCAAGACCTTCTGCATCCCGAGGCAGCCCTTGTGTTTTGACCTGGTTTTGATTGTTAGGAGATAAGGGGAAATCGCTGACAATCAGCTGGGGTCTCTTATCGGACATCTCAGTCGGGGAAGCCACCACAGTGTGTCTGCGCCAAGCCCGCTTCTTCCTGCGCGTCTCGGGTGACGGTGGTTTCCGCAGTCCAACGCGGTGCAGGTTGTCAGCTGAGCCTAGCAGTCGGGCGCGGACCTGATCGGCCAGCGACTTCCCGCCCGGGCCGGTCGGAGTGAAGGAAGCGGCCTCGCTGGGCAGCACGGCAGGCTTGGGTCGGGCTGGGCGCAGACTCTCCTGGCTGCTGCCTGAGGAAGTGTTGGTTCTGGAGGTATCCCTCTTTGCTGTGGGTGCACCTTCCGTTCCTGAGCCGGAGCCCTCGGATGGAGCCGTGCCCTCGGGAGACTCCATCAGGTCCGGGGAGCGAGTCTTGTTTTTCTCAGACTTCAGCTTCCTCCTGGCCAGAGTGTCGCACTGGATCAGCTTGTGGGAGTTAAAGGAAGGCCGCGAGTGCAGTCTGTGAGTGGTGGAGGAGGACGAGAAGGAGGAGGAAGAAGGTGTGGTGGAGCGGGCCCCTCCGTCGCTCCTCTCTGTGGAGTCTGGTCTCTGTGTGAGGGAAGTGGGTGGGGTGAGAATGTTACTGGTTGACAGAGCGGGGCTTTTGTAGTGTGTGTAGAGAAAGCTTCGCGGCGGCGCCAGCAGCTGCGTGTTTACAGGTGGCGCCGGGTGTTTATCGGGTCTCTCCTGTGTAAGAGAGCGCGAGGCGAAGCCGCTCTCATTATCTGTCTCGCTCACCAGCTCGCTGTGTTCATCATCAGCATCGTCCCCCCTCCCCTCAGATCCCAAGCTCCGCCCTAAAGTAGAGAGGGTGGAGTAACCTGAAACTATAGAGCGAGCATCCTCTGGAGCTCGCCACTGAGGCCCCTTCACCTCCGCCTGCACCTCCTCCTCCTCGTTTAACATGGCTGCCTGCCTTCCTCCCGCCTCCTCTTCCACTTTACAGGACAACCGATTGGGTTTAACGGCCGGCTCCTCTTGTCGCTCCTCTTTCACTCCGCTCTCTGCAACTTCCTCATCCTCCTCCTCCTCGTCCTCTTCTTCCTCTTCGTCATCATCCTCCTCTCCCTCTGCTCGAGGAGCAGTGTCTCCTACTGGCGACTCCACCTCCTCTTCCTCTCCTGCCCCTAAATGTCCAGCTTTGATCGGCTCATGCTCAGAGTCGTCGTCGGTGCTGCTGCCCACGCGGCGGGCGTTATGGCGCTTCCTGCGTTTGCGGCCAGTAACCGCTGACATGATGGACAGAGCCAGGAATTCCTTGGCTGTGAGGTCCTTCTTTGACCCCCATGACCCCTGAAAAAGCAGGAAATATTACTGCTGAATCTGTGCGTGCAGGAGGTTGGACAATCAGGCTTGCTTCATGTGAGGGGAGGTTACCTTTGATTTCGCTGAATCACTGTTGGTTGAATCTGGGGAAAAGGAAATGGAGACATTTGTGGGTCAGAACGGACGAAGTAAACAAAAGGCCAGAACAGTCATGGTGGAGGACACAGAGGGAGTTGCTGTGATCATCACTTATTTTTTAAAAGGAAAAAAACAACAATAAATAAAATAACTGCTCCTGCACTGCTCCCTGTATGTTCCTACAGACTTTAATGCTGATTTTGCTATGAAGCAGGTTGTTTTCCATCAGGTGCAAAGTGGACAACACCGCCTGGGACATTGCGTCTTAACGTGCGGCTAATTTTTGGATAAAATTGTGTTTATTCTCAGAAAACTGCAAAAAGTTTAATCAGTACTTCACATGTTGCAGGCAGTGGTTCATTCTGTGCTGTTTTTATGGTGATGGATGCTTCAGGGACTCAGATTAACCTCCTAATGCCGAGGTCATGGCAACCTGTCTGGGGTTAGGGTTAGTTTTGTTTGGTCACATAACAAATAGGAAACCATTTTCATAAACAAGAAGATGTTAGATTTCCTATAAGGTCTAATACATTTTGACAGCATTAGACTCTATTTTCTTGTAGAGGAACATTTTGTTAAAAGAGTGCAAGTTAACTAAGCGCCTATAAAGGGGTCGACAATGACCTGGCAGATGCAGATTGAACAGTTTTGATTGGATTCAATTTATGCATGTGATGTTCTGCTCCTTAACCTTAAATGAAAAAAAAAATAAAAAAATCACAATTGCATCTCTATACAACGGTTTATTCTGCAGTGAGCAGTGCAGCTGCAGTTGTATCTCCAATTCCTGTGATGGATTTTTAAAGGAACTTGTTTTCCTCTGTGGCCTCGGACCATAACAAGGACAAAAACACTGAATCACACACTGGAGTTGTGTTCAGGGAAAACAATGATTGGGGGGGGGGGGAAGCAGGGTTTGGTGTTGGAGGAGAAACCTCATTAGAAAAATCACGGCACACACTGATGACATCACGAAAAACACGGATGGCATCGGTCAGTGAAAGAAGCAGTACGAAAAGAAACGCAATCCTCACAAATGAATGCAGGAATGAAGCCCTGGATTTGTCTTTCATGTATCGTAGTAAAGGGAACACCCAAATCTCTTGAGAAACCGGGGAGGGTTGGTAAGGTTTTCTGGATGGAGCTGTTTCTCAGGGACTCAGCAGTAATGACCACGTCAGTGTATTTTCTGCTCAGCTTAGAGAAGTTCTCTTGTTTACTAGAAAGCTAGTGATGACATTCAAAATGTGACACAGCCTTTCTTACTGCTACACTAACATCACTTACCCACTACAATTCTGATACACATAGGACCAACGCAGTTTTTACTAATGCATTACTAATGCATTACTAACGCATTACTAACGCATTACTAACGCATTATGCCAGCCCAAACTGGCTTTAGCATATAAAGAAACTACTGTCACTATTTACAATTAGAGAGCAAAGTAAGAAATGAACCGACTGCGCCTGGATTTTGAAAACAACTTTTGTAAATCACCCATAAAACCAACAACACCTGAGTTCTATTATTGAAAATCTGGCCTCTTAAGTTAACTATGGCGACAGCTATGAGCGGACTTTATAGACAGAAACAATTAAATATTAACAGACGACCCTTTTGAATCGTTTTCATCTGAACTTTTCTAATGTGAGGATCGCAGGATTTCTGTTGTTTCTTCTTGAACATTTTTTTTGTTTTCGTCTGTATAATTCTGTTGATTAGTATAGATTTGGTATACGTTATTAGGATATTACACATGTTAAATATGAATTTGATGGGTAGGATACTTGAGTATTCTCTCTATACCATCACTGGTGATGATCCCAGTCCGACCTTTGAACCCTAACCCTATGTTTGGAGACAAACAAAAAGTACTTTTTGGAAAAAATTGGGATTTTTCTTTGGCCTTGACTGAAAAGACATTCTAGTAGCACAGGGTTCAAGTGAAAGCTAGGATCATCACTGATGATAACTTAGATCTCAGGGGTAAGGCAAAGTGAAGCTCAAGTGCAGCCCTGGCAGATTAACTGATCTCAAGCCTACATCAGCTGATACATTTCTAGGCAAATCTCATATAAGGCGCATAATTTAAGCCGCTTTGCAACCCATCTCCACCCCAGCTGTTCTTTTTGCAATGTGTTTGACTATATGAGTATCACATCCTTTGCAACTGAAGCCAGGTCTGCTGCTCTTCCTGCTTGTATGCAGGCTGGCTGTTAGGAAACCTCAGAACAGACTATAGTAGTCCTGACTCAAATACAGTTATATGTTGCTCTACATAGCAACTTTACAGTTTGACAAGCAAGTACGGAACAAACTGTGAATGTAATTTTCCTTATAACCTTATTTTGCATATATTCTTTTTAAAAGATAATAATATGAGATGCTTCGCTTGTTACCATATATACCAGTGCCACATTAGACATTCCTAGTTCACACTGTGCCGATAATACATGAGAGGACACGTCCCTGTGAGTCCACCCCAAGCTAAACAGACTTCCTGTTACGTCTGCACTCACTTTGGCTACAAGGAGGGAGCTTCCAGCTGCCATCTTGAAGCTTTTACACAAAATATTTTCTTTTGAAGGGATAATGAAACAATGAAACAGCACCATGCAGAGTCCCTTTACAGGCAGAAGTGATGTTAGGATTTTTACGATGGGGCCACACAGACCGAAATTGCCTGTAGGATGAGTGCAGCGCAGTGCTCGGCAAGGCACAGGCCACCAGTGAAGGAGTTGTCTCTCAGTGACAGAGCACAGTTTACACTCCGGTGTCAGATAAAGCAGCTTTAACACTCAGAGAGCATCCAGTCATCCATTAATTCATTAGTCAGACTGGGGCCGACATTGAAGTGACATGTTTTTACAGAGACTTCAGTCTGACGCTGAGAGGGAGACGCTGACTTTCAGGAGGGTAATGGAGACCATGGAGACACAAACCATCACCACCGCTAACACACACACACACACACACACACACTCTCTCACACCCATTATTATTACTTTCACAGTATGGTGCACTGATTTGGTTGCACACACACTCACACACACAAACAGTGCCATCCTACCGCAGTGGCTGCTCCACAGGCTCAGCTGAGAGAAAGAAATGCAGAAATGTACAGAGAAAGTGAAAGGTGAGCAACATGGAGGGGAAAAAAGAGGTCAGCAGAAAGAAGAGAAGTAAAGGCACACTATCAAACACAGAAACACTCAAACTGCTAACGGATGTTCATTCCTTGAGCTGCTTTCCAGTTCTGTTGGAAAGTAGGGAAATCATACTTTAAACTGGGACAAACTTCCAAGGAGAATTCTGAATCAGGCCAGGAATTCTATCAACTGCCTTTAAGCAAACACAATCTGTTAGTCCTAGAAATATATTCCTTCAGATTAATTGTAAAAACCTCTCAGTGGAACTTCGGTGATCATTGGTTTCTTTTAATATTTATAAATGTATTACTGTTGTCTTGTTTTAGACAAACCTGGCCGCACAACATTCAACACACAAGTGAGGAATTACCTACTTCCAGCTTTAAATGAAAAGCAGCAGCATTCGTTTCGCGTTTACTAATTCTAACTCAGTTCTACTGTTGCGGCTCGTCACAGAAAGGCGGAGCTGTAAACAGCGTGCTCACCCGAGGCTTCGCCGAGCAGAGCGGTCCTGCCGATGTTGGAGAGCAGGTGGTCGATGTTGGGGGCGGGCTGCACGTCCTCCGTGTCCACTGGTGTCTGCAGGGACGGGGTAGATTCACTTTAAAAACTCGGAGCATTGCATCCATAAACTGTTAAGTATCCGCCGTAGTTTTAGGGGCCTTTTATGTCTTTATTATGGGCAGTACATGACAGCAAATGAAGAACAGAGTGAGACAGACTCAAATTGGGGACGTGGCTAGCATCTCAATCCCTAGGCCAAGAGCTCAAATGCAGCTATCATTAATTCAGCTCCATTTCTGGAGATCAAGTGTAGCGGCTGCTGCATACTTATGAGACAATTATCATTAGGGAAATATTAGTTATTGAAACTGGAAGAAGATTCCTAGAAAGGTCAATAAGTCTTGAATGATTTGCTTTTGAATGCATGTCTCAACAATTTCCAATTTCACAAAGATTAAAAATTAAATGTGTTTGCAACTTTGTGCCAAACATTCTGCACTTTTTTTTTGTCAGTTGCAGCATCTATCATTGCCTTTGAAAGCATACCTTCTCATCCTTGTCTAGCTCATCAGTGAAAAACCAGGTGCACTGCAAGAAAGCCGGAGAAAGAAATACTGAGCATGACTTGGATACTATTAAGGATGTAAGTGATTTATACTGTTCGTGCGCGTTTGCATCTCTCACGTGTTGTATGAGCGTTTCTACGATCTTGTAGCGGTCGGGCATGTGAGTGACCATGTCTTTCATGTTGTCCTCAGACGTCCGAACCAGCGTCGGCCCAAACACGAGAGCCAAGTTACGAGGCTCCATCTAGAGACGCCAGGAACATATTGATGGCATTAATACCAAATACTTAACAGTGATACATTTCGTCCGCATTTACAAATTCCCTTTATCCCACCTTGTTTTTATCCGAGTTGTCGGCTACAGTCTTCAGGTGACCAACCAGGAACTTGAGAGTGTGGTAATAATGATCTGGGAGGTCGCGGATCTGTACAAATGAAAGGAAAACAGAGTGAAACATCAAAACCGTAAACCTGTTTAACCTGCCCGACTTCTGCGCGCACTTAACCCAAGCGGGTAAACACGTACCAACTTCTTCATGGTCTTCAGTCTGTCGGATGCATTTTCCATCCGATTGGCATCGATGAAGTCGTTGTACTTGTCTGTTAAGATATGAGAAGATATAAAAAGTCAGATGAAGCTGTGTGATTAGGCTGCATAGCGATGTTTTGCGATGGCATGTTGGAACCTGTTGGTCTCACCGTTGGTGAAGAGTGGCTCTGGGAGTTTCCTGAAGAAGGATTTGAGTAAGCTACTGACGACATTGAGGTCCTGCCACTTCTGCAGACGACAGAGCACACAGAGACGACTCAGATATCGTTACCAATCACCTTTTGTACTAAAAGTGCCAGTTAATTGTTTCTTTTTTTCCTCTCTTTGAGGATCGACAGTATTCTTGCCTTCTATGATCATGTAAAAAAAAAAAAGCAGATCCCAATGATTCAGCAGGCTTGTAGAAACACATTCAGGAGCAATAACTTTAAGTTATGGTTTTCTGCATGACTTTAGAAGCCTCTCACATTGTTATCGAGGAATTTCCTGGAATCTTTTCAAACAATCTTTGGAAAGACTCTTGAAGGTTTTCCATTTCTACCTCTTGGACAATAACAGACTTCAAATTGTTTGGAAACGAGGCGCTCAAACTAATGCTAATGATCAGTTTATCAAGTGCATTCAATTAGCAGCACCTGGCACCTGTGAAGCAATAAGTGTGTACTTACTGCTTCTGGATTTTGGCTTATTTTTTGCTAAATAAATTACAGCACTGAGGTTCATCTGAGGTTGCGTTTACAGGCTATTTTAAGACCTACGAAGCACCAGATGATTTTTTTATGTGCTGATATGTAAAATCTCAGAAATGAAAGAGGCTGCACTTTTTTTTTTTTTTTTTTTTTTTTTTTTTTTACACGACTGAATGTATATTTATATTTCTGCACCTCCTCTGCAGGGTTGATGTCCACGCCCTTGTTGAGCTGCTCCTGGAGCAGCGACACCATGGCGTTATTCCCTGGGACTCGGTAAATGCCGGTGTATTCCAGACCCATCTCCTCCACGAGGCCACAGCAGATCTCCACAATCATTGGAACGAACTGCAGAAGGAGACACGGAAACGTGTGATCACAGAAAATAAGGAAAAGGAAAACAGTTTTACCGCATTCAGGTGGTGACAGAGGTCAGTGTGGCTAACCTTGTTATTTGTACCAGGTTGACATTCCTCCAGCCTCACACCGAAAGCTTTGGGCCCAGCTTTCTTTGCTTTCTTCATGATGTTAATTCCCCATGGAGACTTGGGAGGGCTGCTCTCATCTGTAGGCAGGTTGAACAGAAACTTAGCAACTTCCATGTTTGACTAAACACCTTCTTATCCAAACGCTGTCACCCATTAAAACAAAAATAAAAAAGGATTTGAAAACCAGCAGACTGCTTTAATAGAATGGGATTAAAAAAATCTCTAAACATTTGAAAAGGTTAGTACTTACTTTGGGCAAGAGTTGCACTTTTTAGGTCAGTCTTATGTATAGTTGCTTTGTGTTAGCATGGTATAATTAAATATTGAAATAATATGGACAAAAAAGAGAAGAAACAACAAAGCAGTTGACTAAAGGTGCCTCCACAACAAGAGTGAATATGACAACTAAATGATGAGCTATTCACAACTTTGAGGAGTTCCAAATACACTCATAATTGGTCCAATTAATTCTTTATAGTTTTGATTCCAAGATTAGTTTGAAGACAAAGTCAGTAACAAAGTTAGAGCCCAGGATTCAGCAAATGCCGAATGCCAGCGTGGATGGCTTCGAGTCTCCCCGACACTGACCTTTGCCTTCTGGTTTGGGCGAGCGTGGCGCTCCAGCAGCGTTCTCCGTCTTATTGAGCAGGAAGGGAGGCTTCATACGGGACAACTTGGGAGAGGAGTCTGGCTTGTTGACAGCTGGACTGTAGGGGGAGACAGAGAGACAGTGTAGGTATTACTGTTGTGGTTCATTTAAATTTAGCTGTATCTGCTCGTCCGGTGGCAAAAATCCAGGACAGGTTAGAGTAAATTTAACTTCAATTTAAGTTAACCTGCATTTTTCTGGTGTGTGGGAGGGGAATATCCAGGCAGGATGAGGAGAAAGGACAGCAATATTCATGATCGGGTGACTCACCTTTGTTTTCTGTAGTCATTAAGCTTCTTATTAATGAGGGCCTGCCTGGAAAAGCCGAGCTCCTGCGAGACATAAACACACCTGCATTATGAGTCTGAGGTTTTCACTGAGAACATATTAAATGCATACAGTTATTGAAAATCTGCCCGGTAAAAGTGTGTTCTCTGACCTCGTTGTCTATCTTGCTGTTCTCCCCGATGACCTTTATCCAATTCAGCATGTCCTCCCGGTCCTCCGCTTGCAGCAAGTACTCACAGAAGTCCTGGGTGGTCAGCCGGAGGGCGTGCTTTCGTTTGGTCTCGCTGTACGCGATGTCCACCAGGCAGCCCTGGATGCTGATCGGCTGCTCATCCTCGGCCGAACCTCCAATTGTGGCTCCGCGAAGCACTGCCTCCCGCTTATCCTTGTAGAGGAACAGCGATTGGGAGCGAAGAACCGAAAAGACACGCTTCCACGGACGCATGGCGCTGCCTACCTTCTGTGAAGGAAAGAGGAGATGTGATGCGACTCCTTTGCTATGCTTTCCAGATTTCTCTTGTAATCAAGCTCGATTTGCCCACCTTGCCCTTCTCGGTGTGGATCTGCTTGTAGTGCAGCCATCCTTCTCGCCATACATCGCTGTAAGTGATGTTTCCCAGCTCCGAGGTGGAGTGACGTTTCGACCGAACCTCCTCCGCTGTCCCGATGTTGTCCAGAGACTGAAACACAATCGGAAAAGTTTTCAGGTAATTTGTTGACTTTCTGTTTTCAGTTAGCTAGTGTTTAGAGCGGATTTTCTCATTTCAAGTTAGTTTTTATTATCTGAAAATCTTTCGTTTTAGTTTCGATTCTATTGGTTTCAGTGTTAGTTTTAGTCTTTTTTTATTTTGGTTGTATAACATTTTTTTTAACAGAAACCAAAAGTAAGCATCTTACTTTTTCTTTTAAAGTTAGTTTTCAAAGCTCACAAAGTGGTTTCAGCTAGTTTTCACCTTCTGTTTATTTTTTAATTCTCAAGCTTCTTTTATAATGTGCAAAAACACATCAATGCATATTATTTTGTGTTGCTAATTATTGTTTAAATTTAAAATTGCTTTTAAAAATACCATGCAACAGTTTCAAAGAAAACTGTACTCTTCATGCTGACCTGGCAGAAGATTGCAGTAGTTTCCATACTGCAGAATTTTGCAACGGACGAACCACCAGTTCAACTATCAGCTATCGCACCTTTATGTGTCTTTGTATATGGCCAAATATTACCTGATAAAAGCTTTATTAAAACATAACACAATCCTTTCCTTGCACAAATAAAAAGCTGATTTAAAAAGCTGTAATAACAGAAGACACACTCATAGTGTTCCAGTGTAACCAGCTCACTGTAGCTGTAGTTAAATTATATTTAACGTTGGCAAACTTAAGCCACGTGTCCCAACACTTCATTTCAGACTTTATGACTCTTTTATGGCAGCGTGTCACAGAAAAAACACCTCACTGGTTTTAATGACAAAAGTTTAATATGATTTGTGTCTCTGTAGCTCGGCGGTGGCAGGAAGAAGTCATTTGAAACTCCTTCAAAACCTCAGCCTGAATTTGATAATGAGAATTAAAATGATTATAATAACTTGTTTTAGATGTTTGTGCAACCATCCATACATTTTTTTGTATGACCGCATTTAAAAATATTAATGTTGGTTTGCCATAATTAATTCATTGCCTTAGTTAAATAAATACAAATGACTAGTTTAAATTCAATGTGGGTTGATAATGATTTAGTTGCATTTGTTTGCATTTTAGCTTCGTCTTTGAATTTTATGATAACATGCAAAGTATTTACAGATTGTGTCAGTTTATGTGCAGTAATAAAAAGTGAGGAACTCACCCCATCTGTGAAGAAGCTCTTCACTCTTTTTGGAAGCCTCCTACTTGAATATAACATCACAACAAAGAGTCGTTAATATTAATAATGTGAAATATAATTTCTATCAGGTGTCTGGGATCTGCAGTACTTACAAGGATCGTCCGTCCTCTCTGAACGTGTTGAGTCCTTCGTCACATGACTTGGAGCGCTCGCTGGAGATGGCTAGAACATAGGAGGAACGGCGACTGGATTTAATACTGCCTGCTCAGCGAGGGATGAATGAATGAATGGAGAGAACGAGAGAGAGAGAAGAGAGCAGAAAGAAAGAGAAAGAGGGAAAAAAAACAGAAAGAATGTTGATGTGATGCCAATCACCAGAGTGGATGGTGTTGGATTAGGAGATTGGGGCAGTGAGGGAGGAAGCGGGAGGTGGTGGAGGAAGAGGGGGGGGGGGGGGGGGGGGGGGGGTTAACAGGGCGAGTGAATCAGCGACTTGGTGGAGATGGTGAGTAGGAACATGAGCTAGAGGAGTGGGGGTTAGACTGGTTTCCTTGGACCGTTTGCTCACCTCTGGCATACAGGTGTACACACCCATATTCATTTTTTTGTGCAGTTTTTTCACAATCATGCAAGTCTTGGTTTGTGCACCACCAATATGGGCTAAATTAATTTGAAAATACACAGATTGGGCTTCATGCACGCTTAGAATTGTGACCAAAAAATGATCTAAACCAATGTGTTCAAGTCCAATCTACAAATTCAACATGCAAACTGCTGAAACTTCATCTTGTCAAGCTATTTTGGTTTTTGAGTGAGATTTTAAAGTTCACTTCTCATAAAAACAAACTTTTTTTCAGCTCTATAAAATAAAACGTAAATTTCCACAACTTAAGTGCATCCTTAAGTTCAAGATTTCAGCTTCCCCCCCCCCATTTGTGTTAAGAAAATAAGGCAGTTAAAACACAATAAGGAGACAAAATGCTTCATAAGATGGAGATTACAGCAGTTATAAAATTGTATACTCTCTTCAAATCTCATGCTTTATAAATCCACATTGGAAATAAAAGGAGAATCTTAATTTTTGGCTGCATGCAGTGGCAAGGAAGGGAGGGAGGAGGGGGCACTCACTGCAGTCGTGTGAGAAGAGCCTAGTGAGGGGGAAGGTGAAGGTGGGGGATGCGGGGCTGTTGACCACGGCGGGCGTTGAACTCATGCCGCTGGAGACAACGGAGGACGCCGGCACGTGCCGGGCGCGCAAATCGGCGCCGGGGCTGGTTGGCTCGTCTGTGGGCGGGTGGAGGGAAGGAAGGAAAGGGTGAAAGAGAAGGAGAAGGGTTAGGTGTTAGCAAAAAGGGCGAGAAGGTAAGAAAAAAATGGGTTGGGTTAGGAGAAGGTAAGGAGAGGAGAGGTTTTAAGGTAGAGGAATGATGAGGAATTGGGGGATTACCATCAGAGAGACTTAAAAAAAAAACCGCTTTTCACAGTTTCTTTCACTTTAAATTTGACTATCACCTTAAAACATTTACCACAATACTTTAACATGATGCACTTCCAGATTCCCGTGAGAAGTACAAGAAAGTCAGAAACACATACATTTATATGGTCACTTAAGAACACACAGATGAAGCAGAAGTCACTAAAAGCTCCTGTCCTCTCTCAGGAAAGTAAGCATAGCTGCGACCCAACTACAGTAAGAAAAAGTCCCACAGGAACATGGCTGAACAGGCAAAAAGTTTACAGAAAATACAATACCTGCGTCTTCTGCTGCCATAGGAAGAACTGTTCAGTAGCTAACAGAGAGGAGGGGGTTTTGTTACAGGTTTACTGGCTCATGGTTTCAGTTCTTTGTGAAATCTACCCTAGCGCAGGCATGATCTGATATATGCAAGAGAAACCGTTGCTGTCCAAAAGGTAGAAAATAAATTATTGGGCATGAATGATCTTTTCATTTTCTTTCCAACATAAGAATTCTGGGGATTTTTTTATGCTGATAAAGAAACGTAGTTTTTAAGAAGACAAAGGCATAAAATGGTTAGGATCACACAGGCTACTAGTCATCAGCAGTTTCAGGTAAAGGGATATGAAACTAACGCACAGAAACATTCATACACAAACACGCTCACACTTCCTGACTGACAGCGAGGATTAGGGGCTGGTCTGATATTTGCATGCAGTGAGGAGAAGCTGGATTTGCCGTGATGTTTTAAACTCTCAGGACCGAAATGCGTCGAGGCTCTGGTTTGCTCTCGGAGGAAACAGCAGAGGGCAGCACAGCCTCACTCCGCCACACTTCAACTGACCACCACATGGTCATTTTAGAAAAACCCTGCACTGGTTTCATATTTAATTTTCCCTATTTTAATAACCATCTCTCTTCTTACAGTCCAGTCCTCGAACATCCTTCGTCTCTTCCCTTTCTTCATGCTCTTCTTCCCGCCCTCGCTTTTCTATTCTTCGCTCCTGTGCATTTTAGAGGCCGACATAAGGCGGAAAACATTCCCAGTCTGGGATAAGGAATCTGCCTGTTTACAGCATGGCCCAGAAATAGCCGGGCTGTGGGTTTAACAAAGGCCGTCATTAACAGGCAGCCAGAGTGAGCTCAGAAACACGACACAGAGACAGACCAGCAGAGGGGAGCAGCATACTGAAGTACACTGTGCTGCTGCTCTACAGTACATATAGTAAAGGAGGAATTCCTGACTCAGATTTGTCCTGGACAAATGGTGAAGATAGAAGAAATGCTTAAAGACTCATTCCTCTTTGGAATATTTACTTTATTAAGAGGGACCTATTGTGCTTGATTTCTAGTTTTTATCTTCTGCATGATATACAGTTCCAATTAATTCTTATTTATCTTTATTACATCTAAACTGGACCTCATTTCATGGACTCTGAACTATCTGAAACCAACCCTTTTAGCTCCTCTCCCTTTAGGGCAAAGATGCCAGCTTTCCTTTGACTGGCTGTCCCTCACAACTAGAAGGTTTCAACTCCATGTGGAGTTTCTTAGGGATATTCCTTCTCTCTGACATCATACAGAGCCAAGAGTTGAATATAAATAGTCTGAGGCCTGAGTTTTTGCAGCATGTTTTACTAGCTGTACTACCTGTACTCCTGCTTACGAAATATCTCAAAGAATTAACTGACTATCAAACTAACCTGTATGTAGCAACTGTAATTCAATGTAAAGAAGTTTAGACCAAGAAAATGAGAGAGAATGAGCTTGAGCTTTCAATACAAAGTAATTGAAAGCAGGTGCCTGTAAGAAAACACAGAGGGCCAGTACACAGGCCAGTACACGAAGTCCATCATGTCCAGGGTCCAGCTAGTAAAGACAGTCATAGAATGAACCCCCACATAAAACCCTTCATCTAGTAGAGCAGTACAATAGCTGCATTGAAGGCGGGAGCCCCCACTGTTCCCCACAAGGACCATGACAAAAACCTCCTGGCAATTTACAGCTTACAAAGACTCCAAGTGGGCGCACAATAAAATCCTGCAGCAGCATTCGATATAATTTGTCGTTTCATTTTGTAGGAGCTACCAGAAACACAGAAAGTATTAAACACTTCATTGAATTTAGGAAAAATTCAATATGGTGTACGAGATTTGATAAAAACATACAGTATCTGCATTCAGACACGGTTTGCCTTTGAACTGCTATCTCACAGACACCCATGCTTTGAAAAGAAGAAGAAAAACAACAGCCCATGAAATTGCATGTCCCTAAACAGCCTCAGATTATATCAGCATCTGCGTCAGTTGGATAAAGAAAGAAAGAAAGAAAGAAAGAAAGAACGAATGAACGAACGAACGAACGAACGAACAACTACTTCTTGTCTGTCCTAGTTTCAGTTTGTGGATATTAAACATGTCCTGACCTGCTGCTCTGGCTGCTTGGTTTCGTTTAATTCAGGTGAAAGTACGAGGCAAGAATGTGCTCTGACGGATTGACAGCGAGGACGAGAGATGCCTTCCTGGTTTCCTGTAGTTTCTCTCTTTAAATGACTCTCTGGGGCAGAGCGCAGCTTGGCTCAAATATCCACAGTCATTCCAAGATGGGTCAAAGCTTCCCAGTCAGCTGATTTGAATCTATTCAACATTAATGCAAGTTTTCCCCAGCCTGCGAGTGGGCGATATAGGCAAGTCCAGCCTCACCGGCTGACTTCATTTGCTTGTGGTTTGACTTTGACTAATGTCCGTGTCAAGTGATAGAATCTAATCAGAAGCCTACAGGGCCCCTTCTGTTTGAGCCTTTTCAGAGCAAGAAACAAGCTCGAACACGATTGCAGTCAACTCCCACTGACGGCAACATATGCAGGCCATAACTGTAGAAAACAAACAGAAAAGACTGCATGTCCTACTCGGACGGTGCTATGACAGCTCGTTATTAGTATTACTGGTTTAGATTAAAACCACTGTCAGTAGCTGTTGAGCTCCTGTCACGCCTCAACACACAAAATCAAACTCCACCGATGTGAAATTGAAAATTATCCCTCTAAACAACAACCCACATTCAGGAAGTCCAGACCTCCACCTCATTTCCTCAGCACAGTGAGGTGACCTTAAAGTCAGGAGGGCAGCCAGCAGGATTAGTGAACTTCCATCGCACATACGACTAATATGGTGCGTAAGACTGTGGGAATACCGCAATTACCCAACGCAAACATTCACAGACGGATCGGAAACTGCGTCTGGGCAGACTCTGGCGTCTGAATATACAGACGAGGAGGAAATTAAACAACACACAAATTCAAATTTTCATCTGCTTTGCATTTCCTCTCGGTTAAGCTTTCGCTAACGTTCAATAAACACTCAGTGTAGATTACATTTTAGAGGACGACTAATGAAATCTCAAGGTCAGTGTGGGGGTTTTTTGTGTTAGGGAAGTAGGAGAAGGGACATGGGAGGAAGCTTGGAGGCTCCCTACTCACCTATGAAGGGGATGGAGGCCAGAGAGTCATCCTCTAGTGGGAGGGGAGCAAGGTTTCCATTTGGTTTGCCTGAGGCTACATCTCCTGTGGAACCGGGAGCTGGGGCTGAGTCTTTGGGATCAGGAGAAAACAAAGAGGGTTCTAGCCCATCCAAAGGCAGGGCATAGTGAGGGTGACGCATACCCTGGACATTCCTCCGCCCCGTGGGGGGTTTCTGCCTCATCACCACTTCCTGGGTCTGTGCCACCAATTCAGCCTGCCCTTCCACTGCCCCTCGTTCCCTCTCGTGGTTTGTTGGCCTGTACCCTCTGTCCTGGGATTCGGGCGTGGCGGAGGCAACTGGAGTTGTGGTGGAGGCAGTGGGAGGTGCTGGCGTCCCCTCTGGAGGGCTGGTTTTAGGTACTGGGTTCCAGTTTAAGTGGGGGCCAGAGTATGAAGGGTCCCTGAACGAATGAGCCTGCTGCAGGATGCGGCCTGTTTTGCGGTAAAAAGATGGGCTGTAGCTACGGTAGCCCACCGGCAGGTCGTCCACGCTCTGTCCAGGAGGAAGCCGCCTGCTCTGAGTGGGCGCCGGCTGTGGCTGGGTGTGGGTCTGTGGGTGGTGTTTAGAGGTTGGCTGTGACTGCCGGGACACTTGAGGAGCTTGCGCTGCGCTAAAATGGTTGCCCTGCCTGTGGTAAGCGTCAGTCCTCGGGGGAGGCTTGGGGGCCTGCTGGAGCCACGCGGGCCTGTCAATCCGAGGCGAGACCAGTCCAGCTGCTCCTCGGTCCAACATCTCTAACGAGCGACCATGGTGGTCGTAGAGGGCGAGCAAATTTTCAGAGCGTGTTCGAGTATAGTTAGTGGCAGTGTGGTCTCCGTAGGACCAGTATGGCTCCCCTTGGGGTCCGGGTCCTGACTGCTGAAGTAAGAGCAGAGTGTCCTGGGAGGCGCTGTGTGGCCAGCCACCTGTACGCTGCTGCTGCCTCCTTGATTCACTGAGCCGGTCTTGTGAGTAGCTCCGATGGCGGGTCTGCATCTTGCGTACTGAGCGATCCGGCTGCTGGTTGTAGTACCAGTCAGAGAGGGCCTGCTGGCAGCGGTCACTGCGGCTGTGGCTGACCTGTGGCTGAGGGGGACTGGTCCAGGCTGAGCTGGACTTGCGTGGCTGAGCCTGTGAAGAACTGGCACCATGGTGGTTGGGGTAGTGAACTTGTAGCGGGCTGGACAAAGGGCCTCCGGAGGAGGAAGACGAAGAGTAGGAGCGTCCCCTAATCTGGCCCTGAGGCTGCTGGCTGGTCATACCGTACTGGATCTCCTCTGTGCGGTGGGCTGGACTGCTGTGACCCACACCACCGGGCTCGCCTGGCCGCCCCTCCTGCCAGCTGGCGGGGCTGCACACAGCAGATCGGTTGTCCAAGGGTGATGAGGGGCTGGAAGAACCTGGCCAGCGACTCCAGTTATCCAGCTGGTTCTGGCCCATGGGGGATGAGAGGGGAGCTCCAGAAACCGACGTCGTCTTGGAGCGTGGGTAACATAGGGGGGGTGGCGGCGGAAGGTTTTCAGCTCCCCCAGCGTACGGTTCATTACCCGTCAGGTAGGCATCCTGGGAGTACGCCTAGAGAAAGGAGGGAAGATGGAGGAACCGTGAGAACAGACGTGACAGGAAGAAATGGGAAATTACAAAGGTAGGTAGGTAGGTGTGTGTCTGTGTGCGCCTGTGTGTGTATGTGTGGAATGAGAAGTTTAAATAAAAATGGTCTCTTCCTGTAAACAAGTTTGACAACGGCACAGTGTCGTGCTGCTTTACACACAACAACAGCCTGAAAGGGGAAGCTTCTGAGTTATTGCCACAGTTTGTCCCCGAGGCCTCGGCTCTCCACACAAACACAAACTAGCTACCAAACTGGAAGAATTCCCCCGAGAAAAAGCCACAACACTCACCGCACTGCAGCTAGCTATATATACAAAAGTATCCTCTAATGTTATCTAAACAAATACAAAACACACACACACTTTGCTGCTTTAGGAGAATCCAAATGTAAATAACTAGCTTTAAATTACCCGATCATTTCAGGAATCGGCCACACTGCCATATTTAAACCAAAAACACACCTACTTCCAGTTATTTTTAAACTCGCATGACAAAGACATTTTAAATCAGTTTGACACTTTTAAAGGTTTACCTAATGAAACGTTTAGGCTGTCCAACAGAATCCAGAGCCTTTCCACAGCTTGTGCGTTAAGACCGAAGCCACACAAGCAGAAAAAGAAGAGCTCACTAACACCGCGGATGCGACAGCTCTGCAGCTAAAACATTCTGCTCTTCATTTTGTACCGCGTCCTCGTCCTAAAACATCCAGACTTTAACTTCTTTTCTTTTCCTTTGTATTTGTGACTTTTCTATCTGCTCTATCGACTTGTTTCTGCCTCTCTCAGATCTTTCCAAACTCCCTCTCTCCTCCTCCTCATCTTACTCCACCCTGTGGGAGTGTGGAGGGAGGTGCGCGGGATTGGTGAGGTCATGCTAGGAATGCAGCAAAGACAGGCGTAGCAGCGAGGGGAGGAGCGAGACAACAGAGGAGGGGGTTTATAATATTAAGACACGGCAGGACGCTTGGAAGGAGAGGGCAGTTTGGGGCATTTCTGGGAGGAACGGTGATGTTTCTGCATCTGTGAGAAAGACCAGTTAAATCAGCTCATCTGGTGTTTGTGTGTGTTGACGAGTTGCTCCAGGTTAATGGGAGGGGCATTTAACGATGCATGTTGGATCTTGTGGAAGAGCAACCTGTGGAGCGATAAAAATGTGTTTTACGGAACATGGGTGTGTGAGCGACAACCGAGTTTTTGGGTTGGTTTTTTTTTCCCCAAGCACAAACTTTGACAGATACCAGTGGTTGTAATCTAAACACAGAGCGGAGAGCCTGTGAGTCACTCTGCAGCCAGTCTAACAAAATCTTGAAATTCTTCAACAGTGACGCTGTGAATCATCTCTGCAGACTTCTGCAGTGTCCTAAAATAATGCATGTAATATGTGTGGGTTTATTTTGTGTGTGTATTTGAGGTGGGGGTGGGGTAAAATATGTGT
This sequence comes from Rhamphochromis longiceps, assembly GCF_057381845.1. Lineage (NCBI taxonomy): Eukaryota > Metazoa > Chordata > Actinopteri > Cichliformes > Cichlidae > Rhamphochromis > Rhamphochromis longiceps. The sequence continues at coordinate 31,575,907 of NC_140560.1, read as the reverse complement.
GAAAAATCTCATACTCACACTTACCAACTGAAGCACATCTTCATCCTTTGGCATAATGGAGAGCTCCAACACGCTCTCACTGCAGGACACGTGCGACAAAAAAGAGACAAGAGCAAGAATAAGACTTCAGAGGCAACATTTGTACCTGTGGATTGTTATAGCTAAAATAAAAATACAATAAAATCAAATACAAAAGAAACCTTAAAAAAACTCCAGCTATTCTTAAACGAATACCAGTTAGGAATGCACTGATTTGAGCAGGAGGATAATGAATCAGTTCCATCGGGTAATCTGAACTGAGGTATGTCACTTGATGTTTCATACCTTCCATTAAAACTCATAATATGCAGCAAAAGACTAACAAACTACGTGAAAGGCAGAAAGCCAATCAGAATAGTTGGTTGTTGGGATTTTTTAGTTAATGTTTTTTTTGCCCTTGTGTGAATTTTTAGCATTTAGACTGATGAAATTATGTTATTTAAAAAAAACAAACACCTGTGGCCCAGTTAAACAAGTATATTTGTAAAGGTGAAGTCACGCACTCCCTCCTACATTACATTTGGGCCATTAGATATGATTTGGATGCGTCGCATTGATCTGTCATGAGGTTATTCTCATATCTCAGGGTGAAACAAGCTATTCCTGTTGCTGCCTAGCTCGGCTTATAGCCAGATGGTAAGCTGGCAAGCATGAAGATATACACGAGTCAGTGCACATATCTCCACTTTTTGTGTCACTCTCCTATGACTTCTCTCACAGGACAATAAATCAACACTTAAAAGGCTCTGAAGGGGCTCACAGGAAGGGATTCTTACCTGTTCTGAATGAGGGCGATCACCTGTGAGTACGTCTTTCCTAGAATACTTTCTCCATTCACTTTCACCAGACGATCCCCTGCACAGCATGGACAGATTGTCATATTATATCACTAATAGGGGCAGGGATAGCTCAGTAGGTAAAGTGGTCGCCCCATGATCGGAAGGTCGGCGGTTCGAATCCACTTAACGGCTACCCTGAGGTACCCCTGAGCAAGGTACCGTCCCTACACACTGCTCCCCGGGCGCCTGCTTAGTGGGCTGCCCACTGCTTCACTGAGTGAATGGGTCAAATGCAGAGAAAAAACAAGTAATTTCCCCATGGGGATCAATAAAGTATCCATTATTATTATTATTATTAATACATTTGAGAACAATGAATCAGTAAACTCTGACCTTTAAAGCAAGAGGAAATGATAAAGAAAATGGGTAAGGGGTAAATTCCCTGAAGGCAGACATCAAAATAATAATGACCCGGAGTGAAAAATAAGTAGTGAACTTTTTGAATAATTGACTCTGGGCTGTCTAAAGTCAGCAAAACCAAAACCACATTAAGCAAATCACCTGTATTGGGTGGCATCAAAAGCCAGCTTGAACTTAATCTCACACTTTTTCACTTCATGTGGTGTTCTATGTCTTAAAGGCAAAAAAGTACATCAATAAAATTAAAATAGCTTTCAAGCATAAAGAACAGGTATGTTTAGAACAGCTCAGCTTTTGTGAACCAAGGCCTTGAGGAAAGGCGTCCGATAACTACCTGCTCAAATTTTATATGCATTTGCGGTTACTTTATGCAAGCTGAAACACATACGCGGTGCTCGCAGGGCGTGTGTTTGCATACGTTTGAGGTAGCGTGCAACTCCGTGGATGCGTCAGTTTGCGTTAAATCAAGCTGGTGCTTTAACACCGAGTACTGGTTTGCTCTGCTGTCACAGAAATACACAAGAGGAAAACCTCACACACACTGAGCTCTCGTTCTGTAATAACTCTCGTCTCCTTTGTTTTTATTGTTAGTCAACTTCTCTCTGCATGCTCGTGCAGCGTCACGTGACCTGCACGCAGAACAGATTTCCAATGCAAATCGAGGCGTCCTCACTCCTGCACAACGTGTTCCTTTTACCTGTGCACAGGCCTGCCTGATGGGCCGGACCCTTTTCTCTCACGTTCTTCACAAATATAGTGTCCATTGGCTCCAACTGACCTTTCTGAAACCCTGAATGACAACATGAAAAGAGGGGATGCGCAAAGATCAGGACATAGACAGATTCAGTTAATGCACAAGGAAAGAAAAAGAAATCCACATGTGGGTATGAACGTTGTTACACATGAACATTTACCATTATATAATATTATATAATATTATTAATCATCCAAATATTGTAAACAATAGTCAAATAGTAAATAATAGTAAAATAACATAGATAAAATGCCATTCTGTATTGGAGGTGCACAGTACAACAATCCATTAGTTTACATTTTTTGCATGAACTCATTTGGGTAAATTCACATGCATATCTAAGCAGACATGACATTGATATACAGATGTACTTTCTGATGTATTTGTTTTGCGATTACTTCATGAATATCACCTGGGAGTCCACGCCAGGCTGGTTGTTTGATAAGCGCTACACCCACAAATCTTTCAGAAGCGCCGAGTAAAGCTGCAGGCTCAAACAAATCTGTTCCCCTTCTGCTGCGCTACACCTACGAACAGTTACTGCTGACACTTTCTACCAGCGCCCATCAGATATTTGTTAAGGGTTTGTTTTTGACACGAGCGACGTGGCTCCACAGTGTAGTTGTTTACGCGTTCACCTCACGAGTGAAAACTCCCTCGTCAGGTGAATCCCGGGAGAAGGCACAAATGCCTCGTGGGTTGTGTTAGGAAGAGCATCTCCTGTTGAATTCTTCCAATTCACATATGCAGAGCTACCTTCTGTCCCAACCCCGAGTGAACCAGGTAGCAGCTGAAAGTAGCACTTTTTCAGACGAGTAAATACGTCCATGAGCATCTAACTCAGAGGTTGTCAGACTGTGGGTTGCAAAAGTAAGGTAAATTTTTTTCAGGGAAAATAAATAAGAGTTTGCTTATACTACTGCATGTTTATTTATGTAAAATTAAATTTCTTATTGATATTTATTGATAAATATTCACACTTTTTTCAGCATCTCAAGTCAAGAAAACTAGAAAAAGCTGGAGAACCAGAAGTCTAACTGCAGGTGGATTTTTAGATGTAGTACTGGATAGCGTCCTGTAGGTGGCGCATAAAGGCTGCAGAGCAGGCGAGACATGAGGGAAGTACAGTAGGGTCTTGCCTCAATTACATCATCATTATCCCTATCCCTGTAGTAAGCTTTAACTGGAGCACTAATAAAAGACTGAGAAGGCAAAAAATAGAGGCAGCTCACCCTTTCCGTTACCGTTCTCCTCATCCTGCAAACAGAAAGACAGAATTACACATATTAGAGCAAATTTAAAGCGTAAAATTCCTGTAAGAGACATTTATTGTTGTCCTAGTAATTACAAACACATTTGCTGAGATGGTCTTTGGCCGCGTTTAAGAAGTTCTAGATGAGAGAGATCTGATAGCGAGGGGTAAACTTTTCCACATGCACAGAAAGGTCGACATGTGATGCAACGCAAGCGCTGAGCTTTAAAAAAAAAAAGGTTTTACTTTTGGAAATGTGGGAAAAGTTGCTACTTCAGACACTGTCACAAAATTGACCATATACAAAGATTTGCAGGACGGAAACTGGCTGTGCCACATGGAAAATTTTGCAACCAATAATAAAGTGCTTTTTTTTTCATGCCCATTCAGCATTCAACTTTTAGACAAAACTGAGGGGAAAAACAAAAGCTATCACTACTTTTCCAGGCAGGAATGCTACCAAGTGATGATTCGGGGTTTACATCATGTAGTAGAAAGGCCTCATACAGGGCCCTCATACTCCTGATTTAAACACAGACACTTCAGCAGCATACGGCTTCTAACTTTGGCCACAGTTCTCAACCCCAGGTGACCTTTTTCTGAACAGAAACCAAAATGTGGAAGGATGAGATCAACTGTTTACAGCTTTCCCTCACGTGTCGGTGACTTCACTGACAATTTATGCCAAACCTCCTGACACCGACCTGTTTGTTTTCATGAGCTCTTAATGTTGCAGATCCAGCACAGACACTGACTATCTGGTTTGACAATCTGCAGGTGCTCATGACATCACACACACAGCGAGTAAATAAAGGCGGGGACAGTGAGAAACGAGGTGGTGAGATCTGATAGCTGCAGGTTCTCTGATCACCTTCACACACACACACGCACAGACACACACTAAGCTGAGTGGACAGTTTGTGGGCAGGGGCACAGTGGGCTGACTGCTGCCGGGCTTTATCCTGCGCTGAGTGGGCTCATTCCGGGCTCTGCAGACAATGGTGGAGGGTTTAGAGGCAGAGAAAGGATAGCTGCCGACCCCAGAATAGAACTCATAGCTGGGGACACTCACCACCCGGCCAGTCCTAATTTCACCACATCCGGAAGGAGATGGGAAGAGGTGGACACAAAAGTCTATGCTAGGGATTCTATACATCTGGAAAATTACTCATCCCTTAATTTATGCGGATGTCTGGCACTGGATTGAAAAGACTCTAAACCTACACAAAAATGCATCCGTATCCATCCTGTTGCTCACAAGGTACATCCCAGTTTTCAGTGATAATAAAACAGCAATTCTTCACTGTATCATCACACTAATAACGTGTTACTTTAATGTAATGTAACACACTTTTGGTCCAAAATTCAGTATTAAGATCAAAGTTACTGGACGGATAGTTATCTGGGGAGGTTCTCAGTCATCCAGGTCATGGAAGTCCGAGGAAAGCGACTGAACTTTGACCTCTCGATCCAAGAAACTTCTCCTTGATCAAATGGTTATGCAGGTACATAAACCCTTCCAAAAACAGTCTCCTCAGTTCCCAGTTCAACGGTGGCAAATATGTGCATTGCTTGGAATTTATTGCTCGTAAGGAAAGAAATGTGACAGCAATGTGCAAAATGTGCCGAGAAACACAAGGCTGGTAGCTAAAGACCACAGACCACCCAAATGTCTCCTCAGAATGAGTGAATTTTGACCAGGTAACAAAAGCAGAGCTGTTTTTCACATCTTCTACTACAGGCTTCAGGATATAATAAATAATAAAAGGAGCTAGCATCTAAAAATAGATCCAGTGTATGTCCTCCCTATCTGAATGAGTACTTTTGTTTATTTCAGCTTATATGTATGGCAATAGCATGACTGCTGTATGCTGTAACTCAGTAACAAGTACTTTGACACTACACAGCGTAAATAAGCAAAGAAATTAAGTAACAAAGAAATCTGTGGTACTGTAGTTACTTCTTTTTTTAGTTCACTTCATTTCACATTAAATAAAATATTGTTTTTTTCCAAAGTGAATAAAAATCAAGTTACATCCTAATAAGAGGAAGTGTCAAGAGAAGGTTGTGAAGACGCTGAAGGGTCCTGTTAGAACCACGACCCAGACGACCTGTGGACCTATAAACCGAGAGCATGAATGAGTCACAGACCCTGTGAATCTGTACTAATTGGACACTAAGAGGTTAATTTGGGAGGTTTCCATGAAGCCTCTTCAGATAAGAACAGAAAGATCTGTGAGTCTAATTGTCCAAAAAACAACATGTGATCCCTTCTGAGGCAGAGGAGACAAGGGCAGAAATGAGGCCAAAGGCCAGCAGTGGGCCTATTGTCTAGGGCTGGCATGGTACGGCCCGGCTGCCAGTGAGTGGTACCAGGATAAGACAACAGATCCCATTCAATTCGTGTTCCTATCAGCAGCTGCTAGATGGTGGGGTGGTATAAAAATAATAGAGGCCTTGTTTCAGCTGGCTCACCCCACCCCAGCCTCCACATCCCTCAATTTCACATCTGGAGACGTTTGCCCCCACACCTCAAACAGCTAAATAACCACTCGGGCTCATTTCCCAACACCAGAACAAGCCTGAATTCACCAGGGACAAAAACAGGCCTGTGAAACAAACAGGAGTAAAATGAAGGTGTTTTTTTTAATTCCTCAAAGTAGTAAAATCTAAGCCCCGGTCCTTGTTCTGTCTCCAGATCTTGTGCCTCTCTACCTCTAACAGCTCGGTTTCTTCGTCTTCTGCTGTCTCTAATCACCCAGGCTTGTTTTCTCCCTTTGTCTTTGTGTACATTTTTTGCTCCGCTCAACCTCGCTGACCCGCAGCCACAGTATGATTGGCTTTATCTCTGAGCTCAAATTGGCTCTCTCCTGAGTTCAGCGAGTTAAAGCTAAGGCCTTCGAAACCCCTTTAAATGCCAGCTAGGATGAAATGGAGACCATGTGTACTATAAAAACAAACACAAAGTACTTTGTGACACTAAGCCCTGAAGCACAACTGGTATTTTTATAACATAATTCAACACTTTTAAACACCTTTAACATTTAAGGCATTTTCTAGTGTTTCAGGGACCTGCAGACATCTGTGACTCTCACCTTGAGGTTAGTGTGCAAAGCGGATTCTGGAGGATAAACGATGAAGTGGCGTAATGTGAAACCGAAACCCTGGGAGTTCTTATGGAGGACCAGCGTCCGGGGACCCTTCCAGCCCATGCCGACCCCCTCCCTTCCCAGCCGGGTCGCCATGGGCGGCCGAGGGTTGTCACCGGCTGAGGAGAAACCATCCCTCCGCCCCTTAGCCTGTAAACACAAAGAGATCTGGTTAAAAACATTACCCCCAGCAGGAAAAGCAATTTTATACGAAATGACTGCAATTTGTCATTTAGTAAGCTGGAATATTTGCTTCTAATAAGATTTACGGGCATCAGAAATGTCAGCAATATCAGTTCTTTCCCATTATTCGTACCAACACTCCAGAAAAACCTGCAGTTGTCCAGATTTATGGCTCACTGGAGAAGCACAAGGTGCCTCTGTACTCAGTGACATTAACTCCGCCGCTGCCGGACCGCTCATTAGCAGCTTCCTTGTGAAGTCCTGTCTGCTAGCCTCTGCATGCCACCCAGCCTCAGAACAATAGTCAATAAACACACCTGGGGGAGGGCAGGGGGGACTATCAGGAAGAGGCCATATCTAGACGGGGCCAAGCGGGAAATGCGGGTATCACCCAGTTCAGACTACAGTGACCTTGGTCTTATTATAGGGAGAGAAGATCCAGGGACTCTGAGCGTGGAGAATAAAGGCAGATTTTCAGCACAGCTCTCTAAATTTCTCATTCCTGCTGCCGAGTAAATAAGTCCGGCAAGCTCAGCTGACAGACACACGTGAGAACTATCACCCGCCTGCTGCCCCATCGACCCACATCTGTCAGTCAAACACAATCACCTGACCAAACAGGCAGGAGTGGGAGCGAGGGAGAGAAGGAAGAAGGGAATCTGAGTGCCAGCTCACAGCTTAAGTCTGCTGCACACATCAAGTCACTGCAAAACTTTTCTTAGTAAAACTGAACTCCCTGCACTCTCACACTCTCCCAAACTTAAATTAAAACACTGTAATGACTAGTCCGACCAAGTCAGCCCGGTCTTTCAGTCACCGTGCCGTGCTTTATTTTGTTTAAAGCTGCAATCTTCTGCATACTGATGGTAAAAATAACTTCTTAGCATCTTACTGATGGATGCTACAGCATAAAAATGCAATGCACTGCAGACAAAAATAACATTTTTAACAGTTTCAGAAAGACAGATTATAAACAGTCGGATCATTTTTCTTCTTAGTAAATGATCATTTAGACAAAAAAAGACATTGATTTGTTTTTCATTAACTAAAGATGAGGGCTGACACTGATACGAGCAAACCAGGAGCTGCACGGGGATCTTAAATCACATTGCGCACATTTTTACGCCTATGCACTGTTTTGGTTAAATCAACGATGAGCTCAGGAGGACACCATATTAATTGATGACATTTTATCTAATCCTACTTGAAGATTAGATTAGATTAGACGAAGTAAATGATGACAGAGGTAAAGGTTGCCCAAATAAGTTCGTACACTGGTTAAATGCTAACGTCATACACTCTGAGAAAGGCTACAGGAGTCTATTAAAAGTAAATGTGATCCACCTCTCACCTACTAACTGTTACATTAATGCACAAAACTGTCAACGGATACAAACAAGTACCACCTGCTTGACCGCCTTCACATTCACCTGGATTTTGCACATTTACTAAGGCATGCGGCAACTGCTGCTGTGATTTGGCACAATATAAATGAAACTGAATAGAATATACATTTTTAATTTGTGCTATAAGCCTTTAAAACCCTGCAACAACAGAATTTTTACTCCCCACACAGAATCTTCAGCACATTTGAACTAATTTAATGACTAACAAAAACATCTGTATACTGGATGTTTTACTTATCTTATGATGTTTTTTCCACAGGTTTTATTGATTTAATATGGGATGAACACCCCTGTCAAAGGTCACTTTGTGACATGCCATTACAGCCCCAAAGATACAATAAAGGGTAGGGCTGTTCGATATAACGATATATATCGGATGACGATCTATCGTTTCATTTTACGCTATCTTTTGTTTCGTGGTGTCGCAAAATAAACTGTTTACGGCAATATTTTTTCATCGTTTTGATGGTCACGATAGTGGCTATATTAATTTCTTAAAGTTCTCTCTTTCTCTTATATTTAATATAACCACACTACTGACGGACAAGCACCTGTTTTGTCATTAGCAACAACGAAGGTAACACCATCACCTGTCCGCTTGTTTATGTTCCACATAAACCTTTCACAATAAAGCTCAAGATCCTGTTGAGACTTTTCAAAATAAACTGAATCACGTGAAAGAGCAGATTATTTACGGATGAGAAGTAAAAAAAGAGCCGCCAGGTACTAAAAAATAAACCTTAGACTCAAACGTTAGAACAGGCTTTTCCCCGCAGCACGCCGTGTAATAAATACTCACAAAGAAAACGGCGGCCGTTACAACTTATGTCTAAAAATGTATCGTTTCATGCATCGGTTAAAACACTCCAGCTACATGCCGCGCAGCTGGAAACACTCCCCGCAAGTCGAGCTGCCCGAGATTCACAGAATTTACAGAAAATGTTACATTTTTGTGATTTATATCGTTATCGGGACGATAGAGTTTTGGTCATATCGCACAGCCCTAATAAAGGGACTTATTTTATGAGTGTACAAGCCATGAATCAACAGAGGCCACAGATGTCATTTTAGGTGTGATTTGATGTGCATGTCACTTGATATGAAAAATGAGTGAATGCTCTGAGATTCAGATTACTCAAACCACACTGAGATATGAGTCAGTGTGCCCTTAAAAGTCGAAATCCTAAACTGTTTTGCGCGTCTTCAGATTCTGTGATTGTGTATGTTGCATACATGTTTTCGTGTCAGTGGGTTAGTATTTCTAGACCACATCATCTAGATGCACACCCCACATTCCGCTTCCTGTCCTCCCGATAAACATGCTTACACACAAGCACAATAACGCGCACAGGCCTGTCCTGGCAAATCTCCGCATGGCCACAGAACAACAGGAAGTGGCAGGCTTGAGGCAGGAAGTGGGGCAGCACTGTGGGGCGGGATAACCCTACAAATATAACCACGGAGAGTTATGGAGGCACTTCCATTCTTCACCCCTCTTTCTCCTTCCTTCCAACCTCTCCTCCCTTCCACCTCTTCTTCCTCTCTCTCCACTTCTATTCTTGCAATGGAAACCTGGCTCTGCCGACATTTACCGCACATGTTCTTTTCCTCTAATTTCACATTCCATCGAGGGAAAAAAAAGAAACCAAAAAATAAGTTTGCACTTATAGGCTACTTTCAGAAACATCAAGATGTTTGCTGGTTAAAACGCTTAAACTTAAAAGTACGAATATAATTTTGATTAATCTTGGCTATTTTCCAAACGATCACAAAAGATTATTTTGGAAGATGTGATGTGCACGTTTCACAGACTGTGATATCCATAGATTCTCAAAGCTGGATCTTTAGTCTGGCAGTCTAAACAATGTAAAATAACCCTTCTATTTTCTTAGAGAGGCATGCAGCGAGGCCTATTATGTGAGCCGCATAAAGAGGTGCGTGAGGAAGGCAGGGGAGTGCTTGGAGTGTCAAATTAAAATGATAAAGAAAAAGAAAAGGCCAGGAAAGAAAAAAAAGAGGAAATGAAAGAGCAACGGGGTGAAAGGAGGAAGAGACAGAGTGAATTCCTTGGAGGGCGCGGGTTGATTTTGGACAAGTTGAAACACACACAGCAACTGGCACAGGAGGGGCGGGAGCACAGATAGAGTGAATGAGACGAGAAGGATGAGGAGAGAAGGAGACGCAGAAGGAGGAAGAGTATCGGGCCCCAGCGAGGGACAGGCTCCAGCACGCCGGTTTCGACCACATGGCCCCTCCCGGCGCTGAGAATACTGAACCCTGTGATTACCCAAAACACACAGGGTCTGCCTGGGTCTCTGAGCCAGGAGGACAGTTTCCCCACTCTGCAGCTCTGGACTGTGTGGGCTGTGTTTCTGCTCGGCCATTCTGCCGAATCTAGACTCAACCTTTTCCCCCTAAAACAAGACGAACCCCCTCTCATGCCCTCTGAGCATGATTCGACCAGTTTCCTCTGCCACCGCTACCAAAATAAAATTAAAAAACAGTTTAAGCTTGCTGACAGGCCTCTCCGGGACAGGACATTGGGTTTAACCAACAAGGAACTTGGAAAATTGTATCTGCGGTTTTGCAGTCTAATCTTGACTTCCTACGCAGGCTGGAAGCACAGACGAGGGAAACCTCGCTCCTGTTTTGCTGAGAAAAGAAGACATTTGGTATTTCCTGCCCTGCAAGTGGGAACTTAAACTGTTTCACATTGTTTTCGCCAAAAGAAGTATTACCTGCTGAGGCTGATTAGCAAATAAACTTCAGCGAGTACAGAGAACTGAAGAATCCTGTTATCACCTGTAGATGATGTCATTAAAAAAAAGAGTAAAAAAAATGCTTCATTGGAAACAACTGAATATGCAGAAAAGCTTGTAATGTCACACCACAGCTTCCTCCTTTGAGTGAATGTTTAGTGGGTAAAGTGGTGTGCTTTGCCAACACACAGCAGCAGCAGCCGGCTCTTCCCCGAGGACATTTTCCTCCTGATTTCAATTAAGAACCATATAATTAAGATGAAGGACTGATAAGACAAGAAAGGAGCAGCTCAAGGACAACATAGCATGCTGCATCTATAAAATCCAGAGGAAATGTTTGATGTTTAAATTGCGGCGCCAAAATTTTAGAGCCCCATCAGCTTTATTAGAGAATAAAAACGCTATAAATAAACAGCGGGGGTGGTAATCTCCCCTGAAATCCCGTAATAAAGGATTTTTGAGTCTTAAGAGGCTTTTCTAGGACATGACAATATTGTAAAGCTGACGGCATAATCGTCGGGAACAGCGTACGTGTAGGGTAGCACACGTCCACACAGACACACACTCTTGTCCTCGCTCCATCCAGAGGTAAAGCAGTTCAGAGGAATGCAGTGACTGTCAGGGAGCCCGGCTCCTGCTAAAACCCCAGCAGGACAGAACAATAATGCTCTTTTAAACAGCTGAGAGCTGCAACCTGTTTGAAAAGTGGAGCTTTGCGGCTGTTACAAATGCTGACGAGCCTTTAATCCCGATGGTCATAGCTGTCTGCGTCCGCAGCCCGGAGCCGAGCTGCCAAGAGGGAACAGGAGAGGGGACGGCGCGAAAAAAAGCCAAACCATCTCATCCTGATAATTCCTGGACTCACCGGCCACACACAGAGAGCGCTCCCCCACCTCTGCACCTCCACGAGCATCCTATGTCTCACAAATGTGTGACGTGCACGTGAATATCCACCTTTACTCTCTTAAGGAAGCCGGCGGATTCTGTAATTTATATAACAATATGTTTAAGGGGCCATACTTGCGAACGTGTGTGAATGCAGAATGTTTGCTGAAAAACCAGTCCAGCCCCACAGTCCAGTCCAGTTCAACCAGGCCAACAGGTGATGATGCAATGTCTGTTAAACAGGGTTTTTTTTCTGTTGAATAGCAAAACATGCCTATTTGTCCAAGTGAAACCTGCATCACTGGTAGCAGTGAAGTTCATTTAAGCTATTTTAATTCAATCCAAGGCCTAGAATCATTTCCAGGAGGAGCGGTTTTAGAATAACTTTTACAGCATGACTTGATAGCTGAGTGGGCAGCAGCACATGGCAGTTAGTCTGTGACGTGGGTTTAAATCTGACCAGGGACTTTTTATCCTCGCTGCCTCGACTTTTTGCTTTAGCAAAGAGGTGAAAGTGCAACAAAACACTGCACTTTATCACACTTTTACATGACAGATTTTCACCTTTACAATTTGTGAGGGTGTTGCGGTCGTGCCGGCAGCTGAACGTAAAGAAAAAAAATGCAAAAAGAATTGAATGCGCCAATCCTGTGATCCCTCAAACGCAATAAATCTCAACGATAATAAAGCAGAACAAGATACCAGACATATGATGTGCCAGAGAGATAATAGAAGTGCATATTTCAACTTAAAGTAACAGATAGAGACAGCTAGGTGCAACTGCTCTTCCTCCCCCTCTCCTAAAATGTAAACAGTGTACAGTGTCTGTTTGTCCCAGCTGTGTCCGTACAGCCTCTCCTTTTCCTCCCCCCACACTTACATTCCTCATTATGGCATTTTTTAAACTGTGTCAATGAGTCTGGGGGAAGCGGATGATGAGAACCATTAAAAAAAAAAAAAAAGCAGTGAAAAAAGATGTGATATTCCACATAAATGATCACGGTTAAATGAGGAAGTAATGGCCTGAATTCTGAGGGCATTTGGGACTTGGGGGTGGGCATGCACAGCTGTACAACTGCATGACACCTCGATCAAAGTGGTACTTAGAAGCCACCTTAAACTGTGCTTAGCCAGTAATTAGCTCCTAGGAGGAAGAAAAGGGTCAATATGCAAGCCATTCCTAATCCAATGGATGGAAAACGTGAGTAAGCTGGGAAATATTTTTATTTGCTAAATGTAGCTTATCTGATCTTAAATTCATAATTCTAAGTATATTTTTGTTCAGAATTAACAAGTCCACAACAAATTCAATAATCCGGTGTGTACGTGGTCTTTGCAGGCCAACTGCAGCTAAAAGCCACCTTGACTGTAGGTAAAAACTACACTTTCTTAATTATATTGATCCACTCAAAGAAGTCTAAACAAAGTGTGCCTGCCAAAACAAAAGAGCCTGAAGGCAACACAGGCATTTCTCCAGAAACTTTAAAGAATCTACCAACAGCTGAGGGGTTAACCGGCTCCAAACAATGAGTACAGTTACAGAGAAGCATTGCTGACATGCATGACTAATTGCACACAGCGGTTTCTGGAGAGTATTGCTGATATCATTGTTTGCTGTGTTAATTCTGGAGAACCACAAAAGTCACCACGAGCACGACAAAAAACATCTCCGATGTCTTGGAGTGTAAAGTGGCCGAGGATTTAGCAGGAAGTATGTTAAATAAGCAATCTGGTCAATTCATTTGACAACAGAAAAATTTATGAGAAACTATTCAAACAAGCAATGTACAGTTTTAACTGATAAATCTTATTTTTAAAAACAGATAAAACAGGAAATTCCTACAAATTTCACATCTTGCTATTAGAAGCTGTGATGGGGATCAATACATTGTTGGAAATCCTCATCAAGTTATCTAGCTAAAGCATTTAATTTGGACTCAACTTGTCATTTAACAGCAGCCACTGACTGATGCTTTTAGCCACAGTCACCACATCTTAACGTTAGATGGGTGAAGACCAGTGACCCCTTCTTACCCTGGGCTGATGAGAGCTCTGGCTGTGCCCAATAGGCATGGCAGGTGGCGAAGTGGGTGGCTCCGAGGTCGTGCCTCCACGTAGAACCGCCAGCCAAATGCAACGAGGTTCAGGGGAGCTGCAGTCCACCCCCACCGGGTTCTGGAAGCTCCAGTCAGACCCGGCTGGCGCAGGACACGGGAGCATAGCAGCGGGCATCGGAGCGCTGAGTTTGGTCAGATCCGCATCGCTCGCCACCAACATGGGCTGCACACACTCAAGCACCAACACAAAGTCCTGGACGGTGTCCAGACACAGACCTACAATCGAGCCAAGACAGGGTGGCTGCTTTTAGTGTCTTCCGATTCTCCAGTCATTTAACTTCACGCCTCCTGGCTCCAGTCCATTGCTGCTGCTGCTGCTGAGCCTCGGGAAAGTTTAATCCAACAAGTTACACATCACAGCCTGACGCTCCTGACCTCCATCGGTCAGCTCTCCAAGACCCTCATCCGCACTATTGGGGGGTTCAAACCAGAGGAAGAAAAAGGCAGCAGATAGAGGAGTGTGTGTGTGGTGCAGGGATCAGAGGTAGGTCTGGTTTCACTACAGACACACACACAGAGACCAACTGACAGCAGCCCTCCTGTCGGTGTCCAGTGATGTTCTGCATTCAAAGCCACTCTGTCCACCCCCCAAAACACACAACTGCTGTCCCAGAGGGCTGGATCTTCTGTCTCTCCTCCCTCCCACTGCCCCCACTCTCTCCTTTCACCCTCCCTCTCTACCTCTAGTGCCAGACAAACTTCATCTCTCTCTCATCTTAATCCCGAATGTTTACTTTATCACAGCGACCATCAGCTACTCGATCTGTTGCTTTTCTGTTGCTTCTCCTCTTTTGCTTTCTCTTTAGTCCTTGTTTTTGTTACTCGGACTGTATCCAGACAGTTACTGACTCCTTCCACATGAACCGGTCTGACTGTCATCAGTAAACAAACACCTGTGCACTGTAAAGCGGAACTCTTGAAGCCATACGTTGGGAAAAACCGAGAGCGGGTCAGCTGTTAACAGTCCAGGTGAAGAGATCTCCTGTAGGGTTGCTGCTGGTAGGTTAAATCCACGTTGGATCCTTCCTGTGCTGCACGTGTGCTGCACATATGTGTGTGTGAGCGACACAAACACAGTGACAGAGCTTTGGTCCCGCTGCTAAACTCCACAAACGCCAGCCCTGCCTCCACCGCCTCCCCTCCACTCAAAGGGGAGACGAAAAAAAAAAAAGAGAGAAAAGAGAAAGAGGCCAATTTGCAGCACAAAGAGAGAGGAAAAAAAACATTTGCGGCTGCTATGCTTAGTCTTCTACTCCCTTTTTCTTATAGTTAGGAGGGGAAAACACAGAGGAGGGAGAATGATAATGAGAGAACATGGAAAAAAGCTGCCAAAGACAGAGAAGGAGAGCAACGGGCGCTGCTGTGGTTGTAAAAGCTCTGAAAATAACACGGTCGCTACTGGATGTCAATATGACCTCTTTGTCAAGCCTATACTCCCACTCTCACGTGCAGACACACTCCTTCCCAGAGGATCCACCCATATACAACACAGTGACACCTAAAAACCACTAAATCAGTCAGGGGTGAGTTCTCACCAAACAGCCAGGCGTCCAGGGTACGTGCGAGAGCGGCAGACAGGTAACCATGTTGTTATTACAGACAGCCAACGTTCCCCTCCGGTTGTCGTCACTGTTAACCTGCCGAGCATCCGTTACCGATGAGGTTAGACAGGTTTCACCTGCCGAACAGCGGGGCAAGTTCCAACTCGACTGGAGAAGGCAGTCATCCGCAAAAAACACCGTACCCTCTGGATATGTCGCACTATGCCAACAAGAACACACACTGCAGGCTTTGATAGTTTATACTCACTGAGGAGGTGATAAATTAACGAGTCTGTTACTTTCACAGGCAGAAACATACCCCAAGAAGAGTGAATAATAGTGGCGTGTCCAATAAAAGTACCAAAAAATATAAAACACAGTTAATATAAAATATGAACTCAAAGTGTTTTGGTGTCATCTAGCACTTTAATATGATATCCTGCGTTTCTCTTCCGTGTGGGTCACTTTTTCTTTTTTTTGTTAATCTTGTGCAAACACACAAGGATGTATACATGTGCGTTAGGAAAATATGTTACATTTACTCCAGGAAGTTAAGATATTGTGCAATGTGAGGCTGCAAATGCAAGGCTGAAAAATGAAGCAAATCTGGAAAGGCTAAAGATACTTCCTTAACTGTGAAGTTAACGTCTCCCTTCTCTACATCTCTACTTACCAATTTAAATTTCATTATGGTGTAAAATTATGCAACATTGAGTGACAGGACAACAGTCAGTCAAAGTCTACACGCCAGTTTTGGTGAATGAAATTCAAGCAGTTTAGTTTCTGTGCATCATTCTTTCACAAGTATCTGTGTGATGCTAATCGCTTTGCTAATCAAGCTAGCTACGCTCTCATCCAGATGTGATCACTTCGAGATCCCTGCAGTGGTCCTGCGTTCAATACAACCATGTTTTATGCGCAGTCTGTGGGATCAGTCATTGAATGATGTAAAGAGTAATTTATTTACAATAAAACTGATTTACATTATGGGAGATCTTTGATCAAGAGTCCAGAATGTTATAATTGGCCTGCAGTCACCCACATATCACTCGCAGGCCATGCTCTTCATGTTCTCAATTTTGCATTACAGCAAACATTGGAAAGGCTTTAAAAAGCTTTTTTTATTAATAAGCTCCATGTATTTATACACAGCATGCAAACATCTGATCTTGTTCAATTTTTTGCATGTTAGCAACAGGCCTATTAAAGCAGCAAGGCGCTTGCACTGCATGACTGATATGCATCCTTAATAGTTGCTTCTAATTCGTACGTCATCATAATAACGAACCTCATTTTTATGGGCGTCACACATTTTCTATTTTTCTACTTCCAAGAGTTACATAGTGGCTCTTTTAATGATCTTTCCTGCAAAAATAACAAACTACATTGAGGTGGATCCACACCTCACTTTATCCCCAGTTAGTTTATTGAGTCAGTAGACTTTCACTTACACACACAGGCACACACACACACACACAGAAACCAGTTACATGTGAATACAAAAGGCTGGTTTTCTTGTGCACATGCATACACACAAGCACATGCCACATGTCCCACTGAGTCACTGCTGAGTATAAATACACTAGGCTATGTAATTATGGTTCCACTTAAAGTCAGAAGGCTGTGGCTGTAGGGGGGTTTGTCTTCTCTCTGTGGTTCAGACCAGAGCTTCGGGTTCAATGCACCACCCGGAACCGCCCTGCTGGATCACCATGGGGAGGTCCGATTCATCACCAGGAGGGGGAGATGCGAGAGAAAGAAAAAGCCAGACGGGGATTTAAAATCTGCATCCATTTCAAAGCGGCAGCACTGAGGTGGGATTTCATATGGCACTTTTTACAATAACAGTTAGTTTTAGTGAGGCGGGAGGAGTGCCTAATTTGGAAACAAAAGGTTTCTGGCTGTCTCACACCCTCTCTTTCTCTCGGTCACCCTTTCATGAACCATGACGGCACTTACAAAAACAGGAGGTTAAGTGAGAAAAAAAGAGAGATGGCTGGCAAAAGAAAAATGAAAATAAAGGCATTGAGTTACAGTTTATCTGATGTGAGCCACACGTGAGGAGCTCGAACAAAAGCACATGGTCTACTGGTTAGCCGAAACATGCCCGAGCAGGCAGACATCACCTGCATATGGGCTTAATTTAAATCATAACAGCATACCTTTTTTTTATCTAACTTGTAACGATTTGAATGCTCAGTAAACAGCACTCGAGGTTTTTTCTTCCCCCCGTTTCTTTTAGATCTTAACCTGGGAGCGCAAAACTCCTGGAAATGTCAGGAAATCAAAGCCCGACATGCACCGTAGCTCTCAGAGGAGCGACGTCTCTGCCCCTCACTGCTCTCCGACAACAAACACATCTGTGGAAAGTGAAAACTGCCCGCTGGTGTAAGGGACAGATTAGTCTGGCGATATGTTTTAATCCCTCTCATAGTCGGATCATGACAGTGAGCCAACCGATTAACACACAGTGGCCTCCCTACCCTTTTTGTTTTCCCCACTGCAGCTTCCTCGCAAGGCAAAACAAAAGTCTGTCTCTTCTCTGCTGCATCTACAAAACAGAGCTGTGATGAGGAGAAAAAAGGCAAGAAAGAGCAGAGTGAAGCCATTCAGAGTGCTGACTGAGCGCTTGGTTGGCCTGTCGCTAACAAACCGCACTGCAGACACAACCGTAGGATGTCTTCTCTAAACACAGGCTGCAAGAAAAGGCACAAAAAGGGTCAGAAAAGGACAGACGGGGTTTGATGCTTACAATGACTGACACAACAAAGACAATACATAGATAAAGAACTTTAATATCATTATAATCTGACGTCTGGAAACCCTTGAGGAAAATCCCGTCGCCTCTGGTGAGACAAACTCCGGTGACACACTCAACATGTGCCAGGAAAGGCGATAAAGGAGTCCACATGAGTTATCTGTGTCATCACACTGGAAACTAAGGAATGATTCAGATTTTACCACAAATATATGCCCGATGCACCGCCACGGTTACCAAGCTCCGAGGGGGTCCCCCAAGATGAGTAACAAACAAATCAAAGCCACACTTTTTCCTTAAACAAAGCTGTTTGTCTTTTCCATTTTCCCACCAAGAATTGGGGACTTTTGTTTTTGCCTTTGTGCTTTAAGAAAACATTTAAAAGAGTGTTCACAAAGCGGCTGTGAAAAACTTTTCTGTGCCTCAGTATTTCTTAGGTTTAACTAAATATAATCTACAGTTATGAAACATGAGGCTATTTTAATAAAAGAATGAGTGAATAAAAGTTTTGTTAGAGCACATTTCACATGTAGCGGTTCAATAATTGGCTCTAGATGGCATCAGCATGGAGTCGATTTCTCCGTCTAGACAGACATTAAGCGTAATCTGCTGAAGTAGATTGTACAAAAGCAAGCGCTTGTGTGAAAAAAGGGGATGTAGCTGTTTTAAGATGGTTAATTTTAACTTTAATCTCCAGTAAATCCCCATGCCATGGAACCTATAGGCCTTTGTAACAGCATTCATGATGTAGTGAGCAGACAGCAGACACTAGAGGGCAGCTGCAACCCAGGGTCTAAAAGCAGATGGGTGGGGGGAAAAGCCCAGAGGGCACTGGGCCGCAGGGGATAGAGCAAAGGGTGATGAGCTACAAGTAAATGTAAAGTTTTACAACAATAGGTGGCATGAGTGTGTGCCCAGGGCGAGGAAGTGCAAGAAGCCGACCTATAAGCCGTTATCTGCGATTCGTGGTTGTAAATGAGTTACAAATGGATAAGCTCGGGGTGGGAGACTGTGGCTGGACATTAGGGAGGTCACACCTGTTGTGGTCTCTGTTGTGCGAAGCTCTGAGATGATAGCAGGTGCAGAGCGAGACGAAACGTGCAAGGGTCAGATATCTAATCAACACACAGCTGAGGTGGTACCGGGGTGGTCTAACCCTCCCTGACTGGCCAGAGGACTTTTACAACAACAACAACAACAACAATGCATGACTCAAATCTGCAAACCAGAAGAAGCGTCTTCTGTGTTAAACCCACTGCATTATGCATGCACTCCACATGACATCAGCCCAAGTGAGCTGGCTGAGAACTGAAATATCAACTCTTTAGTCACCTTTTCCCGCCCACTCACTCACACACACACTTAAGATATTATTAGCTCCATGAAGCTAATAATGTACAAGAAGTCTGTAATTACTGATATGAGTCAAGCTTTTAATCTGAACCGACATTACACTGCTTTAAAAACAGGCCACAAAAAGATTATTTCTATAATTAACCAGGTTAAGATTAATGTCTGTTTAGTCCCGAAAATAGTAAAAAAACATTGATGCCCAACAGCGTGAAATCTGAAGCTGTGGTGTATCATAACGGAAGTCTTACAAAACCTGCCAAACCAGTGAATCTTTGGCTTTCAGTGTTATAGCATGTCACTCTTTTACTGCAGTGTTAATCAACAATCATTCGGCTGGCTTAACACATCAGATAAGTTGATAGTAACAACACAATCTCAATTAGGGACCTAAATCACAGGTAATCATTTAGCACTGATAATAACTTCTTAAATCATTTAACTAGGTGGACTAGGACTCCAGCTTCCCAAATGTGACAATCTGCTCCTTTTCACAAGAATTGATTCATTAATTCAATTTATATGATTCATTCATATAACCCATTTTTTGGAAATTATAACACAAAAAATGTGCCTATTGTGCTACTTCTGCCACAAGGGAACGCTGGGATACATGAGTCAGCCCGCCGGCCTACAAAGCATCTACGTGGACAAAAATGCCCGATACAGAGCAGGAAGCAGAACACGAAAGGGTGGGGGCTTTGACAGATGTTGGAGAGCGAACACCGGGGTAAAGGGGGGGGAAACTTGGAGGGAATAAAGAATGAGGACAGAGAGTGATCTAAAGCAGAAGCAAGAGTCAGGAAGTTGAAGAGAGCAGATGGAGAGGAGACAGGAGAGGACGATTTAAACATCTGGGCTCAGACAGCGGCGGCGCAGGCGCGTATTTACGCAGAGACGCACTCTAAATACCTCCTCTATTGTTTCATTTAAATAACGCAGCACATAAACGACGACAGTCCAGACTGCACGGCTGGAGGCTAAACCACAAAAATGTCACTTCTTTGCTCAATCAAGCTAATTAAAGGCTAAGAAATGAATCCATTAACAGACAGTCTGCTGACAAATGATTAAACACACTAAGAGATGTGTAAGTGAGTGTTGAGAATAATCTATCCTATGGATTTTTGCCCTGTTTTCCAACTCGCGTTCCAAAAACGTGCACATCACCTCTTCTTTTAACAGAATTCTGGGATTGCTTGGGAAGAGAGGTGTACTCTTTAAAGCAAATAAATACTCAAGAGTTTGGGGACTCCTCTGGTATAGATTTTTTAAATAAGTCGTCAAATTCTGCTAATGAGTAACAGGTTTGGGTTGCAGGCAGGCAAACTGAGCACATGGACAATATCTTGGTATTGTCTTGAAAAGCATGCTGGCGGAATTGCAGCATGTATGTATCATTCAGCATTAATGCTGCCTTCACAGATGTGCAAGTAAGCCATGAAAACCCCTAAAAATAATCTCAGGCACACAGTAAGTGTCACTGTTTCTGAGTGTGTTTGAATTGCATCGCTTACGATAAAAGAACCAACTATTCATTGACATGGTTTTCAAAAATGCTCCTGGATCTATAAAATGATTTTCCTGTAAACAGCCTGAATATCAAAACCATCCACAGGCAGTTTACAAGATTCAGATTATCTGAATCTTTATTTAATCCCCATATATAGTTGTGTGAATGCCTCTTAAGTCTTCCACAGTGATGAACTTCTCCTCCAATTACATGTAACGTCCTCAGCTCCACTGGGATGATCTTCTTCATGTTGTTGGCCGGTGTTTTGTTTTAACATGACACAATCTTTGCAGGCTTTTGCTCTCCCTGTCTGAACTTTGTTGGACGGGCTTTCTGGAAGCAAATTCAAAAAGTTTCAACATCTGATAGTGTCGCATTTATACTTCTCAAATTTAATGGGTGGGTCTCTCGTGGCTATAAATTTTTCATAGCAAGGAGAGACCCGCAGGCCATATTGCATGGGATCAAACCTGGATGTATGAAGGAAAAGATGGTTTCTATTTGTGCATGTGATAAAGAGCGATGAAGCATACAGGCAAAACACACACACACACACACACACACTATGACATACACTAAGTGGAGAGACGGTGCTCCACTTTAACCTAATTAACGAGAAGTGGCTCCTCTAGTCGACTGCATGTTTTATGTTCAGGTCACTTCGATAATAAAACGGAACTAAAATGAAGAAGAAGCTTCGTCTCTTACTGGATATTTCATGCATGCATTAACAGTTTAACTTTTTGTGTCCGCTTATTTTTAGTGAAGGGTGAGAGGGAATGGCATGTTAAATAGATGATAATTACAGCTCAAAGTTGCCATGAATACTATCAAGTTGCCTATGTTTGACCTTAATAGTTACTATAGGTCTGAACTTTAAGACTCTCAGACTGTAAAACCACTTGGCTCATTTTAAAGAGCCAGGTGTGAATGCTAGATCCTTCCTCTCTTTTCAGACATGTCTGAAATCTGGAAGTCTGAAAACGTTCCACCTTTTGATGCATGAAAGATGTGTGACGGCCGAGCAGTCACCAAGAACGCTTAAATCAAAACACACTGGTTCCTGCTAAAGATCTGCTCTCTTTCCACGGTGTTTTTAGTCATGTCCCATCCCCTCACGCTTAGCCAAAGAACATGAAACAAAGAGGACCGAAACAACAGCCACATCCTGCTGCTTCTGAAAGCCACTATGAGGCGACGGCTGGGTTTTATCAGGTAAATTCCCAGCTGTACCGTATAACGAGTCTTCTGATACTGACGGGATCTATGACGACATCTGGCAGAGAGCTAACTTTGCTCCTTGCACTGTATTCCCCACCCCTCACCGCTCCACTGTACTGACCACAACCGCTGGGAGCAATCAGAGCGTCACGTCGGAGCTCCACTGCAGTAAGATGCCCTCCCTTGCTACCCCTCCCTTCTTTTTCCCCTTTTTCCCTTTTCTTCTCTTTCTTTCCTGGTTGTTTTCAGAAGCAGGCCTCAGCAACAGAAAACCACAGGGCTCCAGCAGGCCTTTTGACTCTCTCCACCCCCCTCGCCCGCGTTTGGAAGAAGCGCGGCCGTACTTTGAGCCCCCTCTTCTCGGTTGCTTCCCTCTTCAGACCCACATGTATATATTTAGCTCATCTCTGCTTCTGTATAATTAACAGATGAAAATTATAACTTTGGGACTCGGAGATGACGTTGCTGTTCTCCTTGGCTGAAGCTGAACTTAAGCTTCAGCCCTAGGGGGGACAAAAACCAGGCGGCGGTCCAACATGTGGGGCGTGGTGGAGGCGATGCTAAGCCAGGTTGGGAAACTGAGCGAGGCAGTTAAAAAAGAAAGAGAAAGACGACTGCAGAAAGGAGTCAGAGTGTTTATTAGAGCTAGCGAGATGGCCTGCTTGACTGCCTCCATCAGCCCTGGAGTTTCCATTTGTGGTCATCTGGTTCTTACATTCCTGCCATGCACCACCGCTCACACCACGCCGAGGAAGTCTCCATCACTAAGTTCACACAGGACTGTACAATCCAGCAATTCTCAAAGCTGAGTCTGGGGTGTAGAGTAGCCATTTAGGGAGCTCTCAGAGTAGTGAAGAATAGTTTAAGTTAATGAAAGCTTTTCTTATGTTTGGGTCTCACAGATGGAATCTGATCACCTGGGAATCTGTGGGTTACGTCTGGGTATTTGGGGATGTGAAAATAGTTTTAAAGACTGCTTTTGCAGATGCACGAGTACACTGATGCAGCTCTTAACCCAGCTGGACAAATTCCCACTGTCTAAAAGTTCAGTAAGATTTTCCAATATTTCACATAGACCATCTCAAATTAAGATCAGTGTTGTGATTCACATGACTCTCCACGGGCTCGCAAAGTCTCTCTTTAACAGTGTACGCATGATGCCACCGGGCAAAAGATAGCAACTGCACGTAATCAATTACTACAGTTTAAAGGAGTTTGGAGGCAGACACATCAATTCTTCCCTTTTTCAATCTAGTCAAATCTGAAGCACAGCCAAACGCATGTGATGCAGAGGTCAAGCGAAACTTGCTAGGCGTGATTTTTCTGGCAGTAACTTCAGCTTCTGTTCTCACTTTGAGATAAACCTGGCGATCCTCAGATTAAATCCAAAGGGGCTTTTGCAAACCATCTCTTCTCTTCAGCATTCCCCAGCAGAGCAGAGATGCTCTGCAGATACTGACTGGCATGTTTCGAATACAGGGCGATCGTCCCACGCTATCACTTCATCTGCTCCTTCCTGTTGACTGTGATGTAAAACCCTGTTTAGTCCTAATATTCGAGCAGATCCCAAAGGCACTGCCCTTTTGAGCGCGCCGAGCAACGATGAGATCCATATGCCAAGCTGATGATGCTATGTCTGCATCTTTAACCTCTGTCACTCTGTATTAGCAGCCTTTTAATGCAACCCAGAGACTGTTCACCCTGCAGAAATAAACTGTCCTTTTGTAGCCTCATGACTTCTATCACCTCAGAAAAGAAGGTCAAATTTGCCACCTGAAGGAAATTAGGCTCGCGCTTGTATTCTTATTTTGCTTAGCTAATGGGACGCCTGGAGAGGCCTCCAACTGTTAACACAGGAATCATACACTCGCATATGTTTTCACTCTGTTATTCGGATTAAAGACACGTTGCCATTGCTTATAGTGAAGAGGAAAGTTAACAGAAACACACTGGACTGTTAGTTTTCACTCTGTAAACTCAGGGCGGTGGGTGGGTGGGGGGGTTGGATATACAAGAACTGTACAAAAACAAACCCTTCATGGCAAAAACCTACATGTGAATACCCGCTGCTTTAAGGATGACATTCTGCTCACAGACGGCACATACAGACAGAATTGAAAGCAGCGGCGGCAGCAGAGTATCCTGAAAGGAGATGCCCAAAGAAGGAAGCAGAGAGGGGATCAAAGCAACGAGCGATTCACAAGGAAATGAAAAAACAAGAAAGCTTCAAATTCGGAAGAAGCCAGAGAAGAAGAAAAAAGTACTACTCTATTAATAAGAACTGTGACACACACAGTCACACACAGAGAGGGAAAAAGACCAACAAAGAGTAGAGAAGAGAAGGAAGCCGGAAGAGATACGAGTGAGAATAATGAAGCTCAATGTGTGCAGAGTTAGAGTTGAGTTTGAGTACATCTGAATTCATGCAAACCTTCAGCCAACAGAACACAACTGCTGTGTATTTGCCTGAGCAAGTAAGGCTTCACATCAGCCTAGAGACTGATCAGCGACCCCCTTTTAACCCCAGGTTGCTAGGGAAAAATGTCTATTTCCTGCTCAGCTGGTGAGTGGTTGTTGGCTGATGCTATGTGAAATAGGTCACAAAGAGATATACAGTCTGGAAAACCTCCTTGCCATTGCTTTGGTTGCAAAAAGACTGCCAAAGTTACCTGTCGTTTGCATGGAAAATGCCAATTTATCTGCAAACATTCTTTCACCAGTTGTTAATACAAATTTTTCCCTAGCGGCGGCAGTTATCAGGGAGTCGCAGAGGTGACCATATCCCAGCAAACTAAATGTTGTGCTCTACTCTTCTTATGCTCATGCTTTCTCAAAAATTTAGTCCATATCTGGTAATCATTTTTGATTTCACCTTTAGTTTGGCGCCTTTGATTTTAAGCTTTTAAGCTTTTGTGTCTCACATTCCTGAGCCACATTCCTTAGCTTGATTTCACTTTCAAATCAAATCCATATATCTGGATTAAATATGGGTTTCTTTGCTCTAAATTTAAAAGAAAGAAAAATAAGGGACCCAAATTTTTTAAGTTTGCAAACTCCATAGTGTAGTAGTTTACACTTCCACCAGACAAGGATACACAAACCCCTCAATGTTAAATTAGGACGGGCATCTGGGATAAAAACTTTCCCAAATCAAACAAGAAGGTAGAAACTGTAGTGACCTCCTTGTAAATAAGGGTCTGTAACAGCTGGTCACCCATCAGAATCAGCTGATTCTTTCTTTACAATACTTTTAGCATATCTAATGATATTTAAGAGAATATGAATATTTTGGGAGGTGTAGGTTGAAATTTGCTGCTTTTCGATTAGCCTTAGTTGTCCCAGCTTTCTTTGACAGATTGGCAGCCTGTCTAGGATGTACCCCACCTCTTACCTATAGCAGCTGGGATAGGCTCCAGGCTCCCCACAACCCAAAACCATCACCCTGAAGTGGATAAGTGGAAAAAAGGATGGATGGATGTCAAAATTTGAAGCTAAAACTTGGATATTTTTTTTTAGCAAGGATGTTTTTTTCTCTTCTGACTGTAGTTTCTTGTTAAGTGTTGAAACCCGAATACAAGCAGCATCAAGCTACTGATTTAAAGCTGCACAATAACAAAGTGAGACAACATCTCAGAGTAATGTTACACACAAAACCAGCAAACCAAATAAATCGTATGACTAGGATTATCCAATGAGAGAATCTAAGCGAATATGTAAACAGAGACGATGTTGTGCTCAACCACCAGGCATCAGGAAAACCACAGCGCTTTATCTTTTCCCAGCATCCTTAGCTCATTAGCCTCCTGATAATCTCTGTCCCATGATTTCACCAGACTGTCAAAACAGCCTTCCCATCTGAGACCGCTTACAAATAGCACGAAACACACCGTTGCTGTTGTTGTTGCGCGTGCATGCACACTGCAGCACTGCGGCCTGGGATGTTTGGGAAACAGAGATAGAGGTTAGTGAGTCAGCGCTCAACCTCCAATGAAAAAAAACAGCGATCTACCGTGTGTGTGACCTGCAATTCACAGTTCATCAACTCACAACTGCAGCTTTGATGGACGGTACCTGGCCGGCTGTCATTTACAGTATAAACAACAGAGCAGCATTTCTGAGAAGTTAAATACAGTGAGCAAACATCATCTCACTAATAAGCAAACACAACTCTTCTTCTTTTTCTTCTTTGGATGCTTTAACATTTCGCATCACACCGAAAAAGAAAGTTACGTTAGCGCTCTTCAGCCATCACGTGTAATTGGAGATTCATATCATGAAGACACACTGAAACAAAAATAAACACAATTTCTGATGTTTTCTAATCAGCCTGGTTGGTTGAAACTAAAAGGATTTTAATGGGCTCGTTATGCATCCACTTATGCAATCAGTGCAAATGGTGCATATTATATGATGAGAGGGAGAAGTTGGGTGGTTATATGGAAGTTATGGAGGAACAACCTCTTTTTCTTTCCTATTTCTTTACCTTTCAGTGCTTCCCCTCACATGACTCATCAGGATTCTCCCGATTTTGTTATCTTCCCTTTTTCTTTACCCTTCCTCCACCCTAGTCTCTCTCACATTCCAGTGCAATCCCCGCTGTTTGCAAAAAGAAAAAAAAAAAAAAAAGAAGTGCACAGCTGATGAGAGCAAGATGCATCGCTCCATATAGTGTTCTGCAAACACACACTCGCTCTTAAGACAGCTCTCTCTTTGCAAAAACAGAACATGTGCAAGAAAAGTAGAACTGTGCACAGTCGACACCGAGACGAAACAACATGCAGGATCAGATGATGTGAATGTAAATCAGTCACACAGGAGCCCTTGGTTAACCCTTGTGCCCCCCTGCTGCACACAGTGACAGGCGTTCCCGCCTGCCTCTTTAGCCTCTTTACTGGGGGCCAAGTGTGTGACGAGTGGGGCCCCTAACCTCTGAACCTTGACCCTGAGTCAAACCTCACCCTGAGCTGCTGCCTTCAGACTGATCCTGCAAGCAGATACAGACAGAGTCAAGTCTGCATTTCCAAACAAGACCTGGAGTGCTCTTCATTCTTCAATATGTCAACAATAAACCCCTCATGCAATGTAATGTGCTGTACAACAGCCTCATATTTTCCTTTGCAGAAACAACACTTCGAGACACACACCAACACAGCGTCTTTGTAGGCACAAATACAAAGAGGTACTGACGCATGCCAGACCATCGACAGGCTGAATCTAATTAGCTCTCATCTGTTTCTGAGAGAGAGGCTTTGTTTTACACCAAACCTCCCACCGCCTGCCAGTCAGACGCCACAGGAAAATCTCCCAGTTGAGGCACAACACAGGCCGAGCGTGCCCTGCAAGAGAAGGGCTAGGTAGGTATGAGATCCGTCACTTTTCACCCAGCAGAGCGTCTCACCAGTGTGTAAATAATTAGAAATTCTCTTAATTCTTTGGCCAGTTTCAGAGAACAGCAATGCCTCCCAGGAAGCACAAATATCAAGTTATTTGATTATGATGGTTTATATACAAACTTGAGTTCCACTTCCATTAAACTTAACCAAGTAGTTTTGGGCGTCTAAACCTACCCGCTGAGTGAAACTGAACATAAATAGCGAGTGAAAGCCCAATAACAAAGCACAAAACACAAACAGGAAGTGATCTGCAGACTTATGACTTGTGCTATCCTGTAGTTCTTTAAAAATGAACTCTTATCCCTCACTGTCCAGTGCTGCTGAGGCTCTGCAGCAAGAGATCTTGTGGATCTCTACAACTCCCATAGCACCGGGACAGAACAGCAGTATCTGCATCCTGGGATGAGAACATGTTGCACATGTGCACAGAGCATCATGCACACCCTATAAAAGTCCTCACCTTTCATCCACTGCATAATAAACAGATACAAATGTAAAATTTTTAAAAACAAAACTAAACCAATTACTGATGCTTAACCGTGGCAGAGAGAAATGCAGACTGGCTGACTACCTACAGGAAGATCAATAAGGAGCCATTAGTAGCAGAAACACGCCTGCTTTGCAGAGCTACAACAGCTGCTCCCCTTGTACCACAGCAAACAAGGTCAATGATGACTGATGTCCTTCGCCTACCTTTATACCGGCTGGCCCATGTTTGTACAACATCAAGGACTTCCTCATGCACACATGGGGGAGAAGGCCAAATTAAAACTCTCCCAGAGCTAGTTTTCAGACTGGCCTCAATGCCAAAAAGCATCTGTGCGTGTCTGTTGTGTGTACGTTTCATGCACCTGCGCACAGATTATGAGTTTTAGGTGTAACTCTGACCCTTTAAGTAGGATGTAAACAAGCAGGAGTGGCTAATTTTGCGAACACCTGTGTGCTTGACTGTGTCTGAGTGTCATTAACATGTGTCAACACACACACAGACTCACAGGGTTAATAACTGTGGACGTGAGGTGTGAGAGCAGCGGTGCAGCTGTTGTCTCTGGGTTAGAGGAATGCAGCAGGGGTGACGGCGGAGGGGAGGAGGTGTGAGGTACGAACTGACTGATGTAGGATGGTCCATTCAATTTAAGTGATTTTCTTTTTTTAATACAGCGCCAAATCTCAACAACACATCCTGCAATAACACAGAGAAAACACAAACTTTACTTTACAGTGTGCTCTGTGTAGCTTCGCCGATATTTTGGGTACTGCTTGATTCTGTTTGATTCTGTGGACAATCCTGTCCCATAATGCAATGCACAATACAAGCAAAGGAATTACTTTCGTGGCTGGAATAACAAAAACAAAAGGTGCACAACAATCGTGGAACAGCTTTAATGAGAGATTAATGCATTTTGGGGCTTTTTTTGTACAGTTTCCTGACTTGGCTTATCTTTTGACTCCACTGTTAACAATTGAATCGCTATATTAAACAATTTAATTGCAATATATGGTGTAATAAAGAAATATTCACAGCTTATACGTCGTATTAGCCTATGAGTTGTAGTATTAGTACATTGCAGCTGATCCTAAACATTTTTGTTTTACCATCCTCAAAATGAAACAATGTAACCAAATGACTAAAAGTACAAATATCGATACGATAATGTCATCCTATCACTTCCTCAGTACGAATACTTCGGATCCAAATGTGGATATTAAAACTTGAAGGTCCTGTTAGCAGATTCACCTACAGATGTGACTCTGCTTCATGGTGGCGGTGACACTTACCACCTGTTTGACGGTAAAGTGAACCAACGTTTACTTTAACAGTACAGAGCAGTGAATGAAAGCAAAACGTTTTTTGGAAAATGCATATTTTGTAAAATAAAAAAAGAAGTCCAAGAAAGCCTAACCGTTTTGAAAATCTGTAAAATAGTCAGGACTGCAGCATCTGCTCTGCGATGTGCCTACTACGTGGTGAGGCCATCTGCTAATGATCACTGAAATGCTTTCCTCTGCAGCCTCTTACAGATGCTTTCAGTTAAGGTTGCCTTGACCAGGAGCTGATCCTGGACCTGCAGACTGTTCTGTGGTCTGAGGTCTGCAGCCTCTCTGAGGTGGTTGTCCTGTGATCCACTGCCTCTGCCAGAAGAGGTTTTCTCTGAGGCAATGAGCAACTTCTGAGACTGGACCTCAGTGTGATAACTGTCTCCAGATCAGTAGAGAGAACTGAAGGATTTGCACATAATAACAGCTACAGGGTGATGCTGCGTTAGTCTGCAGTGTATCAGTGAACAAACACAGGCGTGCCGCAGGGACAAACGTGAGCTTTAACATCGACCAGCTCAAGGCAAGATTTTCATAAAAGTGCTCTCATGTTTCCCATCATCAACATATTCCAGCATCACGTGGCACAATGCAGCATTAGACATCAGGAGTGCCGCTCATCCTGCCCTCTTCCCCCTCCCTGCTCTCCGCTGCCGGTATCGATCTCACCCGCAAACGCTGCACTGCTACATTAGAGCAGAACTGCTAACAACATTAAACCAGTCCCACTGGACAACATCATAACTGCTCTCATCACACAGACACTTTCCACCCTTCCTCTTCTCTGTGCTCGAATGTTGGAGGAACACACAAAGCCTGATTCACTTTGCGCCTCATTTTGACAAATTAGACATTTTATTAGATTCTAGTGTCATCCTGCATCTCGTTAAGGAATAATGTTCAATTGTGTGCTTGCCAATACTCGGGCAAGAGAGGAGAACAATCCCGATCATTTCCATCTGTGCTGATGGATGTATGCGACTCATTTCCTGCACCATCGCATAAAAAAATAAATAAAAAAAACACTGCTAAAAAGAAGAGCAGGGTGTTGGCTGAAGCACAGGGTTTAGAACAGATCAGGGACTGAAATGAGATGAGCTGAACTCAGCACAGAAGCCTCTGCAACAAGAGACAGCTAAGGCAGTCTTTCTGAGGGATATCAAACCCTTTGAATTTTATGAGTTCCTGTTCATTTCAATTACAGTTTTATGTGGGAACACGCACGGCATCAAAGTGTTTCATGTTTTACTGTGATACTACATAACAGATAAAAGTGAATTCAGTGGGTCTGAAGGGGCTTTCGCAGCTCTGTTGCAGTGACATAAAACAGCAGAGGCTCAATCAATGTGCGACCACACAAGAGGAAGTGTTGCTCTTTGCTGGAGGTGATAAACTCTGCAAGAACAGAGAGGAGGGAAAAAATGTAGAGCCGAGCTATAAAAACAGACAAATTCCTAATTACAGCAAGACTGAGCGCGCCGCGGAGTGACTGCGGAGGTTGATTCCTTCAGAGCAATATTGCAACACACGGCAGAGATACTGGCAAAGGTAACCTCGTCACCCTGTCAAACACACACAAAGATGAATGAAATTTACCAAAGAACAAAAGCAAATATCTGCTATTTCAGGGAGATAAGGACCCTCAGAGGTTAAATCTGAGCAGACACACACAGCACCCGGCCAGTAAACCGAACGCAGCTGTGTAGATCAGGAATGCACAAGTTGTTTTTCTTATATTAATCTGTAGTCCGCATTGAGCCGGCTTTAAAAATGCATGCACACTTGGTGCCATGGGAGTTTGGTCTGGGATCACTGGGTTTAGGAAATAGTAAGACAGGTTTTTCGCTCCGAATTCATCCATAGAAATAAATAAATAATATTTAAAGACACTGTCATTTTTCAACATACAAGGTTAATGTCAGCTTTTCAACCCAAATAACATTTTTTTTCTAAACTAAACCAAGTAGTTTTTGGTGTCTGAACCTAACTGCTGAGTGGAAGTTAACATAAATAGCAACACAAAGTGCAAAACACAAACCAACCAAACAGAACATGAACTGCAGTCTTCTGACTTGTGCCACCTAATGTGGATCCTGTAGCTCTTTAAACGTGAACTCTTGTCTTTCAGTGTCCAGTACAGCTGAGGGGATCTGTACAACTCCAGCACCGGGGCAGAACAGCAGGGATGAGGTACTGCTGAGAGGGCTCGGAGCCTCGTGTACTTAGCAAGCTTAGAGAGTGACAGCGGAGGTTGATGATTTCAGAGCAATATTGCAACACACAGCAGAGATACTGGCAAACATAACCTCGTCACCCTGTCAAACACAAAGATGAATGCAATTTACCAAAGAACAGGAAATATCTGCTAGTCCTGCATTTTCACCGTGGAGCCATATCACACAAGATGATAAGGACCCTCAGAGGTTAAATCTGAGCAGACACACACATGCAAGCAGACCTCTCCTCTCACATCATGACTTCACTATGAGTGCTTCAATGCACAGCTCCAGAGCCACACCAACAGACATCCAGAGCATTGCTCAGGAGAAAAAAACAACAACTTACCATTGCATGTATATCTCTGCAGGCTTAAAACAGCTGCTGTAAGTGAGTGATGGTGGCCGCGGTATCTTGTGATGCTTATTGAGACCAAGTCACACCTTTCCATCTTCTCATTTACTGTTACACCACCACTTCGTGTGTCAGCAGTCATCTCCCACCACTTTACAGCTTATTTGTAACAGATTAAAAGCAGCAGACCACCAGTTTTGATTAAAGGTAGCATCCCCTGATGGAGCTAAATCAATTAAGACTCCCCATGCAGCCAAATCCGCGTGATTAATATGTTTGATTTATGAGGAGAAGCTCGATACTAGTGGAGGAGTGACGCACCATCCCCATTTGGGACGTCCCGTCTGGACTGACAGCTCCTCCGCGTCCCGATGCAGTCCAGACGCGGACAAAAGACTGAACCCACCCGGGCGTAAAATGGGACGTTCGCTTTCGTAAAGCGGCTGATTAAATTCATTTCTTTGCGCACCACTTGCGTCCACAGCAGCGACGCAAAAGCTGCAGAAAAACTCTGATCAAACACTTATTTCTGTACAGTATGACTGTGAGTGTGTGTGTACACAGTGGCTATGTAAACTACAGTTAATCCTCTTAGGAAATCACGCTCTCTGACCGGCCCGAGCGCGCACCGCTCCACAGCGCAATATGTCCAAGTATCAATACCTCTAACGACAAGTAAGGAGCAGGACCACACTGTCAGCTCGGCGTACTTACGTGGTTCTCAGAGTAGGGAGGTATTCCAACAAGGCAAAAAGCAACTCCATTCATTGGACAGCAGAAACTGTTTGGCTGCAACGAGGAGAGGCAGATTTGTTGCCGCACAGGCAGACGGGGAGCTCTGAGGGTAACAATGCTCCAAACACAAACTTATATATTCGACACTTTTCCAGCTTCCTTCCTCCTAGAAGGAAAAAAACAACTCCCAAGTCTTTTCCCGTTGTTTGGGGCAGTCCGGTGCGCTGCCCCTCCGCCTCCTCCTCCTTTTCTTCTCCTTCTTCTTCCGGCAGACCGCATCAGTTGTACATATCTAAGTCCCTGCGAACTCGCCCTGCCTGGAAACTGACTGTAGCGGCATCAAAATACAAAGAGGGGGTGCACAGGAAGCCAAGAGACTCCGCCTTCAAAGTAAAGCTGGAGAGAGGAATGTGTCCAAATTCCCAAATTCAAAGAAACAACTTCCAAAAGAAAAATATTTCTGGAAGCTGTAGATAAACATTAGTGCTGTAGTCATTTATCGTAAGATTTAACAGTCTATTTTTATTCGCTGGGGGGGGGGCAATTTTGGACTTGCCATCAATAGAAATGCTCTAAACGTGGATGAGTTTGAGAGAAGGTATCTAGTCGATTTAAAGCCGTTTTTAAGCTTTTATGGTTGCTATCTGCACCGGAAGTGAGCTGTTTTAGAGTACTAAACTTCACACGGAGAGAGTCAAATTAAATGAGGGTGCGTTGGATAAATCTGTGCGCTCCGCCCTGCAGACGCGAAGCATGCGGGCTCCCTCTGGCTGTGCGCTGAACGAGAGGAGGGCTCCAAGCCAAAAGCACACCCAACACAGCTCTGATCGGAGTACCTTAGAAACTGAATTCGAGTACTGTGAAAATGCAAAAGCAGCGCGTATAAAAGTCACTGTGTCACAATAATTATCGGTGAAATTAAAAGTGAAACCTGACAAACTAGATCTAACCAGTGTTGTATTCTTATATGCAACACTTTTATGCTCCATCATTTTGATGTGGTGCTATTTTAAAAAGTTTTATGTCCTACTAAATATTCAATTCACTGTATAAAGATGGACTTAAATTTAAACGCACTCCTATAATCTGGAAAGTGACTGTAAATGTATAGTTATTACACATTGCTTTATATTTTGCTTTCGAGGAGCCAGACCTTCTTGTAACTTTTACAGTGGCCTTGAACAACAGTTCTCCAGGCTTTCAAGTTTTCCTTTTGGCTTTCCAACTGCCATTTCAGTCACTTTCAGTCCACTCCTTGTAACTGAGGAATTTGTTGTTGTTTGTTAAACCACTTATCGCTGACCTATGAAGTATAAAAACAAAACATACAATATGAACGTCCTATTTCTTTGCTGAACCTATGAAATGTCAACAATAACACAGTCTGACACAGTCTGTCCCTTAAAATGTCTAAAACGTAAACTACAGTAGGCACTACAAGTATTTGTCTGACTCTACATTACGTCTTATTGATTAAATTGTACCAGGAGATGCCGGACTAGAGCAGCGCAGATACTGAAGGACCCGTCCCATCCTGGCAACAAACTGTTCCAACTTCTGCAATCTGGTAGAAGGTTCCGCATCTTCCGGGCAAGGACAGAGAGACTCAAGAGGAGCTTCTATCCCCAAGCCATCCGTGCCCTAAACACACACACCCGCCCTCTCACATCATCTATAATTGACTGAGTCAGGACTCTTCCAGACACTAAACCAAGGCACAATGTACATTTCAATTCCTTTAATTTTAAATATGTTTATATTGTCTATCCTGTAAAATAGTCAGATGTCTATTCATATCAATGTACAGAATTCACCTGCTTGCTGCTACTACTGCACATTCACCCAATGTATATACTACATTATATATATATATATATATATATATATATATATATATATATATATATATATATATATGATGTTCTTCCTCTACACCTCCCCCCAAATTTTTTTGCACATGTCGAGGAGCGTGTCAGGCTACATTTCACTGTGTGTTATACTTGTATAACTATGCATGTGACAAATAAAGAACCTTGAACCTACTGTGAATGTTGTCATAAGGGAACCAAATCACCTCTGTAACCCAAGGTGATGTGTTCAAACCCACAAAATACTCACTTTACTCAACAGAGCTCAATTAAACAGCACATATTCAGATTTAGATAAAGAAATGAGTGAGTCAGTTTCTGGCATTTTGCTTAAACAAATAGTTAGCTGCCTAATCATCATAGATCACACAGAAAAGCAACCTCCCAATGAGTATTTACTGTAAAATTAACCACAGGGTTGGGAAAACAATGCATTAGGTATAATTTCAGGAGTAGCAAGAATCTCGGGAATGTGGATATGACAGAAAAAAAGGCTAAAGAAAGCCTGAAAGGATAATTCATTGATAGCTGTTCTAATTCTTTTCCCACCCAGAGCAGTCTGTGTATTCTCGGAAAAGTGTTGAGATTTGTATTTTTGGATGCAGTTCATGTGAATCAATAGATGTAGTCAGAGGAAGTTTACTCATAAGTACAAAAGGAAGTGTAGTCTGCCGCCAGGAGGATACAGTGTAACTACATATGCTCCATGGCATCATATAAAGTGCAAATAAAAACTTCAGCACGAGCTATGGATAAAAAATAAATACAATTTTTTAAAAAGAAGATAAAATTGTTGAGATTGGGGTCTTTGGCTGCTGTGATGACTCAAAGCTAGGGGTGGGGGGGGGGGGGGGGGCGGACCCATGTGGCTGCTATTACTCTGAAGGGGTATGAGTATCAGGGAGCCACTTCAAAACCTCCTTGCCTGTGAGGAAACCAACTGGAATCATAGTGGGAAAAAGCCGCTTACGGGAGTCTTCCCACGCCAAGAGCCACAGCTGCCAATTCAGCTTTCATCTCTGCATGTCTGCTCAGTCTCCATTCATGGACTCCAACCTCTGCTTCAAGCCTGCCTGGAGACACACAATCCCTGCCAAAAGCTTACAGGGGACACTCTTCGAAAGCCAGAGCTATGACCTTCACTCATCCCTCATTTGACACAGACAATTACCATATGTGTCCTAAATCCACCCCCAGGTTACACATCTACAGCGGTCAGAGTAGTTTCAGTGAATATCAGATTGTCTGTAAATCCACCATGGTGGAGCAAGAGACTTAGCTGGAGTATCCCCGTCTTAAGGTGGGAGAGAAGGGCAGATGGTCTCCGAGAGTAAGAAGGGTAATGGTGCAGACGGTCTGGTTCACAAAGCTTGGTTTCTGGTGTGGGAAAAGGGGGGTTTCATGGAGTGTGAGGGATGTGCAGCTGGACACTTTATATCTTAACTCTGACCTGGGATCAGGATCTAACTCTGCAGCCTCTTTCTGCGGTCAGTATGTTTTTAATTCAAGCAATCGGAGGCATAAATCAGTCTTTGCCGTGACATTCTTCTGTGGGAAGAGCGATCCTATGTTGGAGACCCCTCCTGAGTTGGGGCTTGTCCACATCTTATCCCATATTGCATGCAGATCCACAGTCACGCAACACATTAATTTCCCTGTCAGGCAAGCAAAATGGGCTTTCTATTATTGATGGCTGCTGGTAGGCTGAGAGTAAAGAGGTGCAGCAAGGGAGGGAGGGGGAGAGAAAGATTTGTGTACTTGAGGGGCTGTGTGTTATATCTGAGCAGGTGGCTATAAAAGGTTGTTGTTGAAGGACAGGAAGGAGTAGTAAGTGCAGGCAGAAGAAAGCGTTTTTTTCTCCTGCACTTGACGGCTAACACATCCCTGAGTCGGGCTTACTCACTGACACACATCCTCAGGCGCTGGGTATGTCCCCCATGACTGACTGAGTAAGCCCCGATCTGTGACTGTGATGTGAGGCGACACCCCTCCCTCCCCAATCTCTTTCCCTCGAGGGTCAGCTGGGGATGAGCAGAGAGCATCCAGAGCCTCTCCTCAGCCGTTACATAATCGCGCACACAGCCCGACGCCTTGTGGGACCAACCCATAAACAACCATCATCCTATTTGCTCGCTCGACCGCTCCCCCACCCCTCGACTCCCGCCTCCCTCCGCTGGCCCGACGCTGCCTGGCTGAGGCTGTAAAGGCGGCAGGACGGATGGATGGAATGGTGGGTGGGCATTCCTCATACCATTCTAGGCCACCTCGCACAGCTTGTGCACTAGGATGCTACTATTCATTGTTATCACTCCATTTATTCCAAGCTAACCCCGCCCAGTCCTCACGCCCAAGGCTTCTATCTCCTAATTCTTTCATATCTCCTCTATTTCACTTCACTTCCCCTAAGTTACTGTGCCCAGCCTCTCAGTAAATGTCCGTAACGCCCTCTGCACACGCTTACTTCATGTCTGAGGAGTCTAGTTGCCAGAACTTCTCAACATCGTTCTCCTTAAGCTTCTACAGAGTCGCTCTATATCTGTCTCCTTGATACTGTTGCATTTAATGATGGTACTTGGAGGGTTTTCCTACTGCTAAGAGCCAAAAGGAAACATTGTGGAAATCCTGCCAAGGTACACTATCTCCCACTCGCTTTCAAATCTATTATAAAGAGTAACCATCTTTAAATCCTTGTTTCAAATGTAATAAAAGGCTGATTAACATGTTCTCGGTTTGATAGCGTGAAACATGACCTAAAAATTGACCTCCCATATGCTTGCGCTGTAGTAATTCTCTCAGCTGCTCATTGCTAAGCACATCTGAACATATGTGAGCGTGTGATTGCAACGTGGGTGTCAAAGATGAGAAAGAGACAGGTTGAAATATTTATGTATGTGTGAGTAAGATGTAGTTATGAAAGCAATTCTGCTGTATGTCTCACTCTGAGACATAAAAGCTCCCGTGGCACTCCTTTGAAGGGTGTTATGGGAAGTTTGAGAGGGAGAGCGATGACCCCATGGATTCCAACCAGAGCCATGACCCCCACCCCCCCGCCCCCACCCCCGCATGACAGAGGAGTCCTCTTTGTCTGGCCGGACAACTGGCACGAGAGGAGGAAACAGCTGACCAGGCAGCTTAAACGGACAGAGAGGGACTGTAACTGTACCGCATACCGCTACATAAATAAAAGTAGTTAAACACCGAGCCTGAATTGCAGCCTTTGCCGCAGCTTTTGTAATCGCTTGATGCTGTGCCAAGCGACTGAACCCCATTCAGAAGATGCTTTCTATTCACGCTACACTGATTTCTAAGAGCTTCATTTACAAAATGATGCAGACCTTTCATTTGTGCTTTTGGATTTTGTAGCCATTTTGCAGCAATTGGTTTCCATTTATTTCTGCATGCTTAAAGAGATTGACACGGATGAATGTGACGTCATTTGTAAGTGGTAACGGGGTTTACAGGAAGTGTTAGTAATGTTTTTATTAATATGGATAAGCATATATAGACTAAGATTGTGCAATGGTCATATTTCAGTTCCCAAAAGTTGCAAGCTATTCCCTTTTCTCTGCTCATTTCCTGTCATTCTGCACTGTGCTTGTCGAAAAATAATAAACAGCCGTTTTCCCAAATGAACTTCAACTCTGGGAGAAACATTGTTGCCCTTCCTCACATCAGAAGATAGTCTGCTTCACACTTGTTCTCACTATTAACCTGCTCAATTTGAATTCACTATTAGACGGACCAAGTAGGTAACATCACAGGTATTTTGGGAACTAGGTGCTAGGGATGGAGCGTAGTCACGACTGTTGAATTACCAGTTCGTTTGATGCCCCTCTGTCAGGTAATGCCCAGAAAGCTTTAGGTTTACACCAAGAGCAGAGGGAACAACAGCTTGGCACACTGAAAGCTCATTGTTTTGTTTTGTTTTTGGTAGCTATGGTCAGTAACGAACCTCCTTGATATTATAACATAGCATATACTCTTTTCCTTGTTTCTCTATTGACCTGTAGGCCTCCCTCACCCATCTCTACATTTCACTGTAATCCCCACTCGCTCTTGCAGCTGCCTCGCTCATTCCTCTATAAACAACTAAAGGCCTGTGGGCACCCAATCTGCAAAGGTAGAGACAGGTTAGGCTCAGAGCTTTTGTTGCTGGAGCAGACATTGAGCTGGGTGTAGGATGGAGAGAGTGACTCATTGCAGACACACACACACATGCAAGCCACACACTACTGCTAGCCTGGGGTTTACACTGGACATGCTGATACGCCATATCCTATAGTGCACGATCCAGTTTCCACTGCAAAAAGAACCCTTTGTATCAAAGATAGAGGTTTATGGGTTTTTATGCATATAAGCCTTTTGTAAAGAGAGTTTAAGTCCCATCTTCCTGTACAAGCTTATACATTATCTCATCTCCACTCATGAACTGCTGGGCCTCAACTTCTTGGAGTTTTCTTTTTGATACAGAAGCAGGCCTTAACATGGAGACAGCTGATAAGAACAGCCATGCGGGAGTGTTTGAGATAAAGGAACAAAGAGAAGGAAATGCCCAGAGTCTAACAAGAAGACTAATCGATGTTCAGGTGTTAGTGTCAGTACACATGAGTGGAGAATTAGCATCCTGAGATCGCCAGTGTGTCTCCCCATCAATTTATTCCTCAAAGTTCCAGACAAATACAAAAAACAACAAGGGCTGAAATAGCTTCCAGGGGTTTCCACTATTTCTATAAATGGCCACTGTTACTATAAATGCTTGGCACACATTCTTCAAAAGGACAACCTCTTCTTTTCCCTTAAATCTCTTCTGAGAGACAGAGAAATAAAATAAACAGACACTCATGGTTCCAGTAGCAGAGCACGGAGTTTCCTTCCTGCTGGCTGAACGTGTCTGCTGCCTCTTTACCTTTCACAGATCTTTTTCCTCTCTCTCATATCACTTCCTGTGGCATGAGGGAAAACAATGGCAATGAGCTCGGACGATGAGATATGTTTTCCAGTCACATTCGGGAATCAGTGAGTGCAATATCATTCAACATGTTTGCATCAGATTTCTCTGCTGGTTACCGATGAATCAGTAGGATCCAGAAATAACTCGTATATTAATAGAATGACATAAGCTCCAGATCCAGAGGCAAATGTTTGTTCCTTATTTTCATACCTTTAAAAAAAGTCCTGTAACTTAACGTCACATGGTCACATCCTTAGACTTTAGTATTTTGGGCATCTTAGGACGACTATTTCCTTCTCCTAAAACATTTAGGGGATTAAAGTGTGTTTTGTCTTTGGATCTGAGTCTTTGAAGTTAATCCTCTGCCTTCACAGAAGCACTTATTACAAAAAGATGGAGCAAGTTTTACCATAAATAACTCAGTTCAGAATAATCAAGCACCCCCAAGGTCTTCATAACTTATAATCTACAACATAAACATCATCAGACTTTCTGAAGCAGCAAGAAAAATCGTCTCAAGGACCTTACGGCCATGACAGATCTGCTTTGTGGTGCACATAAAGCCACACCTCTTGCAGTATATACAGTAAACTGAATAATCCCGTACGCTTGAAGGGATCATACCCTAATCCCAGCATTTCTCTGGCCTTAAAACTCAGAGATAAGTTTGTCTAGACATGGCCTTAAAGGAGGGTGTTCTCATTTCGGAGGAGACGTGAGACCGCACAAGAGAAACGTTTTGACAGATTTCTAACCTTCAGAGAGGTCACCACTTTTTTAATATAAACATCTATAAGTGCTTAAAACAGTTGGATCACATGTGTTAAATGCTTTTGTCACGTTTCTGAACTAAAGTCATAGACTGAGATAAAAGGAGTGGATTTGCTCACTTGTAAAATCTTTGAATTCAAAAGGAAAGTCAGCGCTGTTTTCCAAAACACAGATCACTAATAAAGATGTTGATCTACAAGTATTAACCATAAATCTGAGAATGAGGGCAGTGCTTTTTATAACAAACTGAGATGTGACGCTTTTTTCCTGCAGTGTTTAATGGCCAAGACAGAGAGGATTATATACTTTGCTCGTGGAATTAATGTAAATGTGCACCATCATCATTGTTAATAACAAAATAAGCAAACATCGTCTTATTCTAGGTTGGATTCTGTAAAAGGATAACCATCTGTTCCTTTGCTGCTCACCACAGAGATTTCCCTAAATAGATAATCCTCGCTCCCAACCCTGAAAGATAGAAACTGAGCCACAGTGGCATCTGGATGCCACAAGGGGGCTCCATACCTACAAGAGATGGTGAGATACAGTATGAGGGTGGAGAATAAAAACAAAATTAGGTCCTTGCATGTATCTCAGATGAGCTTTTCATTTTATTCCCATCTACGGGGTTTCATGTGATTTAAAGTGATGACAAGGATTTTAATGAGCCCTAAAAATGGAAAGAAATATGTGGCCATGTGAGAAACGGGGAAGGGAACAGTTTATTCTGGACATGAGAGCCACAAAATCTGAGTCTGAACTCATGATGTGATAGAGTCGGGTCATTGCGGTGAATGAAGGAAAAGTTGGACAGTACAAAGGAGAATAGGCCAAGAGGTCAGCGGGTCATGAAGCTCAGGTCATTACTGATATGCTGCCGTGGCGCCCAGTAACTTTAGAGCATCCATTTAGCTTGTTAGATGATCAAAGTAATGAAACAGCAGCTGTTCATTACAGACTGACATACTCGTGCAGCACCTCAACCACTGAAGTCAGCTGCTCTGAGACTCAAGGATGACAGAGCAGGAGTGGGAATAGATAGGGAGTCGAAAACATGTCAAACTG
The DNA here is from genome assembly GCF_057381845.1 of Rhamphochromis longiceps. Classification (NCBI taxonomy): domain Eukaryota; kingdom Metazoa; phylum Chordata; class Actinopteri; order Cichliformes; family Cichlidae; genus Rhamphochromis; species Rhamphochromis longiceps. The sequence goes on along the minus strand of NC_140560.1, from coordinate 31,534,609 downwards.
ATAACTGAGCACGCCAAACAGGCCCATTAGGTTAAATTGGACTCAAATGGCTTCCTAATTGGACGGTCTCCCAATGCAACCGATAAACCTCATTCCTCTGTTTTGGCTGGTTTATCCCTGCTCAGCTGCTCTCGTCCCGTGTCATCATCCTGCCGTTCCCTGGCTGGACTGATGCAAAGTGCTGCTGACAGGAAGGGCTTTAGCCACACTGGCTAACCTTTGACCCCTGCGGGAGAACGCCCCCCCCCCCTCCGCTTCTGCCATCTGCATTCATTGCTTGCCACTTAAGTGCATTGAGGTTGAGGTCCTAAGCTGAGCGGGAGATGTTTACTTGCTGGAGATGGGTGTCCTACTTTCTTTCACGGGACAATCTGTGCATTGTTTGCCTGCTGGCCTCGAACAGTTGGTTATCTCCAGCCTTAAAAATTCAACTGAATTAAGAACATGAGCCCTGTGCTAAGATACTCCACATGCACAAACAGCTCTTTATACCTGACATGAACATGATATTTACAATATGTTTAAATGCATTTCTGCATTTTAAATGTCTTAAAAATGAGTTGAAAGGATTTCTGTGGAAAAATAGAGCCTAGAGAATAGATACAGATCTAAAATTTTCTCTTTGAAAAATCAACGAGCCGCTTCTTCTAGACTCCCTCAGAACAAGTTAATTTCTTTTGTATATTTAATCAAATTGTGCGAAATGTTACCTTCATGTTATGATAAAATTACTGAGCTACATCTCTCAGTATAGACACAGAGGTGGGTCAAAAGCTCACACTTCTTCCAAGATGTTGGATGCCTAAAGGAAAAAGGCTAACAGTATGCTATTATGCACACATTTCATCATATTCAGGCTCAAAGGAAAGTTATAGAAAAAATCATGCTGGAAAAAAATCCAAATTTAAGCTTCGGATGGTGACGCTTAATGTTGATTTAAAATGGGTTTGATGGCCGGCTTCTGTACATAAAAATTTACAAGAGATTGAAAATGCTGGAAATGATAAAACACCTTCTGTTTGTCTCTTCTGACTTCAGTCTATAGAGCTTCTTTTACTATGACAGCAATGTTTTTCATAGCTTTGATAAATATACTACAGCCACCCACCCATCAATTGATTTTCTTAATCACTTATCCAATTCAGGGTCATGGGTAGGTGGGGGGTGGATCCTAATCCAGCTGGCTGCCAGTCTTTTGCAGAGCTAACAATGAGAGCAGACCATTGTGCTGCTCCACATATAACTAATGAAGCTGACTACAGGTTCTGAGAGGTTCTAGTTTAATTTTTTCCTTTTATAGATTTGGTTGATTTTACATGAAATGGAAGCCTGCATGAAAAGTATTACACTGATAAGCATGTAGTAGTACTAGAGCCTACTTGCTGCTGCAGAGACTGTGCATAATATGGTGACAGCCATTTGTACCATAAATGTCTGCAAGGAACTATGTACCTCTGTGAACTCTGCTTTCCTACAGCAGTGTGGATATATGTCATTGTAACTCCCCTCCACTCAGTGTTACAGAACTCATACTGAGACCAGAGAAGCTCTAAACATGGGTAAAAATATCAATATAAACACTGAATGACTGTATGAATGAATAGCATTAATTATCTTAGCAGAATGCAAAAACGCTGCTGACAAATTCTGGGTCTTTCACACTACTTCAACACACAGAAAACATAACCAGCTATAACAAGCATCCATAAGAGGATCTGCCGCCAGACAGAGGTCCCGACTCCTTGCTCTGATAGGTCAGGGTAGGTCAGAGCTGTTTTTGTGGCCGTGGTTTTAATATCACGTCTGGTGACTGTTCGATTTCAGCTTGGATGCAAGCGCACATTCAAAGTTTATCTTTAACAGTCTCTCACTGTTTGCTGCCCCGCGGTGAGAAATTCTTCAGAGTGCAAAGACTGAAGGGCTGTAGACAGGAGGCCTCGGGGTGCCATGGGTGGGACATCAGATTAGACCACCTGTTCTACCATGAAGCACACACACACACACACACACTCCTTCTTTTTCTTTATCCATTCCTCTCACACATTTGTCTTTTACATTCTCTCTCACTATCTCATTTGTAACCTAATAAGACCCTTTCTTCACTAACACGCACACACACAGGCACACACACTTTCACTCTCATAAAATATCTCCCTCCGTGGCTGCTTTGCCCTGAGCTAATTCTGACTGCATTCCATTTCAGTCACATCTATGGGAAACAGACAAAGCAATTTGCCAGATAACTCTGGCTGACAGCCACAGGAACTTACACACACACACACACACATAGATATATATATGCACACATATACACACTAAAGTTACACGTCGCCCAGCCTCCTTTACTGAGCCTCCAGGGAGCTGTACTCAGACAGCAGCACAAACACAACAGCGTCACCCCTGTCCACATGAATGTGCCTCATCCAGTTGTATCAGGGATTCCCTCTGATGTAGTGACACACTTTTAAATGTATCTATCATGCTCTGCCTTATTTTCTGTCATACACAAACAGCTGCAGTTGTGGTTGCTCATATTAAGTTTCACATAATAAGTTCAACATATGTGCAAGTAGTGCCGGTGAGCCAAAAGTATAATTTTTTTTTTTTTTGGGGGGGTTTCATCTCTTGGATTTGAATGATAATAAAAAGATAGTGGGTATCCTTAATATAGCCCTGTCAGGCACACGACTAAGACCGCCTGCTGCACCAAGAGTTAGTTTGCAAGATGCAGACAATCAGAAGAGAGTTGGCGTAAAAGGAGACGAGCTGAAACAACTTGTTTTAGAGTGGAAGAAGTGTGGGGGAGTGCACCAAGGCCTAATATAAAATAAATAAGGTTTACTTTAAACTGTGAATCCTGCAAATTTACTCCAGTGGAGTCCAAGGATGTTACAGTAGAAAGAGTGATGTGGTTCTGCGTGATGGATGCGGTCATGCAACTCCATCTCCGGCCTTCGAGTTCGCACGCCAGCAGTCACCACAAGCCCTGCCCATGTCTCCCTTAATGACTATTGATCACAAAGCACTAATGACCCACGCTGATTTGCAGTTAGTCTAATAGTTTAATCATCCTCATGGAAGGAGGCGCTCTGAACTAAGAACATTTATAAGCCTATAAAACCAGAGAGTGCAGTGAGGATGAGGATCGTGGCAACACTCGGACACAGAAGAATGCATCGCAGACGGACTCTGAGAGTAAGAGGTGTCCCGCTGCTGCCCTGGATTCTCTCTCACAGGCGCTTTATCTCACAAGCCTTTTTCCTGTCCCTCACTGAGCCTCTGCCCTCCTTATCACTGCGAATGTACATGCGTGTCCTTCAATAGACAGCTACAAACAGAAAGAAGGACAAAAGCGTGTGACGATGCCGTGTAAACTTTGCAAGCCTTTCGATGACTGCAGTAAAGCCCGCATGCCTCTTTTGCATCCACACGGTGATATTAGTGCATGCTGAGGCTTCCAACTCTCACTGTATCTCTAAACGTTTCTCAGACTTAGACTGTGTACCAAGAACCATCTCGCGGCTGCTTTACTGTAAACACACCCAGGAAACAAAAAACAACAGATAATGCTTCACAGTCATGTGAACAGGAAAGTGCTACTGTATAATCATACATTACATCACAATATAGTCCATCTATTAAAATGACACTGACCCAGCTTTAGCACTGCACCAAGGCCACGCCGTGTCAGCATTTCACAGCACTGCGGAGTCTTATAAATAGTTTTTGTTTCCTGTGATCTATACTGCACAGTAAGTGACACCATTCTCTTTTTTTGTCATTGTTGTTGCAAAGGTGAACTGATACTTTTCATGAGAATGTGTGTGTAAGACTTGGTTAATAAGTCATACGTGACATTTTTAGGTCCTCCAAACACATCGTGAGCTCTCTGTTACTACCTGAAGTTTGCTGCTTGGGTTGCTAGCTTATACCCCTGCCTCTAAGTATATCTCCACCCACAATAACAAAGACACTCTGACTGTCTGGCTAGCAGCAGTCATGACATCATCCCTGCTGTACCAAGGGGGCTAACATCACCCCAACCTGAGCAGGCAGACACATACAGGACAGGCACGCCCCCACCCATGGACAGCATGAATAATTAACCCCGAGGCAAGGGCTGGGCTTTGGGTGTGTCACCTATTTACTCCGTAATCCCTCCTCTTCTTCATCGCAAACCTGATGCTCACACCAGATCCCCTCTCAGGAGCATAGAGGACGCAAAGCAACAGAGTGAGACAGGGGGAGGGTGGACACGGGGGATGAGGTAATCAATGAGCAGGAGACACATTTGAGGGCAATGGAGGGGAGATGCGAGAGGGAGGGAGACTTGATTGGTGTTGCTTCTTGTCTCTGCTCCTCTAAACCATCCATCATTTTGCTAAACTACCAGCAGCTGCTCGCCTCCACCGTGGAGACAACACCAAAAGACAGCTGCAGCAATCAGCCTGCAAACAGAGCTCTGAGAAACAGGTCATAAAATACACCAAAGCAGTCACAAACACTGTCTGTTTAGGGCGCAAGAGAGGGACATTCGACATGCATCAAGTTACAGCGCTGAGTAAACATGTGGCGCAGGCGATGAGACCTATTGCAAAGGCTGTGACATGAGTACACAATATTTCGGCTTGCCTCGGTCTCTATCAGTAACGCTCTGGATGTGAACACTGTTGCACGACATCCCATCCCCTTACTCCTTCCTGTCTGACTCTAGGTGAAGGTGCCACTCGCTTCACGACATGTTATCCTGTAAAAATCAGCCACACCCCTGTTTTCATTCTGTTCTGTTGCTCATCTCCAAAGTGTTCACCTAAGATATGAGCCGGTGATGTTTTGAACTGTGTCATCTCTCCAGAGGCCTGCCACTTGCCGGTGGCGACACCTTTGCCGGCCCGGCCTCTCCCCCCCCTCCCCACCCACTCAGAGTGAAAACCAGCTCGCCGGGGGTGAATCAGAAAACACACACCGTGGGTTCGGCAGCATGCTGTGCAGTTGGTTTTTGCCTCGAGGGAATGAAAACAGTTGTGATGCATGTTATGAATAAACCAGGAGCCGCTGCTGCGTCTGCGCTGCGTGCTTTGTGTCAGAGAGGTGTGGATATGTGGAGCACATTAAAGGTGGTGTTCCCCTTCACTTCCCCTTCACTTCCTCCCCTCCTCCTCATCTCCATCCTCACCTGGTCCATGATTTCAACGAGTCTCCTCCCTCCTCCTCTTCCCAGTCATGGCACAAGATCACCGGCTGCCTGTCTTCTCTCTTTTCTTTTCCTGGTTTAGTATTCCCAGCAGAAATGCAGTCCTGCTCTCGTCACACAGGCGAGGCAGCCTGGCAGCCGAGCGCTGCTGCTGCTGCTTCGCCTCTCCACACAGGCATAACTCTGTCTCTGAGTGTGACAGCCTGAAACATCCAGCTAGACACTCATCTTTTGTCCTTGTCTCTGTTTCCTCTTCTTCCCCTGCCGCTCTGGGTGACAGCTAGAGGGGAAACAGTGTGCACGTCCAATTCTCGCCTCTCTGCTTGATGGCCACACAGAAGGAAGAGACTCCCGCTCTCCGCTTTCGTTCTCTTTCACTCGTTCCCTGTGTACGCTGGCCTCGCCTCCTTTCCCTCCCTCTCCCTGTCTCCACTTCCCTCCTCTCCTTCCATCTCCCCTCCCCCTCCTGCTGCAGCTGAAGAGAACCAGAACAGCAAATGAGCGAGAAGAAGCAGCCGATAGAGGAAGGCGGAAGGCTTGAGATTGGCTGCCGGGAGCTCATGTGACTCCTAGCAGAGGACCCTCTACCAGCTGTCCAGCTCATGCTTCCCTGCAAACCTCTGTTGCCATTGACAACAGCTGCCCGTGCAGCTCACCAACCACAGAACCCCTTCACGTAAAACCATTGGCTGGCAGGATTTATGGCCCCCGCCTCCTATTGTGAGGGGAGCATGTTGGGACGTGTAGTCCAATCTGTTGTCAGGATCTGTTGGGCGTTTAAGAGCAGATATCCCCGTGCCCCCAGGGAGAAAATAGTTCACCCGCAATGCATCAGTGTTCCAAATGAAATGAAAAGAAAACGAGGAGTTTGTGGTGAGATGTTTGTATTATTAACACTAAAAACTTTGGCAAAAAATGACTAAAAACCACACACGAGAGGAGAAAAGACCTCGAGAGCCGGGCATTCTTGGTCAGCCAGGAAAAAGACATCCTCTGCCATTTCCCTCACTGCCGCCACAGAGGGAAACTCCCACCCCACAACAACAGGAACTCTAACACTGAAGGCCACGGCTATAAGCACAGAGGCACTCCATTTCCCTTCCCTCATTCTCTTTTCTTTCATTGCCTGTTTTTTTCTTTATTTGCTCTGCCTCTATCCTCTCCACCTCCCTCCATCTTCACCTATTGTATTATTATCACTACACTCTCTATCCTCTCAATCCCAAACTCCGGCTCACTGGCAAAAAGTTGCCGGAGGTTAAAGGTGCCACAGATACGAGATGTTATTACAATCTAGTCACGCGGGTTCTGATATTTGAACTTTGAACACATACATATACATTAGATTCATCATATCACAACATCTATTATCATCACCATCTAAAATCAGGAGACGCCTTCATGAATGGAAATATAGAGATTTTTGAAAAAGATGTAAACTTATTATCCTTTATTTAAGCAGGCAGTAGTTTATGCATTACGCTGTCGATGTGCATGTGTTCCTCCTGGCTTTCCATAACTGTGCAGGATTAATTTAAAAGGAAACTTCACATCGGGAAAGTCTTTCCTTATATTATTTGTTATTCCCACTCCACTCTCCACTTCCAGGGGTTATTATGGAACGACTTGATGTGTTTTATGATTGTGTTGTGTTCAGTTTGCTCCCAGTTCTCTTCTAGTGAGTGATTACTTAGTTTATTTCCCAGAAAGGCTCCTTATGTTCATTTTTTTAAGCTCCAGAGTTGACAAATGGAGAACAAGGTGAAAAAAAGCATCAAAGAAATTTTCTGACAGTAAGAAGTCTAAAACGAACCACTTAAAACACACCACGTTATTTGTCTTTAAATCCTAAAAACATTTAGGTTTTAAATCGATGACATTTCAGCCATCAAAGTCTGCACCGGAAGCATCTGGACATGATGTAATGTTGTGCACATTCTTCCAGCTATCCAGAGAATTAAGCAAAAATATAAAAGACAACGAAATATCCCCGGGAATGCCAGGAATGCTGTCAGCAGCTGTAGCAGTGATACGGTACTATTTAGATTGTTTTTTTCTCCTTTTAAAATAATTATAAGCACATATAAATGTCCTGTGTTACTGCATTAGACCAAAACTATGGCTCCGGGGGAAAGTCAAGGTCTCTGCAGCTGAAAAACAAAAGAGCACCTGTTTCTGGCCTGTCGAGCTTCAGGGGACACAAAACATAGCTGTGACACAATCTGATATGAGGCGAACAGGAGTGTGATTGAAATCTTTCCTTTAGTCCAGCTTCAATGCTTCATTCTCTTTCTAACCCAGATGAAGACTAACAAGTGTAGTGTCAGCTTGCTGCAGTGTCATTTGATCTGGCCGTGCCAAAGATGCTGTTTGAAGTAAAATGACTGCACATGTGTGTGTGTGCTCTCTGATAAAACAGTGGGTGTATTGTAATGGTGAGAGCGGTAGCTTATACTATCAGCAGAGGAATTCTGATCATTCCCCAGAGGGGCTCTATCTGCCTATGTGGGAGAAACTTTAGCTAAGTGCTTTGAGGAGGTGGGAAGGAATGAATTAATGAGTAGTTTAACATTTAGAGCAAAAATTTCTGGCACAACTTCACCTACTTCCAAGGTGCATGGAGAGGATGAAACAATTCACAATGCAGGAACTCCAGCAACACCTAAGGGAAGAGGAACAACTTTATTGACTGACCAACGCTTTCATCAGGGTCGACTCTGATGCATCCCAGTTTAACATTTAGGAAATAGATTTATATAGTTTCAGAAAGGATATGATTGAAATTGCTACAGTTTATGTTTACACTGCATGGCTACTGATATTTAGCTTATCTTAGCATAAAAGTGAGAACAAAGCAGGAAAAAAAGCTAAACTAAATCTACATACCAGCAACTCTACAGCTCGCAAATTAACATATTATGTTATATTTGTGTAATTCATACAGGTTAAACGTTTTGAGTAAGGGGTGAACCAGGTTAGCCATGTTACCATGTTTTTACACTTTGTGCTAATCTAGCTTAACTAGCTTAAGTTCATATAACTTAAAGGAGACATTACGTGTTTTCAGGATTCATTAAAAATAATTGTTAGGGTAAGACATCCACTGTTATGCAGAAGCTGACCTGTGACCGTGCAGAGAGATGCAAATGTTCAAGAGTCCTCATTGAGAAATAAGACAGAGGAGCCTTCATCTGTTGATAAAATAGAAAATTATGAATAAATCCTGTTTTGTGTAACAGTACACTTTGGTTTGAGTAGCGACTAAAATATGCCTTTAGCTGGAATTCAAGCATTTTTGTGATCAACTTGAAAAACTTCACGTGAGTATTTTCTTTATCCACCCACCTCCTGTAACCTGTTGTTCCATATATGCATCTGGATTGTTCTGATCTATTTACAGATAAGCTGCTCTCAGGTCAGGCCCCACAGCCTGCTATAGGTCAACAGCACCATCTGCAGGAGAGCATCTGGCACAAAAATCCACAACAGCTACAGAGCGTGGGGCGGGTTTGGCAGGAAATGTGGTGCATGGAATATGGTACTGTTAGTCATCCTTCAGGTCATACCCATTCTTTTTAGAGAAGAATGAATATTTTTCCAACATGCTCAAGGGTTAAAAATATATATCCTGCTCAAATGTTTTCTCAGTAGCTGAAATGTGGATGTGATGTGCAGAGTTTACAGCATGACATTACTTCACAGAACACTCGAGTGGAATTTTTGTGTGTGCAATATGCCTTTTATTTAGAGAAATAAACATACCAGACTAAAAAAATTACAAAATTGTGAAGTATATTGCCTAAGAAATTTCATAATAAAAGCATAATTAGGTCTATTTTATTTTTTTTGTAATTTTGCCCTTGGATACCTCCCACGGTGGATTTTAAATCTATCAACATGTACTTGAAGAGCAGACTTTCAGGTTTAATTCAATGAGTTTGATAGAAGTTTTGTATTAATTAAAAATTATAGAGAGTTTTGTACATAGTCCCCCATTTTCAGAGGGATGAAATATGTTCTCTCTATATTCAGTCGTGTCTCGAGTGACCAAAAAGCGTACAATGCTATGGTCATGAGCCACACTCTGCTCTTCAATCTGCTTGGATCAAGGAATTCTTTTTCAGAACTCTGTGGGCTCATTTAGAGGTTTTCTGCTAAAGTTTAACCTGACCCTATTGTTCTGGACTTTAACCAGTGGTTTAGAACATGTTTTAAAGCCTCTGCCTTTACATTCGACTCTTGTTTGAAGACCTTTTTAATATTGAATTGCGGAGGACAACAGTTCTTCTTATTCCCCCCCCCAGGATTATTCTTTCCTGTAATTTCCAGCTGTGGTTACATCAATATGGCAACACAATCCACTTTTAGTGGTCTGGTGCAACCTCAGCCCTGCTTTTGCTTATTAACCACTCAAGCAATATAAATTTCAATAAAAGTATCTGCGGACAACAACAAATAGTGATTTGGTCTGTCACTCCAAGAGCAAATGTATTAAACTTAATACACCTAAGAATAAGCAGGAAAGCCTCCATCTATTTGAGAAGCTCGAACCATGAAATGCTTGTCATCTTCTTGAAAACTGACCGTGACAGTTGATAATGCCCAAAAAGGATGAATTCAACTTTGCTTTCCAAAAAGCGAAAGAGAAGGCAGCTGGGTTTACTGGAATCATCTTTATTTGACATTTCACGATTATCAGAAAATTGTGTGTGCGCATCAGTGAACATTATTTAAAAATAACAGATAATATGAAACTCAGATATACACAAACAACACCTCTTTGTGGATGTCATCTGTGGCCAAAAAAAATAAGGACAAAAACAGAAAAAGAGCAATGTAGTTGCAAAGCTTCAGAACATTAAAGCAACTGATATAGTGCAACAAATACCTTTCCATTCCTCTTAATTTAGTGGACAATGATGATTACAGTGAGAAGGAAAGTATAGTGACTGAGGCTCTCCAACTGATTGCTGAAACACAAACCTGTGCAAAAAGAGCTGATAAAACATCTGGATAATACTGTCAAACTGAACACTTCAAATCAAATCCATCCTTAAAAAATAAATAAATAAATAATCGCACATCGTAAAAAAAAAAAGAAAAAAAAAAGGCAAATTCTACACCTTTATGAATGCCATCCTGGATCCTTATGTGCAGGTAACATCGCTACTCCTCTAAACAGTAATACTGACACAGAAGTACCACAGAAAATGATGATGAGGGTTATAATTTCTGTTTGGGCATCCTGGTCAGATCTGACTGTTCCAAAGAAGGAAGGAGGGGAATGATTGCAGAGTGCAAAACAGTTTGGCTTCCACTTCTTCTCCATTTGTTTTTCCTCTCTTGCCTGGATCGCTCCTCTCATCCCCACATGAAAGCTCCAAAGGGAACCATCATGGCCTGGCCGTGGCTCTACTCCCTGAAACATGGGAAGCATTAACAGGTCTGTCGCTGGCAACTTACTAACACTGACGGCGATGAAAGAAACCAATCATCCCAAAATCGATACAGCAACAGGAACACCGGCCTTTCTCGGGTATATGCACTCATTTTCCACCACAGAAGGATTTCGCTTAATAACACCTGCAAATACAACACTCACCTCTGTTTGTGGCGTAAACCGGGGATGCAGGAGAGGAAAAACAAACACCCTCCGTTAGGCTCCAGCACCGCCTGACCAGGACGCATCTTCATCACAGCATGTAGATGATGTAGGAGAGAAAGACGAGGCCCATAACGGCGAAAAACATCAACACCAAGATGTCCACCATGATGGGAGCTCGGTCGGAGACAGACTGTGCGGATGTGAGGAGAACACGCAGCACAAACAGCGACCTTACCACCGAGGGTAGAAGATCGGCGAAGATCGGAACAGATCGGAAGAACTCGGAGAGCTCCACACGCCCCGCCCTACACAAAAAGCGAACGTGCAAGGGGGAAAAGAAAACAAATGTGATTTTCTAACCCGGAGTTTTGGCTTTCAGGCACGTTTGCCCAAGAAAGGCGTGTTTGGCCTCCATGGATGACTTCCCCCAAAATCTTTACTTTGTTACCAAAAGGACAGTTTGTAGCTTTAATCAATAATAAGTCAATAAAGTCTTAAGTCAGGAGAAGCAAGAGAGAACATACAAAGAGTAGAAAGAGTCTATGAGTGTAAATAACTGGGGTCAACCATCCAAAGCAACGGACAGTCGCAAGAGAGGTGAAGCAGAGAGCGTAGCCAGGGGGTGGAGACGAGTTTCAGGGGTGATTTGTGACAGAAGACTAGCAGGCGATGTTGGTGACCTGCTATGATGTATGGTTTTGGAGATAAAGGCTTTGATAAAAAGACAGGAAGCTGAGCTGGAGATGGCAGAGTTGAAGATGTTAAGATTTTCATTGGGATGGCCAAGGCTGAAATTAGCACATCGGAGGGACAGCTCAGGGTGGGCGGTTTGGAGACAAAGAGGAAAAGCTGAGATGTTTTGGACATGTGCAGAGGAGAGATAGTACTGCTCAAAGGATGTTGAATATGGAGCTGTCAGGCAGGAGGAAATGAGGAAGACCACAGAGAAGATTCATGGTTGTAGTGAAGGAGGACATCCAAAGGGCTGGTGTGACAGAAGTAGAGAACCTTCCACAAGTTGAATTAGCTTGATGGGTTTTTCTTATTTCTCACAAGATCAACAACAACAATAGCCAATCAGGATGTTCCACATACCACAACTGAACCAGTAATTCTCCCTGATAACTACATCGTTTTGACCTTTTCCTGCTTTATAAGTAAACTGGCTTCAATCAAACTATGTTCAAATCTTGTTGCCTAATGGAGCAGTAACCATCCTCGTTGAAGATCCCTTTTAATCTGCACAAATCTCCCATTTACCACATTTTCCCCCCATTATGCTTGAAAGAGGTCATCAAACTCCCCCCAGCATCTTTTCAGTTGTCTCACCTCTCACAAATAGGTTCAGAATTTTCCTTTTTGAGGTCTTTTGTTTTTTTAAGCACTTGAAATGAAGGCAAATGGACTTCTTTCTGCTTGTGAAGACATTTTACTTCCCATCCAAGTGGCTTCTTTAGTTCTAGAAACTAATGGAGAGTCTTGGGTATTTTACCCCTTGTGGGATTGTCTCCATTGAAGAGATCCTGAGAGTCACCATCTTTGTCATTGTGAGTTACATGAGCCCAGGTGTGAATCAAGGTAGGTCATTACTGTCACAGAGGCCAAGGTGTGAATCCCTTTGGAGACACTGTCCTACCATGTCATGTTGGAAATAATTAAGGTCACATGGGTTATGGTGTGAGTGGGGATTGAATCACCTGGAAAGGGATCTCCAGACTGTGTTATAGGTGACTGATGACTGGTGCTCTAGGACACCAGCAGTCTAACAGCGGTCATTCAGTGTGGACATAAATACCCTCCTTTATTCCCGTGTCCTCTCTGCTTTAGCTGAAGATGTATAACTGCGTTGTGTGACGTGTCACGAGTGGTTCTTTGGTCTCGCCCGTGTAAAAGTCCAAACGCTCCTCAACACATTGCACAATGTACACTTGTGTTGTTTTGTCTCGTCTTGTGTTGTTAGGTCTGAAGCACACTGGGCTGTTACGGTTCTGAGTTTCTCTGACAGACCTGCCAAATGAGGGACAATATTAATCCATTTCTCCCTGGTTAGGGCATCTCCACAGATTTAGTGCAAACCCAGTATGGTTTTAGATATGGAAACATTCCTGATTCACTTCTTGAATGGTGAGAAGGGTGCTTTGCAGTTCATATTTAATAAAGCTAGCAGTTCAGGACCTGCCAGATTCTCAAGGTCTTAAATTAGAGACTCTGAGGAGCCTGTGTTATCAGTTATGCACCAGTGTTTCCCACTTCTTTTGAATTCTGGCTGGAGCCGGTTTTCCCTCTTCTGCAAGGGGAGTGGTGAAAATTGTTGTATGAAATACTGTTTCTTCTTTTCCCACGTGGAATAGCTTGAATTTATTAGCACAAGCACGCTAATGAAGGTCCTTTAATGAACCATTTTGAGACTTAGAACCAAACCCCCAAAAGACTCAGCTAAACATATTACTTCATTAATCAGCACAATGGTTTTTAGGTATGACAACATAACATGAAAAAGTTTTCCTATTTAGCAATTGTCCTTTTTTGCATCATAAATTCGTAGAAGCGACATAATGTGACATTTGCTGAAAAAGGGCCTTGCACACCTATGTAGATTTTTACGTTTGCGTTGCTATTCATGTGTCCAAGTGAAGAGACTGTACAGACAGAGCAGTCTTGAGAAAAAAAAATGACATTTTATTGAATCTGCAGAATCATAAGTACAATTTGAAGTGCTGTATCAGGGCAACAGGAGATGATATCAGGTCCTTAATCTGAGGATGTATTCAGAGTGTTGAATACATGTGTATGTCAATATGCATATGGTATATTTTTTTTTCTTTAAAAAAATAACAAAATTATATCAAAAACAATTTAAGATGGAATGCACAAAAACTGGTCTGAATGCTAAACCTGCAATTGTGGATTATATGATTTCACTCTGCAAAGTCTACAGTATATAACCAGTATCATAGAAGCAGGGAATGATTCATCAGAAGAGCAGGAGCCTACGATGAAGGCTGAAGGAAAGAGGAACTGCAGCAGGAGGTTGGACAGCATAAGAAGACAGAAACTGAATGGAAGCAGGGTTATGATATGAAGTTAGGGTTCAGTAGTGATGCCAGAGCAGAGGAGCGGTATTTGGCGCAAAGAGGTTAACTCCTGACTAAAATCCAGGTCAGACAAACAACTTGCCGCCTCTCACAGACTGGGAAATCGAGAGGATCGCCACCCTCAGTCGCCCCCTCTCCCCCCAGCCTCGCACGCTTACATCTTCGCACACACAGTGCCTTAACAAATCCATCCTGAGCCACACTTAAACAATACTGGCTGTCTTTGGCCATTCCCCCCCTCCTTCCCTCATTTCATCCACACCACCACCTAACAACAATCAACACACTTGAGATAAGTTTGGACTGGACGCAATCCGGAATCTACCAGTGTGAGTAGTTTCGTTGATAATTAAATTTGAGCAAATGCACCATCAGCCAGGAACAACAATCATTTCACTCAAAGCCAAACCACAAAATTCCTCAATTTACCCCAGAGATACACACAACCGTGAGCTCTAAACCAGCTTTCCGATCTAGCGTCTGTTTTGCAAATATCCTGTTGTCGAATAGAGATTAATGCAAAATGCAGGAAAGATGCTGTACAGTGTGTTCATTCGTTCTCATTTATTAGAAGATTAGAAGAGTCTTTTTTCTAATTCAGTGACTTTTTTTTTTCCATCAGCACTGTCACAATTCATGACATTAGAGAGTTTGATTGTTCAACACCAACTGACAACGTGCATCAACCGTGAGTCAGCTTTTAAAAATCACAGAACTTCTCCACATTCACAAAAATATTGAAACGCTTTTATCTGCAGGCAAGCCACTTCCCAGAGCACCGTGACCTGTAAAAACAATTCCCCCTAACTTACATTTATGATACATATACAATTGTACAATGTCATCTAGCTACATAGTGAGAGCCTTGTTTCACTTAATGAAGCCGAAATCCCCTCCCTCCCCGCTCCCCAGCTCCACTGTAAGGATGGCCCCACCCTGATCGCTCATGTCTGTGACAGTCACAGTGCATCACAGGAGAAGGAAACTGCAAGAAAAGGGGAAAGGTGCATAAGGTCAGGGGCCTGTGACATTATTTACACCACAGAGGAATGGCAACAATAATGACAATTACACGTGTTATGGTTTTAACAGAAATACTGTGTCGCAGTCTTTCTGTGGAAGAGCCAGCAACGCAAACGCTTCATTTTACGCTCAAGAACCAGTTTCAACATTTAGCTGCCAGCGAGCGGTGGCTGGCTTGTTGTTGGGATTGGCCTGCCACATGTGCCGCCCTGGCTCAGGTGGCAGCTGCCTTTAAAATGAACAGAGCATACGATAAAAATCAACTTTCAGGTGTATTTTAAATGATTCTTTTTCTAAATTCTCCCTTCTTTGAAGCTGCAGAACAATGAAACTGTCTTTAACAACAAACAGTTAGCGCTGTCCTGAAACTCCAAGTAATTATCCCATGACTGATCTAATACAGTGACTACAAGAGTCTCCATAACTACTCCTTTTCTGTCTTGCAAACTGAGTTGCTGGTTTATTTATTAAATACACAGATCTGTTTTTTTTTTCTCAAAACAAACATCTAATAACAACAAGGACAGTTCAGGAAGAAAAGAGCGAGAAAAATGACAACATCTACCACAGCCATAAAAAAAAAATCTCACATTAAATGAGAAAAAAAAAAGAAAAAAAAAAAAAGACTGGAATGTACTCTTTCAAAAACGGTGGAATGAATTTCAAATAAACGATTCACAATATCGAGTTGTGCTTGGCCTCGTCTTTTATAAAGGATTTCTGTGATGGTGATATTTTTTTTTCTTAGCAAAGGGGAAGAGCCATTTCCCCCCCAAAACAGCTTAATCTTGATCACCATATCTTTGTGATTCTCACAGGACTGAAGGCATTTAGGCTGCAAAATCAGGAATAAACGTGTATACTGTACATGCAGACGTGTGTTCAGTGTAACTGCAAGAGAAAGACTGATGAAGTCCCCTAACGTGTCCCTGATCCCTCCTGTATCCAGGAAGCCTGTGTAAGGCTCAACAGGAGGTGCTCTACAGTTAGGTCATTATTCCAGTTTGACAACAGCACAGTGCTGAACATGAGGGTGCCTACTTGAGCAGACTGGCGAGATGTGTGTCCATCTATAAATATATTTAAAAAACCTCTCTGTTAAGACTGAAAACTGGCTGACTGATGCAACAGCAACAGCGTTGGAGGTTAAAGGAATGTACTCAAGTGAAAAAAAAAAAAAAAAATCACTAAGACAGACTGAGATTCTATACACTGTTTTTCCAGTCTGGCCAAGATCACGCTGCAAAATTAAAGAAAGAAAAAGACAAATGGGCCCATTAAAACGCCACTCAAACACACTTTGAGCTAGTTTCTTCACTGAATTGTGTCTGCAGGTTTACTCACTTCAGGGATATCTTTTTTTCAAAAAACAAACAAACATTTTCTTCAGTATTTTTGCATGTTTTAGTGGTAGGATTGCTAAGTGGCGTAGCTAGGATGGAGCTGTGTGACACGGCACGGACCCCTGACATACTGCAATGAACTGTGAATTCATCTTTGAGGACTTTCCATTCCCACTTGCAGCTGCATGAGAGTGGAGTCAGGATGGGGACAAAGACAAAGAGGATGACGAACATCCAAATAGAGAGACATTAGCACAGACGGACGAATAGAGAAGCAGGCAGGCAGATAGACAGACAGAAGGACAGACAGCTAGATAGAGGGTGTGTGTCTGTGGCTGGCGAACAGTGAGAGCAGAGCAGGGATGTAGAGGGGGAAGGGGTTCAGGGTCTCTCAGGGCAGGTTAGGGAACAAGAGTAAAAATAAGAGAAAGCGGCGCTAAGATGAGATGGCACTGGGCTTTTCCTTTCCTACTTTCCCTCCCTTTCTCTATCTCCTCCTTTTTCTCTCCCTCTTTTTCTTCTCCTCTAGCTCAGATGGCCTCCACGTAGTTGGCAGGCAGCATGCCCTGCTGGCCGGTACGCTCCACGCGGCCATACATCCAGCCTTCATCAATCTGCTGCACGTCTACGATCACATCTCCGTCCATAAAGGAAACTTCATCCTCATCGGCGGCAGAGTAGTCATATACTGCCCTGTATCGCTTCTGTCAGCAAAAAAGAATGAGCTTGGTTAGTTTATAAACGGTTACAGTCTGCTGACAATGAGCTTAATCATCTTGGAAAGAATGTGTTTTGCTTTTGTGTTATTAAATTACAACAAATCTTCTGATTCTTGTTAGGTTTTGGAATCGGTGAATTTAATTAGATTAGAGTGAAGGACGTACCCCAGCACTGGGAGGCGGGGCAGCGGCTGCCTGGCGCACTGGTTCAGGAGCAGGATCATAGTGGTAGTTCTGAGTGGCTGCAGGCTGCTGGTAACCACCTGGTGAAGGAGTACAGGGATAATGAAGGAGTTAGAATCATAAGCAGTACTACTTATAATTGGTGCTTTAACCTACACAAAAGGTCATTTATGGCAGTATGCGGCTCTGTGATTTTTTTAAATCATAAGAAGTAGCATCAAATTCTGCTACCTTGCAAAGTTTTAAGAGCACTTGCCCATTGCTGTGGCAAGGATTAAGGAGAGTGGGATCACTTAATACACAAAATATTTTAATTATTATACAAGCTCAAGATGTTTGCATACATTTTGTTTTAACTACAAACAAAGTAATAAAGGATGCGAAAAATAAAAACAAAACACTCTTAATACTTTAGTCAATTTGTTGTTGCTAACGTTATTAAAGAGTCACCAGTTCATCTTTGTTTTGGTGCCACTCAAACACATGTTACCGTTTAAAATGCATTTCTTCTCTAGCAGTTCTAAAATGAAGAGAAACTGTCTTTTAAGAAGCGAGAGACAATAAAAATATTGTGTAAATAAAAGGTCATTTTGTTTGTACAATACCATATTTGCATAAAAATGACAGAACTGTAATTAAATTAAAAAAATCTCGCTTAACAGGTAACAGTATAGTTAATATAAACACAATACCTATTAAAATGTTCTCCTGTATAAAATAATGGGGTCAGAAATGACCTGACTTGGTTACGCACAGTAGGTTGCACATACATAAAGTTCACAACTACACAATTCAGGTACACGACCCATAAATAATTAGATAAATGACTATAATAACTAATAAATACGTGTAGGAATATTAAGACGCAGGTTTAAAAAGAAAAAAAAAAAGCACTGAGAAAAATCTGACTACTGAACACTGAGAAAATGTAAAAAGCTCCACAAAGGCTAAATTCAGAAGTTTGTAAACATTGACTCAGTACAGTCTATAATTAGATATTCATTTCCATGTATTTTCTATGCATACAAGCTGTGTATTTATTGTTTGTTTGTGCAAAAGCTCTTTTACAGTAAATGCTAAAAAAAAAAAAAAAAACCCCTACATGGCAAGCCAAGGCACGCATGCTCTTGATTCACAACCCTCTAAACAATGACCTTCTGTGTAAAGGTGTTGAACTGGCACACGAAATACAAATAGCAGGCTGACTAGTCATTCCTCTTCCTAATGCTGAAAGCACTGTTCTGACATAACTGCTCCTGTTGTTGTTTGCAATTATTACTGCAAAGTTTCTGTGTCTGAGCTTCAGCAAACAATTGTTTGACTTGAGTAATGAATAAAAACAGATTATGTACAATTATGATTTCAGCTGTGATTGTGAAACAGAATTATGCTTGCAGTAATGTAGTCATTTATGGCTAAGAAGATTAAAAAGCAGAAGAGTGCAGTGAAGAACTTGAGCTCCTATAGCCTCTGGGAGGGAGGAACCAAGCGCAGACAAGCCAAGAAAGCTAAAGAAAAATGTAATGCTTTTTGTTCTCTAGTTCATGTACATTTTCCAGCTACACAGATATTTTTGTGGATTCAGACAGTGCTTTCTTCACTTCTGCCTTCTACTTCTCTGCTACATTTACTAGTAATTGCTGGTCATACCTGCACTGGGGTTGCTTGGCAGATGTTGTGGACCCTCTCCTCCGATCTTCTTCTTCTCAAATTCCTCATGGTACTTAATCTGCAATGCACAAACACAAACAGGTCATTCATGAAGATGAGGAATAACGCACCTTCTCTTAGGAGATTCAAATCCTTTCAAGTCTTTTCTAGATTCAAAAAGGACTTGTAGTTTGTACAGTTCCTTTTCTATCCACCAGGGGTCTCCCACTTGCTCTCTAGCTTCTCAGTGTCTGTGGAGATAGGTGGGGCGCACTATTTGCAGCAAATGCTCAGGGAAGCAGCTTGATGTTGAGAGGAAATGACATCTCAGGTACCGGAAGCAGTGTAAGGACGTAGGTGTATAGCAACGGCTTGTTGACACATCAGACAGGTGAAACATACACACACACACACACACACACACACCAAAAAAAAAAAAAAAAAAAAAAAAAAGAGCAGAGGAGGAGTACAGAGAACAAGTCACTCAAATCCCCGAGTCTTACACACTCGCTTGGAATGACAGAGCAAGACTCAAAAGGAACTACTGAGAGGAAAAGGAGAAGGGTGGGGTTGTATGACTAAGCATATGAAATGGAATCAAGTTTAAATTAAAGTACTACAGTCTCAAGTGTAAGTGAATAGAGAAAAAATGGATTCTTTTCATTCTGTAAGCCATACGCTGAGTTATAACTGAACAAAAACAAAAAAGCAGCACAATTAGATGTTTAGGCAGACTTTATGACCATTTCTCCAGCCAGTGCAACAAAGGCTGTGTTCAGTGTTTCAAAATCAAACAGGCAGCACTGATGAAACAGAAACTGAGTGACTGCTCTATTTAACCCGTCTCCTTATTACCAGACTGATAACAGACTTACTCAACAGTTCTTCGGTCAAGATTTACAACCCTGTATTCTGTTCCCGCTTATGCCCCGGCTCAAAGAGCCCACTGTGCTGCTGGCGTCAGTGAGGAGTGTATTCACCGACTGGATGGGACGACGGAGTGTTTGTGTAAGGACAGTGAAGCGAGTGACTGGGAGAACACAGTGGCTATTCTCAAGTGCAATATGCTAAGTGAGAGTGTGTGAGAGAGATTATTTTAGTTTGTTTTGAAGAAGCAGGTTGAACAGATGGTGTGTTTGTGTGTGGATTTACAGGACTTGCCCTAGCTGCTGCTGAACTACCCCCGACCATCCCCCCTGATTCATCTCAATCTTTGCTGGTGGCAGGAAATATAGAAGGATGGATCGAGAGATGTGGCAAAGAGAAGGGCAAAACAGAGATGAGACTAGAAGAGGGTTTATTGCACTTTGTTTTTCAGTGTCCAGAGAAGAGAAATAAAAGACACTAATGTTCATCTGCAGTGGCTCCTTTATGATTGGCTGTGAATGACAAATTGATTGCAAGCAGAGGTCTCGTTTATCAGCTTCAACTAAAGCCACTTCACGATGCGCTTAAATCTATCCTTAAACAGTGAAATTGTGGCTTGTGTGCGCGCCCATAAACGCATATAATATATGTGTTTGTTTTCCTGCTTTGCTGACTTCCTTAATCTCCAACATGCAAGATCTTCATCACATGAAAACTGTAATTATCCATCACCCTCCACACCAATTATGCCATTAGCGAGGCCAGTGCAGAGCTCGGTATGTATGAAGAGGTGTCTTTGTTTTGTCAGTTTGTTTCACATAGAAAGAAAGGTCTTTGCAGCTGACTTAAGCAGATTGGGGGACACAAGGTGAACAATATAAACATTTCTACATTCCTGTTGTGTATTTACAGAGAAATGGCAAATCAATCAATAACAGGGGCAGAGGGAGAGGAAAGTGAAGGTGATTGGACCCAATGAAAAATGAATGGGAGAGAACTCCTTTACCATGTATAAAGAGCAAGTAAGAGGACAAAAAGATTTTAAAAGCAACAGTATACAAAAAAAAATTGTAGAACTTGAGATCTTAATCTGGGGAAATTCTCTGAGGCTTGAGCTGGAGGAGGTGAGACCAATTAGGTAATGTAACAGAAAATGATGACAAAAAATGTGCCACGTTATTCTGGTGGCTTCCAAAGCTTTCATTTGAAGCATAATGACTAAGCTTTAAAGGAAATCAAGTTTTTTTTTTTTTGTTTGTTTTAAATAAAAAAATAAACCTTGGCTTTAATTTTTCACATTTTCTGCCACTTACTTTCTCTACTCTGCTTCATCTCCAGCACTCGCTAAAGGTCATGTAATACGTGTTTAAGGGCAAGTTATTACGCGCTGAGATTATTTCTAAAACAGTATCAAAACACTCATCTGAACAGAGATTGTAAAAATGCTAATAAAATAAAAATGTGTTGTTGTGATTACAGCCTGGCGTGGCACAGACAGCTGTCCCCTGGGATTTACAGTTGTTTTGCAGATGCCTGTTTTCAGGATTGGTGCTGTTGCTCCTTCCTCAATATAAATTGCTACATTTTTAACAAATTATTTGTTTTGCTTTCCTTGTACAATTTTCTAATTTCCCATGCTGCACTCAACAATCATGGCATGCTCAGTTGCCTAGCAATGCTTATCCATTAGTAAGAGACATTTTGATAAGCAGGCGGCCATATCTTAAACCAGCGGTCCCCAACCCCCGGGCCTCGGACCGGTACCGGTCCGTGAGTAGTTTGGTACCGGGCCGCGAGAGTTGAGGCTCAGGTGTGAAATGTATAGTTTTCAGGGTTTTTATCGGTTTTCAGTGTTGTTTTGTTATCGTTTTTATCGTTAACTCTGTTTTCGTGGGTCTTTTCACGTGTGTTATGAATAAATCTTTTTTTTCGGTACTGGTACTAGTTTTATTTTGTTGTATTTATCCGCGACACCTTAAAGGCCGGTCCGTGAAAATATTGTCGGTCCGTGGCGCAAAAAAGGTTGGGGACCGCTGTCTTAAACCATAGATGACTAGATTAGATCAATAGATGCATATAAAGTGGTATTTATTTTAGTGTGACAGAAGATGAATAATTACGGGAGTTGTAACTGAAACTGGTAAGAGTAGATGACTGACCAACGTGGAGAACCTAGCGAGTTAAGTACCACAGTAGCTGTCTCAGTAGACTCCGAGTGTGGAAAACAATTCAGACTAAGTCAAGTGAACTTCGGAGTGGACTAACTGAGTCTGGTGGATTCTCAAGATTCTCAAAAGTCTTTAGACAACGAGGTAATGCAGAAATATTGATTTATTTATTTTTTTAATCGTATTGGCTGATCTTAAATCTTATGTTGTGGTAGCCATTCACAGTGTCCTCACTCAATAACTGGACCCATTCCAAACATTTTGGTCCCAATTAAAAATTTACACCCAAAAGATTAAAAATGCCACCGCTTCCCTTTAAAGCAGTGAAATCAGTAAATCTTAAAGAACTGAAGAGCCGTTTGCTGAGTACTTCATGTAGACCAATCATTCTCCATAGAAGAAATCCTCAGTTCAATATTGGCAAAGAGATTATAGTCACACAGGGAAACTAATCAACACAGAGCAGACTGGCTTCATACCAGGCTGTCAGGGTGGGGGGAAACGCAGAAAGAGCTCCAAATATTCAGTCTGCTTTATTATTAAGATGTTGAGAAATAAACAAACAAGTGGAGTGAATGGAGTACTTGCTTTGGTGACGCTTACATTGCTGATTTGGTCCTGCGTTTTCTTAATTCTTTGCATCTCTGGTGTGTCTGCGACCACGCTGAAACCCTTCCCTTTATTCTTCTCAAAATCCTCCCTGTAAAGAACCTGCACAACAAAACAGGATCGTGTTAGAAATAAAGGCAAGGTCAACACGCAAGGCAAATTACATGTAAAATGAATTATACATTGACATCAACAGTTTCAGTTTAGCGAGTCAACAAGGAAAATCCAGCAAATGCAGTGGAAATGGTTATTTATAGATGCAGTGACCTAGATTCTTTCAACAAATCATATTCAACATTTTGAGGATTCATAATGGAGACTTGGTATTTTCCTGCACCTCTGAAATCAATTTACAACTCATATATAATTGTAAAAAGTAACAAAAAATTAAAAATCGTGAAATAAAATTCTTGGTTTTGCTAATGTCAGTGCTGAGTTTTGCTGAACTAAAGCTTTGGGTTTATAAAATTCTTTGGAAGGAAGGAAGAAAATTCTTTTATTGGCAGCTCAACCACAGCTCAACCACAGCTCAACAACATGCGATGGACTAACATGATAATGTTGACAAGTCGTCTCTGGGAAACTGACATTCGTTTATATTTTGCATCTTCTTTTTTGGGTATTTCCATAAGAAGGCTAGCTGAAATTTAAACAAATGTACCAGATTCTACAACAACAGCAGCCCAAATCTACACACTGCCTCTGAGGCTGAAAATTCCCTTCACACCACACATGATTCGGGGCCCTGCATCCAGAGGAATATCTGAATATGGATTATTTTGTGATATGTTCTTGAGATGGACAAGATGTTTCACATTTTTTCCTTTTTTCAGTTTGATATGCACAGGAAAAGCACCCAAAAAATTACAGGACACAATTATCCGCAAACTGGATCAATCACATAAACTACTAATTATAGTTTTATGACCATTTAATTGTACCGTATTTGTTTACTTATATCTCTCACTATAAAGCATAAGCTTGACGACAATACAACAAAGTTGCTTTTGGCCTTTACTAGTCAAATTTTACGTTTTCTGCAAATTCAATAATCTTGTACGCATCAAATAGGCTCTCTGTTTGTGTTGTATGCACAAACTGAGTAGGGTTTGCCCTGCATATATTGCTTTGTCTTCTGTGGTGACGTTAACTTCCTGCCTGCTTGAGTGAGTGAAGGCCTTACATGCAGGACGTGGTAGTAACCATATATGGTTAAAATGAGAGGTACTGTGCAACAAACAGTGTCAGCGTGTGTGTGTGTGTTATTTTCCAGCCTTCCCACCCTATTCTGACCCTAAGGGGCAGAGAGGAGGAAACGTCCTGCCCATGTAACGTCAGATGGGAATCAGAAATTACAAAGCTCTCCCTCACTGCTACACCGTGGGTGATCACTCAAAGCCACAACCACATACACCACTTAACAAACCTGAAACAGGAAAACACGTTTTATTTCTGAACTAAAGCTGTAACACATTTTAGCGCTTCTCTCTGTCATCTTTTCTGAGAATTTTAGACTCCACCCCCCACACTGAAACTCTGTCCCTGCCTCCATGGTGACTGCACTGATTTCCTGCACTCCTCCAAGACTGAGGGCGCCTGCTTGCACAGTCCATTACCAGGAAACAAAGCTTCACCCTTGCATCCTCTCCCCCAGATATCCACATAATGCCTGACACTGCTCAATACAGTGACCAATCCTCCCTCTCATCTCCCGGAGCCTTGTGATGACACAATGTTACTGTGATTCACAGCTAATGTGCGCGAGTGCGTAGGTGATGCGCTGTAATTGGTCCATATCTGCCGTCACCCTCGGTGTGACGTCCACTGAGAAAATGAGGCAAAACTATAGCTGATCCTCGTTCAGTGAGGAATTGTATACAGCTTTGAGGCATGCACACACAGATAAGAAGATTAATGTGACCTCGACCCATCTTTGTCCCTCATTCCTTGCTCTTCTCTGTTCAATATGTGATCCCCCTTATGTTTTTTTTTTAATTTCTCAAGCCTGTCTCCTTTGTCTTTTGGGATCTATGCAACAGCTTCTTCTCCTCCAATCATACCTCTGCTTTCTTTCCCCACCCACACTCTGCTCTTGCTGTGCTCCTTTTTCATTCATTCATATTTTACTGCTTCAACGGCAATAGTCAGTCATCCCATAGAGCTGGAGCTTTTCCTCATTATAATCTTTCTCGTTGCTTCTATTTGCATTCCACCAGCCTTCCTTCCTAAGGGAATTTCACTTTTATCTCTTACTCTCTCACCACACACTCCTCCCTCTTTCTGGTTGGTGCCGTCCCGTCTCTTCTCATGTGCAATTCATAGCTCTTCCTCTCCTCCTTCCCAATTCGTTTCTCTCTAGTTTTTTTTCTCCTTTTCTGTCTTGTTTCTTTCTGTCTTCCCCCCACAAAGTCTAGTAATGAGGTGTGACAAACCCTGCTACCATAGCAATAAGGTTTCGTAGCAACGCAGTAGCGGCAGCGTGGTGGTGGTGAGGGGTTAGACAGTTACCGATCTCCACAAACAAACCTCCCCTCAACTTTAATTTGATGACACAGAAACACCTAAAAAGTGCCCTTAAAAACACAACTTTAGCTCAAAAGATTCAGCAGTTAACAGGATGTTTTTTCTTTAAGGGTGTCTGCTGAACTGACAGCACAATCAACCCCTTCAGCTAAAAAACACAAAAACGTCTGCACGGAGGTGACAACTTTGCTAAAGGGATTAAAAAAAAAAATAAATCTTTTTGACAAATTTAAGGTTCATGTGTTTTTTTTCCCCCCCCTGTCACAAATCATATTTTCCTGTCCACTGTGACATTAAACTGCAAATGAGGAGAAATAAAAGTCACAACATCCCACACTACTCTTTGTCCATCTCAACCTCGATAAAACTGAAATTCCTGCCCCCAAAACTTCCACTGTGGAAGTCGGTGGTTAAACTGACCCGTCATCACCAGCAAAACTTTTCCTTTTAACTGAGAAAATCAAACCTTTACCGTCACCCAAAAACTTGGGTGTATACAGTTTTTTGTAGCTCACTTTTCACATGTACTTCTCAGTGGCCAGACTTCTCCTTATACAGCAGACCCGCGAAGACCTTATTCCTTGATCATTTTTCACATCCAGAGGCACTTCTAAGGTTGTTGCACCTAAATCTACAATTCATCAGTTCAGCTGACTCAGTGGTTCATTTTCAAACACCTGCTGAAAACTCGTTTTATATGGTAGCCTTTCTTTAAACATCGATTTATATCATAAATAAGAATTCATGCTTGAATGCATCTCTGCATTTACTGCATTTAAGGCACATTTCTGATGTTTGTGTTTCATTCAAATCATGAAGCATGTTATAACTGTTAAGAAATGCTATAGAAAAAAAAATGATTAAAATTCAGCCATGCACTAGCATTTATTATATGGATCTTATTGGATACAGTAAACAATTAGCATAACACTCTCTCAGTATTATGGAGTCTTTGTGGGGGCTGTTTGGATGCACAATCCATGTAGAAAAACACCATCTGTCCCTTGATTCCTCAGTCATCCCCCTCCCCATATGACCGCTATCCAAACCCCTATACTCTGCAAAACCCCCCGTCACATCCACACCCCACTCATCTCTAGTGTTTGACACAGACTTTTGGATAAGATATGGATATGCCCTGCCTGCCTCTCTGTACAGCGCTCTCTCTTCTACAACAAGCTGCAAAAACAAGCTTCTCCTTCAGGTTTCCTGGTAGATTGTGTGTCGTTTTCTTTCTCCAAAGTAAAGAGGCTTCAACAGCTGTACCTCTCACATAGTTTTTTCTAATTAGAGACTAAAACTGTGCTGAAAGATTTGTTCTAATCTTTGTGTACGTCTGAATTAATGTGTGTTGTTTTTTGTGTTTTTCTGTGCTTACTTTAGTGGACGTAGACAAGTTCCTGGAATTCTATTATACAAAGCCCAGACATCTTACTATTATTTGGAGAAGTGAAACTGAAAATGACAAATTTTAAGGCAGTGGAATGCCTACTATAACAAGTTTGTGGACAGAGATAATATTTTAAACTTACTCTATGATTTGACATCCAAAATTAACTGCAAGCAGTTCAAGAGGAAAACAGTCTTTAGCGAGCACAAATCTCCCCGACTCTCTATTCTGGCTTTCTCTTTTCTATTAAGGCAATAAGGAATGACCCAGTTAAGGAGGATATTTTGGTCAGTGGGGTTTCTTTTCTTTTTTTTTTTATAACATATTATAATTCATTTGGGTGTTTGTAATTTTAGCAACTGCAAGAACAACCATAGTGTTTTTTGTGGTTACAAATTAGACCAAGATAAGCTACTAATTGCAGAAAAATAGGAGCAGAGAAACTGGGTAGCTCAGTGAACCCTGAGTGTTGCTGTACAACAAGAAGTATTCAAACTGCATTAATAATTTGGTGTGGTTTTAAAAGTACAGGAATGTTGGCAAATTGTATCCACATCAATATGATACGCTATAAAAGCGCAAAAATGTAAGTCCATATAATCCAGTTTGTAACCATCATAAATGGTAAACAAAAGACTATAACACATGAACACTGGTGAAGGGGAATCCTCAAACAAGCAGGATATTAAAAAAGGCCTAGATACTACACCTTATTTTCTCCCCGTTTACATCCTTCTACAAACACACTGAACACTTTTAACCTAGATGTTTGGAAACAACTGCACGGACAGCGTCCAATGCAACAGTTTGCCCTTCTTGAACCAACTCACTTTGTATACTGCTAAGCTAGCAGATTTTAGCATATTTGTTTTAGTAATTTACATTTGATATGAATAATTTGCAAAATAACTAGTAACCAAAGCTTCAACATAAAGGTAGTGGAATCAATTATCTTGCCCACTTTAAACACTGCCAAGTGGGTATCACTGCTAGAAAAAGTGAGGTTGACTATAGGTGTCAGCCTCCAGCCTAATTTACAAAAAAAGAAAAAGAATCAGCTAAATTTAAACTATTTAAAATAAGCAGTTAGTCTTTTGTTTAGTGGACATTCATGGGAGCATGTCAAACGCTGACACAATACGCTCATGCACCCACCCAGCTGTGGTGGAAGTGGACAATACACTAGACAGCAAAAAAATAAAAAATAAAGATGTAAGGGAACAACAGAAACAGCGGTCAGAAAAAAGTGGGCAAATTGATGTGAACTTTGTTGTAGAGTGTTTTTTGACATGCACTGGATGGTGGGTATAATGAGGTCCTTGAGCAAATGAGCTTACATTCAGTATTACAGCCATAAATGTCGCAACGTCTTCTTGTCTAACAAGACTTTTTCTCTTCAAATCTCAATAAAGGGAAACTGAAATTCTTGCAAAACACATTTAAGCAAGGCCCCTTTTCATATGTTCCAGTCTGTACATCTTTTGATTATAAATGCTGAGTTGTTTCTGTTCTAGTTTGTCTCAGTTTTAGTTTGCATGACTATGGGCCTCCCAGCTTCAAATGTGTTACTTGTGTCAATTTCATGCTTGATTTCTCAGGGCTTTGTTTTAAAGCAGTGAGCATGCAGACGGACGCTAAAATGGAGCAAGACAGAATGTAATCTGAAAGCTGGTCGTGTTAGACTTACTACCAAGTTTAACCATCATTGAATTTTTAAATTAAGCATACTTTTCTACTGCCTCTTATGCACAAACACATGGCACAGTGTTATACTCGTATGTTGTACAGCTGAAGTTTAGTTCAGCAGTGAATATTATGGATATTCCCAATGGGTTACCTGGCTCTGTATCTTGCTCTGCTGTTTGAGGCGGAGGTTCTCTGGAGTGTCAGTCACACAGGTGAAGCTTGACTTGGGGTAGTGTCTGTAAAATAAACACAGAACGGCAGAGATTGTAAATACATAGTAGACACGCATAGGCAGCTGCCAGCTTCCACTGAGACTCTCACTGTGACGCTCAAGACTAGAAAAACAGCACAAGTCAAGCAGTGTGCAGTCTGTGGCCCCACTCTGGGGTCATTTGTTATTCAAGGTGGTCCTGAGGTTGAGTTAAGAGCCCCTGCATACAAAAAGCATGTCAGTATAACACACAACGCTCTGTCAGTGAGAGCCAAGGTACTCTGAGAAAGAGGAAACTAGGTGTGGGCTCAAGGTTGCAATGTTTTGTGGCGAACCATAGCAGGTGTGGAAAAAACCCTGACACATATATGCACATATAGGCACACTAGAGGAACAGCATGCACCCAACACAGCAACAGAGTCAAAGAGATCATGGGCGAGTGTGAATGATGTCATAAGCAGCTCCTTTCAGCAAACCGCAAAGGGACCATTTTTTCCCCCCTCAACTGATTCTGGGAATCTTCTTGGCAGTCTCAGATCCGTAACAACCATCGGAACTCCAGCTGCTTAGGAGAAAATGCTCTGTTTGGAAAACATACAGCAAATATAAATACTGTTTTGGTCAGCATAAGCATGCTCACATGCAGCACACCAAGCAAAAGCTGTTCATTACATACTTACATAATGACTGCATGAACTGCAATCACTAGTTAATGTGTGCATTTGCGTGTATATGTGGCATAACTCAGTGTTTTTATACACTGGAGGCTTCTGAGTACAAGTAGCCTTCAGGTCCACAAATAATTGTGCCTGCCAGTTCAGTGTGGTCCTTAAGGCTGCAAAAGAACATGGCAGTAGTCCAGCAGGAGCGGAAGAGCCCAAACAGCTTATCTAACTGCTCATATGAACTGAAGTTCCCAGCCTGCCTCTTAGCACTGGGTGACCTCAAAAAATCTTTAACCAGTCTTCATGCCTCTGGGTAACCCACTTAGGCAATATGTTTACGGTTTCCTTGACAACAGCTAATTACAGCATACACCAGCTAATTTTAAAAAGGGACAATTTTGGAGAACGGGAAGTAGAAAAAAAGTAGTCAGATCTGGACAACAGCAGAAACTGGAACTGGAATTTCAACCCAAACAGCGTTTCTGTGTCCATCTACACACAGAGGTATACGGCTCTCAATTTCCTGAAGCAACATTTATCTACACATTTAGATGTAGTGGTTTGCTATCCTAGCACCTAAGGCGAGGTGAGCTAATCAAATCATGCAAATTAAAGTACACTTTCACTGCTCTCGGACATATAGTGATAAAAGCAAAAAGGCATTTTCCTATAGAAGCGCACTAACCTCGTTTGTTTATCGTACACAAGCAACTCACAGCTGAGTGCATACATTAATTACCACATTAAATCCTAAATTAAGGAGCAAAAAAAACCTTGTGGTCTAAAGGGAAAAAAGGCCATGGTACTATTGCTCTAATCTTTTTTTATCCATCAACAACGTTACAGATCCTTGACCCTATATAAATAATTTTTAAAGAATCTGTCCTTTTAATAGCAGTACTTTGTACATACTAGCAATTTTCTGTGAGTATGCTAGTTGCACTGACAAATGCCTATTTGTATGGAGAAAATTTTTTCAAACTGGCTGCTATCAAGCATCCCTACAGGTCATTTTACAAGCAATCTATCCCTTAAATTTGTCCGGGTATGTGTGCCTTTATCAAAGCTGGGAAACTAATATGTGCTTTTTGTTTCTAAAGCTGGGCGTGTCTAGTTTGCAACTGATCTGTGTTAACTGTGTTTATGTCACCTTTGTATCTGTAAACTGTTGCACTCAAGGGCTATTAAATTTCAGATACAAGCTTAGTGACTCAGTGAGATCTGAGAGGTGTGTGTGTGTGTCTTTCTGTCGGTGTGTATAACCAAGCTTATGATTCTGTGCAAGTTTGAGGCTATGAATGAGTCAAAAGAACACTCATCTGTCTGTCAGCTTGTATAACAAGGTAATAAGTCGCAAACGGAAAGGGGTGACACATGCACAAATGCTAAACAGGGAGTGATCAAAATGGAGGGGAGTGGGGTAGTCAGGAGGCCACGCATGTGTAATCACACACACACACACACACACACACACACTCAAGCTGCCTACTGTGATGGAGGAGAGGCCTGTTTGAATAGTGGAACCAGGAGATGCTGTGGCCAGCTTGACCCTGTGAGACCTGGAAAGGTTGTAATGAATCATTCAGCAAGAACATTTCATCTACATTTACACAGCATCCTACTCAACAAGTTCAATGCGTAACTGAGGGGCAGCTAACTGTGAAATCTGAACAGCAGCCTCACAAAAATACACACACAAACACACACACAGTTGCACTATGTGCAACAGATAACAGTCTCTTTGTCAGTCAGCTTCCAGCATAAAAATAAATCAACTTGAGTTATCTTGTGACAATGGACAATAGAGTTAGACAATAAATCAGATTTTAATATCAATTACATTTTTTTCCGCATCAATTATGAACTCAAAATAATCTGCTTAAAAGGATTACTCGTTTGCATCCATTTTAGCCACGAAGCTCTCATTTCTACCCGGTGCTCGACCGTGGCCCAGGACTTTCTTCACCCCCATCTGTACCCGGAAACATTCAAACAGTGGAGGTGAGCCAACAAAGACTAGAGGTGCTATTGTGAGCCAGAGTCAAAAGACACAATCATCAAAACCTAACTAAAAAGAACAGTTTTCAAGTGCAATATGATTTGGACTGTCATACTGACCAAAATAATAGTAATTATTATTTTTACTATAATCAGCTACAGTGTGACAATCAAGGGGATTTTTAAAGAACTTGTTGTTACATTTGTACATTAATTCCACACTATCACTATTATTATTATTATTGTTATTATTATTATTACATTAATGCAAAATTTAATGTGATAAATTTCTAACTGACACTTAGAACATAAGTTTGCAACTCTGCCCTCTTTGGAATGAATGAGCTTGTAGTGCTTATTAAACGTTTCCTTTTGAAGAGTTCCTCTCAAACTCTTTGAGGCACTGATAGTGTGTGCTTGGCTGTGTGTGTTTGGGGGGACAGCATGGTGAAAAGCAAAGAGGGTGTGCTGTTTTATGCACATAAAAATGTAGACACAGATACTAGATACATATAAGCCCAAAGAATATGGGGGAAAGTAACAAGAGCCAGACAAATGGAGGCCTTACAGTTGTAGTTGTTGAGCTAATATACACCCACTTATAGTCAAGAGTTACAGTAATCTAAATCGCTCATTTTATGTAAACACAGTATGTATATTATGGAGGGTGGTTATTGGTTATGAGCGATCTCATGAGGGTGGCGAGATACTTAGAAAATTGCCCAAGTCCAGAGGAAGTAAGGAAATTGCATTGTAAAAATAACAGTAAATCAAGGAATCATGAGATGCTATAACAACACTGTGTGATGCTCAAATGAATATCACATCAGCCATTAAGGTAGTATCCTATTATTTGGCTCCTTTAGTCTCTGGGGGGAATAATGAATTATCCTCTCTACTTATCCTCCTAATCTCCCACCACTTCTAACTATCTAACCAGAGATTCTCAGGGAGGAGGTGGATGGGAATACAGAGAAAATAAACAGCGCCTATATCACTTACTAAGTACAAATATAGAGGAGTAATGATAAAGTCGTTATCCCACAGAATAATAACAGGGGATGCGAGCTGCATTCCTTTCTTGAAGTAGCAGCAAGCTCTTCCACTGATGATGTTTACTCAAACAAGGCTGTTTTAAACAAACGGAAAGAGGCATAATAAACAGGCTCTGAAGGGCCTCCCTGCCTTACCAAGGGAACATCGGAAGCAGAAATTGGGAAAAGAAGAGGCCATTTTAATTTTTAGTAAACAAATGGGATAGTAGGATGAGATGTCACCTGCTGTAGGAGGCCAACAAGCTAAATATAAATGTGAATGGAAGTAGTGATAAGAGTCTGAGTTACACACTAAAACAAGAACAGATGTTTTACGACTAATAACAGTCATTAACATTACCACATATTATCATCATATATAAGCTTATAATTAGGCCTATAAACAGGTGTTTACACTCATTGTGGCATAATTAGACCTCAGCTGAAATCAAGCCAACAGGGAAAGTCAGAGGAGGCACAGTTGTACGAGTATACAGCACCTGTATGGCTTTATTTTAATTGTATTTTAATTGTTCTGCTTACATGGCAGTTTTGATTTATATACAGGGACAACAAAAATGCAGAGACGATGTAAATGTTTCAGTAGGAAAAGCTCAAGTATTAACTGTTAAACATCAGAGGTTCAATTCAATTTGGTTGGCTCAGTTTCAAAGTCCACTATAGCTTGGAGCTATTGTTTGTTGCAGTAAGACCTTTGCTTCTCCAGTTAAAAAAGGTCAAAATATGATGATAGATACACGTGTCTACTGTATAAACTGGCTGACCTACACAGCAGTTTAACCCAGAAATGATTTGCATTTAAAGGCAGGTTTTGCTTATCACATTTGGCAGTTAATCATTTCTAACTCGCTTTCTCAGGTTAAATTGCAGCTTCCCAAGCAGTTAGACATATTCCAACTTCAGAGAAAAAAGGGAATCAGATTCAGATCAATGAACAGAAAGACAAGGAAACTTTTTTTTTTTTTTTTTTTAAATGGCCACACCAAGCTGCCATCACCTGTATTACCGGACAGGGCACATGGTTGTTAGCAGCTTATGTGGAAATTTAAAAAAAAAAAAAAAAAAAAAAAACATGCACAGGCAACAACTTTTAGCAGCCAAATACACTGAGAAGAAAAATGTGGTTTCAAAACAAAAAATGAAACCGTAACATTTAGACTTTTCCTTAGCATTTGTATGTTTCTACCAGTCGATCAAGTTAGACTCTACACTCCTGTCTGTTTGGACTGTGCAGTTCTAATCAAATGAGCAAATCAGTTCAACACTTGGTTTTCTTATCTCAGTTTCTTTTTTTAAAAGGGGTGGGGCAGGGAATTTCTCAAATGCCTTTCTTACTCTGTTTCTGCACCAATACGCACCATGACATGAAACATACGACATGTTCGTGTCCCTCCAGCTGCTCGAGAGATACTGCAAAGTCCTTCTGGCTTGACAGTCATCTTGAAACCTCTGGCACTTACTTGCAGTTACTTTGAAGCATTTAACTCTGGAATGGCTATATTATAATGTCAATGTACACCCCCAAAAACCCCAACGAACAAAGGTTTTAATCACAAAGGAAGCTAAATCCTACATGTCACTGCTGACAATAACAAGCATACTACTTCTATTTTCACACTGAAGTTGAAAGTGACAATGGTAGCATGTTGTCTTGAGTCATTTCCTCAACAATAAAATGGCAGTTCAGCAAAAGAGCTTGTCAGAACATGAAGCCACGCCTCCTGCCTTCATTCTCTCTCTGAACTTCCACT
Organism: Rhamphochromis longiceps; assembly: GCF_057381845.1. Taxonomy (NCBI): domain Eukaryota; kingdom Metazoa; phylum Chordata; class Actinopteri; order Cichliformes; family Cichlidae; genus Rhamphochromis; species Rhamphochromis longiceps. The sequence goes on along the minus strand of NC_140560.1, from coordinate 31,500,873 downwards.
CAAGCTCTCACAAACACACACAGAGGAGAAGAAAATCATTATAAGTAATGAGAGAGGGGAATTCCACAAATTCCTGATGAGCCTTTAGTGCTTAAGCGTGAGCAGACATGGTAGTTTTCAGTGTCCGCCTGTGTCACTGTAGAGGAACTTCAGGAATTTCCTTTGTTGATACCCCCCCCTTCCCTACCGAGGAGAAGGGAGGGAGGCACTTTCCCACACCACATCGAGGCGTTTTCTCTGAAGGGGGAGCTGGAATAGTTACAGATAACCGGCAAGGGAGGGAAAGAGGGGCCTTAGTTGGGTCGCAGCACACACACACACAAACAGAGTCCCATTTCAGGCTGTGGACAAATTAAACACTGCTGTCACTCTGTCTTAGGGATGCAAGCTGAATTGCTTGAGTGCAAAACATGAGACATGTTCACTGACACACACAAAGTGATTAACTTAGGGACAACTTACGCATTGCAGTATGGTCTCTTCTCGAAGCCTTTGTAATTCTTCATGTTTAGAGTCATTTTGCAGACCTCGCAGCTGAAGCATCCTTTATGCCAATACTGTCAAAACAGAGAGGACAATAAGTTAAGCAAGGAGAGTTCGATTTATTTTACTTGTATACAAAGAGACGCTGATACATCAGCAAACAGAGGGAAGTGAAATGACAGAGTTAGGACAACTGTTAGGTCTGTGTGAAAAAAGTGAAGCAATGCAGTTTTGTGTCAGCTGGCACTGAAGAGTCAGAAACAAAACAACTTCTCCTTTGCTACTAGGGCTGCCACAAACGATTATTTTGATAGTCGACTAGTCACCGATTATTTTTGCGATTAGTCGACTAATCAGATCATCATCCATTGGACGTACAGCATACAGCTTATTGCACCAGCAGCATCTGGTCTTATATAACTATCATTAGCTTACAGCTTGAAGTGTTTGTGCTAACTAAAAATAAAGACAAGATGGTAGTTTATTAATTTTTAATGAAATTTGCAGATTGTTTCGGTGAAGTTTAATAAACTCCTTGCTTTCTAAAATATAACAGGACACCGGAGTATATTCTCCAGCGTCTCACACTTCTGATAATCAGCTGTCTGCTTGACAGTTTTAGCTGTGCAAAAACTATAACTTTAATCTCAGCCAAACCGATTTACTCAGGAACAAATAAAATACTAAAGAAAGCCAAACTAACATTTTTAAGTTATCTAAGTGACTTATATATATGTTTAACCTGACTAGCGAAAGACGGCGGTGGGTTTGAAAACGATTTGCCGGGAGTCCGGTGTTCTCACGGCTCTAGTTAGCCTTGCCCCCGCCTAGCTAACGAGCTAGTGGGTAACAGACGTCTCCGAAAACGTCGGAGCGCTTTTGAAAATATGTGGTGTCCTGATAAACTGAGCAGATATTTGAGGTTTACACAGCTACATTCTCGCCTGAAAATATGTTAAACGTTTATTTTGTGACCCAGAAAGAATAATAAGAGTAAAGTTAAAACTAACTAGCTGCCGCCATTGTCGACAGCTGCGCTATGAATTCTGGGACACAGCTTCTTCTTCTTCGGGGTTTAACGGCAGCTGGCATCCTTGTACATGCAGTGCTGCCATCTTCTGTTTCAGTCCGTTATTACACTCTTAAATCCTACTACTCATTCCTGCGTCCTTTGTGATCTTACAAAGCTTCAAACGATGCGTCGACTATTAAATTAGTCGTCGACGATTTTAATAGTCGACATAATCGTGACTAGTCGACTAATCGTGGCAGCCCTATTTGCTACCAAACTGTATTTGCTATTTATAAGCAGGTCTCGATACTCTTGTGTGAGCGAAAAAAGGATAGCTGTACAGTTTATGTGTTTATTTTCTTGTGGTCACAAATTTTCCCACCTTTACCATAAGCTATGAGGTTAAGTGCAAAGAAAGCAGCGATATACTTGCTACAGAGACTCTGCTTGGTGTGCAGGCCACTCTTCGACTCCCCTACCATTGTCACAAGATGTTGTGCCTCCATCTCCCTAGCCACCCTTTCTCCCTTCCTACCACCCACTCGCCCTCATGCCTCCTCTTCTTCACTCTTCTGGCACTGGGCTGATTTGCAGCCTGAAGATTCAGAGAGAGGGACTGAAGATTGGAGAAAACCGAGAGGAGGGAGGAAACATGAAAGTAAGGAGCTGGAGAAAGCAAGAGGAAGGGAGCATGTTTGGGAGGGGTGGGCAAGAGAAAGAAAACGCCAGACAGTGAAGCAATGATCTGGCTGTTCCTGCTATCATCAAGGGAATGAAGGGAGGAGTGCAGAGACATGAAGAGAGAGTGAGAGAGAAAGAGTGAGTCCTTATTAACATGGCCTTGAGGCGCTTTGCCCTCCCTCTCTTTCTTTCACCTACTCTTTATCACTTTCTACACCAACTGCCCATACACTAAACACTAGTCTTCCAAACAAACAACAAGGAAAAGATGATTCAAAGCAGAGGATAAAACCACAGAAGCATATGGAAATACAACATCAGGTTCTGTTGTGTGCAGTGCAATTTGATGTGTTACAGGGTGCTTGGAATAAATCACTATGATGTTGAGGGTTATTGCATATGTACGCTGTAGATCGACAATGCAATCCTGGCACTATTATGAGTGGAAACATGCAGCACAATGGAGGCTTCAGAAATTATCAAATCAAAAGATATGGCTTCAGGTTGATTTTGAGATCAACTTTTGTTCTGTCTGGATGTTAACAGCCCACCCAGAGAGGTGTGTACTGACAACAAGCAAGTGTATGAATGTGTTTGGCATGGGTGTTTGTAGCTGGGGGTAAGCAATACTGTACTGAGGCATACAAAAGAAGCAGCACACAGTGGAAATCAGGCCTCGGCTCTCCTCAGCGGAGCTGTGATCCACAGCCAAACACACTGTGCCAAGCCTTCGAATGCAAACTCTTTATCCCACTACAACCCAGCTGAAGCCTGGGGGAACTGCAGATGGACACATGTTACTTTTTCCTGCTCTTCCTTCTTCTGTCTAGAACTACAATGGCAAATCCCTTCACAAACAACAGCATACTGCAAGCAGATTCCATTTCCTATAGCTTCAGCTGATCTGCAGCTGTGCTGGCAGCCATCTTTGCAGGTTGATCTACTTCCAACGCAGCAGCCCAGTATCATAGTCACTATTAATTAGTCTCTATTATTATCCCTTCCAAAATCCCCCAATTCTTTAATAATAAACTAGTAATAAATTATCCATGTGGAGCCTAAATAGACAAGTGTAAATGAAAATTCTGTTGAGTCACACACGTGAGCGGAGCATGGACCTTGATACTCCCGTTGTTTCCTAGAATAAATATTGACCTTGAGAACAAGTTTGCTGAACTCATCTGTTTAGCAAACTATCCCTAAGTCTTGCCCAACCTGCTAACCCAGATTCCACCATGGCAACCCTCATCAAGCGAGACCTTTGCTTGGACAACATGACCCTCTCGGGTGGCAGACACCCTACTCAGGCAGTTCAAAGCAAACAGTCTCTTCAACTGATCTAATCACTTGCAGACGACTCTAAACAGGTGCCGAAATGCACCGAGGAAACAAAGCCTTTTGAAGAGGGGAAATTATACAGCTCCAGCAAGATCTAAATATTCAAATTTATAGCCTAAACATCATGGACAGAGTAAAGGACCACCAATGACACTTTAAGTGCTTAGTATGCATTTAGCCTACTGCCCACAGCAGACATATCTTTAGGCGTAGCAGTGGCCATAGATGACATCATTGTGGTCACTCAACACCAATATGTGATACAATGCAAATATCAGCCACTCATCTTAGTGTAATCTGAACATTCTGAGTAATGGTATGATATATGAACACACTCTTTATATATTGACTTTACTTGGGTAGTTCACCTAGTTACAATGACACTCCTCCAAGTGTGTTTGGTTATTTTTTTCCCCCCATCTATCTGAGAGAACAGAGTGATTGATTTACTAGTGGAAAACCCCCTCTTTATTTGGAAATGTGTCACCTGCCAACTGTGGCTGGGCATTTTATGCATTAAAAAAAAAAAAAATACTAGTTGATATTCTTCCACAACTATTTAACTTCGAAGTTCCCCAACTATCCCAAAGGCAGATTTGGAGCATGATAACGTTACCTGGTACATTTCATGCTGGATTAAGTTCTCTCTTACTGCTGAGTTTTTTTATTTCCTCTGAAGTCAAATGTCAGAATTGGAAGTGACATCATGCCTGAGCTGACTAAGTTTCAGTGGTATTGTTAGAAAAGCAAGGAAAACAGGATTTGTTTTGTTTCTAGAAATCTATCCCTGGCAATACAGTGCAACACTGTTTTTGTGGGATTAAAGACTACTGACATACATTCAAAGGTAGAGCCAGGTAGGTTCTCTGTGAATGGCGTATTTATCATGTCACAAAAACACTGCGTCTAAGTTTAATTCCTGTATTATTTTGGTAATGTGCATCCAACCAGACACTGGTTAAAAGAACATTTGTATTTTAGACAAAAAGTAGATAAATACTGAGGTGAAAATATTATAATGTTTTACAACTGAAATATCATGGTCATCCCTGGTCCTAACCAGCTAAACCAAGGCCTTCCCTATCTGCTGGGTGACCAGTGGCTCTCGACACTAGTACACCAACCTCCATCTCCACCATGCTGGACTGCAGCTTTTTACATGACCTGGAGAGCTACTCTAAACAAGAAACTGCAGCAGGTGCAAAACTGCTTCAGGTACTGCTATGTCACGCTTGCTGAACAAGGACTAGTGTTGGTAATGGTAGTGGCATTGAACAGCAGGATTAAAGACTCACTGGGAGGCAACTGATAAGATCCCTTTTGCAAAAACCCATACATGCACATAGCACCATGGGTGAACCCTCAACTCTACCCTGCCTTCTTTAACACCACCAACAAACTGCTACCACCTATCTATGAAAAGATGAGTAGGTAGCAGTCAGAAAGAAATGGACAAACAAAAATATGTGAATGAGAGAAACATTCCAGCCATGTGTTAGCGAGGTCATCCTGCAGTTAGCCCTGTCCAGCTCCAGGAAAACCTGGCTCTTGGGTGCCAAGACAGGATCTGGCAGTCAGCTGTAAAATGAGGACACTGCAGAACTAGAGCCCTAGAAATAAAACACCATTTTTAAAAAAAAATGCTCCGTCTCCCTGCATCAGCACAGCTCAAGGGCAGTTGTGTATGTACGCCTGTGTCTGTGTGTGCGTGAGAATTAACCCTGTCGGTGGATGTGTGTATTACTGTATGTAGGTTATATGTGTTAATGCATGATGTATTTGTGTCAGTGTGGACCCAACGATCGAGCCAAGAGCCGAGACGTTCACTCAGCCTCACAGCATCCTCTCAGTAAGAGTCAAATACAAATGGACCAAGTAAAATCCCATGTAGATGTATGGAAGGTCAGTAACCCTTTAAACACACAGTCTATGCAGACAAATCAGGAGGAAACTTACTGAGAGTCTGACCAGATGCATATAATAACATACTAAAAATATTCTGATAGAAGTGCCCGGCTTAAAGCATTAAGCAACCCCAGGCCTGTTGTGCCAACCACTTCTGATTTCACATTTAGCACATAATTAGGGCAGATTACTCACTCACCATGGTCCAATAGTAAACCAAACAAAACCAAATGACTGCTTTCAATAGATTTCAATAGAAATATTGGTTGGAAACACCATTTGGGCACCTCCTAAGTGACACTAAAGCAGACACATTTTCAAGGGCTTGGCTGGTGTTACTTTCCCCATTTGATTAATTGACAGTCTCATTATCACTTTAACACAAAAACAGTTTCATTACTATCTATGTTCCACATTAAGTGAATATGCATGTTTCCGTCCTCTGTTAATCACCATATTAGACATGAGAGGAATTTAGTGCACCCAAGGATGTCTCCTGGTACCATAATGAAATATTTCCCTACCTATGGCTAAATATCCAGAAATTAAACTTCAGTACAGACAATTTGGGAAGTGGTATAGTTTGAAACATGCTGTGAGGGCTGTTTGTCTCCAACAGTGGCCAAAACCAACACACCACACACCACAGTGCACAGCAGCTCTGCGAGTGTGAATGATTAGTCTTCCACAAGATAGCACATGCCTAAAGACAAAGTTCACACATCTGGCTGGTGCTATTATAGGAAACTAACGAATTAATGTAGGCAGGTTAATTATTAGCCCAAATGATACCATTAATTTTTACCCAGGCCCAGGGCATTGCTGCTGTCCAGCAGGCAGACTGTGATTTGACAGGCTATGCCTCAGTATGCTATTAACTTTTCAAACTACACCAGACTAATGTGTAACATACACATATTTCTGTGTGGGAAACAAAACTACAGAAAAGACAAGAGACAGAGTTGATAAGAAATGCCAAAACACTTCTGCTTAAGTGTAAATAATCTGCATATAAACTCTCTAATCATGTGAAATGTGCGAAATTTTGTGTGATTTGTTGAGGGTAAAAGGTTATTTACATTTATATTAGAAGAAAAAAGATGCTTTCATTAATAATAATTATATCCACTAGTTTTTAATTTCCTGCAGCAGACATTTGTATATCATTAACTTTCTCTAACCTAAGATTCTTAGATAGGTCATTTAGATTTTTGTAAAACACTTAGTGGCATCTATCTATTTGAATACATGCAGGAATTTATCAATGTTGTCCCTTGGTGCAGACAAAAATAAACAATATATGTTGGCTAATGTTCACAAGAAACTCAAAAATGCTGAAAATCACATGGCCAGGTATTCTTTTTGAATTTTGCTATGTACCATGAACAGATATTTCCATGTTTTTTTCAGGTTCAAGAAAATTCATGAACCTGAAGAACCCAGGTGAGCTGGTATGGAAAAAGCCAGAACATACTTCTTCGCATTCCTTTAAAATCATTTTGGTCAATAATTTGACCAAAAAGCAGCTGAAATCTTGTTTTTTTGTTCAGAATGCAATCATGATCAAGTCATCAGATGTACGGGAAAACTATTTTTCCCTCTTTTTCCCCCAATCCCTTCTAAAGGAAAATCAAAAATATGAACAAAAATTGTGGCCCAAGAATCAAGATGTAAACCCCTATAGTCAAGAAATGTGTGCAGGTACAAATAAGCATGTAATAGTTTGGGAAAACAAACCCCACATGTGCACTGGCTTCTTCACACCAAGCAGAAGTACCTGGCCACTTGATGTCGAGTCAACACCTCAGGCGATTGTGAGTTTAATGCGTGTTTGTGACTCTGAGTCATCAAAGAGATGTGACTGGTGGCAGTGGCTGCACAGAGTCCTCAACTCTTGTGACATTTGGATAACATGAATCAGCTCTCAAAATAATCTGTCTAAATATAGGCAAAGGCAGCAGACAGGTTCCTCTGAAACTAAGGTAAGGAGCAAAAATTGGAGCAAGAATAACAGAGTGAAAATACAGACATTACTTTACCTTTAAGATTTTTTTTTTTAAACCTACACAACATTGTGTAGCTTTTGCAGAATTACAAATTTGCATAAGACTAACCTACAAACAGTAAGGTGTTTAATGTTAGAAGTAGGGAGACTATTCTGCAAGCCAGAAAATTGTTATTGTGATTTTTAATAGGAGCAATTTATAAATTATAAACCACATTTCGGTACATAAGAAGAGTTTATATCACGCTTAAGTATAAACTGTACAGAGCACCTCAATTTGAACAACATTACCATTAACCAGATTTCTAACAACTTCCAGGGATTGAAAGGGAGCAGTACAACTGAAGCTCCCATCTTAGACACTATTGTTCCACAGCAGAGGAATTACACACTAACCACATTGTTAACAATGACAGTAAAAAAAAAATGGGACACAAGTTAGCCATAACTCTAAAAGATTGGTTAGAGAGCAACAAAACATGTCAGATGCGAAGTTATAAACCAGACATTAAGAAAGAAATTGCTCTTTTTTTTTTGAAACGACCAGATTGTTGATGAAAACAGCAGTTCTTCCAAGCAGATAACAGGTGGTGTTGGTCTACTGCTGTAAATGTTTATGTTTAGCATATTAGTTTGGACCCAAGTTACCTTATTAAAAAACTAAAGTCACACTATAACATTAACTGAGCAGAGACTGTGGTAGATCTGTTTTTTCAATGGAGACTGGTCGCTTTTACAAGCACAGCGCCTTCAGTTCCTCGTTTGAAAGAGGTGTCTAATGGTGGATAAAGCAGTAAAAAACTTCTAAATATAGCATACATAAAAGCAGTATTGATTTTTCAGGAGGATAAATGCAATTTGGTGTGGACTCCATCCACAGCAGTATGTTGGTTAGCTTCTGAGCCGTTAACCATCATTGTAGGTAACACACAGACTGTGGATCAGGTCCTCAAACAGTCCCACTTCAAAGAAACCAAAACGTGTCATTGGGAAACTGCCTGCTTTTATGAACAAACTATGAAATGTTTATGAAATGTCAGTTTTAATTAGAGTGACTACAGTATTGCATGTCTATATTTACTTATATGAATAAAGAGATATCCATAGCATCATATATTGCCATGTACAAATATTAAGACATGATATTTGTTCAATTTTCCCCAGTTTGCGAGAACACTATTCTCACAGTTTAAATATGTGAAATCATTTAAACATAAAATAACAAATAAAAAGCACTTATAAAGCACATACAATGCTATTTCTTCTTTGTTTGCGCCATAAAAGTTTTCCATTTCATTTTCATATAAATAAAGTTCCCATCTGGCTTTGGCTAATCTGTATATCTTCTGGCTTTCTGTCAAAAGGTTGCTTGTTCAGAGTTAGGCTGAGACTTACCTACTAAACTTGATACAATGTGGGAGATAACTGGTTGCATAAAAGCTGTGTCTGACATGCTTCAACAAATAAATTCCAAAGAACAATCAAAATATGTTGACCCAACTAACAGGCTCACAAGCCAAACATGTCGAAGTAGTGCATGTTTTACATACTTAATAAAACACAAGCCGTCATAACGCACACTCTCACAATATTTACATACATTTGAAAAAGCTTTAAACTTCAGAACTAATTAACCAGTTCAGCTAGTTTGTGAACACAACCACACATACGTCACAGTTAATTATTAATGAACCCCCTTAAAGATGTTCAAGAACTTTCATTTCACCTGTGGGTGGGAATAGTTTGCATATTTCAGTCATACAAAACGCAGACAGCATGCGGCAATGATAAATTCACAGACACTCCTGCAAAGCTTGTTTGAGTGTTTCTGTGACTCTGCACAGATACTCAGTTTAACTTGAAAATCCACACTTCCCGCTAAAGTGTTGAATCTATCGCTTAATAAAACACACCAATAATTTTATTTATCCAAGAATTGCATATCAACTTAAAGTGAACCTAGTGTGATTTGCATATTAGCCTGTGCTTTTAAAAAACACTTCCTTGTTAAAAGTTTCACTGGCTACAGTTCAAAAGCTGCCCTCAACTCAAGCGACAAAAAGCCACTCTGGTAGATATGAGTCGGACACTAGAGCCAAATATGCATCTCGTCTCATTACTACCAGCAAGCATTTTAGGTAGTCAAAGGAAGCCAAATGACAAGGCAAAACCGTTACCAACAACAGCTTGAACTAAAATTCACTTCCTGTCTTTACGTGTGTTCGGCTGCCCGCGGGGCCCTACCCCGCTATACAGGAATGCAGCTGTCAGACAAAAAAGCCTATGTGGTTTAGCCTCTCAAAAGAGGGATATTAAAAGAAGAAGCTTGTCAGGTTAAGATACTTGGTTTAGATTAAAAACACAGACGTGTCAGAGCCCTTAGGCCCCTGAGCATTCACCTGAGCTAGCCTGGTACATGAAAAAAAATCGTCAACTCTGCTGCTTAAAACAAAAATAGAATGGCAATGTGTGTGTGTCCCATGGAGAAGGGGAAAGGGAGGTTGTTTTGGCATGTCTAAAAGGGGGTGTGCGCTGATGTGGAATGGCAGCTAAGACAGACGGCGGGCTACACTTCTGTGCTCAGTTCAGAGAAGGGAGATAGCACAGCAGGCCACTGACAGAGCACGTTTTACGGGAGTGTCTGTCTGCTGGAATGCACGCTCCTTCAGGCTGAATTACAGCCTGCATTCAAGCTGTAGTTCAGGCAATTTGACTCACATTTACACTAACTTTCTAGCATGCTAAAATGACTTGTACTACGGTGCTTATGCAGGAAAACCTAAATGTATTTGAATACAGGGCACTTGGGGAAGACAACCGTGAAGCAGAGCAGTAACGTATCCAGTCAGAGCTGATGTTCCTTTAGATAAACTGCTTTGTGAATGTGTCTTTCTACACCTTTTCCATCTGTTAAGCCCAACAGATAAGACAACTCAACAGGCATTGATTTTCATTGACCATTCAGACTTGAATTAGACAAATTAGGTACTTGCCCCAGGTCCTTCTTTGGTCAGATATAACCTATGGATCATATATCAAGCAACCAGACCCCACCCTGATCAACACAGCGAGTGCAATCTCTCTTTACAGATTTACATTAGAAGTGATTGCTGCAATATTCAACACATTCTGGACACCTTTGCCTCATCAAAGCTGAAAGGGAAAGAGGAAGACGACGTGCAGCACCATGTTAACACCAGTTGTTGCTCCCGTGTAAATTGGTAGCTTCGACAGATCCACTGTGGCTACAATTGATTAGATTATACGTCTACTTTGCCTAAAAACTAACTAGGCGGCTCGACTAATCATCCCTGACCTGGATTAGCCAGTGAATTAGACACAGACACGTCCACATCAGTCCACGTTGTCTTCAACAACAGTGGACACGAAAAATATGACAACGGGACTATACCGTTCTCTTTATATATCGTGCGTTAATAGATAATTTTTAAATACACACAATGAATCTGCCATCGAGGCTAAAAACGTTGATTGTCAGGTTTCGTCAAAGCAGCGGTTGGAGCCAGGCCTAGACTAGACATGGCTCTCCGGAAGCACTGTGAAGTGCTGGTTGGGGTAAATCCGTACCACAGCTTGAGGCTATCATCTTTGGGACAAAAATACAAATTCCGGTCCCTTAAGATAACCCACCAATACCACAATGCGGTTTAATTTGATTTTAGTGTACGCACTGTTGTGCCGTCGCCTTCCAGACGTGAGTTAGCCGTTAGCCTGCAAGGCTAGCGAAATACCTGTCCAGCTGGGGTGTTCGATTCATTCACAAAAATATGTGAAATTTGTAGTTTTTGGGGTGCTGAAATAAGTTGAGTCACTGCACCACTCCACGGCAGTGTATCAGCATTAATTTAAGAAAGAAAGATACGAAAACGAGAAGGTTTCGGTTCTTACCTTGTCCAGACAATTCACTTTTTCCGTGGGGTAAACGACTAGATTACATCTGCTACACAACGGATTCATGTTGGAGGAATGCTCTTCTAGCTAGTTAGCACAGAAAACGCCGATGATACTGGTCGTAGCTGTGTGCCGTCGAGTGTTTGCTCCGAAAAACAGCTATAATGTATGATTAGAAGCAGTAGCAGACCAACTCTAATCTAGTTGTATGTAGGAAATCCAGGAGGTTGTTGTCGTTGTAGCTGCACAGCTGGCTGTCAGTCCACTAACCAGAGACGGAAAGCGCGCTCCCGCCGCCCCCCTCTCTTCCTCCCTCGACTGCGCGTGTCCGAGCAGAAAGGGAAGAGGTTGTGTAGGAGGATCCGTTTTTTTGTTTTTTTTTATGTTTGTTTTTATTTCTGAAAAAGAAAAAATATTACTACAAAATAAGGAACGAGAACATTCGTACATTTATATATTTAACTGGGACTATAGCACTGTTTTACTTGGAAATGAAGCAACATTATTTCAGTTTTCTGTAACAGTATGAAGGTCCAATCGCCGCCTGTGCATTTGCATATCAAACTTAACCGTATTTGCGCCATCTGTGCTCGCATAGAAAACTTGTGCGATCATCTTTATAGGGTTTTTTCCCTTTTCTTTTTTTGTGCTTCACCAGTCCAGTTTTCTCACATCAAATTTTACACATCTGCCACGTTCACTGCACTACATACCCTACTTCACTGCTCATGTGATCCTTTTGTTTAGAGTGACATCTGCTGACAAAAGAGTTGCACTGTATCTGCGTATCGGCCTACATTATTTAATGTGTGTAGCCAGCTGCAACATTAGACTATTTGTTTACACTTATTTTATGTACAGCATAGAAGAAAAATGCAGAATCTTTAGTTACACCCCCCCCAACAAAGCATGCATTTCAAGCGGGAGTACTGTTCAGGAAATGATAGGGTTACATTTGAGCAAGACAAAAAAGTGGAACTCAAAAGCATCACAATCGCAATCAAGAGCAGCAGGAACTGAAAGTGAAGCTCACTTTCTCATATCTTTGCTTATCTGATGAAAAAACTGCAAAGTTTATGTATGTCAGCTTAATGGCATGCATTTTACAGTGTAATGCAGTGGAGGGACTATGAAAACCTTGCATTTCTAAATAATGTTCAACAACAGCACCATCCCTTTAAGGTATGTTTTTAAAAAAGACTTTTAATCCTTTATTTGGAACTCAATTTCCAATGTAGTTATTTGCACAACATGCATGATCCATAATTCCCTTCACATGGATTTAACATGGCCCGGCTTCAACAATGCTGTCTTTTTCATGACCACCTCCTTCCACTTCCGTGTAACCAGACTCTTGCTTTTGAAACTTCAAGGAGGGCCAGTAGCTCTTGCGTCGCTGAAATGCATCAAGTAATAATAATACTCATATTATTATCATTGTTTAGAATATGAACATCAGCTTGACTCAGACTGAACATGTATAGGATATGTTTTGAACTCACCTGAATGAGGTAAAGTGGTGATACAGCAGAAGGATGGTAGCTGATGTAAAGAGATACCAGTATCAGGGCCAAGAGCAGCACCAGGGCAGATGCTAAGCCAGCGATCAAGCCAGTGTTAGCAAACCCAACGCTCTTGGTTGAAGAATCAGTTTTTACATCTGGAACTAAGACAAATTCTTAAGAATTCATTCCCAAACCTAATCTTACCAGTTTCTACAAGTGGTACTCACCACTACCAACTTGATGTTTAGATTCATCTGAAAGTAAAAGTTTAAATACTTATTCCATTGTAGATTCTGTTTGTTGTTTTTACTGAGCAAACACACAGAGTTTAGTTCCATATTCTCACCGTCACTGTCACAGCCCTTTTGTCGTGGAGTCAGAAAGGTAATGCCCTCGATCTCTGGCGTGATGGAGGCCCCAGTGGAGTTGTCATTCCTGGAGTAATCCTCACATGTTGCGCCTTGGCTCTGCCAATACAGTTGACAGTGCAATTAATGATAAACACATGTTGAAACGTGGACAATACAATACAATAAACTGATATTTAGTCCAACTATACCTCTTCTGCACAAGCATAATCCAGCCATTCTTGTCTGTGTCTGTCCATGCCGTCTGAGCATCTAAAACAGGAGACATTAAAATGATTATTTTTCTAACACTGTCGGTTTGCAGAATTCCCCACTCACCTCTGCAGTACGTGACACCAACTACAACCAGAGGTTTGGCTGGCTGAGAGGCAGAGCTCACAGCTGTCATGCAGAAGGCAGGCTGCACAGGGAAAGAAAAGGAAAACACTGCTGATTTTTAAATCTTTGACTGTGGAAAGAAATCTCTGGAGATTTAGATATTCACTTACTAGGCAAAGGAGTGAACTCAACAGCAGAGTAGTTGGTAATCTTTGTAACGTCTATCTCAACTCGATGGTACTCATAGATCATTTGCCGTGGGAGATCTGAAATGGAAATATTATGATTTATATGTGTTTTTTTATGGTAGCACTTTATTGTAGTGCACAATTATTGCTGACCTGCTGACTGAGAAGACGGCGACATGACCATGAAGGCATCAGATAACCCAGCTTTCACTGGGTGCTCAGCTGAACTGATCACGTCTACCGACAGAGGTATCTGGTAAACACAAAGAAGTTTCACTTAATACTTGCAAAAATAAGATCAAGTGACCTGATCTGAGAATGCCAGTAAGAGCAAAGAGCAGAAATGTTCCTCACGTCTCTGTAGCTGAAAGTGATGGTTCCTGTTTTGTAAAGAGCAACTTGAAAGGTAAAACCTCCTACTGACTCTTTGCCGGGGATTCTGACATGCTCCCACTGGACCACAAAGACCTCACCTGAAGATAATGAAAGCCAAATAGAAATCAAACAGAAAGATCAGACAATCTCATACTCAAGGACATGTTCAAATGTCAGATGGTATTATACCATTATCAAGGTATTGCACAGTGGATTCTTTGGAGTAGCTGGGGTCGAAATTAGCCATTAAAGGGGCGATGTACTGTGTTGCAGTCAGCATACGGTGAGTAATGTCCCCTGTGAAGATAAACCCTGGAAAAAGGCCAGAAGGAAAAATATGTAAGACTTGTGTACAACTTACTGCACTGCAGAAGGTCACTTGAACATCTGTTAGAAAATCAAAACGTACCTCCGGTTGCTATGGTAATCTGCCTCAGGTAATGTCCATAAAAAGGAAAGTCAAAGGACAGGGCTACTCGCTGCAAAAAGAGAAGATTCAAACAGACACAGACAAAAGAAGAGATTAAAAAAAAATGATTTATCTGTCATCAAAAAAAAAACAGATTGAAGAAATTTCTTTGTTGTCATGTTTTGATTTGTTATTCTGCAGTTAAAAGCACCCCAGCTGCTCCTTATATGGTACAAAGAAGCTTCAAAATCTCTGGGAAAACCTTTGTTTTGGACAAATCTCTCAGTAAAAAGATTTGTTCTACTTTGTTTTTTAAAAAGACTTTCAGACTGCTCTGTTTCACACAGTCTTTTCTACTTTTCTTCCTCTGAATGAGAAAGAACAAAGGAATATATTTAATATGGTCATCTCAGGCACACAGCTGAGGGGCCGCTAATCAGAAGAAATGATGGCCTAAAAGGAGAGTGGCTTTATGGGAAAGGAGCTGCACGGCTACATGAAAGATCATATAAGATAAATATGCAGCATTCTGAACTGGGCAACATGCTGAGCTTCTCTGATAGAGTACAATAATAAAAACATGTAACTGTAAATGAGCACAATACTCAATTTTACAACCAGCTGTATTTCTAATGTGACGAAAATCCTGTATGTTATCTTACAAGAACTACATCAGTTTGTCATGACCAAAATCTAAATAAGGGGGCACCTGGATTTGAACCAGGGACCTCTTGATCTGCAGTCAAATGCTCTACCACTGAGCTATACCCCCTACATGTGAGTTTAGCAACTGGTCTTATCACAACACATTGGGTGTACAGGATCTGGACATGTGACTGGAAGCAGCCTGTCTGTGATTAACATTTTCCCAGCATGCTGTCTGATGTAATTGTTTTTCAGTGTACTAACTGAATTATAGCAACAACTTGGCTTTGTAAGTACAGACAGTTGAACTGGCTGGGTGTTAACTTTCCAAAGCAGATATTCTTCTAAATAACTAACATCCAAAACACTATAATTCATGCCTAAAACTCACATTATTATTATTATTATTAGGATCAAGAGCGGGAACATGATCCTGCTGTAACCAAGTATAAAAATTATCATGTTCAATTTTAGTTGCAGCAACATCAAAACACGCTTAAGCTGTTTTGGGACTTTCCAAATGGCTGTCAACTCTGTCTTAACAGAGGTATACATTTTCAATGTGATCTGAGAAGTGAAACAAGTGCTGTTTCACCATATATAACCTGGACATCTGCAGTGGCAAAGTGCTGCAGTTCTGTTTTTTCCATCAGTCCACCAGTGTGTGAATGTGTGTGTGAATGGGTGGATGACTGAATGTGTAAAGCGCTTTGGGGTCCTTAGGGACTAGTAAAGCGCTATACAAATACAGACCATTTACCATTTACCATCAGTCTTCACTCTTTGTAGTTTTCACCTTTCTATATTTAAAGTGTATTAATATATCTCAGTTTTGCAGCTCCTCACATTTACCAATATGTTAATGTGCCTCAGCTTCCATGCAACCACATATTTACAAGGGAACTTCATCTTGGCTTGGTCTCATATCAAATGTTAAAGGAAATTTTCAGGTATTTCTAATTAATGTAGAATTATTAAGTATTTGCCAGGTTGCAGGAACATATTCTTTTTATACTTCAGCTGGATGATGAACCAAAACTGTCAGTTTTAAAAGAAATATGGTGAAAAAATACAGTAAAAATGTGGAGCAAGCGACACTTGCTGGCCAATTTGTTAGGTACAGCTTGCTAGTGCTGTGATGAATGCTTTGCCTGGATTCAGCACTTTGCCTGCTTTAATTCTTTGTGGCACAATTTCAACAAGATGCTGGAAACAGTCCTCATAGATTAAGGACCATATTGTCATTAAAGGACACAGTTGCTGCAAATTTATTGGATCTCAAAGGTATTCTATTGGATTTAAATCTGTTGATTGCAGAGGTACTCGCTGTTGTGTTCAAGAAACAGGGTTGAGGTGATCTGAGCTATGTTGTGGCATGTTATCCTGCTGGAAGCAGCCATTTGAAAAGGGTGCACTGCGATCAAAAAGAGATAGACATGGTCAGCAACAATATGCAAGGTGACTCATGTAAATAATGCTCAGTTGGGGTTGGTAGTAAGGGGCCCAAGGTGTAGCCAAGAAAATTTCGCCCACACCATTACACCACCACCAGCCTGAATATTGGCAGTGGTGAGGCAGAAAGGATTCATGCCTTGATGTTGTTAATGCCAAATCCTGATCATACCATTCAAATGTTGGAGTACAAAAAGGCAATTTTTTTCAAATGTTCTATTGCCCAATTTTGGAGAGCTCCCATGAATTGTATTGTTTCTGTCACCCATTTGCTTCCAGCAGGTTGTCTTGAACATGGAAGTAAAGAAGCAGTTCAGCTTAACAAAGTAAGCAGTGCATATATATGTAGGGGGCACCCAGATTTGAACTGGGGACCTCTTGATCTGCAGTCAAATGCTCTACCACTGAGCTATACCCCCATGCACAAATACCAACTTTGTAGACCAGGTGTAAAGAAATGTTGTAGTGAGCCACTTAGTCTACAAACCAGGAGAAATTCTATTCAAGGGTTCAAATCATTTTAATTTTTAACTCTGTAAAATTTTACTTCATTAATATGGTTTTTATGGGTTAAGAAAGAAACCGAAAGTAAGACGGTTCACTTATGTCTGTGTGTGAGACTCACCACAGCCTGTTTGTATGAATTTGACAGAATGCCATGGACTCTGACTTGACCATGCCGGACATCATTCATGTCTATCCACAGGTTCTCAGTACGTTGGTCCTCTGGACCAAAGATGCGCCATGTGTAATATTTGCCAGAATCCTCCTTCCATGCAGAAAACAGAAGAGATTAGAGCTTTAAAAGCATGATGTGTGTTGACAGAGTATGTTGCAAAAGGATTAAAAGTTCCCAGAGAACACGGTTAAATAATAAATTTCAGGTGTTAGGCACAGCTTCTCCGCGTAAGCAGAGAAGAGTAAATGCTTCTTTCCAAAAGAGGGCAGTGTTTAACTCCAAGTAAAACAAATACAACCAGGTAAGAGCCAAGAACATATTAAACGCCACAAACCATTACAGTAATAAGGAACACTGTGGTGTATAACTTACCACTACACGTGTCATATTGTCTGGGAGGGTAGTGATGCTTAGTCCTCCACCCAGAACTGCCCTGCTTACTCTAGTGTGGCCCGAAGATGACCTCAGTGTTCTATAAGCATTGCTGTCACCTCCATTAGACTCTTCGTGGTGCTGTGGGACCACACTGTACCAATCATCTGTCCAAAATAATGCATATGATTTTACAGTGCTGCCCTAGTCAGGATGCATTTCAGATTATAAACCTGCTGGTTTCATTTCACTGCCTTCAAAAATAAAATGCACATGAAACACTTCATTTTTATTCAGACTGAAGGTGTTATGGTCATGCTTAGTGCTCAGTCAGTCAGCCAAGCCGGTATCAGCTGTAGCCTTGTCAGTTAAATGCCCTTGTTGAATGAAAATAAATAGGATACAAATAATATTTACTGACGCTTGGAAAGAACTGTCAGACCCTATAAACAAAGAAAACCATACTGTAGTAAGCAAACTGGGGTAGGTAGGACTTGTTTTAAAATTCTGGGTGTTTTAATTGACAACTTGTCTTTCTTTCAAGCCACAAATTCCTGGTTAATTTTAGGTGTTTATTTTAACACCATCCTGTAATTTCTTATGGAGTGTGGAAAATGCATGTCTGCTGGTATGTTTATACTGAGAGTTGGATGTAAACCTGTGGACATCTTTGTCCTTGCACAACGTCTGGAACCAGTGCAGGTCTACACATGAAGCAACACAATGAACAATGTCTCCTCTCAGCTCTAAAGAATCAGTTCAAAGATAATGGCAAAAATAAATAAATACAATTAAATTTAAAAATGTCTCTAAATAGTCCTTGCATAGTTTGCAGCTGCCATTGACCTGTTGTAGGAGGAAACTGGCTTCATTATGCAGTTCAGATAGTTCACTTTGCTACCAAAGGACCCCCAATCAATCATGTGTTTCTATCATGCTTAACAGATGTTACTAAGTTCTCAAAATTATTTCTAGGCCTATATTTAAGTTCCTCTGTCTTAATATTTTCCTTTTATGGCCTAGTCAAAATACACTGCTACGTTTTCAGCATCCTAGAGTGGTCTCCTAACTGTTAACCTTGCCTTTGGTGTTTTGTAGGTGCCATCTAATGAATTTCAGTTAGGGACTAGCAAGTTTCTCAAAATAAAGTGATTTAAATGTTTTCCTGCTGGCATTTGTCAATCAATTCTGGTTTGAATCAGCTTGCATTGTTTAGTTAGGGGATAACATCAAGGGCAAACCCTTTCGTGCAATATGTTTTTTTTTTTTTTTTTGCCAGTTTTCCTGCCTTGAAAAATTAAACCTGGTAAGATACATTCATCTGTCTACAGTCATTGCTCTATTTACGACAGTTGATTGCGGGATTTTTACCTAGATTACGGGACACGACGATGACGTCACGCAGCAGCCTATATAAACCCCCGGCAGTGCCACTTCTTTACGGGGTGTCTCATCTAACCCTAAATGAGGGTCGTCGCCTGTACGTAACGTTTGCTGTTTTGGGCTTTCAGCAAACTACAGGGGATTTTTTTCAAGTAGCGTTGGAAAGGTCTCGGATTATATAAAAAAAAAGCCAATTTAATCACCCCGTCAAGCTCAGTTTCCTTTCAGAATCACCGTTAATGTATTGCCGTGGTCAGCCCGGCTGCCGCGAAGAGTTCGTCTCTGTTGCTCCGGTGACTTCTTGCAGGGAGTCTTCGCAATTGAGCAGATTAAAAATGAGCAAGGTAACTTGCCGGGCCTGCAGTGGTCCGGCTGGGAAACCTACGCTCAAACACTCCGTAAACTAACATTCAAACGCCATAATTTAGGTTGTTACTTAGGTAATATGGACCTGCTTGCTCTCCAGGTCACGCTAATCCTAGCAAGTACTGCTAACTCATCCATGAGCTAACGCGACAGAGAAGATCTTAAACGTTAACACTGCTGAAATGTTGCAGCTTCATCGTTAATTGAATTGAAGCTGGGACAATACTATGCATTTATTTCTTTGCAGCAGTAGAAACTAGTTTCAGCTTAAGTCAGGCTAGCCACCTGCAGCCTACACTCTTTTGTATTAGTTATCAAAATAGAAACTGCTAGTGCGTTGGTATGGAAAAGAATGATAGTCATGTTTTAAAAGCAAGCTAAAGCCACCTGTTGCAGTGACTCAGTCTTGCACACCTGAGTTGAATATAGCGTAATGCAGCCTAACATCACAGCTGTGTATTGTAATTTACCTGGAAATTTTAGTACCGATTTTACTGTTTTCAAAAGCTCAGAAAGGGTGTATGTAGCTGAAGAGTGAACTCAATCTGTTCAGTGTAAAACACCGTGTGTGTTGTTTAACTCTTGTTGTGCTCATGTTGTCAAGTCTAATTGAGGACAATGGGAGGGCTCCTTTGCATGCAGACACCTCCCACCCCAGCTTGTGTTAATGAGAAAATTAACAGAGTAGATCTGAATCCTTTCTTGCTGCAGTTTTCCATAAAGAAGCCTCAGCAAAGAAAAGTCAGACAATAATCAGGAAAGCAACATTTATATATTGACTCAGACATTTTCAATTTGGCCATAATTCCGTAACCGAGTTTCAATGGGTGCCAGTACCCAGTGGAGCTCCTCTCTTGCCAGCGAAATGTCAGTTGATGTTGGTTTGATGCCTGCGTTTCTGTCTTGAGTGTGGGAGGAGAGCTCAGGCCTGCTGGTCCCTCAGCTTTGTCTTGTGCCAAACCCCCAGAGTTCAGACTGTGTGGGACACTGGCGAGGCCTGCTTTAAACATCGCTCTGCATTCACAGTTATAATGCTGATGTCTTCCACAGTCACCAAAGCTACACTGTGTCATTTAACAAGTTTCTAAAGTGGCAGCTCAAATGTTTTGACCTCATAGGGAACTCATTGTATTTATGCTACTCTCCACCCTTTCAATCAATTAAGTGCTGCGTCAATGTGTTCGTGGCAGCTTGTATATTACGCCTAGACGTGTGATCGCTGAGCACCAGATCCACCCTGTAGTGGCATCTATGAGGTAAGAGCACAAAGGATGTCTGCAGTGCAGCAGATGGACATATTCTAGTATAACAAAAGCTGGGAGGAGTGCATGTACTGAATATGAAGCTATGATATCTACTTGGGTCATCATGACCCCCACTAGGCATTTTATTGAATTTACTGGCAGACAAAGCAGTGAGATTTGAGTCAGACTCTGCAAGTGAGCTGAAACTGCATAATGCAGTCCAGTCTGCTTGGTGTCTAACAACATTTCTTGGAATAGAAGATTGTGCAGTGGAAGAAAATAGAAACCCCCCTTTTCAGTCATGCTTTGAGATTTAATTTCAAGATTCACTTGAACTAATTTGTAACACTGGAATTGTCTTTGGAATTGCAAGATATAGCTATAAAAACTGTTTAGACTAAGGTTAGGCTGATTCTAAAAATTTTGAGCCTTTCATTAAAATGTTTAAACATATGGCCAAACATTTTAGAAAATGAATGGAAACCTAGCATATAAATGTTATTACTTCACAAAAAGACCCACACAAGAAAGGAGGTGCAACAGAGAGAGGATTGAGTAGTGACTGTGCATCGAGATTTGTTTAGTGCGTCTTTCTGGCTTTGTGCAGTTTCGGGTGATTCCCTGGTTAGAAGGTAATACCTGAGAAAATTAACATTTGCACAGAGTTTGGATAAAGAGATAATAAAGAAGAAAGCCACAACGGGTCACGTATATAGATGGAGTTTGGTCTAACTTGATTATTTTAAAAAAGGTTTGTTTGCTGGGTTAAAGTTTAAAAGAATAAGATAAAGGATAACCAAATAAAAGCCTCATGAGGTAAAAGAGAAACCTTTCCCCCCTGCACTAAATAGGCAGATGTTTTGGAATGAAAACTGATCTCTGCCCACTCTTTTAGGAGCTACCAAACCACAACATTTAGCTGCCTTTTTCTGCAAGTGGTCAGCTCAGAGTGGTCTGAGAGGACACACCCTTCCTGTGCAGAGGCTGAAGGATTTGGCATGAAGCACCAAACGTCCCCTGGTTCATTTCAAAGAGCGTGTCTGAATTGTAGAAGTGCAGTTTCAATAGAAAGCACATATTAAACTTGAAGTCTCCCAGTTCTAATGAGATAGCTGATAAGTGGACTCGCTCTCATGTGCTGGCATGCTGTTGCAATAGTTTAATGATTTTAGAGGAACATCCTTTAAAAATAACACCCAGAATATAAAACATGTCAAACGATAACCCCAAGAGGGTGCAACAAATTTCATGTTGAGCCTTTAAAGACAAGAGACAAGTCTTTGTTAAGAAAACAAATGTACTGATTACCTCACTTTTCTTCTGCTATGGAGAAACAAAATCTCTGCGTTCAAGACACGAAAACATTTCTGCTTTTCATTTTCAGATAAGAGAAATGAATTAAGGAGACAAAGCTCAGACCGCAGCTATTTCATATACAAAGCCTTCTCCAAATAACTACATAATTCAAAGTTGCTCAGCTGTTGGCAGATGGCTGTTTTTGTTCCTGCCACTTTCCTAAAACACATCCGTGTTTTGCTATCGCCAGTGACATTACACATGACTTTTATAAAATAAGGGCCCGCAGACAATAACATCCTATCTGTGGCTCAGTCTTAGAAAACAATCTGTCACTTTGTTTCTCTTTCTTGTAATATTTTTTTTATACTTTGCTCCAAAATGCCTGGATTAACTTCAGGCTATTTGTTAAGCAAACTTCTCAGCAGGACAAATGATGAGAGGCCAAACACTGAGGTCATTTCTGGGTGCACGATTCATTTCACCTCAGGGCTCTGTGTTTTTACAGTCTGGTTCAGATGATGTTGATGGCTTTCGGGCCAGAGTGATTTTTTTTAAAAAGGTTGAACTGTATATAATGTTGAGTGGCAGTGCAGATAAGAACTATTAAGAAAAGGAAAGGAGGATTATGCTAGATCAACAGAGACAGTTGACCCCTAATGTTGCAAGAACACGGAGTCCCTCCTTTGCAACACTATGATGCAGAAGAACTCTCAAACTTTCCGCTGTTTTAATGAAATAAGCTTTCTGATGAGCTCTATCCCAAGGAAGAAAAAGTATGACCAATTTTCAGTTTATATCATATCTCTTTCTCAGACAGCTGTTTTAGCTCAGGAATCGCTGAAAGGATGAGCTGGGATGCAAGAAGGGAGTTTCCAGAGATTCAGACTCCCAAATCAGCTAACATGTTTCCCAACCACTACTCGACATATTTGTATATCTCGCGATGGAAATGCAAGCGATAGACTCACGTCGTCCATGCAGCAGGCTCGTAAAAAGTTGTGCCAAACTTGCAGGGATGCAAGAAGAAAAACAAGTCTAAATCTAATTTTAACCTGAGACGGGCTGTTTGTGGGTTGCTGTTTAGACTCTGTCGCATGCTTGTGGAAGAGGGTATTTTTATTGTGCCCTTTATTGTAAACTAGTTCATTCACTTGTTGTGTGTAAAATGAAAAGGGCATGGTATACCCATTTGCTGCTCCATAAAGATTCCTACTGATGTTCTGTGGCTTAGAGCAAATTAAATTAACACGCAGAGTCGCATGTGCAACATCAGGATGAAAATGTTAAAAACACACATTCTGTAAATAAAAATTGCAAATGTTTGCTTAGCTTTTGAGTAAATGAGAAAACAACTGTTATTGCGAATCATAAATACCAGTGCACTGGCTTCAAAGCATACAGCAAATGATTAAAAACATATATATGGAGAAGCTGCCAGAGAAAAATCACCTGCAGGCTTAAGCATCTTTGCGACAAAATCAGGCAAAATAAACAAAAGCATTAATGATGATGCATGAAAAAGACACCGAGCTCACCTGTCTGCTGCTGAACCCAAACTTCAGCAAGCTGTGTTTGGGAGAGACAGAGAAATAGCATCACCAACCTCAGACACATGTTTGACCTGAAAAAGACAAAAGCAAAAATGACAGCCTCGTCTCTGCTCCTCTTTTCTCCTCTTTCTCCACTCTCGATCTCACTGCCGGCGCACACCACCCTGTTTGTAACTACACCCCTTCTCTCCTCCTCAACGTTGTTCCCCTGCTGCCATGGTGATTGCAAAGACACAGAGATCAGCTCGCTGGGGTCCACAAAAGGTCTGGACCTTGAGTTTGCCTCCTTTCTGTTTATATTAACCACACAGCAACTCTGCTCATTCGTCAGTGAAGTTCTCTGGAATCACAGCATCATTCAGAGAAATAATAAAAGTAAGACCAACAATGGCAGCAGCAGAATGGCGCCTCCCTCTGTCCAAACGGGCTGTGAGGACGGTCAGAAATCTGACATCTTAGATTAGACGTGGCGATCATGATGCTAACAAGGCCAGACCTAAAACCTAAACATTGTCATTAACCTTTCGTAGCCCACATGGCACACAAAACTTTCTTTGTAGGAATTTAATTTCCAGCGGTTTTGTAAAAGGCCTGCTTTAGATGACATGCAAACTGGCAAAAAGCAAAGTTTGCAAGTAATGCGGTTCACTCCACCACCTCTCTATTTAATTATCTCTATCTGCTATGCGAGCAAACATGGAATCTTTGGCAGGGAAAATGACAGCTGAGAGTTTATTAGATTCACAGCTGGAGAGATAATCAGTACCATGTCTCATAATCCCGATTGTAAACACAGTATACAGCATGACAGCAGCAGGTGGCAGTTTTCACACAGTGACAATGTGAGGACAGTAAATAAACGGATAATATACATCTTCCAAATTTTCCTCTATTAAAATGTTGGTGTCCATAATATTCACAATGGTTAAAAACCTACTGCATTCACAAGGGGTATCCTGTTATTTGAAACTTACTGCAATTACGTGCAAAGAGGAACTGCTGCCTGCTAAACATCCCTTAGGATCATTTGGGTTCATAGGCTCTCTTTAAACAATGCTGACATACCCATATGCATTTTAAAAATATTGCTATTGTTTTTATTTTCTGACTTTTAGTTAAAGCTAAAGTGAAGCCTCAGACAGGAACCTTCCAAGCTCAATGGGTATGTTTCATAAAAGACATTTTGACATATCACCTTGGAAAAAAGAAAATAAGTGTGCAAGATTCAATTCAATTTCATTTGTGTAGTGCCAAATCACAGCAACGGTTTCATTAATAATAATACTAAAAATAGCATTATTATTAATAATAATAGAGGGAAAATCTTAACAATTACAGAATTTCCTATGAGCAAGCACTTGGCAACAATGAGAAGGAAGAACTCCCTTTTAACAGGAAGAAATCTCTGGCAGAACCAGGCACGGGTTAGGGGTGAATTGACAGAGACGAGAGAAACGAAGAGCAGAGAGAAACCAGGAATAACAAACAGGACAACTACAAAAGTTGATGACTGCAGCAGTGCAAAATAAAAGTATTGGGAGTGAAAAGGTATGTGCATCACGGAGAGTCTCACAGCAGCCTGAGGATAAAGATGCATGACTGGATAGCTCAGGGTCACCTGATCCAGCCTAGGCTATAACGTTCATCAAAGGGTTTATTTATGTGCTGTAATTCAAGTAGCTGTAGCAAAATGCTTCAGTTAAATTTGCTTGTGTCACTTGCGTGTGGATTTTTGTTCTGGTCACTTACAGCTTTCTTTGTCAGTTCTCCTTGCTTTGCATTTGCTTTCATTAGTATCACCTGTGTTGAATTATTAGTATAGTTTTTGGTATATATACTGTATGCACTGTTCCAAAACATAAAAGAACATTTAAATCACACATTGTTTCTTGATAAATAAAATATTCTACTTTTATTAACATGGACTGGGAAAGTTCACGAAGGCATAATGGTATTTTGCTGTCGTCAGTTATTGGAAACCCTCTGATTGCTGCCTTTGTCTGCGCTCCCATTTCCTCTTTTCAGTTGCCTATCTATTTCAGTTCCTGTTCTCGAGTCCTTGTTTTCTGTCCTGATGGTACTTTTCATGTTTCTAGGTATTTCCTGTGACCTTTTGGAATTTTTAGTTTGGCCTGATATGTTTTTAGTAGTATATCTGTGTTTATTTTAGCCTATTGATTTAAGTTTAAAAGTAACATTTATTTATATAATGCTTTTCAAGATAAAAAATCTCAAAGTTCTTGACAGCAGCATCAATAAAACTAACTTGTGGAAAGTCAAAATTAGGACACAACCACAAAAAACAGGACATCACAACATTCCAAGCAAGAGATGAACAGTCGAGTCCATTTTTTGAGAACAACTTTTTAGGAGTTTAGCCATGTTTCTTAAATGGAAAAATTAAAAAAGAGCAGGTCAGAGACTTGATGTGAACTTCAAAAATCAAAGATTGATCAAAAATTTACTCAGCTACTTGTGATAGTATGACACTATCACAGTGAACCAGTTTAGTATATGTTAAATACCAGCTACCACAACACAAGGTCCCATGATCAGCTGTATCGAGGGCTTCGCTGAGGTCCAACAAATCAAAGAGTAAGGGGACAAAAAGTCAACCTTATCCTATATATTTGTCCTTCACATGTGTGTATTTCAGTAACTTGAAGGTGGCATATCAGAATAAAAGTCTAAGAAAAATGTTATTTGGCAATCGAATGTGGACTTGAAAAACATTCCTTACTTGATTGCTCCTGTCAGCATGACCGTTTACAGTTGAAATTTTAAAAAGGACAGAAAAATTGTGGCTTCATGTCTAAAGAAAAAAATCCCAAACTCTGTGGTAGGTAAACATGTGTGACTTAAGACTTACACTGGTTGTTCCTCAGCCACAACGGGTAGGGGAGACCGGGGATAGTTGTAACGTGGGTCAGTTGTAACACTTCCAATTTCTCCAATCAGGGCTAAGTTTCAAATGATGTGACTCATCCTGTGCATGCCCAATTCAGTTCTGCTATCACATGTGAAAAATCAGCACATTTTGTCAAACACAGACAATTTAACATGAAAAAAAGTAATTTGTATGCCAAAAAGTAAGTTTTTCTACTTTATTTCAATTTGTAATAGCATTATCTGCTTTGCAGTTAAACTCATCAAACTTAAATTATGTTATTTGTATGTCTATGGTAGTGGAAATAAGTCAGGATGGGTGCAAGAAACAGATTTCCTCATCTTTCTGAAGCACTTTGCAAACCACACCAAGGTAAGCCATGATAAAAAGTAATGGAATTGCGATGCTGGTGAACAACTACATTTTTTCAGCTTCATTGTTATGTTCAAAATTGGTGCAAGAGTTGTAGGTTATAATGCCCACTGAGCCAATGAGGCCAAACTCAAGGAAGACCAACCAAAATTAATGAAATATTCAGTTTCAGAAAATTCCATAATTTGTCTTTTTTGGGGGGTTGGAATATGTTCAAAAGCTAGATTTCTGCATTCTGTCACACACACACAGAGCTACATAAATGGATGTAAGTGCATTCATGTGTTGAATAAACAAAGATTACATGTTAATGTTTTGTTAGTACCCTTATTTCATTGTGTTACATTTCACCCCAGGATATGTTACAACTAACCCAGACTATGGGGTTAATTGTAACATTTCACTCTTCGTGTTTGAGACCATACCATGCAATGGGTAATTGTGCTGCAGAGAAAATAACTGCACTATTTAATAGCAGAGACATGTAAATACTTTGCATTACATTTTGAATCCACTACCTTAAAAGAGCTTCAATTTACAGACAGAAATGTCAAAAATGTTACAACTATCCCCGGTCTCCCCTACTTCAAAAATCACAAAGTCTTCAGCTGTGGTGATAGTCACACAGTGCTGAGGTGACCACAGTTTTCACTTCACAAAAAAGTCACTTCTGCACATCAATTTTTTCTTCATTTATGCTGAGTCATTGTTAAAACAGCTGATGATGTTTGCATCTAGAATGATTGTTGTTGTATGTTTAATAACTTTCCGTGTGATGTTAAACCACGTGATGATGAAAGTGTGTAAGTTTCGTTGTTTTTTTTTTTCATTTTCTTTTTCTTTTTGCCTAAATAAATATGCAAACTTACCCCCTTTGTGCTTATTGTCACGAATGTGACGCGTGTTCTTATTCTCGCCGTCCAGTTACAGTGACAGCCATAAATGTAAACTCATTTCTCCCTCTAGCGGTCAGAAAACCGTCTATTATTTAGCGATTAAATACCACGGCTGTCGTCAAAATCAACTCGAATTTAGATTTTCGAGTGATTATGAAAAACAGAATGTCCAAAACAAGAACATAGAATTATTATTATTGTATCTAAAGCAGGAGCGGGCCGCTCGTCGTAGCGTGCGGGGGTATAGCTCAGTGGTAGAGCATTTGACTGCAGATCAAGAGGTCTCCGGTTCAAATCCGGATGCCCCCTAAAATCTAATTTTGCTCTTTTGCCAGTGAAAAACGCCACGTTTGTTGTTGAAGTCGTGTTAGTGCTATCGTAACGTTGTAGTTTAGGCGCTATTGTTTAATAAACAAGAAAAACGTTATATAGAACAAAGCGTGTCAATACGAAGCTGTCAAGCAGGACGAAAACAGTAAGACCACAGAGAAGATTCGTGAATGTAGTAAAGGAGGGTATACAGAGGGCTGGAGGGACAGAGACAAGGATGGTAAAGACAAAGGAAGCCAAAGGTAAACTAGCGTTAACAACCTCAATAGCATGCTGCCCATCGCTTATTAAAATAACAACACACACATAGCAATAATAACATTTATTTAAAAAAAATCAAACTATACAGTATGTACATTGCAAAATTATGACTCATAGCAGCTAGCGCCTTCTCCCATTCAAGAAATCGCTGTCATATACAGTACACAGTCCAAGAGCATTAAAAAAAGAATAAATTAATATAAATATTCAGGTTTAATGAAGCTAAAATCATTTGCTGGCGTTAAATTAAATTTTAACATCAGATGCAGGCTTGTAGGCTTTTGCAACATTGCAGAAATCCTGAGAAGGAAAACCACAGCAGCTGCATAATGTTCTTTTGTTTGTTTTCTTTATAGTCTTACTGTTTGCTGGTAAACTGTGATGAATCAGTAGTTTGTGAACTAAGAACAAAAATCTTCATTTATGAGAACTAAGTCAAAATGAAATTAGGATTGTCTTGTTTTAAAGCGTCTGTGGAATCACTGGATCAGTTCTAGAAAATTAAGATACTAATAGGAAAATATATGACTTAGTGTTATAAATCATTGTCCTTTGTCAACCTGCCTTATTGTTTTCCTTTCTAATAATAAAATAATAACATTTTAGTCACTCTTGACAGTTAAAGTGGAACGTGATACTTCTGGTGAGGTAGGATAATTTGCCCAAACATTGTTCTCATTTACACACAGGCCACTTATGTCAATACATTACTAACACTTTCTCTCCCTCAGTGCACAACCTCCAGATTACTAAAATATAATCAAACAATCAAACAGTTTTTGAAGCTTGTCTGTTGTCATGTTTCCGAGGCTGAGGTACACACAACGCAGGTTTCTTCAGGATGTCACATTGTCAGTAAGTCATACTGTAGACGTGGTGAGGCAGTTTCTGTCACAGATGTTGTGGTCACAGGCTCAAAACACTGTAAATAATCCTGACACTGCGGCCTTTGCAGCGCCCGAGAGGCTGGTTCAGTTTCAGGACTTTTAATCCATTGTTTTCTTCTAGTTTGCCACAACCCGCGACTTCATCCAGTCCAGACTGGCAGGTAGACTGCAGGGAGAGATCAGAAGCATTTTGATAAGTGTTTCAAAGGCTATTATTTCAACAGAAGCAGTGGTATGCAGAGGCATGTTTCTGTTAGCTACGTCACATATTTGTGAAGGGTGAGTAATAGTCGGTGATACTGAGAGCTGGAGGTGCGTTAGACTCACCCCTCTCCTGTCAGGGCGCAGCAAGCTTGAACATGCCAGGAGTGTGTTGTGATGGAGTCGAGCGTGAGGAACTGGGAGATCTCTGCCGCTGTCAGGGAACCCTTCATGTCCTGTTTGTTGGCCAGGATAAGAACGGCTGCATTCTGTAGGTCCTAAAAAGAATTAAAAAATGGGTTACCGATACCGTGTCTGCACTCAGGTTCCACTGGAAACATGTGATGTTGTTCAAAACAAACAGCAACCTCAGCGGAACATAGAAACGCACAGACATGCTGACTATAAGAAGAAAGTTCCTCATCACAGTATGTCATGGGTGAGTAATCTGCTTTCACATCTATTACGCAATCAGTGTCTGTCTGAAAGCGGGAGGGAACGTCAAACACCAAAACACAAATGCCAAAAGAGGGCAGCTTCACAAAACAACAATGTGATTGTACGTCAAAGCAGCTCTCAAAGAAAACAGGCAAAACACTTCATATTTAAACAATAAAGCAAAGTATGATCAACCCTCCTCTACCTGTTTATCATCCGTAAGCAGTATTCAAATATGTTAAAAGGCACTTTTAATATAGTTATGACCAAGTAACTTCCCTAAATGTTTTAATAAAGTCAGTCTCTACGCTATGTTTTAAAGATCCTACCTCATGTGCGAGCATTCGGTGAAGTTCTTCTTTGGTTACAGTCAGTCGTTCCCGGTCAGTGCTGTCCACAACCAGAATGACGATCTGAAAGGGAAATAATAGTTATTAAACCTGTTATAAGGTCGTTCTTATCAGGACCCAATCTATGGGACGCTTGATTCATAAGAGGGAGCACAGCATGTCTACAATGCTCTATTAAAGATACAGTACCTGTAAACAATGGATCACAGGAAAAGTCATAAAACAGATGCAGGTGCATTAGCAGCCAGCACTTCAAAAGCTTTCACTTTCTCTGGATTTATTTTTGGGAACTGTTAATATCACTTCCAATGCACTTCAATGAAAGATTTACTGTGTTTTAAAAGTTTTTTAGAGATAGAAAGGATCTGAAGAGTGTAGGTGAGCCATACCTCTGTGTTGCCATAGTAGGAGTACCAGCTAGCTCGCAGGCTCTCCTGTCCTCCGATATCCCAAACCAAAAAGTGAGTCTTCCGAACGGTGATCTGTTCGACGTTGCTGCCAATAGTTGGTGATGTGTGGACGGCTTCTTTTGTCAGACTAGATGTATTTGAAAAAGGGAAAAGATGCATTTAGAATTAGATTAAACTGTGAGAACAGATTTTAAAAAACTGCTGAAAGACTCAGAAAGCAGTCAGATCACTCACAATTGATAGAGGATGGTCGTCTTCCCAGCATTATCCAAACCCACAATGATGACTTTGTGCTCTGTAGGAAAGTTAAACATGTTAAAGTTGCATGCTCACTGCAAATTCAGCCTCAAGGGATAAATGTACACACAGATAAGATAAAAGGCAGGTACATGAGGGTGATGTGCTGAACAGATTCACATCTCTTATCAAAAGACTGTTCTTGCAGTAAAACACGTCCAACACTTGGTTTAAGTGTCGTATATAAGAAAGGACTGAAACTTTACTGTGTCAGGAAATCAGTTTTTAGTAAGGTGATCAAACCACAATTATCACATATTACCCGATACAGGAGCTTAACACACCGACGGGCTTTTATAATTCATCTAAACAGCAACAATGCAGGCATAACAAGACGAACACAAGAATTAAAGCACATGTACCTTTGTCCCCGAACACAGCCATCATCTTAGACAGCAGATAGCCCATGTTCAACAGGTGTGAGCGATGAATACAAAAGAAATCCAGAGGAAGCAGACTTCAGTATCGATTAGAAGCTGACTGTCAGACTGACTCTGCTGCGGGATCTATTATCAGTTTCTGCCTCGGCATACCATTTGTGGGCGGCGCTTCCTCCTCAGAAAGTCTGCACCTTTTGCCGAGTGAGTCACGAGCAGCGTAGATAGTAATGATGGTGCGTTCAGTGCTGTGGGGAATACAAAACGTGGGCCGGTGAGGGATTCGCCAAGGGCTAGATTATCCACAAAGTAAGTTGGGGTTTGTGTGGGACGGTGTGGATTATGTTACAGATGCAAGTGGGTAGGCTGTTTTTTCTTTCCTTTTTTTTTGTTTAAATAATTGTAAGTTAAAGATTTTGCTCAGATGAGATTTTCCCAACATCTTAAAAGCATCACTGGAAGACTGAGATTGTTTTGGAGTCATGTGTGGTCGTCTTTGTACTTTCACACATTTACTTGCTTGTGTTTTTAGTAGGGATGCTGTCACAGATCAGCACATATCTTTTTGTTGCACGAGTGTGAGAGAGGTGTTCACTATTATATAGAGCCAATTAAATTGTGAGACGCTGACTCCATAATTGAGAATATTAGTGAAATACTGGGCTGTACCAAATAAATGGGGCACCCTGTCACCCTGGACAGAAATATTGTCCTAGCTGTAATACAATATACCCTGGCATTTCTATATTCTACTATATAGAATTTTATTTATTCTACCCTCATTTTAACAAAGTGGAAAAAATATAGAAATAGCAGCCGCCCTTGCCCATAATTTCCTTTGGGATTAATAATATTTCTGTTTCTGATTCTTTGTATATGTGATTATTTACTTTGGGGTAATAAAGTAATTTAAGGCATTTAAGATTTTATTGTTTTGCTTTGTTTTTATTTGGGCCAAATATTCTAAATATATTTTAAATGTCTCCCAAATCGCTTTCTTTGCCCCGTTCATTGTGTAGTGACCTCTTTATCAGGTCTATAGAAAACTACTTGTGCTCCAAACTGAGGAAGAATATGTTTGTAAAAGCCGAATAAGTACCGAAAAATCCTAGATAAATCATCGTTCGTCATCACGAGATATTAGCGTACATTAAATGCAATTTATTTACCTCCTTAAATATCGAAAATCTGAGCTCACCTATAGTCCCTGAAGGCAACCTACAAGTCCTGCCACACCGACGGCACGAGTGGGATAATGACGCAGTCGGTGACACGCGTATGTCCGGTCTATATATGGAAAGAGAAGTAAAACTATGTACCTTCCTTTCTGAGAAACCATAGAACTTATCGGCCTGTAAAAACCAACAGAAAGCAAAACTGGCTTCAAACAAAGAATTCCCCGGGATTTCCACTGAACCGTCCAAGCAATTTTATATCAGTTCTACTCTCAACTCTCCAGTTACACAATCACAACACTGATGACCTCTTTGCATATTAGGGCCTCTGATCTGACAGATTTGTCTTAATTTCAAACCCATAAGAGATTCAGTAATGAGGCATACTTATATTCACCTCAGTCAAAGTATTGTACCTGTATTTATTTCCCTATAATTTATTTATAGCTTGAAGTGTTTTAAGTGAAATTAATTGCCAGGTTTCATTCTGGAAATAAATGTATATTGAAGGTGAAAGGCATTTTCTTTAGTTTATTGAGGTAAAAGTAATCACATAAGCACACTTTCTCATCAGGAATACAGTTATGGTATCTGTTATCTTCATCATCATCATCATCATTTTTATTATTATTGTGATTATTACCGCTGCACATTTCTTTTCCACTATAATTAAGCATTTAATGTTACCTTATCACTCTCCAGTATTTCTGTTTGCTACATTAAAGGATCTACGATGTGATTTTTTTAAATTAACTTGCATGTCAGACAGTATATACTTGAAATTAACTCTGCTTTATAACCGTGATATGGTCCTTATTGTTAATACAGATGATCAGATAACAGTCATCAGAAACACTTTGAAAGATGTCATTCCACATGTGTACACTTCAAAATCTGAAGCAGTGATACTGCAGATAACTTTTTGTGTTTTTCTTTAAAATTATCCTGCTTTAACTATAATAATGGAAGTTTACCCTTAGTTTTAGTTATACATGCAAACATGTGTTACATATTTGTTCTGTCCCGTTCTGTCAGTTTTTAGCAGTTTGTTATTACAGTCATTTTGACCCTGTTGAGCAACGCTCTGATGTAAGTCTCACATTTCGATTTACAGATGGAAACCGTGTCTCAGGTCTGTGACAGTTTGTCCTGTGCAGAGCATCAGCTCGACGATGACAAAAACCACATCCTGGAGTGAGCCAGCTGCACTTCATAACTGCACTTCAGAAAATGCAGGTGTTTTGAAATGTGCTGCAATTTGACACGAGTATTTTGGAAATTACGTTTCTGTGAATACAAAGTGAAACTGTTTTTTTTATTCTCAGAATCTGTCAACATTCTTGTGGCTCATTGTTTTGCAGGTTTACACCCAGCAGAAGTATGGGATAGTTTCTACATTCAGGGTGGTGTTGGCTTTTTTTTTTTTTTAAAATAAGACAGTCATATGAAAAAGCTTAGTACAACCTGATGAATCAATAGCTTGTATAACTACCTTTAGCAAGAATAATGCAGAGTAGTTGTTTTCAGCACGACTTTGTTAGTCTCTTGCATCATTATAGAGAAATTTTGGCCCACTCTTCTTTACAGCATTGCTTCTGCTCATTGGGGTTTGCAGGGATTTGTTTTTGCACAGCTTTTTAAAGGCCTTAGGTTGATTCAACAAGTCGATTCTGTTCCTTTTCAGGCATTTGCTACTGCACTTGGGATTATTATCCTGTTGCATGACCTTGTTTGGTCCAACGTGTAGCTGTCAGACAGATGGCCTCACATTTGTGTCCAGAATATTTTCGTATACAGAGGCGGTCATGGTTGACTACATGGTTGGTGCCCAGGTCGTGTTGCTGCAAAAACAAAATAAGCACAGTTTCCCCCTCCTCCACCACTGTGCTTCACAGTTGCTATGATGTTTTTGTGCTAAACTGGTGGTGTGCATTATGGGTAAACATTCCCACATTGGTCCCATCTATCCAAAGGTCATTATTCCACAACTCTTGTAGCTTGTTCAGATTCATCTTTGTGAAGCTATGATACTGTGTTCTTTTTAGAGAGAAGAGGCTTTCTGTTGGCGAACTTTCAATTCATACCCTTCTTTATTCTAATTCTAATTATTCTATGATGCACTTTAGCATTTAGCATTGCTAACAGAAGCCTGTCAAGTTTGAGATGTAGCTCTTGGGTATTTTTCTGACATGGGGCAAATTTGTTGAGACATCCATTCCTGGAGAAATTGTGGCATTGTGTTAACACCCAGCTGAATGCTCCAGACCAGCAAACTATCAAAATATCTGCTTCCACAGAGGTGCTGATGATTAATTAATTAAGTGCATTTGATTAGCAGTACCTGGCTGCTACTTACCCTCTTAATTCCTATGGAAGCAGCAAGCCTGTCTTTTGCTTTTCATATCAATTTTGACTAATTATCATGTAATTTATTGAAAAACTAATCTACTCTATGATTTGTATTGAACTATGTGTTCACATGTATCCAGTGGAATAAACAACACGACGCAGACATACACGTGCAGACATTTAGCATTTTTGACAGCTGTTTTTGTTCATCACATCTCACTGTAACAATGAAATGACACAATGGCATTTTCTTATTCGATTTTTAATTAAAATACGAATTTATCCACAGATTAAAAATGAAAGGCAGAAAAAGCAAAATGTAGCTACAATCAGGCACCAATGATACATGTTATTTCATCATTTTAACAATTGCGATAACGCAACAATAACATTATTTACTGATCATTATTTAATATTTATTTATTCAACTGAAGACGGGGGTGGGCCAAAGCAGCCTACCAAAGACATTCATGAATTCTCCATTATAGATAACTGTGTAAAGACCAAAGCTGATCCTATCCCCCCCACTGCCCACTTTATACTCCTCTCACTAGCTCACAAGAACTGAAGATTGAAAAAAATAATGCAAATGTTCACTGAAAAAAACAAAAACCCAACACTAATTCAGTCAGAAATCAGGAGTAAGAAGAGAGTGGTATTTAATATTAGACAAGCGAGCTGTTTGGGTGGAAGTTCGAAGTGATTAACCACACGTACAAGTACTTTTTATATAACTGTTAGCCCTGAAAAACAGACGACGAAGCTGGTGCAAAGAAAAAAGAGATGAGCAACGAGCTGGGACGGAGCAGCCACGAGACACAAAGAGACAGAGATATGGTATGAAAACGAGTGTAACAAGAGTTAAGACATCCCACCGCAGCAGCGGCGGACATGGCTTGGCGAGACATTCCGGCACTTGTGATTGGAGTTTTCTTGAAATAAGGGGTGGGAGTGACTAAGGCAGGACGTTTCGTTCACACAACTACTTTGAATCTGCACCACATTTGGAAACCAGAGAACAACTGGAGGTGCCCTCAGCACCCATGAAGAAGAGGATAACAGAAATGGGAGGACTGGGTCAGACATATACAGTCAGGTATGGTGACTGAACCAGGTTAGGGAGGAAGTAAACATCTTTGGAGTGTATTATTCATTGTTATCGCACTGACATGAGTATAGCAACATTGATAAATTTACGTGCTAAAATATGGCAACTTCTCCACCAACTTTTTAAGGTCTGGGTGATAAGAAAGTGGAGGTGAGAGACTCAAAACTTCTGGATATCAGTATGGGAGGAAACCCTGAAAGCCAAAAGCACTGAGTGAGCTTAAGGTAAAGAGAAACCCTGACACTGTACGTACATGGGAACCGTGACATTAGACCCTGTTTAAGACTGCAGAGGACAGACGTGATACACTACGGCTCTACCGACCTTTGCACTTTACAATCGAAGAGAGGATCGAATCATACAGATCAGAGTCGTAACAATTACTGTCCTTGTGCTGTGAGTATAGAAATCCATGATATTCATGCAGTATTAACATAAGAAACAAAAAAGACCAATATTATTTTTTCTAAATGTAAATAAACTGAATTACAAGAAGAACTTGATGAGAATGGCATCTGGCAGTTGATGTATTTCTTTACATTGTACTGGGATGTAAACAGATTTTTTTGTTAGCCTGACCGGCATGGCCCCAAACCTACACTTCAGTTCCTGTTGAACCCAAAAACCAGAGCATTTCCCCTCCATCCCCTCCTCTCCCTCTGTCCTCAGTCTGTCCAGGGGCTTCCTTGGCTCTGTGGTATGATGACCGTTCAGCGGATGTAGACGTCCCTCCCCCAGTCATCCTGGTTCTTGTTGCGGCTCATGTTGGCCCCTGTGTCCACAGGATCCTGGCAGTAACGCTCCCTCAGCTTGGCACGTCCATGCGGATGTGTCTGGCTCGGCATCGGAGGGTGGTTTCGGTTTTCCTGGTCCGGCTCGGCACCTTCGTCTTCCCAGGAGGCTTGTCGGCCGAGATGCTGCGCCAGGTGGAGGCGGCTGCCCCCACTTCCTCGGTAGGGCTCAGGCTCCTCATAGGGGTCGGTCTCAATGTCCATGCAGGAGTCACCGGCCTCGGTGTAGGCCGAGTCCCGGCTGCCCTGGGTCTCCGAGTCGAAGGTGTCTTGCCGTGAAAGGCCTCGCCCGCTGCCTCCTCGTAGCTGGCCACGAGAGGAGCGCAGGTATGCTTGCTGCTGGTGCTGCTGCTGGGGCTTCCCTCCCAGGTCTGTCTGATAGTCATGCAGCGTGCCGCTCCCACCACACTCTGTCAGAGGCCCTTCCCGCTTCTGCTCACCATGCACCAAGTACGCCCCCTGCAGCGAGCCGCACCCATGCCACACGAAAAGCATGCAGAGACACAAACAGCACACCAAGGTGTCAGCAGTTAATTAGCAGGGTTAGCAGACAGGGCAGAAAGAACAAAGATGCATACTTGTTCTAGCTTAAGAATCCATGACTTTAAAGGCATTAGTGCTGAAGATACTTATATGAAACACATTCCACATTAACATTGTGCATACTCACACTAGTCTATACTCAAACAACACAATTTAATCAGTAAGTAGAAATTGTTTAGTTCTGCTAATTGACTGTTATAAAATGATGATATCAACCTACAAACGAAAACAGATCCCAGCAACTTATAAAGAAGCTAAACTATATATCTACAATTACAATAGTGCCATCTGCTGGCTGTTTGAGCTCATGGCAGAACAAAGCAGCAAAATGATATAGCTCACATGTTTATCCTGAAACAGTTTTCCTTAAATTTAAAAATTCAATCCAGTTTGAATCTTTTTAAAAAAAAAATACTTTTCATTCATTTTTGTCAAGGATCCCTGCATAATTGTGTCCATTCGGTGCAAGACTGTCGCTTGTGTGCCATGTAATTAATCTGACAGCATGCAGCTCATGTTAGCTGATAAGGAGCCAGTAGCAACTGAAGAACAGAATGAAAACTGATTAGTATTTTGCTCTCACTCTTAAGATAAATTGATTAAACCGGACAGAGTGTTAGCAACAGCCTCCACCAAACTAAGCGTTTCTATTTGAAGAGGCGGACATGACTTGCTGTTTTCAGGGGTGGTACCATGGCAACAGAGAGGAGGACAGCAAACTGGATTTCAGCCTCTAGAAGCGCTGAAGAAAAGGAGGCCACAGAGCTGCAGAGGGCAGGGTGGGGGCAGCAGACGCTATTTTACGTCTGATTACAGTAAAATAGAAGGGATTGTGGGGGCAGAGGTACCTTCTGAGGTTATTCCTTGAGTCCAGTGTGCTTTCAGC
Source organism: Rhamphochromis longiceps (assembly GCF_057381845.1). NCBI lineage: Eukaryota > Metazoa > Chordata > Actinopteri > Cichliformes > Cichlidae > Rhamphochromis > Rhamphochromis longiceps. The sequence goes on along the minus strand of NC_140560.1, from coordinate 31,462,826 downwards.
TGAGCTGTTTTCACAGTTTTAAACAGTGCACAGAAGGAAAAGCTGACCTGCTAACATGCAGACTACATCATTTTTACTCGTAGGTGTTCTTAGGCTAGCTGTTCATGTGTGGAAAATTGGATCCTTGTTGGTTCATTTGGGTGTTAATTTCTTGCACAGATGTATCTGCGGTTTCCTATATACAGCATAAACAGGCTATTAGTGCACTCCTACTCCAGGGTAAAAGGAACAGGCTGCTGAGTTTGGGTTGAGTTGCCGGAGTCGCCCCCCACCCCCCTGTGCTACTGGACTTCAGAGAGCATGTTCTTCCTCTTTCCCCTCAGTGGCTACAGTGCCGTCCATGTCAGGCCACGGATCCATATTTCTGCGCAGGGAGGTGAGGACCTGTACCTGTAGGTTGGAGACGGGCTCTGGGGAGGCAGCCAGGGCTGCCGTAGCCATGGTACGATTCAGCAGAGGGTTGGGAGGGTTGCTGCTTGGAGGGTGTGTTGCCTTCCAGTAGGCTTCAAGGTAGTCAGCCAGGTGTTCGCAGGCATCCTCCAGCTGGTTCTCATCCAGGATGATGTCAAATAATTCCTGCAACAAAAAACAGCTCTTCATTTATTTCACTGTACCAAAGTGAATTTTCCTTCTGTCTTTACATGAATTCTAGTAACAGCCAATTGTTTTATCACAAAACCATCTGCTCCGCCTTTCAAGACATCATATGTAGAATGCCTCAGCATTTAAGCAAGTGGTAACTCTATCTGAAAAATTATGCCAGTGGTGAGAAAGGAATTAGTAGCCATTTGAGGCTAACCCAACAAAAGAGTCAGGCATTTTAAAAAAAGGTATTAAAAAGCAGATTTACGGTTTGCTGGAAAAAACTGTTTATATCTAGCTTTCCCTTTCATAACAGCTGTATGGTATTTTATTTTATTTTATTGAAGTCACTGTTCCCCCTCACCTGAATTCTAATGGGGAAGTTCGACTGTAAGTTACACTAATTCATACAGTTTGATAATGAAAAACTTAAACAACCATATTTCTGATCAGTTATTTCAGTGAGAGTTCAACCGAATGTAGTTATTCAGTTCACTGCAGTTTAGTGCTTCTGCAGAAATCATGGCAACCAGCATCACAGGGGAAGACAGTGAATGATGTGGCCTATAGAGGTCAGCATTTTCAACTTTTCTTTAAGCCTAGGTAGCATGTGCAGCTAGTTTTAAAGCAAGACCCTACTTGAAAATTGCAAAAGGAGCGGAAGTACGTTGTGGATATGTGAGCTCACAGTCAACATGAGTTCATTAAGCCACTTCTGAACCTAAAGAAAATGCCTCTCCATCTGTCTTCTGTTTTGCCTCTGAATTCTACAAGATATTTTTGGCATTTTTATAACTTGTTTTTTTTTTTTTTATAAATATGCAAACACCACACACTTACATCCAACCTAGAGTAAGTTAGGTGTCACCAATTAATTTAACAAGCATGTATTTGTATTGTTAGAGGATGCAGAGAACATGGAAACTCCAAACAAAAAGGCAAAGCTGTGAGGCAGCACTGCTGACTACTGAATCATTGTGCCGCCCTTAGAACCCGCTCGTTCAAAAAAACTGATATGGAGGTGGACAGAACTCAAAATGCATTGTCCTAAACCAATGGCTGACACAACAGCCATATACAGACTATGGTCTCTATGCTCCTCCACACACAGCGACAGGGAACCAGCTGGGATGATGACTAAATATTACTCAAGACAGAACGATCAGGTCTATCGTAAAAGCATAACAGGCAGCCTGTTAAGGAGCGATTCTATAGCTCTGTGCCAAAAATGTATCATTTGTTAGCAAAGCCTGAGAGTAGCTCATTTATTGCTCTGTAAAATCATGTCAAAGTCCGCTCATGTAAAGATAGATGCATAAGTGTTATTCTGTAAAACCGGAAAGTACTGTGATATAAGTTTTTACATCTTTTCCTGAAATCCATCCAAGTAGGTTTTATGCCTAAACCCCCAAAAAACTGTGATGGAAAAAGCACTTGCCAAGTGCTTGCTCATAAGGTGTAGTCTGATTGTTATTTTTGTAGGGCCCCCACTCAGAATAAAAGCAGCCGTTGTTGGATGAGGGGCAGTATAAATAAAATTGAATTAAACTGAATTGAGGGCCTCGAACCTGTCTTCTTTCAGCTGTTAATCGTCAGATACCGTTGGAAAATAATCCCAAAGGGGTACTTGATGAGTTCAAATTCATTTGACTGAGTGTCAGGGTGTGATGAGCCGGGGATGAGAATATGTTAAAAAAGCTCAAGTCGCAAAGCAAAACTCACAGGTGGGCACTGAGCCAGCTTGTCTGCTGCAACCATCTGCACGTTTAAGTGTTTAGCCTGGGACTTCCCTCTGGATTTAATGAGCCTCTGGAGAACCTGCAGGGAGATAGCAGAGCACTGAACTGAAACAATATTTACTGCTATCAGAATCAGAAGACGGTAGAGTCATTCCAAAATTAAGTATGAGAATCGGTTTAAATGAATGAATGAAACAGGCATACCTTAGGGGAAGCTATTTTGATATAAACAATGATGGGAGCCAGGGAAGTCTTAGCCAGTTGAGAGGGGTGGTTAATGGTGTCGGCATCCAAAGCAACAAGCTGGAGAGTTCGGGCCAGCTCGAAGATACGCTCGATCTCACTCTGCACCTCAGCTGAATGCCCAGGAAACAGACAAGACACGTGAATACAGTGAGACAACAAAACAGATACATGATCTCTGTTTGAGGAGTTAAAGCACTGCATGTGAGCCAATCTCCCTTAACTTTGTGCAAAAGTACATAACAGACGTGTTAGTTCTTACTCATGCATGTCGGAGTTAAGAGGAAAACAAAACAGCTCCAAGCGTATGAATCAGATTGGACCACAGTTAAAAGTTCCATTTATGCACAGCTAAATGGAGCGCTCGAACATCCTCATTCTCCTGCCCCCTCCTGACATTTCAGATATGTATTTAATGCTTTTTTAAAAGGTGCAGAGAAAGGAGGCACTTAAGAATGAGATGCCTGTGGTACTTGAAATAACTTACAATAAGGGCACAAGTTCTCACCATGTAACTAAAACAGAAACATCAACGACAAAAAAACAACCAAACAAACAAAAAAAACAACCTCATTAAATAGATGAAGTGGAACATTAGTTGTTTTGTTAGCACTAATAGGCACAGCGGTAATTATACTATCAGGTGCACCACTCAAGGCTGTAGAATGCTGAACGTTGTGTTCATTGTTCCTCAACAGCAGCCTATAAAAGCTGGTTATTTAGCATTTCGAAGACAGCTCCACCTTTTTATCAGCCTGTCGACGTGTAAGGAGCGAGATTAAAACCGAAAACCAGAATGTTCCTCGTCTGTCTGGTCAACCCTCAGCGCCTCCGAGGTGTCTGTGCGCTGCCAACCCAAGTGGCAAAGAGAGATAACAGGGGCAAGGCAATCTGCACAGAGACGTGGCCCGCACATTTCAGCAGCCTCCAGAGGGCTAAAGGATAGAGAATTAAAGCCGGAGGCGAAACGGGGTCTCTGCAGAATGACAAGAGACGTGAACTTTTAAGTTGTACAAAGAAACAGCAGCCAAGGTTTCCATTAACCTCGACAAAGCCTTCTGCGAATTTGGATTTAACTTCAGAGAGACGTTTGCTCCCCCGTGATGACAAGAGTGAATTTAAAAGGCAAGGTCCAGCTGCAATAGATGCTATCCTTGGGTATGACTGAAGATAAACAGCATTATGAGTCACAACATAAGGGTGACAGCAGGATGGGAGAGTATCGTCTTCCCTCTCTGCTACCAGCCGCTCTGCTGCCCTCCCACGGATCTCTTCCTGCTTGGGTTTTGTAATTGGTTTCTTTTTGTTAAGAGACTACAGGCTGTCACACAGAAGTATGAGGAACAGAGAAACTGACAGGCAAGCAGACAGGCAGACAACGATGTATGAGCAGATGATGAATATAGTTAGAAGAAAAAGGGGAGGGGAAGGAAAGAGAAAGAGATGCTTCATTGTTTTGTTGCGGGAAGAGCATACGTACCCAGTACGTCTGAATCAAAAGACAGAGGAGGAAGAGGATGGGTGGTGGGAGAGAAAGGGGGGAGGATGGGTGTAGACAGGATGAAGAGAGAGAGGAGGCCAGATCAGACTCAGGCAATCAGAGCAGGTGTAAAAAGAAAATAAGTGACAGTCTCGTGTCTTTGGATGATACACCTCAAACTTGAAACTGAAGTACGTTAACTGCTAGAACTGATCGTTAGTAATTATCTAACCTAAAATATTCCGATTTATCATGTATACATTTGAAAGAAAAGTCCTCCATGTGATGTCACTGATAACCACACCTCTGACAACACAGATGCTGAAATGTTTTTCTCAAACATTCAGCTTCAAGAGCTTCATTTTGTGCTTGAATACAGACAGTATGCTATTTTACACATATTCTTAATGTGTAAAGCTTAAAAGATATTAAGTCTGATGATTTTCTACATTTGTCTTTTTATTAAGAAGTCAAATAAAAAGACTAAACCCAGCTACAGACTGATCCATATTTTAAGAAGTCTGTCTTTAAGTCTTTAAAGTTGATATTTGTATGAAGAAGAGTGTGACTGTTGTCTAAAGCAGCGGTCCCCAACCTTTTTTGCGTCACGGACCAGTTTATGCCCGACAATATTTTCACGGACCGGCCTTTAAGGTGTCGCGGATAAATACAACAAAATAAAACTAGTACCGGTACCGAAAAAAAGAAGATTTATTCATAATACACGTGAAAAGACCCAGGAAAACCGAGTTAACGATAAAAACGATAACAAAATAACACTGAAAACCGATAAAAACCCTGAAAACTATACATTTCACACCTGAGCCTCAACTCTCGCGGCCCGGTACCAAACGACTCACGGACCGGTACCGGTCCGAGGCCCGGGGGTTGGGGACCGCTGGTCTAAAGACTACAAGTTATAGCTCACCCCATAATCAAATATATTAACTTGTGTAGTGCCTGCAGTGCTTTTTATTTATTTAGGCCATTTCTCTGTGAGCTCCTCAGATCTCAAGATACCAGCCCTTGTGCGTGATGCTTACCTGTTATCTCCAAGGTAAATTGGCCATAGGTATGAGGGTGAATGATTGTTTTTTCTCTGTGTCAACCTTATGACAGACTGGCACCTTATTCAGTTGCCCTATGACAGCTGGGATACGCTCTAACCCCCCACGACCTTGATTTGGATAAGTGGCAGATGGATGAATGGATAGAAGTTCTAAAAAATGCTGAAAAGCCCAACGATCATATGACACCGTATGAGCAAGCATTTAGTGACAGTGGAGAGTAAGAACTCCTTTTTAACAAGAAGAGGCCTCAAGCAGAACCAGGCTCAGAGAGGGGCAGCCATTGGCAGTTGGCATTTGTTTGTGCACAGCTTGTTTAAGGCACTGGCGGGATTTCAGTCAGGTGGAGGTCTGGACTTTGACTGGGCCACTGCAACACTTTTATGCCTTTTTGGTCATTCTTTTGCATGACCTGATTTTGGCCAACCGTTAGCTGATGGCAGATGGCTTCACATTCGACTTTAGACTTCATGATCGATTCAATCACTGCCACCACTGGTGCTTATGGATTTGATTAGCAGGATCTGGCAGCTACTTTCCCTCTTAAGTCCTACATAAGCAGTATTTTCACATGACTGTAGATAAAACTGCTTATAACAAGACTTCTGGACATATTTTGGGAACTGGGTCATGATTGAGGGAAATTTAAGCTGAGTGCCATCTAGTCTCATTATATGCAAGCGAGGGCAGACACCTTTAAAATCTTAAAAAATGGCAAATCACCATAACAACCTAGATGAATAATTGGCACTACGGACAAGAGGAAAATATGTAAATGTGATTTTGGGGTCAGTCATCCCTTTAATCATTTACAAGTCAGCTTGTGTGAGATATGTCCACACACAGAAACACACTGTCTTTTTGATCAGTCCAACATTCCCTGTGTGGCTGATATAAAATAGCAAATGCAATGTTTCTCCTGTTTTAGTAACATTTGCTAAAAATGTAATTTCCCAGCTGCTGTTGAGTATTTAAAAAACAACAACAACAACAACAACAACAACGCAATATTAATGGACTCTTGTCTGTCTAAATAAAAGAGAGACACACTTAAAGAAATATAGATATGAAGGACAGTGAAAGATGTTCAGTAACATGATGTGATGAACAAAAATACATTACACTAATATTCTCCCTAAACTTTAATATGTCAGCTGTTGAAAGAGTAAAAATTAAATCCTAATTGTCACGAACTGTCTGCGTTGCGTTTCTCAGTGTGATTCTGCCTGTTGTGGTTTGTGGATAACAAAAGCGTCCTCTTACCCAGGCTCGAGCGGGTACTGGAGCGCTCAATGATAGTGTGTTTGCTCGGGTTGTTGAGGACTGAACGTTTGGCCAGAGAGATGTCTGCTGTCACCCGTGTGATGGATATCCTGAAACAGAGAGCCAGCACATTAGTGGGTCAGTAAAAAGAAACCTATTAAATTTAGAGTCTATCATGGCTGCAAGGGTGTGTCCAGAGGGGGGAGGGGCATGGAGTGACACAGAAATATGATTGGCCTTCCTTTGTACCGCCAACTAGACTAGCGTACTGTTCATCTTTCAATCCTCAATATCAGTGGATGAAGGCATAAATAGGACATCTAAAGTAACTACAAACACTTACTCATATACAGTTTTATTGTACTTTTATTTTATTTAAGCAATTATGTTACAGTGCTTTCCACTTCTAATGCAAATACTGATCTCTGTAATCCATCTCAGGCTATAACATTTAAGGGATATACACCTTAATGAATCAATATTATGATCCAGTAATGTCATGTACACTGATGGGCCACTTTATTAGGTACAACTGTTCAACTGCTCACTAATCGAAGTATCTAATCGGAGTGTTTTAGGCATGCAGACGGTCAGGATGACATACTGAGGTTCAAACTAAGCATCAGAATGGCGATGAAAGGTGATTTAGGTGTTTTGAACGTGGCATGATTGTTGATGCCATACAGGAATCAGCTATCAAACTGCTAATCTACAGGATCTGCTGGGATTTCCCCACACAACCATCTCTCGGGGTTACAGAGAATGGTCCAAAAAAGAAGAAATATCCAGTATATAATATAATATAATATAATATAATATAATATAATATAATATAATATAATATAATATAATATAATATAATATAATATAATATAATATAATATAATATAATATAATATATCCAGTTGTCTTGGTACAAATGCCTCGCTGATGTCAGAGGTCAGAGGAGAATGACAAGACTACTTCAAGCTGTAACCTGAGGTAAGTAAAGGCAACAGTAATTCAAATAACCCCTTGTTAAAATCAATGCTTGCAGAAAAGTATCTCTGAATCACAACATGTTGAACATTGTAGCAGAAGGGTTACAGCAGCAGAAGACCACACCGGGTGCCACTCTTGCCAGCTAAGAACTAGAAACTGAGGCTATAACTGGACAACAGAATGTTGGGGGGGAAAAGTTGCGTGGTCTTACTGAATTTCAATTTATGCTGTGAAATTTGGATGGTAGGGTCAGAATTTGATGTAAAACCCCCCCCCCCACAAAACAAATAAAGCACAAATACAAACAAACAGCCTTCACAGTCATCAGATCTCTGCCCAATAGGGCATCTTTGGGGTGTGCTGGAACTGGTTTCATGTTAATCTGGACCAAAATCTCTGAGCAATATTTCCAGCACATTGTTAAATAAATGCCACGAAGACTTGAGGAAGTTATCGGGTGCAAACTGGTTAAAGGGCTGGACAAGATGTACCTAATGAAGTGGCTGGAGTGTATATGATTATGGATAATCATTAAAAAACAAAAATCCTGGATGGGTGTAAGCCTCCATTCTTACCTGCCCTCAAACTTGTGTTTCAGGAAGTCAAAAAGTGCTTTCTGCATCATGTCCGTCACCTAGTAAAACATCAGACATCAGAAACAAGTAATATTTAATAGTAAAATCCAATGAAAGTAGAAATTACAAGCCGAGAATGCGCTGCTTCTCCTTACTTCATAGCCTTTGAGTGAAGGTCCGACTAGGACGATGGGCCTCATGGAGGGAACCACGTCGTAAGGGGGGACATGCTCCATCTGAGCATGGACAACACAGCACGTGAGTTGGTGTCACGTTATACACTCAGCACATTTCCAAAGACCTTAGAAGACCTGCAGTCACAGGGTTATACTCACACACAAATCAACATTAACTTGACACAAAACAGCCCCACCCACTCCCCATAAACCCTCCTTCTCTTCTGTGAGCAGTCAGATTGATGGATGGAGAGTTCCAGAAATTTGGAGTCCATTTGCGTTATTGAGTGTCTATGAATGTTCAGGGTCAGGGATCAATTTCTCACCGAAAGCCTTGGCTTCTACTTCTCAGTCTGCAGTCTCACATAATTAAAGTGCCCGTAATTAACCCAGATGCCAGGTTGTCAGGAGAAATCTCACGACTGCGTCACAGCTCTTAAGACAAACGTCATCCTTTGCAGCTCTTTCTTTTCCTTCTGCACTGTCACATAATTACTGCAAGGTATTGTTTGCAGTACGAGTAGTATTTTATGGTTAAAAAAAATCAACTTTCTTATATTTAAAAAAAACTAAAACTAAAAAATCAGTGTAGCATTTATAATCAAATTTCCACCTGCATTGTTGAACTTTAGGCTCATTAGTAAATTATCAACTGATCCATTAGTTTCTGTCCTCTGTTAGTGAGAAATGGATGGAAGGAGTCACATGTCCGATATACTCTGACAATGAAACTGGATTTTTTTTTTTAACCTTTTCTACATTTGTACTCCAAGCACGCCCCCGCCCCTGTGCACGCTGTACAGCACTTCAGGCAAGAGAAAGTGCTGGAGTGTCCCGCTTCTACATTACATTACATAAAGCAGAACAACGGAAGCTCATTTCACCCAATTTGTATTCACAGAAGCTAAAAATAAATAATATAAAAGCTTCCAAATGGCTCTTGTCTATAAAGGGGCAGCGCTGGAGCCCTGAACATCACAACACTACTCATTCGTTCGGGAAAAACAGGAGCGCAGGGAACAATTTAGCACGGGGAGGAATGACACGCGGTTTATTGTTCTTCTCCAATCACACGTTATACAGTTCCAGCGTGTAGATATTTGGTTTCACAGTTTCATGTTTATACAACAGAAAAAAATCGAATTTATATCCAATACTTTTCAAAAATGATGCAAAGGATGACTGCGAATTTCCATCAGGTATCACACAGAAAACTCGTGTGAGCTCTCGTAGACGAAAGATTAAACTGGAAAGCTGAAATCAAATTACCCGACTTACCCATCCTTTAATGTTAGATATGCAGTTTCCCTTATATTATATTGCAATAATAAGTAATAATATTATTATGACACTGATTCAGCTCCAGAATTGGATGGGAATGGAAGAATTGATGGGTATTAACCCCGGCTTCATTTTTACTTCATTTTTAACTACTGTAACAAAGAAATTTCACAGCTTTGGCGTAAATAAAATATATCTTATTTATATTCAATGATCTTACATGTGCTTCTGCATATCCATCATGTCTGCTAATCCAGTTTAAGAGCCATGGAAGGACTGGAGCTTATCCCAGCTGTCAGAGGGTGAAAGGTGGCGTATAAACTGGATAGCTTTCCCAGTCTATTGTGGGAGCCGAGCCATATTTGTTTAGGTTTCAAACATAAATTGAAAGAAAGAACTTAAAGTATTTTAGTCAGCCAGGGAGAAAATGAATCCCATTTGCATTATTTTCATGTCACAATCTCAGTTTTTTTTGTTGTTGATATCATTCAATTTCGGCTCGTGTCCTTTCTTCTTGTGATTATAGTAATAGTAGTAGTGTAGCTTGAGGATTCCCTCACTTGCTTTCTCCTGTCTGTATATCAGTACCTGTTACCTGTTTTCCCCAGTTGTCATTTCCTCTTTTACTTTAAAGGTGGTTCTTCTTCCAGTTTTACTTCCCGTTTCTTTTCATAACTCATACTTTAAAGAAAAGCAAGCTTATGGTCTTTAGGAAATAAATCTTATTTTCTTATGACATTTACTAAAGACTTAGCCAGTATAACCACTTTTCTCAATTTTACAATTTTACTCCTTGAGTAAAGTCAAATTCCCTTCAAATCACTTCATCGCTTTAGCTGTGGGTTTAACACTCTGCTATTGTAAATATGAAACATTTTAGCATCCTATAGTACAAAATGAAAACTTTTACACAAAATGTTTCACTTTGGCACTTTTGTTGATCGTCATGGTATGATGATGTATTTGCTATGAATTCTGGGACAGCTTATCTTCTTTCCTTGTCCAATATATCTGCTGCTAAAGGGGGTAATAAAGTAAGTACTGAACTACCTTTTCTTAGTATACAGAGAAGATGAACAGATGTTATTACGGCTGTTATGTAGATACTTCGCTCAGTTAATAACCTTGAAACTGACTATATGGCTGCAACCACAGTTGCCTCTTTCCCTTTGTCCTCACTGAAGATGTCTGATTATACTCTCATCATGTTTTCTCTCCTGTTTGTTTCCCCTAGCTGTTTAGCTAAACTCCTCATTTTTGTGTTTTACTCTTGTGAATATAGTGTTTCTGCCCCCCCCACTAGGTTAATAACAATAAGCTATAAAAATGTCTTTTCTCTTCAGTGAGTGGGATGTTTGATTAAACCTTTCAGGCTTCTTTTCTCTTGTGCTCTGTAGTTATTTCATTTATTATTGTGCAATTTCCATTTTTTAATTGAAATGACTGGGAGTTACAAATGTCCTAAAGTGGGCTAAAAGTGCATAATGAATAAAAAAATTGATAACAATATGTCGTGAAATGAATTTTAAACCTTATGAGATATTGCTGTGATAAGTATTGCTGTGCGAATGGTGTTGCTTGTATTTCTTACTCCTACCGCAACAGCCTTCAGCCTTTACGTGTGATTGAAATTGTGCTGAAAAGCATAAAAACTGCTGATTGTGGGCCACTGTGACTCAAATCAGCCATCACAAATGAAAATGAAAGCATGTCAGGATGCATTATAGCCACGTGCTGACTAACAGGGTCTGGGACGGCTCTGCACCTGCATCTGCACACTAACAGCTGTGATACACGCTCTGAGGAAATGACAGAAGTGTCACCACAATTTACAAATGATCCAGTGAATATTTTTGCGCTAACGAGCATCAGAAGTGATACACAGAATAAAAAGAGGAGACAACAAACAGAAGACGAGGAGACGGAGGAAAAAAGACGAAATGCTAGAGGTTAGTCTTGAAGACAAGCCACACTCACCGACTTCTGTTTCTGTTTAGCCGGGCCACCTACAGTATCAATCCACACAAAAGCCAGAGGAGACAAAAAAAAGCACAAAACACAAGAGCACATTTAGTTATTGACAGGTTTGGATTAGAGGGGTGGGGGAATTGGGAGAGGAGCTGTTTGTTGATTAAAGCAGAGTTTACACTGACTGCCTCCTCTGTGAATTCATATTCAGACTGATATCCAGCAGCAGCTATTTCAGAGAGGATCAGTTAGCTCAACGCCTCTCCCAGCTCAACAAGCACAGAAACGCACATCCAAACATATCACTGTAACCGTGGGAGCCTGAGGGGCCAAACAGTGTTAGATTTTGGATCTATAGCAGCAGCAGGGACGGATCAGTTATGAGAGGTTAGTGAGAGATGTAGAGTGGAAGAAGGAGAGCTTAAACCTGGATATCTTGGAGGAAAGGGGGGCAAATGCAGGACGGAGGAGGAGAGAGATCACCTTGCCCTCTAATGTTACCTTCTTAAAGAAGGGCAGTCGGTGGATGTTGGCCTGGGGGGATGTTACGCTGCCTGACATGCTCTTGGAAGAGCGAGGGTCACCCTGGGACTCAGGGGCCTCCTCAGCCTCCAGGTCGAGGGGGTCAACGTCAAAGGCCACTGTGGACATGTCTACGTGAGCTGATGATGGGAAGGGTGGACGTTGGAGAGACGGAACAAAAGAACAGGAGAAAGAGGAGAAAGCGAGATGAGGTGGAGTGAAAAAGGATGAGAGCAGAGAGAATAGCAGAAGGGAGAAAAGGCAAGAGGGGGAAGAATAAAGTGTGAGATGCATCCAGAGAGAGGCAAGAGATGGCACAGAGACTGGAAAAAAGTGACACAGAGTATGATTTAAACTGGAAACGACACTTACAAGAGTCTTAAAAAGAACACACCACAATTTTATGAGGCAGAGCACAGAAAGTGAATTTGGTGCGACGAGAAAGAAACAAAACCTGAAGTAAAGATGTGAACGAACCGTTGAGAAGGATGGCTGCAGCGGGAACTGGAAAAAGGTACAGGTAGGAAAGAAGGAATCAAGCAAAGAGGGAAGTTTAGGGTGGAGACAGGGTGTGTGTTGCTATAGGGATGAGGGAGGGTGAATGGGGCCTTGCAGGTGTCTTGTTTTAAAGGTATATCATGGAAGGGTTGAGTAATTGTAACAAAATTGTACAAAAGTAACAAATTTGTAGCTCATTAAAATGTGTGTGTATATCTAACTCTCTCTAGTATATCTCGAATCTATGTCAAATTCTGACTTTGAGTCAGAACAACAACTTAGGATGTACAAGGTGTGTTAGAGAGATGATTTTTCTGTTACACAGATATGCAAAGCCTTTTAAAGTCAATCAAGAGATGTTTATGTTTACCCATTTCCTCCACCGTCTCTCCTTCTCTCTGTCAGCCAGACGTACTTAACAAGTTTAATGAGTGAAGTTCATTTTTGGCTCTATTTCAGTCCCGTCTTGTGTGCTAATGACAGACCTCCTAAGACCTTTCTCGCTTCACACAGCAACCCACTGAGACACGCTGTGATTCATCATCATGCCTGACTAACTAGCCAATTAAAATTTTCATCTAAATATCAGGCGCCCGTCTCATCTTGCTATCTCTCTCTCGCTCTCTCTCACCCTTTCAGGTGCCCACACAAACGCACACACACAGACAGGCACTATGTTTCCACGTGACAGGGCGACCTTGTGACCTCACCTGTTCCAGGTGGAGTAGGCCTGCGGGTTCCCGTGGCAACGTCAAGACTAGAACTTCCTCCAGATTTACTGAAATACAGAAAAACGGGCACAAATCATAGCTTGGAGAACGATACATGATTCCTTTTGATTTCATTTTTATTTTCTACCTTAAACAAAGAAGAAGACACAAATTGTTACATATGATGATGCGAATGTAAACATTAAAAAACAAAGAGAACACGTGGAAAACTGCTTAAATTACCTGCTGACTGTGCAGAAATTCATATTCAACTAATATGTATACTAAAATCTGTTTCCTCTACTGCATGTGTAAATACAGAGACTATAGAGACTTTTGTACATACTATACTATAGATGCACTGAGTAACAGAGTGACTCACAGCAGTGCTTTTGTCTATTTCAGTATGTTTTACATTGCCGCTGAGTGCTGTGTGACTCATGTGTGACCTGTTTTAAAGAGTGGGTTCTTGTTTGTGCTGCTGATAACGCAGACACAGAGAGCTCGCTCTTCATTGTTACCTGGAGCTGAGTCGGTTTTGCCTCATCCTCTGCTCCTGCAGCAGACGGGTGTTCTCCAGTTTGACCGGGCTGGGAATGAAGCCCACCTCACAGCCCTCTTTCACCAGACGCCCGATCCACCAGTCATTGTTGTACTTCTGTATTCAGAACAGACAGGCATCAGAGGGCAATGCAGCATTTTATACAAATATATTTTACCATTTGACCCTTGTTTTCTGCCATGGATATATTAAACATGAGAATCCACCATTGTACAAACATGGCTATAGTTTCAAACCTTCTTAATGCCGGGGGAGGACTATCAGAAGAAATGGCTTAAGGAGAGAGCAGCCTTAAAAGGAGAGAAGTTAAAGTGTCTCATCTCAAACAGAAGAGGGCCGGCACCAAGGTCCAATATAAGCTAAATAAGGCTTAATTTAAACTGTGAATCATCACTTCTCCAGTAGAGCACAAGAGCATTTCTGCAGCCAGAAATTTTTCCCAAATAGGGCTGCATTAAAACTTTCATCATTTAAAACTTTTTGAATATGATTATTAAGGTTTTATATGAAACTTTAGACTAAATATAAAGTGTAAAACAAGCTAAATGACAGCCCAAACTTGGTAAAAACACACAATTCTGTATCTTGAGTCACTCAAAGTATCAAACAGTATTAAACAAATCAGAGCACTACTTTTATTTAGCAAATATTTTCCCATTTTTTTCCCAAATTTGGATCACCTATTTCTCACTGCACTGCAGCTTGTATTGCAGCTAACTCCCACTCATGGCCTGGCTAGGCTTTACAAAAGAAGGAGGCAGTGCAATAAGTTGTAGCATGATCCCTCATTGGTTTCCCACCCACCACCACTGACAGTTTTTGGATGGGGCCAATATGCTACTGGCATTCTTTTCCCAATACCATCCAAAATCCAAAATATCCTCACTCGAACTCAAAAGCATTAACTTTAGTTAACGTTGGTGCTCTAAGCCACAGAAATTACTCTCAGTGTGAAAAATGTACTGAAATGACTCTATAATAAGAGAATGAAATAAGTTCAAACCTCTTTAATGTGCAAGAAGTCTTTGGCTTCAAAGGAGATGGCCATGCCCTGCACAGGAACATCATCATTGGGGCCTGGGTTGTAACCAACATTTGTACGCACAGCAAATGCCACTGGTTTGGTCTGGAGCCAAGATGGGAGAAAAGGTATTAGTATGCACAGAGCAGCTCACTAAATCGCACTTTAGAGGTGCCTGATACAGCTGAAGAGATTTAACTGTGTCCAAACACTTAATCACGTGACAGTTACTCAATAAGGATGAGCACACAGCATAAGAGATGGATGTGAAAGGCTTGATCTCTGACCTTTGCTTTCTCGAGTGTGGCGAGAGCCTGCCTGTCGGCCTCCTTCCTCAGAGCCTCAGGGTCCTCCTCCAGGGACACGTCCGAGTCCGACGGTCGGCTGGTGTAGGAGTCTGCAGAGCCCTGAAATGCACAAAGAATTCATATAACGAAAGCAGAGTTAGACCAAATAAGCATGAGGTTTGCAGTCTAACTGATGAATTGCATGCCCATCAGTCCACTCGTGTTGCACCTTAAATCCAGGTATGTGTCTTTCAGCTGCTCCTCAATATGAGGAGTAAAGGTTGCAGCCTGTTTTTTTAATATCCTGAGATTATAATATCAAGACCACCTTGTGAAGTGCAACCTAAATAAACACAAAGAGAACCCCGCCCATCACACTGCATGAAGCTGACTCTGTGTTATTCGAGGTTGGAAGGATGCATAACATTTTCATTTGCCGACACTTCCACCGCAGCATCGAGAGCGGCCGGGGTGTTAAATCGTATTTTTTGCACAGGCACAATAGATTCAGCATGTGTGGGTGTGTCAAGTACAGACAGAAAGATGTGGAGAGGGGAAAAAAATGGCTCGAGGACTGTTTATAATATCAGCGAGGATATAAATTTCTCATGAAGTGGCTACAGTTTCTAACACATCCACCACTCATGCACTGTAACTCTCTCCTGCTGACCCTCTTTCAGACACCCATGCCACAATCAAAAACCCGAGCCTCCTCCGAGCCTGCAGAGTCGACCCGCTGTACTGCTCAGCATGTCCAGCGCAGGGAGGGAGGCAGCCTGAACTTCTGAAGTGTTCGAGTGTTCAATTTATATAACAATCCCACTTGTTCTCTTGTTGCTGTTTTCGTTTTTGAGCTGACAGGCTGCCTGATGCTTTGTGGGAGGTACTGACAAAAATGTGGACAAATGAATGTTCCAGGCAGAAAAAAATGAGTCACTAGGTGTGGGTTTTTAAAATAGAGGTGAGAATGAACAAAGATGACATACAGCATATGCAATGATGATGAAAAATTCCCTGCACATGTGTACTCAGACAAACAGTGAGTATAACAGATATCTTTGGACTGTGGCCGGCTATTGTTAGGAATTTCTTTCGGTATTGATGCCAATATTAGAGTTAAAGTATGTCAACAAATTTTTTTTTTTTATAAATCCACAGATTGGAGAACGTGAGTATACTAGCAGTGCTTTTCACTGTGTAACTACACTCAGTGCATTACTGGTCAAATCTTACTGTTGGCGCTGCTGTTGCTTTCTGTTTTCCTTAAAGCTTAGCAACCAACAACAACACAGGACATGTGATTTATCCTACTTTTGCAAAGTTAATGGTAAGAAAACATTAGAAGTAACTGTGTGATTTTATTCAACTATCTAGTTTAATCCAACCATCACATAGGCCTAAGTTTGTATTCTCAGTGATTATGAAAAACTGTTAATGGAAATAGACCCATTAACAGCTTTACTTCAGGCTCCTGATAGCTACTGTTACATCTGTTCCATCCTGTTACTTCTTTTCCAAAACTGACACAAGACGAATCAGGACTATATATTGTCTAAATAAGAAAGAATGATTTTCATGTAATCAATCACTTCTGTTTCTTTTAAAATATAACTATAGATATATAAATATATATCCTAATAATAAATATCGATTTTTCCTTTCCTATACTGCAGGAGTTCACCTGCAGGCTTTTCCCACACTTTTATAATAACTGTTCCAGTGTTTCTCCAGTGGGTCTAATAGATGCAGCACACCTAGTAGTTCTTTGGAGTACAGCAGGTGGGACGTTACATTATTTTTTAATTTTTAATATCTAGTAAAAAAAAACAACATTTCCCTAAAATAATTAAGCTGTAATTAGTTCAATTAAAGTAAACCTTTTGCATTCAGTATTTCAAAGGCTCATACGATTTCTGATGCCAATCAGTGAATTGTCAGTATGTAAGTTTTATGATCATAATAATAATACAATTTATTTATAGGTGCCTTTAAAAACACCCAAGGACACTCTAATATAAATGAACATAAAACAAGTTAAAATTAGACAGCGCAAATGATCTGATTCCTCTTATTAACTACAGAACATTAATGAATGAGTCTAAAACTCACATATTTGCTTGGGGCCTCTTATTTTGCAATGACTGTAGAAAGTGTGATGACTTCGCCCGCCTCTGCAACTGAGACTCACCAATTACAGACTCACCAATGCTAATATTAATACAGTTACACTGCCATCTTAGCAGCACTGCACAATGAGAAATCACAATTATTTTGCTCTTGTCACTAGGCACATACACACATTTGTTAGGTACAATTGGTAATTACCAGATTGGACTCCCTTTAGCCTTCACAACTGCCTTATTCTTTATGGCATAGATTCAACAAGGTGCCAGAAACATTCCATAAGATTTTAGATTATATGATGCTCAGTTGGTCATAAGGGTTGGCCCCTTTTTGTGCAAAGAAAATTACATTACACATTAAAAAAACAGCCTGTTCAACTGACACAAGGCAGGATGGATCCAAACGCTCATTGGGTTTACATCAAATTCTTACCCTACAATCCAAACGCAATAACAGAATTCAGCACTCATCAGACCAGACAATGCTTCTCCAATCTTCTGTTGTCCAATTTTGTTCTTAGCTGACAGGAGTGGCTTGCAGCGCAGTCCTCTGCTAAGGTTGCCCATCTACTTCAAGTTTTGATATGTTGTGCATTCAGATACGGTGTTCTGTGTAACTTTGTTGTATAGAGAGGTTACAGTGAAGTTCTGCAGGTAACAAGGCAGATATCAAAGATAGTTTCTCTTTTTTGAACCATCCTTTGTAAACTCCAGAGATCCAATTCCAATCCAATCCAATTTTATTTATAAAGCACTTTAAAATATCCAGCACAGGACCAAAGTGACCAAAGAGATGGTTTATGGGAAAATCCCAGTGGATGAGCAGTTTCTGAATTACCCAGGCACCAACAACACCAACAACCACACCACATTTAAAGTCACTTAAATCACCTTTCTTCCCTACTCTGATGCTCAGTTTGAACTACTTGATAAGTAGTTGAACACATGCACCCAATAAAGGGGCCAGTGAGTGTTTTTAAAAGGGATTACATTAAAGATTGAATGAGGAAAATATCAAAGCAGATTATCTTATCACAAGAAAGCAGGCAGGTTTGGTTTCGTGTTATGTTTTTTAGAAAATGGAAAGAAGACGAAGGTAGATGTTTGATTTCATATTAGAAATGAGCAGAGAAACATGACATAACCACCTCTGGTACAAAATGCAAACACTTTCTTTGTGCAGTAAATTTAGACTACATTTTCCTGGAAAATATCATCCCTGGTGGTTTACTGAATTTGCATGGTAAAAGCGAGAGTTACGGGAACCAATCAAAATGCAGGCGGGGTTATTGTTGTACAGTTCTGCAGTCACTGCAATGTGCAATCAACATTTACTTTATAATGACAAGTTAGAGCAAAAAAACCTTCGATTACAGGTTAAAAAGAAAAGTTAACATAGCAGCACCAGTGGAGCCAAGACTACTGCTCTCAGAAACACAAACTGTATGCTCCTAAACCTTTAATTTGTCTGTTCAACAGGAATAAACAACTCATATAAATTGTAACATATCTACTCAGAGAAAGAAGCTGCTCATATGTGAAGCATCATGTGGTGGTTGAATGTTTGCACGTCCATTTACGCATAGTTAATGCTCCTCTATGCCTTTGATTAGCATTCACGTGTCTCTGTATGATCTGAAATGAAACTACACATACTAATGTTGATTCTAGCTCTGCCACCTGTCATACCGAGGCCCTCTGTGACTTGGCAACAGCACACTAAATGTAGTTCCTCCCTGTTTCCAAGGCAATGGCCAGTGACTCCTTGTGTCCTCGGGCATTTACAAGCCATCCACACTTCCTGTTTCATTTACTCGAACACTCAAAGCGGTGCGCCCACATCCCACTCAAGTAGGAAGAATGATCCTGTGAGTGGTACGCCGCATCTAATGAGGATAGCCGCCTGTACTTAGTGACTCTGAGTCATTTTCTACACCATAGAAGTGCATCCCAATGTGAAGCCCTGCCTAAGAGAAGGTTAACAGACACTGGAAGGGAACCCAGGGGGATGTTTTTAGAGAATAAGAGCCGAAATGACGTTGGAAACTACCTGTGAATAACACGCTCAGTACAACAGGTCGGTGATGCAGCAAAATATAGAGGGAGTGGGAGGGACAAGAGATCACTATGAAGTTGTGCTTGAATAACTTGATTCATGTCACACACAGCCAGGAATAAATGTGAAGGACACAAAAGTCAATATTTTATCCCAAAAAAAGTGGAAACGAGGAAAAGAAAAAATAGAAACCACTTGATAACCTTTCTACACCTTTCTCCCATCAATTCCATCAAAATGTGTGGACAGACTGAGCAAACAAATGAACTAATTTCCTCCACCTCCACAGTCCCCTCCCTCCCTCCCTCCCTCCCCTCCTCCTCCTTGTCTCCCTCTCTGAAGTCAATGAGTTGCGTCTCTAATTTAGCTGCTTGCTTCACTTCACATACAGCTCCTGTTCAAAATAGCTACAGGCCACCTGATGGCAGAGCTGCTTTCCTATTGGCCGGGCACTAGTAGAGACCCCAGCAGTGTCATAGTAACCATGGCTGCAGCTTATTACTGGCAGCCACAAAGCGCTGTATTGCAAAGGAGATACAGAAAGAAGATATGGGAATCAATAGTAAATGAAATGCCCTGATGTGAAATAAGAGGCAGGGAAATTGTATAAAAGCATTTCAACAGGTGATCAATGTGGTATTTTCTCACACTGGGAGACCGCAGTCTAGTCAATAGGCCTTAGTATAACATGTCAATAACAATAACAAAACATTATGGGCTTTGGGTAAGCTTTTTAAGGGATGTAGCAGATATAATATCAATGTTTTTAAATGCTACAGTTTCCCACATCTAATGGATGAAATTCCAAAAACCTTTGTTCACAGAAGGAGCAGATAGTGGGGAAAAAAGAAAAGAAAGGGAGGTAAAGTTCAGTAATGGTCCCGAACATGAACTGTTTTCCTTCCATTTTCTGCACAGTGGCTGCCATCGTGATGACTTTACACCTCCTTAGCATCGATATTGAATAAATGGAGGGGGGGAGGTAAAGAGGGAGTGCAACAGAACGTAGGGGGGTAATAGAATAAGGAGCGACGGCGGGATGGTAAAAGCAAGTGCTTTGAATAATGAGGGTTGAAAAGAGTCACCCTGCAGTAAGGAAATCAGTTAATACTACGGTAAAAAAAAAGGAAAAAGAGCTGTTCTTTCCATCTGAAGTAATTTATATTTGTTGGTGTCGGCTCTGTTCAGAAATCTCCTCGCCCTTTCACAGGCAAGCACTGACGGAGAGACCAGCAGCGACAAACCTGAAGTTCCTGATTGAGTTTGGCCCAGCATCAAAAGGAGGAGTTGGGTTACAAAGTGGCATGCAGCTAATCCAGACTAAATCACATTAAAGGAGACCTCTTGTGCTCATTTCCAACTTCATGTTTATTTAATAGACACTATTAAAGCAGCTTAAAGATAACCTTTTTAGCTCCCACCCTTCAAAATGTTCGAACAGCAGGTGGGTGGGGCTTCTGTGCTTACAGCCAGAGCTGTGTGTCGGCGATGACATCATAGAGAACTACAAATGTAGTTCCATATGTTGCTTTTGAATCATTTCCCTCATGGGAACAGTTTAGTACACATCAATCTATTATGGGGTTTTTATAAATTGTACGCAGGGACATTAAAGGAAAAAAAGAGAGGTCCCCTTTAACTAGCATACCGTATGTGATGTTTGCTAACTGGATGCATAGATGGGTATTACCTGACTAATCATCTGATGTGGTTTTGCACTGAGATCAGTTGATTGGCTGAGTTTTGCAGTTACTTATAATTGGGAAATAAAGTAGTAGTAGTAGTAGCAAATATATTTTAGTAGCATGCATTAAGCCTCAGCTTACAAAATGAAATTCTTCGTTTGGCATTGATGTTGTATTTGTCCCCATGTTTGTTCCTAACATCTTTAGAAAAACACAGCAGATCATCAGCAGTGTTTTTCTGTTATGCAAGGCAACAGTGCAGAGGTCAAACATGTTAATTTGTGAGTATCACAAACAACAGGAACACCACAGGTGTTGTCAGACTTCACAATGGGTTAGAAAGAAATAATTACCCTCAGAAAGCTCACACATACTGTGATCCTCTGCCCTGGTAATTATTCAGATAAAAATGCATTCACAATTGTCACATCAGAAGATGTGTAAATTTAAAAAAAAAAGCATGGAAAAACCACAAGATTTAATATTCTTTTCCTATCCGCTTTATCTCAGTGTCTCCTCGGGGCCACAGTCATCAAAGAGTTAAGAGAAGAAGAACACAACGATACAAGTAAGAAGTCTGAGAGCCAACTGTGTATTCATACCACATCCAGGGCGAGGTTAACTCAGTAAGAGAGGTAGGAGGGAAGAAATGGTGAAGTAGCAAAATATATGTCTCACAAACCTACTATTCACAGACCAAAGATTTCCTGGCTGAAGCTAATGGCCAGTGGCTGTAAATGGCCATGGCCCCT
Source organism: Rhamphochromis longiceps (assembly GCF_057381845.1). Lineage (NCBI taxonomy): Eukaryota > Metazoa > Chordata > Actinopteri > Cichliformes > Cichlidae > Rhamphochromis > Rhamphochromis longiceps. Next base: position 31,441,255 of record NC_140560.1, on the reverse strand, counting down.
TCTCTGTCACAGCAGTGTCATGGCAACCAGATGGACGGAGAATGGAGATTACCAGAAAGATGTGTCATGGTCCTGGGTCTTTTGACCCAGCGTTTTAAGTTTGAGTTTATTTTGTTCATTAGGTTATCTAAGTTCATTTGGTTATTAGACTCCTTGTGTTTTCTTCCCCTGTATTTAAGCTTCCCCTCACCCTTCGTGTTTCATGCTGCGTGTCTTATGTTATCAAGTTTGTATTATTATGCCTAAGTGTTTCTAGTTATTATTTTCCCCTCGTGTTTCCAACCATGTTAAATCTCCCCTGCTCTTCATGCGTTTCATGTCTGTGTCTTACGTTGTCAAGTTCGGGTTGTCATGTCTATGTCTCATTATGTTTCCTGTTTTATTGTGAAGAGGTCTGGTGTTCTGTGTTCATCATGTTCAGTTTTACTCTCCCACTGTGACGTCATTATGTTCATGTGTGCCAGCTGTTTCCTCATGTGTCTCCACTTCCCCTAATCACCTCCTGTGTATTTAAGTCCTCTGTTTTCAGTGTGTGATTGTCAGGTCGTCTGTTGTCCACGCCATGTTTCCTATGCCATGCTTCCAAGTTTCTTGTCTAGGTTTTTCTTATTGTTTGTTTAGATTTCCCAGTTTAGGTTTGTGTTAATTTTGCTTCAGTTTGCCTTGCCCTTTGTTTGTACCTTTTTTACCAGCCATATTAAACGGCTCGCTTTTTGTTAACATTCAAGTTTTGTTCCCTGTTCCTTGGAGTCTGCATTTTGGGTCCTTTTTCAATTCATACAGTCTGCCCTCGCCAGACTGTGACAAGATGAGTCATGGAGTGAACTCATCAGAAATCCCCACAAACAAGCAAACGTTGGAGTGTAAAAGCAAGTGTTCTAATACTGAACTGTTTGATGGACAAAACCCATTGGAGTTTGGAGTTTATCATTATTGAAAATCTTTCTTCGTTGCTTTTGAGACGTATAAATCAAGAAAGCACAGGCTGCCAAATTCTGACACCAGTAGAGAAAAGGTTTACAACACAAGCGACACAAGCAAAAGATCAATCTCAGGACATCTGCTGTGATGATCCTCGAGAATAAGGGAGAAGACAAAAATTAGATTTTCTGTTATACTTTCACTTATTTTACCATAGAAACAAAACTGTGATCATTATTAACGGCATTTAAACTCCCTAGAAATCTAAAAATCAAATTATTTTAAAGTATAAAGATTATTATATTTGCCTGTATACATTAGACTGGGACCAAATGTATATAGTGTACATAATGAACCAACTGTGTAAATGTAAGTAAGATGGAAAAACAAAATAATTCTAAAGACATTACTGTGCAGTGCAAAAATTCACTTGTAATGAAATTTGTTGGTAATATGTTTACATATCACTTATTAAAGCCGGCTTTTTTCAATTAGGACCTTAAACTAAAGCTATAAAAATTCTTTCTATCAGTGACCTAGAGAAAGTTATTCATGCTTTAATTATATCTGGACTGGATTATTGCAACAAATTATACGGACGGACGGAGCAAAAACAGCTGGTTCCAAATGTTGCTGCTAGCCTCCTGATAAGGACACAGAAGCGTGATCACAGTTAATTCTTAAATCGTTTCCCTGGCTTCCTGTGAAGTACAGGATTAATTAATTAAATACTGTTGCTCACATATAAGTGCTTGGCTTGCATGAGCTTGCTCCTGGTTATTTATGAGATCTTTTACAATGTCTGTGTCTCATGTTGCTCACTTAGGTCTTCTTGATCAGTAGCTTCTAATAGTTTTTAATTCCTGAAGCTTGTACAGCTGAATACATGAATTACCATCATTATGACTCTTTTCATTGTTCTTAAAAGATTTGTATTGTTTCGATAATTTTACTTGCTGTGCAGCGCTTTGGACAATGTCTGTTGTGTTTAAATGTGCTACATACAAATGTGCTACAATTTAAAGCTAATTCTTATGCAAAAGATCATAGTTTCATTAGCAGATTTTAATGAGACATATACATGCTATAATACACACAAAATACAAACATTGTGTAAGTTAATTAAATATGTTAGCAATGCAACATAAACAGCCTAAATCAAGATCAAATTTGGAAACTCCTGAGCCTCAGTCCTTAGTGCTCACTTGCACATAAATGAATCAAAGTGATGACTTGTGTCATGTGGGCGCATGTGCGTCCCTATGTACAAAACTGCTCATTTAAATTAGACAAAATAATTTTGCAAAACAACAACACAATATATAAGTTTCATTTGTCCATCTGTCAATACTCAATTTACAGAAACGTCACAGTGGTGCCATTTATTCTTTCTACTTTCTAATAAAAAAGGGTTAATGCAATCACACCTGAGATCAGATAAAATGACAAATCTCAGGATTTCTTTCTAGAAAATTGAAACATTTCAACATGTATTTTCATTCCCATATTGTTATTTACTGACAGTAGATGATCAAATGTTTGATATAAATTGATTAATAAAAAGAGGAAACATTTTTTAGCTGCAAATCATTACAAAAATATTCAACTGAAGTTTAACTCAATTATTGCCCTAAACCAACTACAAACATAATGGAAACCCGCGCAACAAGGACGATATCAAGTCGTAGTTCTCTTAAAATATTCTGCAGTTCCAACACCAGTGATCAACAATTCAACCGAGGCCAGAGATTGAGGGACAGCAGTAAAAGAAACCCCCCTGAAATGGCCACAGTCCTGGTCTGAGAGGCAGTCCACATAGCTGCAAACGCAACGGTGAGGACTGGAAGTCTAATTAAAAACACAGCGCCTTTCCAGCAGCTGTGGCCCGGCCCAAAATGGAATCGCACAGTCGTATAGTCAAGGGGGAGCAAAGAAAGCCGCAGAGCAGGGGGTATAACGCTATCAGGACGGTACACAAAGTTATATTCTCCAGTCATATCTCAAAGCCTCTGCTGAATTTTCAAAAAGTTAGTCCATTCAGAAAGGAAACTGATACACACTTGCATTACATACTTTGAGTCAGGCACAGCAGAAAGTGCACAGCTTGTAGATTAATCCAGATCCTTCTTACCAACACAGGCCTTTGAATCCTCTCAGTCCTCTCCATACCTCGTTTGCCACACTCGCCACACCACGGCAAACCAAGGGGGCAACGCCAGAGTCCGCCGACAGAGTAACGTGTATATCGTGGGACCTAGTGTGAGTGTCTAGCTTAACAAGTGCATGAGTGTATGTGTGTATTTGTGAGTGTATGTGTGTGTGTGACAGGAGAGAAAGCCAGAAAAGAGTGTCGTGCGCCCGAAACTAAGTGAGCGCTCTCTTAACCTCCAACCCTTTCGCACACACACACCCTCACACACACATATCCACCCCCCACCTCCACAACCCAGAGGAACGTGAACCTTGTGTAGAGGAAGGGAGCTGGAACTGGCTGGGGGTCAGGTTGCAGGACTTGTGCTACATTTGCAAACTGGGGAAATATATTTAGCCCTGGCTGGGCAGAAACAGGGACGTGAACACACTGAGACCCAGAAGGAGGCTTGGTATGCAGTCGTCAGCCATTCAGTGCCCCAGCTGACGTGGGAGAAGACTGGGGCAGTGCCCAGGGAAACCCCCTCCCCTCTCTCTTTTTTGCTTCAGTCCCCCTTGCCTCTGTCCTGATCTCATTCTTCCCAATCTCTCTCTAGCTCTCTCTGTTTCTTTGTCTATCTCTTGGAAACAGGGGTATCAGATGAGGAATAATATGGATATGAGCAGAGGTAAAACAGACAAGAGAGGTAGTCAGTGCAGCATTAGGGAATGGAGGACATGAAGAGCAGCGATCTGGGCTGTAACACTTTGAAGCAACTGGCGCTTGATGACTCGAGCCTTTGAAGCATCTGTTGAATAGTTACCGCTCATACCCCATGACCTTCTACATTTTAAACATTATCCAAAATAGGACACTATTAAAAGGCTAAAAGGAGGCAGTTGGAGAGCAGATACTTGTAGGTGGAGGTGTTGTGGAGGCAGCAGGTAGAAAAGTCTACTGTGTCCACCAGAGGGCAACCTTTGACACAATGACAGGGGCTTCTTCATGGCTATAGGCCCCACCACCCCTTCCTGACTTGTGTTTGTAACCGGTGACAACAGAGTCAGCTGAGGGACGGTGAAAAAACAGAGAGCTGCTAACACATATACCAGCTGGCTCCTCGAGCAGCCAAACACAGCAGCAACTGGGGCTCTCTGCTGGGATTCATATGTCAGATCTGACAGGAGGACGGCTTGCATCTCTCCGGGATCTAAACACTCAAAGTCTTCATATATGGCAACCAAGCCAGGATTTGTCTATGGGAAGATTAATGGGTCTTGGTATTCTGATGTCAGAAATGAATCTGTGTTTAAAGCAAAACCACATGCAAGTTTGACTTATTCTACTTTTTAAATGATTCAAATAGTTTTTAAGACATTCAAATTGTAGATAAATTTTCCTATATGGCTTTTTTTGATGAGTGAAACATATTTCAAATATTGCAAAACTCTAACTAACTAACTGAAACAATATTGCAGGTCTTGTAATGCAAATTTAGCACTCAACCTACTAAAATATGTCATATCTTTGCCGTAATGCAATGAACTTTGCACTGAGGTGAGTCTTATTCAGGTGGAAGTTCTCATATCACAATGTTAATTTATTCAACAGCAGTTATCAGTTAGTTATCTATCACATTAATCACACAGAGCATGTTAAAAAGAAAAATTTGATTCGACTGCAGGGACTACTGTGAAAACGGGGGAATTCTGGCCCACTCTCCTTTACAACGTTGCTTGAGGTTAGCAGGGATTCGTGTATGCACAGCTCTCCACATCATTTCAATCAGGTGGAGGTCCAGACTTTGACTGGGTCATTGCAACAGCTTGATTCTGTTTTTTCATAGCTATTCTGATAAAGATTTGCTGTCTTGCATCTGCAACCTACCTCCACCTCAACTCCAACTTTCATGCTATGTCTGGTATAACAAAAGGACCTTTTGTGTTTTATCCTCACTCTGTTCTGTGCATCGGTTTGCTGCTGCTCTCTACTGTGATTTGTATGCAGACAAGCTCAAGGATAATATTTCAGTAAAAGCACTAATCGCATGCTCACTACAGTAATGCAATAGTTAGTATTCTGACAGTGTACAAAAGATATGTTGTTTTATTAATTTTTCTAGCTCCGACAGCTCAGAATGGTTTCTGGCATTTTCTGTCCTGTAGTAATTGTTGTTCAAGATTATTGGATTTCAAGTCCACTATGAACACCTGTGTTTTACTTGTGGGCAGACAATGTAGACATACCAGCACACAAGTATAAATACAAACAACAACATTGTCCAATACTGTAGGGATTGAACCCTGTACTGTAAATTACACTTTATGGTTTACACTTAAGCATGTGGAGAGGTGGGGAGGCCCCCCCCAACAGGGCCAGACTGCCAAATATTACCTCCTGCAGAGGGAAATAGCAGTCTTCTTTTGAATATAGTCATCCTCATTTAGCAGATTGTTTGTCTTTCAGTTTGTTTTCTTTTTAAACGTGAAGTCGTATCAGCATCGGCTTAAAAACTAAACTACTGGACATCACTGGTGATTAAATCCGGAAAATACAATTGGGTTCATTCTCTGTAAGAGATGCTTCATGTAGACGTTTAGGGTTAGAGAGGAATAGGAAGTTCAGGCTGGATTTCACATTGTCCGAAGGATCTTGTTGTGTCCTTATTAGAAGTCATGTTTTTATTATAACAGCCTTTCTAAACTGATGTTGCATCACGAAGCAGTGATGGCTGTGTCTGTTTTTTGGGTTGTTAATTTGACAGACAGACTCGTTGTCATTCAGTGTACAGCAAGCGTACAAGGAACAAAATTTCACTGCAGTTGGTTCAGCACAGGGTGAAAGTATAAACACCTATGCTAAATATATAAAAATATATAGAATCCAAAATTACCATATAAAATGCAATGCTTAAAGCAACCGGTGAAATTAACATATAGAAACATGGTATCAAATTAGATTTCAGCACTTCCGATGACCTCGGGAAAAACGCAAGTGCATAACCTGGTGGTCCTGCACCGAGTGCTGCAGAGCCTCTTTCCAGCAGGGAGAGCAGTCCATGGTGGGGGTGTTAGAGGTCCCTGATGAGGGTGTTTTGGCTTGAGATCATGGCATGATTGATCCAAAAAAGGTGAACATAAATATGCAAGTAAAAAGTATTTTGTTTACTGACATCATCACCAAATACTACTGGAGCAAATACAATAATCCCAACTTCACACAACAGCAGCAGCAGACAGTCCCTGCCTGTATTCACACACCTGAAGGCAGAGTGTGTTTTTGTTGAACTTGACACTGCACAAACACGTAGGCTGCACCCACACACACACACACACGCACAAACACACACACACGAGCAAACACAACCCCATCTAAACATGCTCTCCTTCGTCTCTCCATCCCACTGTGCCTGCACACAAGGAGAGATTCAGTAGCCCGGTTGCCGTGGAAACCAGGCCGAGTGTACCAGCCGCTCCACTGTTGGTTGATTGTGGCTCTCGTCTACTCGTGTGTGTGTGTGTGTGTGTGTGTGTGTGTGTGTGTGTGTGTGTGTGTGTGTGTGTGAAAGAACGAGTGTGCACTTGCGTAGGTGTGTGTGAGAATGTAAAGCCTATACAGGGCTCTGCTTTCAGTTGTTCGGCTAATAAGGGCTATATGTATGAAAAACCTATATAACGCATCTTTATGCTTCTTTTTCTGGAATAAACACCTTAAAAAAATATCTTAACATAGTTTAAAAAATTGTGTGCATGTGTGGAAACACTCCATACACTTAACAGTTGAGTTGCTAAATCACTTTTTACATTATGTGCAACATTTTGGCAGCTCAACATCAACCCTGACAACTCTGATGAGTGGATCTGATGTGCAGTAGTGTAAGGCATGGGAGCATATTTATATCATGAAGCATGAAATCATCCTTACTATATAGGTAATGCGCTCGTTATACAGCGTGGGTGATATGAGCCCTGTCTACCTGTAGTCCACCGTCACAAATTTAATGAAGAACAAGGCAGTGGGAAGGGGGGTATGTGCAGGCAAGGGATGTGGCTAACCTTTAGAAACCACAGGGGAGTTGAGCTCCCTGTGTTCACCACACGGCAGTGAGATTTTTTTTTTTTCTGAAGAAACACCAGTACTGAACAGGTAAATGTCATTCAGCTCGCGGCGCATCATTCCCTCTCTCAAATGAAGAGGTCAGGTGGAAAAGGGGGGCTCATTTAGCTGCGGCGCAGCATGTCTTTGAGAAATGTCACAGCCAGACAAGGACTGCTGCGTGGGTCATGAGCGTGTGATACCCAAACCAACTCCTTCAACCCCCCGAGGAGAAGAAATGTTCACAGCTCAAGAAGAAAGGCTTCTTCAGTCATTCCGAGCAGGAACATTAACATCTTCGGCATGAGTAAGACTTGGGGATTGGGATTCACAGTCGGACCTGGAGGAATCTGTGCAGATGTTGCTCAGCTCAAACTAGTTGAGAATAATGCTGTGATGCACAGCTGCATCCACAGGGGTTTTAGTAAGATATTATCATATCATGAATGTTTATTTATATAGTGTGTGTGCTGCCTGTGACATGCACAGGTAAAGAGAGAAAGAACTGCAAACATAAAAATGTAACCTACTCTTAACTCTGCAATAAAACACTTATTGGTTCCACACTTATTCTAGCTGCCATAACAATTTTTTTATATTAAATATTATGTTTGTTTATTAGACCTGTCTACAACCATTACACTTAAATTCATATGTATGGGATAAAAACTATATTTTTTTTACTTTGAAGAGAATGAAATATAAGTAATACAGAGAAAAATATACAGTGAGAATGTTTAGAATCCAAAACTGTTTCTTGTTTCTGATTTTCAGAAACAAACAGATTATGATGCAGTAATCCTGAATACTTCTGATAATTGGGCAATTTATGTTTCAGAAAAACATGTTTTCAGTGCTCACCTTTCAAATTCAAATTCAAATTTTATTTGTCACACACACAACCATACGCAGTATGACATGAGGTGAAATGCTAATAGCTGTGCAATGCCCGACCATTAAATGACAGTAGGTTTACAGTAAAATATACAAATTTACAGGTTACTACAAAATTTACAGATTTTAACTTAGAAATTTACAGTAAATTTCGTTAAATGCATCAATGATGTATTCAATATAAATATATCAATCAATCTGTATCAATATAAATATGTTGTAAGTGATGATGATTTTCCAGATAAATGTTACTTATCTGGAAAATTCACATATTCAAATAGTTTGTTTTATGTGACTAAAACAAAATGTGACCAAAAATGTGGTTTTGGTTGTTTGTTTGTTTTTTTTTAATAAAAATGACATTGTATGGTAGTTGTGAAAAACTATAATACTAAATGAATGAGAGGTTAAATAGAATATCTAACTACATGAGGATCATGTTGTTGATGTTTTCAGTTACTTGTGGATGCGGTGGATAAATTTATGTGCAATAAAGTCACCCATAGATATTGTTATTATACACATGTTAAAGTGGATGAGGATTACTGTTGCCAATGTAAATGTATCTAAACAACATTTTTTTGCAGGCTTTAACACAGCTTTGCAGTCATTCTCTGGCACTGGAAGAGTCAGATTAGGATTAATTACAAGGGCTAACAATTTCCATGGAAATTCTTATGAGCTTTGGACAGACTTAATACAAAGTATTTTTTCTTTTTTTAGTATATGTGATAAACTAACAGTACCACTAACTCATTTTATCTTCTTATTTTTCATTCTTTGCCCTGTTGTGTTTTACACTTTTATTTCATATTGTACTACAGATATATGTTAGCTATTTTTTTGTTACAATGTGTTCACTGTGTTGTGTTTTGTATTGATTTACACATTTAAATAATCTCTTGTAACATTTCAATTTGCATATGTTAAAAAAAGGGAATAAAAACTTTAATAAATTCAATAAACCACGAGTTTTCATTAGCAACTCTTGAAATGCAAAGGCACTAAAAGTTCTCACTTGATTCCATTAAACTTGTAATTCTTCATTAAACAAGATGAGGCCAAGTCTGGCGCCCTCATTAAATCTGAGGGAAGGATTAGGTGTGAAATGTTACCTGTCGGACAAAGCTGTTTGAGGTGGTGTCAGATGAGGTGCTTCCATCTGAGCGCTTAAATCGGCTCTTCCTCTTGGCGTACTTTCCCTGAAGGTTTTGAGAAAAGAGAAAAAAAAACAGAAAAGGTTTAATTATGTTCCTTTACGATAATTATCTCGACATATTTCTCGAAAAACCTTGTTTCCGAGGAGCATGGCAGCCATTAACATTTGGTGCAGCGTTTGTAAAAGCTTCTGAATATGATCAGGCGGTTAGATGGAGCCAGAGATAAAGCAGCCCAAGTCCCAGACCGTAGAGGAAGTCGAGCAGAGAAAATGTGTCCAGCGTGTTCGTGAACTGCCTTCATTACATGTCATTTTTCATGTTGTGATGCAAACTGGGACCTTGTAATCTGATTGGTAGACCCCTGGCAAACGGCCTGTCCGGGTTGTGCAGAGGCCACACATTGCATTATGAGCCCACCCTGCCCACATTGTCATGGGAACGCAATGCCGACTAATCGCATTTGTCTGCAATCAGAAGGATGGCGTTGTTGTTCTTTCAGCATGAAAAGCGAACTGCTGATAAGGAAATAAACATAGTCGATTAATATACAGAAAAGACATGCTACCACATAGAGAGCACATTAATACACACCTCAGGTAATCATCCTCCTGTTGCTGCATGCTCACAGGGGGTATAGCTCAGTGGTAGAGCATTTGACTGCAGATCAAGAGGTCTCTGGTTCAAATCCGGATGCCCCCTAGTTTTCAGCATGTTTAAGCAGGAACAGCTGTGGCATTTCCCATTAAAGGACTGCACGGGTGTGTATTTTATTTTGTTTACACAGGTCATCTGCATCTGATGTGATTCCTGAGAAAAACACACTAAATGTCTATTTGATTCTTTTTCTCTTTTTTTCACATTAGTTTACAAAACAAACCCAACAGGAAACTAGCTCGAGACAGCCACTCCAAAACACTCACTCTAGTTTCTAGTGAAAACTATCCTCTGTTAATGTTAACTATCACACAGCAGAATAAACTATCTCTCTCAGGATTGCTTTCCCCATAATGCCCATAATCCCGAGTGTATGAACACACTGTACAATACAATAAAAGCATAAAAGAGGTATTGGTTGTCTCAAACAGCCTGAGGGAACTGGCATGGAGTTTCTATGAAATGAGTAACATGGGCTAATTTTAGCTTAAAACTTATCAGTAAAATTAAAAAAGGATGAAAAAAAATTTGAGTTTTCCTTTTTTGCCCTTTATTTGGATCCACAAAAGTATAAAGCAATAAAAGCTGATATGGATTCCAATCGTATTTTGCTAGTGACTAAGATACAATTGGCTAATCTGTCCATGTTAGCAGGTAGCTGATTTGGACCAATACAAAGCCAGTTTCACCAGTGAAGATGTTTGTTTATTTTTATACACATATTTGACCAATTAAAATGAAAGAATTTTGTAAATAAAAACTAAAATGTGATCATCATAAATATTTCCAGTGTTGCTCATGACATGAAAAGATATGACTTATGATTAAAAAAGACTTAAAAATTCAAAAGAGGTGTGAGTTTTCTTAAAAGGATACACAAAAGGTCAGTAATCAGCATGAAACCCTAACATATTCTCTTCAGTGACACTCTAATAAACCATCTGTTTGCTTTATGGTTCCCATGAGAAACAACTGCATTTACCTGCTACTGTTTCCAATCAGCCCCCCAGATCCTGTACACAAACATGCTCACCATTGTAAACACTGAACAACTACCTCAAAACTTCCCAAATGTCAGTATATATTGGCTAATCTTGAATTGGCAGGTGGGATCCAGAGACAGATTAACTACAAGCCAACAGTGAGTGTCCTCGACTCAGTATTTTGCTATCACTGTCACATTATGTTCAACGGGGCAAACCGAGGCCCTTGGATGAATGATGCTGTCACGCCTGCTTTTAAACAAACATGACCTGTTACACCAGCGCCAACTGGTGCGAACATAAAAGCACGCTGCGGCCGAGAGGTTTCCAGTGTTAACAAATAAAAGGGAACACATCTGTTACATGTTCTTCTCCAAAAAATCCAGCTCAGGAATCCATTTCAATCAATCTTAAGCCTCCAGCAGCGCAAAAAAATTATCTACAGAGCCTTCTGTTGTATGCTTGATTTAGTATTTTTGATGGGATAGGATGAATACACCACAGGATGTTCCACAGAAAAAAAGACAACCTCTGATGAACCCACAACAATTACTGTGTTTCAATGTTCGGCTAACATGGGTAGTGGGTTTTTAATATTGAAATGAAATATGAAGTGTTGATACAAGATATTGTCAATGATGTGGATGGGCAGCTGTACTTTGTGCTGCTCAGATTTAAAAATAGAGGATGACATCACTGCTGGCAAATCTGTCCACCTACACTGACTGAAAGAATCCAAGAATCATGACTTCTCTGAAGATGTGCTGTGTGCGTTCATGAAAATATTTTGTCACGCAAAAATATCAAACAGATGTTGGTTTGTATTCGGATATTTAACTTAGAAGAATATTCACAATCACAATGTCAGTCCACATCAGTAAAAGGCATACAGGATGTGCTATTCGGGGTGCTTCACTCTGCCTACAGTTGCTGTTTTCTGTAAGCCGCTTTGCAACCCACGTTCACATCAGCTCATCCTTTTCACGGTTTATCTGACTTTGTCGGTATTTTCATTAATGCCCCCTCTGTTCCATGCATGGGTCTTGCTCCTGCTCTGTTACATCTCTGCAGCCTACAGTTTCTGTGCATCAGCTGATAACATTTAATCTTGGTGCTGCTCACATCCCCCTTTTGCTTGGATGTTAGTCTTAGAGCGTCCAACTGGCAAATCCCACATAGTGAAAACACAAAGTTAATTTCTGGCACAACACACCTACTTCCAAGGTGCATGGAGAAGGCTCATCGCCTAAAGACGCTGAAGCGCCAGCAATAATTGTATGATGAGGAACAACTTTAATACCTTACCATGTCAGGTTGCGGCCCTCATCAGGGTCATGAAGAACTATATTGCAGACAGCATTTCAAACATATGGATCCAGTATAAATAACCGCCAATCCACTCAAATGTATAATGTGTAATTTAATTAATCCTATTGATTTTGTGTGAGTTATCATCTAACATTGAGAGGTGATTGTGTTTTGATATCCAGGCAGTAGTAAGATAATTTGGTTGGATAGTCTCAGTTTCACATCTTTCTTATAACAGCAGCCGCGTACTCACTGAAACAAGCTAAACACTCTTCGTTTTCCTAGCGATACAAGACAAAATCCATGGTTCTTGACCTGTGTGCAAATATACTGTCATGTTTACCTGTTTTTCTTGGTAATGTTCTGTCCTTTGAGTCACATTTTGCTGCTACAACACACACAAAAAAAAGTCCAACAATGGCTGAACTTTTTTTAATGTTTCACCTGAAGTGTTGACCCTTTTTTAAAATAAAGGTTTTATAGAATCTGTTCTAATGTTTTGTATCATTGGGGTGATCGTGGCTCAAGAGTGGGGAGTTTGCCTTGTAATCGGAAGGTTGCCAGTTCAAGCCCCGGCTTGGACAGTCTCTGTGGTTGTGTCCTTGGGCAAGACACTTCACCCGTTGCCTACTGGTGGTGGTCAGAGGGCCCGGTGGCGCCAGTGTCTGGCAGCCTCGCCTCTGTCAGTGCGCCCCAGGGCGGCTGTGGCTACAATGTAGCTGCCATCACCAGTGTGTGAATGGGTGGATGACCGGATATGTAAAGCACTATATAAATACAGGCCATTTACCATTGGTTGTATGGTAATCTGCCTTTCAATAGGACCAGACTGGTAAGATTTTAGGGAGGACTCAGGTCCAGCTTCTTTTTTTTAAATAATAAAATATCTGTGTTGTTTGATGAGTGGACATGCCACAAATCAATTTCTCATTGGGGACAATAAAGTTGAAATTGAACCCAAAAGTAGCCTCACAGCCCGATCCCACTGTTTGCTATGCTGGAGAAGCTCCTGTGCCACTAAATTTGTCAGCAATTAAGCTGGTAAATTTTATCACATCTCACAGCGTGTGTGATATCAGGTGCATACATGCATTAGCATGCATGTTTGCATGATTGGAGCCATGATGGAGCTGATTTCTGTCACCAAAGAGCAGAGAAATGCCAAAGGAAGTGGGATGGGAAGCTTCCTGCTGGTAAACATCCTCCCAGATTAAGTGTATAATTAAGGAGGGTGCTGTTTATGAAAGCAGGAAGGCAGGGAGTATAAGGGGTGGAGGGTGGCACACTGAAAGGTATCACAAACATATTTCATTCTTTTAACCAGAACCTTCTATACAATATTGTGCTCAGAGAGCCCAACTGATCTGCAATGTGACAGCGGTCAGCAGACACAATCTTTAATCTAAGCTGCCCTCAGGCTCCGAAACTGGATAATTTCTCGGCACACAGTTCATTTCTTCTTCCGTGTTAAAGAACTGGCTGGTGAGAGAACTCTGGCCATTTCCTGCAGGATATTAGAAATGTGTCTTTTTTTCTTCTTCTTCTCTCTCTACAGCAGAAACACAAGTGCATATAACAGCGTAGCCCACTGCAGGTCAACATGAACTTTACATCTAATCTGCCTGGCACAAGGGCCGTGCCCATCTGCTTCTCACCACAGCCTCTCAGCAGATAAAGATCTGATTTCTAAAAACAGACATCTCACATGAGGTGAGAAGGCGAGAGCAGGATGGGCATAGTGGCACATTCAAAGTGGATGGAGAGCTGAGGGGGAGAAGTGGGAGTAAAGAGGAGAGAGCGGGACTTGGCAGGGTTTGAAGCGCTGGTTGTCTGTGATGGTGAGGTGTTCTGTTTTTTTCCCCTTCTCCAGAGAGATAATGACTGAGCCCAGCGTGGGTGTGTTTGTTCTAGATATTCTCATCTTTTTTTTTTTCTTTTTTTTGTCATCCATTTATGTCTAAACATGCCCACAACGTCATGTCACTTCCTAAGCCACTCTGTATTTGTGGCTGTAAAACAGGTGACATCATGGGGAGATAAAAGCTATCAATGAGTTATTATTATTTTATTTTATGTTTGTTTGTTTATTTGTTGGTATTTTGGGAGGAGGGGTTACAAAATGGGAAAAATGTCAACAACATAAACCAACTCCACCTATGAAAAACTCAAGTCGCTCTTTCATTTATGGAAATTATTAAATCCCCCCCGCAAAAAAGAAGAAGCTGGTCAATTCAACATGTTACTCGATAATTAGACATCAATTAAACAAAGGCGTGGTTTTCCTGGGAACCCTCTGGTCAGACGGCATATAAACAAGCGTCACATCACAGTTACATAGCACAGACTTATTAACGCCAGAAAAAATTAAACACAGAACAAGGATGTAGCTATAAATCAAAAAACTAGAATATTTCATCCATTTCACTTCTTCTTAAAATCATTAATTTGACTAAATTCATCCGTGCAACGTACACGAGCGTCTCGGCACCCCGAAGGCAAATTTATCGACTTAATTGGAGAACAACCTGTTAATCTTCAGAAGTGCAGCAGCTTTAATGGTCACCAGCATCATATAGAGTATGAATTCAAAATAGTAGACGTGGGATTTTTAACATAATACTCCCATAATATTTAAGCTTTACCCTCTTCCCGTGTCTTGGTCTTACCTGTGTGTGTGGGTGATGGTCGAACATGTCCATTTGGATCTCCTGGGTTGAGGTCGAAGGCGTCCTGGACATACTACTTTTCTGTACCATTTGATTTAACTTTTTAAAAATCTAATTTCAGTTTCTAGTTTCGTGTGTTTACGATGGTGTCGATCGACTCATCTTTTTTTTTTTTTTTCCTTCGGAGAGAATGAAGCCGCTGATGCGTCTAAGCTGGTTGATAATATAATGGCAACAGCTGCCTCCTTCCAGCCTATAGCGTTACACACTGTCGCACCAGGCTTTTACACAAGAGTCAAGTTATGGGTGTGACGCACGGGTACATCCGGTTATCCTGCTTTCAAAACAAAATTCTTTGAATAGGAAAGAAGCATCACTACAAGTTTTGTTATTTTTACCTGTTTGAAAGTTTTCGATGTTTATTCCGCATAGCACATGTTCAAAACTACGTTTGTTATGTATAAGAAGGTAAAGGTTGTAGAATATTAGAGAGAAATAAATTTGGCAGTGGTGGGGAGACAGAACTCCCTTTTCACAGTAAGAGACCTCTGGCAGAACCTGCTTTTGCAAAGAGCCTGAACACACAGCAGAGCAACTAAGGGATGCTTTGGGGACAGCTGATCCAGCACGACCTATGAACTTTGACCCCTGTGGTCCTTATGCGCTTTCAGGGTTAGCAAAATGCTCAAATGCATCGGTAATGCAAAGTGTTACTCTGCAGTAGGACAATAGGCCCAAACATACAACCAGTCATAAGCCGTGTCGGCGTAGTGTGTTACTTGGGCTTTTTCTTTTTAAAAGTATGTAATTAACATGTAATATGTCACATTTTTGGAATAATAACCCCAACGCTGGCCATAAGGAATTACACTCAGCTGAAAAAAGAACAATGAGATGAACTGTTCCCTGAGAGTTGAAACAACCTGCCTATCAACATCAAGGTTAAGTACAATATGTTTTTTTTTTCACTGTTTGCACTGTGTAAACAATGCAAAACACTTGTGCTAAAACTAATACATGGTACCAGTTTTGTTAAATTTATATTTGTGAAAGATGTAACAGTAGAAACTAATGGCTACAAAATCAGTCGACCTAGCGCAGGCAGGCTTTTATTTTGAAGGCAGGATCTTCTAACTACTCTCGGGTTTCTGTGTTTCTCTTTCTGTCTTGACGTCGATTCTTTTCCTTGTGTGCGCTCAACTCAACAGACTCCAGCTGGAAGCCGAGATCCACGCCCCACTGAACAGACCCCTCCCTCATTTATCGATTGATGGAGAGAAGCGAGACGCAGCGATGGATGCTGTGGGTGTGGATAGGCTGTCAAGCTGAGCCACTGGTCCCCGCACCGGGATCCAGGAATCAAAGGTCCTGCGGGGCTGTAATGGGGGGTGAGAATAGTTCAATTTGACAGCTAGTTTGTTGAAGCAGCAGGGAGTCTCAATGCCTTACGTCTCTATGATTTGAAGAAGAGGAGAATGATGTTGATGTGGCCTTGGGTAAAATAAATAAATAAAATAAAATAAATAAACTTTGAGCTATAATGCTGACCCAGAAGCAGGTAAGACTGTCTGATTTGCTAGGAGGGCCCAAATTTAGCGTTACCTAGCTAAATACAGAAATATTTTTTAAAAAACGAATCACTATCATCTCACAGTTTTAATGTATCTAGTAAAAAAGTTATAAATGATTAACTTAAAGCTTTCAAAATCATCAAACTAAACATAATTTTGGTCTCTTGGAGTTGGAACAACAACAGAAAAGACAAACGAGTGGACAGCTAAATGCAAATCATCACTTGTGGGCAGATGCATAGGCAAACCATCCCATGAGTACACATCCAGTAAACAATACATTTTATCTTTGTTGTCCTCTAACTTAAAAACATCCATGCCTTAACCAGCTCTTCAGCTAGCTATTTCCCGATTTGTCATTTGATGCTGAGCAGGTAGCATGCACCTGTTTTATTAAGGCGCATTGTTTTAGACCGAAAGTGAAAGCAAAGTTTTTGCCACCTTTCAATTGCTCAGATTTGACTTTTTGATGGCGTTATTTAGCCTAAGGCCCCGATATTAAATGTATCTGTTGGACAGACATTAGATGGAAGCCAGTAACAGAAGCATGACACATGAGTAGAGGGGAAACTTTTGCAGTCTCATGATTTGATTTAACTGCGTTTACTGTAATAAGTGCAGGCTCCACAGTAGAGACTCAGTGTAACAGTACAACTTTAATTACTTAAATCTTTTATTTATTTCATTAATTTGCATCCTGTTCTGCCTTTGCTTTTGATGACAGATTAAATTGTCTTTGACATGCAGGACAGTACAGATCTTGTTGCTGTTCCGCTGTTCAAACTATTTTTTAAACCCTCTTTGCTGAAGGGTTTGGTTGGTTTGTCTTTCTCTTTAAAATGCTGCGAAAGTGTTCTGCTGAACTCGACTCAGGCATCAGGTCACAGTTCTTAGTTTCTTCTTTTTTAGAAATTCTTTTTTTGGCAATGTGCTCTGGATGCTGGAATATTCCTCCTCTGCTACTCTCTTGTCCGCTAGTATTTTTGATATATTAAAAAACAAAAAACAAAAAAAACAACGTTATTGTACAGTACTCCCACCTCAGTAATAAAGAATTATTAGCATGCATTTACTGAGGAAATCATGGACATAATCACACCAAATATGCCACCAAACAAGGACTACAAAGAAAACCACAGACACCTCTATACATCAATACAGAGACCATGAAAAGAGCCCTCAGCTTCTGGTTTCTGGGGGTTCACATCACTGAGCACCTTTCCTGGGATGATGACACCTTTATTTATTAAAAAAGTCAAAGAGAGCCAACTCCCCCCTATAATGGCTTGCCAAATTTTACAGACTGCGCTCACAAGCTGCATGACAGCCTGGTAAGGTAGCAGCACCAAAGCTGACAAAAAGCCACTCCAGTGTGTTTTGAAAACAGCACAAAACATTGTTGCCAGCCATCTCTGGAACATCTCTGCATCACTCACTGCTTGAAGAGTGCTGAGCAACTTCACAAAGACACATGCTGGACACCATTTGTTCAAGTTCCTTGCAGCAGGCGGGTGCTTTAGTGCTATAAAAGCATCCACAAACAGATTGAAACTCAAATTCTTCACAACAGCTGCAACACCACTGAACTGTACTTCATGTACAGTCCTGATGTGCAATATTCTTATGTTCAATTTTACCGGTGTATGACAAAAACTGTGCACCAGAAGCTACTTAGCCATGGACACCCATGCCATGAAGCACTTGGTGCACAGTTTTTCTGCTGATGTTAAAGACAAAGGACATTTAGAACTCTGTCAGCAGATGGTTGGCCACTTTTGCACACTAGTTAGGGACCCACTAACTTTATTTGATCTCCCACTTTGTGTCTGAGTTGCTTTGGCTCCTACAAATATCCACTTTGCTTTGCTTTAATTGAAAGATTAAGTGGTGTGGTCCAACACTTCTGTTCCTATACATTATGTGACGTTGCTTCCACACTGACAATAAAGGTCTTGTATACTGAATCTGACCAAAAAATATTTATACTATTCAAGATCTTTAGAAAAGTTTAATCTCAAAATGTTTTTTTCATGCTGTCTGATGCATCTGTTTTTCAGCTTTTTTAGCTGTTCGCTGAAGCTCATCATGCAGTTTTAACTCACATCTATTGATGCAAACTTCCACATTTCTGTGATACTTCATGGAGATTGTAAAGTCAAAGAGCGTCCCCTAAAAAAAGGACCCGAAACACCTTAAAAGGCTGTAAAAAGTCAAGTGCAAGTGCAAGTCTCTGAGGGTCCATTTGGTATTTGATTCCTGCATATTATTCAGTGTGGCATTTTCAGATGTTTATACGGCCAACTGTTATAGCGAATTATTCCCACCTCAAGTGCATGGCTGAAATCGAAATGAGCAGCCGGTTCCCAAAATTATCGTTAGGTTTGGGTGTTGATGAGTTTTAGATGACGACAGTCACGGAAGTGTAATAAACACTGAGTTCACAGAGTGTAACGTGCGGTGGAGATGAAGCCAGCCGCGGAGGTGTGCAGGTGGATAGCGAATGAGCAACAGCTTCTGACTTTCCAAAAAGTACTCATTTATTTACAATATCAAAAATAAGTGCTACCTCTACCACACATTACTGAAGAGCACACTAGTCCGCGTACACACGGGAGCATCCATTACAGGAGGAGTGCGAAGAAGAACAAAAAGGGGGTGACACCAGTCGTGAGACAGGAGGCGCCGCCATGTGGTGATACACTGCATTACGATAGCAACTGTTACAAGAGCATTGATGATATTCGTGTAAATCTGAATAAACAAAGGGATGATTCATCCACCTCCTCCTCTTGTATCAACCAGTCATAAAGGAAAATGAACCCCACACCTGCAGCAGTCTTTGATAAAGCCCTTCTGGGGGGAAATCAGTGTGACGTCCTGATTCAGTGTTGATGCCCACTCACAAGATCGTCCTCTGCGGCTGCAGGTCATACTTCCGCTGAGCTCAGTTTTGCATAGGAGGAAGGAGCAAAAACGGATCATATTTTACTTATATTCATATTTTATCATATTTTACATATTTACTGAAATTATGGTAGTCATGTCTCTGAATAGTCCCTTTAACTCTCCTGCAGCAACTGGCTGACATCCTCCTTCAAGAAGAACATAATGTGCAGCAGGAGAACAGGACTTTCTATCTAGCCTTTCGTGTTTTTTTTTTTTTAATCTCTCTACTGCTACCCAAGGTAGCTCAAGGTAGTCAGCTCTAGTATCCATTTACTTTTCCACAAGGATCAACACTATAATAAATGTGCAGCCACGACATTTTAATTCAGTACATGGTGATTTTCTCGGCTCTTTGGTTTCTGCCTGCTGTGTTTTTGTGTCCTTTTATGTGAGTGATGATTTCATAAACAATATGAATGAAATCTCACAAATAGGAGTTCAAACTCACTATGATTGACATCCTGATGATTTCAACATTAAAAATATCACTCACTGTAGCATCCCGGTGCTCATAGGAGGATTCAGTAGATTCCTTACTGGCTCAGTGAAGAAAGACTTTCAGTGATGTTGATACTACAGAAGACAAATCAATACTTTTTGACCCATTAAATGTTAAAGTATAACAACAGCCAATTAATTGCACCTCTTAATGGCAGGGATTCAAATCTTAAGGGAAGCAAGAGTGCAGGGCTGATTTAAATTTGAAAATGTGTCTCGGTCAGGAGTGAGTGAACAAATGCTATGGAAACACTTATTTATTCTAAGCTGTGGATTCAGAAGAAATGAGAGATGCTCATTGTACATCTATGCACATTTACTGAATTATTAGATAGAATCAAGATTGGCATTATTATAATTTGTTTGAAGCATTAGGTTCCAATAATGCTAATTAGATGCAAGATTGCATTGCAAATGAGCAGCCTTTTGTTCGATATTTGTTAAGGGAAGGCATTTTTGTTTCCCCTGCAAAGCAAAAACGTAACTCAAACTGGGGTGTTATTTGCACCAGAGGACAACAGAGACTACGCACCGAGGCCTCCAAAAGCTATGGCAGTTCAGATGAGCTATATTGCTTCTCTTCCTGGGCAGACAGTGGCCCAACACAAAGTTCATGGAGTTTATAGATTGTTTTCTCTCTTGCTGGATGACACATTCCTCTGCAGTGAGGAGGAGAGTTGATGATCTAGTACTTTGTGTTGAACTTCCCCCTCAGATAGTGATTTTCACTCGTATTACCTGAGGTGAAGAAGTCACACAAGTGGTCCTCATTCACCCACACAACAGGTTTGCAGTGTTGCCATAGTGATGGGCTGCTGCTCCTGGTGTGGATGAAAAGCAGAGGATACTATAACAGCATTCTTACTAAGTGGCCGGTCAAATGGTAATGTATCAGATGGCTATTTTTTGTAAGTCTATTCACAAGAATCCCACTCACTAACCAACTTTATTTTTAAAGAAGACACTCATATATAAGTTGATATATAAGTGTTAAAAGATCAGCAAGGTAATATTAATCCATTAAGGGGTTTAAAAACATACAATAAATGCTTAAAGACACAAAGGAAGCCAGTGAAGGGAGGCCAGAACAGGGGAGATATGCTTCAGCTTATGGGTTCTGTAAGAAGGTGAGCAGCTGCATTTTGGACGAATATTAGCAAGCAGTTTGCTAACTGTAGCATGGGAGATGGGTGGTCTCGTAGGGTGTCTTGCATTGAAATCTGCTGCAATGACTCGGTTAGTGCGTTCACCAGATATCAACACAATTTCGATCCGCTCCTCACGTGTTAACTTCTTCGACATGTCAATGGCTGTGAACAAAGAGAAACTTGTAAATAGCTCATGAAAGAATAAAATTACGTTGAAACCAAGCACACCATTGTTTTTCTTGTGACATTACCAATAAGTTTGATGTGTCACATGGCCCTCTTCCTATTGAAAAAACAAAGTTGTATCCAAGATGGCCGACTTCTAAATGGCCACCATGGTCACCACCCATCTTGAGGAGTTTGCCCCCTCACATATACTAATGTGCCACAAACAGGACTTTAATATCATATCAGCAATCATTCCCATTTTATTACGCTGTATCCATATAAATGGCCCATCCTGTATATCAGTGGTTCAGGTTGCTGGCGGTGATGTGATGGTATGGGGGATACTTTGTGGCACATTTTGTGCCCATCAGACATTATTCAAATACCACCCTACTTGAGTATTGTTGCTGACCATGTTCATCCCTTTATGAGCACAGTGTACCCATCTTCCAAAGACTGCTTCTAGTAGAATAACAAAGCTCAAACTATATGTTTTCA
Source organism: Rhamphochromis longiceps (assembly GCF_057381845.1). Lineage (NCBI taxonomy): Eukaryota > Metazoa > Chordata > Actinopteri > Cichliformes > Cichlidae > Rhamphochromis > Rhamphochromis longiceps. The sequence continues at coordinate 31,419,614 of NC_140560.1, read as the reverse complement.
AGTAGCTGAAAATGATCTTTATTTGTCATTCTTGACACTCCTGGTTCTCAATCACACTTTTGCTATTTTACTCAGCAGGTTAATTATTTACTCAGCGGCTTTTACACCTTTACATGGTGAATTTCACACTACATCACTCACAGTTCAGACAGTGTGAAGATAATTATATTTTGTGCAATATTATGGGAAACGTTTCTCCTTGCAATTTCTTTTTGTTGGAAATAGCAATTATTTTTCTACACTGGTTATGGAACAAAAGGAGACCACATTGTTTGATGTCAGTGAAAATGATCAACCTACAGAGGGCTAAATTCAAAGATAACCAATAAAAAATAAAAAATAAAAGTGAACAGCGATACCTCAGGCTAGTCTGTTTTGTCAAATTTTTATTGCAGCAACTCAAAATGGTACTCAGTAGTTTGTATGGTTCCTACGTGTTTGTGTGCATGCCTGACAATGTTGTGAGAAAAGCTAAACTAATAAATGAAGGATGCATTCTGGTTGGATATTCTCCCATATCTGAACCAAGCCATCACTGAGATCTTGGACTGTCTGAGTGCAACTTGGTGGTTTTAGATGGACAGAAAGATAATGACCCAGATGTGTTCAACTGGATTTAAGTCAGGTGAGAGTGCATACTGTTTCCACGTGGTTGGGCGTTGTTATGCGCCAAGAGGAACCCAGGACCTACTGCACCAGCACTGTGTGTTCTTCTATGGATATGTCTCTCCACAACATCACTGACCACCACCAAACCAGTCATGAAGAATGATGTAACAGGCAGCATAACGTTCTCCACAGCTTCTCCAGACACTTCCAGATCTATCACGTGTGCTCAGTGTGAACCTACTCTGATATGTGAGAGGCACAGGGATCATTAGAGGATGCCATTGCCAGAAGGTTTGCAGTCTCTCCCAACATAGCTCTCTGAAGAGCTAGACAGAACTGAAGAAGGTCCTTAAACCATCTGAATGACCAGTGTCTGGTCTTTTGTTAAAGCAACAGATTGAGCACTGCAAGAGCCCTACAAAATGATCTTCAGCAGGCCACTGGTGTTAATGTCTCTGCCTAAGCAATCACAAATACTCCTCATGATGGTGGCCTGAGGACTTGACGTCAAAACCTTGACCATACCTTTGCCACTTCGGTATGGTCCAGGTTTTGCGTTTGTCTTAACACTGACCCTAGTCAAATGTGAGATTACTGAAAAAAGAGTCAAAAGATAAGATGAGGAGTGAAAAATTGTCAGTGACCTGTAACACCATTCCTGTTCATGGGTTATGTCTCATTGCTTCTCGTCTAGTGCACCTGTTGTTGGTTTGATTATCACCAAAGCAGCTGAAACTGATTAACAACTGCTAATATGACCACATCAATATTCCAGACGTTTAATGACTTGATGATATACTACTATATGTCATATTAATTTTTTAATATTAAAAAAAATGTCATTGTCATTTTAGTTACGTTGTCCTTTCATTGACTCGAACGCAACGCCACTTGCAGGATAATAAAAGGGGGCTGTCCTGTAATTTTTTTAAAAGGAAAAACAAACCTTTAGGATTCAAAGTGAAACTAAGAATAGAAAAATGTATTTAAATATTTTTTAACGTTCATGGTTTGTTCGAGTTTTTGTCTCAACACCGCTATCATGTGGTGTAACGTCAGAAAACACCCAATTACCTCTCCACCCATAATGCAGTGCAGCAATGCCGGGCAGTGCCATTATTTGGCAAAAGGGGATGTCACCGGTATAAACTTTTAAAATGCGATAAAGACTTCCTTTCTCTCTGTCACTTTCCTATGTATTTATTGCTCCAATATGGATATATAGTATCATTATGTAAAAATTAAAGTGATAATAATGTCCATTATTGTATGGGTCGACATCGAGCTGTTTCACAGATCAGAGATGGACTCTCCTCAGAAATGGTAGCTTCTGGTCCGTCTCTGAAGCCTTCCTTTTCCTACTGAAGTAGCAGCCATGAGGTAGGAGCCGAGGCGATTCCATAGTAAAAGTCAAAATTTAAGCGTTAAAATGCGCAGCTTTCAGTATCGTACCATTTTATTAAGACACGCAAAGTCCCTTTTTATCAATATATAAAGTTTATAGATCTGTCCAAAGTTAGCATGGCATGTTTTTACGGTGCTTTGTGTAACACGATGTAGCAGACGGAGAGGCCATGTTGTCAGCCCGGCTGGTAGTTAGCCGTACAGCTAGCTTTTAACTAATCCTCTCGTAATTCTTTGGTGTGTTAACAACACTTTTACAGCCTTAAAAAGACATTCTGCTTTTAAGACTACAGGAACAAATTTTGGGGGTCTAATCTCAGCTGTAATTCTGACCGGTGGTTGTTTGTGCCTCCCGCAGCATGCTCAGGCTCCAGAAGAGGCTGGCCTCCAGCGTACTACGCTGCGGCAAGAAGAAGGTCTGGCTGGACCCCAATGAGACCAACGAGATCGCCAACGCCAACTCCCGTAAGCAGAACAAAAAGTAGTTTTGTAGTTTGTCCTTAACGCCTTGTTAGCGGCTCAGTTTAAAAGTTCACCGGCTCATGCAAAGTTATCTACACGTGTGTGACCAAAACTGAGCCAGAGGATCAGCTCAGCTAAATAAACTAAGTGCCCTGCATACTCGATGCACAGTGAATTTATAACATCACAATCTTACAGGTGAACTCCAGTGTTAATGTGTATCAACACTGGAAACTAACGCAGCAGGCCTCCTCAGTTTGATTTGGCAGTTTTTATGTCAGACGCCCATCTGAAGGGATTTAGGTGGAGCTGCTAAATATTTAATCTTGGTTTCATTTTTTAAAATTTCAATAATTTAATAGTTTGTTAGGTTAATGATTGTTAAGTAATTCATTACAGTGTTGACCAAAACAATTATGATCTTTTTTTGCTTTACTGGAGCAATATTAAACCAATATGAGTCAGTGACATGAGTATGAAGTGATGTACATAATCTAGTATTTAACTGCAGCATAAGCGCTCTGGAGCAGTTCTACTTTCTAGTTTGGTTTTTTTGGGGGTGGAAATTTTTAATATTAGTTAACACTCTTCTGTACTTGGTGAATGAATTGCGGATATCCGAGGATCATACTCAGCACTACTTTGATAGGTAGAAACCACAAAGGTGGTATTCATTGCATCCCATCGTCTCATTTTATTTTCTTCCATTTTCAGGCCAGCAGATCCGTAAACTGGTAAAGGATGGTCTTATCATCCGCAAACCTGTTACGGTCCACTCCAGGGCCCGCTGCCGCAAGAACACACTAGCGCGTCGCAAGGGAAGACACACAGGCTACGGTAGGTTAAAACTTGCAAAGCAAAGCAGAAAGTGATTACATTTTTAAGATGAAATTGAAAGACAAAGCTAATTTAAATTTTGTTTGCGTTATCATCGGTACTTGATGTGTCTTTATTGCGTGTCCAGGTAAGAGAAAGGGTACTGCCAACGCTCGTATGCCCGAGAAGCTGACCTGGATGCGCCGCATGAGGATCTTGCGTCGTCTGCTGCGTCGCTACAGGGAGTCCAAGAAGATTGACAGGCACATGTAGGTTCTGCAGTGGTTAAATAAAGACTCTCTGAACACTCTAAAATCTAGTTGATTTTTAGTTAATAAAGTCAGCTCAGTGAAATGTGCTGGTATTTATAGAATTATTCTTGGGCTAAAGAATTTGCTTTTAAATCCTTTTCCCTCACTTTGTGTGGGTGGGCGTTGTTCTTGTTTTTTGTTTTATTTAATTGTGATGCCCTTCATTTATTTTCCACATGATCCGTTTCAGGTACCACAGCCTCTACCTGAGAGCTAAGGGTAATGTGTTCAAGAACAAGCGCATCCTTATGGAGCACATTCACAAGCTGAAGGCAGACAAGGCCCGCAAGAAGCTCCTGGCGTAAGTATTTTTACATCTTTAATTGGCACAGTGACGTCTATTTGTGGCATCTGGATTGTTTTGAAAGCCCAGGTTAAAACATGTGTCCTGACCACGAAAAGTCTAGAAAGACGAAACAAAACATTTCAGTAAAGTCAAAAGAAAAGCTAAAATAGAAATGAATAAGCTCAGCAAATTAAAATCTAAATCAACTGCAGGGCAAAACCTGAAGTAAAATGGCTCGATAAATACAGAAGCACAAGTAGCTGTGGAGGGTTGAAATAAAGCTCTTCAGACAAGAGCAGAGATTTATCTGCTACACAGATGTGCTCTGTGGAGAGTTACTGCTTGAGGTCTGAAAGATTTCCGGTGTCTGTTCTTGTGACAAAAAAACCTAAATCAGTCTGTTAGAGAAAGTGCTCTGCTGCCTGTGCAGCTTAAGTGCAGAGGGTTGGTTACGCTAGATCGGTTTGTTCGAAAAACTCCATAGCGACTGTGAAGGAGTCTTGTTTGTTGGGTGTTAGCAATGCTAATGATCTGTGGATTGTGTTGACTATACCTGCATCTTTATATAATTTAGCAGTTGTGAGGGAAGAACTAAAAGATCAGTGTTTTTGTTCCGCCCTTACATAAAGGATGTTTTCAGTCTTTAGTGTGTCAGTTTTAAGGATTTAGTCAACTAAAAAGAAAACACACTGATGTTAAACATCTGTGGTAAAATAGCTGTGGTGGCTGTGATTATGCACTGTATGAACACGGGTGTCTCTCCTGTTTGTCCTGCAGCGATCAGGCCGAGGCTCGTCGTTCCAAGACAAGAGAGGCCCGCAAGCGCCGAGAGGAGCGTCTCCAGGCCAAGAAGGAGGAGATCATCAAGAACTTGTCCAAGGAGGAGGAGACAAAGAAGTAATCTGGCTTTTTATGTCCTGCCTGACTGCCACCTGTCAAGTGCTGATAATAAAAGTGTACATAAACACAACAGTAGTCTTGTGTGTTTACTTCCATCATGATGACATTAATGCAGGGGTGGGCAACTCCAGGCCTCGACGGCCGGTGTCCCTGCAGGTTTTAGATGTCTTTGAACCAACACGGCTGATTTAAATGGCTAAATGAGCTCCTCAACATGTCCTGAAGTTCTCCAGAGGCCTGGTAACGAACTAATCTTGCGATTCAGGTGTGTTGACCCAAGGTGAGATCTAAAACCTGCAGGACACTGGCTCTCAGGGCCTGGAATTGCCCACCCCTGCACTAATGCATTAGCAATATCTTTTAATTGAGAAAACCTGAAGGCTTAACACACGGTGACATGTTTTATTACATGCGACCAAATATTCATCTGTCTGTGCACGTACATTCAATAAATGGGCAATAAAAACCAAACGCATATACTTAATAACACCTGTTATGAAGTATGTGTGCCAAGTGGTTACATTCTTTTGCTGAAAGTTGATGTTTAGCATTTCTCCACTTAATTTAGTGCTGGTTCAATGTATATAAAAATATATTGGATCTGTTGATTTTAAAAAAAAAAAAAAAAAAAAGCAAAACCCAGCAGGGTGGCACAACATTGCTGGTCCCAAAGTTAACCACTGCTATCAGTAGTTCCCAGAGTGGCAATGAAAGAAGTTCTTGTATTATTTAAGTTACTCTAGCTTCCACAAAGTGATAATGGGCTCCCAAAGCTGTAACAATATGGCCTTATTCCTAATTTACTCTGCAACAGAGTTACACCAGTGATAAAACAGTATAGGTGGAGTTTACATGTTCACACAGCATAGTGGTGAACATGTTTAAGCAGCATATTTGCTTGTTGCTTGTAATGCAAATTAAAATGTTTAACAGTATCAATTTGTATACACTGTGAAAGACAGCTTTGCATTTTTACCAGAAATAGAACTATTACTGAAACAACTCAGTCAACCTTTGAGTTGTTTGTCCATACTGCAGTTTGTTGGTGGAGGACGATGCAGCTCTGGACCTGGATGGATAAAGTTAATTGTGAGGTGGTCTATGCAGTTTATATAAGGCTTGTGTGTTTGTAATAATTGTAATATTTTATACCCAGTTATTTTACAAAAGTAGTATATTAAGTAGTGAAATAAGAATCTGCTGCTGCTCTTTTTCTTTCTATCAGTCAGTGCTTACTGTTTTTGTATTATTCTAGATTGTACTTGAAAGTTGCACCATGCTATACATTGAAAGTTAGAAAAGCAAGAAGTACTCTCAACGACTGTCGCACACTTATTAAGCACTAAATTTTCACCTCCTTTATCATCCTGGGTAACTTTGGTAGAAAAGAATTCAATCAAAATTAGCTTATCATTTTAATGATGAAAAGAAAATGTTATTAAAAGGTTAAAAAAAGTAGCCTTTAAATTGATTGTTTTGTCAAACTGATGTTTCCAAAGTAAACAAGCATTCATTTTCATGGCCGGGGGGGCCAGTGCATTCTGTTTAATGATTGAAAGCAATATTCATCTTACTTGTAGCTGTCCTGTCAGTCGCCCATGTACACAAACACAAGTATGTTCATACCTACACACTGATATGCATACACAGGGCAAATATCTATCTTGTGAGCAAGGACATGAATGTGAACCAGCAAATTACCCCTTAAATTCAATTCAACATATCTATCCATCTATCGTTTTATTTATTCAGTATAGAAACTGCATTCTACAAAGATATGTTTTTTTTTTTTTTTTCATTTTTACAGTTGTTTGTGGTAGAAAAATTAAAATGAGAAAAATCACAAAGGTAAATAAAATCTGTAATACTTGTAAGTCTTAAGAAGCAGAAAATTGTCACTGACTGAATGTGTATGAATGTGCTTGTTTTTTGTGGATCCATGTTTGGATCATGGGTTTCACATCCTTTGGAACTTGCTTAGTCATGTTTCTCTCTAAATTAGTTTTCCATGTGGCTATACAATTTAACTTCATCCCCTATGCCTTTCCCCCCGTGACTAATCCTGTTGTGATTAATTTTATTTCCTGCTTTCTGAAGAACAGTAATCCTTCAGTGAACTCTCTTAGGCCGCTGTTATGACTTCTACTGACCCACAACCCAAACCAGCTCAAACTGATGGATTTTCCATGTGTTCTCAATGAACCTGTCAAATGTGTACATAATTTTGATCCATAAATGGGCAAATAAACTTTGTTAATTTTCAAGGTTTGTTGCCATCTAGTGGTTGCAGCATGGGATTTCTCAAAAGTTTGATTTGAACCACCTGCCAGAGATGTTTCACTCTTGCAACTTTTAACCACAGTTAAATGAACCGCATCTGCAGGTGCACTGCGTTGCACAGTGAACTACTGTTTCTCGGAATCTGTGTTTGTTTGTTCCTTTTCAAGATGTGCTTGCCTGTTGATATCATTTGACTATTTTGTGTTTTGGTTGTGATTTTTCTGAGCTGTACAGGGAGGCAATAGATCACTGAGGCATAAAAATACCAACCACTAAACAGCTTTGGAATGCACAAGGATCAGCTGTTCCAAACCACACGACCCCAATATTCCCTCCCTAAGGCCCATGTCTTCTGCAACACTCCCATGTGGAGACATTCGATAGTCACAGCCGTGGAAGTTGACAATTTAAATTTAAAGGATTGCAGCTTGAGAAAATCCACCAAATATTCCATAAAGTGACCAAGAAGTCCCAAAGGCCATAATGACATCCAAGAGAAAGTTTTGAGCCAAGCCTCGGCAGATGGAACCAATTAGGGAGAAAAAAGCACAATCAAAATAATAAATAAGGTTTAGTTGTTCCAAACCTGAATTAATTATGAATGTCGTGGTCCTGGGCGTTGGACAGAGGGTTTTTCAAGAGGGCTTGAATTCTTTTTTATTATTTAACATTCCTTTTGGTTTTTAGTTTGATAATTATTATTTATTCTAAGTATCCAGAGTCTTTTTGTCAGTTTTTGGTTCTCTGCCTCAGATTTATTTTGTACATTCTCTTATTGTTTCCTTAGCTTTCCCCTTTCTGCACTTCTGTGCCAAGTTTGCATGTTAGTGTCTGTTATCTCTGTCTCCCCTGATCCTTTGTTGAGTCATCCCTCTCTTTTCCTTGTTTTCTGATGCTTGCTGTTTGTTTCCAGCTTTGTGTTTCCAATGTCTGGTTTTCTAGTCTTGCCTGGGTGTTTACATTCATTCTGTCTTCCTGAGTCCTGAGTTTCCTGGATTCCTGCTGGACTTTGTCATTAGCATTAAAAGCTTGCCTTAGGTTAATTGTGTTATCAACATCCTGCATTTATGTCTTCAATAAATAGAATAAAATTTAGTAAAAAGAAAAAGTAACAATAAGCACGAATGGCCTGAATTTATAAACAACAACCCACATAAATACTGCTTATAACAAAGATGGAAAAATCTTTACATACAAGAAGCTGGAACCAGAATATCTAATAACTAATTTGGCTACTACTACTGCACGCTTATCACCACCACCAACACCAGAATCACTGGGACTTCCCCTTGTGTTGATAAGATAAGTAATATTTCATGCATGTCATGTAATTGTTGATAAGTAAGATGCTATGATTAATTTGCTTGGACATAAAGATTATTTCTTTGTTTTGTTTATTTTGGTGTTTTGGTTGTGTTTCTGAAACTCTGGAAATATACTGTGTCCCCATTTGATGTATACAGTGGTGTGAAAAAGTGTTTGCCCCCTTCCTGATTTCCTAGAGTTTCGGATATTTGTCACATTTACATGTTTCAGATCATTAAACAAATTGTAAATATTAGACAAAGATAGCCTGAGTAAATACAAAGTGAACCAGGCCAAAAGAGTTTAAAAAGCAACACATTACGTCATGATCTAAAGAAACACCCGAGAAACAAAGTCACTGACATTTATCAGCCTGGAAAGAGTTACAAAGTTATTTCTAAGGCTCCAGTGAACCACAGTGGAGAAAACTTGGAACAGTGGTGAACATTCCCAGGAGTGATCAGCCTACTAAACTTACTTCAAGAACACATCGACAACTCATCCAGGAGGACATAAAAGAACCCAGAACAACATTAAAGAACCGCAGGCTTCACTTGTCTCAGTTAAGGTCAGAGTTCGTGATACAACAATAAGAAACAGACTGAGCAAAAATGGCATCCATGGGAGATTTCAAGGAGAAAACCACTGCTGACCAAAAAGAACAAAGGCTCATCTCACATTTGAAACTCAAAACTTTTGGGAAAATATTTTGTGAACTGATGAGAAAATAGCTGAACTCTTTGGAAAGTTTGAGGCCTGGTGTAAAAGTAACACAGCATTTCAGAAAAGGAACATCATAGCAACAGTAAAATATGGTGGTGGAGGTGTGATGGTCTGGGGCTGTTTATATGCCTTGGGACCTGACAGACTTGCTGTGTTAAATGGAGCCATGAATTCTGCTGTCTATTAAAGCATCGTGAAGGAGAATGCACTGCAAAGAATAACATGCAAGCTGGCAGGAAACATGCAGATTGGTGATGTTTGCAGCATGCGGCCTCTTGACCTTAAAAGCCTGAAAGGAAGCTCAGTGTACTTTCAGCAAAAGTCCCACCTTGTATAGACATGGAGGAACAGGCTTACATTTGGTCTTTTATTACACCATTAATGACACAGTTTTACAGAGGAATCAGATAACCAGCAAGTTATTTGTTATTAAAAGGTGACTTGTTGCACAACAAAGAATCTCTGTCTTGTTACATTTGCATATAGCATGACTTTATGGAGGAAGTACTTTGCACACCTTCCATCCTTTGCTTCCTCCAACCCATCGCTCATCCACTGTCACCCTCCCTGCTGCAATAAACTGTAATAAATTTGCTTTTGTCCTCTCACATGCACATTTTAACTGTGTTTACCAATTTTTAAGAACATACAGACCTTCACAGCTGATCCTGTGTAAGCCAATTTAGACATGTGAAAAATTTGCACAGAACTTTTTTATTTTTATTTATTTATTTGCCAATTTCTCCTTCTACTCCTGACATATGTATAATTAAAAGTTAATAACACGATCTTATGTCATTAGAGAGCCTGAGGGCTTCACACAGGCACAGGGTTACACGGTGGTGAGGAACTCTGTTGTTTTACAAGATTATGAATGTCATTATGAAAAGTTACTTCTTTGCCTTTAATGTGGTTAAATTGCTAATGGAGTCTTTGGATGGAATTGGCATTGTCTGTAACAAGCTAATGACTGCTGTGGGAGGCAGCAGGGCAGCCTGTAATGATGGAAAACCAGACGTCTGGGTTATTGAATAATCAGACAGCAACTGAAGCAAAGTGTTTGTCTGACTGCCCTATGATACCTAGTGACACTGGCTTCCCCTTTTCTAGTCGTGGCCTAGTCCTTATTGTGGTTATTCCATGCAAATGGAAAACAACAACAACATTTTACCTATGTTTCTGCTAGTGCCTCATGATGTATGCCAAGTGTAAATGCACATTATCTTCCCAGGACTTTAGCTATCTGCAAAACACTTGACACTTGGAAGTTTTACATACTGTGACAAACACATTACAGCTGCTTACTGGAGTCCGGAGTCACATGATCTGTCTATCAGTGAAGAAATCACTGTGTATTTGATGTACAAATTGGGTTAAATGTTGCTTTTACTTCCCAATCATGGGTTTGGAGGGTGTGCAGGAAGAACCAAATGCACGACAAAAAAAAAAGAACTAAACTAAATAAAAATCAAGTCTCATTCACCCAGTGACGCATGCCTTATCATTTTTACACACACTCACACCCCTAAGTATAACCATAGGAAGACAAGACAGACTAAAGAAGTTAAACACAAATAAACTCTAAGTAGGAGTTGAAAAACAGCAATTCTGAACTAAAAGTTAAACAGAAACCTATTTATCAGGCATCTCAAATGCCATAAAACCTGACAGGAAACAAAACTGGAATACTAGGGTCATCTTTCTACAATAACTGTGAAAACATGACTGGGAAACAACATTTTAGTCACAAGAAATCAAACTCATTCTTAGAATAAAGAAATCAAAGGAATCATGAATCTCATAAAGCTGAATGACTTGAAGAGTTATTTAGTTTTATTAAGCCCTGTAGTGTAAATAAAAAACAAAAATTCAAACAATCATTAAAAAGATAAGATGATGCACTCATGTTATTAGTTACTGTTCTTTAAAGCAAACAAAACAGCATCATGAACCATGCATGAACTATGCATTCGCCTCAGGCAGTGGAATTCAAAGAAATACAACAGGAAGAGCTGTATTAGTTCATAAAGAACTCAGTGGTTTGCTCTCAGAGTGCATCTCTGACTGTTTAGTGTTTATAACCCAGTTGGACCCTCAGGTCATCAGGTGCAAAACTCTTCTCAGGGTGCTTTCAGTTACTGTTTCTTAAAAACAATCTGCCCACTGACTTAGAACTTTATCTACATTAAAAAAACCCATATTCAAACACTTTTTATTCTCACACGTTGGGGCTACTGTCAAAAATTGTGTGTATCTGTGCGTGTATGTGAACACTAAATTGTATTTTATCTGTGTAAAGTTTTATTTTGTTGTTATTTTATTGCCTTAAGCCATTGTAGACCTGATTTTCATGCTTTTATCTTTATGTCTTCATACAATGAAATGTCCTAGAGAAATAAAATTGAGGTTGACGCTGACATCGCCATTGACTACTCAGACTTGGAGCCTCCAGCTGTTTGCGTCAGTGTCTGCAGCTGAGTATAATCATGGCCAAAGAATGTAAAACTGCAGCTACTATTCACATAGGAACAGCAAAATTGGACAAGAAGATTGGAAAAATCTTGATCTCTACTGTGACATTAAGATGGTAGAGTCAGAATTTGTGTAAACAACATGAAAACATGGATTCATCCCGTCTTGTATCAACAGTATAACAGTTCAGACTGCTGCTGTCGGGGTGTATCAATGTGAGGGATATTTTCTTGGCACACTTTGGCTCCTTTAGTTCCAACTGAGCAAAGTCTCAAATCCCCACCCTGTTTGTGCTAACCATGTTCCAGTGTACATTATCTGCTAATATGTTCAGTAGGATAACATGCCGTTTCACAAATGGTTTCTCGAACATGACAATGAGTTCACTGTACTCAAATGGCCTCCAAAATTATCAGATTTTAATCCAACAGAGCAGCTTTGGGAACATATAGACATTCACAGCTACAACCCTGTTCATTACTACTCATGACAGGTGTACAATAAAAAGTTAACAACACAATCCTCCATCATTAGAGAGACTTGAGGCTTCTTACACGCACAGGACTGCATAAGGCTGAGGAAAACTCCTCTGTTAAAACATTATGAATGTTTAATGTGCTTAAATAGCTAATGGGGTGTTTGAGTGGAAATGACATCATCTCCTATGAGCTGCAGCTGAAACCAAACAGAAAACGCCTTATAATAAACATGGATGCAAAACTCCAAAGAACTTAAAAAACTTAAAGTGAAGTTGCTGTGATATACAACTGGTATCCCATAGCATGTAGGAATTATGCCTTTATTGCAAAGAAAGAGAGAGAGAGAGAAAGAAATTTACCACTGACAACTGGAATTAGTGTGGGAGTAACCATCTGTTTATGGTTATTTATTGTGAAAAAAAATTCCCATAAATGTAACTAGTTTAACATAATCCTCATTATGATTTACTCCAAGAATTTAATTCCACTTCCACCACACAATTGGCAACATAGAAAAAGTTAGAAATTATGGCTTCCTCTTTCTCTCATTTTTTCCAGCTGTTAGTTACATAGAGAAAGACCAGCTGTAAGCTTGCAAAGTTTCACACGCGAATCAAAGAAGCTTTTGTGTGCGTTAATAAGAGTTTGGTAGGTTTTAAGAGCCCCTCTGATTGGAGGGGCGATCATAGGCTCCTGCCTCCTCTGACTCTCATTGATTTTGAACGTTTTTCTTATCACACACACACACTCACCAACACACGAACCAGTCGAGTCAAGAGACAACTGTGAGCTAATTCAGTACAGGGCACTCATGTTACTACGTGCTTTTAGTGCAGAGGGGAGAGGGGTTTAGCCAATGTGGGCAGAGGGAGGGGAAAGTACACACAGAAGCCCGAGAGAATGGGGCTAAAACAGAGCTGTAGTTGAGAAGAAATGGCGGACTTTCATCGTGTGAGCAAATGACAAAAAAGGTGCGCGACAACATAAAGAAACGGACGAGCAAAGCAGAAGTGGCGAGAATTTAAGAGGGATGTGGAGGAACGTTCTATCGGTTTCATCTCGGCTGACTGCCACCAAAGTGTAACGAGAGGAAACAAGAGTAACAGAAGTGCGCACAGGGGCTCAAACTTGTCTCGACCAGTCTGGCGGAAAAGAAATCATACTAGACAGAGAGAAATGACTGAATTTCTGGTGCTTAATTTATCGAGGAGGGATTTGAACCACAGAGGCAAATGAGACAGGAAGAGAGTGAGCGAGGGAGGCGGGAGTGATGAGTGCGTAAAACAGCAGACAGGCATGAGGAAAAAGATTAACAGCCTTCACTGAGCCGGCGTGTGTGCTTGTGAAGTACTTCGTGGCAGTGCAAACCGAGTTTGGAAATATGAGAACATAGGCAACGGGACAGGGTAGATAAAACAAGCGCGTGTTGCGCAAGGTAAAAGCAGGACAAGGAGGAAGAGAGGGAGAGAGACAGACAAAGGTGGGCCTCTAAAGGGAAAGACTAACAGGAGGGGAGAGGTATGAGGGGACAGCTCTCGAAGTCTTTCTTGTCTCTCATGATCACTCTCATCTGTCTGGGGAGCCTGATGACCACTCTCATCTGGTACAAGTCGGACGGCAAGTGAGTGCATAACTACATTTGTGCCTAGAGAGCAAAAACTAAAGAGGCCGTGGAAGAACGATTGTGCTCACCGTATAAAAGTAGCAACAAAGATGTGAAACTAGAAAGCGAACATTTCTGAATAAACTTTAATTGTGCCTATGCCGGTGTTCTGATAAACCATCCTACTTTGGCAAAACGTCCTACCGTAAGTAGTTTATGCACATTTCTGCTGTCACAGAGTAATTCCAGCATAAATTTAAGTAGGTTTGACGGTTTGCCACTTTTGGCCATCAGAGTATGCTTGTAGCTCATATCCATAAAGCCAGGACGGTTTGCCACTTCATTTTACCGGTTTAAGTATGCTTGTAGGTCACATTCACAAAAGTAGCATGGCTTGGAACTTAATTGTACCCGTCAGAGTGTGTTTCTAGCGCTTATTAACAAAGGTAGGGTGATCTGCCACTTAATTTTTGCTGTTAAAGTATGCTTGTAGGTTACATTCACAATGGTATGACGGTTTTGCACTTAATTTTACTCGTCAGAGTATGTTTTGAGCTCATATTAACAAAGGTAGTTGTCAGAAGACAGGATCTATGTGGTTGGAGGAAAAAACTGTTGAGTTTTAAAAAGTCATCAGTTCATAGCTGTTAAGGCTGGTTGCTATAGTAACTCGTGTGAGTGGCAGGAGGCGCTGGGACACACACACACACTGCATTTGGGGTCAAACACAGAGAACGGCAAACAGGAATTAAACTCTGAAACAAATTGTTCCCAGGAGAAAACTGTAGGTCCGATCACAAAGATTCTTTCACTGTGAGTGGTAGGAACTTCCAGACTACAACATAATAAATTTCCATGCCTGTAGAGTGTATTATACTGACGTGGTGACAGTGTAAAGACACGCTCTGATGTTAAATTTGAACCGAAAATTGAGAGCAGGTTTAGAATGGCCGTCTATGGGGACAGAGAGGGAGGAGGCTGCGCTTTGATGGCATTTGTGTGAAAACCGTAAATATGATCTCAGTGAGGAAGACACTGGATGAAAGTAGACAACGATAGCTACGTTTTGATGTATAAATTATACATGTAGGGCAAACGGTTTGGGTGGGAAAGGAAGAGAAAGACCTTTTTTTCAAATTATTCTCCAGACTCACAACATGGATTTGGTCAATAAAAGTCCAAAGTCTTGTGACCTGTAGAAGTTTAAATGATGTTTCTATGACAAAGTATGGCCGAGCGGTGGACCTTCAAAGTGGCCTGGGTTGGGACCTTTTTTCAGGCCCTTTCCCATAGCCAGGGGTGGAAGTAACGAATTACAAATACTCACGTTACTGTAATTAAGTACATTTTTTGGGTACTTGTACTTTTACGAGTAATTTTTCAAGTGTGTAATTTTACTCATACTTGAGTACAACTTACACCATGTAATCTACTTCGCTACTTATAAAATCAAAAGTCACTACTGAGTACGCCCACAATTTGAATTAATATTCAAACCTTTCGTCTGCATTTTTGCAGCCAATAAGGCCGTGCAATCGCAACCGCGCCAATTTAAGACGTAAGCAAAGAATAAACTCCGCTGCAGCAGCAGGCACAGGTGTCTGGAGGTGCTAAATGGTGGAGTATAAACTACTTTATAGACGAAAGATTTGGAGACAAAGAAGCCAAAATGGAGACAGAGGACAACACTGTCAACCATGAAAACGACGTAGAAAAGACGGAGGACGCGTGCCCGTGGCTATACCTGGAGGAATTTTTCGTGTACAGAGGAAGAAAAGGAGACAGCGTCCAGATGCAGTGCAAACTTTGTTTGACCTCTACAGTCATTTCAGCTTACAAGACTTCAGCATCTAATCTAAAAAAACACATTGAGGTAAGAGGTTTTACAACTATACGTGTATGATATTGCTTTCTTATTTTTCATGTGTGTTAAGGTTACTAGTTTGGCTAAGATATTGTCACCGCCATTGGTTAGCCTGATATTAAAATAAGACGGAGCTAGCTAATGTGCGTGTGTGCATGCATAATTGAGCTACAATTCGTAGGAATGTTTTAGCTTATTATTTGGATAACCACCGTCATTACAATAAATTAAACTTGTAGTCATTTAAAACTCACAGGCCTACAATCAGCTGGCCTATTTAAAAAAACAAACAAACAAAAAAACAAATAAACTTGAACACAGTGCTGAGCTGCATCTCAAATTAATCTTCCAGCTCTCAGCTGACATGTACCAGAGCCCGATTGATGGATCAGTTGATCAGTATCATTGGCCTGATATAGGTCTATCATAGTGACATGGCTCTTAATCAGTAGGGTTATATGTTTCCCAATATATCTTTTTTTAAAGAACATAATGTGGATTGGTTTTATTTGTTAGCTGTATGGGCAGCATTTTTGTGTATGTGATCCCTTTTCTTAAATTAGATTTGCTAGATACACATATTTTGCTCTCTTAGTATTTTTAGGACCTGACTAATACTGAAAACTTTAGGGTGATACTGATAAAAAGGAGTTAAAAATTTAGATACTGATACATTGGTCGATACTCTTTTTACAGATAGTATACATATTACAGAACTTAGAATGTATACAGAAATTCATGTTTTTTGCAATGATCGTTCAAAATTGGTTTACACTTGTGAATAAATACAGCAATATATCTGCAAAATTTGACCAATTCACCACTCTTTTATACTATGCTCAACAATCAAAGATTAGCTCAAGTCTAGTTGAATAATGTTTTAAAAATGTGTTTTCTTTTAGTGTTAATCACAGTGATGTTATGAAGTAATGTATGAACCTGACGTATGATAATATTTATCTCTACAGAGGAAACATCCATCGAAGTCTGAGCAGTACAATATCACTGTGGCATCAACATCTCGACAGCGAAAGACCACAGCCACACCAAACAAGCTCTCAGCAAATACACAAGCCAAGTTACCAGACCTGGGGCCCGTTCTTCGTACCTCGCTAAGTAGGTTAGCCGGATTAGATTGTTGACGATTTCGCGTGATCCTGGATCAGTCGGTTCCCCGAAGCTCATCCGGGACTTGCTGTCATAGCAACAGAGCCGTAAGCGTAAACCTGCTCGGGAGCAGGTTTACTTTATGTAAACAGGATTAGATCGCGGCCACGCAGGTATGTCCGCGTCATCATACGAAAGCAACAGCGATATTCCACCACTGTTTCACCATAAATAAATAACATCAATGTAACTAAAGATAATGCAGCACTTGATCCTTTTATTGATTTCACACAGGTCATTTCCTAAAAAAGGGAAATGTACTATTAACATTCTATTACATGTATGTGATTATTACAGATTTAATTCATATTTCAGAGTAGCAATTGTAAATTACTTCGTGTAATCAAGATGAGAGACCACGGCTATAAAAGCGAAGGTGGATTTGGGAAGCCTGTCGCAGCCATGTCCTGTCCGTATACGCGAGCCACCCATTGCGGAAGGTGCAAGATTGATAAGGAGAGTCCTCAGAATTCAGCGTATATTGCGGGATAGACAGGATCCTTTAGCTCAGCGCGACAGTGTGCTCATAGAGAGATATCGATTTTCCCGTGAGGGTATTATTCACTTAACCAACTTGTTGACGAGGGGGTGCAGGACCACCACCTGTCTTTTTTTGCTCTGCCCTTTTCTTGGTTGCTGTTATAAACAAACAGATTATTCCAGGGTCTCTTTCCAAGAGACTAAAAGCAATATAAGTGATAAATATTACCATTCTGTAGGATATTCTTATATTTCACTTTTACCTGTTCCCATGTTCTAGTGGGTCCTGTCGTGGCTCTAATGTGAAAGAGGATAAAATATAACATATTATAATATAATGTAATATAATATTGGATAATATAGTGTAATATAATAAATCTACCCTACCGCCTACTGGTGTTGGCCAGAGGGGCCGATGGCGCGATATGGCAGCCTGGCTTCTGTCAGTCTGCCCCAGGGCAGCTGTGGCTACAACTGTAGCTGCCTCCACCAGTGTGTGAATGTGAGAGTGACTGAATAGTGGCATTGTAAAGCGCTTTGGGTGCCTTGAAAAGCGCTATATCAATCCACTCCATTATTATTGTTATTATTAAATTACTTACGAGTTTAATTTGTCAGCAACTTCCTGCCAGCCCTCGCTCCTTGCTTTTGCAGCCTTTGCAGTGTTCCCTTGCGTTCTGATTAAACTCTGAAACTCCTGAAATCCCTCACTCAAGAGTTCTTGCTCTGCTGCCGAAAAATACCGAGCCGAGCGCGCTCCGTCGACATTTTCGCCGACCAATCAGAGGGTTGCCGATCAATGTTTCTACTATCGATGCGTGGCCCCTTTTACGACACCCAGTGATGTCACATTACTGCGTCCAGCTGTACTAATCGTCAACAGCAGGTGTGTTCGGGGAACCGGATTAGCGAGCTCACGGTTAGCGCGATGATTTGATCTTGGATGTGTCATTTGATCTTGGATGTAGTAAGCGACGTACGAAGAACGGGCCCCTGATGTTGAGAGCTGCAAACAAACATGTTCCACAAGCAACTGTTGACAAGCTTGTCATCAATTTCATATGTGAGGGTCTACAGCCATTTGCAGTGGTAGAACAGCCATCTTTCAAAGAATTGGTTACCACATTACAACCTCAAGCCAAAGTCATCTCCAGACCCACTGTCCGTGCCAGAATCTGTGAAGCTGCTGATCACATGAAGATGACTTTGGTTGCAGCATTGGATAAAGTCAAATTTGTTGCTACCACTACTGATTGTTGGTCAGCTCATCAGAAAAGTTACCTTGGAGTCACATGCCATTGGATAGAGGAAGCGTCCCTGGAAAGAAGATCTGCAGCACTAGCATGCAAAAGATTGAGAGGGTCTCACACATTTGACATGCTTGCTGGTGCGCTTGATGATATCCATTGCCAATACAAGATTAGAGGCAAAGTTGTAAGAACCACAACTGATAGTGGATCCAACTTTGTCAAGGCCTTCCACATGTTTGGGGCACAAAATGATGCAGATGAAGCTGAAGATGAAGCAGACCCAGAAATTATTGACCTGACTGACCATAGGGACTACCATGAGGCAAGTGCAATTCTTGATGAAGACTCTGGTTTGGAGTATCAACTTCCGCCTCATCAGCGATGTGCATGTCACCTGCTAAACCTTGTGGCAACAACTGATGCTGCCCTAGCAGAGAGCATGAATGAAACCTACAAGAGGCTCTCCTGTGCAACCTTTGCAAAATGCCAGGCCATTTGGAACAAAACTGGCCGATCTCATTTGGCTAATGAAGTGGTAGAGGACAAGTGTGAGCTACAGATCATTCGTCCCAATGCAACACGATGGAATTCAACCTACCTTGCCATTGAAAGGATAATACGCATCATTGATGAGAAGGGGGAAGATGCCATCAGGAGCATTTGTGAGGAGTTCAAGGTGAAAATGTGAGTAAAATTGGACACCTACCAATATGGTTTCAAATTTTGTGAATTTTCCTTAATGGATGGTTAAAAACGTGAGCAGACTCTTAATATTAAATCAGAAGATCCCTATTATAGTCATGGTGGGTTTTGTTGTTGTGTCTTACAGGTTGAGTCCTGCAGAAGTTGCATTCCTAAGGGAGTACTGTACCACCATGAAGCCACTGGTGAAAGCTTCAAACATCCTTCAGTCTGAGTCCACTTCCTTTATGGGATGGCTCCTGCCAGTAATCCAACAACTACTGTCCAAACTTAGCAGGCTGGAGACATCAAGCAAGACATGCGTGCCACTCATCAGAGCCCTGCAAAATGGCCTTCAAAAGCGTTTTGGAGCGATGATGGAGGATCCAGAGTTGGCTGCAGCTGCAGTCCTCTTACCCAAGTTCAAGACTTCCTGGACTGACAGAGCAGATGTAACAGAGGCTGGTAAGGATTCATGTGATCCCATTTTTGTGTATTTTTACATTTGAACACATGCTTAAGTGAGTATTTCACCTAATACATTGTAAGTTATTGATGGTCTGTCCTGAATACTAAACAATCCTTTTTGAGAATTTGCCGATTTTAAATTTGTGTTCAGGAATAATCACTGAAATTTAAATAACAAAATTGTGTTATCTACTTGCAATTACAGCCTTGACATACATCAAACAACATCTTGAAACGACAGAGCATGAGAGTGAGGATCAGCAAAGAGAGTCATCTGATGAAGATGAATTCTTCTCCAGACCAATCTCCAGAAGGCTGCAAAGTGCAGTTGAGCTTGATGGTTATCTTGCTTGTGCCACAGACACCATGGAGCTGCTGCACTCCTTCTCAGCCATCAAAAACCTCTCTCTTAAACTGAACACAGCTCTGCCTGCTTCTGCTGCGTGTGAACGACTTTTTAGCTGTGCTGGTCTACTCTTCACTGCCAAACGAAGTCGGATTGCCTCTGTTAATTTAGAAAACCAGCTCTTGCTGAAACTGAACAAAAGGTTCAGAAAGTAAAGTGTGACAGAAATGCTAAGACTTTAAGACACTTACCTGCCTGTTGTTCAGTGTATGGGGAAAAGTTTAAATGGTTCTACGCATGTTCAGAAACATTTTTGTCATTGTTTTAACAAACAAAATTCCTCCTTTTATATCTACATTTATTTACAAAACAAGTTACCTTTCTATACCTTGTTCATCTGAAAAATGTGCTTTGAACATAAATATTTATACTGGTGAATCGAGTTGAATGCCTGCTATTGACAACAGAATAAAACATCAGTCTGTTAAAAAGTAATTAATACTCTGAGTAGTTTTTGAGAACAGTACTTTGTACTTTTACTCAAGTATTTTTTTAACACCAGTACTTTTACTTGTAATTGAGTACAATTTAACCAGTGTAACAGTACTTGTACTTGAGTACAAATTTTGAGTACTCTTTCCACCTCTGCCCATAGCACACCATTCCCTATCGAGCTGTATGAAACGGTATAATAAATATGGGGGTTGTCTCAAAGCTGTGGGACGTGATCAAAATTTTAAGCGGAATAAGATAAGATAACCTTTATTATTCCCACATGTTGGAAATTTGTTTTGTCACAGCAGGAAGTGGACAGTGCAAAAGTTATGAAGCAAAAATTAGAATACAATAAGAATAAATACAGTACACAACTGTACAGAATAGAATAAAATAAAATATTATATACAGTAGAAAAAAATATACAATAAGATAAAAATAGAATACAAATGCTATATACAACTGAGTAAAAAAACAACGATGCCAGAAAAGATTATTGCACTTAGTGTTATTGCACATGTGTGGATGTGTGCGTTTGATCAGTTAAAGTCTTTATTGTGGAGTCTGACAGCAGTGGGGAGGAAAGACCTGTGAAATCTCTCCGTCCCACACCGTGGGTGCCGCAGTCTCCCACTGAAGGAGCTGCTCAGTGCTGTCACAGTCTGCTGCATGGGGTGGGAATAACGGTAATAATAATAATAACAATAATAAATCTGCCAAATAGTAATAAGTGTGCCATAGGCACACTTAAGCACATTTCCTTAAAGTGAAGCTAAAGTGTCAAAAGTAAAGGACTTTTTCAGTATTTCTGTTATGATGTTTTCTGATAAATAATGCGACTGCCAGCGTTTTGGGGTCAAGGTTTGGGGACATATGGACCTGTAGCCTAGATATTTAAATAATATATTCAGCCTTTTTGGAGCTGAAGAAATATACCTCAAATCTGAAATATGAAAATGTAATAACCTTTTGAAATAGGAAAATTAAAAGGTGTTAAGTGTTGAAAAAGACATGATAAAATTCTTGTATTAAAGCTACATTTAGATATTAGGCTGTTGAGTGAGACAGCGTAAGGGTTAAGGACCTCGGGAGTCCAGGCTCGCCCAGGAAAGTTACTGTGGCCCTTTAGCTGAATTCTGCTGATACACTTAAACTGTAAGTTACACTAATTCATGCAGTTTTGTATTCATTGCTCAGTTTAATTCGTTTCACTCTAGTTCGATCCTTCTGCAGCAGTCGTAACCCCCGGACTGAGACATACATTGAGCTTAAGCAGGACAGACTTTGAGAAATACCCCCCAAGTCTCTATGAAATGAAAGATATTCATCGATCAGCTTGCAAAACAAATTTTCTGCAATCTAAGACAGATAATTCTATAGTTTTATAACTGTGGCTAAATTTGTAAATGTAAATATGCATTGCTTTATTTATTTATTATTTGAATAGCAAGCCTTATTTAGACCAACGCACCCCTGTCAAAGATTGACATAGATATGGTGTGCTGTATATGATGGCTGTTGCATTATTGTGTATATTCCGTTTTACCACTTAGGTAGGACTGAATTAGTTTTGATTCATTAAACTAAATATTTTAAACCCTATCCAAACATAAGTCTTGATATAATATCACATAGCTACTATTAATAGCAATAAAATGTTTCTTTTTATCATTATTTAACAACAACAACAACAATAGTAATCGTAAAAACTAGAAAAAGTTGCATTTCCTGTGAAAATGCAATGAGAATGTTGTGTAGCGGAAATTTTCTGCTGAAAAAAGCAGAAGCAGAACTATCTTCTGAAAAGAGGTGTAGAAGCTGAAGTATTTGCTATAGACATCTTTATTTGAAAGGGTACACTGAAGATTAAATTAAATTAAATTTTATTTATATAGCGCCAAATCACAACAACACTCGTCTCAAGGCGCTTTATATTTTAAGGTAGACCCTACAATAATACATACAGAGAAAAACCCAACAATCATATGACCCCCTATGAGCAAGCACTTTGGCGACAGTGGGAAGGAAAAACTCCCTTTTAACAGGAAGAAACCTCCGGCAGAACCAGGATGAGGGAGGGGCGGGGCCATCTGCTGTGACTGGTTGGGGTGAGAGAAGGAAAACAGGATAAAAACATGCTGTGGAAGAGAGCCAGAGATTAATAACAAGTACGATTCAATGCAGAGAGGTCTGTTAACACATAGTGAGTGAAAAAGGTGACTGAAAAGGAAAAACTCAATGCATCATGGGAATCCCCCAACAGCTTATGCCTATTGCAGCATAACTAAGGGAGGATTCAGGGTCACCTGGTCCAGCCCTAACTATATGCTTTAGCAAAAAGGAAAGTTTTAAGCCTAATCTTGAAAGTGGAGATATTGTGTACTTTTAAATACTCTAGGAACAACAAGTAAGCCTGCAGTGCAAGAACGAAGTGCTCTACTGGGGTGATATGGTACCACAATGTCATTAAGATAAGATGGTGCCTGATTATTTAAGACCTTGTATGTGAGGAGCAGGATTTTGAATTCAATTCTGGATTTAACAGGGAGCCAATGAAGGGAAGCCAATATAGGAGAAATATGCTCTCTCTTTCTAGTCCCTGTCAGTAACTCTTGCTGTAGCATTTTGGATTAACTGAAGGCTTTTCAGGGAGGTTTTAGGACATCCTGATAATAATGAATTGCAGTCGTCCAGCCTGGAAGTAATAAATGCACGAACTAGTTTTTCAGCGTAACTGTGAGACAGGATATTTCTAATTTTAGAGATGTTGTGCAAATGGAAGAAAGCATATTACATATTTACATATTTGTTTAATATGTGCATTGAAGGACATGTCTTGGTCAAAAATGACTCCAAGGTTCCTTACAGCATATTGAACCTTGAAGCAGGTGGGCTACAGCAGCAGGTGACCACACACTGTCACTGCTGCCAGCTAGGAACAGGAAACTGAGGCTATCATTTGCACGAAGAAGTGTTTAAGTCATGAACACCAATTGCATGCAAGATTATTTAATCTTTATGGAGGTTGGAAGGATAACAGCCAGGATAACATATCATTCAGTCCAACTGTCCTTTGTAAATAATTACTTAAGTTGTCGGATCAGTTTAGTTGAGTAAAAATTAGGAACAGTTGCTGTGATATGATGTAATATAATTATATTATATTACGTATTATAATTATTTAGTTGCACAAACTGGAAAAAAAGGACAACAAGCAAGTTTTAAGTACAGTGCTTGACACTGACTGGAACAATACGTCACTCTGAATCACTAAGTTGTTCACACCAGGATGTGTGAACAACTGACAACAACAATGAAATGCTGTTATAATATGTCATCTCTTTTTTCTGCATTTTCCTGATCTGTATTACTTAATCTGACCAGTTTTCTTTGTTTTTGTTGTTTGTTTGTGTTTTTTTGCAGACATGTGAAGCCTCACCAACCAGCTTCTCAAAAGAAACATGCCGCAAAGCCCTCAGAAATTTGCAAAGGCTGCAAGTGAGAGAAAACATAACAGTCTCAGAATTTCCCTGAGAAACCTCTTTGTTTATGCCATCGTCAAAAATGAGCTGTGCAAAGTCAGCTGTGCAGATATGATTCTGTTGACTGTGTGTTTGTGTGTTTCACAGGGAAATCATTAGCAAGGTACAAGAGCGTTACAATCAAACCTGGAAGAAGCAGGAGGAGAAATACTTAAAATTCAGGTAAGAACCAATTTGCAAACACTTCCAATTTTTTTCTATAGAAATTACAGATCAAAGTAAAATGGTTTACTAAATAGGAGTGTGTGTGTCTGCTCGAGTAAATTTTTAATTAAAAATAAAATAAAATTAAAGTCACAGATGAGCTCTGCAAGCATAATATGATCCCTACCACAATATATTCAAATAGTGTATCGATAACAGGATTTTTTTATGCAAAGATTTGATTGAGGTATCAGCCTATCAGGTATCAGGTGTCATCAGCCTCATGTAGGAGTCAGTGAGCCAGTAGCTTAAACCAAAGGAGCCCTGCAATGAGGGACGATGACTTTGACATAATATCTCTGTAGGCACAACAAAGAATACTTGAGATATTTACCATGTGGGTAAATATCTCTTTAAGACTATGTGACTGAGACTTTCTATTAGCTCGAGCTGCATAAAACATTAACAGGAGTTGTTGTTGTATTTGTTACCTACAGCTGAAAGAAAGATTTTTTTATACCGATTACTAAAGCTAACTGTGTTGTAATACACTGCTCTTTTATTTTATTTTTAACCTTTTCCTGTTTAACTTTATATTGATCAATGTTTGTTCCTCCCCTCACTCACCTGTTGTATGCTCTCCTGCCCTGTGGGTGTACTGATGTCTCATCTCTCTCTGTCTATTTATTCACACTGAACTATTTCACTGAACACGTCAATGAACATGAAGAGAATCAAAAGCATTAAAGAAATGGTATTCCTTGGCATTACGTTAAGGGACCGATAGCAGTGGTTTCATTTAGATTGGCAATGTCTGTTAGTATAAATTAAACAAGCATCAACTTTAAATATTGACAGTTTTCTTAGATGTCACACAGGCTTTCAGACACATGGCTAATATGCATTTCTTATAATGGCATTAAAATTTATTTTTATTCGAGATCCAACCATTGTCATGTTTTTAATAAACTAATGTTATTTCCTAAAATATTCTTCTAATTTACTGCATAATATGAAATTATATGACAATCCAGATAGCTTGTATTTTGAGAAAAGCAATATTTCTGTTCCCAGTTAATAACTGCGAACCGGTTTGTCTGGTAAATAGCTAGCCTGTGTCAACAAAGTGTTTTATATTCCCCAGAACTGATCTGAGACTTAAGTGCAATGGCATTGACAAAGCAATCATTACCAAGAATAACACTCCAGTGGGGTTGAAGCTCGTTTATGATGGGGAAAAGAAGAGGACTCTACAGGTGAACAAAGAGCTGTTCAGCATTTTTACAAAGGTAGGGTTTTTTGTTTTTGTTTGTTTGTTTGTTTGTTTGTTTGTTTGTTTGTTTGTTTGTTTGTTTGTTTGTTTGTTTGTTTGTTTGTGTGTGTGTGTGTGTGAGAGAGGCGGGAGGGGCTGGGGCTTGCTTATGTAAATACATACACAGCCATATGTAAGTAATGCACCATCACTTTTAAAAATATGTTTTTAGAAGTATTACAAACAGGAACTTAAATGCTACACCCCCTCAAACAGATACAAACTAAGTGTAGTGGCAATTCCTTTACTTTTGTATGATCAAACGTCCCACAACTTAAAGTCCACAAGCCACTGCTGCACTGAGGTAATATTTCGTACGCAGGCAAAAGAAGTCCATTGTCCAAACCTTTTAGTTGAGAGTTTTGGTTTTGGTTTATTTATCCATTTGGCAAGCAATAACAAGATCCTTCCTACTGCTTCTCCTGCTCTGGTAAAAAAAAACCATAGGCCCACCCCAATGCATGCTGGTCCTATACCAGTCTCTTTATTTATAGAAACAAAATGGCCCTACAGCTCTTACTGACTAATTTAACAAAATAACAACAAACAAAACAAATCATTTAAAACAAAATATTAACCGACAAATAAACCCCAAAATATAAGTAAACTAACAACAAACTTTAACTAATTTCAAAAATAAGAACAAAAACAAAAATAAAGAACAAATAGCTCCAACACTCCGGCCCCTAATTGTGCATACAATCACAATTACTTTAAAGTCCCAAAAGGAGGAGCTATTCCCTTAAACAAATCCTTAATTTTCATTGAGGATTTTCTTCACGATGAGGCTTCCAGTAGCAAAATAAGTTTTGTCACTGGCCTTTCCAAAACACTGGTCCTTGTTTGTAGTCTCACAGAACGCACCAAGCCTTTTGCATCCTGGTTTACATTTAAGACTTTCGCCATCATCCATGATCCTCTTGGAGCTGTAGCGTCTGCAATTAAAACAACATCTCCAGGTATAAGACATCTTTTAGTCCTCATCCATTTTTGTCTTTCTTGCATCAGAGGTAGGTACTCAGAAAGCCATCTCTTCCAGAACAACTCTGCCATGTACTGTACCTGTTTCCACCTTTTCCTGACATGCAAATCACTTGGATGAAACAGTCCTGGTGGAAAAACTGGTTTATTTTTCAGCAACAACAAGTGATTGGGTGTCAGTGCTTCAAGATCATTTGAGTCATCTGAAACTTTAGTAATGGGTCTGTCGTTCATTATAGCTTCAACCTCACAGAAGACTGTGTGGAGTCCTTCATCATCCAGAACTTGCTCCTTAAGAACTGAGGCTAAAATATTCTTTATTGAACGAATGAGACGCTCCCACACACCACCTTGGTGAGAGGCTGCTGGAATGTTGAAGTTCCATTTCATGCCATCCTGAACAAAAGCCTTTTGAATTTTGGCATGGTCCAGCTTAGTCAAACTTTCTTTCAACTCTCGATTCGCCCCAACAAAATTTGTAGCATTATCAGATCTGATGGTCGAAACTGGGCCTCGTCTACAGATGAACCTCCTCACAGCATTTATACAAGAGTCCGTATCAAGTGTATATGCAATCTCCAGATGTACTGCACGACTGGTGAAACAGGTAAAAAGAACTCCATACCTTTTAAGGAGACTTCGTCCTCTTTTAACACTTATAGGTCCAAAATAGTCAACTCCAACCTTTGTGAATGGAGCTATGTCTGGCAGGACTCTCTCTTCAGGCAGATCCGCCATCTTTTGTTCAACAAACTTTCCTCTGTTGCGTCTACACGTGACACAACGAGAGATGATTTTCCTGGCAGCAGAATTTGCATTTAGTATCCAGTAATTTTGTCTTAGTTTTGACAGCATGTGTGCTCTTCCTGCATGTCCCAACCTTTGATGGATATGGCGTAAAATCAGTGTTGACACATGCATATCTTTTGTCAAAATTACAGGATGCTTTAATTCCATAGGCATGGCTGCTTTATTCAATCGGCCACCCACTCTGAGGATTCCTGCATCCAACACTGGATCAAGTTTATAGAGACAATTTCCCTTAGAGACTCCTTTGAGGCCATTGCGGATTAAAGCCATTTCAGTCGTAAATTTCTGTTGTTGTGCATATTGAAGAATAGCTTGTTCTGCCTTTGCCAAGTCTTCTGGAGTGAGATTTCCTTTCTTCAAAGTGGTCTTAAATCTTTCCATTCTTATCTCCACTTCTTTCTGACCTTCCGGATCATTCTTATTCAAACCTGCAGCAAGCAACTCTTTCCTCTTCTGTGCCAACAACACCAAGACCTCTTTCATCTTTAAAAGCCAGGCTACAGAGATTTTAAGTTTTGCCCAAGACGAGAAGTAGAGGATAAAATAGCTGGTAGGATTTTGTAATTCTCTCACAATGGCATTCATTGTCAGGTCCCTTTTGACCTCTGGGTCATCTGCAGAAATTACACTGTACTCCACATCCAGTTTAGGCCATTCCTTTTCTGACTCATAGAGAAATTCTGGCCCTTTTATCCATCTCCTACATTTGAGGAGATCCCCAGCTCTCATACCTCTGGATGCGTCATCTGCAGGATTCTCCTTAGAAGAAACGTATCTCCACTGATTCACATCTGTTGCTTCCCGAATAACAGCAATTCTGTTTGCAACAAAAGTATTGAATCTTCTGGTTTCATTGGAGATGTATTTCAGTACTGTTGTGCTATCAGTCCAAAAAACTGATTTTTCCAACCTGACTTGCAGCTCCTTTTGCAGAAGCCTGTCCACCCGAACTGCAAGAACTGCAGCCGTCAATTCCAACCTGGGAATTGTAGTTTGCTTGAGAGGAGCAACTCTAGCCTTTCCCAGGATAAAAGCAACATGCGTGACGTTATTCTTTTCCAACTTTAAATATGACACCGTTCCATACCCATCTTGACTTGCATCAGAAAAATGATGAAGTTGTGCCCTATCTGGTCTTCCAAAGCAATTTGGTTTAATGCAACGTTCCACTTTAAACTTTGAAATCAGCTGGAGATCCTCCAGCCAATCACGCCACCGCTGGGAAAGAGAGTGGGGAATAACTTCATCCCACTTCAAATTTTGTCGGCAAAGCTCTTGTAGCAACAGTTTAGCTGGCATACTGAAGGGAGACAAGATTCCCAAAGGATCATACAGTGAGCTGACCACAGACAAAATTCCCCTTCTGGTTGTTGGACGGTCCTGCAGGGAGGTTCTGAACTGGAACTTGTCTGTTGCTATGCACCACTGTAAACCCAGTGCTCTCTCAACTGGAAGTTGATCTGTGTCCAAATCCAGATCCTTAATTTCCTTTGCTCTTCTTTCCTCTGGGATTGACATGAGCACTGTGCGACTGTTGCTGATCCATTTTGAAAGCTTAAATCCTCCTTTAGCGCAGATATCTGTCAGCCTCTTCACCATGTGCACTGCCTCCTCTTCTGAAGCAACAGATTTCAAACAATCATCCACATAAAAGTTTCTTTTGACTGTATCAACCACTTCAGCTGGAAACTGTTGTGCATTATCATCTGCAGTTCTCTGTAGAGCATAATTTGCACAACTTGGCGAAGATACAGCTCCAAACAAATGCACTTTCATCCTGCATTCCTGTGCAGACCTTGAAGTGTCGCCATGTTGCCACCACAGGAAACGGAGAAAGTTGACATGTTTTTCTGAGACGTGAACTTGGTGAAACATGGAATCAATGTCCGCCATTAATGCAACAGGCTCTTGTCTAAATCTGATCAGAACCCCAACCAGCGAGTTTGTGAGATCAGGTCCCTGTAGAAGCCGACTGTTCAATGATGCTCCTTTATAAGTTGTTCCACAGTCAAATACAACTCTTAATTTGCCCTTTGTGGGATGATACACTCCATGATGAGGGATGTACCACACCTTTCCATCATCTTTGTGCAACTCATCTACAGGCACAAACTCGGCATATCCTCGTTCAAGCATGTTGTTTACACATTCAGTGTATTCATCCTTATAATGAGTATCCTTTTCAAATCTCCGTCTGAGACTCTGGAGATGCTGCTCCGCGACACAGAGGTTATTTGGCAAACTGGAACCTTCTCTCCTGAAAGGCAAATCAATGTGATAATGATTTCCAATAAGCTTTATTGAACTACTAACAATATCCATGAAACACAGATCCTCTCTAGACATTTCAGTCTGCTCCTCTGATGATCTTTCATTAAAATCATGATTGTACTGTTTAATCAACATGTCTTCAAGACGCTCAACAGAAATCCTATTGGCTGTTACAGCAGTGCAGTTGGTTTTATTTCCACTGTTACTTCCAGTGCGCAGGGGACCATTTATGACCCAGCCAACTTTTGTTTTTACAGCATAAGGTCCACCTCCCACACTGTTTATCACCTTCCATGGCTCCAAAACATTGGAAGCATCAGTGCCTATCAGTAGTTCCACATCTGCATTAACGTTGTACAATTTAACAGGTTTAAGATGAGGCCACTGATCGATGTCGCTTTGCTGGGGAATATTAACTGTAGAAACTGGCATAGTCTTTTGAGTCAAAACATCTGGCAATGGCATGAAATCATTTGCTTCCAAACCAGACACTTCCAAACCAGACAGAACTTGTGTACTAACAATCTTATCTTGACTCGTTGTTCTCAAAAAGATATTGGTCTTTTTACCTTTTACATTCAGCCTTTTTGCCAAAGTTTCTGTACAGAATGTACCTGAACTTCCAGGATCCAAAAACGCATAAGTTTGCACAATTTTATTACTCTTTTGGCTCTTAACTTGAACTGGAACTATAGAAAAAATTGCATCAACTTCATGACCAGCCCCAATATACCCACATGTCTGAGTGGTTGCAGTTGAAAAGTTGACATTAGAGTTTGTCCTCTGTTGAGTTTGTTCCGAAGACGCACCTGGATCCTTTCGCTCTATATGAAGAACCCCTGGGTGCCTTTGGTGACACACGTCGCAATCCAAACGACTCCTACAGTCTTTGCTTGTGTGACCAACTTTTAAACAACCAAAACAAATTCCCCTTTCCTTGATAAAAGTCAACTTATCCTGATGCGTTTTAGCTTTAAACTGCTTACAATTCTCTAGTAAATGATTGCTGTGTGAACAAAACAAACAACTATGCAGAACGGCGGAAGTTGTTCTGCTTCCAGTTGATTGAGTTTTGATTCCTGGCACTGTACTGACATTAGTGGCAAAACTACTTCCCTTTTTTCTTTGCTTGGTAGAACTTGAAGCTTTAAAGCTGCTTCCAGATTGTGAGTCTTGTATGTTGCCAAACACTGGATCTGATGCTACTTTTACCTGTTTTATTATAAAGGTAACCAGATCAGTGAATACTGCTCTGTAACCATTTTGTTCCTGCAGTTCATAGGCAACAACTCTCCATTTTTCCCTCAATTTGTATGGAAGTTTCATAACAACCATTCTCATATTTGAGGGCAAATCCAACTCCTTCATATAAACAACTTGCTGCATTAGATTCGAACATCCTTGAAGAAAAAGAGAGAATGACTGTAGACCTTTCACATCCTCACTTTTAATAGGTACCCAACTCACAATCCTCTCCATATATGCAGAGGCAATTTTATTTTCGTTCCCAAAATGTTCTTCAAGAAGATCTTTGGCTGTGGAATAGCCCTGCTCAGGTGGTAAGTGCTGACAACTATGCACCAAATCCCTAGGCTGCCCCCTAGTGAACTGCTCTAAAAAATGCAAACAGTCGCTCCAGTTATCAGTTTTAGCTTCCACTCCATTTTCAAAGGCATTCATAAATGATCTGTACTGTAAAGGGTCTCCATCAAACACAGGGATGTTTCTGGCGGGGAGGACAGAAGATAAGTTTTGTTTTACAAGCAAAGTAGTGATGTCATTTTGTTTTTGCATAATATTTACAATCTCCTTCGTGCAAGTCCCAGTCAAAGTAGGAGACTGAGGCTGTGTTTGCTGCGTCACTTGAGCTGAATCATCAACCTGATGTTGGGTTTGACTTTGTCTAGGTACGATTACTTGTGATTCAGATGCAGAATTTATACCAGAGTAATCTCTTGATGTTGGAACAAATGTATCGGCACAAGGATTTAAACTAGGCGCTTCTTGTACGTGCCCTCTTTCAAAATAAGAGTTCATTCCATCAGAATGCTCAGAGCTACAAACTGAATTTATTTTTAAGACACGAAGCTTTGCATTAGTGGCTGCCAGCTCTGTTTCCAAGGATAATGTCTCCTTTTCTTTTCTCAGTTTTTCCTCTTGCGCTTCGATAGAATGTTTTTTCTTTAATGCAGCCAGTCGCTCCATGAGCGCTGCCTTGTCAGCCGCAGCTTTAATGCATGCGGAAGATGTTGATGAAATTCGACTTTGCTGTGACAAGGTTTTTGAAGGTGGTTTTACACTTGAGATATTAGAGACACTGTCTTCAGGTTTTATTTCATCCAAACTTTCAACAGCTTTATCATTGCGAACAGTATTGTTTTGTTCAGTATACGGCTCGCCCGCCTCCTGCAACCAAACCTTTACTTTGTCCATAAAAACAGAGAATGCTGTCACCTTCGACTGAAAATGTGCAACTTGCCTTTTCACTTCATCTTCTGGCAGTGGCAAACTTAAAAAGGATTCTTGCAAAGCGTTTGCATCTTGATAGCATTTAATAAACTTCCCAAATTCAGAAGACACTTCCTTAACGTTTTCATGTGAGGTCATTAAAGCGGAAATTTTCCCCATGTACTTAGATGCTTGCTTACACATTGAACTGCGCTTTTCTTGGCATGTCTTTATATACAAATCCAAACCTTTTGGCGTAAATTTAACGCTTCTTTTCTCTGCTTGCATCTCAGTGTCATCCTCTCGTTTACTCTTAATATCCGACATTTTTATTGTCCTCTTGGATTATTTCAAACTTTATAAAGATGCACAGCACACTGAGAATCCATAGCCTAAAGTACAAACATGACATCCATTTACCTGCCTTTTGCAGCGAACAAACATTTCCACGGAGGGCGTTGGCATGTTTCAATTAGCGATCCAATTATGCACCAATTTAGTACGTCAAAACTCAGTTCATCAGTCTTTGTAGTGAAATTATGTCTTTAAACTCCAATAGTTTCACCGTTTTCCTTTACGGCTTAAACAATATTATCACTCACCAGCTTTGACGAACGAGTGACATGTTGATCCAGGCTTCAACATCAAATCCGTCTGGATTACTCACCAGACGATCCAATAACTTTTATTCGAGTTCGACGGTGATCCTTGAAATCCTTATATCCATTAATGAAGGATTATTCCTTTGTCCACGGGAAGGTTTTTTACTTTGTGTAGTGGCAATTCCTTTACTTTTGTATGATCAAACGTCCCACAACTTAAAGTCCACAAGCCACTGCTGCACTGAGGTAATATTTCGTACGCAGGCAAAAGAAGTCCATTGTCCAAACCTTTTAGTTGAGAGTTTTGGTTTATTTATCCATTTGGCAAGCAATAACAAGATCCTTCCTACTGCTTCTCCTGCTCTGGTAAAAAACCATAGGCCCACCCCAATGCATGCTGGTCCTATACCAGTCTCTTTATTTATAGAAACAAAATGGCCCTACAGCTCTTACTGACTAATTTAACAAAATAACAACAAACAAAACAAATCATTTAAAACAAAATATTAACCGACAAATAAACCCCAAAATATAAGTAAACTAACAACAAACTTTAACTAATTTCAAAAATAAGAACAAAAACAAAAATAAAGAACAAATAGCTCCAACACTAAGTATAAAGTATACACCAGTATAAAAAAGGAGAAGCAGAAAAACTGCATAGTAATAACAGACATGCAGTCATTTCATCCATTTCAAATTCTTTTATTTGTTTTTAAGTGTCTTAATGGTCTTGCCCCTTCTTATTTGTCTGAGCTGCTTCACCTTTACATGCCTTCACGCTCTTACATCAGATAACCAAATGCTTTTGATTGTCCCGTAGACATTTTGTAAATCCAGAGGAGGCACAGCCTTTGCAGTTTTGCCTCCTAAAATGTGGAATGAGCTGCCAGGCAGGCTCCATCTCTTGCTGTTTTTAAAAATCATTTAAGAACACAGCTTTTCTCCTTGGCTTTTAACCCAGTGTGAGTTGTTATCTGTGTTTAACCTCTTGCTCTTTGTTTGTACCTGTACTGATTTATTCTTCTGTTCTTGTTATCTTATTTTTTTTAAACATTTTAATTACTCTGTTTCGACTGCAATTCGGTCAGTTGTTATGAAGTGTTTCAAAAATAAAGTCAAATCCAGAATGAGAGATATAAAAATATGTAAGCTACCAAACCACAAAAGCTAAGGTGATATAGTAGCATCTCAACCAGCAAAGCAACAAATGCTGATTTAGTTCAGTATCAGTTTAAATTGACAGAAAACATGTGTGAATTGAAGAGGAAAGATTATATATAAATCCTTTTTGCTTCAACATTTGACATCAGCAACAATGGTAAATGTTTTTTTTATAATGCCTTATTTGTCGCTGTCTATTCCAGGAGAATCCTTTTTCAAGTAAGAAATGGGACACTTGTTCAGTAGTTGGGAATGGTGGGATCCTGTCTGACAGCAGCTGTGGAAAAATGATTGATTCAGCTGACTTTGTTATCAGGTGAGAAAAGTGTCCAATGTAGACCAAATTCAGAGTGGAAATTCCACATAACCATTCCTGTGTCTACTTTTTTGTTTGTTCAGGTGCAACTTACCTCCTTTGGAAAATGGATATGAGAAAGATGTTGGCAGCAAAACTAGCCTTGTGACAGCAAATCCAAGCATCTTCACACAGAGGTAAGCAAGAAAAAAAGTTGCTGCCACCTCACATTACTTATGAGTTGTTGCTCAAAGTCAGCTATTTCTTTTGCACAGGTATGGCTCCCTGGTGGGACGCCGCCTTCCATTCGTGGAGAGTCTTCGCAAGTACGGCAACTCTCTGCTGCTCCTTCCTGCCTTCTCCTTTGGTATAAATACTGCTGTGTGTCAGCGAGTTGCATATACAATAGAGGACTTTAAAAGCCCTATTCGACCTGTTTTCTTTAACCCTCAGTACCTTGACAGTCTGGCTCAATTCTGGAGCTCTGAAGGCCTGAAAGAAAGGCGGCTCAGCACTGGATTAATTATGGTTAGCATGGCCCTGGAATTGTGTGAAAATGTGCATCTGTATGGATTCTGGCCCTTTAGTAATCACCCATATGGCCTCTATACCCTGACTAACCACTACTATGATGACAAACCAGCTAAAGCGAGTTTTCATGCAATGCCAGCTGAATTTAACCGCTTGTTGCAGCTGCACACTGAAGGGGTACTCAGGCTTCACCTGGGAGACTGTGAATCAGATGAAAAATAGTTCCCAGGGATAGACAACAGCACAGAAGCAAAGTGCAGAATTAAGTGCCTTCTCTATAGCCTCAGGATGAAGTTAGACACTCAATTCATTTCATATGTGTTTAAGAAAATTTAGACATTATTTTTGGTTAGTGGAAAGATGGAAAATGGCCACATAGACACCTTCCTTACCTTCCAGCAACCAAGACATTTGCACTGATGAGTGCCTCTTTAACCCTATTTATTAAACAGATGTTCCATTTGGAGTCTGAAATGATTTTAATGCTGTTTGATGCCTGTGTAAGGCAGTTGCTCTCAGTCTAGTGCCTCATGAAAGATTGATCTCACCTTATATTCTGAAATACCTCTATTACATGAAGACATTCGTGCTGAAAAGCTTTTTAGAAAGAAAACGAATAC
Organism: Rhamphochromis longiceps; assembly: GCF_057381845.1. Taxonomy (NCBI): domain Eukaryota; kingdom Metazoa; phylum Chordata; class Actinopteri; order Cichliformes; family Cichlidae; genus Rhamphochromis; species Rhamphochromis longiceps. Next base: position 31,384,493 of record NC_140560.1, on the reverse strand, counting down.
ACTGAATGTAAGGCCTATTTTGACATTTTTTAAACTATTAACCACTTTGTATTTTAGTACCAGCTGGTAATGAATGTGTAGTGCCTGATATAAAATCACACAAATGTGTGTTATGCTTCGTCACTGCAGTGACCAGACGGTGATAAAAAACTTACTGCCACAAAGTGGCAACATACATTTATTGGTAAAATGTTAGTTGTGTAAGTTCTTTTTATCTCATTGTTAATTGTAAATGTAAAAATGTAATTGTAAAATTTGCACTTAGAGTGAAAACCTCTGTTCAGAACAATTTCTTATGCAATATTTGTACCAGTATTTAGGTGTGTCTGATGTAGGTGGGAATGTTGCCTTTTAGGCTGGTATTTTTAAAGTATTAGCATTGATTTTTGTCATGCAGAAATGCCCCTAATAAGCCACGATGTTAAAATGACATGCCTCCTGCCATTAAGGTCCCGCTTTTGCTTCCACAAGAGACATTAGACCTTTGTGGGTATCCTCTGGTGTAACTACACATTGGCGCTGATGTGTAGTTACGTGTTTTGTGAGGTGCATGCCAAGTTACGTGGAGTATTATGCAAGGTTTCTTAGCATAACACTGCATTATAAAGCTGTGAATTATCACACCTGACATCTCTTGTAGCAACGGCAACATATTGTGAACATTTGTATATTTTGTTTTTAACAGTATGTTATAAAAGGAAAATGAAATTCAAATGAATACATAAATATCAAAAAGTGTGGCGCCTTTCACTTCTCTAACCAGGTGGGGAAAGATTTATCTGGATGTCTCAGTTGGAAGATTTAGTATCTCAAGTGCTTAAAAACTTGCTGTCTTTTGGGCATTTTTGTGGTTAGTGTATATATATACATATATTTATATGCATTGTTTCCCTTTTATTATTTTTATAATCCTGTTTTGTGTTTTTAAATACAGATTTCAATAAGAAGCACAGCTAATATTAGAAAGTCCTATGACCAGCGATTGTAATTACTGTAGCAATGATGAGCATTCCATTTCTTGATAGATTTCTTGGCCTCTTCTTGGTAGATTTGAAATATAGCAAAAGAATACAACAGTTTTGCAATGTCCAGATAAAAGAAAAAGCTCTCAAGTGGCATATAAAATAGTGTAAAGATATACATGACATATTTATTCTTTATATAAATGGTAAATAATAGAGCTCTTAAAATATATCTCTGTGGAACTCCTATCAATATACTGACCACTAGGGCACTAAGACACTTGACTTAATACCATTGGAGATACTTCCTAATAGACAGAAGATTTCATGATAGATGGCTATGCATTCAACCTTTAGGTTGCCAATGAAACATAGGAAGAAATGAAAATTGTCTAATTTGCCTAGGGACACCCTACCAGAGAAAAGTAACATACAACCTTCTCTTCTAACTATAAGGTTAAGGGAGCTTAGTCACTTAAACCTTGGTGCAGAGAGCTGGAGACACCATGGCTGAGTAACTGTTCGTCATACTTATCTGAAGTTTGCCATCTGGGGTGAATGTGCAATTAGTGACAAAAAACTGGCAGGCCCATGATGCCATGCACACACCCTCATAGCTGTTCCTGAAGTTAAGTCACTCTGACTCAAGTAGAGTCCAGCAGACCTGCGGACATGGAAAGTAACGTGGAATTTATAACCAAGGCCTCAGTTATTGTATTTACTAAATGGTTGTTAAACATGTTTCACACTAAATGAAAGCATGGGTTCACAACAACTTAATTTTCTTATGCTTAAAGCTGTTAGTGATGCAGACAGATAATTTATGTTTTATGATTTTAAAGTTTAGTGCATTCTATTTACAGCGTTTTCACCAGAATATGCTATAAATAACAGTGCAGGTGGAAAAATGGGTCTCCAGGGGTCCATGGTGAAACTGCATCCGAAAACATTCAATTGTCTCTCCAGTACAATACTCTCTCAAAATAGGCACACTACCACAGTCCAGGAAGGGGAATCCAGGGAAGGTCTGTGCAGAGGGAGAAGACAATGTCGGATCCTTTGAGGCAAACACACACGAGCAAAATACAAGCTAGGAGCCAGTGCTTAACTAACAAGGTAGTTCAACAATCCAGTAATGACTACCTTAAGTAATGGCTGATGATGAGATCAGAGGCCAGAGGGGGTTGATTATCTTCAGGTGTGTAGACTCAAGGGTAGGAACACGAATGAGTACTGCCTCACAGCACAGACAACAACAAACAATAACAGACAGAAGAGAGGAGAAAGAAACGGAAGCCTAGAGAGAGACAAAACAAACCCTGATATGTCAGCCAGGTAGGACCGAGGGACCACGACAATGTATGATTCTCTCAGAGAGGTGCATTTTTGATTACCTTAAAGAACTGCATGTCTAATAAATTGATCTGATAGTAGATTTCTTAAATATTATTGGCCAAATATTTTAGATATTACAACTTCCCACATCATGCATGAAATCACAATCCTAATTCAACCCCATCACGGACACTTTGAAACCTGTGGGATCTTATTTTGAAAGTTTTATTGTATTCTACTGTACAGTATTGTACTTCCACCCTTATGAGATACTGGTGTCCAGGTTCCCGTAGTCTGTAATGGAGCTGCTGTCTGAGGCGCTGTCAGAGTGTACTGAGTGCGTTGGCATGCCAAGTTGTAGCCTGTAATGAGGTGAAACCACACACTAGGCCTGGATATTTAATTAGACAGACTGCTAGGGAAGTATTTGTTGCTCTAAATCTCACATGGCACACTCCACTTTTTTGTTCAGAAACAATAATATAATAAGACATTTTCCCTGTTATTGCACTTGTGTCTTTTTAAAATAAAGTGTACAAATTATTAATGGAAAATAAATGTTTTCTTGTACTTCTTTTCTAGCTCACTAACTTTGTCTTTGAGAAAATCCTAACTGAAGGTACAGATGATGTAATAAGTTCCAGATGTTTCTTGGCAAGATTGAGAGAGAAACCCTTGTTTTAAGGGGGAAAAAAGACAACATTATTCCAAACTTATTAGACTATAGTGGGCGGGATGCAGATGTTGAATTCATCTATCACAGGGGTGGGGAACGCCAGGCCTCAAGGGCCAGTGTCCTGCAGGTTTTAAATGTGTCCTTGAACACAGCTGATTTAAATGGATAAATGACGTCCTCAACATGTCTTGAAGTTTCCCAGAGGCCTTGTAATGAACTACTCATTACTACTGATTCAGGTGTGTTGACCCAGGGTGATATCTCGAACCTGCAGGACACCGGCCCTCGGGGCCTGGAGTTCCCCCACCCCTGATCTATCAGAATAACTCTGTGACAGGATGTCACATGTTGGATTTGATTAAATATTTGTAGGTTTCACATAAGACCAAACAAAGTCACAGTGTAGGATGATTTGTTTTCCACCTTCAGTAGCAGGTAATTCAATTGCACATCAGCAGATTCTGCTGATCGACGCCATGCAGGACAACACAACATGACACATCAACAGGAGACGAGCATTTTAATAACCTGATCTTCCTTCATAACAATATCATGCACATCAGTTATATCGTTTTACAAAAATTGACATCATGGCATAATTTTACTGGCAGCTAACCCACGCTGGTTTTGTTTTCCAGAATTGTCGAGATGATTTTAGAGTAACATATTCAGGTGGAAATCTAAAAAGAAAAATATAAATAAATAAAAAGGTCCCATTCCCAGAGTTAAAGATGATTATTGATGATTATTGTACTTCAGGTTTATGTCTTGCAAAAATGAGCCAACACTGGCCCTTGAGGCCTGGCGTTCCCCACCCCTGTGATAGATGAATTCAACATCTGCATCCCGCCCACTATAGTCTAATAAGTTTGGAATTATGTTGTCTTTTTTGCCCCTTAAAACAAGGGTTTATATTGTCTAGCAATTCCTTTAGGACAAGATTTTCCTCCTCATTTTCTCCACTTTTCTTGTTTCAGGCTCTTTGGGAAGAGTAAGAGTTCTTTCTCTTGCTAAGCTTCTATTTATTTTTATTATTTTTGAAGATAAGACTTTCAACATGCCTTTAAAGTATATTATCTTTCTGCTCTTCCAAAAGTCTCTTATTTGCAACTCTAAAGTAATTCAAGAATCTTTGTTGTTTGTAATATAGTTAATTTATCCAATCAACATTTTAACAATAGTTAGCTACCAGAACATGGATTAAAACCCTGCAGCTATCTGGTTATTTGCTTTAAACTCATCTGGGAGTCCTCTTGGAACCCCCATGGGGTCTATATATATATATATATATATGTATATGTATATATATATATATATATATATATATATATATATATATATATATATATATATATATAGCTGCTTATATGTGTGTATATGTATTGGAGATATATATATATATATATATATATCTCCAATATATATACACACATATAAGCAGCTGGATAGCGTAGTGGTTAGACTACACGCCTTTGGAACAGAGGATCGCAAGTTCGATTCCTGCCTGGGGCGTCTGTATCCAGTAAGGGTCCTAAGGCTAGACCCCCAGCCTACCGCAGACATGAGCGAGACAGATAAATATGAAGGCATGCCGGCTCGGACGTGGCCCGGATCAACAAGGTCCGCGTCAGGTGTTGAGGCACCCTGACGAAAAGTGGGCTACTGGAACAAGAAGGCATCGGTGGGCAAGAGACGAAAACAGGGCGTTGTTGGAATGCTACTACGCAAGTAACCCCGGCAGAAGGGGCTACATGAATAGGATGAGGGACCTATGGATTCTTCGATACCCAACATCCACAATGACGGCGAAACAACTAGTAGCTCAGTGTTCCAACATTCGAAGGGACTGCTCTCACAGCTAGAGATTGACGAGGTACAACACAAATGCTACGGCAAGGAGGAGTCAGGACGCCAGGTCAGGGGGGCGATATCATCACCCCCACCCGAGATTGGGTACATAGCCCCAAGTGCGATAGGAGAAGGATCATTGAGTGCGAGAGGAACTGACCTGAAAAATAGGATCATGGCCAAGCTTGAAACCTGGATCCCCCGTAGCCGATTACCAAGATTACGTGAAGTACCCTCAGAAGGTCTGGTAGATGATGTTAATGCAGCACTACGGGCAATACCTACAACCACGATTACCGACACTAAAAAGCTGATCTACAATACGGCAGCAGTGATCAGTGAGATGCTTGGCTACAAGTTGAACAGCGACAAGGGGCAGTACCCTCCATGGAGAAGGAGGCAAGAGGGCAAGATCAAAGTAGCATGGAGGTTAGCCAACTAACGGAGTTGCAGAAAGGTGCGACAAATAAGGTGCCTAAGAAATACAGCAAGCTGTCCATACCTGAGGCCTTGGAAACTGCCAAGCCGCTTGAGGAGGTACACCAGAGAGATAGAAGGCAGGAGAATAAACCAGCTGTTCTCCACAGAACCAGCAAAGGTGTACTCTCAGTGGCAAGGGAACAATAAGAGAACAGCACCACCAAGGCTGGAGACGGAGCAATACTGGAAGAGCATATGGGAGAAGGATGCAACCCATAACAGCAATGCTCAGTGGCTAGAGGATCTGAGGGCAGACCACAGCGACCTCCCTGAACAGGGTCCAGTAACCATCACAGTGGCAGATATCCACATGGAAGCTCCTGTCAGGCATCATATCGGCTAAGATGAACAGGCACATGGGTCAATACATGAGCGGGACACAGAAAGGAATTGGCAAGAATACCAGAGGCGCAAAACACCAGCTACTGGTAGACAGAACAATCAGCCGAGACTGCAAGACCAGACTGACCAACCTGTGCACTGCCTGGATTGATTACAAGAAGGCCTATGACTCAACATAGGCCTTCTTGGATCCACAGCTGGATACTGGAATGCCTAGAATTGTACAAGATCAATGGGACCCTAAGAGCCTTCATCAGGAACTCAATGGGGATGTGGCGTACAACACTAGAGGCCAAGCCCATAGCACAAGTCACCATCAAGTGTGGGATCTACCAAGGAGATGCTCTGTCCCCACTGCTGTTCTGCATAGGCCTGAACCCCCTCAGTGAGATCATTAACAAGACTGGCTACGGATACCGACTACGGAACGGAGCAGTTGTCAGCCACCTCCTGTACATGGATGACATCAAGCTGTATGCCAAGAGTGAACGAGACATCGATTCACTGATCCACACTACCAGGCTATACAGCAATGACATCGGAATGTCGTTCGGACTGGAGAAGTGTAGTCGGATGGTAACAAAGAGAGGGAAGGTAGTCAGAACTGAGGGGATTGAACTACCAGAAGGCAACATTGCAGACATAGAGGACAGTTAGAAGTACCTGGGGATCCCGCAGGTGAATGGGAACCATGAAGAGGCCGCTAGAAAGGCTGCAACCACCAAGTACCTGCAGAGGGTCAGGCAAGTCCTGAGGAGTCAGCTGAATGGTAAGAACAAGATCCGGGCCATCAACACGTACGCCCTACCCGTGATCAGGTACCCTGCTGGGGTAATAGGCTGGCCAAAGGAGGAGATAGAAGCCACTGACATAAAGACAAGAAAGCTCCTTACCATGCATGGAGGGTTTCACCCCAAGTCCAGCACCCTGAGGCTGTACGCTAAGCGGAAGGAAGGGGGCCGGGGACTGGTGAGTGTCAGCACCACAGTCCAGGATGAGACAACGAACATCTCAGAATACATTGGGAAGATGGCCCCAACTGACCGAGTGCTCAGTGAATACCTCAGGCAGCAGAAACCCAGGAAAGAGGAGGGAGACGAGGAACCATCATGGAAGGACAGGCCCCTGCACGGTATGTACCACCGGCAGATAGAGGAGGTGGCTGATATCCAGAAATCCTACCAGTGGCTGGACAAAGCTGGACTGAAAGACAGCACAGAGGCACTAATCATGGCAGCACAAGAACAAGCTCTGAGCACAAGATCCATAGAGGCTGGGGTCTATCACACCAGGCAAGACCCCAGGTGCAGGCTGTGTAAAGATGCCCCAGAGACAATCCAGCACATAACAGCAGGGTGCAAGATGCTAGCAGGCAAGGCATACATGGAACGCCATAACCAAGTGGCCGGCATAGTGTACAGGAACATCTGTGCCGAGTATAACCTGGAAGTCCCGAGGTCAAAATGGGAGATGCCCCCAAGGGTGGTGGAGAATGACCGAGCTAAGATCCTGTGGGACTTCCAGATACAGACGGACAAAATGGTGGTGGCTAACCAACCACCATAGTGGTGGTAGACAAACAGAAGAAGACGGCCGTAGTGATAGATGTAGCGGTTCCGAATGACAGCAATATCAGGAAGAAGGAACACGAGAAGCTGGAGAAATACCAAGGGCTCAGAGAAGAGCTCGAGAGGATGTGGAGGGTGAAGGTAACGGTGGTCCCCGTGGTAATCGGAGCACTAGGTGCGGTGACTCCCAAGCTAGGCGAGTGGCTCCAGCAGATCCCGGGAACAACATCGGAGATCTCTGTCCAGAAGAGCGCAGTCCTGGGAACAGCTAAGATACTGCGCAGGACCCTCAAGCTCCCAGGCCTCTGGTAGAGGACCGGAGCTTGAAGGATAAACCGCCCGCAGGGGCGTGCTGGGTGTTTTTATATATATATATATATATATATATATATATACACGTGCCATTCAAATGTGGGTAGGTCTCTTTTATAGAATTTGTGAGAAAGTGTTTGCCTTTAGGCCTAAAACCACAGTAAAAGATATAACCAGATAAACTAGGGCACAGGTACAGGTTCCATTGCATAGATAGTTTTAAAGTGCATTTGAAAGTGTTGCTTTACCTCAGCTTTATTTGTTGTCTTTGTGGTTGACGTGTGTGGCAGACTTACAATGGCTTAGACACATCCAGGTTCTTCTCTCCACTATTTTCACTGCTCTTAATGACTTTAAGGAACACCCAGTCTCCTGGCTTCACCCTTTTCTGTTGAAGGTCCTGGTTCCTGCTGTGGAACAGAATTTGAGGAAATGGGATGTGCCAAAAGGTGGGTCTCTACAACAAGTGGTGTTTGAGCATTGGGCTTTGATCACACCCTTTTAAATGACTAGTCTCTCTTAGAAAAGTCTAGAAAAGTCAGATTCTAGGATTCTAGTAGCAGGCCTATCTTATTTTCCATGTGAGGTTTCCTTTTCGCGGTCCCAGGCCACTTGCTCCCAATTCTAGTTGCTCCTCTGGTTTATGATTCTCGTCACTCTTTCAGTTGCCTCTAGCTCCCGCTCTCTACATTCTGAAACAGCACTTCTAAACAATACTGGGGTGGAGCCCCAGACTCCCCTATGCACGGTCTCGGTCATGTTCCCGAGGTGAGCGGGGGAAATGTTGAGATCCAGCTTGAAGGACCAAGCTGTCAGAATAAAAATGAACAAAAATGAACAACAGTCAAGAACTGGGGCGTTAGTTCTTGGTAGGGACCAAAAGCATAATACACAAGAATATCTGAATATCTGTGGTAATTTGAGCAAATAGTTGATTATTAAAAATATTTGTTTTGGGAGGCATCTGTTTCAAAAGAGCAGTAACAATGTGCAGGTATAATATATATGCAACAGTGACAACATAGTGATGAAGAAATGCTGCCACAAAGTGGACACTTGCATGTACTGATATGTGAAATGCTTGTATAATGTAGTTTTAAGTAAAATATAATACAATTTTAAAATATTAATACTTTATCAGATGTGTTTTTAAAGGCATGCTTTTTTTAAGTTAATTTTGAAAAAAGTGCTTTGCCAGTATTAATCTAATCACTGCAAGAATTTAATTCTGCTAACATTAGTCATTTGGCAACAGAGAGCAAGTAAATCATCACTTCCCACTTCTCTCATTTTTCCAGCTGTTCGTTACTTAGTTAGAGAAACACCAGCTGAAAGCTTTTATGTGTTCATAAGCGTTTGGTTGGTATTAAGAGTTCATCTGATTGATTGGGCGGCATAACGGGCATTGGCCAAAAAAAAAATAAAAAATGCTCGTACTCAAGCTCCCCCGACGTCAGCCAGCACACATTGGGAATGGCATACGCACCGATCGGTTTTCTATCGCCCATTTGCGGGGAGTAAGGGCGCCCTTCGTTTGCGAGGTGCGCCTGCTGCTTGCGGCGCAGGGAGGAGAGGGCGGGGCGGCGGGGGATTCACTGACCGGCTGGAGCAGCATCTAATAACCAACTCACAAAATAAAAACAAAACAACAAACACGAAAACACCAGACATTATAATACAGACTTATAATTTGCACTGATGTTTTTTCGAAATCCTATACGCGAAAAGTGAGCGCGAGAGCCCTCGGTGCGCCTGCTTGCTGCCGAAGTCAAAGTAAACTTTATTGTCATCTCCGCTACATACAATCCAGAGAGACGAGACGACGAGGCTCCAGTTACAGCAGTGCAAGTAAACAAACAATATATATAAGAAGAGTAAGAAAATAAATATACGCTTTAGGACTCGGGGTAAAGGGATCAATAACAATTTAAAATTTACAGTTTGATGATTTAAAGTCTCACACACAACCCGTCGAAAAGGCCGGCTGCTTCCAAATAGAGCACATTTCATTTATAATGTTGTAAATCCAAGACCATTATGTATTCATGATTTGAATCCTGGGTTGTGTGAAATCTCAGAAATGCACCCTAGACAAAGTGAATCTGTGAACTAAGGTGTAGGTCTGTTAGGTTATGTTGTGGTGATCCTCGGGTTGAGAGATGGGTGTTCATATTGGAGTGCAAAATGAAAATCAATGGAAGATGGACAAGAAAAGTTCAAAGCCATCAGGTGCTCTGTTTAGAAAAAAATAGAAAAGAGGAGAAGGAGAAACGAGCAAAAGATACAGGTAAGCAGATGTGTGATTGGATAATGGCAGCTCATGTATCCTGAAACAATCAGAATCAGAATACTTTATTAATCCCTAAGGAAATTATGTGGGTTACAGTCGATCCAAGAAGAAATGGTAAAACTAGCAACAGTAACAGACTAAACTCCAAACAATACAATATGCTACAGATTTTAGTATTAATTAGTCATTGTCAATTGTTGATTTGTCCTGTTCTCATTGGGGAGGGAGTGTTCGCCCAGGGCGCCAAACAGGCTAGGGTTCATAATGGGATTCATAGTCTTCATTGAGCTGGCATGTAATGCTTGAGGTAGAGCAATCTGAGTAGGAGTGGGAAAAAACTGAAAACCTAAGCAACTGGAATAGGGCAGATAAAAAAAAGTGAGTTTTGTGAAAGGTAAAAGCGGGAGAAGGAGGAAGAGGGGGAGAGAAAATTTGGACAGACTGAAGTGTAAGACTAACAGGAGGGGAGAGGTATGAGAGGACATCGTATGAAGTCTTTCTTGTCTTTCATGTTCACTTTCCTCAGTTTGGGGACCGTGATGACCACCCTTGTCTGGTACATGTTGGACAGCAAGTAAGTACATAACTACCTTTGTGCTCAAAGAGCAAAAACTAAAGAGGCTCTTGAAGAAGTATTATAATAAACACAGTATCATTAAATTAATTAAAGTGTCAAAAGTAAAGCGCTTCTTCAGTGTTAGTAGTAAAACGATGGCAAAAGGTTGGCAACCTGTTTGATGGTTTCGTGCGTGTGCGCGTTCAGGTGTGCTCTGGGTACGCGAGTTCATGTGTGGAAACACACAGGGCGTCAGAGAGGTTATATGAGTTTATGTGTTTTTAACTGGGTTTTAATTTAAACAAACCATAGGGTTTTTAATTAAACTATTTTATGGCTTTTGCGTGCCTCAACATTCAGTTATGCAGACATATGTGTTCTTAAGAGCAATTCTTTGTTTTTGTATGGCGGGGTGGAAGCCGTTTTGCTTCACAGTGCGCATTAACAAAGCTGGAATGCTTTTTATTTACATCTAGTCAAAAGTGTTGGTAGCAGTATTTTAATCACACTAATTTTGTGATTCTGACAATGTCTCAGCATGCAGCGATGCAAGCATTTTATTTTAAAAACGGCACAAATGGGAATTTCTTCTGAATGGGCAATGTCAGCCTGTTCACAAACGTTTCATTTAATCAAACCACTAGTTTTTAATCTAACTAGTTTTTACGCATCTACTGGGGTTTTTTTCACGGGTTGATGCGATCATTTTATTTAAAAATCGGGATTTCGGAATGTTGAACTATGAGAGAGACAGAGCCAGCTAGTTTTTTAACACAGTAAATGGTCAGAAATAACATTCAGCCCTTTAGAAAATAAACGCTATTGGGCTACTTCTAAAACACATTGAACACGATGTCACCTTTTCCCCCAAAGCAGCCAGTATCGCTCTTTCAAACTAATTGTGTTTTAATCACACTCATTTTGTGATTCTGATGTCACAGCATGCAGTGATGCAAGCATTTTATTTATTTAAAAATGGATCAAACGGGAATTTCTTCCGTAAGGGGTTTCATGGTTTCAGAATAGTTTTTAACACAACAGATGGTCGCAAATATATGGAAGCCCGTTTCCGCCACTAAAAAAAAAAAAAGCTAGTATCCATAACTCGAAATTTCGAGTTATTTTCTCGAAATTTCGAGAAATATAACTCGAAATTTCGAGTTACTTTTCTCGAAATTTCGAGAAATATAACTCGAAATTTCGAGTTACTTTTCTCGAAATTTCGAGTTAGCTCTGCCAATCAAAAATATACGTGAATGAGGTCGCTTTCTTGTTACCCGGAAGCATATGGCGCAGGACCACGCACTCAAAAACGGATCCCAACAAATTAAAGTATGTTTGCTGATAGTAACACCATGTGAATCAGCTAATAACACAGGGATTTCATCATTTGTGAAGCCAGGCTGAAAACACTTAGCAATCTGTGCATTCACGACTGGATGTAATACCGGTAGCTTAGCTGTAGCATTTGTAGCTGAGGGCTTCAGCTTCCGGGTAACATGGAAATGACGTCATTCACGTAGATTACTGATTGGCAGCGCTAACTCGAAATTTCGAGTTGCTTTTCTCAAAATTTTGAGTTAATATGTCGAAATTTCGAGATAATAACTCGAAATTTCGAGAAAATAACTCGAAATTTCGAGAAAATAACTCGAAATTTTGAGTTATGGATCCTTTTTTTTTTTTTTTAGTGGCGGAAACGGGCTTCCATACAAATAACATTCAGCCCTTTAGAAAATAAACGCTGCAGTGATACTTCTAAAACCAGTCGCACAGACCCGCTCCGTCTTTTCAACAGCCGGTTAATTGTTTGAAATTGTTCAGGATTGCAAAAGCCCACCGCGGGTATCATTTAATTGTTGTGATTCCATAGGAAGACAAAAGATAGGTGTATCACTTAGTTGTTGAGAGTACCATGCGAACAAGGGCCCGACCTACACTGAAAAAAATAATCAGTGGGATAAACATAAAAAAATTATTGTAAGCGGTTGCACGAAATTAAGTTATATTTGGTTAACCTTAGTTTTTTATGTTATACCTGCAGACATTTTTCCGGTAACACGAACATGACTTTTTTATGTTGTTGTTATGTTTTTCATTCCGGTCAAATATTTATAGAAACCACTTGTTTATCAGACATGAACTTTTTGTGTTAATTGTATTGGACTACTATGTGTTATATTGACAAGATTATTTTATGGTAAGCTTATTTTATTTTATAACAAATTTCTAATATATAATATATAATCTAATATATACACTGTAAAAACTGTGACTAGAGGTTACTTAAAAAAGTTATGGCAACAAAGTGACACTTGAAATAATTAAGTAGATTTTAATTTCAAAAGATTTATGTAAAATGTAGAGAAAATGTTAATTAAATTCAAATAGAAAACAAAAGTAGATATTAATAGAATTAAACTGTAAATATGTGTTGGATTTAGGGTCAAAATCTCAAACTGAAGGTTGAAATTGCCCAACTTTACCAAAAAAAATAATTGATATGAAATAAGTGTCTGAGAAAAATTACTTTGAATTTACTAACTATCTGGCAAAGGTTTAGTAAAAACTTCCTAAAATATCCATTACAAAGAAATGAAATCTTCTTGTTTTTTCAGTAAAACTCAAATTGGATTCAATAATTTTCCAAATAAACCTTAAAAATAATGACTGAATAATAAGAGAAAATGAAATGAATTTTACTTATTTTCTGAGTAAAATGAATCAATTTCACAAAGAAAACATCAAAACAGTAATTTGTTTTATTGTGGAAAATAAAACACAGTAATTTATAATATAACATTTTTCTGCTCGTATACACTGAATTCTCATCAACAATCTCCTGATCTCCTAAATACATTCCTCTGCTGTAAATTTGTTTTAGTGTCATAAACAGTTTATCACACAGCTTTGTGTACAGAGCAACAGCAACATAAACTGCATGAATGTAAACCAGTTTTGTAAAAAAGAAATTAATCTTTAGACTGTAATATCAACATGAACATGAAATTTGAATATCCTTTACCGTTTCCTTTATCTCTGTTACTTATTTATGATTGACAAACAAAAACTTTAGTTTGTCAATCTTTTGTTAAATTGAATCACTCAATATAACTGTAGAACAAAGGTTTTTCACTCATGTACATGGAATATCAATAATGTAAATCAACCTTTTATCCCAATTTGGATGTTTAACCTGAGAAAATCTAAGACACATGTAAGAGGAAGTAACATTTCTACAGCTACAGGACTGCACTTCTGTTAAATTTTAAAGTTGTTTTAAACCAATGTTTTATAGTAACATACACTATAAACAAAGAAAAGCTTCACTAGTGATTCCTCCAATTTGCTGCCTTTCAAACAGAATATTCCTAAGAAACTTGTAGGTAATAAAAAACAAAATTAAAATGAAGAGCACAAATACAGCCTGACACATTGCAGGTCATTTGGGTAAGATATGAATAAGATGAAATTAACTTAAAAACTGAAAAGATAGCTGCATCTAACAAAGACAAACCAAAGGTTTTCAGTGAGCTTACTTCCCTTTCATTCTTTCAGAGTCCTCGTTTAAGCCAATAACTTGTTCTTGAGGCTGTTCACTTTTGGTGAGAGCTTAGCACAATCCAGTTCAAGGAAAAGTTTCTGGAATACTTCCAAGGTGTATTTTAGCTCTTTGGGATAGGCAAGATCGACTGCATATGTCAATCCAACCAGCATTGCGCATGCTCTTGGAAAATTGCCCAGAGCAGGCATAACTCTCACACCCTCCAGCACAATGCCAATGTCATCCTCCTCAGATCCAACAGCCTTGATTTTGTAGATTTTCATCCTCTGTTCAGAAAGATCTTGTGACACACCATCCTCATCAGCATCCTGAAACAACAAACACATGGGTTTTCTGACTGTAGTTGCACACATGAAATATTTCCTGGACACATCCTGTAGCTGAATGACAAATAAAACATGATAATGCCTCAAATTATTTGAAACTTGACAAACACATATGAATAACAAAAACAGAATAATGTTTCTACTTCAACACTTACACTGTACTCTTTGATCAGTTGATCAATGGACTCCCCAAGGTACACCATCAAGCACTGAATAACCAGATTTCTGGTTATGTTATTGCTAGGATTGCTTGGTGACTGAAAATGAGCAAGAATTCCAAAAATTACCATCAGATAAGTGACCATTTATTAAGACAAAACTGTGAGAATTGGCAGTATTAAAAAAAACTGTTAAATATCAAATTATCATCACATGGAGCATTATGTGCGATAATTAGCTGATGTTAATGCACATGCCTGGGTGCTGACAGTCAACACAAAGGTATTGTCAACATGCTTGACAGGTTCAATCTTTAAATGTGTCGTTTTAGTAAATTACATTAATTTAGTCATTTAGTTTTTTTTTATCTAATTTAGTTTATGTTAGTCAGAAAGGGTTTTTCCTTCTTGGGACAAAACAAAAACCCAGCAATACCTGTACTTGTGTTTTTTTGTTTGTTTTTTGTTTGTTTTTTTTACTAAGAATAGACATGTATTTAAAATACAATTAAAACATGAAACCCATAATTGTGTTGTTAATTATATCAGTGACGTCCTGGCGTCCTCTTGCACTGACAAAAACATGCAAACAAATTAGTGGAGCTGTGCACCATGCAAATGAAATTTGACAAAAAAATTCTTTAAATAAAATTCCAAGCTGAAATGTCTGTGGAAAATACCTTGGCTATGATAGCCTGCAACTTCAATCCCATGCTGATCAGGTGAATTTAAGTTGAGGGATCTTCCATTACCTGAAAGGAAAGCAACATTATCATTTTTGACGTTTAGTCAGCTGTGTAAAAACCAAGGAGGAACCCACCCGGGGGATTAATAAAGTTTTATTTTATCTAATCTAATCTAATAACTTTAATCTCAGCCAAACCGATTTACTCACGAACAAATAAAACACTGAAAAAAACCAAACAATAACATTTTTAGGTTGTCTAAGTGACTTATACATTACGTTTAAACTGAGTAGCGAAACCCCGCGGTGATCTGAAAATGATGTGCCGGGAGTTGTGCCGTTCTCAGCGGCTTCAGTGACCCTCGAGCTCCCGGCTTGCTATCGAGCTGGTGGGTAGCAGATGCTCCGAAAACGTCGAAGCACTTTTGCAAACATGCGATATCTTGATAAACCGAGCAGATATTTGATGTTTACACAGCTACTTTCGCGCCTGAAAATATGTTAAAAGTTTATTTTGTGACCCAGAAAGATTACTAAGAGTAATTTTAAAACTTAGTAGCTGCCGCCATTATTGGAAACTGGAGTTTGAAAAACTGACTGTGGCTGACAAAATCACTCACAACTGACCGCAAAACCTTTTCATGAACTTTTAAACGTGGATGAAAGACGTTAAAACTCATCGGAATATACCGTTGATATTTTTTAATACGGTAAAACATGTGGTTAGTTAAAGCTGTTCAGTAACACAGTCATGAAGGCTTGGAAAGTGACCTTGTGCTAGCAGTCCACTAACTGCCATTTGTGTAAAAATACGATACTATCATTACAGTGATGATTATTAATAAAATTTCGACGTATCATACTGTTTAAAACCTTTACTCAAAACCGATATACGTTATTGTTTAAACCGTGTCTTATATTTGAACAAATTAAGAAGTCTTACCTCTGACAAAATGGAGACGTCCACTCATGAAGCGCGTGTGTCCTGCACGTGGCACAAAGGATTATGGGCGGAAGTGTACAATGATTAAAATGAAAATGCTTTCATCAGTTAAATCTATTAGATTTCTTAAATTTTTTTAGTACTCAAACATTTTTTTTAAATCTACTCAACAAACCATTGCTGAATTTACCCCAAACAAAACTGTGTAAATTTAAATAACTGAACATCTCAAAATTGTTGAATTTTGCTTAGATTTGATTAAAACTACTCATACACGTTTTTACTGAGTAATAATTACTATTACTCTCCTATTAGATTCTAATTAACCCCAATCACAGTTTTTACAGTGTAATTGAGTGTTCAATAAATAAAATTAAATTAAGGCTGATCTTACTGTATGTACTGTACACTTTCTCTCAATCAAAGAAATAAGCAAAACATTTTTGAACAATGACCTGTATTTTTGAAAATACTACACAGTTGTAACAATGGACTTTCAATTCAGGCTTCCAAAATATACATGAGTCATATTTGTACAATGCATCTCTTGAAAAACATTCCACAACATTCCTCAAAGTTATCTGCTGTAACCTGAATTCAACATTGTGGGGCCTTATGACATCGCGCTTATGTAAAAAATGGTTTTTTTAAATGTAAGAGCCATAAGGTAATATGGCAACAGGGGTGTAATTATTAAAATGACACAAAGAAGAGACTTAAAATAACATTATAACCCACAGGCACACAACCAAGAGACCTAAACTGATTAGTATTGGCTTGCTTCTATCACTAAACATCACAACCACTAATACTACACGATGTCTGTTTGTAGTGGTGCACCTTGGGAAAAAAATTGCAAACTGGTGAAATTGGTGCAAGGCACCATTTCCATTGAGAAAAATGGACATTCAAAGTTAGACTTTTTTTTTAAAAGAGCAATGGCTTGAAAAGTGAAAACTGCAGTAATAAAGGCCCCAAGTTGAAAAGTGCCAGAAAAATAAGTTTCACTATGTACTGCAACTTTACCAGTGCTGGCTTAAAAGAAAGGATGGTACATATTCAAAGAGGTAAACATGTTGTTCCCACATCATAACTGGAAAACTGTTCAATCGTACAGTCTGGTCCTGAAAACCTGGGCCTTCTTTGAAAGGCTGTTCTGTTTGAGCTCCATAACCAGTTTCTATAATACCTCGAAGGTATACTTTTCCAGTGGGTAGGTGAGGTTCAAAGTGTACATTAGTCCAAACAGCATTGCAGCTGCTAGGGTATAGTTATCCAAATCCTGCCAGACTCTCTGGCCTTCAAGGACTATCCCGATGTCCTCAGGGCTGCCATTGGGATAGTCCTTGAAGTTTATGATGTAAATTCCCATGGTTGTTTCCTTATTAGATCGTTGGATAATGGCTTCATCTGTGGCCTAGAAAATGCAGAATTCCAAAATTTAATTAAACAGAACACTGGTCAAAGAACATTATACCAAATCTTATTTCAATCTGTGTCACTATTCCAAAAAATTTTAACATTAACACATTAGGTGAACAAAAATGGATTCATTACAGCATGTGATTTGAGTCCTCAGAATGCTTAAAAAGGTAATGCATGAAGTGAAATCTCCATGCAAAGAAGCAGAATACTGTCAGAGCATAGAGAGGTGTTCAACTATGAACTCCACACATAGTTCTAACGCAGGTAAAAGAAAAAGCACCCAGGGTAAATTGTGAAAATCCCAGGTGATTTTCAACATACTCCTGGCATAGAGTGACAAGCAGCATTTTGTTAAAATTATTATTTTCCCTAAAGTGTATACACAAATACATTTTTTTCTTACCTGGGCCGTGGGCTCCAGAATGTTCTGCAGTCTTCTTCCTATTTGTCCTCCTCGCCTTTTGAAGACCTTTATTAGTTTGTCAGATTAGCACATCCATCTGTGAGAGTAATCTGGACTGCAGTGGCATGGTGGTAATGCGCTTAAGCTTTAATCACTTTTTCCTTTTCACAAAAATCACTCTATTGTCGTGGAACTTCCCTGAGTTATTCCTCAACTTCAGGCTTTAAGTGTGTTAACTTCACACTATTTTAACACTAATGAAAGATAGCAAGCTGATTTTCATTCCATGTGTGTGTGTTATTAATCAGGTTTAATCAATGTCTATGCAGTGGAGCTGCAGATCCACCAGGGCATGTTCTCAAAGCTGCCTTTCCTACACATTTCTCTGCTATAATTGGATCATTTTCTAACTACTTTGCTATTAGTCCACTGGTCTTTGCATCACTTTTCATTACACTAAGCGACTTGGACAATATGATAAACAGACTCACATGCTCAAGATGCTGTCTAATCTTCATGAGCTCTCTTGTATTTGTAAGTGTTAGTAAGGTTAATACATTTTCTGTTTGTGTGTGTGATTTTGTATATGTTTCTTTTTGCAGTGTTTCAGACTCCTTCACAATTTTCCCACTTAAGCAGTCAGTTTTCTTTTTCCCAGGTTTGCTAACCCAAATTTTGATTTCCCGCATTAAATAACAGCATTCCAACAGTCCAATACCAGGCAGTTCTCTTTCCGCTTTGTCCTGCATTCCCAACTGTTTCTCTTTAACTGCCATGTGAGAGCTCGCTTGTCAGGTTTAGTGACACATGGCGCTGTAAATAATTCAACCAGCAGAAGTTGGAAGAAAGTTATAGGTTAAGATCACTGGAAATGTTCAGGCCAAGTTTCTGGTTGAATTATTTGCAGTGCCATGTGTCACTAAACCTGACAAGCGAGCTCTCACATGGCAGTTAAAGAGAAACAGTTGAGAATGCAGGACAAAGCGGAAAGAGAACTGCCTGGTATTGGACTGTTGGAATGCTGTTATTTAATGCGGGAAATCAAAATTTGGGTTAGCAAACCTGGGAAAAAGAAAACTGACTGCTTAAGTGGGAAAATTGTGAAGGAGTCTGAAACACTGCAAAAAGAAACATATACAAAATCACACACACAAACAGAAAATGTATTAACCTTACTAACACTTACAAATACAAGAGAGCTCATGAAGATTAGACAGCATCTTGAGCATGTGAGTCTGTTTATCATATTGTCCAAGTCGCTTAGTGTGATGAAAAGTGATGCAAAGACCAGTGGACTAATAGCAAAGTAGTTAGAAAATGATCCAATTATAGCAGAGAAATGTGTAGGAAAGGCAGCTTTGAGAACATGCCCTGGTGGATCTGCAGCTCCACTGCATAGACATTGATTAAACCTGATTAATAACACACACACACATGGAATGAAAATCAGCTTGCTATCTTTCATTAGTGTTAAAATAGTGTGAATTTAACACACTTAAAGCCTGAAGTTGAGGAATAACTCAGGGAAGTTCAATGACAATAGAGTGATTTTTGTGAAAAGGAAAAGGTGATTAAAGCTTAAAGTCGTTTTTAGAATAGTGAATTAGAAGTGCTGCTGCACAGATTCATCAAAACCGCAACTTCTTGAGATTTGACTCAGTATGCAAATTAGTTGAATGACTGGGGACGGGAAATGAAAAAGGAGAACTTGGGTTTCCTGTCTGACTGGATGAGTGAAGCTTGCACTGAAAGACACACTGTGACTGTGTGAGAAGAATGGCTTGGTAACATACAGGATAATTAAATAAAGTGGTCAGGTCTGTGACTAAGTGCAGTAGTCCAAATTTGGAAAGGAAATTTAGTATTTAGTGATGATAGATTGTTATAACGTCTTTAGAAAGGGCTTAATGAGAATATCAATGGTGTGCAAAACTGTGGCTTTTAAAAAGATTATCTGTGTATTTAGCAGGTGAAATTATGTCAGTTGACCTCAGACTGTCAGGACGCTGAAGAACCTGAGGCCAACATATGGTTAAATTAGTAAGCAAAACTTTGCTGTGATTAAGATTTTTTGGGGTTGTTGTTTTAGTGATGGGTTGATTCTGTCGGTTGATTTAGGGATACTGGTCACCTGCGGTTGTTGTCTCATTCCTTGTGCCAGAGGGGTTGTTTTCTTATTTTAATAGAGGGAGTTTTATTAATCATGGACATGGTTAGAACTGGGCCCTTTAAAATTGTAATAGTGCACTTAAGAGAAATCCTGTCAGGTGATTATGTTTTGTGTTTTGAGGAGCTAATAATCAGCTCTCTTTTTCTCATTTTTGTTCTAAGCAGGCCTGAAAGATTGAATTAACAGCGCTGTAAATATTTTCGGGAGAATAAATTTAAGGGGAGCTTTTCCAGATTACAATGGGCCGAGGAAAAGGCTACCTGTGGGGACCTGATCAGGTTGTAAGTCCCTGTCTAAAAGGATTGCAGCGAGTCAATCCAGTCCAAGAGCATAAAGAACTCTTTTCCTAAAAAACAAAAAAAACAAACAAAATAAAACAAATGAATGAGCTCATGTTGCTGAGGGTGGAGAATCTGATTATTTGCGCGGAGTCTCCACTATCAGCAATATCTGAGTGAATGTGTGTGAATGGACTGTGACTGGACTGATGCTGTGGACTAAAGGTTGGACTGACTGGACACTGAGATAAAGACTGGACCAAGGGTGGGATGAATAAATGTTGACAAACAATTCACCACGCTGGCAAGAGAAAGGGGATGCTTTGCTTCGCTTTGCTTTGTTTTGTTTTGTTTTGCCATGAGCAGGAGGAGCGGAAGACTTAATTCTGGGGCTGCTGATTTTGGGTTGCTGATGTTTGCTTTGAGAAAATTCTGTTTTATTGACTGGGTGTATAGATTATGGTAGTACATTATATAGTGGGGAAATACCAAATGTTAAAGGGGAGAAAATGTTGGATGTTACTCATGTTACTATTAACAAAAGCAGGCCACTGTAGCAGTAAATTAAATTTGATAGAGGAAAATAATTACAACCCAAGTAATATTTATGAGTCAAATAGGGGATCGCTAGACTTTTCATATAAAAATGCAGTTATAGAATAACAAAGACTTGTCCAAGTGACCATGGTTTTTTCCCTTTAAAAAAGTAAATTATTAAAAGAGCTGGTACTAGAGGGAGACGTGTTGTACCTTCATCCCAAACAATACTGCTCCAGATGGCTCAGTAACCCGAGTTCTGGAGGGGCTGAAAACTCTGTCTAAAACCATGCATGAACACTCGGGAATCGACAATCCGCTGGACAGCTGGATGACCTCCGTGTTTGGGAAATGGAAGGGGATTTTCGTGTCTGCAATGTTTTCTACTGCCGCTTTTTTTTTAGGGATACTGGTCACCTGCGGTTGTTGTCTCATTCCTTGTGCCAGAGGACTGCTGGAAAAGGTAATAACGAGGGCAGTGGACCCCGGAGCGGTAGTTCCGGTGGCCATGATGCCATTGATGGACCGAATGGGCCGAGGAGTGACACGACACAAAGTGCGGTGACATTTCTTTTTGAAAGGTCAAGAGAGGGAAGGATAATCCTGGGAATAAAGAAAATATTTTACTGCTGCAATATAGGCTTTAACATTGCATTACAATGTTTTTTAAAGCTACTGACATCAGACTAAAACTTTTATTAAAGGTGCAGCTATAATCATTGTATACACACATTGCAGATCGTGCTCATGAAAGAGTTGTTGCTCAGTCTATTCAAGGTCTTAAGCTTCGTTTGGAGCGATGACCCGACGATCTATTGTGTAAGTGACTTGGAGCAATAGAAGGTTAAACCGCATACATGCTTACAAACACAAATGATTTAAACTTAGGCCAGGCGGAGGGCCTGGAATTCATTTAGCTTCTAACTGCATTTGAGCTGCCTAGAAGAGTCAAGAAATTGTAAGTCCCAAGGAATCATAAGGGAGGTGAAACAAATTGCCATGTATGGAAGAATGTGACAGAAAGAGGAACGTCTCTGTCTGTTTTTATGCTGATATGGTGATGGTGTATATCTTACTCTGGATGTGTTTAATAAAATTAAAAGTGTTGCTAACACACATAAAGAACATTGAGAGTAAGTAAATTAAGATTAAGTAAAGATTAAGTAAAGTTAATATAAAGGATAGAGCCCAGAACATGATATTTTGAACCAACTTTGAATAATTAAGGGAACAATAGATGAACACAGTAGGTTATTGAGGTGTAGCAGAGAGAGGCGTTTTGTTTTCTATCCTTTACAGGAGAAGATTTCAGGACCACAGCAACCACAGGGATGGCGAGAATCCTGGAAGCCCCAGACCGAATGGAACCAACCAGAGAAAGGGGGACTCAAAGGAAGCACAGAGCACAGAGAATCACCCAGTTTCAGACAATTTGTTGTGTAGATTGAATAGTTTGTAGGATTTCTATGTTATGTAAATTGCCCAAACACAGTGTTCAGTCCGGATATGCGCTACCTGTTAAAGGGGGCCAAGAAACCAGGACTAAGTTTTAAAGATGAAACGGGTTAACTCTATAGAGGATGTTTTCCAAAGATTGACAAAATAATCTAGGACCTTTTACCAGAAAAAGCTAATTGTATCTTTTTGGAGTTTACAGTGAGCACTGAGGGAAGTCAGAAGTGGGTTTAAATTGGGATTCTGGGTAAAAAGGGGGTGTAGGAAGTAGATTTAGGATATTTCACATTTCACAGGTGCTGTCTTAGAGCTTGATTTATTTGTTGTGGATAGAAGTAATTATGACAAAATAATAAGGAAACATTGAAAACATACAACCCTTTGAGGGGACAGACAGGGTTGGGCAATTCAAAGGTTTCGTTTTGTTTAGCATAATCTCTTTTGTTATATTTTAGCTTTTTAACATGCAAGTAAACTTAATGGGATAAATTAGAAATTATGTCGTGTTTCTTAGGAAACACGAAAAGGGGGAGAACTGTCATGTAATTAATATATCCTTAGTGCTTATTTTCTTATTATATTGTTTTATGTACTTTAATAATGAAGGTTTGTAAAGCAAGGCCACTTTTGACTCATAAACTAAGTGCTCAGCCAGACTGAAAAACAGGAAGTTAGTGTAGAGCTATACAAGTATATTAATAAATACAGGAAGCCAGACAGAAAAGAGGAACTTGTACCATATAAGGAGTGTTTGTATCAAAACTGTGTGACGTGTAAAGTACCAAAATAACACCTATATGTGAGACGTTTTTAAATTCTAATGTTAGAGTTTCTGCAACTGGCTTTTGGGGCTGTGCAGGGCTCTTTCTTCCGGAAGATGATTGAATAAAAAGAATTATAAATATTTTGGACACTATGAGTCGGGTTTTCTCTGTTCTATCATGGGGATCAAAGAATCGTGTTTTAATACATACGAAACAAAAAATGAAAAAATGAAGAAACGCACAACAATGTTGAATTTCAAACAGCACTTTGACATCATGCTCAACCGACCATAGTAAAAAAAAAATGCTGTTGTAATATGTAATCTTAGCTATTGTGCAGATCTAACTGCAGTATCTGCATTTTTCAACTGTCTGATCTGTCAACAAAATATTTTCTTTTGCAGTTGTGAGGAACCTTTCCAACCACCTCCTCAAAAGAAACATGCCCCAAAGCTGTCAGAAATTTGCAAACCCTGCAAGTGAGAAAAAGCATGATTTGTCACACTGTTTCCCTGAGAAACCTCTTTGTTTATGCCATCATCAAAAATGAAGTCATGTCAGCTGTACAGGTATGATCTGCTGACTGTGTTTGGACGTGTGTGTGTGTCACAGGGAAATCATTGACAAAGTACATCAGCGTTACAATCAAACCTGGAAGAAGAACGAGAAAAATTACTTAAAATTCAGGTAAGTACTAATGCTTAATATTTCTTCTATGAAGAATACGAATTGGATGTAAAAAGATTACCATACAGCAAACAGGAGCCTAGTCTTGCATATGAGATATAATGCTATGATATCCAGTATATCAACCGGAGGGGAAATGATAATGATGGGCTGGTTTATACATACATATATACATATACATACATACATATATACATATACATATATATACACCTTTTATATGAACTGAATCAACTACAGACAAGAAAGAAAGAGTAAAGACGCACAAGGAGTTTAGGACAGAGGAACTTTAAGAAAACTGATGGCACAACAAAGAGCAGAGAGATATTTGCCATATGGACAAATGATGTTATAAGTATATAATGGAGAGGTTTTGAGCTGGAAAAAACATTATCAGGAGTTGCATTTGTCTTTATTGCTTACAGCTTTTGGAGTCAACACTCGCAGTGGTGGTAGTCACTAATCTAAACCCTAGAAAATAAAATGAGAAAATTCTAGTAACATATGGGGTTAACTTTTTTATGCTATTATTTTTACTGGATCTAACTGTTTTGTTTGCTCCTTTTTTCATCTTCCCTTGTTTAACTGTGGATCTTAACTATCTTAATAAGATGGTGTTGGATAGTTAAGATCAAACAACAGGTGAGCAAATAACCTTTTGTTTGCTCACCCTTCTCTGTAGGTGTCCTTCCATGTTATCTCTCTGTCGAGTGTTATCTTTCCATTGAACATGATAAACAGAAAAAAATATTGTTCCTTGCCATGACATTCAGAAACAGATTACTGACCTTTCCTTTTGTTGGCAATAACTACTAACATAAGTTAAACATGCAGCAACATCAGAAGTGTATGAACCTACTCATCTGGTAAAAAGTCAGTCAGTGTTAACTGAGTGTTTGTTGTTTTACAGAACTAATCTGAGAGTTGCATGCAATGGCTTTGACAACGCCATTGTGACACAGAACAATACTCCTATAGGATCGAATATTGTTTACAGTGGGGAAAAGAGGACTCTTCAGGTGAACAAGGACTTATTCGACTTGTTTTTGAAGGTAGGTTCATTTTCATTCATGGAAACTGTTTGTGCTGCTTCTTTGATATCTTCATTGGTTCTCTTATGTTTTATTTGACTGACACAGTGATTATTTCGCAACTTTTCTATTTTTTTGTATCTTCAACTGAACTCTCTTTTGCTTTTGAAATGAGCTTTTGGAGATAATTTTGTTTGTGCTGTTCTAACCTGAAAAAGTGTGAACAGTATTTTTTTTTTTTTTTTTATCTCAATTGATTTTCTTGGGTTCTGCATGTGTATATGGTGTATATAGTATTTATAACTAAATACATAGCACAGAATCTGCATTATTAAGGGTTTTTAATGACATCCTACTGGCATTTGATTCTGGTAACCACAATGTTCTGGTCTTGCTTGATTTAACTGCTGCCTTTGACACAGTAGACCACAATATTCTAATTTCTCGATTAAATGATGTAGTGGGTATTGGTGGCACTGCACTTAATTGGTTTCAGTCTTATTTGGCAAATAGAACTTTCTCTGTCAGCCTTCTCGGTTCAAATAGGTTAAAATATACAGATTTTTACACAAACAGCAGTTTGTTTGTTGTATAGCAGCCGTTATAGCAAGGATTATGCACTCAAACTAGGAGGAATAAGAAAACAGAATTGAAGTGACTGCAATCTGCAATTTACTGAAATCTAAATGGTCTGTATTTGTATAGCGCTTTTCTAGCCCCTAAGGACCCCAAAGCGCTTTACACAACCTGTCATCCACCCATTCACACACACATTCACACACTGGTGATGGCAAGCTACATTGTAGCCACAGCCACCCTGGGGCGCACTGACAGAGGCGAGGCTGCCGAACACTGGCGCCACCGGGCCCTCTGACCACCACCAGTAGGCAACGGGTGAAGTGTCTTGCCCAAGGACACAACGACGAGACTGTCCAAGCCGGGGCTCGAACCGGCAACCTTCTGATTACAAGGCGAACTCCCAACTCTTGAGCCACGATCGTCCCTAGCATTGAATTTTTTTTCAACCTCAAAATCAAAATGGTTATGAAACTGAAAAGCAACATGTTACAGCCTCAATGACAACATACATTTTTATGATGAACCATTTTCTGTATCAATTTATAGCTGCACAGAAAGAAACTCAAATATAATTCATCATTTGTGATTATATAATTATACACGTTTTGTAGTCTGGTCTGCCTCAAGCCTCAAACTTGACCGGTCTGCAGAGCCATACAAGAGAGAAACTGTCTGAAAATCTGTACCGTTAACATATTTAAGCAAAATTGTTATTAAAAGCCTGGAGCATTTTGCATCTCTGCTAAAAAGGCCAAACAGCTTAAATATGATCTTATTTGGAGATGCTTAATATCAGAGCATATCCCAATTGATACACTGTCCATTAGAGGAGCTATTGCATTTATAAGACGCTGTATTTATATAGTCTGTTTCAGCTCTATTTACTTTTGTGTGTAATTTTTTTTTCCATCCATCCATCCATTCGCTTCCGCTTGTCCTTTTCAGGGTCGCGGGGGGCACTGGAGCCTATCCCAGCAGTCATTGGGCGAGAGGCAGGGTACACCCTGGACAGGTCGCCAGTCTGTCACAGGGCTAACACATAGGGACAGACAACCATTCACACTCACATTCACTCGCACATTCACACCTAGTGGCAATTTGGATTATCCAATTAACCTATCCCCACAAGCTGCATGTCTTTGGACGGTGGGAGGAAGCCGGAGTACCCGGAGAGAACCCACGCAAACACGGGGAGAACATGCAAACTCCACACAGAAAGACCCCGGCCTGATGGTGGAATTGAACTCAGGACCTTCTTGCTGTGCGGCAACAGTGCTAACCACCGTGCCACCGTGCTGCCCATTTTTTTTTCCAAAAGAGAAAAAAACCCACACAATAAACAAAGTTATTTGTCATTTTTTTTAATAATTTCTAATAATTATGACTATTTATATACACTTTTGTGATCATTGTTCTTTTGGATATAATATTCCCATGGTTGTAATCTATAAAAACGACAGACCTATCATTAGCAATAGCAAGCATAAAAAGCATCAGACTATAAAACTAGAATAAAATGTCTTTTTAAAATCCTTTTTCCTTCAACATGTGAAATCAGCAACAATGTAAATGTGTTTTCATAATGCCTTGTCTTTCGCTGTCTATTCCAGGAGAATCCTTTCTCAAATAAACAATGGGACACTTGTTCGGTTGTTGGGAATGGTGGGATCCTGTTTGACAGTGGCTGTGGAAAAATGATTGATTCTGCTGACTTTGTTATCAGGTGAGAAAAGTGTCCAATGTAGACCAAATCCAGAGTGGAAATTCCACTTAACCATTTCTGTGTCTACTTTTTTGTTTGTTCAGGTGCAACTTACCTCCTTTGGAAAATGGATATGAGAAAGATGTTGGCAGCAAAACTAGCCTTGTGACAGCAAATCCAAGCATCATTTTCCAAAAGTGAGCAAAAGAAATAATTCCTTGTCACTAGGGAAGGGAACTGATAAGAATTTAACGATTCTGATTCTATTATCAGAATCACCTTCCAATTTGCTTTCTTATCAACTCTCTTATTGAGGCTCGTTGGGTCCTCATTGTTTTCACATTGAGTCACCGCTAAGCAGCATGTCAAAGACATTACATTCTGCAACTTAATTGCATGCTGTTGTTAAAATTTTTGTATATATTTGAGGTATTTCCCAATAAAAACAAAAATAATTAAATAAAAAATAATTAAATGTCCAAATCTACACTGTAGGCCACACCGCTATTTTTTTCTCCTCTGGCACATGAACTTAAAACAGCTGATGACAAGTACAACAAATGTGACTGATAGGCAAACACTGGGAACTAGTTCTTTTAGAGAACCAGCTCTCGATTCCTATCCCTACTTGTCACCTCACATTATGTATGCGTTGTTGCTCAAAGTCAGCTGTTTCTTTTGCACAGGTATGGTGCGCTGACTGGACGTCGCCTTCCATTTGTGGAGAGTCTGCACAAGTACGGCAACTCTCTGCTGCTCCTTCCTGCCTTCTCCTTTGGCAGGAATACTGCTATGTGTCAGCGGGCTGCATATACAATAGAGGACTTTGAAAGCCCTATTCGACCTGTTTTCTCCAACGCTCAGTACCTCCACAGTCTGGCTCAATTCTGGAGCTCTGAAGGCCTGAAAGAAAGGCGGCTCAGCACTGGATTCATTATGGTTAGCATGGCCCTGGAATTGTGTGAAAATGTACATCTGTATGGATTCTGGCCCTTTAGTAACCACCCATATGACCTCTATACCCTGACTAACCACTACTATGATGATGTACCGGTTAAAACGTTTTTTCACGCAATGCCGGCTGAGTTTGAACACTTGTTGCAGCTGCACACTGAAGGGGTACTCAGGCTTCACCTGGGAGACTGTAAATCAGATAAAAAATAGTTCCCAGGGATAGACAACAGCACAGAAGCAAAGTACAGAGTCAAATGCCTTCTCTATAGCCTCAGGATGAATCCAGTAACTTTTTTGCCTTTATAAGGCCATTGCTCTGTACATTTTAGTGCTTTATTACAAATATCTCTCACCCTGTATTCTGAAATACCTCAATTACATTCTCTTGATTTTTAGAAAACAAAACTCTAAGGACTATTTTGACAATATCTTAAAAAATGTAACCATGAAAAGTACTTTGGTACCAGCAGAAGATAAATGTATAGTGCCTGATAAAAGTGCAAAAATCATATCACACAACTACCACATTTGTCTGATTTTAAGTGAGATTCATGCTTCTGTGTTAAATCTGCACCACAGGTAATGTACAGCATAACTTCAAACCTCCCTGAAACCCAATGCCATAATTCAGTAACTGAGCCTGCACCTCCATTGAAATTAAATTAAACACTGAGTGGATGAAGTCTACAATGACTGTGATTGGCTAGATCAGTACTGTCATTTCCTAGGCATTTCCAGCTACTTCTTTTACTGCTGCCATTTTCTAAATTGACTGCAAGGGAATGGATGAACTTGAATAGAGAACTTTGCTGGCCGCTTTCATAAGCTACACCATAGTCTCTGTATAGTACAAATTACACATTATTTCTACATATGATGCAGGCAAAGGTAATGGTTTGTGTCAATTTATCTTTTTATCGGTCCTTTGCAAAACAATTTTTAAAATCCCAGCGCCGCTGAATTTGTGACCACTACTGCTCGCTCCCGTTTCTGTCACTTTTGCCCAGTCCCACAGTATTTCTGCCCAACGCCACTCTAAGTTTATTCAAATTCAGCAAAAATCTCAAAGTTTTGGCATTGATTTGTCTGTTGCAATGTTGATCCTAGACCAACATTTTTCTCTTGATCCAGGAACAACACAGGAATGTGGATATCAGATACGTGTGTTGGCAGGGCACTGCGGGTTAGGTGTATTCTGGTCATACTGGAACTGTTCATGGCTGTTGTTGTTTCATAAACAGTATGAAAGGAGAGGGAAAATTAAGTGAACGTGAATAAGTACTTATCAAAAGATTTCGGAATTGTGGATATGTTGACATTCACTTGTGGGTAGTTATTTCAGAATCCAAGGTATTTAGAGCGATCAACCATTTAAATGTTATGATGTAGTCAATACCAAGTATTCAATTTGTCTAAACACATGTCTTGAGGTGAGAGAATTCACATATTTTAATGTGAATGTTCAGATCAAAAGAAAAGCCATCATGCCATCACATCATAAAATTTCAGGGTATTCAGATTAATAAACAAAATGTTATATAGAACCAACTAACATTTTGTTTATTAATTTGAATACCCTGAAATTTTATGATTTCGTTGAATATAAAATGGCACAGATAATGTATAAAGCACAAAATAACTTTCTTTGGCGCAGTACTCAGAAGCTGTTTAAAGTCAGAGAGAGTCAATATGACATAAGGGGAACAGGTTTCTTTAAAAAACAAAACAAAAAAAAAACTGAAAAGATCAATAATAATAATACTCAAACTCTTGGTTGTTTTGCTTTGATGTAGTTACATATATAAGGTGGAAAGGTTTTTTTTTTTTTTTTTTTTTTTTTTTGTTTGTTTGTTTGTTTTTAGCTTTGCTTTGTTTTATTCTTTGCTTCGAGCCCTACGTACAGGAGCTGCATGCTAAAAGCAGATGATCCAGTGTGGCAACCCCTAAAGCAAGCAGCCAAGGGAAGATGTTGGCAAATCTATATATGTTGTTTATTAATGTTACAACCCCCCCCCCCCCCCCCCCCCCCAACACTGTGAACTACTTTTAAATTACTCTAATTGTAAATCATCAATCATAGTGACTGTGTCTGATACAAACTGTACTATGTACTTTTATAACACAAACAAAATGCTGACAATTGTGGAGTCAGCATATGTCCCAGCAGTGACCATCAACAGCCTTTTGATTGCTATCACTCAGAAAATGGACTTTATTAAACTGTGATAAATATGACATTGTCTCTAACAATCACTGACTACTATCTCCTTACAGTAGGTGTGGATATTTGTCTTGACATACTGGCAGTGCACTCTAAAAACTATTGTTTAAGCTCAACAAAAAAAAATTAACGCAACAGTTTCCATTACTCTTTTTGAGTTACGATAACTTATGTTGAAATTAGATTGAACCAACAAACTATATTGAGTTAGGGGAATTAACTTTTCCTCCATAATCAAAGGTGATTTTAATTACCATTTATGTAATATTTGGTATCTTAAAAACATATTTTTAAGTTGTTTACTCGTAAAAATTTTCTTCCTCCAATTACTTTTTCCACATTATTTAAAAATGATTTTTAAGTGTTATGTAATTAATTACAGCAATTACAAAAACTATTTTTTAAAGTTCATTATTTAAAATATTAAGTTGCTGATTTTCATCATTATTATCATCATTTTAGCTTTCTCTTATTTTTTTATTGTAATAGCTTTTAAGAAAGGAATTCATTCAACATTTTTTTTTATCAAAAAACTTTATTTTTTAACTGTAGGCATTTCAACACTTTGTATTTAAAAAGTGAAAATAAACCAGAAATTTAGATTTATACCATCTCAGCCAAGTTATAGTATATGCCTTTATGTATTTAACACCACAGAAACAAATGTGTTCAATTGGTAAAAAAAAATCTACTTAGAAAACATTTTGTTACAGTAATACTTCCATGCAAGTGTTCAGTAAATGTTAACTTTCAATGCCTACCAAACTTTACAAGATCTTGCATCTTTCTATTACACAATGCAGCAAACACCTTTAAGATCAATGTTACACATACAGGATTCAAAACAGTTAACAATTTTTGAAAAAGAGTCAACATCTTTAACATAATGATGGTTCCATCAAGGTCAAGGAACAGCTTCTGAACAACTTCAAAAGTATATTTCAGATCCTTGCATTAGCTCAGATTGAGAGCATATATTATGCCCATGAGCAAAACACAGCACCTTGGGAAATTCTGGCCCTCCATGATTTTTGTTTCCTCCACCACAATGGTTGCAGTCTTATGGTTAGATCCAGGGGTGTACCGGTCACTGATGATGGCAGTTTTCATCACCCGCCTTTCAAGGTTGGCCTTAAGTTCTTCGGCGTTAACTTAAGGCCAACCTTAAGTTAAGGAATTAATAGGTTAGTGAATTATAGATTAGACTTTTATACTTACTGAAACTTAATGAATTCAGATGATCAATGGAACACACACACACACACACACACACACACACACACACACACACACACACACACACACACACACACACACACACAATGCTGAATTACTTATACCGAACTCCATGAAAAGGATCTCTTCCTTCTCTCCAAGGAAAGTGATAAGGCAGCAGATGGCTACTTCTCTGCGTGTTTCAATTGTATTGTGCTATTTAAGAAAAAATAAAGTATGAGTATAAAATACATGGCTGACTGCCAACAAAGTGCATTTCAAAGCTACCCAAAGTCTAAATAGTTGTCCTACCTCAAGAAGCATGTCCTTGATCTGCCTGATTCTCACTCCCTTAGCTCCTCCCCTTGATAAAATGACATCCATCAGTTTTGGGGTGCAATGGTCAAGTGTAGCTATTCAAGGCTTACAGTGGTTATTCTCTTGAACTCCTCCTTTATCTGTAGACCACAGAAAGAGAAGAATTAAACCTTGCAGACTATTAGCTATACTGCATTAATGAATGCTCTAATACATTATTTAAAGAGGATAGATGTGATCTAAGGCTACCCCAGATGGAAAAAAAGAAGCCTCTAGGACCTAGAGGCTTCTTTTTTATCTTCTTTTTATCCCTCTGACAAAACTATTCACAGTTTAAAGGCTTCTAATTTTGGTAAAAAGAAAAACAAAATCAGCCTATGATCGAAATTAGATTGCACTGTGTAGCAAAACTTTAACCATGCTTTTCCCAGCCACAGTTGCACTCTCTAGCTGAAGACTTTTGTCAAATGAAACTTTATAAGTCTTATCCTCTGCTGTGCTAAAGTTTAGAATGGCTAGCATTAGCTACATGTGGTAGTGCAAAGTATTTCCTTATCTGTATGAGCATCACATCATACACAAATCCACTACAGGTGACTAGCACAAATGTTTTGCTTTGGTAGAACTGTTATTTGTAAATGAAATGTTACTTACCTTGATGTGTCTTTTACAAAAGCTTGCACCATGCAACGCAACATGTGTGAATTTGCCCGGGCTAGTTAAGTCAGTAGGGGAGGGAATTTGAAATCAGAAGTTACAGTGGAAAAAAATAAGTTATGTATTAAATTTCTTTAAGTAATTACAACTTGAATTTTATTTTGAACCCACTAACATTGGGATTTAATTTCAAATTACATATAAAATTAATTCAATGTAATTACCAACATTATTAATTCAACACAACCCAAAAAAATAAAGTTTGCAACTTAGAAGGTCTATCTTAATCAATAAATTAGAATTTTTATGTTGCAGCCATGGATTTAATCAAGTGGTGGTAAAAGGCCTGATGAATTACTTTTTAGAGTCAGTATGTTTGTCGATCTGACTATCTTATTGTAGTCAAACCATCATTCCAGTAATCAAGATTAGTGAGTTTATGAACCCTCATTTCCTCATTCATACTTATCACTCCATGTGGACTGTAAAGCAGCTGTCACACTGTCTGCCAGCTTCCCTGCACTGGAAACACTTACTGTAAGTTACTGTTGTAATCACAATAAACAAAACAAAAACACAACATCCATGTAAAGTTTGATGATTACTGATCACTTATTTGTTGTGTTTTAACTGTTCACACTAATGGAAAGATGTCTCTGATGGTTGGGGTTTGGAGATGATGTGAATATTTGAGTGAAGTTAAGGTTGAAATGATTTTAAAACGGAATTAAATTAAATTCAAACATACTTTTTAAATGCAGCCTGCACAGAGCGTGGTCATGTTCTGAACATTTCATGTTGAAATTAGTTCACAGATTGAGATTCAGTTTTAAATTATGTCAAACAACATTTTAAGTTTCTGAAATTCTGATTCTGAACCTCAACATATTTTCCACTGAAAACCTAAATCAGTCTCAGTGGCTCTACTCAGAACGTGTGATACCTGCAGGTATCACAGGTATGACAATGGACCATCAAATGATGTATGGGCCGACTTGCACTGCAAGATGTATCCAGAACGGATAAGGATCATGGATCCAGATTTAGATCGTTACATCCCATCAGTCCATTAAAATTTTACAGAATAATTACTGAAAAAAATAAACGTTTCAAACTGCATTGTATCTGTTTTCCCATATTTTTATCTTGATTTTCTGTCACCTTCATTTTGTACAGTTTGTCATGTTACAGCTGAATAATTCGATTTGAAAATCAAATGTATCACAAATCTTTATGCTGTCTATGATGATGATGTATATGATGAGGTAATTAAAATTAATTCTTCCCTCATCAGGGTCCACACATATTCATATTCTTGGTCAACTAGATTAAAATGGAGGCTTTGCTCCATGATGAATCCTGGTATTGGAGCTCCATTGACCACTCATATAAGGCACAAGGTAAACTCAGCATTAATTGTCAATATTGATTCAACTTTAGCTAACACATAGAATACAACCCTTTTAAAAAAGACTTACTGCTATGTACTCTGTGCAATAAAAGAGAATAACCTTGCATGTGGGACTTGTACATGTTTTCTGCACCCACTAAAATTGCAGTTAATTCTTATCCATTATCATGCTTTGCCTCTCTCTTGTATGAACTTGACATGCATGCAGAAGTTCATGCATGTCAGGTTGGTGGTTTGACCCTTGGCTCCTCCAGTCTGCATGTCAAGTATCCTTGGGCAAGATACTAACCCCAAGTTGCTCTCCGATGCATCCACTGGAGTATGAATGTGTGTGAATGAAGTTAGAAAAGCACTCAGTATAGAAAAAGTGCTTGAGAGAATGGGTGTGATTGGGTGAATGTGGCTATATAAGAATCAGTCCATTTACCATATTTAAAGGCAAGAAGTCGCTTGTAACCATAGCCAGAAATGATTAAGCTAATATGTATTTATATGTAAAAGTTTTAATGATGTCTCTTTAAAAGCTTTCCCATGATTTCATAAAATATCTACCTCTACTGGTACTGCAGATTACTGAAAGCATCAAATGGGCATGACTCTGACTAACCACTACTATGATGACAGACAAGTTAATAAGTATTTCCATAAAATGCCAGCTGAATTTGACCAGATGTTGCAGATGCACAATCAAGGCGTGCTCAGGCTTCACTTGGGTGATTGTAAAACAGGTGACAACTAGTTCTTGGGGACAGACGAGAGAACAGAAGCAATACCATTTCTGTGGCCTTGGGAGGAACAAATTCAAATGTCCAAATGTTTCCACCTGAGACTTGGCACAGTGCGGACAGACAAGTACTGTTTTCCTGGAAGGGGCAGTGGCCTGGATTTAATTATTTATGTTGGTGAGGAAATATTTTTGGTAATATAATGTAAAATTACAAAACTTGGTCATTCTTGGTGTGTTAAATAAAAAAAAAAATTGAATGTTTTTGAATGTGAGTGTGTGTATATGTTTTTTAATGAAAAGCACAATATGGGAGGGAAAATTACATTCAGGCTAATAAATATCACGCAAAGCATGTAAGAAGGCTGTGGTGGGATTCTCTTGTCTAAACTGACAGAAAAAGTATTATGATTTGATGATTTAGAGTCGTGAAGCCATTAACAGACTGAAAACCTGCTGAGATTTGAGATTAGAATGTGATTTAATGTAATTTCCTAAACGGTCTGTCATTGAACTGTGGATGGAAGTCAGAGTACCTGGGCGAGAACCCACAGGGGCAGAGCAAGAACATGCAAACTTCAGATGAAAAGGCCCCAATTACCAGTGAACTCAAAAACAGAACCTTCTTGTTGTGAGGTGACTGTTTGCTGCAACAATGTGCCACTACATTTTAACCTCATACAACTAATCTGTTATTTGCAGTCAACGTGGTGGCACGATGGTTAGCACTGTTGCCTCACAGCAAGAAGGTTGCAGTGGCTTTCTGTGTTAGCCCTGTGTCACATTGGCGACCTGTCCAGGGTTTGCCCCGGCTCATATGTAGCTGTGATAAGCTCCTGGCCTCTGCTGCTCTGATAAGGATAAGTGGAAGATAATGGATGGATGAACTTTAAAAAAAATAGCTCTACTGGGAGAACCAGCACAGATTATCAGATATGAAGGAATTTCTGATGTATTGGCACAACCACTTTCCTCCTATTAATGTCAGAAAGCCTTCCAAGAAGACAGAGTAAAGGTAAATTGTTTATGTCTTAGCCATGGGTACATCATAAAGAACAGTCAGAGGATAACTTGCACATTTAACTATATCTTGTAATGAAACATTCCATGGAGGAGACAACCTCATGGAGGCTTTTCCTTCTGCATGATTACCTTGACATTCAGAAGAGAAGAATCTTTAAATTGCCCATCACCAAATCAAGCCGGACAAACAAATAGCAGTTAAAATCCATTGCAAAATATTTAGATTTCCCTCAGAGGTTACACCTCAGCATATATCACGTCCTGCTTTTTACATCCTGAAACAGCATTTTTAAAACCACTGGGGTGGAGGTCTTTTATCTTAAGGAGCCCCAGACTCCCCCATGCACTGTTTCAGTCATGTTCCCGAGGCGAGTGGGGGAGATGTTGAGATCCAGCTTGAAGGACCAAGCTGTCAGAATAAAAATGAACAAAAATGAGCAACAGTCAAGAACTGTGGTGTTAATTCTTGGTAGGGAGCAAAAACACAAGTATGTTGTACAGACTCAGCTCAGAGGCCAAATGTGACATGATGTTTGGATGCAAACTATAATGTGATAAATAGAATCACTATAGACTGGTATCATTTTCTAAATTCTGCCAATACAAACAAAGGCAATGGAAATTTAAGCAAAAGAAAAGACATTTATATGCAGTTGGTTCAGTTTGTCAGGATGGCCGATGGTATCTTGATGTGGGTTCATTTGCACTGACACGCACGGCTAAAAAAAATGCAGTCCATAACCACTGTAACCAGAAATACCACACTGTTTGCACTTCCAAGCAAGCAAGATGTATTTTAATTTAGCAATAGAAACGTGTGTTTTTGGCAGGACAGCAACATCTTTTCCAAGTGAGCAGATTATTTATTTTATTTCACTGTTTTATATACTTTTAACTCAAACCATTAATCATTACTTGTGTCCACAACCTTTGAAATGATCACACACACAGTGCTTTACTTCAAAAGTTAGAAATGGACCATAAATTAACTTTTTTCATTTAAAAAAAGAATTAAAAGACTTTTAAGAATGTATTAAGTTATTTAACCATTTTATTTAACATTTACTGTCGGGTAAAACCAGCATACATTAAATCAAGTGGTTAAATTATTATTTAAGTTATTGTTGTTTCCAATTTTCCAAATTTTAACTTGAAATTATTTTTACATACTTCATTATAAAAACATACACCTGCTCAAAAACACAGCACTTTGACCGTGGGATTGGCAGTGCTGTTTGAGCATAGTTACTCTGTCAGCTTAAAGATGACTTGAATGTTATCTTGATCCTTTCCATCAGAAACTTGAAGTAAAAAAATACAAAAACATTTAAATAACATCAAATATTAAACCCTCACTCATATTTAAGTGAGTGCACAGTTATTTCCTTCATCTCCAAACCGCTTGCTACATCCTATTGTTCCTGAGTTACAGATCATGCCCTTTCCCATAGCACCCAAAACTGGACAGCAAATTTAGCAAATTCTCCACTGTATATATAATGTACAGTATTTCACTTTTAAATCTCTCATATACTGTAATGACCCACCTGCTTTGGTCACTTCTGACGTATGACTTTTGTCTATGTTATCTATAGATAGATAGCTATATCCCCCAGGTAGGTAATAAAGGAAACATGAATCATTTCTTTTTATAGGTTTCATCGTGAGGTGCTGTGCAGCTTTCCAGATTTTAATTTTGATTAGTGATGTGTAATTATAATCATATAAACAGTACAGCCCCTTTGTTCACTTCAGAAGTACCTTTCAACAAAGTGCTGGAAACATTCCTCAAATATTGTGTTCAATATTGATGTGATGGAGATTCATCAACTGCACATCCATGATGTAAATGTTTTATTCCACCATATCCAAAAGCTTATCTGATTGAGATCTGGTGACTGTGGAGGCCATTGCGTATAGTGAGTTGTGGCATGTTGAGATTATTTGAGCTTTTTGTACATGTTTTCTTATTCTGCTGGGAGAAGATGGGTACATTGTGTTCTTAATTTATTATTAGAATTAATATTTGATCATATTTTTGTCCAGTTGTGATATTGATGGCCTATATTTTACTGCACATTCTTCTTCCCTTCTTGTAAATGAAGCACACATTCAAACATGTGGTTGTGAATTCATAGACTTTGTAAAACAAATTCCAAAAGTAGGCTACTAGGGCAGCCCCATGCCCGCTTAGAGAAACTGTGTAAAATTTCTTTAAAATGACATACAAATAGGGTCACTGCATCTAGCCAATTAGGGGCTCTAATGTTTGTTTCTTTATAGACAAAATAGCCCGCTGCCACAAGTTCCTATCCCAGACATTGCTCGTGGGATTCCAGTCATAGTAGC
Organism: Rhamphochromis longiceps; assembly: GCF_057381845.1. Lineage (NCBI taxonomy): Eukaryota > Metazoa > Chordata > Actinopteri > Cichliformes > Cichlidae > Rhamphochromis > Rhamphochromis longiceps. The sequence continues at coordinate 31,346,544 of NC_140560.1, read as the reverse complement.
AGTGACCTTGTTTGAACACCCAGCTGCAGCACTCCACTTGTTCCCCCAGGCTACTCTCTCCAGGGACCCTTTTTATATCAGCAAATAACAAAAATGCACTGTCTACTTTCCATTTTTTGTTGTGTATTCTCTAGACTCTGAACTTGATGAAAAAAGAGAGTGAGGATATATTCATTTTTATATAAAAGCTTTTTGAGTCAGGGGCTATTTGGAGGAAACACTAGGCCTCAAAGACTCACATGTTCTCTCCTCACAAACTCACCAAGTGAACGACAAACCAAAGCGACAAACAAAATGTCAGGGGTGACACAAACTGAAATGACATCTCTTCAATCTCGTCGGTTGTTCCTGCCGGTGATATCAACTTGTGTGACTGTAATTCTCCTGATAGGATGGTGGGGGCCTCCTGCTTTTCACCAATCAAAATCAAACACAAATCTTGTGTTGACAACAGGAAGAGGACAACACTCAGTGTGTCAGGACAGGGAAACCATTTTACTGGCTGTGAACCCAAAACAAAAGATGCAGAGACTTTATGTAATGTATCTTTTGATTTATTTTTTTATAGTAAAATAGGCCCTTTCACATGCAAATCAAATGCATTCGCTGAAGAATATGAAAAAAGGGACACAACAATGGCACTCAAAGAAATATATATTTTACAAAAAGGCATAGAAAAACACTCAAATGAGAATCTGAGTTTTTCAGCACATTTTCTTTCATTTGTCACAACCTACACAATTAACTAGAGGAAACATCTAAGGGAACAACACAGCTGTTTTTGTGAACAATCACAAAACATTTAATCCGAAACAGCCATTTAAAAAAAAATATTTTTTTAAATGTGCGAACATTGCTCCTCCCCCAGATGCTGACAAGACCAGTTATGGTTTTCCAGAAAAGTTCCCACATACCTCTTTCTTCTTCTTTGATAATTCAACTGAGACCAAAATCTTCCAACTGTGATGAGAGTCTTTCAGCCTTAAAGTTTCTTGAAAATCACAAGGTGTGTTTATGTTTCCTGGAATTTCTATTGTCTTTAACTGCAAAATCTTTCTCTCACTACATTATGTCATAAAATGTTTGAGTATAAATACCCGCACCTCATCATTTTGCCAGTACTGCCAATCCAGCCACTGTCATTCAAGTTAATTTAGTTTGCTGAAACTTTTTAACCCTCAAGTGACCAAGTGGGATTATTTATGATCCCAGATTTATACTGATATATATCGTTAATCATTTTAATTGTTAAAATGCTTCATACTGCTACTATTTTTCATTAACATGAATTGGCACAGTGATGTGACAAGATATAATAGGAGGTTTTTTAAAGCAATCTATATGTATTTGGATTATAAAAACACCCAGCACGCCCCTGCGGGCGGTTTATCCTTCAAGCTCGGGTCCTCTACCAGAGGCCTGGGAGCTTGAGGGTCCTGCGCAGTATCTTAGCTGTTCCCAGGACTGCGCTCTTCTGGACAGAGATCTCCGATGTTATTCCCGGGATCTGCTGGAGCCACTCGCCTAGCTTGGGAGTCACCGCACCTAGTGCTCCGATTACCACGGGGACCACCGTTACCTTCACCCTCCACATCCTCTCGAGCTCTTCTCTGAGCCCTTGGTATTTCTCCAGCTTCTCGTGTTCCTTCTTCCTGATATTGCTGTCATTCGGAACCGCTACATCGATCACTACGGCCGTCTTCTTCTGTTTGTCTACCACCACTATGTCCGGTTGGTTAGCCACCACCATTTTGTCCGTCTGTATCTGGAAGTCCCACAGGATCTTAGCTCGGTCATTCTCCACCACCCTTGGGGGCATCTCCCATTTTGACCTCGGGACTTCTAGGTTATACTCGGCACAGATGTTCCTGTACACTATGCCGGCCACTTGGTTATGGCGTTCCATGTATGCCTTGCCTGCTAGCATCTTGCACCCTGCTGTTATGTGCTGGATTGTCTCTGGGGCATCTTTACACAGCCTGCACCTGGGGTCTTGCCTGGTGTGATAGACCCCAGCCTCTATGGATCTTGTACTCAGAGCTTGTTCTTGTGCTGCCATGATTAGTGCCTCTGTGCTGTCTTTCAGTCCTGCTTTGTCCAGCCACTGGTAGGATTTCTGGATATCAGCCACCTCCTCTATCTGCCGGTGGTACATACCGTGCAGGGGCCTGTCCTTCCATGATGGTTCCTCGTCTCCCTCCTCTTTCTTGGGTTTCTGCTGCCTGAGGTATTCACTGAGCACTTGGTCAGTTGGGGCCATCTTCCCAATGTATTCTTGGATGTTCCTTGTCTCATCCTGGACTGTGGTGCTGACACTCACCAGTCCCCGGCCCCCTTCCTTCCGGGGACTGGTGAGTGAGGGGGGCCGGGGACTGGTGAGTGTCAGCACTCACCAGGGAGTCACCGCACCTAGTGCTCCGATTACCACGGGGACCACCGTTACCTTCACCCTCCACATCCTCTCGAGCTCTTCTCTGAGCCCTTGGTATTTCTCCAGCTTCTCGTGTTCCTTCTTCCTGATATTGCTGTCGCTTATATATATATATATATATATATATATATATATATATATATATATATATATATATATATATATATATATATATATAGAGTAGAAAGTAAAGTAGCAAGATTTACTGCAGCAGAATAATGACTAAAAGTGACCAAAGTCATGATAAAAGTCAGAGATTTTTATCATGACTATCAAGATTGATTTTTATCAATCTTCAGTGATATAAAAAATAATGGAAGACCATAATTATTTAATTTAACATATAATAGAATATCTATCACAGATATAGAAACAGTATGAGGAATATAATGTAGTTATTTAAGCGGCTTGGTAGCTCAGGGGTTAAAAAGTCAGATACAATTATTGACCTCACTATGCTTATAAATAGTTGTGCAAAAATTGTGATAAGTAGCTTCTGAAGTACTTGTACAAACATAATCGTTTATGTAAGAATTCTACACAGACATGCAGCGAGAGCTGGAGGATTAAACACTTTTGTATTGAGAATTTTTTCTATTGTCTTGTAAATCCACTGCCACAAAGCTAAAACACATATTCACACTATTGTGTATCAGATAGGGCATCTTAGTTTATCTTAACTTTTTTTTTTCTTGTATTTTTCTAAGAAAAAAAGCCCTTGTTATAAGATTTTGGAGATGTTTGGTTAATAGTGGATGTTACTGTAGATAACAAGGACAGAATACATAGGGGCATAAACTCCATTTGTGAACACTTTCTGTTTTAGTATTCTATTTTTTTTCTCCAGTCACTCAGCACAGAATAGAAAACAGGTCATGCCAAACACACAAATGTGCCACAGGGTAGTTCTTTTGACCTGGATAGCTGGCCAAATTTCTCAGTTTCTCAACAATACAACTTGGAGATGTTTTGAATATATAAACACAAGCTGGCAGTCATCAAGATCTAAGCAGATGGGGTCGCTGAGTACCCTCGTGGCACTCTAACAGATTGGCCTTTACTCGCTCTCATTCACTCCTGAAGATGTCATTTATTTAACAGGATGTCGCCCTCTTGTGGTCCCTGCTGGATCTTATTGCCTTCTCTCAAAAAAACAGCAGCAGTGGAGAAACTTTGCTTACTGGAGAAGAATGTAATGAGGGTTGATATGCCTTGTAGGGAAAAGACTGACAGGGACCGGCAAATTCTCAGTAAATCACCTATGGCTCTTTGGGATTAGGGTCGCTTCAGACAAGCCAATCACTGCTTTGGGTAAGGCTGGTTGGATTGCTTCGGGTGAATTATGTCTGTCTAATGATGGCTGGGCTTGATGAATAGACATGCAGCCCAGTGGTGAACAATCCAAAAAGGTTTTTCAAGCACTCTGCTGCACTGTATTCCATATTTAGAAAGCTATGTGTTCAACCACTGCTTCGCAAGTGATGCTTTGTTTAACTCATTTAATGTTTACTGAGAGAATTGTAGACTTTTAACATGAAATGTATTAAATCAGCTTTATTTACTTTCTTTTTTAATTGTTTTTCCTCCTGCCTTCATACAGCTTGTTTGGGAAGCTACTGTGGAGCTCGAATTATTTGAATTACTTGGCACTTGGATTCAATGACCCACAACGGTGTTCAGCAGATCTCAGACCAGTGTTGAAAAAGGAGTGACACTGTTTATTAAAATACAGCCCAGAGGTTTTTTTTTTACATACATTAAATACTGATACGGCAACATACAAGGAAAAGACTGTTTTTTCTTTACTTCTTTAAGTCACTGTAGTTAACATATTATAAAAATATACTATGTCCTATTTAACATTTTCTTTACAATTAGAAGGCAATTTAAATCACAATAAACATAAATATTCATACAGCTAATTCATTTTCAAAAGATCTTGTTTTTTGTTTATTTATTTTACAAAACAAAACAAAACTTTAATTGAAAAACAGAGTGTTTTCATATAAAACACTGTCTGGAACATAAAATTTGACTCCATTTTGAAGTTTTATCATTTTAAATCCCATATGAAAAAATGCAAGACATACTGTTGTACAAAAAAAGAAGGAAAAAAAAAGAAAAATGACTTTTACAAAAGGGTTGGTCTCACATAGGCATATTTCCACAAGTGGAGTAGCATGGCCACAGTATTCCAAAGCTACAAACAACCAGGCTTCGTGGCAGCCTAGCATAAAATCTTGGCACTGACAACTTGCATCACACAGACAGTGTTTGGTCTCACTGTGTTATAGTAATGGCTTTAAACCTTTTCCATTACAATGTTGTAATATTGCAGCCTTGTGCATCTAACACTGGACTTGTAGCACTGGGAAGACATAAGTGACACAAGTATTGTCAATAGAAAAGGAACACTACAGCTGGTTAAGGTGTTGCTGGATGCAGGTAGCATTGGCAACTGGTATCTTCTCCTCAGTATCAAGCCCCATTGAAGACACCACCAGGGGGCAGCCAAACACAAGGCAGATAGAGGAACGATGGTACTGAGCCATGAAAAGCCATAAGGAGAAAATGAGATATTTAAGAATAAACTATAAAATCTGGATTGCTTCTGCACCTTATTATTTATTTTTTCACAGATAATTTCAGATGTAGACTGGATAAAAATCCACCAGCTGTACTCATAGGTTTCTGTAGCAGCTGGTGTACTACTGTTATCAAAAAATACACAACAAACATTTACAAACACACGGTCAAATGCAAAGTCACAGCAATATAACATTATTAATGAAGCAGACATGGAACATGAGTGACAGGACACAACCTTCAGGAAGCTGATCTTCTCACTGCACTATAAAGCCAATCCTTTGGGCGGCACCATGGAATCATGCATCATTTTATTGCATTTACATTGTGATCATCGAAATTTGGAATCAGTCTAATTTTGCAAGAGAACACATTATGATCCTGGGATTCTCCTGAAAGGGTGAACGGGAAGAAAACAGAGGTCAATAATCTGCTTTGGGACTTGAGAAGAACGACACATGTAAACGACAGACTGTAGCCTAACATAGTTTGTGTTGGTGTGATGTTTCAAGTTAAACAGTGATTACCCAGACAAAACAATTTGTCAGCTGCAATATCACATGTTTTTTTCTCTCTCTTTTTTCTTTACACACCATTATACGCAAACACGCATCTTCTCCAGCTTGCAGGATTCTGTAAGGCATAATGGTGTTTAAATATCCAAGTAACATTGCAACAGCTCATCATCCAGTCTCCAATATTTACATGTTTTCAATACGGGTCACTGTTTCTGGGGTTAAATCCATACAGAGGGCTTGCCCTCTCCTGATTTGCTGCTGCTACTGTTGCTGCTGCTTCCACCTCCACTGCTCCCGCCTTTCCCATGCTTAAATCTATGCTTGCGCTCTTTCTGAGGCTGGGGTTGTGGCTGAGGTTGGGCCTGGATAATGTTACTTTGGGGCTTGTCATCCTGGTTGTCCCCAAGCTGCTCCTCTGCCCGGTGCTGCTGACTGTAGGCCTGGATAGCTGCCTCCAGTTGCTCATGAGCCTGCTGGATCATGTCTTTGTTCAGGGCTACACGGGCCTCTCCTCCAGTGGGGAAATTGTCCTCATTGCTGCCAAACTGCTGCTGCTCCTCCTGGGCAATGTTAGCCCTGTTCTGTTTGCATGCCATCTTAGCGTTGCTAAGATCTGTGTAGGGCATCTGTTCTGGCTTCACAACAATGTTGTAACCAGGTGGAGCTGACGGGGTGTTCCACGAGAAGGGGTAGCCAACATAATCGGCAGCACCATCTCCTCCTACGCCTCCCTCAGAACCTGCCTCAGGACCTGCTGCCCCTACTGAGCCCTCCACACCCCCACTGGTACCCAACAGGCCCAGCTGGTACTCATCCTCCTGAGGTGGGCAGCGGCGACGGCGAAGAATGTCACAAATGGAACCAATGCCCAAATGGAGCATTTCCCAAACATTGAGTGTGAGGCAAAGGACAGTGACACCATACATGATGCGCAGGAAAATGGTCTTCTCTGTAGGCCTCGACACAAAGCAATCAACACTGTGTGGACAAGGTTTCCCTGAGCACACAAATATGGGCATCACACGGAAACCATACAGCAAATACTGGCCTGTAAGGAAACCAGCCTCCAACACCGTACGAGTCACCAGCTGCAAAACATAGACCCGCATTAGCCCTTCATCTCGGATTCGCTTACGCCCATCATGTCGGATTTTGGGTCTGGGTGTGGGCTGCAGTGGGTCCCGTGGCCTTTTTGGGGGCTCGATCTCCGGCACCTCATAGATCATTGGATCATCCTCCTGGTCTTCCTCTGTCTCCTCAATGCCTCGGTGCTGTCTTGCTCCAAAGCACATTTTCCTAGGTTTTCTGTGCGTGTAGCCCCCTCCTCCTGTCCTAACAGCAACAGATCCAGCTCCTCCTTTGGCTTCATCTAATCGTGCAATTCTGTTGACAGCATAGCCCATGTACATGAGAGAAGGCATTGCCACCAAGATAATCTGGAAGACCCAAAAGCGGACGTGAGACAGAGGGGCGAAGGCATCATAGCAGACATTCTCACAGCCTGGCTGGCCTGAGTTGCAAACAAACTTGCTCTGTTCGTCGTAGTAGATGGACTCTCCCCCAACGGCAGTAAGAACAATGCGGAAGACGATGAGCACGGTGAGCCACAGCTTCCCCACGAAGGTGGAGTGGTTGTGGATCTCCTCCAGCAGCCGCGTGAGGAAGCTCCAGCTCATGGTGTCGCTGGACAGTGGGGCAGACAGTGTCCCTCTCTCACCTGTTCACAGACTCTGGAGAAAGTAAAGAAAGAGAAAAAGTGTCAAGACAAGAGTGAAACAAGGAAGGTACAGTGAGCTGACAGTAAATGCCTCCACACGAGTATCACCAACATTTCAAAACACGATCAAAGCATTTAGTCACTTTTGTCCAAATATTAATAAGACTTTAATTCATGCAGAAATAGCATTAGCCCTGCAAGTTTAGCAGCAAGATGGTTAAGGGTGTGACATAATAATTGCCTTAATTAAAATGAATGTTCCCCTCTGATCTCACGGAGTCACTAAGTTCTTAATTTGATCTGTTGCTCTATACATTTCAAATGCAAGCCCACTGATTTTAGCTCAGTGCCACAGTGAGGTTGCTGTCAACTTTGGGCTTTTTAGAGAATTAGCAGACCAAACAGGGTGGAAAGAGGATCTCAGTATTAAAAAAAATACCATCAAACAGCACTGAGAAGGAGCTGAAATAATCCAAATAGGGAATTTGCTATCACCAAATACACACACACGTTATTTAACAGCCTATCTCTTTCAGAAGAAATAAATCCTCTTAGTGAGCCTTCTTCTGTATGAGGTGCAGTTTTCAGGATTGTATTAACTTCACTGGTTTGTTCTGGTTGGGAGGTAAATGGAATTGAACTCTACTCTGCTGCATGTGTGCATGTGCAGTTCAGGGATAGAGACATGTTGCCTATGTAGGTTAGGTCTGGGCTCCAGGCTGTCCATCCTCACTAGCAGAACCAGCAGGTGGCCAGGCACAAGCCACTGGAGCGGGATTTCAGACAGCAGACCCACATTATCTCAGGCAGTGGAGCTGAACCCAAACACTGCTGTCCCTGAGGGTGGCTTTGGGGGATGAGTGTGGCACCTCCACAGAACTTTCCCCCTTATGAAGCCACAGTAGCGCATGGCTTATTGTCAGCTTGACTGAGAGGAAAATCCAGGCATGAATACGAGCTTAGTTTGGGCTTTAAAGGGCTTCCAGGGACGATATCCTTACCAAGCAGGTTGAGAGCTTAGTTCAAATGAGCTACATTAAGAGAGAAAATGTAGCTATAGCAGAGACGCATGAGCTCCCAGCCCTCTGCTTTGTGTCTCCAGTAGGAGTCAAGAGGGCGGGAATGTTTGGAAGAAGGCTTGTGATAAAACATGTCGTAAGTATTGATCATTCTGACCATATAAGGGCATGCCTGAGACACAGGAGGTAAATGTCAGGAATCCTCTGTGTGAGTACGCTCCGGTGTGCGTATTACCAACACGTGAGTGCACAACAGCTCCTTCTGAGAGTGTTTTTGCAGTTAGAGTAAGCATTGAAGTCCTTGAAAGAGCGCCAACTCTAAGAGTATGTGAGCAACAAATATGAGTAAGCAGCACATGGCCGGAGCGGAGCAAGAGGTTGCCATAAGCACAAAGAGTCATAACAGTGTCCTTTCATCGTGGAGCTCTGTCTGACTGTTCCTGCATTACATCACAGCATTTCTTTACATAATTCTTCTGCACAGTTGTCCTTTAGCTAATAATATCCAGTTCCACAGACAAAAAAGCAACCACAGAGGTGAAAGTTTGAATAAATAAGGCTATTCTATCTATCTTACTCTATCTTTTCTCTCTGTCTACTTTCTTTACTTTTCTACTTCTTATTTTATGGTACTGGTATTTTCACATCGGACCTTTTGCTATATTTTTTACCTTTTCTGCTGTGACCTCTTCACCTAACAGGTACTGCTGATTTGGGGTGTTATTCACACAGTAATTTTTGATATGCGGTCACTTTACAGCTCCTGAGAGTAATATGCATTATGGTCCAGCACTACTTTGACTTGTTTAGTCATGGAGCTGATTTATTTTGAATTTTACAGATCCCAGACACTTGAACTGCAAGCTTGCTTTATTTATTATTTAATTTACTGGCTTGTATTTGCAAATCTTTTTTTCCCCGATATCTGATATAAGCTCTATTTGGTCTATTCTAATCATGTGGTTAAAGAAATTTAGCGAATGAAGCCCAAAACTGCACTTCCTCAATTGGCTCTAAAACAGAGTTAACTCCTACTGACTCAGGTGGTGAAATACCCAAATTCCAGAGCAGAGGTGAGTACATCTATATCAGAGCACAGACTGATATATAAAACAATTTTGGTTTCTGCAGCTGTTTTTCTACTTCGCTATGTTATTCATCTGTTAAAAATTGTGTTACTGGTTAAGCATTATAGCTCATAAAGCAATACTGCACCCTTTTATCCAAACATACTGATAATATAGTTAACCCACCATAGTTTTCAATTATAGATACAAAAAAAGATTAAAAAAATGTTCTGTAGGTTTGTAAAACATGCATGACAACCCTTTTATGCATTTAGCTTAAGGCTTAGGTTAAAACAATCATTGAAAATCCACAAGTAATAGAGGAACTTCACTATGTCCTTTGATGGGCCCTTGTTCACCCGTGTTAAGTCCTTAGGTAATTTTTGCACCAGGAATTGAAAAGCTTCACCCTGACCAGGAGAGATGCTCTGATCCAGGCACATAGCTGCCTGTTTTTAATCCTCCTGCTACCTTAGTTGCATATAACCTGGCATTTTGCTTTCTCATCCAATTTACGTCTTCAGGAGCTAGTGGGGCAGTTAGGGGTAAGAAGCTGACTCTGTGCATTAAGTTACCGAGGTGAGTCAGCCTCCCGAATAGCACCGTGCAGACACAACAGGCAGACTTTCTGTCAAAAATTTTGATATGAAGAATGAACAGCAAATTGGTGGAAATCATGTCACACAAGAAAACGTCAAAAAGCACAGCAGACTCTAGTTCAAAAGTTAAAAATGGTAAGAGTCACAAGGAAATCCCCTCCAGTGTAAACACAGCAATTTTCAACTAATGAGCTTTGAAAGTGAATCACAGTCAGGATCAATGGCTCCACAGCCATCTGCGAAAAGGTCATGGCTGTGTAATCACAGGTCAACAAACACAGATATATCAGTCTCTCTTTGATATATCGGAGCCACGCTGAAGTACAAGGTCAGAAGTTAACACGATCACTTCTCGGGGGTTGAAAACTCCACATCACAGCCCTTACGTACTGAATCAAACAGACAGTTACAGTGAGCGTCACCGCAGGGATCCCCTCAGTCACTAACTCTTCTCCTGCAGGATCCACAGAGACTCATATCCAGATATAGTATGTAGACCGACAGACAAGCAGACACACTTGCAAGTTCAAAGGCCCCCTCAGTTTCCTGCCTGTGACTTGGCACACACTAACTTGGAGTATTTTTGGAGCAAGTTGTGCATTTAAATATTGAACGCTGTACTTAAATTACATATATATCATGTTTTGCATAGGTTTATTTTATACTTTATGTACTACCCTGACAAGAAGGACTGAATGTCTAATGGTTTTTTGCTACGTTTCAGGGCAGTTTGAATAATAAATGTACTGTAAAACAGAGAAAAGAAAAACCTCTAATGATCGCATGTAAAGCTAATAGATTTATTAGTGTTTGGTTGAACTTTAATCAAGTGAAGCACACTAATGCGTATATTTATACATTTGTTTCTGTTTGTATAAATGCATGACTCTATTACTGGTCACCATATTTAGAAATGCATATTGCGATTGCATTGATTTTTTTGGGAACATTTTCCATAATTAACATATTGCACTTTACTCCGACTGTACTCATTCACAGACCAGCAAACCTGTACAATTACAGTAGTGGTCATTGATCAGTCAGTCCACAGCCATTAAAGTACAGACTGTTTTCCCACAGGGAATTAATTTTCTTAGTCTGCTAATCATCAATTAGATCTCTCTTAGTGTTTTTAAAGTGATTGTAAAGAAAAAAAATATCACTGTCAGCGTTTTATTCAGTCGACGCTGATTTGGCTCCTGATCCTGCTGATCTGCTGTTGGACTGCTGCCTTTAAAACACTCCTCATTTGAACTTTTACTGCCTTCTGGGACCTATCTGTAGATGTTAGTGGCAGACAAAGTTTCTCTTTCTTTTCAGTATCTAACCAGAAGCGTTATCACATTGACAATCACAGCATGTTAATGTAAAAGGTTAAATAATTTCAACCTGTATTATATTTTGTTTTTGCAGCAGTTTTAGGTGAGCAACGTGTTGTGAAAACAATGCTACCTAAACTTTATGTCTGCTTCCCTTTTTGTCCTCTGTATTTTATTTATATTTTATTTATATTACTTGTCTTCAACAATGCCCCGTGTCAAGGTTTTGTTGCATTTAGTACTTACTAAATCCAACAAGACAAGTACAATACTAGTACTTAGTACTTATAGAGTTGAGCTGATGGGTTATCTTCTTTCACCAAATAAAAATCACATCTACAAAGTCATATAGTGAAAATAAACATTCAGCAATTATTGCTAAAGCAGAATATCGTGGCTGACAGGCAGGCAAACCAGCAAGAGAAAAAGAACTATTCCACTGGGAGAAGAGTTAATTGCACTGCTTGCTTGTCATAAAGTCACATTTTCAATTTTTTATATTAACAGGAATTTAATCAGCGGAGTTCCAGTGCTTGAGTTCCAAGCTGCCCGTGCTCTAAATGCTGTAGTGTGTTCAGAAATTTAATATGCTGTCCTTGGAAAGCTTAATCACAAAAAAGACATATTTCTTTCCAAAGAATGAACACTGCAGCTAATAATTAATTTGCGTTGCAATGGGAATTCAGGCACAGTGAAGTCAGTTGTGTATGTGTTGTAGCCTGTCATTAGTCTTTTCTGCTATTGCATTTTATATCATACCAAGAGAGTGACATGTCTTATTCCACAATTCACCATAAATGCTGATTGTTCTGTTAACATTAAAAAGGAAGCCTCAGAGTTATCAGAGGAAAAACCAAGAGCATCTTCTAGAGTCAGAACTCCTCTGCCTGTCCTTGTGTGGGGGTCAGCACCGTAGTGCCCTCTCCCTCTGTTCTGCCAGTGGCATCTTCAGGCTTCACCGTTGCCCTTCACAGTCCCAACTTGTCCTACGCAGACGGCACAGATCAAACTAATCTGCTCACGCAGTAGCTGGCCAGACATCTGTCCATGATAACCCCCTGGATCGTCATATTTGGGTTTAATCATGGCTGTTTTGTAGCAATAAGACCCGAACATAAAACCACCAAATTTAAGTCACAACAAGGTCATTAGCTTCTGCTTTGTGAATCTGCAGTTTGACTAAAAGATAACAACTATATCATGATATAATAATTACAATAAATCTTAATGTCTACAGCTTCAGTAGAGGACTGACAGCTGGCAAATGTGTGGATTAAGTAGAAAAGGGATTTTCTGTACTGTGTTTCAAATCATCCAAAAATCCAGCATAGCTAAAAAGGAAATTCTTACCAACATTTTCTGACTATCTTCTGTTTTTCCTGAGCAGTAACTCTGTTTAAAAAATTCTCTCAAGTGATTAAAATCATGCACATCAAGAGTGACTTAGCATTAGGTTCAATGACAAATGGTTTTGAACACTATAATTAACATCTATTTTCAGATTCTATGGTTCATGTTTCTACACAGACACACACATACAAACAGACATCAAACTTACTTGCAGAGTGATCAATGTGGGCGGCCATGAAACACAAATAAACTATGAATTCCAAAGAGTTAAGTAGGCACTGCACCCCGATTTGGGCCTCTGGTTCATAAAATGTGCAGCAGAAAAGATAAAGGAATTCAAATCAATCTCAGTAGTGAGAGATAAAAACAGAAACTGCTGACAGTTTTTTAAAAAAAGAAAAATGGTCATGGACCCCGGCCTATAAGGAGATCTCAAAATGAGGAGCTCGTTGCTTAAATTAAGTCCTTTTCATTTTACATATAAGAGGCGGGTTTTCAAGAAGCATGCCTCTCTGCGTTTGTGGCAAAAAAAGAAAAAAATCCCTCATTAATAGTTTCCGAAGGGAAGGAACACAACGGAAAACTAGTTCCATATGTTACAGGAAGAATCTCTGAGGCAGGAGCAGCCTCTCCACGTGCATCTGTGCCTTACGCTGTTAGAAATAGTAATGTAAGTTCTCCAGAAGATTACAAACAAGTTCAGGAAGTCATTCATCTGCTGTCTCGTTTTGGAAATACTGGATCTTTGGTCAGGCAACCTGACATCGTTTCAGATTAAAAAAATACTTGGAAATTTTATAAAAAACAACACAAGGAGCAAAGTAAAGTGATGAAGCAGCATACTCACTCTACTCCTTCTCTCCCGGATGCCAGGTACTGTGTCCTTTGTCTCTCAACATGAGGCCCGCTCATCTCTATCTCCTCGTCTCACTTATAGTCTCCTTTACAGGCTCTTAACCTCGCCTGACATCAAACAAACCTAACCTAAAATCAAAAGCGGCATTTCGACAACAAAAACCTCACAACAAAACACTCGGCTTTCTGGACGTTCTCTTATGAAGAGTCTCAGTGTGTGTGCTTAACCAAGTGTGAGTCCTTCCTGAAAGGGAGAGGAATGAGAGAGGCAGAGCATCTTGCCTCTCTCCCTGTGGTACTCACACAATGGTCCTCACTTACCCCCCTCATCCCCTCCAAACTGGGTCATGGTTGGGGGTGGGGGTGTGTTTGTATGTGTGGTGATGATGAGGAAGAGGTGGTGGTGGTGGTGGGGGGGGTTAATACCCCTTGGAGGGGTAAAGGAGGGGGGGAGGTCTAGGACTGACAGACAGTCAAAACATAGGAGGGCTTTTGGAGGTAAATAATTCTCAACTCACTGATTTTGTGAGACCTCTAGCCACTGGAGAGAAGCAGGACATGAGGAGGATTTCAGCAAATCTAAAGGTAGGTTTGTAATTAGAGCTCTTTGTGCTTTTGCAGCATTGTTTAAGGGCCACAAGTTGTGCTGTCTGCTTTAACTGAACTGAGAAAAACAAAGCTGAATGTTGAAATGACTAATGTGTTTGTATATCTACAGGATATTTAATCTCTATATTGAAGGTTACAGTATGTGAAACCTCACTGCTGTCAACTGAATTCTTTTTTCTTAACCCTCCCAATTCAAGTGCATAATCCAAGCTACAGCGGATGTCAATCCACCGTTTAATTCAGCTGTCAATATGAATCCATGTCTATTTAATCAGGAAGAGGCAGTAAAACTTTGTAAAAGGACACTAATACAAGTGGAAGAGTTAGTGAAGCTAACTTCTATGTGATGACAGCGATACTGAGATGAGCTGTTGAAGATATCCTGAACTTGTCAATGTCAATAAGCGCTACTGCTTTTGCCACTGCTGTTAGCATCTGGAGTTAGCTGCTGTTAGTTGTTGTTATTCAAACTTTCTTTGAAGTGGGTCTAACATTGTTGCACTCGGACACATGGTAAATAAAGTCTCATACGTTGTGAGGATGTAATTAAACTCTTTATCAGGGGGAAATTTTTATTTTGGTTAGTACAATAATGCAAAACAGCTTAACCAGCTGTTGTTGTTTAGCCAGTTCACTGTCAGCTGTTCATGACATGGGAGGTTTGGATGTCCATCCATCCATCCATTCGCTTGTCCTTTTCAGGGTCGCGGGGGACGCTGAAGCCTATCCCAGCTGTCATTGGGCGAGAGGCAGGGTACACTCTGGACAGGTCGCCAGTCTGTCACAGGGCTAACACATAGGGACAGACAACCATTCACACTCACATTCACTCGCACATTCACACCTAGTGGCAATTTGGATTATCCAATTAACCTATCCCCACAAGTTGCATGTCTTTGGACGGTGGGAGGAAGCCGGAGTACCCGGAGAGAACCCACGCAAACACGGGGAGAACATACAAACTCCACACAGAAAGACCCCGGCCTGATGGTGGAATTGAACTCGGGACCTTCTTGCTGTGCGGCAACAGTGCTAACCACCGTGCCACCGTGCTGCCTGGTTTGGATGCCCAATCTCATATAATTAGTAACTGTGACAGTACTGACTATACCCTTAAGCCATAAGTACTACTTGCTGCTACAGCTACTAAAACAGGCTTTACATGTTTATTCTATGTGACCTTTCAGAACAAAGGCAAAGGAGAGGCAAAAGAGGTAAGCATGTCTCACACTTACACTAATTCCCTCTTCTACAGACTTATAACATGCTTCATTTGCTCTATATTTAGAAGAAGAAGGAGAAGACGAAAAAGACGAAAACAGAAGTAACGCTCTGTTTATAAAGCACCATAAAAACTGAATGTTAAATGCTGCAGATTTCACCAGGACAGAAGAAAAGAGAAGAAAACATAACACTTACTAAACTATGAATATAATCAATAAAAAAATAAAAATAAAGGCAACAATCAAAACAATAATTTTACATGAACTTGTTCTTTTGTTTCTTTGTGGGGTTTTTGTTTGTTCGATTTTTTTCCCCCAGCATAAACTAACCCATAGACATGGACAACTAATGTAGACGCACACTAAACTATTTTTTATATTCACTATATGTTGCTAGCACCAGTTAGGACCCCCTTTTGTCTTCAAAACTGGCCTAATATTGAAATAAAACACGATGCAGATCCTTCCGATATGTCGGCTGCACATCCACGATGCAAATCTCTTATTCCATGATATTCCACAGTGCTGGATGGAGATCTTGTTACTGTGTGGGTCATTTGATCACAATAAACTCATTGTTATGTTCACAGGATGGACATGATCAGCAATAACATTCAGGTAGGCTGTGCTATTTAAACAATACTCAATTTAGTATGTATACTATACAATACTCAATACTTTGCTTGTCAGTAGTGTTTATTTGAGTTACTGTTGCCTTCCTAGTAAGACACTTAAATCACATCTCCTCCTAATTCTGATGCTTGGTTTGAACTTCAGCAGGTTTTGACTATGTTTACAACATATGATCAGCTGATTGGATATTTGCATTAACAAGAAGATAAAGAGTATCTAATGAAGTGGGTACACTAAATGAAGTTCCCAGTGTTCCCACATACAGGCTTTTCACTTCACTTGTGTTCACTTTTCAGACCCAAAGGTTTAGTCAGTTATTGTCAGTGGATAACTACACACACACTCACACCATCCCTTCCCAACATCATATGGGCAACAATGAAAGAACAAAGTGTACTCTCGATTGAAGGTTGGGAAACATAAAACATGAACATTTATTGCCAACGTTTATGGACTTTAGTTGGTGCTTTCAGAAGCATGAAGACTCAATCATAATCCTCCATCTCTTCCAGCGTCCACATGCCCTCCTCACTCCTTCCCTCTTTCCCCTCCCCTCGCTTCCTCATGAGTCATAATCATGCACGCTACGAACAATAAAAGATGTTCGTCTGATATTGTCCAAATCCACTCACCAGTGGTGGTTGCTCAAATTAGGACTGCACGCTATCGCAGCCTCTTTTCTTATCGCTCTCCTTTGAGCGGACCAATTTCACAGATCATACGCTGAGAAAGCACAGAGTATAATTCTTCTTTAAATTCATATCATGTCGCTCAAAAGCCACAGCTTTGGTTAAAAATGTTTTTTTGCCAAGTTTCCTTCCTATGTGTGAGTCTTTTTTAATGTTGGTAGTAACTCTGGGAACATTCTTTCCTTTGATGTCAATTCATTTGAGTCGTTTTTAATGATGGTGCTGATGCTGAAGTTCAGAGTAATGATGGGAATGAACACCCAAGTCCTTAACTGGAGCTAAGTCAAATTTGTGATAGTTTTTTAAGCACGCTTATCGTGATTTACAGCTACTTCTAATCAGACTATGTGACAAACTTTAGCATTCAAGTAATACACAGTAAGTCATTCTGTGAAAGACCATCTGTGTTTGTGTGATTACACAGACATTGAGGGGGAGAGATGGTTTCATTCTTTTCCCTGCTGACATGAAATGGACATACTCCATGTTACTGTCAGTGCTAGTTTGCCACGCAGAGGGGTTTAGCTGTGGGTTACAGCATATGACTGCAGCTCAACATGTCCCCAGTTCAACTCTGGTTGCCCTCTGTGAAGGCCACAAACTTTGACTGTTTTTAACTGCTTCCCTTGTCCACAGTTTTTCGTTTTAATTTCAGTATTTACTTAAATAGCACCACATTGACAACAACGTCTCTCAGCATGACACATTATACTGTAAGGTGAGTACACAAATCAAATCAAGAGATCCTTAATGCAATTCCATTTGCACCCTATGTGAAGCACACTATACAATTACTCAAATAAGAGTAAACTAGAAACCAGAATTTGTTAACACCAATAGCATGTGCAAAAACCATCCATAATAACATGCCTTTTTTTTGAACTGCAAACATCTGTGTCACACATGCATATGCTTGCATATATATGCAGTAGTCATGCGTGCTGCTAGATAACATGCAGATCTTGTCATACTGCAAAGGAAAAGCCTTTCATTTTCCATACAGCACCAAAGCAAACAATCAACAGTTTCACTGCTTAGCATTTGAGGCAAGTCATCAACACTGGGTTCTTCTAAGTCTTCTGTGTGCATTTTATATTCTGAGCGCATATGAGCAGCCTTCAGAAAATGTGTATATATGAGCACGTCATAACACAGGCTGCTCATAGATGGATTGAGGAGATTGGGACCGCTTAACACCCATAATCCCTCACTCGGCTTGCATAAACCAAACTAATTTGGCTCATTTTACTGTGTATCGTCCATGTAAACAGTGAAGCACTTAAAGAAGAGGCTTAAGCGACAAAGTTGTCATTTGGCTTCTTGTCGGTATTTTTGCAACATACTTCCACCCGGGCCATTAAAGAACTCTCTTTCAGAGCCGTAGAATGATGAGTAGCTATTAATATGCATGAAGCCCAAGACAGCCGAGTCATCTTAAAATATGGGTTTCATCAAAAAGTTTAGCTTTATGAAAAAATTGTACAAGATGTGTGGAGTGTTTTGGACCCATTTGCATATGCAGTGCGGAATTTCCAAGTTTACAAAAGTTAGTTAAATTTGATCAATGACTTCCTGATGGTAAACTTTCTCAAGACTGTCGTAATTTTACCAAATTAAAGTACCACAATTTTTCAAATGCCAGCCGTCAAATTAAGCTCTTCAATGGTGGGTTGAACACCTCACAGAGTGGAGGCAGGCTGTTGCTGTAAACATATGAATCAACAAACAGAAATTTGAGATGACACACTGACACACAGATGTTTAAACAAGAGGGAAACATTTAAGGAGATCATCCTCAAAGAAATTTTGAAAGTTTGACATTTCATTTTAGTTATTTTTTTTTTCACGTTAATGCCGTTTCCACATCAATTAGTAGTGGAAATGTTTTTATTTATGTAAACAAACAAACAAAAAATACCAAACAAGGAATAAATTGTCATTTTTTTTCTGACGTTCTAATAAAAAGAGGAGAGGCTGGTCTGACTGCTTGTGTGTGCTTCAGTGATCGAGTTTCTTTGAGTTTCTAATTCATGTTTAGATTTTTAGAATAAAATGCAAACGGAGAACCTTAAAATTCCCTAAATTCTAATCTTATGCATTGTCAATAAATGTGGCGGGATCTTATTTTCTCTGTTTTACTACATTAGTCTCACGTGTAGGTAAGGAAAATTGTGAAAAGATAGGGATACTTAAAGATATTTAATCTTTGATATCTTATATATATTTCATTTTACTTTTAAAGGCCATGTATCTAATGGGGCCAGCATGTAGAAAGAAACTCAGAAGCAAGTATCATTTTTTAATGTTTGGGTTGGCTTAGCAGTTTGTATCAGAAAGCATGTTTGCATGTCTTGTGCAGAAGGTGGTATTAAACAAAATATTTCCCTTTAAATTTAATGGTTTGCTGTTCAAATCTCGGCATCTCCAGTGACTCTACACTTCACTTCAGCTGCAATCTATTTCTACGATAAATACCAAACCAGCCCCTCTTCTTATTGGGTTACTTGCTGCCTTCTGTGTCCATTCTAGTGCTATTGCAGAGTTTCTTCACCTGATTAACATTAATCAGGGAGCAAGAGACATTCTTGTGGTCTGAGTAGTTTATACTGCTCCAGTTTAACTTTAGCTACCACTTTCGTCTCCCTTCACAGGGATTAATAGGTTTTATATATTCACAACCAAAGTTTAAGTGGATGCAACCATCCCACTGAACCAATCAGGAAGTACAGCAGGTCAGTGGGTTCATTACATGGATGTAAACAACTTTTATTTGTTTACAAATGAAGAACATGTAAAAACCCGTCATTTGTTTGATCTACATTTGCCTTTATATACAGGTCATTTCCTGGGCTAACACCAAGGGGGTATAGCTCAGTGGTAGAGCAATTGACTGCAGATCAAGAGGTCCCCAGTTCAAATCTGGGTGCCCCCTTTTTGCACTACAGTGGTAGTATGAAAAAATGGTAACAACATCACACGATCCGAAAGCTGCAAAGTAAATGATGACGTAGCATATGTTATTGTAATGAAGTTTGGCAATGCATATACTGTATGGCACATCTGCAGTGCAAAGGGTTAGAGTTATGACTAGCAGAACAGATCATTTGTATTTAAAAAAAAATCCTATATTAATTAAAATCATGGGTGCTTATAGAGGCTGCAGTGTTCCTTTAAGAATCTTTATCACCAGTCAATCAATGCTGCCTTTGTAGCGAAAAATCATTTCATGCCTTTCTGAAATCACCCTTATCATAGGAAGTACTCTTTTTCTTAGATTTGTAGGAAATGAGCTGGATACATAGGCAGCCACCACTATAGAAACATTAAATACATCAGAGAGAGCAAAGGGAAATTTAATTTTCTACATTATTCATGGATTGAACTATATGTGAACCCTAAATTAGAAGAACAAGGAGGAACAGCACAAAGATAAAGCGTCAGACTATGGATCAAAATGCCCTTTTCTAACTATGACATTATCACACATAATGTGACATTATCACGCATGAATGTTTAAACACAAGTTTAAAAAAGGGGGTGGGGTCACTCAGCTGGGCTTCATCAGTTTTGTCTGAAAATGCTTGATCATTATAGTCATCTGTTTAATTTGATCATCTGCAAAATCTATTTCCTCTGTGAAAAACCCTTCCAGTGAATAAATGAAATTAGAACAGAAAACTGCAGATTTTAAGAAGTTGATAGGATCCAGTTTGGCACCTGTGGCTGAGTTGTTATACAATCTCCTGTCCTGTATAACAATGCCAGTAGTTCTCGCTCTGCGACAATAATTTCCCCTGCTTGTTGCATTCAGGGCATTCCAGCCTCTCTACAGGAGGTAATATTAAATGAACCTCAGTCTACCGTAAGCAGCGCTCATGGACTTATGGGCATATAAAGTAAACACAGGGGGCACTCAGATTTGTCTTTGTATGTATTTTTTCCAGGCAACTACTGGAGCCTAAGAAAGCATGCCATAAATGAATGCACACTCTAAATAGCATTAAACAGTAATGAACTGACCAGCCTGCTATATAATCCAGAGTACAGAATGCCCATGTCCAAAAAAAGAAATAAATTAATTATTGTTCATACTGTATCTCTCAAGCTAAAAAAAATAATAGTGTCAGGTATTCTTTTAAAGATCATTATATAAATTACATTCATATTCAGGTGACTTCTGATCCTTTTATTGGCTATTATAGAGCATGTTGTATATGAGTTCTCTGTAAGGTTCATGTATCTTCATCTTATGTGTGGAAATGTTTAAAAGCCTTTTTTCCTCCACGATAAAAAGCAAAAATCCTGGGAAATAATAAACTATTGTTGATTTTTATCTGTGCCATGGAGCAAATTAATTAATAGAGGGAGGATGGATGCTACAAGCGCAGGTTCATTATCATACACAAACATGCAGAGACTCACGAGTGAACAAACACATTTGGGCTGTTAAATATTTGCAGTTCAGAGAGAGGCTGCCTCCTTGACTCGGGCTTTGTGGATACAATTCATTATCAAACAGAGCTGAATTCACAGATAAAGCACGTACAAATCATGAGGGAGTACAGCTCAGTGGTGGAACATTTATCTGTAGATCAACAGGTTCCCATTTTGCCTCTTCAATTGCTGTATGTAAACAGGAATCTTTGCACATGTGATAAAGCTCTGCTGCATGTCAGAGGCAACACGGTGGCAGACAATAGAAAAGCTTTCTGCTCTGTGGAAAGGCTTTAGGGGAGACAGGCTAATACCACATATTCTCTGAATGTGCTCCTTAGATCTGCATTTTGTTGCTGCTCGTTTCTTTTCATATATCTTCTTTTAGCAGAATTCAACCATAAAAACCCTGCATTTAAACATCTTAAAATAAACGTATTTTATCTTATAATGCTATCATCACACAGTTATAGCTGTGTGGATAATAAGGCTTTAGATGGGCGTGCATTTATCTACTCTAAATGCATTAGTTATAAAGCAAGCTAATGCCAGTGACAGTGAACAAGATTTTGCAAACCAGTGACAGCATTTTTTTAATTTTAGAAGAGATAATCTATGCTGCAAATGGCATAGAAAAGAGACAAAAAGTGCAGAAATTCATATTTGCTGTTTGACTCTCATATAGGTGCAGCCATTAGTTGGAGTAAAACAGACAACTGCTTTTTTTTGAGATAGTAAATTCTTAAAAGGTTTAGGTTGTGTGTTCCTATCACACGTACATCACTGAGCCACACTTCATCTCATGCCTCGCCATAAAAAGCCTCATTTAACTCATCGGCCGCAGATTAGATTAACATCTGTAATTAGTGTTGAGGAGACGAGTTAACCTGAGTTGAATGGATACTTCAGCATGCGTATGTTATCATACATAATCATGCAGAGCAAGTCCCCAAAACACCCACGCACACAAAAACACACTGCTATCATCTCCTCGGGCTCACCTGCAAATATAGAGACCTGTCAGAGAAGGACTGAGGAAGAGGAGCAGGGCAGATGGAGCTGAGGAAGAATCTGTGGGTCTGTATTATTGAATCAAAGGTGTGTAAAATATCCACTCAATGAGAATAAAATGTGTGGTTAATTTGAAATAATGTCTCCCGTAACAACAAAATGTGTTCCTATGGAAAAAGCAGATTGGCTATTGGCGGTGTCTGTGTATATACTGTATGTGTGTGTCTGTATGCATATGTGAGGCTGACTCACAATTATTATTTCTTGTTGTGTCTTCAGGCATGGATGTATTCAGTGTGCGTGCTTGCCTGTGTGTGCGCATGCGGAGCACCTTACCCACTGGTGACAGGTTCTAAGGGCAGAAAAAGTGTGTGTGCGTGTGTGTGTGTGTGTATTTTCCTGCAAAGTACTGTATGTCATTTATTCCTATTCACATTATTCACATTCTCCAGGGAAGTGGCTAGTCTTTCATTACAGTGCGCTCACTTGTTTGACGGTTCTGCTCCTGAGGCGATTGCTGCTGCTAAATATCACACACCTGGATGCACAGTGTGTGCTTTTCCCTCTCATCCCAAAAAACCTGCTATCATGCTTTTAGTGTCTAAAAAAATCATACAAGAGTTTCACCTTGATGAGCCTTCTTTAGAGGGGCCATACAGCACATGTAGGATTACAGATGACTTCTTTTACAGCAGCGTATCTTTAATACCGCAGGAGCTGAAAAGCTGGGCAGAGGGAAGATAGATAAAGGAAGAGAACAGTTCTTTAAATATGATAAAACATAGAAGTGCATTATAAATACCACACCACTGGTTCCCAAACTATTGCTGCAAAATAGGAATTTAATTTGCGGGATGGCAAAAACATGCTGCACATTAATGCAAATGGTAATATGTGTGCATGTATTTTTATGGCTTTATGTGACACAAAAGAGTCACAGCTTCCAAGTGGAGTAGGACTACCTCTAATAAATGCTAACAAGAGATTTGTACTTCTGCATTAAATACGCAATATAGGTATACTGTGACCGTAAAGCCTTCTGAAAGCCAGAACCTACACAGTAATCTGACACTTCAGATACACTGAGGAAAGCCACGGGCAGTTTTTTTCTTTGTGCCATGGTATATTAAATACATTATATATACTTAAATGTTAGTGCTGAAATTCCAATTAACAGGCAATTTAATGGTTCAGCTCCCATTAGACTGGTGAATTGTCTGGAGTCAAGTATGCCGGGCTTTTTGCTTAATATATTACCCAACAGGCTACTTTAAAAAAGAAAAAGGTCCTGCCTGGAACATATCTTAGTAGTAAATATACAGATACAGTGAGGGAACTTTAAGATAAGCTAAAAATAAACTTTTTTGTCCCATGGGGAAACTGGTCTTTGACAAGGAGTTCTAAACATAGTTGTGTTCACATAATAAGCATAATATATTACGCCAATATAAATAGACTAATATGCAAAATCTCAAATATAACCATGCAGAATCTTTGTTGACTTTCCTTCCTGGTTAAAGTTAAACTTTATTAATATGGTCCATCTTTTTCAGGCCCACTGGTGAAAATTCTTAAAACCCCTGTGTTTAACTTCTTCATACTTTCCCCGTAGTATGCAGTACTGTAGAAAAGCCTTGAACCCGCCATCTTTTCCTTATTATATCTTTATTTTGCATCCAAGAAGCCAGACTTTTTTTTTTTTAAGTGGTGTGAGCAATAGTTCTCCAATCTTTCTAAAGGTCTTTCAAAGTTGTTCTCTGGACATTGGCTGATTGATGTCTTGTTTACAGTCCACTCCTTGTACCTAGCCAATTTTGTACCTACCCCATACAGTACATACACAGAACGGCATGTAGTGTGGGTCTAAAAGATAGGAAGAAACTGTACAGTGGATGACAAAAGAAGAAGTGGCAAGCCTAAAAAAATAAACTGTTGAAAAACCATGTATGAGAGTGATGCCCTTAAGAAAGGAAAAAAATTCAGCTATGACCAGACAAAAAAAAAAGAAAGTAAGAAAGAAAAAAGCCAGTTTAGCTCACTGGGTGAGCAGGCGACCATATTCCATAAGGCAAATGTTCAAGTCTGACCAGTGGCACTTCACTGCATGTCTCCCCTTCCTTCTTGTTTATTTATCACTGCTGCACTACCCAATAACAGAGAAAAATGTCCCCCAAAATGGTCTCAGTGGGAAAGTGGCTGTCAAATAGCTATTATTAATGAAGGGAAACAGGGAGAAAAGGCTGATGTTGACTGAAAATCAGTGCCAAGATGACTTACGGAGTGATGAATCCAAATTTCAAATATCTGGTTTAAACCATCATCAATATCTACAGAGGTCAGGAGAAAAGGTATAACAGTGAGTGTCTACCTGTAAAACACAATGGCTCTGGAATGGTTTGCTGCTGGATTTTAGCCAGTGGTGTTGGGGATACTGTCAAAATTGATGAAATTATGAATACAAAAATGTTCCAACGTACCATCAGCTTTTGATTCATGATGCCAGATCCAGAAATTAATTGATTGGAAACGGCGACAGTTATCCCAAACATACTGCCAATGTGGTAAAAGCACACCTGGACAGACCAAGACCTCAACATTATGGAAGCAGTGTGGGATCGTCTTAACAGAGAATGGAAAAAAAGACACCCAACAAAGAAGAGCTTCGAATGTCATTCAAGAAGCCCTGAGAACTGTTCCTGAGGACTACTTAACGAAATGACAAGAATGACTTACTAAGAGAATTCAGTCTGAGCTGAAGAATAAAAGTGGTCGTACCAAATGCTGACTTTGTTAGAATTGTTAGAATCTCATTTTTTTAAACAAAATGTAAAGAAGTGAAGGTTGGCTCAAGACTTTTCCACAGTACTATAGTTTCTTTGTAAAGTCAGCACCACTTTTTTAACACTTTTTTAAGTGTACTGATTGCTAGATTTGGAATCCCATGATAGATTTATCAAGGTGATAATAACCTGCTTATGATCCTGAACCCAACTGCTGCTGTCAGGGTAAGTGAAACCAGACGGTGGAAAGATATCCTGGGTGTGTTGGAGTTGCTCTGTATTACCGGGCCTGGAGAGGCATACTATGAAGCTAACAGCCAGAACAACAAATATGGCTGTCTTTTTACGGTGTTACCATGGTAACACATGCTAAACACATAACATGTAGACTGTTTATCACCAATCAGTAAGATTAATTTGAGAAGAATCTGACAACAAGCGTAAGTGATTTCAACCTCCTGTTTATTAGTATATGACACAGTGAGAATTCATGTACTGCTGTCATGTCAGAATTAAGTAAGAACACACACAATAAAATAAATATTGCATATTATCTAGAGTTAACATATAAATTTTTTCTAACTTCTCTGCATGCTTCTTTTGATCTGCAGCATTAATCTCTTGTCCAATCTGCAATGGCAATCTTCCCTTTTACTGCTATATTTTTCTTTTCTTTTAGAGAGCTCTGTCACACATTCCTCCAATAATGCATCTGCCTTGGAGTTAGGGGGGGGGGGGGATTCAACTGGTCAACATTGTGCAGAAGAAGAGTCAAATAATACATCAAACGTCCCTTCTATGTGAGCGCAAGCAGAGCCTGAAGAAGAAAGGCTGGGCTAGTGAAAACAAAGAAAACCGATTGCCCGTGTGGAAATGTTCATTATCTCTGAGGTTTTATGTTTAGTGAAGACAACTAAGAAACTAAGAAATTTGTCTATGTTAAACTTGCCTTATATCTTATCCCTTTCTTGAGCTTTGTTTCTTCATTTTTGTGTTATCTTGTGTTTTGGTTCATGTCTGTTACTGTCAGTAGCAGCAGTTGCCCGAGTGTTTCTGTTTCTGTCTGCCTTCCTTTCTTTTTGTTCCCATGTTCGTCCCTTTGTGTTCCCTTATTAAGTGTTAATATTCAAGTCTATGGTACTCTCTTTTGTTTTGTCCGGGGTTTTTTCTCCAGATTTTAAATGCTTGAAGGTTCGTTTTCTTCTATGTCCTGAGTTAAAGATGCTTTGTGACAGCCTGCCTTGATTCTCTGATTATTTTGTTTTCTGATTAACTGTTGTTATTTGCATTCCTCTGCATCTCATTCCCCTCCTTTGTCTAATCCCTAATCAGTGATCTCTGTATATATAGTCCAGTCCAACTTTTTGTCTCAGTGTGTTTCCCAAGGCTTTGTTCCAGAAAGCAAGTTTAGTGAAAGCTCTGAGTTTGTTGACACATGAGAGAACTTTCTGGCTTTTTTGTTCTAGAAAGAGACTTTAAACTTAAACTGTGTAAAGTAAAGTAAAGTAAAGTGTGCGTGTTAGTCCCCATAGGGAAATAGTTCCTCTGCATTTAACCCATTCACCCAGTGAAGCAGTGGGCAGCCACCAGTGCAGCGCCCGGGGAGCAGTGTGTAGGGACGGTACCTTGCTGAGGGGTACCTCAGGGTAGCCGTTCAGTGGAGTCGAACCCCCGACCTTCCGATCATGGGGCCCACCACTCTACCTACAGAGCTATCCCTGCCCCACAAGAACTGTGTCAGGTGCCAGGGTCAACAAAGTTTCTCTTTGACTCCTTCACTCCTGCTTTTTCATTTGTGTAACTGATGTCCAAGCACCTTCACAAGCACTGAAACCCTGGTTAGATATTGGTTGTGTTTAATAATTAGCATTTTTTTTACTAATTGGTCATCTATGCAAGGGCACAAATGATGATCGCTGAATAAAATATAGCAAAATAAAATATGAAGTCTGTATCTCCATGACTCGGGTCAGTAAGGCAGTTGTCAGGTTGTCTGCTAGTTTCTCTACATTAAAACATTTAGCATGGATTAGTGTATTCATCAGCATTTTAAGAAGAAGAAGAAGAAGAAGAAGAAGTAGTAGTATCAGTCACAATGGTGAATAAATACCTGTCATTGTTTATCAGTTGGAGATTTTGTGAATATTTTAGTTGAAAGTTGTAATGTGAGACTAAATGTAGTTCAAAGTGAGGTTTTTGAATACAGGCAGTCTGTGTCACTGGATTTTATGCTGAAATATTTTCATATATTCAAATATAGTCATCAAATTATGTTGTGCAAAGTCTGAACCATTGTTTTTATTGAAAATAAACTAAATGAATTTTAATGAATCTAAATAATATCGCATGTCAAAGTAATCTATTTTTTTATCTCATTATTTCATATTTGTCCTTTAGGAACTGCATTTTGTCCTTGTCAGGGTGAAGCTGGATAGTTTTAACTTAAAGATCAAAAGTAAAATTTGGTCGGGTTTCACCTTTACCTGTAAAGGTAAATTTGGATGACTGCATAGATGACAATTACATTTTTCTCCCCTGGTGTTTATGATGAATGGTAAATGGCCTGTATTTGTATAGCGCTTTACTAGTCCCTAAGGACCCCAAAACGCTTTACAAGCCCAGTCATCCACCCATTCACACACTGGTGATAGCAGCTACATTGTAGCCATAGCCACCCTGGGGCACACTGACAGAGGCGAGGCTGCCGGACACTGGCGCCACCGGGCCCTCTGACCACCACCAGTAGGCAACGGGTGAAGTGTCTTGCACAAGGACACAACAACCGAGACTGTCGGAGCCGGGGCTCGAACCGGCAACCTTCTGATTACAAGGCGAACTCCCAACTCTTGAGCCACGATCGCCCAAATGGCATCATTCACATAGCTTCATAAAAATGAAGCCGCTGTTCTTCATTTACTCATTGTCATGGTGAATGCTATCAGAAATCCAGTGATGATGGCTTCATTTTTCCAGCTTTTCTGCAACTGAAAACTAAGAGTTTTCCACCAAGGATTAGACTCAGGCTTTGTTGAACCTGTCTTCTGGAGCTGGGCCCAAGTTTGTATTCCATTTCGTCCTTGGCTCCTCATGTTTAGACTTTGACTTTTGGGGCTTTTTTCCCCTGTAGTCTGTATTTGGGTCCTCAAATCCAAAGTTGTGTGACAATGATAAGAACATTTTAAACTTTTAACAAAATCAGCAAAGTTGCTCAAACATTTTAAGTGTCAGTGTTTTTTTCTTTTTTATTTAAGTGTTGATATCATTTCTATTAAAAGTAACTATTATAAATATTACTTGTCACCTTGAACAACTGTCAAAATGTGCACATAGGGGAAAAGGTCTTAGAAGACAGCTTTTTTTTGTTTGTTTTTTATGTTCAGTTTTGTTTGTCTGGTTGAAAAACAAACAGCAAGAAAAAAAAACCCTGCTAATTTCACACACTAATGATTCTTTATTCAGGACGTGGTAGATGTGATGTATTTAAAATTATGTAATATAATTCTGGGGGCAAGAAAGGTATTTTTAAATATAGATTTTAGTCATATGCAAAAAAAAAAGTCTCTGCATAGCTGTACTTTTTTTTAACTAACATTAGGACTAATTAGGTTGAGCTGGCTGTGTAGAGCCACTGCATGTACTGTCCTATGTCAGTGAAGGACTTTGGCAACCCACTAATGCAGCTGGATTTGCATTGAGTGAAATGAAGCGAAAGTTTTAAATGGCATCAGTCTTGCTATTAAAGCAAAGCAAAACATCAGACAAACAGGGAGGAGCAGCTCTCTCCTCCATCCGTGTGTGTGTGTGTGTGTGTGTAGTAACTGGGGGAGTGCTGTCCCTCGCCTCTGCTCAGTGTGTGCAGCAGCTGCAGCTTTCAGCCTCGGTCTATACTGTAGGGGCCATTCTGCTGTCTGAAAGACTGATAGGAACAAAGAGCAGAATGGTGATGGAGATGAACCAGAGGAGAGCTCTGATGGTGTGTTTCAAACACACTTGTTCCCTCTCTGCTGCTTGTAATTTGACATCAGTGTGAAAGGAAAAACAAAAACCACTCTTCCGGATCAAGAGCTAAAGTAGGCTTTTTGGACAAGGGGAACACAAGGGTCAATTTCAAAACTCTTGACCAGAGGGCGGCAAAATCTTGACAGAAATTGAAACGAGTACACCAGCTCCTCCCGCCTTCCCTGATTCGTTGCTATCATCTGTCTGCCATCTTAAAAAAATAATGGTTGCTGACATATGTCCAGTTTACAAATATGATAAATTGGAAAACACTTCCAGCAATGTAAATTCTCTTATTCTATAGAAACAACATACAAATGCATAAAGGCAGCTCAGCACATATGGCACCCACAGTCTAAGATACTTTAGGTTCCACCTGTGTTCACAAGGGGCCGCCACAGTGGGTAACTCTGCATGTTGGATTTGCCAGATTTGCGAGATGATGCAACTCAAAGGGATTTATGTCTCCTCCTAGATCCAAACTGAGACTCTTTCACTCGTTGTAAGCTACTACACTATGGAGCCACTATGGTAACCACAGGCTAATGAGACAAAATCAGAGCGCATGAATGGAGTCCCCTGTTTCAGCTCATGGCACTGAGAGCTGAGCAGAGACAACGCTCTCATGCAACATCCCAGTCAGTGCCAATGCACAGACAGCAAAAAAATGAAGCTTACTCAAAGGCTGGCTCACAGTATAGAGGTATTATAATAAATGAAATGCAAGGACTTGGCTGACTAGTGTTTCCTTCCCCCACAATCCGCTCTATCTCACTGCCCACCCCCACAAATCCCAATACAGTCACTCTTCCTGCTGTTTGCCATCTCCATCCCCCCCTCTTCCACTTCCTTCTCTTCATCATCCATCAAGAACCATAAGGACTGACTCTCGCTTCCTACATATCAGATACACTGCTTGATTTGCATAATGGCTTATTCCATTAGTCTGAGTCCACGTGAAGCCAACAGCCCCTTATATAGACAATTTAATTATACTACAAGTTTAGAAAAAAGCTGCATTCACACTAGAGTCCAAATTTGACTTTACATGTGATGTGCCTCTTCAACTATGAATTATTTAAATAAATTCCTTTAAAAAAAACACTTTTTCCTTAAATCATATATTATTAGAAAAAAAAACATGTCACCGTTTCCTAAAGCCCAAAAAATATCCAGTTTGCTTGTTTCACTATGTCTGAAGAATGTTTGCAAAAGACATTTAGTGTAGTGTGTAATCCCATAAGATAAAAACAAATCGATCAATTTGGTGAATCAGCTTTAATATTAGAGCACAAGAATCCAGGTGCAATTCTAAATGATTTGGACTTCTTCAACATTTATTGGGTATCTGTGCTGCACTTGCATTTGCTCTGCGCAACTTAACAACAGCAATCACAAATCTAAGTTCACCTCCTGCCACCTCCTGTTTTCCTTTAGGGGATTCCAACTCCAAAGTTGAGAATTAGCCAGCAAGTCTTCTCTTTTCAAGTCCACTCTATGCTAGTAATAAGGTTTCTTTCTATTTTTTTATTGGTTTCACAAGCTGATTGGCTAAGAAGAAAAAATACATCATGCTAGAGATTTTTATTAATCTGACAGCCAAACGTGTTACAGATATAGAAAGTATTAAATCAGGTTATTACAACTTAAATTTTGGAACAACACCACATGTCATATTAATTCTCCTTCACTTACCTGCTTGGTAATACTCAAAGCCCTTCCTCTAAACACTGTTTCTCCTTCTCTTTCAGCTAGCACAGAGGGACGGTGTGGCTGAAGCTCACTGAGACACTTTCCCTCTGGACCCATTATGGATCCTTATTTATTCTAATATTCAGCCCACCTCCTAATCCTTATAAACCATTCACTCAATCAAATGTGATTGAAGTTTAGAAAAGAGTATAGAGCTGTTGTTTTTTCCAGATGCTAACTATGTAGGGGACTCCTTAAATGCCACCTGCTTCACAAGGGCAATATTTCCTTTTTCTCTGCTGCGTTGGTAAATTAAGATTTCAAATAAAAGTGGAGAGTGGTATGAAACAGTGTGTTCATTTGTTTCTATCTCTCTAATGTACACTCACTGGAAACTTTGCTAACTACATTTTGCTAGCAGTGGGCTGGACCCTCTTTTACCTTTAGAACTGCCTTGATTCTCAGTGGCATAGATTCAATAAGGTGCGAGAAATATGCTGACCACTTCTGGCGAGTGTTTGTGAATTGTAACCTCAGTTTGCTGTTCTTAGCTAACAGAAGTGGCACTAGGTGTGGTCTTCTGCTGCCATAGTGCATTTACTTCAAGGTCAGAAATGCTTTCTTATTCTTTCGTTGTAAGACGTGTTTATTTGAGTTACTACTGTTTTCCTATTAGCTCGAAGCAGACTGTCCATTCTCCTCTCATCTCTGGCCTCAACAAGGTGTTTTCACCCACTCGGCCCATTCGCTGTAATTCTCTGGTTGTGTGGGAAAATCCTATTAGATCAGCAGTTTCTAAAATACTCTTACAAGCCCATCAGGCACCAAAACCCATGCCTTCTCCATTTTCTTTCAAAGTAAGTGACTCTGAAAGCGGCATTCTGAAGCTCAGTTGAACTTCAGCTGGTCTTGTTAGCCATGTCTACTTGGCTGATTAGATATTTGCATTAACGAGCCACTGAACAGCATACCTAATAAAGTGGCTGGTGAGTACACATTTGCCATTGTATATTAGTGGGGAATGTAAAGTTGTCAAAATCAAATGTTGTTTTCATGAGGGGATTCTTCCATCGTTCTTTTCTGTGCTGTACCATCACAGAGGACCGTGATTCAAGGCAACATTTTAATAGTAATGGCTGCGCTATGATATTTTTTTTTAAAGCAGACACTGCAGTAGGAAAATGGAGGCACACTAGCTCTTTCTTGTTTTGTAAAATGTTTCATTTTGATGTCAGCCACAAGTTGCATCGTTGAGGGATAACAAAGCCTTTAGCTATGCACACAAAAAGCATAAAAGAAGCAGCAATTAACTTAACTTTTTTTGCTGGAGACAAATTGCCTTGAGGTTTTTCAGGAACAAATGAGGCTGAAATGATGCCGTTTTAATGTCAATTAGCTATGGCTTTTTCTTTTTTTTCTTAACTTCTTTTTTTTGTGTCGATGGAACCCAGAGCAGACACACTATCGCGCTCTTATCCACGCGGGGCTTTGTGTGCTTTCAGTGTGACATGGAACCGATGTGAAACAAACCACTAACAAGCCCAGGGAGACAGGAATAATCCACCACAGTGCAAAAAGATATGCCAACTGCAACACAAGGGTCAATTACCACACACAAACATGCACACACACAGAAAGCACAAATTCTCCACTTATTGATGAAACTGATTTCTTGCACTCTGTCATATGATTAAAGAGCTGGCTTATGACTGACCATGAATAATGGGTCCCTGAGCTCAGCTACACTGACCTTAGAGGAATGATAGTGGGAATGCATGGGGAAAAGACATATGGGTTAAGCAAGGTAAAGCGGGAAAGAGGGAATGAGATGAAGGGAGTCTTAAGAGCATTAGGCTGCTCCTGTGCAGAAGCCCAGATTCACCATGAAGCTCATTGTCTCGAGCCAAAGCAGACCTGATACCTGCCAACAGCGCTCATCCGCCCCCCTGCTGTCAGAGCTAACTCTGTCAGCGCTCTCCATACAGATGACAGACTCGCTGTTAATGGAACATAAAGCACAAACAGGTCCCAGAGGATTATTACAATGCAACAACAGTAATGAGTGACTGATTAGCAGCGGCCCTATGAAGCTACCCTTTTCTTAATACCCAAAATTTGACTTTACAAACATTAAGACCATAACTTCCACCCCTACAGCTGGCGTGAAATTGACACTCAAAGCATCACATGTGGTGGACCGTTAATGCTTCATCTATTTAGGGTGTGACAATGAGTCAATCAGTTTGAAACACGCATGACTTCCCGCAAAAATTAATTAGCATTGTTTAATGAAATGTGACTTTCAGCCTGCGGCGCCGCACTGTTTAAATCAGACACGTTAGAGGAGAAACCGTCGGCTTCAGGATCCTCTGTTGCTCCAGTTGCAGCAGCTCCACTCACACATGCTGCCAGGAAGGAGAGCACACAGAGGCCAAATGCCACTGCCAGCCACGGTTGAATTTGTTTACTGCAGATAAGTAGAGACATCCTTGCCATCACAGTGACTGAACGCCGAGATGATGATTTTGGCTCAGTTTGTGTGGAGAAAGGAGGAGGGATCCCGCTGCATTCAGGGTTCACAGTGGCATAAATGTGAGTGCATTCACAAACATGCATGGGAGCATGTGCACACACGATGCATAGAGGAGCTCCCAGTGCTCTCATTAAGATTTTATTTGGGTTAAGTTAATGACACGGACCCTTGATAATCTGCAACTGAATCTTCTGTTAGAATAAATTATTTAGTTAACACCGATAATCTTGCCACCTGTGGTGTGCAGCCAGAATACTGAATGACTACCAACATCTTCAGTGTTTTAAAATAGCTTTTGAACAGAAATCCTTAATTCATCTTAATTTTCTAATAATTAAATTTGATAATAAATCTTAGAATTACTTTCGTAAGCCCTGAATACTGATCTCTTGCTTTCCCCCTGCATCTTCTCTCTTCATGACTTGTTTGCTTCGAGGCAATACTTCACCCTGTGCTAGGAGCTGTTAGAGGTCAAGTGTCTTGCTCAAGGATGCACCAGCCAGCCAAAACATTTGAACACAAAACTCTGACCCTGTTCCTGTTTCATCTGACAAATCCAGAAGACATCAGTCATAAATATAACAGGCCAGCACTGGGAAACTGACTGGCAGAGGACACGGATTTTTCAAGTTATTATACTTTAATATCTAGATAACAAGTCTCTGTCAGTGTCACAGCATTCATCAGCCTTCATTCACTTTCATCTGACTGCACCATGGATGCGATCACTCCACTGTCACTGTATTTTCCTTGAGGAGTAAAGGAAGGGCCAAGGTTTATCAAAGGATAACACTCAGAGACAGAGTTGAAATAGAGTTCAAACTAAAAAATCCTTCACAAACTGCCACCACACAGTGACACTCGGGTCACTGTAAATACCAAATTAACAGGTGAGACCCAAGAGGTAAATGTGTAACGGTGAGTGGCAATGACCTTAATTGTTCCCAAGATACCAGTGCAGATGTAGCTATGGCAATGTTGGCCTCTTGGTCGGTTTTTAATAAGCCACTATGATCCAATCTGAAGCATCTCAATCTCTACAGGATCGAGAACTCTAAATTTGTCAGACACTCCTTCACATTCAAGACTTAATGATGGCGTTACATTAAGTAACACTCCATTTTATTTATACAGTACCAGTTCATAATAGTCATTTCAAAGCACTTCATAATGTAAGCCAAAGAACCTCCAGAGAAAACGGTCAGGTGTGAGCGAGCACTTTATGACTGTGGGGAAGGAAAACCTCTTTTAAAACAAAGAGACCGTGAACAGTTGAAACCTTGGGTTGAGGATAAAGGGGGGAAAGAAGCTGGAAAGAGGAGCGCAATCTATAGGAGGGAGCGGATAAAATTAATGACATGCAATAGCAGCATCCATATACAACCGATTACAATTTCACTCAGTACATTGAGTTTTAACTACATGACTCTAACCAAAGGTTTATAACAGGGCACTACTTTGTGATTAGTTTGTTTAGCATTAGCACATTTGGTAATCTAAGATAGTGGGCATATAGCACGCAGAAGCCATTAAACAGGCACATATTAATATTGTGTAAGGATATTAGCATGCTGATGTGGCACTTAAGCATACCAAAGTATTTACTGAAGGGCTGTACTTCTGGTAATTGCTTTCTTTACTTTCCTTGAGTTAACTTTAGTTACATTTTTGATTCTACTTTCCACTTCTACTCAACTGCATCTTATAATAGTTGTACTTGTAATGTTGTACTTGATTGTACAACTTTAGCTTTGTTAAAAAATGTAAACAAATGAGATCAAGAGTTTCAAAGGTGATGTTTTTGATAAATGAAGCTTCCCAGCGGTTTATAGTATTTTCAGGGAAGTAATATTACATGTGACATAGTAACAGAGTAGCACAAATTGTATCCTCTATCCTCTACCGATGATATAAATGTTAAGCATAAATAACATAAATAACATAAAGTTAAGTATGGATTTGTTGTAAAAAAAACAAACAACAAACTGTAGTTTTAATGTGTTATATGAATATCAATGAGTTCTTTGAATCACTCGCTGGAAAAATATTGACTGCACCACTTCAAAAGCAGACAGTTTCATACTTCATGTGTGATCTGCTAGCATATACTCCCAGTAAAAAACTTTTATCTCTACAGTCCAACCACTTATGGTTCAAGTGTTCTTCCTGTGAGCTGTCTTTTATTGAGAGTTACGGATTGGACAGTTGTTTTTGCTCACTACTAATAGGTCAAAGCATGCCAGACATTGGGAAAAGATGAAATGGAGGAAAAATAAGGAGGCAAGTCAATGCAAAGCTGCCAATATTAAGAAATGATTCACAGTTGCAGCCAATTTCAGCAGATGGTGGGTGAATGTAAACGGAACTTGGCAATCAAATTTCCTACAAAACACTTTATGGATGCAGAAGGGGGGAGAAGAGAAAAGACTGAAAAGGCATAAGAGGATTGGAGAGCTGAGAAGGAAACATACTGAAAGGAAAGGGGAACAAAACGAGCCCTATTCCAGCAATATGTTCTTGCCTGCAGTTACACTTGTTCCAATACAAGTTTAATGATGCAATCGGGCTTGCCATGTTAACTGACAGGTCTGGTTGTGCAAAATAATTGATCGTGCTCTCACTGATATTGGATCTAAAACCCAGGAGTAAAAGAAGAAAAGCCTGCATTCACAGCTACAGTGTGGATACTATCGAACGACAATTACCCAACAAGAGGAAAAGGGGGAAAGGACAGAGAAAATAATAGAGTAACAGTTTTTATACCCTCAGAAATTGGTCTTTTGAGGTTACATGTGTATGTAAACCTATAAAAAGAAGTGTCTTATTAAGGAGTGGCTCAAGAAAAATATATTTTTTAAGCCAAAAATATTAACTCCATAAATACATTATTGCCTAAGGCAAATACTTCAGGGTACCTCACAGACTAGGCACCCTGCTTATACAACCACCAAAGGCCTAATGAAATCTCCTTCATCACTCTGAAGACCACACAACCCAATGTTTGTATCTACATCAAGAATAAAGTAAACAGAATCAAGTCTCTTCTTGTTAGTGCTATGAACGGCTCCTGGTATAATAAGCGATAAAGTAAAGATGAGTGCAAAACGTAAGAAGGGTTACAGACCAAAGTTGTTTTGATTTCTACTCATACATAGACAATACTCTCTAGATAAGTTTTTATAGCTGTTTATTATGGGCAGTAACAACACAGTGTATTTTCTGATTTTTCTCTTTATATGAGTGTGTGTGATTGTGTGCATTCAGATGTCCACCTGCTAATTATGATTGTTAATGCTAATGCAACATCTGGCTCAATCTGCTTCTCATTAAAGGAGCCATAGGAAAACACTATCATGCCAACTCACCAATGTCACTTAGAGGTGACCTATTATTGCCTGTTTTTATATAAGCTGTTATAGTCATGGAAACTTTAAACACCATCAAAGCTTTGTATAGCAATGTCAGCATTTGCACAAGTAGCTTAGGGTAATCTCTGTTTTGAATGGCGTTATATTATCACTAAAATCATATAGTCCTGATGCAATCGTCTCATCTGTATTTCCATCAAAATTGATCGAACATAATTAAAGCATAACAAAGCTGTATCTACTTGAATCATATTAGTACTATTCAGCCTCTTAACTGAACGTGCCACACTCTGCACCCCTCTAGAAATGCCATTTGTAGAAGGTCACAATGTGTATCTTTAATAACAGATACAAACTGGCTTCAGTGCAGGGACCCCTTCAGGGTGGAAATGGCTTGTTTTGTCTGCAGCAGTCCTAAACTATGCTGTCTGCTGCTATCGTGGTAATGCAAAATGTGCCAAATCTGAAACTGTGGGGATTACAAGTCTAAAGACAACACAAATAAGAATGTGTACATACATAAAGGATTATGTTTTTTCAAACCTTAAGGGGAACTAGTTCTGGAGGTTTGAGCAGACAGCTGGTTCTAGACTGCTCATCTTTTCCCACACCAAGCTGGAGACAGGAGCTGTGATAAAATCCAGAAAGTACTGCACTGTTCCAGTCGAGGAAACTGATGTTGCTCTCCCTGCCGTCTGCGCATGCATTTACTAAATCATTATCATTTCGAACAAACATGATCTTCACCTGAGTTACCCTTTATTTAAACAGGCCGCCCTAAGGCTTCATAAGAGTTAAAGACAGTCCTACGTCCAACAGAAGGACAAAAAAAAAAAAAAACAGAAGAAGAGGAAACAGAAATTGCAATGAGCTATTTAAAGTTAGGCCTTAAGCACTTCTGTCAAGTGAATCAGCTTTTTCCTTTTTTTTTTCTTTCATTTTAGATGTGGAGTCTCAAATTTTAGCCCATAAGGCTATTATCAAGGCAACACTAGTAGCACGAGAGCATCTGTGCTCGCCTTTGGGCTTTTTCCTATACCCATCGCACCATGGTGGTCTACGGCTCAAAAAATCCTGGGGCCTCGTAGTCATAGAAACCCACTCATGTATGAATGTTACTTTGTTTAAACATGACTCCAGGAGAAGACACAGAGAGGAAAGGACGGGACAGGAATGTCCTGGAAGACACGTCACGTGTGGGTGATGTAACAAGAAAGTGGAGGAAAAAAAGACTCGGTGTTTTGGTGCCCAAAAATGATGCAGACAAGAAGAAGCTGAGAGGTTGTGTGTGGGGCTTTCCTCACACAACTGTAAAGTATCTGAATGTAAGTAGAAGTTCTGTGGTGCTATCACAGTCTAGCAATAAAACATACTCCAAAAATCAAGAAGAGTTTCTCATGATTTAACTGGTTAACGAAACGGGACAGAAGACAGGACAGAAAGTTTCTATCATTACTTACCTGATCCACATGGTCTGTAAAAGATTAGCAGAAAACACCAGTCATTATGAATATATATTCACAGGTATTAGAGGAAGCCAGGAGTCAGGTTGCAGCATATTTTCAAAACCTACTTTCCTCTGTCTGAGTTTTAACCAATAATCCAGTTAGTCTTAGGTATGACATCTCCATTGGAGGCTGTATAAACACTGAACATGACCCCAGAGCATCTTTGTGTCAGGAGGAACATGTTGTATATGGAACAGTGGCTAAAAATAACCCAGTGTTAGCTTGTCTCTTTCTATCTTTTTATTAGTGTAACCCCCTGCAGTTGTTCAATTCAACAAAATTCCTTTAAAAGTAAATCAAAGGGACACTATTCTGGTTTATGTTTCAAACACGTTAAAGAAAAAGACGGAGCTGGAGGTTTTTATAATGTAAGAATGCATCAATAAAGGCATTTCATGAATGATGATTGGAGACACCTCAGTGAGTCTATCAGCAGCTAATGATTATGAGCTTTGTGACCCAGTAATGGAGCTGGTGACCTTCAGGGGTATTGTGAAAAGAAGGCGTGGGATGAAATTGAAGTAATATGTTCACAGGGTTATTGTGGATAAATCATTAAGACTACACATGCAGGCAACAAAAAAATAAAAAAAACGTCTTACATATCGCACTTCATGCAGTCTGCCCTGCATCTAGCTTTCATCTCATTTTAGCCTGTGTTTGTGTGTGTGTGTGTGTGTGTGTGTGTGTGTGTGTGTGTGTGTGTGTGTGTGTGTGTGTGTGTGTGTGTGTGTGTGTGTGTGTGTGTGCCTCTCAGAGTGTGGCAGAGTCTGCCAGGCAAGGCAGTGACAGGGTTTCGGCCGCGGTCTGTGAACCTGGCTGCTCTGTTTAGCTCCGCCTGTGACAGAGAGCGAGGGGGACATCACCCAGCCGTGGCTGCCCCAGCTGAGCCAATCGGGCGTGAGCGCTTACGGTCACATCAGCGCATGCCTTTTGCCATGTGCAGCTCTGTGGCACAGATCCCCTAACATGCTCTCCACAGTTGTAGTGGCATTCTGCTGATGACTTGCATGTGTTTGCTCAGATAATAAAGGTAACTCTGTGTGTTTCATTAAAAAATATGTGTGCCCTCCTTCACTGCACCTGTGCTGATAATGTTTAACAGCATTATGTGATCACATGGCTGAAAAACAGGCTTCTAGTGTAACCGTATGTGCGTTTGCTATGAAAACTTTGATTTTGATTATTATGGCCCTCCAAAATCTGATATCAGTGACCTTTTGGGTCAAAAATGAGGGTTTTTTTTAGGATTTCCCAAATTATCCAAAATAACAAAGGGTGCCTCACCTATTTTTCAGCTGTAGTGAAACAA
Organism: Rhamphochromis longiceps; assembly: GCF_057381845.1. Lineage (NCBI taxonomy): Eukaryota > Metazoa > Chordata > Actinopteri > Cichliformes > Cichlidae > Rhamphochromis > Rhamphochromis longiceps. Next base: position 31,307,292 of record NC_140560.1, on the reverse strand, counting down.
TTTCAATGTAAATTCACCGTTAAATGTAAACTGGAGACAGAGAATGTTTGCCTTTAAAGGAAAAGCTGTCTCTTTTGAATTAAGACACAACTTTTATTTTGAAGGTCAACATTCTCAGTTTCTTTTTTGCATTGCACTTCTTTAAGTTTCACAAACACATGTCGAGCAGTTTGCGACTGTTTACACATAAGTCAGAACCTTCTACAAAACTATGGGAGTTTGCGGGAGTATGCTGGCAACCAAAGTAATCATAAGCACATTTTGGATGCAGCGAGATATATTTCTCTTTATAGGAATTTCATACTGGTGACTGCCAGCAATAAACAGTACAGCAGCCACTTGCCGACTGTTCGTGGAATAAGCACTTTTTCCTTGTGACCAGGGAATCGCTTACCTGTGTGAACGGAGCTTTAGCAATCACTTTTTACAGTTACTGCAAGCAACCAATTGCAACTGTTTGAAATACACCGTTTTTGTCAACCGGTCTCTGGGCCTGTGTGACTGTCCAGGGCTCGTTTTTTTTTCTTTTTCTTTTGACCTGAAACACATCCAGATTTAGTCAGATCCAGCTGTAACATTGTGAGGCCACAATTCCATCACCAGGTCAGAGTGACATCTGAAAACTAGAATAAATTTGAACTTATTCAAATCTGTAGATTAGAGCTGATGTATTAGAGTTGATAACGATGACATCATTGAACCCATTCTGTGAAACCTCAAATACAGCTCTGCCAAATTTAATTAAAAAAAACATGATTTTAATCATTGTGGTATTTTGTATTTTTTCATTGAATGGGAAACTGTCTATTGTACACAAAATAATTTTGTATTATTTATAAAATAAAGGACATTAAATGCATTTGTGTGATTTTTAGATTTTATTTTAACAAAGCACATGAAGAAGATGAGTTATACACTGAAATAGTACATGGCTATTTTTAGATATAGCAAAAACTCATTCACTGAGGTAGTATTTAGGGTTCATCTGAGTGCAATGATAGTTTATCATATCAATGACCGTTTTTCATGTTGGTCTTGGAAAAAAATGAGATCACTTCATGCAGAGGAAACAGTATAAACGCCATGCAAAGAATTTTACTGAAGAAAAGTCACATCAACAGTCCTTAAATTTAACCTTTACATTACCTGTTATTATCTACATTCATTTTAATCCTATCCTTATACATTTACATAAGAGATGCTTATTCTTGTAGAAAGCATGCCTTGAATGTTTCCCTGTAGTTCATTATTTTTTCCTCTGAACAAATTTATGTTGTTCAGAATTTCACGAGATCTGCATATTTAAATGTCTCAAGCTGTAAAAATAGTCAATTTGTATAATCCCAACAACACTCATAGTAAAAAATCCAAACTGTGCGTTTTTAAGAAGAAGAAGAAAAAGTAGATGCAATGTCCTTTTATTATTACAGTGCTTCTTTAATCTTCAAAATTGACATATTTAATGTGTGCTTTTCAACTAAGTCTCTCATCTGCCATTACCCACAGAAATTTGTTTTCATTTACTCTTTCAATATCGATCCCACTTACTTTAATTAATGGATTGAAGTGTATTTAATACATTTTTCAAAATAACATTATTTTAAGTTTATTTGAATTTAATGTTCATTTCTTCTTATCATGGATGACATCTGTCCTTAAAAATATTACACCCAAGACAATGATATTTCAAATGGGGAGTAAAAAGGTTAAAAAGAACAGACAGGAGAGTAATGTGAGGGATGTCAGAGGTCCCCCAGGCCACAATACTTCCTGTACTCTTTACTGACTACTCTTAGGGGGAACCATGGCAATTTTTGAAACAAAATTTAAGATAAAACATTACAAGCTTTTCATTCTCATAAAGAAATGTTCCTTAAAATTAACCTGCATTCTATCAAACTAAAACATGTTTAAAACACACTCAATATAACATTTTTCTATGGTAATTGCAAAAAACTTATTTCAGTCTTTTTTCCAAAGAAGAAGAAGAATGTCGAGCTTTTCAATATTTTTTTCAAGTATATTTAAACATATGATGATTAATTTAAATTCTTTGTTTTGGGTACATTCCCTCAGCCTTTAAAATGTTATAATGGGTATTTTCCAAAATTTTGAAAGAAAAATTTAATGAATCAACTAAGAGTATACACAGGCACAGTAATTGTTAGATTTCTAATAATCGGAAGCAAAGAAACCCAAGAGAGTTTGGTCAGATATATTAAAGATGCCTTCACATATATATAATTTGAGATACTAAAGAACTTCTGATGATTGTCAGACTGACACTTTACATTAATACAAGTTTACCAACAAGAGGAGATTAAGATGAGCAACCGCAGACAAAACCAAAACAACAGGTATGAGTCACATGAGCACACAGTGCAGAAGCTCAAACGTTACCTCATCACTGCTGAACCCGGGAATGTGAGTAAACCACAGGAAAGGTTGTGTCATTGGTGAGTGACAGTGAATGAAAGACATCTCTCTGCCCCCATCCCTGTCACGTTGTGACTCCGCCCCTCCGATGACCCGAGGGAAGTGGCATAAGACCTGTCACCCCGAATCACAGCCTGGGCTATGACAGCTATGCTCATATGTAAATGTGTCAGCATACACAGATTCGTGAGCAGGACATATCAGTTTGAATATGCATGTGCAACACTGACTGAAGCGCAAACATCTCTGTACATGCAGGTCTCGGTACATCTGCATGTATGTTTCCAGGCTCATGGTATGTATGTCTAAGCTGATCCCAGTATGTCATAGTGACATTCCCAGTGGGAAGGTCCCTCACGACTGTTTTCATTTGCTGGACTGCCCGTATGTCTTCATGAGTGCTGGGTAGGTGAAAGTGACATCCAATTTCATCCACACTCACGGGGGGTTCTCTCTGTCTGTCTATATCTTCTTCTCTTACAATAAATGTCCCCTATTGTGCCTTCTGCAAGGAGGCATTTACTAGTTTTCTCTGTTTCACATCAGTATAAATGATTTTACCTGTGGTCTGTTTTGAATATGTCATACTGGAATGGGTGCTAGTAATTAAGGATGTAACTGTGCCATTTATTTCAATTAAAGCTGAATAAATTTACTTCCTTCTTAGCATTTACATCACATTGAATGGCAGAAAAATTCACTTTCAAAAACTATAAAATCCAACAAGCTAAAGCTGTTGACATACCTAGTTAGTGCTGTGACTAATTATTAGTTATTCCATTAGTTATTCCACTCAAAAAATGGAAGTTATATTTTAACCCTCTCAGGCTCAAATTAAACCTTTTGTTGCTAATGCACAACCAAGTCCTTTAGTGGTACTTCTGAGTAAAAAAACTCATAAAATATGTATGTGGGGTAATCAGGTTGTTAGTTTTTAACTGTTGCAAATCTGCAACGCCTGCCTTGAGAGGGTTAATGGGAAAAAGTCAAAAATCCTCACAATGGAGATCCCGGAACTGGCTTTTTGCTTCATAAAATCCTACTCATTATTTTAAAGCATTAATTTGAAAAGAATCATTAAATATTGAATGGCCTTGCTCCCGAATACATCATAGACCTACTAACCTCTTATCCACCTGGGCATTTATCTTGATCTTTAAAAGTATTCTGCTGGTTTTCAATCTGCCAATTAAGAGCAGAATGGCAACTTTATTTCCCTGAAAGATTCTACTTTAAAAATTCTTTTATTGAAAGGGCTTTATAGATGTTTGATTTATGGCATATATATTTTAATATTATTTTTTGCTCCTATTTGTTGTTTTTGTAAGTGTTTACTTTCTTTCTGTGAAGCACTTTGCAGCTTTATTGGGAAATTGCTTTATAAATTAAGTTTGTTATTCTACAGTTAGAATTAATGCTCACTTATGAAAATTGTTGCTACTTAATTTCCTGTTTACTAATCAACATATTAATCAAACTCTACAGGGAAAGAGTGTGTCATAGAATTATATCGCAATACTGCAGTTTTAAATCAAAGTACACAACACTACTGCATTGCAGGGACTTTGCGATCTGGACACGTGTATTGCACGACTACGACATGCTGCAGCAATACAACTAGGATGACACAAAAATCCTGGTGTTCAGGATTCCCTTTGTTAGACAAAATCAGACACTCCCCATCGCCTGTTTTTAGCTAAAGATTCGGAGATCTGCTGTGGCATCACGGCGACACGTGCACCGACACAACTGCGAGGGGTCAGGGCCGACTCCAGGGCTCGTTTTCCAGAGGAGTCATCCTGAGTCACAGAGAGCATGCACAACCCTCCCCTACTCTTTGATGCCCAATATTTAAGGTCTCCCCTTAAATATCAGGCACGCAGGACACAGAGCATGCTCAACTGCACTCACATGCACACATCAAACTACAATAATCTCACCACTGAACTTACTTAATTTGGGAAGCACGTGAAGGTCAAAATCTGTTTAGTTTAGCTTAACGAAAAGTATTTGCAAAACATATTAAAATCTTCAAAGTTATCTTAAGAGACCAGATGCAGTTAGTTACCAGTTATTTTTATATCAGTGTTGTGAAACAAATTTCAATATTTTCACTAAATCTTCTAAATGAAATTATTCTCCCAGAATCATTTGCTCATTGCAGAAACATTTCCACCACATCATGCAAATCCGTAAATTAGATCCCAACTGTACTACCAAAGACAGCCAAGTTATAAACAAAGTACAAATGTGCATTTATAGAGCAAACATGGAAGTAATGCAGCAAAACGCACATTCTGCTCTAACTATCATTTGCATTTGGTGACTTCTTAAAATTCTAAACGCTCGGTAATTACAAAGAGAGCAAGCCACCTTCCTTCTGCTCTTACTTTAAAGTCATTTACAGGAACTGGCAACCAGAAATTGCAGAGCAGAGTACACAGTGTCAAGCAGAGGGAATCCAGACTAGTTGGCAGGCATAAAGACACTTTTCCCTCAGTGTGCTGCACTCTGAGGATTAAGCCTGCCTGTGTGCTCACGTCTGCTAAACAAGATATAGACATAATACCTTGATGTTTCATGTTGGGCAAAGCCAGTTAGGAGACGCTGCAGTGGCGAAGAATCTCCCAACATCTCTACATTTTTCCCACTTTATCTACTACACTGCACTCCCTCGTCACTCAAACAGTTTTCTTTGAGGTTCCAGTAACATTGCATGTTTTGATGACTGACGGTTTTGTGCTGCACAACACCTGCTTCTAATATGCAAGTAGGGATAGGTTTTTTTTGAAGTAGTGGCTGAAAGCATAAAATTTAGCTCTTACTGTACTGGCTCCACATCACACATTCTGAAGGAAAGAACTGGAAAAAGCAGGAAGTGAATTACTTCATTTATTCAAGATAGCTGCCATAAAGCATGTAATTGACTTAAACACATCCCGCAGATATTTCAGCTGACAATTATGGTAATTGCAGACGGCTGATTTAGTTGCAAGTGATTATCGTAAAATAACGTTCGAATAACAGCACAAAGGTAGATAATTTGATACACATAATATATTTTAGAGATTAAGGCAGTTTTCAGCGGTGGAAACTAAAAGAGGAATTTCATGGTTTTAAAACTACTTTGTATTAATGATTCTTTACTGCTATTATTTACATTTGAAGAGTTGCAGGGCTTCATTGTTGCTGTTATCTTGGGTGCCTAACAAAATACACTGTAATACTGTAGTCAAAGGAGCTTGCAAAGAAAAGCGTCTGGACTTCTATAAGTTACTTGAAGACGTTTCACCTCTCATCCGAGAAGCTTCTTCAGTTCTAAGGTCAAATGGTGGAGAGTCCCAGATATAAGCCTAGTGGGAGTATCCCCCCACAGAGGGACAAAAGGACCCCCTGATGATCTGGGTGTGGGTCCCAATCAGCCAGGGTTTCAGGTGAGCTCATTGTGAAACCTGGCCCCACCTTATCATGTGAATTCCTGAGGTCAGATGGCCCAGGATGTGAGTGGGCGTTAAGGCGTCTGGGGAGGGAACTCAAAACTGGATTATAGATGGCAGACAGTTGGTGTCATAAACCACCGCCTCTGTTCAAAGATGGTCGCTCACAGTGGACATAGATGGCTTCTTTCACTCCTCTTTCAAACCATCTGGAGGAGTGACCTTAGAACTGAAGAAGCTTCTCGGATGAGAAGTGAAACATCTTCAAGTAACTTAAAGAAGTCCAGATGCTTTTCTTTGCAAGCTCCTTTGACTACGATGACCTGGATGACTGAGAACCTTCACAGACATGTAATACTGTAGTATGTAATACTGTGGTGTCAAACCTAAAATGGGCAGGAGCATCAAACTAATGCAAAATAACTTAATACAAGAAAACATGTTTTGCTAATTTTTAACCTGTTTCATAGAATAAAAATACATTGTGAAATTTTACAAAACAGATAATGAATCATACAATAAGATGTATGTAGACTTTCGGAAGCAAACATATTTCACTTCTTTATGATTCAAACATCCAACTGACATCTATAAACTTTTCTTACATTTCCACTCTTGTGTAGTAATATTGGCATCAAAGATTTTATTTTGAATCCGAAAAAAATTATTATTGACTTCTCCGCCATTGAGCTGTGATCCTCAAACTATGCAAAATATTGTTTTCGTCAAAAGTCCTACAAAGGCTCAAGAAACTTGAATGCATCTTCATTTTAATTAAGGAGCATCATACTAAATTTTAACTGTAAATTGAAAGAAGACAATGCTAATGCATTCTACATTATACTGCAGTACTGACCATTCATAGTAAGCCATAATGAGATCTATACATGAACATTTAATACACTGTATCCTGTGGCTTGGTCCTGAGCCAAACAACAGGAATAGACTCATTCAACTGAAACAATCCGACTAATAACATGTATTAACTTTTTCATTTTTTACACATGGAGCTTTTAAAATGTGCAGCTTTAAAGTATTTAGGAATATAGCCCCACGTCCACCAGCTACAAAGGTAAAATGTTTCTTACATATGTACATATTTGTACAGGTACATTCAAATATACATATTTTAATGCATATATAATCAAAGCTTAAGCTTAACACGTCCTCAATAACTAGTGCATTTCTTTCATTTCAGGTACGTGACATTCTGTAGTGTACACTCTAAATTTCAAGCTTTGATCTTGCGATTTGGAAATCATCACATGCTTTTTCAGCAGAGCGGATAGCCTGCTTGGTCTTTTTCTTTTCTTTTGTTTGTCTCTTCTGGACTTGACTTAAAGTTACATTTTTGGGGGGATTACTGTAAAGGCTCAGCACTTTTCTTCTTTCTTACTTCATTTTTTTGCTTTTTTTTTTTTTTGCATTTTTCTCTTTTTTTTGCTTTGATCGATTGGATAAATCAACTTACCAGACACCTAATGTAACATATCTCCAACTTTTCTGGGACATCTTCTGGTCATTTAGTAAACATCCATGCACAATTTATCACTTATATCTGCCAGGTCATGAGTTTCTTTAGTGTCCCCAGGGGTGAAATAATGCAAAAAAGCATTGTATTGAATATAAAAAGAGGACAGTAACGCATTCATCATGATACTAACTGATGGGGCATTTTCTTGCTGCCAAAGAGAATGTGCTCCTCATCTTTCTCGCAGTGCTGGAGTACACAGGGGTGGACTTCCCTTCCCTTCCTCCCATACTGGCGTAGGTTCCACCCCCATTGCACAGTGAGAGTTAAATAATGGTCTCCAGTGGGGTACAAGGGTAAAAAGGTGGGGGGAGAATCCAACAGCACAGATGGACTGCCTTGCAGAGTAGTTTCACATGCAGAAAATGTTAATTAAATCTATAGTTTGCAAGGCTGTGAAATGCCAAAACTGCATTTACTTGATGGAAATATAGAACAAAGAATGGAGGGCAAATGGAGGTTGACATGTTGCTCTTAGAATCCTACCAAGGAATAAATTCAAAATAAATACATAGCATCCATATGTTATGTGCAAAGTAAGCATCACTCACTAGCCCTAAGCTCTTTCACTGGCCATATCCCAAATCCATCACAATAGCTGCACATATAGCGAGGATTTTTCTGAAGCACAGGGGGAGAAACTCATTATGGAGGCTCATATGTGAGACACTGCTCGTATGGCATTGACAAATGCTCGACAGAGAAGCCAATGTGGCATAATTCAAAGACGTCCAGCACAATGAAAGGGTTTCTCATCATGGTGAATAATGCTGGGTGCTGGCTGCTTCTCAGCTTTAAGTGGTGGGAATGTTACTTTTGATATATTGACTTCTGGATTTATGAAATAATCCCTGAATCAGCGAATATATGTAGGTATGGAGCACCACGGATAAAGACACTCACAAAAACCTGGGGAGTGCTTTTAGGTATTTATTTATTTTTTAATTTGCTGTCTTTATATTCTGATTTGAATTGATTTTTTTTATATTAAAATATATATTTTTTAAATACACAGTTATTTACATCTGGAATGGTATGAACAACCTTATTGTTATATTCTTTTAGTTTAAGCACATTTCATAAGAAATAAACCTGAATTATAATGAGCTTTACTGATGCAGATAACATTTTTGGTCTAATTTAAATAATTCAAATGTTGCCAAAATTCTATTCATAAATTTAAATCAATGCAAACCTCCTAAAAGCTATACATATACGTCCAGTACTTGTGAAATCAATTCATTAATTATACAAAACAAAGATTTTACCAATAATGCCATTATAGAATCTGCATGCGATTCAACTAATCTCAAAAGCTCCTGCGGGATTTAACGAAACCCTGAGGAGAATCCCTGCACCGCCCTCTACATCATCTACATGCTGATATGATTTGAGAATAAATGGGTTTGGTTTTGTTTCTCAAAGCATACACAGCGTGGATTTTTAACCTATATTTGTTTTCTGTTGTGCGGATATGTGTCTCTGAATTGACAGTTTATATTAATTAGACGTGTCGTTTGCAGCTCCTTCCCCAAAGCACACTTGTACAAAGAAGTTGATTTCTTGTTGCTCACAGCTTGGCCTTGACCACTCTGTTACACATGCCAAACAACAGAGGAGATTCGGTCCAACAGAAATGAAACGAAAAGCTGAAACCGTCTTCTGTGCGTTATGGTGCCAAATGGTGCGTCTATGACCCCCCAAGCAACCTTAGCAGGGTGCCCGCTGGGTTAAATTAGCCCCTTTAGGAACAAAGGAGGGACACTGTAACACTATTACAGCAATTGACAGGCGTATTCTTACCGCTATGCGAGTCTGTGAGGATGCTTTAAGATATAAGATGATCCGTTTTTTGGGAGGGAAAGGTCGTTTTGGACTTGGTGAGGTCCAAACTTGAATCCCGCCGTTGATTATCAGCTCCACTTCTCGGGAGGAACCAGCAGGATGTTTCACTATTGGGTTTCAATTTAGTCTCAGAGCATCACTACGAGATGTGTAAGCAGTCTTTGTCCATGCCAGCCACGCTATTCTGTCTTCGGTCGAGCTACGTCGATTCAACTATGTGGTCTGTTGCGTAAAACCGGTGCCAAAATTCCTGCGGGCCCATTCCATTACAGCGATGCTAAACAATAGTCTGGTCATCTTGACAAGAACCGAACCCACACCAGCTCTGATAACAGCTGTATCGGCTTTTTAAAACCAAATCTTCAGCGCTAGTTTGTCCATATCACTATGACCGGCTCGAGAATTTGCTAATAAATACGTCAGCGGCTCACATGTGCCATTTGGCTCCAGCGTTGTCTTTCGGGTTCCTCGTCTTGTCCTCACAGGGGGAGTGAACAGTGGAGTTGCTGATCTGTTGATCACTGGAGGTCCACCTCCATCCAGCGGTGTCCTTGTCTCGTATTTATCGGGAACGGAGCCTTCGCCGTTTTCCACATGCAGTCTGACATTAGCTGAACGCGGATATCGATGAGTGACAGCTGGAGTCTCTGACTGTAAGCTTGGAGACCCATCTTTGCAGGAGGGGAGCAGCGATGTTGCGCGTACGTGTCTTTGGTAGTGCGCGTACCCGACAGGTCACACATCTCGGGTCCATAAACATCTGCCTAAGGAAAGGGCAGTTTGTACTTGTAGTCTTTGTTTGTGGTGCAGCCGTTCAGATATCACAGTTAGAGGCTCGGCGTATTTCTGCTGTTTTATAATGGAATAATCAATAGGATAATTATCTGCTATGGTATCATTTGAATACAACATTTAATATATTTTTATAAAAAAGCACTGGGAATGTTAGAGGTAATACTTATTTATTTATTCAAATTAGTATTGCCATGAGTTTATGTTCTTAATCTGCTTATCCACAATTAACGGAAGACGCTGGTGGGGTCTCAGATATATTGGGGGCGGGGACGGGGGGGTGGGGGGTGGAATGTGCTATTGTACTGCAAGTGTATTTCCTTAGTATGGCAATGAGGCATTATAAATAAAATGTGTGTTTCAAACCCAGTTTCAAAGGCATCGTTTCATTTTTGTTGGCACACTGGGGTGGAAGATTTACAGATTCGGTTTTGGAAATATATTTTTATTACCTATTAAATTTAATAGAAGGGTAAAAAAAAAAAATATGTATTTTGACCGTGATTTGGGAAAATATGGGCTTTGGGGAAAATTCTATCCATTTTTCACAAACAACAAATAGTCCTCACAGTTGATTTTGCTCCATTAATGACTTATAGTAATTATACTTCTTTCTGTTTTGCAAGCCTGTCATAGTGCAATAAAAATAACATGTTTTCTACTCATCAGTGCAAATCTAATCTATCAGCCAATCACATGGAAGCAATCAGGCATGGTCAACAAGGCCTGCTTAAGTTCTAACTGAGCATCGGAATGAGGAGACAATGTCATATGTTATTTTGAACATGGCATGGCTGTTGGTGTCAGTCTGGCTGGTCTGAGTATTTCAGAAACTGCTGATCTGCTGGGATTTTCCCAAACAGCCATCTCGAGGATTTACAGAGAATGCAGAGCATCTCTGAATGTACAACACGCTGAACCTTGAAGCCAGTGGGCTACAGCAGCCGAGCTCACAAGACCTGGACAACAGAAAACTTCAAAATGTGGCCTGGTCTAAGTTTGAGTTTCTGCTCCAACATTTAAATAGGATCAGAATTTATACTAAACAGCATGAAAACATGGATCTGCCATGACCACTCCTTTATGACCACCATGTAAATTATGGTGGTCATGTCACAAAGCTGAAATCATCTTAGTCTGGTTTCTTGAACATGAAAATTAGATCACTGTACTCAAATGGCCTCCACAGTCACCAGATATCAATCCAAATAAGCTACTTTAGGGATGTGACAGGAAGGAGGATTCCCATCATGGATGTGCAATCAACAAACCTAAAGCAGAACTGTGATGCTATGATGTCAAAATGAACCAGAATCTCTTGATGTTTCCAGCACCTCGGTGAATCTATACCACAAAGAATAACGGCGGTTCTGAAGGCAAAGGAGGATCCAACAGAGCAAGTAGTAGCAAGGCGTTACTAATAAAGAGGCCGGTGAGTGTGAATTTTCTTTCAGCTAGTCTGAAAGAAGACATTTTATGAAATAAATCTAAAAATAAAATCAAAAAATTTCAAAACATGCTCAGAATGTTTGTAATGTTTTGCTAAAAAAAATGTTTTGTTTACATTATAAAAATATTTACAGCAGTCAAGAGGAAATTTAATTCAGAGCAAATGGGGGACACTTCTCTTCCCATAAAAGCAAACTGGAGAAATACAAAAAAACCCCTAAAAAATAAAGAAAGAAATGCAAAGTTAAAACTGTCTTTATTTAGCAAGATTAGTCTTGGTCTAGTCTGGTGTAGTTTCGTTTGTGGTCCAAATCCATAAAGAACAAATAAAGTGTCAATTTGACGTACTTGGCTTTTTATATGGGAAAAAAAACTAGGTTAATTAATTTAACCATTGACAAAAAACAATGAATAATTATTGGGCTGCAAATGATATCCTTTTTTTTTTTTTTTGCCTGTCCCGTTTGGCTCTTTTGCCATCAGAATTATTGTCTAAAGCCGAAGAAAGATGCCCAACGGATTTACTTTACCAAATTGACCATCCCAGCCTTGCCGTAATGGTCCATTTGATTCACCTTTTATTGTTTATTTTATTTTCACTTGCTGAATACGGGACAGACTTGACTGGGGGAAAGAGGGGGAGAAAGAAAGAAAGAGGGAAAGAAAAACAGCTGAGAAGAGGGACGGGGGAGAAGGGCAAAAAACAAAAACGATATCCAAGGAAGTGACTGAAGGGATCAGGGTTCTTCGATTCCTTACAGTGAAAAGGGGCTTACAGATGAGTAATTCGTGAAATGATTTGGATCACTTCAAGGTGTTCTACCATTCATTACCATCTCAATCGCACCACTGAGTGAGGGCCCACGTCTGGTCTCAATCTGCTTGTTTAGAAGGCCTCAAGCATGGGAACACATATGGTTCATTTGGCAAATTGAGACAGCTAGCAGCTTTGAGGTTGCAGCTTCATTGTTCTAAAGGCGGGGTGGCTCACGAGTCCATCCACCCTCTCTGATTCTGCAGGCACCCATGCATGTGCAGCCTCAATGAGTATGTGAGCTAAACTCTGGCATGAACTAACCTCTGGATCCCCTGATAGGAAATGAATCAGTACTGTTGGTTCTTTGGGTGCCCGCGGGTGCAGGAGTCACACAGTCATGTGTTTCTTTGTGTGCCAGATCAAATCCCCTACCTCAGATTTTCATGGATCTGCTGGAAGGTAGATATGAAAGGAGGAGCAATAGGATATATTCTGGGAAGGTTTGGAAACATCGTTCAGATCGACGGCCTTTTTTACTTATGAGAAAGCAGGCCCCTGGTGCAGACGTATGAAAGGCCTCAACAAAGCAGCAAGACATCCAGTCTGAAAGTACTCGTTGTTTGTTTTGCTTCACTTTGTATAGTTTTTTTTTCTTTTTTGCCTTCTTTGTAGTTGCTGTAGTCATGACATTGTTTGGAGGCTGACTCAACCTTCATCATCTTCCTTCAGCGAGTAGATAATTGTGGCTACATCTTCGCTATAAACAGATTCTTATTATGAAACTGTCTGCCTGGACTCTCAGTGCCTATAGCTGTCCACGTTGTGCCGGATAATCCAGAGGGAGAGATTCGCTCATGATGTTAGCAGGAAGAGACAAGTGTGATTGAGTCATAGACACATGGCAGAGCCTGAGAGGTGTGTAGTTGCAGTGAGAAAGGAAAGCACGAATAAAAAAGTAAGAGCAGAGGACGGACAAACTGTGGGAAAGGGTGATTGATGAGATGTTTAAATCAGATGAAGATGCAAAGGAAAAGGCCTGACTGAGGAGGAGGAGAGTGCCCCTAGTTGGCCCTATACCACGGCAGAACCTTGCTCCTGTCTATATTTAGCACAGGGACCACAGATTGTAATGACTGCTCCGGGGCCTTGTGTTCAGACCGGCAAGAACTGCTGCCATCCGTCTCTGCGCCCGGGGCCAGGCACGATCTCACGCCAGCACATAAGGGAGGAGTGATGGGACCGTGTCTGAGTGCACGCTTACTTAACAAATGCGCAGAGTTGATCATATTCTTTTAGAACAGAGGTAACTGGATGTAAACCTCTGACAGAACCTGCATCTAAATACATCAATGAGAAAGGAAGCTTCGCTGCTCATATTAGTGAGTTCTTGTTCACAAATATCCAATTCCTTTCAATTCTCCTTCCCTGAAGCATTTGTAAAGGGCAGAGAAACCCCCACCCCACCCCTGCTATCTACCCACATTTGCCAAAAATAAATAAATACACAAAAATCACTTGTCACCCTGAACAGGATTGACATTCAGTCCAAATGTCAAAAGTAGCTTGCCATTTTCAACTCTTCCTATTCCAGGGCTAACCTTCCCAATCTCCATCACCTCCAGGACTGTTTGAGGGATTGTCAGTGGTGAGTGATGAAGGACCGAGCTGTTCAGACACTGCTGTGCTCCGAAGGTGTGACAAGATACGCCAACCAATGTGTCCTGAAGTGAAGTTAAAAGCTGCTCTTTAGAGTGATAATGTACTCAGTATATAGGTTTTGTGTTCAAATGCTTACACCCTACAGGCTTGAAAGTTTCATCTTTCACCAAGAGCAGTGGCTGTGGTCAGTTTGAAATCAAGTTTCACAGCAGATGGTGCCTCTCAAACTGCTCCTGCAGCATTATCCACTTCTCTGCTGCTGATTTGGCTGGAGGATCACTCATTGTGTAACTTTAAACTGCTCAAAAAGACGGTCTCCTAAATGCTGAGTTGCAGGCAGTTCTTCATGCTTTTATTGGATTTTTCAGAAGGAGTTATTTGGGATACTGCACCACCAAACTTTTGGAAAACAATTCCCATACAAAACCCCCCCAAAAATATCAAACCTGCATTTAAGTAATGCTATACTCTGTAAGTTACATAAACTGACTTCTGGTGATCCCATCAGTTGAGAAGGCAGTTTGTATTGTTTGCCAAATTTTATCCTGCCTATAGATGAGCTCTTAATATACTTGGGCAACTGAAAACTCATAACCAAGGCCTTTAGAAACTATTATATATGGATTTATGATTTATGAAGCATCCTTAAAAACCCAATCACATCATTAAAGTGGATTTTATATGACAGCATTATATAAGTTATTGACACCTTTAAAAAAAAATCCTGGCATTGTTCATTTTACATTCTTAGCTCCTTCCTGTTAAATTTGAATTCACACAACTTCACAGCTACAGAAAAGTTACACAGCGGGCCAATTTTATTTCACTGTAAATGTACTGCTGATTAGCCTGACACAAATTTGGATAACCCTACCCCTTCGTCTAATTACCTGAAATTACCTGAGCCACTCCACATTCTCTACACACCATTGAAACTACATCCATAGGAAGAAGTCATTTGTTGGGTTGTGTCACTTCCAGGCCTTTTAAGTTTACAGCACACACTCAAGATGAAGGAAGACCAAACATTTAATCCAATGACATCTGTCTCCTTTGATATGCTCCATCATTCCTTTGTTCCCCCTTTTATTTGGTCATGTGACCCTAACCTTTGCTTCCTTCCTGGCTGCCTCAAATCATCCCACAACCTATCAGTCACTGCCCACACTGAGTTCCAGACAGACACGCACCGCTCACTCAAGCCATCAGCAAAAAGTCCAACTAAGCAACATTTTCACCCACAGACACAAACACTGAAGATTCCCATCCAGGTGTTTCAAATCCAATACACCCATACGTTGACTTTGAAATGTAAAATTAAGTTAAAAGATTGCAGCACTAGAAAGAACCAGACATCTCAACCTTTGACTTACAAACTTTTATTTAGACATACGCTAGATCGAACACCATATGTCTCTTTTTCCTCTACAAAAACAATGACAGTTTGTACATATAAAAAATAAAAATACAAGAGATTGATGAAGCAACAAACTTCTGCGATGTTTGACAACTACAGCTGCTCTGCAATGGGTAAGGTGTAGCAACATTATACCCCATAACTTCTAAAACAAGCAGGATTTGCTGTTCATTGAGCAGCAGAGGTCTTGGTGGTGTTGCTGGAGTTTGCAGTGAATGCTGTGATCTCACATGGGATAGTTGAGCACCACGTCTTGTTTGGCCAGCTCCAACAACATAGGGTCGTCGAAGAACTTGCTGATGCTCACATCCTCGCTCAGGCCCTTCGGAGAACCCAAAAAATAATTAGATAGCATAAAGAAAATAAGACAATTTACAAGCACATTTTATAGAAGTATCGATGAACAAGTGGTCAAAAGGCTCACTTTGCGTCTTCGGGTCTTGATCATGAACTCTCTGGCTAGATGGGGGGCAGGCTGAGGCTCGAGGGGCCTGATCACAATGCTCTTATCTAAAGGGTCACCGGGCACAATCTGAAAGACAAACACGATCGTCATGGTGAAAAATAAAGAGAGAAAGAGCAAATGGCAGCTGTGACTGGTCAACATGGCAATTCTTCCCCTTTTTACTCAACTGTGCACAATCTGTGAAATAATCTGACAACGCGAAGCACATCAAACTCAGAGCATTAACAAGCTGAGTGGGCATTTCATTAAATATCTGATTCAGTTGCAAGTCTGTCCCTTTGTTACTGAGTCAGGGGTGCGTCCATCAACATGATGGAAAGCGCAACGTGAAAGTGCTGTCACTCTTTTCGTCTGTGACCGACATGGCATCAGCGTCTTGTTAACAAGTTGAGTCAGAAGAAATTAGTTTGAAGGTTTTTAAACAATTTATTAAATCCACTAACTCATTGGATAACCTTTGAAAGTTTTTAGTGAGATGTGATACAGTTCTTAAATCCAGGAAGAAGAGGAAAGCTTGAATCTGAAGTAAGTAGTGTGAGGCAAGTAACTAAGACTTTCTCAGCCTCGAGGAGAGATTAAAAGTAGAGGAAAAGGGGAAAAATATCATCAATAGCATGGCTGAAGCCTAATCAACAGATGGATGGGAGCCTCGAACAAGAATAAGTCAGCAGCGCACTGATAGCATGCCAATACTGGCACTACATGATCAAACTAATGAGGGAGGCACAATATAGCCTCTTGAGTTAAATGTGGCAAACAGCATAGCTCACTGTGCTATATTCTTATTATCTGGGACAGCTGAATCTATATGTGCTGGCAGGACTAGTCAGCAGTGAACATTCATACTGTTGATTGTATCGGTTACAGAAAGAGAGGCTGCCTTTTGAAGAGTCATTAAAGGATAGGTGGTCATGGTGATTGGTACTTCATCTTGGAAGTCTGCTGGGGGGGACTTCCCTTGTTTTTTGAGGGAGGGTTTCTCCAAACACTCTACAACTGAGCTAGGTGGAAATAATTCATCACACTGGTTCACATAATTGCAAAATATCAAAATATTTCTGCTGCAGTTTTAAAAATGAAAATAAAATTAGGAATTTTCCCAGGGGAAATCTGAGTTGGTAACTGCCCTAAAACATGAAGGGTAATTTATATTCTCAGGGAAAAAAACTACACACAATACTTTGGAACCTAACAAGTTGACTGAAATAAGTTACGAGGGAGGAAAAAAAACCCTGTGTGCATTTGTCATCAGTGGGTTTCATTTATTTTTCATGTCCCAAAGGATCAGTGTACCTATAATACATCTTTTTACAGTATTTCAACAAGCTTATGAATAAATAATTCATGCCTAGCTTCTTGTCACACTTTCATTTTCACCTCAAGAGGATAAAACAAAACTTAGGAGTATAAAAATACTTAATATTTCCATCCAGGATAATCCTTTTTTCTTTCAGATTAATTTCAGAGCAGCAAAGTATTAATCTACACTAAGTAGAGTTAATTTTCCCTGACACAGCTCTGCAGAGTGCAGACACAAACACATGTCAGACATGTGCAGAAAGATACCCGGACAGCCACGTTATACTTAAAACGTAATGACTCAACACTCCCCTCTACTCCACATCAAAAGCGTTTTAACCAGAGTGGCAGACATGTGCACGACGTGGGTCACTCTGCTGCACAAGCTGCCATAATTTTATGTGGTGTCAGAGTTTGTCCGTGCAAGTAAGTGCATGGGTTTCAGCAGACGAACCAAAAATCACGCTGTCGTTTAGTGAATATTCACTATGAAATTCACAAATTAACCGTATCTTTGGGGTGGGTTTTTTTTGTCTCTTTTGATAAAATCTTATTCCGCTCCTCAGGTGCAAGCAGGTGAGGGTTGGCCATTATTTCATTCTCAATGAATCTAAGCTTTTTCTTTACTTGTATTAAAGTACAGCGCATACCAAACTCCATGTGTAAGTCTGACACCTCTAGACGTCTCCAAAGCTCCTTGAATGTCTGCGTTTTCTTAGCATTTCCACCTGGATTTTCACTGATGTTGTTACTGACTTTACTGAACAAACATGAGCTGGAAAGCAAGTTAATGTCTTTAAATCTTACCTGCCAGTGGTGGAACACAGACAGAGCAAAGGCCTGACCCTGTGTGTGCGTGCGAAGGTCTGTCTCAAAGCCGAACGAGTCGATGGCTGGGATGAAAGCCTTAATTGTGTAGAGCGGAGAGCCTGGAATTGGTGCATCCTGGGTGACGTGACCCCTGATTAATGACAAACACGACACCAATAATTAAAAAGCAGAAGGAATTTGTATTTACTAATATTTGCACTGCTTTGCACTAAACCCTACATCGATATATAATGAAAACAGACAAACCTCCTTCGAGCCAGCACTGTGTAAACTGCAGACACACAATCAGCTGGAGCCTGAACCTCTACAAAGTAATATGGCTCCATCAACCTCGGAGTGGCCTGAGACATAAGGGACAGTATACATTAAAGCAAGGACAAAAGCCTGGAGAAAAAAAAATTAAAAATACGGCAATGGCATGTACAGCTGACTGACAGATTTATGAAAACAGCAGCATACAAGCCAAAGAAGATGAGGAAAGAAGCCAACATCATGAAAGAGAAATATTATCACACTGCAATTAAAAAGACCGCACATCAGCAAAGATCCATACTCTAATCAAGGTAATGGAACATTAAAGAAAGTGCAGGTGAAAGGAAAAACTGGAGAAGCTAATGGCAGATGAGAAGAATGGGGATCGGGGGAAGAATGAGCTCACCATGAGGAAAGCAGAGTACACCACTCTCCTTGCTGTTGGGATGACCTGACCACCTCCTCTGTGGAGAGGCTCCTGAGCTATGACCGCGTCCAGGATCTTGAACTTGACATTTCTGATGGCTGAAGGCAGCAAAACACACGATTATGGTTAAATAACACTGATGAGGAAAGGCACATTTTGACAGAGTACAGTTTCTACAAGGTTAGGAGGAAATTCCAGCACCAGATGCAATCCAAACAAAACAAAGATTTTCTCCATAGAAGCAGCGTGTTTCAGTGGTGCGGGGATCAAAGAGAGAACTTACGTTCGTCACACAGAGGTCCTTCCCTGGTGCCCCACTGGAAGCCTTGCACAATACTGTCTTTGACTGAACCAAGCAGTGCTTTGTCCACCTGTAGGTGAAACACAAGTTGATGGAGGATTGGCTAAAACCTTGACAGTTCAATATCCTTGTATGATTTGACGGGTAGAAACTAAGCACAGTTAGCCAAGAGTGGATGTTCTAAACTTTTGTTTCTTTGAAATGTATTTTTTTGATCTTATAGAATAAAAATTAAAATGAATCATCGATAACTAAACTACTGTCACAAATTTCATATAACGGCATAGTTTAAGGCAGGGATCTCAACCTCCACTCCTCGAGGGCCAGTGTCCTGAAAGTTTTCCATGTGTCCCTGTTGCAACACACCTGAATAAATTAGTAGGTCATTCAGAGAGAACAAAACTTGACTGCATGCTTAAGTGGCAACCCCAAACCCTACTCAAGTCAATTTAAGTAAATGTAAGTGTTTGGAAAAATGTACTTCCAAAAGTTCTTTTATTGCACCGTGTTCATTCACTCATGAGCTGCTGTAACATGAATCAAATGGCTGAATTGCCACCTCAGCATGCAGTCAAGTTCTATAGAGTCTTGCTAATAACCTGCTAACTGTATTCAGGTGAGTTGCAACAGGGACACATGGAAAAGTTTTCAGGACAGCGGCTCTCGAGAACTGGAGTTTGAGACCCCTGGTTTAAGAGCACTGCCAACAAGTTCTGATTGGTTCAGTTTGTCGGTCTCTAAGCTACTCAAAAAACTGTGCTCATTTGCATGATTTTTTTTTTAAACCAGATGTGGACCTTGGACCAGTTTAGAAGTGATTGAAATTCCCGATTGGAATCGAGCAAAAACGAGACCATATGTCTCATATACACAAATGTTAATTTGAAAAGTGAAGAAATAGTGTCATCACCTTGAAGTATCACAAACTAATTCAGATCCAGATGTTCATATGAATATGGGGGATTTTGAGATTTGGTGCAAGTATGCTCCTCTGGGTTTCTATTGTTAATGCATGAATTTCGGCAAGACTGAAAAAAGTCAAACTGCCAAATACTCACAGGGTTTCAGCTTTTCAAATGACAAATTCTTTTGCATAAAAACAATTTGAATTTTGTGCTTTTAAAAGCCCCATTTTCTGTTATGTTTTTGGATGCTTTTTTAAACTGTCAAAGAGTTTTATTTTGTTTTGAAGAGTCTGTGCTCAAGTAGGAAAAAGCGTCTAGCATTAAATCTTTGCATAGACAAACAGGCGCACACACTGTTGTGACTGAGCTGCATGGCTGAATTAAAACCTCACCTCAGAAGGCAGTGTGTCGTCTACAAGAATGTTTGGTCCTGTAGTGTCTGGTCCGAAGGCCCAAATAGATCTGGCAGCCAGCAAATCCCAGTCGTACTTGGTCTGGAAAAACTCTCCCAGCTTCTTCCTGTCATGAGAAAAGAACAGAGCCCAGTTGAAAAGAGGGCTGCACCACTGTGCAACTGTGTAACATTAAAGATATTGGCTCGCTGGGGGGTAAAGGGGTTAATGGAAGAGGAAGAGTATCCCATGCTGGCTCTGCTGGGTACCAATGAGCTCAGACATGTACTGACTGGAAGCCTCTCTCGAGCACCATACACACTCATGCATGTAATCATGTCAGAGAGAGGAAGAAATTCATCCATGCTTTTAGTGAATGATTCAATTACTGTAAGTGACTTGATCAATATAGCATGGAGGATTTTTAAAAAAAATGAAGACATACATTCATAATGCACAGACGTTTGTTCTTCATATTGCCTTAATGTTAAAATACAGAAAGTTGTTTATATACACTTTAAATAGATATATTGGTGACAGTAGCTGCTTTTGTATTTCACATTTCCTTCACCCAATAGTCTTGAATACCAGTAATACATTTTAAAGAAAAAGAAACATAAGAGGCAATTAAGATGTGACTAAAATATAGACTTTCATTGACCATTGAGGTTTTTTTTGTTAATACAGTGTCCCTTCATTTGTGCAAGCGCTAGAAAAATCGACAAACCAATAGAACCAACTGTAAAATGTTTGTCCAAATTTTAAATGCATGGATTATTTTTAATACCTTAATGTAAAATACCAGCATTGATTGTATAAAGTCTGGCACAAAAAAATAGTTCTCTCTCTTGAGATGCTTTTCCTGGCCTTGTGCTTTTAGTTTTGGCTTCAGTAATCTAAATAAATAGATATATAGATCTAAATATAAAAATGGGACAGCGGAATGCTGGAGAAGATGTGGATCAGAAGAGGCACATCATTACTATATCTTTTGGGACTGCCCTAACTTAAAAAATTACTGGCTGGGAATTCATAAAACTCTGTGTGAGGTTTTTAAGATAAATTTGTAAATTTGTACTTGGGCTTGGTTGCTGGCTCGGTCCGGGGAGGGGACACAAAGCTCTTACAAGCACTATTAGTGGCCAGCAAAAAACCAATAACCAGAAAGTGGTTAAATCCAACTCCGCTAACACTTGAGGATTGGTTTAATGTGTTTTTTGAAATATTTGAAATGGAAAAATTGACATTCTTTTTAAAAATTCGAAAAGACAAATTCTACAAAATATGGAATAAATGGATTAGCTTTGTGTCCCCCATCCGCCCTGAATTTAGGTAAGACCAGCCCTGAATTGGTGTATCTCCCATGTATCGTACAATGTCAGGTTGACCCTCAACTTCATAATATGTACTGTCAAGCCACCGAGTTCATTTCTTCGCTATCTGAATGTAAAACAAAAGGACTAAGAAAAAGTCTTCTTCTTTTTTTTTCCTCTCTCTGTTTTTTTTTTTTTTGGGGGGGGGGGGAACTAAATAATAGCAATGCACCTTATTGTAACAAGTCCTTTTTTTTTCCTTCAATAAAAATATATATACAAAAAAAAAAAAACCAAAATCATACTCGGCCGTATTGAGGTCAGGTGACCGAGTTAGCCATCTAAGAACATGTGCATGTCTTTTACCTTAAAAAGCTGCTCCAATGCGTTTTTCTGCATCTTTTCTTGTAATGTTCAAATTAGTTTTGCAGTATTTAACTGAATGTGAGCAGAAACTATAGTTCTATAACTTAAAAACATCTTGCTACTTCTTGCTGCAGTCACAAAATCAGTAGCAATCGGTGACCCAGTGCCTCTGGATGCCATGCATTCCGCTAACATAACACTGCCTTCAATGCGTTTGATAGATAATGTGGTATTGTTTGGATCATGAACCCTTTCTTTCCTTCCTTTTTCATTCTATGTGCCCACCATTCTGGCATGAGTTCATTTTACTTTCATTTACAAATAAAAAAAACCCCAAACCATTAATCAACTGGGCATTTCTTTCCTTTTTAGGTCTTTTCTGGAAAATCTAAATTTGATCTGTTTCTGTTTCTTGAGTGTTGCCAGCAGTTTCCATGTTGTAAACTATTTAGATTTGTGAAGCGCCGCTTGACTGTAGACTTTTACAATAAGATAAATGAAAATAAAATATTGGTCAGGATGGCGCTGAAGTATTAAGTATTTTATAACCCTGGTATCATATTAGAAGGAAAAGGAAGAAATTAACACGTCTAAAATAAAAAAGTAAATTACATAATTTTAGTTCATTCTATCTTCTATACGTGTGAGGATAAGAGTAATGTCTTCACCTACCTGTTCCAAGATATCTGCACTACTTCATTCTCGATGTCCTCGGCCAGCCCCTTCTCCAAGGGCTCGGCAATCATGGTGATCTTATTCCTGTCAATCATATCATACATCTATCAATCACTAATTATGGGTTGGAGAGACACTCAGCTCAAGGGAAAGACTGACTGAAACACTCTGAACAGTGCACATATTTAGCTTCTCAACATCAAACACTACAAACTGCAAAACAGCATGCATTAGATTTGAAACTTTAAAACTTAAAAAGAAAATTATTTTAGAGCCGGGTGCTCTAAATTATATTAATAATCTATCCCAGACTGCCCTCATGCTGTTGTTTGTTTGGATAAGATCTAAAAATATTACCCTCGACACGTACTTTTTATTAGGCGTCTCAGCAAAGCACTTCAGGGACGATGTCTCCACAACCGTTTCACAGAAAGTCACAACAGGGTCGGCAACCTGAGGGGGACGAGGAGCGAAATTACAAATAGAAAGCAATGTTTCATTTTTCTACCAAAAAAGTAAATAAAAACCACAAAATAAAAAACTTCTTCAAAAACATCAAAGCACATCTGGGTTGGCAGCGGAGTGGATAACACACCGTTTCCTCCCCTTTAACAGACTAACATTCCAGCTACAGCCTAATAACTTTCAGGGAAATTGCAGCAAAAACTAAATCTCATCATTTAAATTTTCTTACTAATTCTCGTGGTCCCTAAAGTTGTCATTACGAGACGTGAAATAAATGCCACAAGTTGTACATCATTAGTAAAGCAATGCGGAGGAAAAATTACTTTAATGTCGATTTCAGAGTACATCTTCCTCAAGTCGTGCATGACGCAGTCCAAGTAAAGCTCTCCTGTCCCCAGGATGACATGCTCTCCAGACTCCTCCACCTGAAAGACAAACACACCAGTCAATTCATTTAACTGTTGTTTAGATTACAGTCTGGAGCAGTGACACTTCCAATGTTTGTCCTTTCAAAGGTAAAACTACACTGAAATCTTTTAAAACATACTGACTTTAAAATAACAGGCTCAGGCTGTTATTTAAAAAAAAAAGAAAAGAAGAAAACTATTGAAATATGTGTGATGTCATACCTTTGTGGTGAGAGAAGGATAGCTCTTGTTAACCTTCCTCAGTCCGTCGAGCATTTTGGGCAGCTCTGATGGATTCACTGGCTCCACTGCGATCTTGATGACTGATGCTGTGTTGAACTTCAACGGCCTAAAAATCTGAGCCTAAAAGGCAGAGTTAAAAAAAACATGAGAATCTGGATTTGACTCTTTTTTTTATTTTTCTAAGACGTTGGGCATATTTTTCTGCCGATCTCCCACCTCTTCGTTCCCTCTGGGCTCTGTGATTGTGGCGGTCTTGACGATCGGCTGGTCACAGCCCTCAATGAGAACCCAGTTGCCGGCGGGCACTCGATTCACTTCAATCTGATACCTAAAATAGTGGGATGAACTGAAATTTTAATAACCAATCCCTGATTTGTGACAAAACAAAGAATTCAAGCTTTAAAAGTATACCTGGCCACAGAAATCCAGAGACGCCCCACAGTGCAGACCTGAGAGTCCTCCTCATCTTCAAGTGTGTAGTTCTCTCCCAAGACCTTGACGGGCTGACCTGCCTGAATGGTCCCACTCAGCACCCGACCGAAAGCATGGAACTGAACGCCATCCTCTGTACTGTACATCTTAGTGGTGTGGCACATCAGAGGACCCTGAGGACGACAGACATGAGAACATAAGAGGAATGATGAAGAAGTGGAAAGTTTTAAACACTGGAACATAACTTTTAGTAAAGGTATCAATTAACAATTTGTGTTTTTCAAGCAATTCAAGGAGCCCTTTGACTTTTTTTGCATCAGACCTGAAAGAATTCCACTGGAAGGAGACTGCCACCTTTAGTAATTAACTGCTGCATCTTCTCAGCACACAACAAACCTGACCTTCCATTAAACTTACATCAGGATCACACTCTGCCATGACTTCCCCCAAGTCTGAGTCAAGACCTCCGGTGTAGGTGTGCTCGATCTTGTTCCTAGCACCCTCTTGTGGTGAAGGAATGTGTTGCACGCACATGTCTACAAAGCCTGCAAGAAAAGCGCCAAGATTTCAATATTTGATGTACTGGAGATATGAGACTCAGATTTTCTAAAGAATGACCATTAATCTACAGATTACAGCTACAAAATACAGACAAGCTAATAGTCTATAGTATTATTACTACTTTATTGATTACGCAGCCAAGCATACAAGCCTGTATAGTATTTTAAGTTGAAAAAAGAAAGAAATAATAATATATATATATATATATAAACAAAACAAAATAAATAAATCGGGCAATACCAGTGAACTCTCCAAAGAAGCGATTACAGACGAGCCTCAGCAAGGGTCTAATGTTCAGCTTCAGCTCCTCCTTAGTCAGATGGATACCAAGCTCATCCAAAACTCGAGGGAGAGACGTGTCCACATCCCCAACCACCTAGGCACAAAGAGGATTTAGGTAAGGATTACACACAGAGCTTTGCGAGTTCATCCCACCCTTCCTGCAGCCAGAATGTACCGAGCTACCTGGTTGTGCATATGTTAAAAAAATAAATAAATAAATAAATAAGACGTTAAATGCATCGAACCTGTGAGAGGATCTTGTAGAGAGGCTCCAGAACAAATTCCACAAAGCTGCGCTGGGAGTTACTACTGGGAGCTTTTTTCGTGAACTTGCGACTGAATTAGGAAGAGGAGAAAACTGCTGTAGTAGTAATAATAGTAATGGTGTATTAAGAGCGTAGCTGCGTATCCACATTAGCTACTCACGTTTTGGGGTTGAAATAAATATCTCCCCAGAGCCTCTTGGCAAACTCATTATAGTTGATGTCACCTACAAACAGAGAGAGAAAGGGTAAGAGGATACTGTGCAGTGTATGAAATAAAGTCATGGCTTTTTGTAGGGCTGGTCACATGAAAGTCGAAGCTTTGAAGCCCCCAGACTGAACTAAGATTCTTCAGTTCTGACATTTGTTTTTCAGGCTTCCTGAACCATTTTAAAAATCAAAATCACGTGTGTTAAGATTATTTTTCAAGACAGAAAAATATCAAAACGATATATTATACATCAGCTTTCAGTAAAAGCCATAAGCACTTGTTAGATTTACAACCTAAAAGCCCCCTAACTTCAGAGTATTTTGTAATCTTATGGTTTTAGCTTATCGAATGTACTTTAGAAACCAGAAATTATTTAATCCATCAACTATGCTATGTAAACAAAAAAGGTTCATTTAACAAAACATAAACAACACATAAAAACTGAAATAGATAAACTGTATAAGGATGCCATGTTTCTTATGCATTTACATGTTTTAAATGAATTAAATTGGGTCAAAATAGCAGAAATACACATGGTTCTATATTCAGACAAAGCTTTATGGTTAAAAACAGCAATATATTAATACTGCTGTAGTGAAGCACTGATTTCACTACTTTATAAGCCCAAAAGTCATCTCACCATAGGTATCTGAGTAGATCTTTGCAAAGGACCCCAGGGTGAAACAGATGCTGTACTGAGAGCTGGCAAAGCAGACATTTCCAAGGAGAGGAGACACCACCAAGTTCTCATCTGTAGAATATGTGCTGAGAGGGAAGAGAAATAGCCAATCAGCAACCAGTGTCACTGGGTGGTCAGTTCCAGATTAATGTGGCTTTCCTTTAAAAGAAATTCTTGCTGCGACCATGTTTACCGCCTGACAAAATAAAGAATCCTGCTATTGTCAGCAGTGCAGTGCTAGCAAGCTTCACACTACCTCATACCACCAAGATATCATATTAGAAAATATTTAAACGTAGTAACTTAACATACACCAAGACAATAATATTTATTATTAACAAATAGTTTTATGGTAATTTCCTTTGGGGGGGGGGAAAAAAAAAATCACATAAAACACTTCAGACACTGTTAGCGAGGGGTTCCCAGTATTACCTCAGCAAACCATTGACCTCATCTACAATGTGGCGAAGTTTATAATAAGCATCTGTGGGCGGCAGTTTGAGCTCCAGAATGAGACGATCAACCTTGTTGATGCAGATGGTGATCGCCATTCGCTCCTGAACTGCATGCTTGATGAGACGCTCTGTGTTCAGCATCACCTGGGCAGAGATACACAAATATCTGTGAGATCTATGGGCAGCTGAAGAACACACGTATAATGACATAAAAAGATATAGATGGTGTTGGTTTGGGAGAACCGCAAATAGGAGTTGACTCACTCCTTCTGCTGCATCTATGAAGAGGACAACGCCATCTGAGAGGCGGATGCTAGATGTGACCTCGTCAGAGAAATTCACGTGGCCTATGGGAGGACAAGCACAAAAGTAGACTTGTTAGTTTTTATGTTTTTTGTCAGCAACTTTTAGCTCATTCTATAAAACCTCAAAATATGCATCTAACAACTAAAGGATCCAGTGTGAATACAATACCTGGTGTATCCATTATATTGAAAAGGTAGGATTTTCCTCTGGAGTCAGGCAGGACCATTGTGACAGGGGTACTTTTGATGCCAACCCCTCTCTATAAAAACATGGATCAGGCAAAAGCAAGGAAAACATCAATACAGTCTTCTAAAGAAGATATTCAGGCTTAATAGACTCTGGATACTTATAAATATTGATAGAATTATTTAGTAATGAATGCTATGTAGCATTACAGCAGTTAAACCAAGCCACTCACCTCTTGTTCGGTAAAGAGGATGTCTGTGTACCGGAGCTGAAAAAGTAAAACAGATCATGTTGGTCTCAGCTGTCATATACAGAATTTATGTATAACAGACTGCAAACATTTTGAATTATTGTACACAACACTCACATCCACATCATCTCTCTTCCTGATTTCTGGGTGTGTCTGCTCAATCAGGCAATCCACAAAACAGGTCTGAATGGAATAAACACATTCATTAGATTCCCGTGAGCCACAGACGGCTCTAAAGTGCAGCCATGTTATTAGCATATGCTCCAAAATGTTCCAAATCTGTTCAATTTTTCATCTTAGGAACACATGTTCGCTTGGCTACATGCTGGAGGAGGACCACGACTGGAAGAGCATATTTAAAGAAGCCTGAGCCCGGAGCAGGAATAAGGCAGACTCTAACCTTGCCGTGGTGAAGGTGACCGCAGAGGGTGACGTTACGAATCAGCTCTGGCCCGTCCATCAGATCTGCGAGAAATCTGGCGAGGGAGAAGAGGGTTAATGCTGCTTGCTAAAGACACACTGTAAATGCATGTAGATGGACTAATGTGTAAAGAATATTACACGAGATCAGTCTGTGAAATGCTGAATTGCATTTTCAGATGCAACGAAACACTTGAAAATTTCTTACTCCATATCGTAAACTGTGGCAGGCAACTCCTGTTCCATCAGGGTGAACTGCTTGTTCTTCACAGGCTTGATGATCGGCTCTGGAAGGAGTAAAAAGACAATATTGTGTACAGGATTATGAAAAGAAGCATTTTTAAGACTGCACTCCTTGACTATGTTTACAGTACAGAAAAATCCAGTCTACTGTTAAAATGTATCTGAAAATACAGAGAGGGAATCTGTGGGTTTTCAAAACATTTACATTTTCCTTTAATTTTGCCCAGTGTACTATTGCGCCTGTTTTCATCCATCTATGTTCTTCCACTTATGCTGCTTCCTAACAAACCCAAATTCACTGTTAAGTTCAGCTCGACCAAGATGACAAGACCTTCGGGGTTTCTCGTTAGTGACTACACATGTAAGCATGATTGGTCCTCATAAAGTTAAAGCCATGAGCATCTGTTACTTGACAGAAGTCTAAGCATTTTCCTATCATTTTTTTTATTTTTGACTAAATTAAAGCCCATTTTTAAAATAATGCCGACTTTACATTTATAATAATGTTAGTCATGGTGCTGGTAATTTTCTGTTGAGAGAAGGCAAAAACCTCTTTTCTGTATGTAGAAACCTTGGATTTTGGTCAACAAGGTTTTTTTTTTCCATCTTTAGATCAATTTAAGCAGCCCTACCTGTAAGTGGTTGTGTATCTTCCTCCTGTACAATAGTTTCCACTTCAGGCCCATAGACCTCCTCTGCTGTAGGATAGTACTTCTTGTCCTCATGCAGGACCACCTCCATGCCAGGGACATCATCATCAGCATCCGCTGGCTCATCCTCGTCATCTTCATCACCCTGCAAATTGTAAATACCACAAACTCATGTATACACTGCAAACACGAACTTCGGTACTACCTGGTAATTACTGCTGGTTCTTGAGTGTTAAGCATACCTCGTCGACGTCTCTGTCCTCTGCATCCAGGTCATCATCATCGTCGTCAGAGTCCAGCTCTGGACCGATGTAGTTCCCAAACTCGTCATACAAATCAGCCTCCATATCGCAGAGAACTAAATGAGGGGTTGATATATCAATGAGCAAGTGAATCTGGTGGCAAAGTTAATTTAATAAATACGATCCACTGTAGCATACAAAACGCATAACGTTTCAGCAGAAATATATATATATATATGAGAGGGGGAAAAGACGAGATATTTAAAATGTATAACGTATCTTATTGCTGTTTAAAGTTAGCCAAAACGCAACGTGTCACTGAGTCATCAATAACACATCAGTAACTTCTTCACTTTAATGCTTCACTGGAAAATGAAATGTACTTTTAATATAAGTTAGCTTTAGCTTGTTTTCTGTCTGCCAGTGGCGGTTAACATTCATGAAAAAGTATATGTCACTGTAAGTCACCGCTAAAGCGAATGCTAACGCTAACCGCTGCATAGCATGCAGGGTCGCAGTTCAGTTACTTTTATCAAGTTCACTCGAGTTTTCGGTCCACAGATAATCAGCACAGAAAATGCATCTTGACTAAGACGTTTCCGTTTGACATAAGCAGCTCTTCTATTACTGCACTAGCGATCCTAAGACGACCGTGCTAGCCGGCTAACAAGCACAGAAATGAATGGCTTGAAAGCGACGTTTGAGTTACGTTGTTGTTGTTCAGAGATTTTAGTTAAAGATAACTCAGTGCTGCATGCTGCTAAATACACGTACCTGTATCCTGTGGGAATAACTTAATTATCGATTTCGAGCAAACCGAGAGTTGTGTTTATAAGCAGAGAAGAAAATATTATTCAAAGAGCGCCATGCGCACCAGACGCTTCCGGTTTTCTTCTTCGGCTGTTTAATATGAAGGCGGTTAACAATGAATGTCAAAGCTCACTACTTCCCCCATTTAGGCTACAAAGCCACTACTGCACACGTTTTCAAAACGAAGGGTTCATTGCTAAATCGCTTCACCATCCACAAATGACACTTGCTGCAAAATAAAACGTGTGTACTCACAGAGCATTTATGTAATGATTTGTTTTTATTTTTTTATATCTTCACTGACGTCCGTGTGCAATTGTTGCCCTCAGGTGATCCTCATATGCAACTACAACTTCCTCTATTTTTAGAGTTATTTTGATAACTGCTTTTAGAATATATTAGCCGAAAGACTCGGAAAATGTAAACGTTACCGTGTTGTAGACATAAATCTTAATCGGTGACCTGAATGAAGACCTTAACATCGCGTATGCAGTTACACCCTTTAGCCACAAGAGGACACTAGACAGCAATGAATATGCTCGTGAGGAGATAAAGGAGATGAAAGTAAAGACATTTTGTAATATTTTTATACACTAAAAGTCAGGCATGCCTTCTAATAAAGGATGAAAATACTTTTTTAAAACAAATATCAACGTATAAGACGTCATTCTGGAAAAAAAAAAAATCATTGGTTTGTGTTTTAATGTAGCTTTCAGGTGTCATTTCAAGCCCGTTTTTAATTGCAGTCTCTTTCAAATGACTTTGTAATTGTTATGGCATGCAAATTGTGGGTGCGTGTGAGTTTGTGATGGGAGTTAAAGCAGTCTAAAAATTTCAGACGAGGGATATCCTAGCAGTTGTCAGCGTTGCAACAGAAAATGTGACACTATGTCCCGCCGTTATGAACGATATGGGGGGCGTTCGCTGCTGCTCGTGGATTCTGGCAATTTAATAAAAAGTGCACAGACACAGTTTCAGTCGATGGCTTTATTCCTGCTGGTGTTGATAGTTTCAGTAGGCGAAGCCTACACAATAAAGACAGACTGATAAACATAAACACACACTCTTGATACACGGTCATTCATACAGTTCTCAATTAGACAGAAGGTAGTGTCTGGGGAACGTAGAAAATACTGTTTGGTCAGTTTCAATGCCCTTTGCCATCACATGGCAGTGTAAGTCTGAATTTTATTTAATGGATTTAATGTTGCATATTCAAAAATGTGCAGTTTGTAATAAAACAGTTATAACTGCTATTCGGGAGCACTCAAGTCAGTTGGTTGATATATTTGTCATGTTATTTATAAGATTTTTATTGACTGCTGCAGTGATTTCTCACACCACTGACCCACTTTAACATTTACGATCACTCCATGTTCCACACTGAAGGATATTTAATCAGATGCTCTCAAACTTTATAGTTATACTGAAATATGCTGTAATATGCTTATATCATTACATTTGATTCCCCACTTTGGGTAACAGCTGAGGTCTTGATGTCTAATGATTAAACCGGGTTTCTATTTCAGGGCTGGGGAACAAAAACGTGAGATTCTGGACTGAGGCACGTCTTGGTTGCCAGATAGACACAATGACCCTTGCAGATGGTACAAATATCTTATTGCCGTGCACAACAATTTCTGGGAATATTTTACCTGAGAATATGACTTAAAGTGTCAGCTGGCCCCTTGATTACCCCCCCCCCTCTGTGTTACACTCTCTAAGTGTGTGGCCCTTTAATCTGCCACCAGTTTCCGGAGCCGCTGCACCACATCCTCCGCGCTCACCCAAGGCACCGTGACAGCCTTGAACTCCCCTGGCTGGGCTTCGTGGGTCTCGGTGATCAGCCGGTGCATGGGGAAGTCCCTCCGCGGGAAGGCCACGTCGCGGGGACCGAGGGAGAGCGCGGGGCAGAAGTCATTAGCTCCGTCCCCGACGTAGAAGATTCTCTGGTACGGGCGCCCCCGCTCCTGCGTCCTGCGGGCCACGTAGTCCTTGACGATCACCTGCTTGCACATGTTGTCTGGGCACCGGGGGCAGTCGTGAGAGTGGAAGGGCCGCAGCACCAGCCGCCCGTCCTTGTTGAAGGTCGCGGGGTTCGAAAAGATCCGGTGGAACAGCTGGCGGGCCCCGATGCGCCGGAGCCAGCACTCTATGAAGTAAGTGTTGGCGTCGGACACCAGTATCACCTCAAAGTCCTTCGCGGGCCGGTTGCGGAGGAACTGGAAGAGGGTGAGCATGCCGGGTGTGGCCGGTATCTTCTCCATGACGCTGCGTATGTCGCTCTCGGTGACCCCCTGCTCCGCCAGGTAGGCCAGCACCCGCTGCATGTATTCGTTGTAGCGGCCGGGCTGATAAGTGTCCGTCAGCCACCCAGGGAGGTGCTGACCCGGGACGGCCTGCACGACCATGTCATCGCTGGTTTCATCCACGATGGTCTCGTCGAAGTCAAAGAAGATCAGGAAGCGCTTGTCAGGGGAGATGTGAGCTGGGTGGGAGGCCATGATCTCTGAGCGCCTGGGTCTCTGGGGTTCCTCCTCGCCTGGGGGATGGGGTGGGACATAACAGCAGTTGAAGATTGAATCCCCCATGATTTACTACGCCACAACTTTTAATATTGCCAAGTGGCATCAAATCTCCACCCCCGCTCTTCTGCTCTCCAGCATCCCACGCAATGGGCCGCGGTGAGGTGGAGGGTGACCTTCTGGGAAACATCAATGCAATAAAGGAGGGTGTGGGGGTTTGGGTGGAGGCAAAGAAGTCAAATATAGATTTCATAGCAATAATATAATTTCAATGAAAAGGCACGAAAAAAATCTATAAATATAATATAAAGCAGCCAACCAACAACTGTGTCAGACAAGAGGCGGCAGCAAATTATGGATTTGTGGAGGGGGGGGGGGGGGGGGGGGGGGGGTCAAGTATTGTGTAGAAGAGCGAAAAACAAGGTAAGACTCACTTATGCAGCAAGCAAAACGATAAGCTACAGATTACATATCCGGGCAGGTCAGCCCTATTCAACTTTTTCACAGGACGTGTGCTTACCTTGGATTTTCCCGGATGTCTACAGTGGATGTCCAGATCAAACCAGTTGACTTCAAACTGTAGCTGGTTTGTTCCTTTATGGGAAGAAAAATACAATGAATGCTGAATCAGTGGAAACGCAGTACGGGACAAACTTAAAAGGCAGACAAATGCCGAAAAAAGGTCAGAGAGCTCAAAGCACACATAAAAAAAACAAAACAACTATTAATAGGGATTTTAGACTTTTCTTTAAATAATAATAATAATAAAAAAAGCTTACTGATTAGTAAGAAAAGCCATGGCTACTTATCAAGCTGCTAATCTAGAAGGGTTTTGTTTTACATAACAGCAGCACAAACATCATGCAGTCAAGGCGATGTGCGCTGGATTGAGGTTTAAAATACTACTACTACTACTATTACTAATAATAATAATAACAGATGAGTCACCGGCTCTGGTTCCGATCCCCGGTGTCAGTCAGCTCCGATCCGGTCTCATAGAGGAGAGGTAGAGTTCCGCCGGTGGCTCGCGCACTTTTATGTGCCACTCAAACCCACCGGAGCCGCTCTGAACGTGACCGCGCCTCCGAGTCCGCCCATTTAATAGCAGCCTATTGCGCGCGTTCACGATATAAAAAGGTGGAGGGGGGAGGGGATTGTGGGAGTAGGGGGAGGGAGGAAGGAAGAAGAAAAACCCATCGAGAGTAAATAGTCCGTTCCTTGAATATAACCATAGAAGAAATGTGCGCCAGTCTCGTAAATGTAGCCCATTAGTATTTATACATGGCTCCAAACGTGGCATAGCCACATCCACACAATGGAGCATTTACCGAAAAAAAAAGAAAAGTTGTGGAGAATAAGCACTTCTGGTAGCAGTGGGAGGTCAATGGGACAAGGTCAAGCTCTCAAGTTTTCCCATTTATACGTCTTTGTGTAATTCCAATTTGGAGTGGAGAATCAGGGATAACATCTGAATAACCCCATCTCATCTGAATTTGCTAAAGTAACTCAGCCACATTCACTTAAAACAGAACAGTTTTAATGCTCTCTCATGTTCTTACAAAGAGAACAAGCACCTTCCCTCATCCAGGATGATCTGGATTTCCGGCCAATAAGTACTCTGTTGCAAAGGCGGCACAGGGAACGGGGGCAAAGTACCACATGCGAGACATTTGTGAGGATGACTGGAACGAAATCATTTCACATCTGAGAGCAGTGTTGTGTTTTCGTTTATTAACTACAGGGAAACATTAGCATCGCAGCAAGGGAGTTTGTGTTGCCTGCTTGTTTCTCCACGAGACAGCAGTCTAGATAAAACCCTGCAAGTATACTGATTAATGAACCGCACTGCAAGTTTCAGAGCGGTGCACACTTGCCTACAAAAACATGGCATGAAGCCCTCCTCTCTTTATCTGCCTGCTGACAGACAGAGGGGGGGCCTCCTCCCTCCTCAACACCGCAAGGCGTAATGACTAACAGCTGGGGAGGCCGACTATTTTGAAGCCCAAATGGGAATGGAGATGTACAGACGGTGTGTTATTATCTCCCCTGCTCATGGAGTGAGCCTTGGTACCTGACCACCCACTCACCAACAGTGAGTCACTCACACTTTTTTCTACCCATCAGCCCGCTCTGCTACCTTATAGGATTATGTGACTCATTGGTGCACCACTTAAAACCTCCTATGGTGATGGAGGATACACAGCATTTTAGGAGGTATTCTAGCAACAATAAATGCCTTAATGTGACATCAGTGGAGGTGCACGCTGTTAATGCATGAATAAACCTGGCTGAGATGCAACAAGAGATATCCAAGAAGTCGATTTTAAACACACTCTTGTAATCTATGTAAGTAGTTATATGGCCTCAAGGTGCATTTGCATATCTAAGAGGTACAATGTGGGTACTTGACTGTCAAGATCACTGCCCTCAAATACAATAAAGCCTGCTGTGACTTTAAAGTGAACAGGAAGTGCTCACAAAGAAGAGGATCTAAAACTTCTCTTGTCAAATAAATGCTCAGCAAAGCAAAGCTGTTGTTGAACCCTGAGGGTCATGTGTAGCCCGCAGCCATTGTTAGGTAACATGTTGTGCCAAGAACCCAGTGAACCTAAAAATAGCAGAGTAAGAGCCGCAGTGGCAGCAAGCTACACTTTTCAGGAAAGTAAGGTATGAAAGTTAAACAGACCTGCTGCATTTCATAACCATCTGCATCCAGCAAAGCAAAACAAACAAACTCAGATGTAATAATCATGGCTACTTGTTTTTACTTTTAAAGTTAGCAGTCAGTTAAATGTACATTATCAAAAAAGGCCCAACTTTCCCCCCCCCCCCAACTTCTCCTCAATCCCCAGATAACATACAAAAAAAAAAAAAGAAAAAAAAAAGAGACGTCAAACCAGGACATAAAGCTGCACATTTTGTACCAGATACAATAATAAAATACGCAATGCTACATTAAGTGGTTAAAAATACAAAGGGGAAAAGTATATTGATTTTTTAAAACATCTTTAAAGAATATACAATGTTATTTTTCCTTAACTACCCAAGAAATTTAGTAGAAAGTGCATTCTATATAACAAAGAAAGGAGGAGGAGAATCATTCTGCAAACCGAGAAAACAAGACATGACACAGAAAAGGGGGAAAACTCCATGAACTGATAAAAACAAAGAAGTGCGTGGAGGGGCTAGTGTAAAGTCGCCAAAGCAGGAGGAACATCCCTTTCACGTTAAAGGGAGCCCATACTGGAGAAAACAAAAAGTGTATTTCAATGATTTGATTTGAGCAGACACTGAAAGAAAATGTTCTTTATTTTGCCATGGTCCAATTCACACTACCCACCTCCACCTGGGATTCTCCTCCTTTCCTTGCCTAAAAAACATCCACTCAAAGTAATCACCTCCATCTCCGCCCTTTCCCGTGCAGCCACAACTGCTCTCTGTTCCACAATGCATTGTCAGTCCCACCCCTCTCTCCCTTCCCTGCGCCTCACCCACGCAGCAGTAAAGTGCAGAGAATACACACAAGTGAAAAGGCTTTTTAAAAAAAGAAAGAAAAAAAAAAAGACAAAAATCCATACTGCAAAATGCTGAATCACAGCAGTGAACCAGAGGGGACAGGATGATAAGCAAATAATGCAGCAGTATTAAGACCCACAGAAATGGCAGGATAATTGCAGGTCTCAAATCCAAAAAGAGACTAAACAATGGAGCTTAACCACTTCAGACTGAACACCATTAGAATGACACAAAGAGGGTCGTGGTAGATTTACTGCTATTGTTCAGGTCAGGTATCCCAAAATAGGCGTACATTGGGGCACACTGTGTAAAAGCAGCTTTTGGTACAAGAGCACTGGGGACAATCAGACAGACACAGACTGCATGCACTCATACACACTTGCACACAGACACACTCTAAACACACGATCAGACTGGATGAAGGGGAAAACCAAGCAATCCCAAATTCATTCCAACGCAAGCCAACCTTTTTCTTCTTTTACACAAGTAACATTCACACTGTTGGCTATTACATTAATAAATGTAATTTCTTTAGCTGATTTGATCAAACATATGCTTATCTATACAAGAATTCCAAGTATTAGAAGTTGTATGACCACTGCTTCTTATCCTGTCATTTCCTATCATGTGCTAATAACAGTATATCTACATGACAGAAGCATTCATTAGCTTAAAACTGAGCAGAAGACATTAAAATTAAATTAAAAAAAAAAAAAACCCAAACAAAAATAAAAAACAAAAACAAAAAAAACATACATATGAGTTATCGGCCATCATTCTGCGTAGGCAACTTTCAGCAACTTTAGACATGCATTTGCCTGTGTGGATCAAAGTATGTCAGTACGATCAAAGTACAAAAGAAAATAAAAAAGTAACGCCACCCCACACCAAACCGTGGAATATAGGCTGAGAGGAATATGCATAATTTCCCATTAAGAACTTTGATGAGTAAAGGTCCCAGTTGTGTATACTGTGTGTGTGTCAATTGACCTTTAACATGATAACCCGTATCATCGACAGCAGCGAAGGGAGGTGGGATATATCCTGATGGGGCCACGTGGTTGGCCCCTCACAGTGGCAGTACTCGACAGTCATCCGTTATCTAAAAGCTTCTGTTGGCCAACAGTATTGAAAGCTGAGGCAGCACTGATTAAAGTAAATAAATCAGTGACCATGTGGTCTTTTGTGTGTATGCGTGTGCTTGAAAAAGTGTGAGGAATGAGTGTGTGCGCGCCTAGGCAATGTCCTGCATAACTAGAGTTGTCTTGATCGCAAAATATCTAGTCAAACCTTGGATGCGCAGTAGAAAAGCTCAACTGGCAAGACATGTTCTGTATGACAATACAATGCTATTATGTAGTTCATACTTCTGAAAATTAAGAAAAAAGCAAAAACAAAAGAAACATTTCATGTACTGGAATGGAAAGCACCATTTTATCATGTAATGAATCTCAGACTAAGTCCAGATTCAATTAACCACTTACAAAATCTTTTGACCAAATGTCCTTTTACAAAGTTCCTCCCCCCTTCCTTACTGTAACCTATGGCACTGCATCTTGCACAACTTCTGTTGCCCCTCTGACAGAAAGGCCAGGACTTGACCTTAAGACAGAGAAAGGCTCAGGTAGAACCAGTTACAACATTCATTAAACGTTTCTGTGGGGCCCCAAGGCTCTGCAGTACAACTAGGAGGACAGGTGCAGTATTGCTATGGGGAGGACCTGCACAGAAAGCTCAAGCCCTGACCAATGTGCAACCCTATGGTCAAGTTGACATAAGGAGAAATCAGTGACACTGATCTTTTGATCAGTGAAGCCCAGGTAATACATGAGACGACTTCCATCAGCAGCTTTTGATGAAAATAATGTACAGACTGAGAACTTGCACTAAAATTGTTTTCTGTAGAAGAAATTGTTGAAGAAAATATTTGTCAGTTGAGCAGGATATTAAAGTAGAGGTGTTACATGATGTGTACACTGAGGGTACATAAGTCTGTATCTTCAGAACACACAGGGGTGTGTAAAGTTTAGTTTGAGTTACATGAATCTGTTCGACAGGAGCACCTTTGCTTTATGTCCACACAGAAAGAGCTTCAACCACATTTTTCACGATCCATCTCATCCTTTTCTAATAGGAAAAAGATAAGTACTCATAACAGTTAGCACAACTGTGTAATGCATTGTGTTTTACTTGCACTATATACACAAATGTTTTAAACAAAAGCACGTAATTACAGTGCTGTTTATTGGACTCTGAGCACTTATAAAACACACATTTGATTTCAGTGCCTGAAGTCTCCTGTGTAGACACATACTGAGTAATGGTGCTGGTCACGCTACGCCTTCTCTGTAGACATGGCTTTGGGGGCCTTGAAACTAAAAAACTGAGGCAGGACTATGAGAAGACGTGGAACAAGGCGCGGTTCGGTGCTGGCCTACAGACCAGCAGCACAGTTCAGTGGTGCTGCGGGGCTCCGGGGCCCTTATCGGGAGGGGCCATGTGGTGCAGGTAGCTGCTGTCTTCGTGCCCACAGTGGTTTAGGGGCTCACTCTTAAAAAGAGCTGGAGGTGGGGGGAGGTGGGAGACAGGGGGCACTGCTAGGTGGTGGTGGGGGTGAGGTTGGGCATGTTGGGGTGTGCTTGAGAGGTGCTGCTGGGTTGATGAGGGGTGGGGATGATGGTGAGAGGGCGCTGAGTGGAGTGGCACATGGGAAAATGTGTGCCCCACAGTGCCTTGAGGAGGAATAGACCCTCCTGTTGGGTTGAGGCCCATGGTTGCTGAGGTGGTGGCCAGGGTGGCAGTTGAGGGCCCAGGGCCAGAGGTTGAGGAAGATGAGAAGGTGTTGGAAAAGATCCGGACAGGCACAGGTGGGCCGCTAGTCTGCAGAACAACGGGGCTGGTGACCCGGAAACACTTCTCTTTGTGTGCTTTGAGCATGTTGGAGAAGCGGAAGCGTTGGCCGCACACCTCGCAGGGATAGGGCTTCTCGCCTGTGTGGGTGCGGCGGTGGCGTTTCATGTTGGGTCGGCTGGTGAAGCTCTTCCCACAGATCTCACAAATGAAAGGCTTCTCCCCTGCATAGATTCATAAAAAAACAACAACACTGAATGAGGAAAAAAAAAAAAGAACAGTTTTTAGCAATTAACAAGAAGAATGGAGCACAGGGGGAAAAAATGCATTACAATAAAATCATTCGGTGTCAAAAGTGAGGGTTAGAAAGTGTTAAATATTCAACAAAGTTAACTGTCCTCCCCCCTCCCCTTTAACCATTTCCCTCTGCAGAGAGCAACAGTTCTCTTTTAAATATGTAAATAAGTTTTTGCTGTCAACCCACCCACTCCGCAGGAAGCTATTACAATTCACACTTTGAGCAGAGGAGATGTGAAAGTGAACAACAGCAGCTCCGTTGGATTGTCGCTCTCATTAACCTCCCTCCATGGAGCCACTGAATGTGCCTGCTACCACCCACACAGCCATCTATTAACAGGCTGCTGAAGGGCTCTCTAAATGCCTTATTCTTGCATGTTATGTGTGAAGCTCCTCCACACTAAATGAATATCAAAAGGTGACAGTTAATGTGCTAGTCTTCTGTAACTGTTACCTTACATTCACTCATGAGAATTCACATGGAAAAAAAAATCTGTATGCAGTGAACCAAACTTTGGGTGTTGAAAGTGTATGCTTCCTATTACAGAGCATGACTGGGTGTGTCTCCTCCTGGATGAGGTTAAATTGGTTGGTAGCAGCAGGGAGAGGAGAGGGTAGCATAATTACACATCACAAATAGAACTGTGAGAGCCTATGGAGTGCAGTGTGTCCACCCACGACAGGCACGGCTGGTGAAAAACAGTGAAGGACATACAAGCATCACTGCTTAGCAGTGGTCTTAGAAATAGCAATGCAGCAGAGACAGAAAATCAAAGGGGTGTAATACAGCATGTGTTTGGGTAGTCATTATAAGCCACAGTATATGCAAGGCTCCTCTTTGATGTGAACATCCCTCTCATTAAAAATTCTGGGCAAAGTCTCCTGCTCTTACCACTATAATGTTCCTGTTGGCAACTCCCCATCTGATTCTTTTTTTAGGATGAGTATGGTGACTGGGTGGCTGGTAAAGCAGGCCAATGAAGGATGGTAAATGCTTGATAAACTTTAGATTTATAAAGTAAAATAAATCTATAGTCATTTGAGACTTTTGTTATATTTCAATAAGAGTACAAAGTGCTGTAACCGTCAAGCAAAGGACAAAAAAGATTTAGGAAACAACTGGTCTGTATGAAATGTAATTTTCCCCTCAATAGCTGGGCCAACTTGGTCTTTGTAATTTGCTTCTGCACGACTGCATTTAAATAGAAGCTGGGAGGAAACTATGCAAACATGGAAAACAAAAGGGCAAGACATTTGTCGACTAAAGTAGCAAGTATCTGCTGAGTAGTCATTTCTTTGTTTTAGTTGACTGCAGAAAAAGAAATGTAAATTAAAAAAAAAAGAAAAAAAGGGAGTTTTATTTTTATATAGATTATGATCAATGCCAAAAAAAAATAAAATACTGTTTACATATATCAGACTTGAGGGTTGTGTGTAACCAGTTAGTGACATTATTTACTGAAGAATCCACAGTGGAGACATTACATTATTTGAAACTGGAATCTCCTGCTGTGGAGAAACTACAACTAGGGTACTATATTTGAGTGCAGCCTCGTTCAGTTTCTACAAACAAAGTGATGAGTTTTCTATAAAGCTTCCTGATTTCATAGAAATGCCTCACCACTTAAAAAGGGCTCTGAAACTAGAATTGGTTTCCTGCATTTAAAAAGCAGGTTAATACTGACACTCATATTTTTGCAGAAAGTCCATAGGTTTCAGCCATATGGATTATCCCAAAGGACACTGGCCTGATTGGCATGTGTGATTTTCCCAGAACACTTATGGAACTTAAAAGACCCACACTTGTTTCTCACCTGTGTGTGTCTTCATGTGCTCATCAAAGTACTGTTTCATGTTGAAGTCTTTGCCACACCACTGGCACATGAACTGCTTGTGTCCGATGTGAATGCTCATGTGGGAGCGCAGCTGGTACTTGTATTGGAACCGTTCATCACAGTTCTACAGCAGAAACAACAGATGCGTTCAGATAACATGTCCACACACACAGTACAACAGCATGCACACACACACACACAAAAAAAAAAGCACACTTGCTGACACACAGTAATTGACAATCTGATTTAGATAAAACATTTATCATGCGCTACTCTTTCTGCATTTTCTAATGTGAAAATAGTTTAGAAGTGAAATGTTTATTTTGACAACCGTAACCCAAGTAAATCAGTAAGGGTTTAAGACAGAACTGTAACATTGTTCAATCATAAAACAGCTTTTGATGTGACAAAAGCTGCTTCAGCTCTGACAATAAATCACTTATTGCTTTTGGCTGCTTCCTTGTTTTGTCCCAAATGATAATTTTGTGAAAATGTCAATGTTATTATTTAACATTTTCATAACTGTTGTTGTTGTTAAATATAACTGTTGTGTGGCATTATTTAGAGTTATGTGTACACTGCTGTGTAGGGACTGCTTTATGACGCATCACGCTTAAGAAACGCAGTTAGTTCCACAATCCAGCACCACTGCTCAGGTTATTTTGGTGCATGGAGCAACACTGTATTTGCAATCTGTTTTCTTTCCTGGTCAGGGTTTTCTTGAAGTGAAGTATTCATAATCTTAATGTGGCACCACCTGACCAAATAAATGTCAGTAAGGGAAGAAAAGAAAGAAAAAGAAAAGCTGCTTCTATAAACAGCCTATATACTTATTAAGGATAAAGTTGAATATTTGATGACGACCTCAAACATCTGATTAGAGTAACTCCACCTCCATACATAGTTCTGGTTTGACCCCCATTTAAACAGTTGGGGAATGTAAAGGTCTTTGGCTGAAGTAAAACACTGTTTCAACTGTACCCAACCCAGCTGAACAGGGAAAACAAAACAAAGCAACGATCACGTCACACAACATAACAAAACGCTTCTCTCACAGACGTCACATGCATACATTGAACATTTATTCCTTCAGCTATTTAACGCTTCAGTTAATAGGTGAACTGTGTTCCTGTGTGGTTTTCTAATATTTGACATGGTCTGGCTTCAGCTCCTCTGTAGAACATTGTCCACTGAATGCAAAACACACAGTGCACAGTCAACATCTGGAAGACACTGACTATTTTAGGTTATTCACAAACCACAGGACACAGATGTCTCCTAGCTGAAACTTACTGGTGTAAGTCTGCTTTTACAGCACACAAAAAAAAAATTCTGTCACTCCATTCAAGTGATCAAACTAGTTTAAAACATATAATTGAATTAAAATAAA
The DNA here is from genome assembly GCF_057381845.1 of Rhamphochromis longiceps. Classification (NCBI taxonomy): domain Eukaryota; kingdom Metazoa; phylum Chordata; class Actinopteri; order Cichliformes; family Cichlidae; genus Rhamphochromis; species Rhamphochromis longiceps. The sequence continues at coordinate 31,265,224 of NC_140560.1, read as the reverse complement.
TAAAATCCACAGTAAAATTCACACCAAAAATAAATAAGAAGGGGGGTGGTGAAATTTAAATGTTTGCTTATATAAAAATTTCTAAAGCCACTGCACTTTCATCCTTATATAATTTTATTTGTTCAAGGGTATTTGAAGACAGTATGTAAATTAAACCACCACTATTATATGCCCTCCATGTTATGTAAATGATCTTTAACGCAAATATTTCAACTGCAACAAAACCCTGTGAAATTGTAAAAATAAAATGGCCTGTATTTGTATAGCGCTTTTCTAGTCCCTAATGACCCCAAAGCGCTTTACACATCCAGTCATCCACCCAGTCACACACACATTCACACACTGGTGATGGCAAGCTACATTGTAGCCACAGCCACCCTGGGGCGCACTGACAGAGGCGAGGCTGCCGGACACTGGCGCCACCGGGCCCTCTGACGCCACCAGTAGGCAACGGGTGAAGTGTCTTGCCCAAGGACACAACGACCGAGGAGCCGGGGCTCGAACCGGCAACCTTCCGATTACAAGGCGAACTCCCAACTCTTGAGCCATGATCGCCCCGATGTGATTTAAATTTTTTTTTTTTTTCCCCATAACAAGTAGGAACTCAAAGAAGGCCAACCAACGAAATCTGTGCCTAAGGTACATAAATCCTCTAGATACATGGATTAGCAATAATCTATTTCCTCTTAAGTTTTACCACAGTTTTAAACTTTAGTTGTGGTGGGGACTGGGACACAAAAGCACTGGATTAAGTGAATAAATAAGTCAATGAGCAAATAATACCCTTTAAGTTTTATGTGCTACAAATAAATAACTTAGAAATGCTGCATCTAAGTCTCTTATTATGCAGATGAACTGCTGGTCTACCATCTGCAGCCATACTCCTCTGAGGCCTCCATGAGTTTGCTATAGTGGCACATGAATCTGTTCTCCACCCTAAACAGGTTCTGGTTGCAACAGCCCTTCAGCTCACAGGATCTCCAGAGTGGGAGGACAACAGCCATAAGCTCTAGTCCACAACAGGAGACTGGAGGAAAACAGGAGATGGAAAAGCCCAGACCCTGAAGTTTATATATATAGGTCAAAGGATTGTCCACAAGTAAACTGACTGTGGATGCATTGTTCTCTCAAACAAACAAAAAATAATAACACCCAAATATACTTGGATGGTTTATGTAGGGGAAATACTGATTCGGTCACTGTTTGAAGTCTATTGTTAGACATCTTACCTCACAACGAAAGGGCTTCTCTCCAGAGTGCTGGAGTGAGTGAACTTTCAAAGACATACTGCGCTTAAATGACTTCCCACACGTTTCACAGGTGAATGGCATGTCCTTCGTATGAGCTGGATTTAAGAGAAAAAAATGCAAGTGACATGGCTAAATCATAACAAACTAATCAAATTAAAGTTTTAACTAAATTGGTATTGCTTGAATAAATGTTATGATGAGACATGATCATACAAAAGAATTTACATTTCACAATATTTAAAAAGAAAAGGCAGCATGTTGTCACTAAAGACACTATGCTGAGTATCTATAAGAAAAAAAATGGATCTTGTACAGGTGAATATTATTTAATTGAAAGCCATGTGGTGTCTCACACTTCTAGATATCACAGTAACAGACAGCAGCCGCAACTTACCAACCATGTGCTTTCGGACGTGAGCCATAGTGTAGAATTTTTTCTCACAGATTTCACATGAGAACTTCTTTTCTGCATAGCCATGCACAATTTTGATGTGCTCATGCAATGACCAGAGCTTCTTAAAAGACTTGCTGCAGGAAACACACTGAAGAACAATAACAACAAAAATGTATAAAGAGAAGACAAAAAAAATATTAATTTTAAGCATTTTGTTTTGATCAGCCAGAATTCTTTTATTATACTCCAGCGCCCTCTGCTGGGCAAAAAAAGTCAGCAAGGGTTTATCTTGCTGAAATCCCTCTAAATCCTACCATCAAAGTAAAAACGGAAGCGGCCAAATCATCATAACTAAATCATTACTCTTGATTTAAAAAACAACAACAACAACAACAACAAAAAACTTCAATAGTAATACTTCCTTCTTAAATCATATCGAACATAATGCAACCCGATCAAAAGACCATTTTAATTTCAAAGTATAAATCAGTGGTACTTGGACAGTTGCAGACAAGTACTATACATTGATGTTTGGCCATGACCAAACATCAAACTGGGCGTTGCAGTAATTTCTGTCTAGCATGAGTTTTATGATTAGGCTGTTGTCTCCCTAAAATAAAATATCTTGCAGCGTGACAAGATAACAACCAGATGAACTGTGAAAAAGTATCCACACAAACAAAGTGGCCAAAAAAAAAAAAAAAAAAAAAAAAAAAAAAAAAAATACAGTTTCTTCCAGCTGCCTTTTAGCATGTGATTGCCAAGATATCATGTGAATCATTTCCAACAACGCGTTCCTTTTTTCCATGTTAACAAAAATCAATCAAATAATAAAATGAAACACTGTGGAACCAGTTGTGTGCACATACTCTTACATCTCACCCTGGAGCTCTTTCACAGCTGCCACCGGTACTGCTGGTAGCATCACAAGTGTGTTTATATACAGATGTTCGTGTTTTAACGTCAGCCTACTCAAAAAAGATCCACATTTTGCCATAGTACAAATGGTTGTATAGACATGTTTAAAAGATTCCTAATTTCCCTTTGTTTTATATTGTAATATAACTACTGTTCTCTCTGGTTATCAGAAAAGCTGACAGAAAACATGAAAGTGGAAAAACTGAACTTCATAATTCAGAGCCTTTTAAATTAGATTGTTAGTACACATGCACAGAAATTACTCATTTGAGAGTTGCTTCAAGGACAAAAAATAAGGGGGGAAAACAAACAAAAAAGAAACAGAAAAAAAGAAACAGTTGCACAATTACACATATTATATCTCCATGACGTGAGAACAGGTTTCTTTATACCCTGTAATTGTTTCAAACTGTTTCGGGTGGCTCAGAGGAAGCTGCTCAAATAACATTTTCTTTAAACTGCAGATGCAAATCAAGCAGAACAAACCAAGGGCTAAATAAAGCTGCTAAAAACAGCTGTATAACCCTTGGGGATTCAGATGCTGAGTCGCCTTTTTCAATTTTAGAGAAGTAAAACCACAATGCACCTTCTTTCACTGAAATATTTTTGATAATAGATGGCTGATCTAAATAACGTCAGTTTCAGATGTCCTGTATCTAAAATATTGCTTAAGCATTACCAGTAATGCACACATGACTTTTCAAACAAAATACAATTAGTATTTTTAGATTGCATATTTGACAGAAATCTTCTGTGCTATTTTACCACAAACCATGACGATGTTGTTATCAATAGCTTATGAAGTAAATTCAACACAAACTCCTACAGCTGTATTGTTGTGGTGGCTGAAAACAATATGGCCCTCAAAACATTCAAAGCACACCGCAGCTTAAGTTATGTTTCAGGAGATAAAATGTTATGGCATTTTTTGTGTGCTTTTACTTTCATGGTAATAACTTCTAATTACCATTGTCTAGGTAGAATTTTTAATATAGCAGTCCATGACAACTTTAGACGTTTTTCAAAACTTAATGAATATCAAAAGAAGAAAGAAAGCTACAGAAATACTGCAGAATTTCAAGGTTAATATCATGGCTAATGTGACAAGTCGAACACTTCTGGAATTCAGGAATATCTAATTCAGCTAAATTAAATTTCTTGTTATATGTGCTTTTTACTGACCTTTCTGCATATTTCATAACTGATATCTGTTTTAATTAGTGAGTGATGAATGTTGTATAATGGCTGCATAAAATCACTAGCATGAAGCACCTTGAAAGCTGCATCCCCCGTGAAATGACTGTTGGCCACCTTAGTTATTAAAAAGCCACACTCTTCTCCTGTGAGCTAACAGCTGAAAACCCACTTTCAGTTCTCAGCTGCCGCTACATTCAAACTGCCACATAAATGAGCTGAGAGAGCTCCGAATCTGCTGCTGCTAGCAAGTTACTGAAACTTTTAGCAATCACTGTTTTCTCTTTGAAAATTGAACTTTTTAAAGTGTCAAATGTTGCCTTTAGATTTTCTAACAAAATAAATGCCAACATCAACCAAGAGGGTATCATAGTCATCAGGTAACAAGTTTGGTCACATTAAAAAGTTTTAAACAAAGTGATTGCTTTCACATACCACAATAACTCACTTTAAAGCCAAGTCATTTTTTGGTCATTACTTCCACTAAATGATTTACAGTTAATTCTGTAAAAAAACATAACTACATATCATTTGCCTTTTTTTTTTCCTTTCTTGAACAAGCAGCCACCTTTAGTGGCAGAAAACTGCATCCTGACTTAATACTACAGTTAAATTGGATGGGTGGATGGATGGATATATATATTTTTTTTCCCCTAATTTTTTTTTTTTTTTAAATACATGACTACAAATTCTAATCAGTTAAATATGACTGATTTCAGTTCAAATGTAATTTAGAAATAAACTGAAACCTGCCAGAAATATACTTAAATATATGCAGAAAAATACAATATTATAATTACTAATACATAAGAATTTGTGTCCGCAGGTGTCAAAGAGGAGCCTGGGGTTGGAGCATCAGATAAGGCTGTAGTACAGGTGCACAAGTCTCATGGCTTAGAGGAAAGTCTTGTTCTAATTTATCTAAACATCTTTATACGTAAGAATATATTAAACCTCTTTCTCCAGAATAACATTTACAAGAGTAACTACACAAATATCAGATAAAGGTTTGGATTACCTGAATGTTCTTCTCACAATCAGTCTGCTGGTGCAAGGCTAGCTCACTCTCCAAGACAAACTTCTTGCCGCACTTGTCACAGATCTGCATTCGTCTGTGTGTAACATTCATGTGCTTCTCCAGGTACCAGCGTGTGTTGAATACTCGAGGACATTTTTCACATGCCAGCATCTCCTTCTCCTCCACCTCTGCTTTCCCTCCTGATGGTACAGTAGGAGAAGAGGAGGGAGCTGACCTAGCTGACCTGCCTTTGCTCTTTGGAGGCTCTGTGCGTTTCCGTCGCCCTCTGGTGGTCATTCCAGCAGGGGTAGCACCCAGAGCTGTTCGCAGACTTTTCCTCCGTGGCTGGCTGGAAGCAGCTGCACTACTAGACCCTCGACGGGTTCTCTTTGACCGCGTTCTTTGACTTTCAACATCATCTTCCTCCTCATCTTCCTCCTCCTCCTCCTCAGGGCTCTCATCTTCCTCCTCCTCCTCTTCTTCTTCCTCCTCCTCTTCATCGTCGTCATCATCACTTCCAGCTCTTTCAGAGTCATCTACTGTGGTTCCAGTTTTATTGTCCCCTTTGGATACATGAAGTGTCTGGTTGTTCAGGTTGACCTCCACAATGATTTGCTCACGCTTGAAACTCTCCTCACCATCCTCACCCTCTTCTTCCTCCTCATCTTCATCATCATCTTCAGTATCATCAGAGGATCCATCATTGCCTGTCTGGGACCCCTGTATCCCCACCTCCTGCCCAGCCCCCCCTTCTCTGAAATACTGCTGATGTTGGTGTTGACCAATGTTCTGATCTCCCATGGATGTCTTGGCTGCCATTTTATTGTCCACTAACACAGAATAAGGCTTGCCACCAACCTCCCTCTTATAAATCTTTCCTGTCAAGTCCAGGTCTGGGTTAGGAGAGTGAAAGTAGGACTGGGACACCGGTGCCCTGCGTCCTTCCTCCTGTGACATCCCGCCAAGACTAGGGATGGAAACCTCTTCCTTGAGGCTTTGACAGGATTTCATGAAGAGGGAGAAGGTATGGAGGGGGTACAGTTAGTAGGAGCACAGGGCAACGGAAAAGAGTAACAGCGGTGGTAACTAGGTAGACTAGCCTATCCTACAAGGAGAGGCAGGGGACACCACACTAATCCCCCACCCTCCTTCTACTGAAAAGACAGGAAGGAGGGGATGAGGTGAGAGACAGTCAACCGGATTCAAAGAGAGCATCCATGCTGTCCAAGCAAAGAACTGCAGCTGTATAGACATACAATCAGTTCCAACTTTTGTACCATGTGCTTAAGAATCAGAAAGCAAAACCAAAGTCTTAACGTTGATTCTCAACATTTAAAATTATCCCCTCCAGTTGTTGAGCTGCAGGCTGCTGCCCTGCAGAGCGCCAGTCTTCAAACAGCAGAGCAGGTAAAGATGAGCTGAATACCAAAAACGGAAATGCTGTAAGGACCTCTGCGTCTTGCTTGAACAGCCATTTGTTGTGCATTACCTATGAGATAAGACAAAGAAACAGAATAATATAGATGAGAGTGTTCCGTGTGACCTGAAACTACAGCCATATTGTCAAGTTCTGAACAGTGAGTGCCACACTTGGCCACAAATGTTTCAGTGTTGTGTGTAGGAGTGGAAACCACAGCTTTCACACATGAATGCGAGTGAATTCAATTTCAACAAATGAGCAGTCTAAATATTTCTAAACCACAACTGAAACACCTCATTATAAAGCAGAGACAGTTTGCTTTATAGAGTGACACATCAACATTCATGCTTGCAATAAGGACATATTTAGATCAACTAAAGTGCAACAAGTCACAACTTCTTCTCAGTAGTGAAAATATGTAACATATCTTCTTAAAGACGATCTGATCGATGTCAATGCTAGAGCAGAAAACAGCCTGTTTGTTAAACAACATCGGTTGTCTATGCACAAACACAGATGCAATCACTGTAAACTACCAACAATCTGAAACTTAATAAATAAATTGGTACTCACTCAGTCCTAACTGTGTTCCAGTGGTGGTTAGAGACCATTTACAGAAATACTTCTCAGAAAGCAAAAGCCAGATTCAAGTTCTAAAGCACACTGATTAAACAACACAAGATCTTCTTCAACATCACACATGCACAAACCTCCCATTGACTGTTGGAGAGTATAGTGTAACCACAGCTTAGGAGCTTGTATTGCAAATACAACCACAGGAAACTGTATGTCAACCTTTCAGTGAAACCGAAGTAGTGCACTTCTTGTAACAAACAGTATTATCACTGTGCTCATGCAAGTAACAGCTCAAAAAACATTGAATCAAAGAGTAATGTATTACTTATGTATGATGTTGGCTTTGGTGTAAATGTAATCCTGGAACTGACCCTGGATGACAGGTTGCTGACCTCGAACAACCCTACACCCTACAAACCATTTTGAGTGTGCACCAGGGCGGTTTGCTCGCTAGAAAACCTCCCCCCATGCAATAAACAAAAATTACATTTCCTTTCCAGGAGACAGCAAACATCCTCTCCTCAGAATCTTCACAAACATCTTATGCTTAAATTTCAAGAACTGACACACCACCGTCTACAAAGAAATCACAAACAGGCTAACAGGTACTTTCACATTCACACACACCCCCACTCCACCCATGAACTCTACTTTGTTCTGATGTTTAATTTAAAGTCACCATTAGAAAAGAGTTTCTGTAAATGCCAGAAAAAGGAGCATTACTGTGCAAATAATTGGAAATGCAGCTGAAACGATGGGTCACACTTTGTAATTAAGGCATAAGCCTAATTATTTTACCGTGATCAAATATTAATCATAATGAGTTCTCTGAGGCTTAACCAGATCATTATTTGTCAGTTAAACTGTTGGTGTAATTTGTGGTGTCTTACATTTACTACCACTGATTTAATCCTACCTGGCAACAGAAGCTGCACCTGCTGAAAATAATCTTGAATAAAACCAGATTAATTAAAAATAGGCTATGAAACTTTGGTGATCCAAACTTAATGTGAGCTAAAGCCATCTTATTTAACATTTTCTTTCTAATTCACTGGTCGTTTTCCCAAAGATTGTCTTTTCACCTCAAGACTTGGTGCGTATATCTGGTGAATTTGATCCTCTGTAGATAAGCATGTTGCAGTGAAGGCAGAGATAAGATGAACTAAAGCAATTTTTTAAGCCAGAGATTAATCAGTTGGTTCTACCTCATTTTGCATGCAAAAAAGTAAGCCATTTATGTAGACTTTGGGTATGCACATATAAGGCACACCTGCCTTCCTGTGTAGGCTGACTCTGATCCTTTCTGAGAATTGGACAGGAGCTCTGAGAGCATTAAGACCACAAGGGGAGGGCAAGCTCGGCACTGACAGAGCAACTTAACTCACATGGTAGTCCTAGACACAAAGCCTAATAGATTATCCTGTGTCTAGATGACAGAGCAATATAAACTGCAAGAGAACCCCCACGCCTAAACATGCAATTATGCTGGTTTACATTCTCGTTTGAAAAAAAGGCATGCTTGCACAACAACACAGCCAATTTATTACTATACCAATATAAAACTGATTAAAAAGATCATTTTTAAAATAAAAATAAAAAAGCACATAAACAGTGTGGTTATACAACCTTGTTGAGTATAACCCTTCTATTGCTTATCATTATCAACGATGAGTCATTTTGGGGTTTCGCTCTCTGTGAAATAATGCAGTCCTTTGATGTGGGAATCAAGCAGAGCGCAGACTTCTCAATATCACGAGTAATTCGTTTACACATTCACCTTGTAGGATAGGGAGGTCAAACTTTTAGAAATGTAGATCGTTTTGCGACTGCCTATTGAAGCTTTAACAGCTTTCAAAGATGAACTTTGTACCCTGATGCAAAAAAAAGAAAAAAAGCATCAATGAATGTCTGGATTACTGAAATGACCTGTCAGCCAGAGAATTACTAATGCTCAGCAAAAGTTGCAGAGAAATCAAAGTTTTTTCAGCAATGGCCAATTCATAGCTGTCCTCAATCACGTTTCAGAGAAGCCAGAACTCATTTCATATGTAAGCCACAAAGCCAGTCACATACCGGATAGATGCTACTGTGGCTTAAGATATTTGTATGACACAGGATGGGAGTGTAACTGCAACGGCAGCATACAACACTTAAAACCCATCAGCATTAAATAGTACACATGCTGACAAGTACTTGGCTAAACTTTGACAGTTAAGCAGAGGAGACCTTTGAAGTCAAAATGTGTCACGTTTGCTTCGTACTATGCAGCAGTGCTACTCAAATCCATGCACCCTCTTGAGTCTAGACTTTAATGAGCTTTCCCTTTTGCAGCTTGTGGAGGACCTTGTGAAGGTTCACATTCTTGACTCTGTCCAAACTCATAAGACCTTAACCAGCTCACTGTGTGGTGCACTACAGGGGTGCTCCATGCCTCGGTAGGTATTTGGCCCTCAAACCCATAATCGAGGTCAGAGAGCAGTACCTAGGGTTTTTGATATAGCACATATCATTTGAGGCACTACACGAAGTGGTCAAGGAATATGTCAGCTCCCATCTCTTCCACACCAGCTTTTTAGGAGACACTGCTGAGCTGTTTACTTCTGGGATATCTCTATTATGGATAAGGAAAGAAAACATGGTAGCCTTTAGCACTTACTTTGACACTGATTTAGACTGTGAAAACACACCGAAACGTGACTATAATAAAAAAGGGCTTCATATGCATCAAAACGAAGTAAATCACATGCGCATATGAATTTGTTTTCGTCGGGTTGGATGCAGCGTATTCAGCTACAAGACTTGCTGTTAACGCTGCAGTGTGTTCGAAGCAAAGAAAGGGTTAAAACAAAAAGGCAACATTGTACAACGAACAGTAACGTTGTGCAGGCCAGGCCAACTTAGGCTACTTAGCTAGCTAGCAGTAGTCCATAGGTACTAACCTGCACACACATGACAAGCTAACTTGGCTACATTAGCTCAAGGTGCAGCCATTAGATGTTTTAGTGCAGTTAAGGTCACTTCATTTGGATAACAGTCATACTAATACACAAGCACTACAATCTAAAGGCTGGTGTTTGCAGACAGGCAGTAGCTTCCAACAAAAGAGTAGTTTCACTTTAAAAAAAAAAAAATCATAAACCGCCCAGGTTGGTGCTAGTTAGCTCAAAGCTAGCGTTAACGTCAATATTTAGCATTAACGATACATTTAATTTCGATGCTGCACTCCGAAGGGAAAGTCTGACAGTTTTTGGACCCTCGTGAAGCTAAACGAAAAGCTGATGTCATGCTTTGTCATCAGTGTTTCTCTCTTGCTGTGGTGCAGTATGAAAAATGCCGCTTTCTCAACAAAACCCAGACTGCTCTACTGGTAAACCCACTCAACTCGACACTGTCATAAAGTCAGCGCTAGCCGGGCTCGCAGACTGCTCTCACCGTAGCTTCGGCCCCGCACTACCGGCGAACCACGGCTGCCGTTTCCGACAGCTGTCATGCGTGTCACACATGTAAGTGCTTAAAATCAACTAAAACAGCGATATTTTGTTGTCGGTTTGCTGGCTTACCTCCGTCAGGGCGACCTTCTTCTTGCGTTCGTGCAATCAGAGTTGCACAGATTCAGGGTTGCACACGCATTTCTCCCTCCCTCTCTCTCTCTCGCTCTCTTTTCATTCACGGATATGCATTTAGACGGGCCACTGCCACTGGTCTTTGTGTGCAAAATGTGGGCGCTTATTTGTTTATGTCCGCTATAGACTGCGGAGATATCTGCGCACCGGTGTCCTCAACCCCGCTACGTGGCCCGGCCAAGCTCTCGCGTGTACTACCGTCGTCCCGCGCTCATCCCAGGCATCCAGGCCGCTGTCTGGATGGGCGCGCGGCAGCTTGTCTGGTCTGGATTCTTTTCGTCTCCCCTCCAAAGCAGACAGGGCACGGCGCGCGCGCACGTGCTGAGCTTAAATCCTTGATTGATGAAATCATAATGAGAAGACCCCGATGGCCGTTTAATCCTCCCAGAGGAAAAATTCTAAAACTACAATAAATGCAATCAGTTTTTATCACAGACTCTTAAACTTTAATATCTTTTCTATTTTAATTCGGGGGTTTTTTGGTAACAGTTGTTTTAATTGACTCAAGTCCTCCAGTTTATTTCCATGAAGACTCTCGGGAAAATGACTGAACTACATATTTCTGCGATATTAAAACATTTTAAAAAAAATGCATGGATGTATATAAAGAACACAGGAGAAAAAAAAAAGTGTCGAAACTATGTCTCATTCTAAAGAATCAAATTATCTTCATAGTTTACTTTTGTCAATACAAAATAAATCTTCCCTTTAATTAAAAAAATACTATTCCTTCCAGTTTGAAACACTTTTTTTAGTATATAGTTTTTTTTAAAATGGTGTACCTTTTATTTTCTTAAAGCAAGACAAAATAAATGCCACCCCCCACCCCAGTGACAGTTATGCCTGTGTAAAACATCTCTGTGCCTTGGCCAAAAAGACTGACAATTGAGTGGCAGAAAGGCGATTTAATAACTCATTCTTTTCTGCAACACGGGGCTTAGATTTTTTTTCCATACAAACTGAAGATAGCAAAGAAAAGAATCAAGTACCATCCTGTACCACTTGCTAAGCATATTCCAATTGATTCGGAGTAACATCAGTGTGACAAAGGTATCTGAAAGAAGGCGGCAGACATTTAAAAAAATTAAAATAAAATTCTCTAGTAAGCCTGAATGACTGAAGCCAAATGAATAAACAATGTCAAGACACATACCTTGCAGTCATCAGAAAGATTGACAATTCATTTAGATTTCAAAACAAACACAATTTGATGAAATTTCCAAGCACAACAGAATGGCATTTACCATTCACATTTATTGTTTAAAGAAATCACATGTTTTCTTTGATGTACAAGTGACTGTTGCTTTCCACTCATTAAGTGCTTTCACTTTGACATAACTTGAATCTTGACAGAATTTACTGCACTGACAATTCTCAAAACAGAGTACTATATATATATTTTAGGTTATCACAGAGTAATAAACCCCTTCACTTCCTTACATAAAAGGACTTCATAAATTTAACCATCATAGGTCTCTCACTTTGTCTCCCACCATACTGCCATCAGCGGAGCCCAGTCCTGATTTGGTTAGAGAAATAGTGGGAGGAATGTGTGTGATGTTGGGAGAATCCTTTATTGAATCCTCCAACCACCACGTCCATGGCCTATGTAATGGCTGGAGACAGTGAGGGGAGGTGGTAGACATGGGTGTGACATTATCACTGGGGCAACTGAAGCAATGTGCCCTGTCCGGAGGGCAGGTAAGTGACATTGCGGGAGCGTGACAGCTGAAAGGCGATGTCTTCAGCGGCTTCCAGCTTACGGAGCTCTACCAGACCATCACCAGCCTCCATCAGAGAGTTGGCAATGAGTAAAGCAGCCTGAGAATCTCCCTCTGCTGAAATGATGGCTGCCTGCTTCTGTTGCTCTGCCTAAAATGATAAAATGAAAACGATAAAGCTGTATGCACAGTTTTAGAATGCGCTCATAGTACAGGGATTACATGCAATGTTAGAAGTACCTTTTCTACAACGAAACGGGCTCTCTCTGCCTCTTGCTGGGCCACCTGTTTCATCTCAACAGCCTCTGTGAATTCCTTGCCAAAGGTCAAGTGTGTCTGAAAGAACACAATACAGCAGGTTACTGCAGTTAAACACACAACCCAAGGATAGTATAAAACAATGCTGCATAATTTTCCATCAACTTCATACCAGTGAAACATCATCCAAGATTAGGCCGAAGGTGGAGGCTCTTTCTGTGAGGTCCTCACTGACCTGCCTGGACACAAGCTCTCTCTGAGTGATGAGCTCACTAGCATCAAACCTAGCCTGAGAGAGAGAAACATTAAGCGCTTTTTGACTCTGTTCATTATACATTCAGCCAATTTGTTTGGCCTTTAATGGATTGTTACTCACCACTACAGCCTTTAAGACCTCTGTGGTGATAGATGGCAGCACCCTCTCATCATAATCCTCACCAATACTGGTAAAGATGCGTGGCAGCTGGTTTGTCACTGGCCGGAAGAGGATACGCAACGTGATGTTAACGTTCTGCAGATCTGTAGGGTGAATGGTTCAGACCTTAATCACACTGTATACATTGGCCTACACATTAAAACAAGTGTTTGTGTTCATGGACTAAAATTTTCTGTGTAAAATACAAACAAACAAGTTCCTCCTTTGGGAATGTTTACACAGTTATCAAATCAAATGAGAGTTGTGGGTTCAAACATTCCTATTTTTCCACATTTTTAAATCAAACCTGTGACAGTTTAAATAACACAAAAGCAGCATTGCAATGAATCATGTTACAGTAACCTCTGACACATTATAAGGGCAATAATATAGCTATCAGAATAGTGGGGGGGGGGCAACTGAATCAAATAAATAAAAGGTAGAACATGGCAGGAAGTTTAGTCTCCAGATTTAAATTCCCTCAGCTGTTTTGGGATGCACTGAGGCCAAAACTACAAAGGACATTCAACACAATTGAATGTTTTCTTTGTATTAGCTAGTTCAACAAAACCTACAATTCCAGGAAAAACCAATAATGCAGCGGCTGTGAACTTATATCATGGCAGACTTTCTTCATCAGGCTGTGTGTGTGCGCAACACTAGAAGGGGGGAGTGCATCATTTCACTTTTCTTCTGTACAAAATGTACCTAGTTTAGTCAAGAGCAATGTTCGCTCTAAGCTGAGTACGTGAGCAATCGCGCACTGCTAACATGGTCTCTCCACACAGAAAATCTGCGCTGTGCACAAAAAAAAAAAAAAAAAAAAAATCCAGCCTGAATTGGAATGAAAGTAAATACATGTATTTATTTTATTTCGCTGATTTTCTGTGCGCGTAGACTGTGTCAGCAGTGCACGATTGCTCACGGGCTCAGCTTAGAGGGAACAGTGGTCAAGAGGCGTATGTGACATTAAGCTATAAATGCTTTTTAATGCTACAGCTAAGAACTAGAATGATTGTAGTCATGAATTCACCAAATAAATAAATAAACTTAACATTGCCATTTAATTCTGTACATTCAGAAAGTCCATTTAGGCCATTTAAGCAAATCAAGGCCAAGTTGAAAACACTTAAGTTCTTGACCAAATCAAATGAAAGAGACTTTGCCATAAATCAGGACAAAGTATAAAAAAAAAACATTTATAAAGCCCTATAAGCACATACCTTGTGAAAACACAGTCACCAACTTAACCAAACAAGTGTGCAACAAACAACTGATGATAGATTTAAAAAGTAGGTCAACCCCAAGTGTGACGTCGAATAATAGATCTCAAAACCATCATGATCTCAAAACTTAAATAACCATGGTTTGTGAGAATGCAAACAATACTGACAGGTGGTCAAAGTATTCATCACTTTGTAATGCCCTTTAGAGACTTTTGAATTCTTAATGGAAAGCCCCCACGGCTATTCTTATTTTACCATATGAATATTTTTTTTTTCTTTCTTTCTGTTGGTGGTTCTTCTTTCTTTCTTCTTCTTTTTTTTTTTTTTTTTTTTTTTACTGCATTTACATTAGAATGCAACACAACACACACAACTGTAACAATGGGTTTTCTTTGTTCATATTACTAAGACACAGCTCAAGAGGTTTGTGTATGAACATATTTGCTCAGTTAAGACTCTTTATTGCTCTTACAAAATATAACTTCAGCTAGAACAAACTGATGATAATGTCTTTTAGAACATTTTAGATCTCAGTGCAGAGTTGCCATGGCATTCTAGCCAGTTAAAAATTGAGCCATCAGACAGAACTTGCTAACCCATTAATTCCACTTCACAGCATTCTGGGTTGAAATCAAAACAACTTGTAAGAGCAAAGCACGCAGTTCTAGGGAAAAATCTGGCTACACTGCCACTGTAGAAGGAATGGCAAGATTCATCTGAAGAGTGTCTCAAATTTAGAATATGGCACTCCATGATTTTTTAATTTATTATTATTTTTTAATTCTAAATGTTTTTGTTACTGTTGTACACTTTATTTCAGCATACACCGAGTTATATAAATTTCAGTAACAACTGGAAAATTTAAGTGTTCAAAAACATCTGACATACCCTCTCTACATGTCTTTTAATGTTAGAAAAACTAAACATTTAAGAGTGGCTAATTCAAGTCTTCGCCACACCACAAAGCTAAGCCTTCTTAGTTTGACAAACACTTAATTTGCAGAAACTAAAGTTCCTTGGAGTGCTTGCATACCTTTGCTGCCTGTGATAACAGGCACATTGCGTGGACGGGAGCGGCAATCAAAGATGACAGGTTTCTGAACCCAGGGGATGAGGAAGTGGGTTCCCTCACCAACAACAACATCTTGAACACCTCGAAACCTGTCAAAGATCACAGCCCGGTGACCTGCATCAACTGCAACGAGGAGGACAGAGAATCACATATAGAAAAAATAGTTTAACATGAAAAATTTATTTTTTAATTTTATTTTTATTAAGAGATAAGATAGAACTTTATTAATCCCTCGGGTGGATTCCTCTGGGAAATTCAGTTTCCAAATAGCACAGCACCAACAGAAGTTACAGAACGTGAGCAGAATACCATATATACACATATATAAATACAGAGACATATATAAATAAAGAGTATACAAAAGGGATAAATAGAATAAATAGGAATAAATTCAAGGTCAGTTTTTCTCGTTTATGATCTGGAATGCTGATGAATTCATCAGCTTAACCAAACAAAGGCAACTAATATAGGTGCTACACAGAGTAGACCAAAGGCATCCTAAATTAGCAAAAGAGGTTAAGTGTAACCCTAAGTGTAATACCAAAATCTCACTTCAGAATAACATATGTTCGTAAAACTAAAACAACTGCTTTTCTCATCTGCATGCAACACTATCAGGTAGCTAGCTATTCATTAGCTTTTGCTGCCTTCCCAAACCTCTTGAATTCTTTCGGAAATGTGGTTTATACAAAATATATATTTTTACCAAATGAATCATTTTTATGCTTGATGACTGAGCATGTTTTCCTATACATGTAAAATTCCATTAGACCATGGATCTTTCTAGGACTCACCGTTGAAAAGGGCTGAGTTCACGACACCTCCACCGATGGCGAGGGCAAGCCCCAACTTCCCAATGGACTCAAATAACTTGGCCATGACAGCAACCTGGTGACAATGAAAACACTTTGAATGTCTTTCTACACATCTCCACCTCTACACCTACGCAATGCACCATAATCCTGTGACGGACCTTGGAAATCCAGGCTAAATCCCCTCTTTCAAATAACAGTTGGCTTTGGCCTTGAGCTGGACTGACACCAAGGCTGTGGTTGTTAGCTAATTTGGCTAACTAGCTAGCATTAGCTTATCTACTAACTGAACTGAGACATCTTGCAAGCACATATAACTAAACAGAGCACCGCAGCTTAGATTTAAGGCCGATGCAATACTACAGATAAGACAATAAGATACGTAAAACGATTAAAAAGCGTGCGACAGGTAAATCCAAGTTGCACGCCGGGTGACTGCACGCATGTTATCCCACGCTGATGCAAAGTGGTCGCTCGTGTTCGTTTAATCTTGTAACACTACCTGTCTTGTAAATAGCACATAAAACGTCTCTCCGTTTCACTTCCAATGGCTAATACAATGACATTTCGATAAAAAGTTAAGTAATTTTACTGTCACACACATAACGTATGTCATAACTTACCTCACTTTGCTCGGATGTCTGTGACCTCCACCGGACACGACGTACAGCACATGAAATATCTGCTACACAGCGCCTGCGCACTGGATGAAGCAACAAAGCATCTGATTGGACGTAACAAAACAGTCTTCTTCTTCTATGACTTAGTCAGTATTCAAACTAATTACTGCCACCTACTGACTGCGGCTCGCCTAAATATAATTAAAATACATTATTATCATCCGCTCTTGGCTTATACTGATTAAAATGTAGAAAACAGAACACATATTGCTACATAGCATCAGTATACTGGTTACTAAGACTCAGACTCAAGACTGTATTTTACATTCCTTAGACAATAACGTTTTGGCTCTTGTTGTAACTAGAGGATGTCAGGGAGGTCAGACTATTATTATTATTATTATTATTATTATTATTATTATTATTATTATTATTAGTAGTAGTAGTAGTAGTAGTAGTAGTAGTAGGAATACTAGTATAAGAGTAGGGTGTAACTGGAAAAGAGAGGTAAGAGGTATGCTCCAGAGCGTCAAATGTGTCAAATGTAAGGCCCGGGGGCCTTACTCCAATCTGCCCCCTTAGACTGATTTGGCAAACTTGAAGGAGGACATAAATTTTGGACTTTTACCTGCATTTTCACAAATCTTACAGTTCTTTCTACTGATAAAGACCATGTCATTTTCATACTACATTAATGTAATTAAGTATTAGATTTGCAAAGAAATGACAGTTCTTGTTTCAGTTTTTTTACAATGAGTCAACAGCAAAATAAAAAAAAACTACTTTTTCTATGAATTAACAAGAACTTTCAGTTTTATAATTACTTGAAAATCTGGACAGTGGGCTACCAGAACCTTTCCTGTATTTTTATACATTAATTAATTAATTTATTTTCACAAATTAAGCCCAAAAAATCGTGCTGACAGATTGAGATGGCAGATGAACCACCGTAGCCACCCCTAAAAAAGGCAGATGAAAGAAGAAACAAATAAACAAACAAACAAATACTACTACTACTACTAATATTAATCATAATAATAACCACGTATAAAGGAACAGTTTGGGAATTTGTATGATACAGATAATAGACCCGCAAACTTCTGCACGCACCGACTCACATGACACTTTGTCGCCCCCTAGCGCGGGGAAGAAAAATCGCACAACCGGTAGTTTCACTTTTCTTCCATTGCTCGTAAAGAGTGACGATCTTTGAAAGAAAGCAAGAAACGGTCGTGGAAGCGTTTTAAGGTCAGTGATGATTGCAAATCTGAAAGATATCCAAAGAATGCGACACACCGTAACTGCCTCGGGCGCAAATAGAAGATCTGTCGATATGCGCTAAGAAGATTGGCAGTCGAGATGTTTTTGATTTTCTCTACTTCCTTGACAGTCGTCTGGCTGCAGTGTGGCTTTTCTTAACGCTCGCAGATGTGTTTTCACATCGTGTAGACACGAGCACACAAAAGCGCTTCTTTTTCGCAAGTTGAATTAATTTTTTTTATTAATTTGATCAGATTTATTTTACAATTAGCACAGGTGTTGGCAACTTTGAATCCAGTAACATCTGCCGTGTATTACAAGCAACATCTGGTTTAAAAAAGGCATTTTAGAGCAGCTTATTATTTGTCAGTTAGTTACAGACTAGTCGTGGGAAGCAGGAAGAAGGGGAGTAAGGGGCGTTAACCTCACTGGTACAATTTTACACACGAAATTTACACTCCTGTTGATATTGGACAAACATGTACGCAATACACGAAGTCTACGCGTTTTCTAGTCTTTCGTTTCCACATAGCAGTCTGGATATCTCAGTAGTTTTGACATTACAATGATATATTTTTTTGGTGTTAGCCTGCTGTTGCTTCAAATAACCAGCTGCAAAGTGTCTAGACATTTTTTCCCTACAATTTAATGAAAAATATTCTCTGTTGATGGAAACTGAGGATAGTTTTCTGTGTTGATGTACTTTCCTGGTAACCCCCAACAGAGGGAGTTGGACTATCAAATATGTTTCAATTCCTATTCACAGTTGTGGGGTCTTTCACTGAGAGATGTCATGTTCTAAATTTTAGCCATCATCATTTTGATTTTCATGTTCACCATTAATGCAAAATGAAAACATTTTAGTGTTTAGCCTTGCATTCAGCTTCGAGAGTTTTCCTTCTCACAGCAACAGTGATTGTGTTTCTTCCAGCAGATGGCAGAACCAGGCAGGACTGTGAAGGTGTGTGGACTGCCCACAGACATCGAGGATAACACACTGAAAGACAAGCTATTGATTTACTTCCTTAGAAAAAGAAATGGAGGAGGGGAAGTAGACTCTGTCACCTTCCTCAAGGCAACGCCTCTGGCTGCTCTCATCACCTTCGAGGACAGCGGAGGTCAGTAGGTTCAGTGTATGTTCACGTCTCCTCATCTGCTGTGTAGATCAGAGTGATTACTGTCTGAATAACTAAATGTTCTGTGTCAGTGGTCTTTCATTGCAAAAATACTGTTCATTAATCAGAATCAGAATACTTTATTAATCCCGAAGGAAAATAGGGCGGATTAGTTACATATTATACTGACTGTATTAACACTAAACAACTGTAAACCAACCAAAGATGGCATTCATTTACAAAAGTAATACACTGTACTACACTGTCTGCTGCCACCAGTGATTTACACTAAACTGGAATGTTGGCATTGAAGTCAATGGAGTGGCCAGTTGTAGAAACACTTAGTCAGGATGCTTCACAGACTGTGATTGATTTCTCTCTGATGACCCCTCTCGCACAGTGGCACAGAGAGTTATTCACCACAGGCTACACGTTCTGGATGTGGATGGGAAGAAGTATAAGCTCACGGTAACTGAGCATTGTGAAGATTTCGCTCCAGATCAGGTAGATTTAGCTGCTGCTCTGCACAATTTCAACAGATACAGTGTAAAATTATTAGTAATTAATTTGTTTTTCTCTTTTCTTTTTCTCATCATCATAGGTCGTCTTAAGCTTATCAGCAACAATTGACTACAGCAAGCTTCCAGGGGGAATCATGGCATTGACAAGCCTTCTTCAGAGCCACCACGATGTCCAGATCAACTATACTGCTACTGAGAAATGCTCTACAATATTTGGCTCTTACTCCACAGTGCAGGCAGCTTTGGCACAACTACTGGGTCATCCTGGAGGCTCAAACTCAGCAGAAAACTCAAAAGACTTGAGTCAGCCTACTTTCAGTGGTTTCCGGTCTGTTCAAAAAGCACAGAAGCATTATACACAGGAGTCAGAAGATCAGAGCAGAAAAGCCAACAAGCAAAGAGACAACAAAGAAAAAAATCACATTGACAGGCCAACTGACAACTACAGTTTAAGTTCAGAAAGAGACCTGACACCTGGTGGTTATACCTGGGAGGACACTGGTCAGGCAGATGGAGCTGCTTTGCAGCATTCTACAACCTCTGCGGATGATTTCTCACTAATTATGGATGGAGACATGTTTCAGTACCTACAGAAACACTGCCGGAAGGAATACCAGCATATCCTGAAGCAGTATGGGGTTGAAGTGGTGGATGTAACAAGTCAGGGTTTGACCACTCTGTTTCTGCATGTTACAGCAGCAGTTGGGGAGGATGGTCTAGAGGAGGAGCGCTTGAAGATAGCCAGAAAGGCTATAAGTCAGCTTCATGAGGACATTGAGGCCAAAATCCGTCGATCCCAGCTGCCCAAAGCTATCCTGCACCCCAGTGGAGGCCTGCAAAGGGCAATTGAGAACTTAAGTGTCAGACTTCCCAAACTTATTCTGAATGAAGATGAAAAAAATATTTATATTATTGGAAGCAGTAGTGATGTGTCAGAGGCCAAGCAGTTTCTTCTCCTGGACAATGTTAACCAGCGAGATAAAAAGGAAGATGTAGCTAGTCTCCTGAGATTTCCCTCATATGGTTCAAGTTTATACCCTCAGACTGATGAGGAGAGATTCACTCTCCCCACACCCTCCACTGTAGCATCGGGGGATGATAAGCTAGATGAGATGCTGAAGTCAGAGGAAGATGAACGAAGAGCTGAAGGAGCCAGAAGGTATAAATTAGCTGCCCGGTTTAAGGATTCTGGGCTAGCTGCGTTAAGCAGTCGACCAGCTGACTTCACTTTACGAACAAACTCATCTCCCAGCAGACAAACACGCCAAGGGCCAATGTTAGGGTATGATGTACTCTCAGAAACAGCAGGGACTTCTGGTGAGGCAGTTTCCAGAGCAGTACCCCAAAACACAGGAGGAGACATTTTGTTCAAGACTGGATCTAGTTTGGCATCTTCCTCGCTTCAAAATAGAACCTCTTTGAATCCAGATTTAACAGATGCTCGACCTAAGAATTCATCATCCCCTTTTAGTGGTACACAGTCCAGTTTGTCAGGAAGTCCTGCACCTCAGTCTGCTGGATCCAGATCCACCTTGAAGCGAGCCAGTAGTTTCTCAGGAACGCCTCAGCAGAAGGCTCAAGTTATGAGTCAGAAGAGTCAAGAAGATAGCAGCAAGTCCACAGTCAGAGCCAGGGGCAGGTCTTCTAGCTTCAGTACCCAAACAGGAAGGGACAAGCAGGAAGTCTATACTGCAGATCTTACAGTATCCAGGATAATGTGGAAACATATAAAAGAATCATACAGCTACCGAGTGGAAGATCTAGCTTCTGATGTCCAGTTAAAAGAGAGCAGCTTAGGTAGTCATGAGCTGACTGTTACCATAAGAGGAGCAAACTCATCCAAAGTGACTTCATGTCATCTAGGTTTGCAGAAGCTGGTTGACTCAGTTAGTTCAGACTTCTCTGTGCAGGAGGTGTCCTTGTCTGAACTGGGTATCACTGACAAAGCAGATGAAACCTTACAAGCTTGTTGTTCTGAAGTGCGGAGCCGCTTTAAGAAGGTTACTATCGAGATATTAGCCAAGAGCTTATATCTTCTTGGTCCACGGCAGTTGTGTTCCCAGGTAGGTGCTACCCTGCGGGAAGTATTTTCTGGAGACTCGGCTCAAATACCTGACAAATACCAATATTCCCCAACTTCTTTTCAAATGAATGAAGATAAAAGCACTAGCTTGCACTTTAACAGTAACTCTCAGGTGATTAGAGAGAGCCAACCAGGCAATGCTGATGGTACAAGTAGGAGTCGGGAATGGAGGACAACCTACAGAAGTGACTTTGGTGGGAGGGAGATTGTGAGTGGATCTATTGGTCTGGCAAGGCAAGATCATGTCATTAAGGAGAAAGTCAAGCCTATAGATCCAATGGAGATGGATGGACAGAAGGCTAAGTCATTTGTCAGTCAGTCTACACCAGGAAATGATAGTGTGAGGGGTCTGAATGGTGTCGGATCAACATTAACCCGCACTGAGAAAGGGACCACCTTACCTGCTACGCAGATAGGCAGTGTAGGTCAAGAAGAAGCAGAGATCCAGAACACCCCAGGGGAAGCCAAACCAGGCCAGGAGAGGCTGGGGAACATCTGTGTTTGTGGAGAAACTGGGATATCTGTGCAGAGAACAAAATGTGGAACTACTTTTTGCTCAAAGTGCTTGGACACGGTACATGTCCGCTGCAGAGTTTGTCATGAGACGGAGCAGAAACCTCGGGGCATCCTGGGCAAAATTGTAAAATCTAAACTAAACATCACTTTGCCAGGTTACAACAAGTTCTGTACTATCAAGATCACTTACAGCATTCCTGATGGTATCCAAGCGGTGAGTGGCTTAAAAACATTTCTCGCTGATATTTTGTTGTGCTTTATCTGAATGAGAAATTACACTGGCGCACCTTCTAAGCTTTCATTTCAGAGACTACAAATGAGACAGAATAAGAAAGGCTGCTCAGTTAGGACCTTTTCTTAAATCCGTTATAAATAGTTCAATTCTGTACAGAGCCCTTGTTACACATCAGGTGTGTGCAGACATATTAAAGCTCTGAGTTATGATTTCTCTAATTTTAAGCATTAGTTTGTCTTTTACCTGTGTTTTAGTTGACTCCTACAGGGTGTCAAGAAAGAATTAGCTAAACTTCAGAGGCATATTCTGATTCACATTGTTGCTATGAGTTCATATATGTGTGTTTCTTGATCGGCTGAGATCTGCAGATATCAGCCAGTATTCATTATTTTGTTGTTAAAATAAAATAGGCTGCAGTTACAATTCTGACCTTCTCCTGCAAAATAGCATGCAGCTATAGGCTGCCTTTCAGCTTATACACTGCAATACCGAGACCTTGTTCATGACTGCGCTCTTTGTGTTGCGTTTTATCAGGATGGGCATCCATCTCCTGGAAAACCATTTAAGGGAGGGCTATTTGAAGCCTACTTTCCAGACTGTCAGCCGACAAAGAAGCTGCTGCCCAGGCTGGAGAAAGCCTTCAGGCAGGGACTCACCTTCACAGTGACAGGCAAAGGGACAGATGCAAGGGTGACCTGGGACGGCATCCCACACAAGACCAGCTTACAGGGAGGCAAATCAGGGTGAGTGAGGCCAGCGAGGATGTCTGAGAGAGCTGCAGAATTAAAGGTCATAGTCAGTCCATGGACCTGACCTGAACAATGTTCTCTTTGTCTCTCTCAGGAATGGGTACCCAGATTCCACTTACTTGACGCGCTTGTCTGAGGTCTTGACCTCCCTTGGAATTGAGGAATCAACAGAAAAGCCCCATGATTAAAACATGTAAAAAATGTATTTCTTCCTTGTTTTATATATAAAAATAGCAGTATATTGGCGATCTTTGTGTTTACAGCACTGTTTTGCGGTTTTGATTAGTTGACAATCACACTTTGTTATAGTGAGATGTTGATATCTGACCATCCTTTAATTGTAGTCTCTTTTAAATAATGGAGTCATTGAAGACTGAATTTTAATTTTGTAACGTCCTTTACCAATTTTCTTTTAACAAGTTGTTCAAGAGTGAAGGGCCTATAGTATTTCACATGACAATTTTTTTAAAATACCGTTTCAGGTTATTTTGCAGAACAAATGAATATTAAAGTCTTCAATATGCACAGTACTGTATAGACCAAATAATTTGCACCGCACTGTGTGATTGTAGTCATCATTTAGTTTAGGAACAACAGACAGTAATTTGTAAAATATTCTGAATTTAATAAATTAATTGTCAAAAATCTGTCTTTGCTTCTGGGCACAGAAATAAAAAAAGCACATTTCCTGTCTTTTTTTATTATGCTTTTTTTTATTAGTCCTGGAAAACATGTAAGGCATATGGTAACATTACACACTGAAGCGTTACAAGCTCTAAAGGCCATGTGGAGAACATGGCACCACGCAGTAAACCCAGAGTCAAGCACAGAAGCAGCATCAATTCAAAGGGTTTAAAAAACAAAGTTGAGACGAGAAAGTGTGTTTGCAACCATTTAAAAACAAAGAAGGGGAAAAAAAAAAAAAAAAAAGAAAGGACAGAGTTTCTGTCCTTTCTTGTCCAAAACAAGACAAGAAAGGACAGAGTATAGGAAATATAGAAATCAACCTGTTGGGTATGCCTTGTAGAAAGTTACCAGCGGTCACTGACAGGTGTGTAGTAGGATGGATGTGAAGTGGGTTTCTGAAGCATTCCCAGAGATAGGTTAAGATGTCTTGTAAATGTACCAGCTTGCCATGGAGGTTCCCATGCTGAAGGGTCTCAGGTGACGCAGGGGGGCAGCAGGGGGGCAGCAGGCTGGCATTCTCCTCTCTCACACACACCACACAACTACATGACTACTAAACTAATGTGAAAGACACAGAACGGTACATACACACATGCCTTATTTTGTTGTTGTTGTTGTTGTTGACTAAACATGCATTCTAGTACTGTACATGACACGCCCAGCCAGGTTGTACTTCCTTAGCATCTCTGCAATGCAGCTGCATTGCAATATCTCAAAAACGACTTCTAAGGATAATAGCTGCAGGCAGATGTGGTCGTTTGAGTTTGTAGTGTAGCGAACACAGTGGCTCTGAATGTGGAACTAAGCCACTTTCATCCTCCCTTTTTTGACTTAGAACACTAAAGCTTACTTAAAATGTGAGTACTGTGAAGGAAAATCGGTGTGACAGTTTGTGCAGTTAACTCAGTGAAACAATGATGTGTGTGTTAGTAAATTGAGATTTAAGTGGGTTCCTACATAGGGAAAACTGCTGTTTGGAATGACCTGAGAAACCATATAGAAGAAATAAATCACCACAAAGCAAACGGTGGGTGGGTGTGAGGGACTACAGCTTCAAGCCAAGACGGATAGAAAAGTAGCTGCTGGAAATACAACACTCACTGTACTCACTTTCTTTAGATCTAAAACTATGAGTGACAGTATAATCAAATCTAAAATGTTCAAAAAAACAAAACACTTTAATTTTTCTGGAAAACTTTGAAATACTTTTTTTTTTTTGTTCCTCCCTTGCATTTCTGAGTTGTTAAGTACTCTTGCATAAGTGTCTGGAATGACTGGGAAACCATTTCAAGATGAGATTACAATTCAGCTTCACCACGGTGGAAAAGCTCTCAGGCTGCAGGCCACAGTAGGAAGGGGTGGGTTTTACTTTAACCGACGGATCCACTTGAACCCGAATTCAAGACGCGAAACACCCACCCCGCTGATTGAGTTCATGTCAAAGGCATCTCAGTTCAAAAGTACCCCGGGGAAAATGTTGAAAGAAAAAAGAAAAGGGATTTTAATCTGTTTTCCACATGCAGATGAATGCATGCAATTTCAAATTCCAGATGTCAAAGTAATGCTCTATTTTCTTTGAATGTGTATGCAGAAGGAAGAGGCTGATATGGAGAGGAGTTTTTGGCTGGCTGCTGGACTGCAACTGTTGCACCGGCCAAGAGGTTTTGCAGATGCAGCACAGGAAAAGAGGAATGACTCTTAATAATCCTTGAGTGAACTGAGATCAACTGCAAAGCGGAAATGTTGTGTCTGGGGCAGGCCAGAACTGAGCTATGATTAGCCAATAAGCAGAGGCTGTGCTCAGCTGTGTTACAGTACTGGCTTCCCTGCACAGCTGTGTAAAAAACATCTGGTCCCTCACTTGTTATACAAACCATTTTGGAAACAAACTGAAAGAAAAGAAATCCATAGAGAGGAATAGCACAGAGCTTTGGAGCTGGGGGAAATTTGCAGATTTACGACCGTCTTTTGGTGCGGTGGAGTTTTGAGTCTTAAATCCACCATGTTTTGTTCCTCTTCACTGTAATACTGATGTTATAGCTGTAAACCAACAGAGGGAATCATCCTATTGGGGCTGATATGATGTGAGACCTGGTAAAACACAGCGAAAAGCATTTACTAAATACATCTCAGATTGAGGTAAGGAGAGAGGCACAATGCAGGCCTATGCTTCAGCAAGACTACAACCAATCACCAAATACAGATTGTGTTAAACCTTTTATAAACTGCAGCAAAATTCTGTCAGCACCTGTGAGCATTTTGGGATATAAATCTGACACAATGTGACAACTTGTGTGAATTTTTCTTTTTTTTCCTCTTTTCTTCAAGGTTGACGGAAATGCATCCAACAACAGAATTTTCTTCATATTTTTTTTTATGCACTGTTAATATTCAAAGCATGGACAGAGGAATATACATACAATTTGGCACACATGGTTTAAACCAACAGAAAGACTTCATCACATTTAAAGAGGAGTGCAGGTTGGCAAGTCCCCACATAAGAGTATGAGCTTTGAACTTTAAACCCTTGGATAACAAAAAACAAACAAACGAACAAAAATATAAAGGTAAATCAAAATAACATAGTAAGTAAAACATCTTTTTTTTTTCTCATTTCAAAACTGAAGCGTTTGTTTCTCACATGGCACTCGGAACAGAAGCACCGTCCACAGGTTCACAAAGGGAGCCCAGCAGATTAGAACAGAACACTAACCAGAGGCTGACAGGACACAATCACTCCCCACACCAGCGTGCCGGTCGCACTCCAGCCCACGTCGCTCGGACCTGCTCCACGTTTTACTTCCCACAGTCAAGGATGGATGAATGCTTTGATTTTAGCTGCCACCCAGGAGAAGTTGGCAAGCTGAAAATGAGGGGACTTTTGCATGAGTTTGTGTGTTTCTGTGTGTGTGTGTGCCACCTGTGCTTTCAGTGAGCTTTAGCAGATACAGTGGGAGCGCATGATGGGAAATGGGCTGCAAACCTGGAGCAAAATCAAAGCCTGTGCTGGACTGGAGTGAGACCGCCATGCTTGCAAGTGCATTAAGATCAGCGAGCAGAGTGCAAAATACTAATACCAACTGTCCTCATAATACAGGCCTCTTATCAGACAGGAGGGAGAGATAGAGTAAGATGTGTTGGTTGGTTGGTTTCAGAGCTACATCGTACTGTAGCAGAGTAGTGTAAGGAGGGAACGTCTGGTAGGAGTTTGGGGGGGGGGGGGGGGGGTGCTTTTAAAACCTGACAAATGACCTGAGGACACACGCACATCTTCACACATAATGGCACACCACACACAGCACATGAGGGAGGCCACTCATGCTAACACAACAACTTTTTTTCGGAAACATTTTTTTGTTTTTTTTGTTTTTTACAAAGTCACTAGTCACCATCTGAGTCTTGACACAGAGGCCAGACTCACAGACAGGCAGTGAGGCGGGCAGGTGGATAAATAGTCAAGGTTTAAAGTAGATTGACTCAGACGTGAAGGATTTGGTGCAATGAAATATGAAGGACTGGCCTTGAAGGGATAATTCACTCTCCAAAAAAATGAAAAGAAACAAATGTCTTTTCTCTGACCCGTAGTGCCACTTTTCTATTTAGATGGTCTCAGTGTCCAGTTTTCAAGAGACCGGCTGTAAAGGTGTCTAACTTCTCTTGAACACAGTGAAACTATATGGCACTTGCCTCAGGTGCTCAAATGAAATGCATCTGAACAGCTCAGCAGCAGTATCTTTTTCCAGGAATCATGGCCCAGTTATGCAAACAAATCCACAAAACTTGAGAACAGCTTCATTGAGGAACTTTTTCTCCTTTTACCCAACTACGCCTACCAACTAAAAGAAGAGTGCAGCTGGCTGTGCAAAGTAGGAAGCTATTAATCTAACCACTTGGTTGTGAGCATGAGCTTCTTGTCATGGGCAGATTCACTCTTCCTTTTGCACAGTGTCATGTGTAGTTTGAGGAAAATAGTTTGACCACCTTAAAGCAAGTGCTGTCCAATTTCATCATATTCAAGAGGAGGCAGACATCGCTCTCTCTATATAGAGTCTTAAAGGCCTAAGCCTTCAGCTCCTCATTCTCAATACATTTTACACCTGTTGAAGTACGTGTCGACAGCACCAACTGTTGGCAAATGTAGACTAAGAAAGCAGAAAGGAGAGACTCTGGGAGAGGGGGAGAAACAAACCACAGTGCCATCTCTGACGAGCCTGACGCCTGTTGCTATGCCGACCATAGAGAGGGAAGTGGCAAGAGGGGAGGGGGGGGAGAGAGAGAGAGAGAGAGAGAGAGAGAGAGAGAGAGAGAGAGAGAGAGAGAGAGAGAGAGAGAGAGAGAGAGAGAGAGAGAGAGAGAGAGAGAGAGACAAAGTATGTACGCCAGCTTGAAGGAGCCATGGAATTCCTCAAGGAGGAGTGAGGAGGAAGAAAGCCTTATCCAGAGTGAACTAAAAGCTAAACTGGTATTCACCTTCTTAACTTGCTCATTTCAGACGATTCGCTATCTCAACATGACAGTGCTTCATTCATCACACTATGTTTGTGTGTGTACTTGTTTAAACAGAAACAAATTCTCCCTTAATTGGCACTGTGCACTTCTTGCCAACAGTTGGTCAGCTAGAAAAATCTGTAACTAAGGAGAAGGAAGCTGAGCAATGATTTCTGCCTCTCTATTCAACGTTGGACTGAAAGGCTCATTATGAGGCAAATTCATATTCAGGCTAGTGCAAAACTGCAGATTCTATATTAGCTTCACTTAATTTGGTGGGAACGAATGCACTGTTAAGAGGTTTCGCCTTGCTTTATATGAACACCGATACAAGCTTCAAGCTAAGTCCACATAAATGACAACCAGGGTTAGGTCTTGCAGTATTAACACTATTGTCTGAGCCATAAAACATCATGATAAAAGCCATGATGCAAATATCTCCAGAGGAGGTGCACCAGCCAATCACAGGCATCTCTGACTCATCCTTGGTGACATAACTAAGCGTTGGACACTGAGAGCAACGTGTGGGTGGGTGTGGTTCTCTCATTTTACTGCCCGTCTTTGTGCCTGTCTGTGGGTCCGGCCTGAAGGTGGGTGGGCAGGGGCGGTGGTGTGGGAGGTGTGTGTGTGGAGTGGGGGCAGGGTGGGGACTCAGCACAGTGAGGGGATGGGGAAGCAGAGGTGGCAGGTGGAAGTCAGAGCAGAACAATTTAGCACAGTGGGAGTTGAGGTGCAGAGGGGCACGGGGTCGAGGGTGGGGCCGGTGTGAGAGTGGGGATCATTGTTGTCAGGGAAACAGTAATTTGCCCCAGGCCTGGACCGTACCCACAATCCTCCATGGTCCTTCTGTCTCTGCCATTATCGTTATGTTTTTTTTTTTGTTTTTTTTTTTGGCCGTTTCCACTCAATGTCAGAGAGGAAGATAGGTTCGGAGCTTCGATGTGATCAGAATCTTTAAGACATAAATGCAAGAAAAGGAAGGGAGGGGGAGGTGGGTGGAGCCAGGTCTGAGTAATCGCTGTCATTGTGGACCCAAAAGGTGATGGAGAGGGGATGTGAAAGACTGACAATGCTGTGATCATTTTCTAATCCATCCTTCTAACCCATTCCCATTCTTACTTCCCCCCCAACCCCACCCCATCCATCTAAATTGCCAAATCCATCTCCACAATCCCACACCACACCCGAGATCCCAAGACACAAACTCCCTGCTGGTCTGCTTGACTATCCATCCATTCAACCCTCTCACTTCTCCTCCTTCTTGGGTTCTTCCTTCTTCTCCTCTTCCTTCTTCTCCTCCTTCTTGGGCTCCTCCTTCTTCTTGTCATCCTTCTTGTCATCCTTCTTGTCATCCTTCTTCTCCTCCTTCTTGGCATCGTCCTTCTTCTTGTCATCCTTCTTCTTATCCTCTTTCTTCTTATCCTCTTTCTTATCCTCCTTCTTGGTCTCCTCCTTCTTCTCTTCCTCGGGCATCGGCTCTGTAGTGAGGATCACTTTGCCAATGTTGTTCCTTTCCTGCATCTTTCTCATGGCATCACCCACCTGGAGGAGAGAGGGAGAAGCTGATTATTTAAGGCGAGATGAAAGAGCAAATAGCGAAAAGGAGCAAAGGGAAGCTTTTAAACAGTTCTCTTTGAGACAGAAGAAGCTAGTATCATCCCTCCAAAAACATTTCCACAGCAATATGTGTTTCTTTACATTATCTGCCTCCAATTTCCCTTCTTGACACCACAGCCTGGAAACAAATATTGCAAGCTTGCTCTTCAAATATGACTTTAATATGCAGTATATGAGAAATTATATTTGTTTAGATGAGACTTTAATAATCTTTGAGGGGAAATTAGATTGTTGCAGCAGTACACAGCAAATAAGAAGTGGTAACAGGATAACGGAGCAAATGGAGGGAATAATGAACACTTCAAACATGCATTATTTAATATTAGTGTGTCTTAAATATAAAAATAGTGAATGTTTTAATGATGGGCCAACTAAAATCAAAATCACTTTTTGCTTCATTTTATCAAATTCACCCATTCTATCAAATAACAGACATCCCCCCACAATATTAAGATGTTTTAATCACTACGCATTAGGAAGGAAGTAACAGATTTCCTCAAGAAGACGGAGTGTTGATTACATGGAAGTAAGTAGTTTGTGTTTAAAGCAAAAGAGGGAATACTTTGCTGAAATGCAAACTTGAAGCCACTGGCTTTCAACTGATGACAACTTAGGTATTGCTTTTTAAAATGTAATCTACATTTATAAACATTCATCAGCTTCATAATAGCTGATGGTTCTACTACAGCTCAGCTTGGAAATATTGTGCAAGGAAACTTTCCACTAAAAATACATTTTGCAGTAAAACTTTCAAAGTATTGTGTAATTCAGATTGCTGAAGCGTTAAGCCTAAACTTAAGAACTGATTTTCTTTCCTAAGACCAAGGATTGAGGATTTTATGCTCCATCACTTCAAGTAAAATTTCTTTTAAGAAGAGATTTCTTTGCTGGCTAGAATGAACAGGATTATAGTGACCAAAATATGTGGTACTGTAGAATTTGGCATGTCATTCTTATTGAAAGGTTGGCCTGGAAAAATGTTACACCGTCCTATTGAGGTGCTTATTGGGTTAAAATGATTAGAAAAAAGAAGAAGTATGAAGTGGCAAATCTGATATTTATGAGATTTTCTTTCCAAAAACTAAATATTTCACGTTGGGGACAGATGAGATTACAACCCTCAGGCTCCCCTTTCCATATTGATGGATGGGTGATGTTGGTCCTACTGCTCCTTCATCATAATGATGAGTGGAGAATCCCAGCCAGACTGGCCCCACCCTCCTCTTGACCACTGGGCTCTGTCCACTGTCTGTTCCCGTCTCCATCACATCTCCCTCCCTCCTTCCTCAAATCTCGCTATTTGCGCGAGGCAGGCAGACCACCTAACGACCAATGCCACGGCAACAGGGCCATCTCCTAGCAACGTAAAGCCTGGCTGAAACGTGGCCCTGACGACTTAGACACATGGGAAAGGGAGAGGAGGAGGCGGAGGGAGCAACTGGTATCCCACAAATGAAGAACAGACAATGAAAGAAAGGGAGGGGTGAGTCCAGGAATTATAAGAATCATCTTCGATGTGAATGAAAATCACAGACTGCCTCCTTTTAACGACTCCACCGACTTCTAGGCTTCACTCTCTAAGATCTGCCAACCTCTCTCACTCCCAGGCATCTTGATAAGGGTGTGCTATTTGTGGCTACTTACATGACCATTATCTTCTTGGAAATCGGTGCAGATGTAGATAATGAATCCTGAGGAACTACAGGAAAGGAAGGAACAGTCTAATTTACAAAAAACATGGTCCTAGCATGTTCATTGATTACTGGAGGAAAAACAAAGAGTGACAGTGGGGGGGATGGGATGTGATGAATGGGGTCAAGATGTGGCATTTCAACCGAGGTCATAAAAATCGATCAACTATCTGTCATGGTCTGCTGTGTCATTAGTTTTTCCATGTCTCTTTTTTTCAGTTAACTCCTCTTATTTGTAAGTTTCTGTTGTGTATGTGTCCATTTTATTTCGTGCCTTTATTATTTTTTCCAATATTTTTATGGTCTGATTTGCCTTTTTCCCCTCGCCTGTTGATTGCCATCCTGCTCTACTTTATGTACTTTTAGACCTGTTTTACTTAGTCTTTGTGACTTTTCCCTCCCCATTTCTGTCGGCGACTCCCCTTCTTTTCTCCTCCTGTTTGGAAATTTTTATCCAATAAGATAAAAGTTTTTTCAGTTCAGTTATTTATTTTTTGCTGCAAAATGAGACTGAAGCAAACCAACAGTGTCACTAAAACCTGTCATAAATGTTGCCATGTGGTCAAGTTGTTGTTATTAACAGTGATAAATTATCATAAAAATCCCCTAATTTTTCTTCTCCAGAAATAAATTGACATTTGAACTCAGCAACCTGTTCTATATGAGTTTAACCTGGTTACAACCTGGCAGCCATTTGAGTCGAGTTCTCTCAAGTTGTGCGTTCGCATTTATAAATTATTTAAGCAAATATATGAAACCTTTGACAACCACAGAGTGATTGCAGTCAGTCCAAGTCTGACAGCAACTGTTTGCAGAAAGGTTGCCTCCTATCAAGTGACCTGTGTAATCACGATCACTGGCCGTAACACCTCCAAGCTCTGGACAATTTTAACTTGTATGACTGAGCCATTAGTTTGCTGAGCCGATTAAATGTAAATTTGCTCGGGTTGCATGATCACGGGATGGTGGCGCATGAGGTGAGCCCTCTTGTTCATCGTTTTCCCAGAGTATTTTTATTTATCTAATAAAATAAATGGATTCCCTGTATCGCCACGTAATTGCCACATAAAATATCAGGATACTAAGCTGTATCGATTTCTTTGCCCCAAACCTTAACTTTAATGGTCTTCTCCCTCCATCTGTAAATTAATTAACTTAATTATATACTCTGCAATGCATCTTCTGCCTTGGTGCCTGCGTTTGAAAAGTACACTAAAACATAACCCTATTAACCCACAGCTTTTACTTCTGCTAGCAGAAGTGTGACTGGCTACGGTTACATCTTCTGACTGAAGATTTCAGGTCAGCTGTTTACATGGAATGTGATTTAATATGGTCTGAGTTTTACATGCATGGATGCACAAACACTAAACTGGGACAGTGTAACATGCATAAGAGTAATAAACAGAGTCATTTTCACTCAAACTGCAGCCCTGAATTTTTACAGGCATTACCCAGGAAAGAACATTGGAGAGTTGGATTGGACATTAATCGGAATTTGACCTGCCAGCTCCCTGGTCCTGTGATATTTCACTGTGCCATTGTAAGATGACGTAGCCAAAAGTAGAGTGAATGTACAGCAAATGAGTGGTTGTCAAGTTTCCTACAGGCGTATTACCAGAAGCGAGAAGGCATTCAAAACAGACCATAACCTGCTTCATGCCAAGTACGAGTAATGATCCAACTGGTTTCTCCTAGTATTAAGTTCTTGTGAAAGTTCTTATCCCTTTGATGGGTGTTGGAGCAGCTCTCTGATCTGAAGCAGTTTCCATTATTATCTTCTTTAAAATCAAACTCCACGTAGGGCCAATTCAGCTCAAACCACCATTTTTACAAAATCGTAAAAAGTGTTTACAACCTTTGTTTAGAAAAAAAAAAAGGAATCATTTATGTGCTATAATTTCTTTTTAAATTCTGATCAGTTTATGAAAAGGTCCCACCCTATGCAACCATTTTAAATTTCAGTCAGTTTCAGCCGTTTCATATTTCTTTGTATGGAGCTTTTAAACCTTTCAGAATCATTAGGCTTCATGTAAATCTAACCCATGTTTGCAGACTTTGTCCAAAAACTTGCTCCAAGCCAGACAGAGATTATACCTTCTCTTCTGTGTATTTCCACTCTCCTTCCAAGTCTCTTTCTCATACATCAGGGCCCCTCCCTAAGACAGAGGCACACGCTGACTAAAGGATGTCACCATAGCAACAAGAGAGAAAGAGCAAAAAAGATACACTGTGAGGAGGGAGAAGGAGAGAATACAGCGAGACAGAGAGAGACAGAGAGGGAGTCAATAACCTAAAGACAGAGAAAAAGAATCTGATAGAAAGAGCAGACAGATGGAGAGGCAGAGAAAGAGCGTCAGATGGCGGAGAAAGGCAGCGGGTGTTTCTCTCCGGTCCCAGTCACACAGCCAAAATACTGACTTTGACAACAGAAGATATCAGCCTCTGACTCTCTCTCTCTCCGTCTATCTGTGTTTTTCACACCATCTCTATTCATATCTGTTAGCAGCGTTAATTTTGTCAGCAACAATCTGAGTCTGTCTGTCTGACTGAGACAGAGCGCTTCTTCTGCACAAACTTTGGCTGTTGAATGGGAGGCCTATTGAATCACGGCCACACCCAGCTTCTGCAGATCCTACCACCAAATGCATAAACAGACACAGGCCCACCTGGCATTCACATCCATTTTAAGAAAGGGGGGGGGTTGTAAATGTGAGTCAATAAGCATATATATTAGAGGTGTAAATGCACCAGTGTTGTGATAAATCATCTGGTCTTACAAAAAAAAAAAAAAAGATATAAAGGACATGAAATGGAAACTGTTTAGTGGCAAATTCAGCTAAAAAGGAAAACTACTGCATATATCTTGTAAAATACAGAAGATTTTCTATTATTAATATAAGTTTTGAAAAAAATTTGATGAATTTCTGCTAAATTGTAAAGATTAGCAGAAATTCATCTAAAATAGAATTTAGATTAACAAATGAACTAAATAAATACAAGCCATTACATTTATACTAAATTAATGTAATGTCAAAAATTCTAAGGCTACACTGTAATAGTCCCTGCAATGACCTAATCTACTCAACTACACTGACCACTTTAAGCAAAATTTCAAAAAACAAAAAAAATAACAATGATATAATCTCATAGTATTTAACCGATCATAGCCTCTACTTATAAATTTATTTTATGTGAGAATAAAGAACGTAATCCACCAAGACATAATCCACATGAGACTAATAGTAATTACTGGCATAAATAGGCAAGCACAGAGACACAAACCTGCTCAAGATGCCAAGTAGAGTCAATGCGGGGTTTGATTTTGCCGTCCTTGTAGAAATCCAGAATGGTATTCATTGCCTCGGTGATGAGCTCTGTCTCCCCATCTAGGTAGCCAAGGTGGAAGCCACACACCGACTTGTTTCCCTGAATCAAGCTGAGTGTGTGGATGGAGAACTGGTGGTACCAGTTCTTTGCCACAGCAAGCAGGTTCTTCTTTTGTCCTGCCAGCATGTTAGCCGCTCCTGGCAGAAAAAGTAAGAGCTTAAATCGCTTATCACTGGAATAAAAAGCTTAAGAAAGACTTTCAACTAGAAACTAACTTAGAGCAGGCCAGCTACACACCTGCAGTCAAAGGTTTTGTGACTACCTTAAATTCATGAAACACAGACTACTCAAAACTCTTTGTGTTGGCTCCTACCATTGAACTGTTATTGAGGCTGGCAAATTTATATGTCTATAGATATTAAGATATATAATATGGGGAGTTGTAAATAGATGGGGAAGGAACTGGAACCCTTTATTCTGCACTCTTTTGTTAGACCACACCCATTTTCAAACTACACCTCAGTTTTGATCTCAACTTCTCATCCTCAGTGGTGAGGATTAATACTTATTTTTCCACAGACAGAAACATGCATGCACGCCTGCCAAAATAGTCTAAATCTTCTTTGTGGTAGTAATAATACAGTATTTTCTCCAGGACAAAATTTTGCCATGAGATTCAATTATGAAATTTCCCAGTCCCCCACCAATTTTCTCAGTTTTTTTTCATCTGCAACAGCTTTACCCACCTGATAACCTATTTTCATTTCCTGATAACCTATTTTCATCTTAGTGGTGAAAGACCCACTCTATTAATGTATTAAAAAATGAGCAGAAAATTGGACGACAGGTAATTTTTTGTCAAGTAATGTACACAAAAAGATCACAAATGTTTCTTTTTAACTGGTCATTTAGTGTGGAGATTTGCCGTTTTGGCTGTTTTACGTCACTGTAAATTGAATATCTCTGTCAAGCGTCAAGTGCTGCACCTTGTTATATCGAGTTTGTTGTTTCCCTTCTGTCTCCCCTCAGTCCTCAAACTCTCACCTACACCTTCCACCCTAAAAAAAAAACCTCTTTAGCACTTCAGCTGTCACTGTCAACACATCCCTATTCCCCCTCATCCTGCGTTCATGTAGCCTATGGCCTCACTGTGTGAGCTTTTCTCAAGGGAAACAGGGGACACAAAGCATGCTCTGACAGAAAGAGGGACCCAGTCTGC
Source organism: Rhamphochromis longiceps (assembly GCF_057381845.1). NCBI lineage: Eukaryota > Metazoa > Chordata > Actinopteri > Cichliformes > Cichlidae > Rhamphochromis > Rhamphochromis longiceps. The sequence continues at coordinate 31,229,196 of NC_140560.1, read as the reverse complement.
TACATTCAGACACATTCCAGGTTTCTTGCGCATAAAACACTCATTGTTCGGCTATGCATACTTCTGATAAGCTGGAAAAGAAGCTGAGGGAGAGGATGGTGGGGTGGAGCTGGAGGGTTTTGTGGGGGTGACATGGATGAATGGGCGAGGGTGGAGGGCACCATGCTGGGTAGTAGGTTTCTGAGCAACATGCAAAGGGAGCACCCTGTTCTCCATGGATGCCGACCCCACCCACTGCATGTATACTGGTTCGAGTTTGGCATCTCAACACAGCTAGTGTAAAGGGCTTCCCACGAATGACATGCAGCATGCCGATGACATGGGCCTCTATTCTGCCCACCACTCTACTAGTCTGCTACAAATTAAAGGTTTGACATCATCGGTCTTATATTGGGTATATTGTCTTTTGTTGATGTGCTTTATTTCAAGCTGTAGAGTTGCAGTTAAAAAAAATGAAGCAGTAAATTGAAGCCTTAGCATTCCTACTAATGTTACATGACGCTATAATAAGGTCACCAACAATTATAATGGCCAACATTTTGGTTTAGACCTTAAGTTTTAGAAAAAAAAAGAAAAAAAAAAGTGGCCACTTAATAGTATAGTTAAAAAATTACAGCCCAAATTATTGGCCTGTTCTTCCAAAGCAATGTTGTGGATGGCTGTCTCGTGAAAATTACCAACTAACTCTCAAGCATTGGCCTTGTTTTTCTACTTACCATAGGTAATAAGTTTGCCCATAGGCTTCAGCAGGTTGTAGGCCTTATGGGTATCTGATCCTCCAAGAGGGTCCAGTATTATGTCCATCCCTGGAGCAGAATAGAGAAGAAAGGGACAGTCATCACTGGTGTGAATTCAGAGAGAACAGCCTGCCAAGTCTCCTCAGCAGCCACCTCTGCATGGCAGAGTTCACTGGGAGTAGCAAGTGTGGCCAAGTCGCACCATGTTTGCACAGAGACGAGCCCATATATTCCAAGAGACGTAAGAAGAAGAGTCGAGTAAGGGCCTGCTTGTTTGATGTTCTTTCATTCTTGTCACTGATCAGACCAGAGGGATACAATGACTTTCTGTTGCTGTCCATTCCTTGGAGGATAGAATAATAACCTACCCTCTGAACAGATGGTAAAGGATGGCAATCTAACTATGAAGGTTTCTTTGTGGCTTATTAATGGTGAACTATATAAGCTCAGGCCTAATGATGCTCCTTTCCGCCAGAGGGGACTCCTCAAATTGGGCTACCCCTCCTTGCTCTATTAAACCCTGCTTTTATTGATTGTGGGAGGCTCACAGCAGGACTCCGCCTTGACCACAGCACACATAAATTGACAGGCAGCCAAAGACACAGAGGGAAAGGTAGAGAGCAGGACTGCACATTGATCCAGGCTTCTAATTAGATACATTGTGTCCAAAGTGTCAGTTCTCGCTATCTGTCTCTGTAATGCCTGTCTGTCTAACTCTATGTTACAAAGAACAGAGACGGCCTGAAGAGGGGACTATGAAATGAGCCACCAGCATAATAACAGTCTCCATCCTGCTAGGATCACAGCAGTAGTTGGAAGGAGAAACAGGAACTGAACATTGTTTCATTTTACTGAAAAGCTGAATTCTTTTGTGCTCATCTTGGCGAGTCCATCTACATAAAACTGTGTGGATACGTTGTTGGTGGCAGTGAGAATCCAAACAGTCACTGTTTAGTGAAATGAGTTTGCTGGGTAGGGAAAATGACTCCCTACATGCTATCCGTCTAGTGCACATTGCAGCCAGCTCTATCGAGAAAGACAATGTGGTTGAAAATGTATCATCTCAGTGTTTGCAGCCACACAGTACTGGTTCTTGCCAGGGGAAAATATCAATCTGAATTTCAGATTGTTTCAGTTTCAAATATGAAACAGTCTCAATATGAATTTAGGCAGCTTTAACAGTGCATATGGCTAATTTTCTTACCTTTTGGACTGATCTTGCGGACTTCCTCCACATAGTCCTTGGTGCGATAGTCAATGGCATGCGTAACTCCACCCTGGGTGATGGTCTCATGTTTACTGGCTGAAGCAGTGCCAAACACAGTCACATCCTTCACTGTCTTGCACAGCTGAGTAGCTGCAATCCCCACACCACCTGAAGGAAGACAAGAGTTAATTTGATGTGTGAAATCATGAACTGCAAAAAAAACACGATTTGTAATGAATTCTAGTGCAAACTCTATTTGGCATGGATTTATAACCAACTTAATCTTTCAAGGCAACACCCTGAACAAAACATACCTCAACACAAGCATCTAGGAATTTCCATTCTACACATACTTATGGCAGGTAAATGTGATTTTAATTATTAATTCTCCCAAACAAGCAAGTCAATATCAGTGTGAATGTGTTTTGCTCAGGGGTATGTAAGGAGCGCATTAAACACAATCACATTAACCCAGCTGGCCTGGGGTGAATAGACACCCACACACATCCAGGTCTGGAGAAAGTAGCCATTGTAGCTCAAATGACATCGAATTTCTGGTTCTCTTATTTGAAACAACCTGTCAAAAATTCCAAAGTCAAAAAAAAAAAAAAAAAAAAAAAAGTAGCTCAAGTCTTTTTTTCCCCACCATTTGGAAAATGACAGTTGGATTACAAATGAAATAGTTCCTTATGATCATGTCAGCTGAAAACAAAAAGGGCTCCACTGTCCAAGACTTTAAAGACAGATTGGATGTTTTGGATATCTGTGTTTTTTGTGTGCTGTATTCCAAAGTGTGTACATAGTTGTGGCAAAAGCCTCTGCCAGTGTTTGCAAAGGCAGCCAGCGCAAGAAGTAATAGGTTACTGATAAGCAGTGGCTTGTTTGAAATAGGGCCTGACTTGAGGACTTGAACTGAAAGGCATCCATAAAGGTCATTCATGCCTGACCAAGTAAAGAGTGCATCTTATCTGAATCAGAGAGTAAAGCAAAACATATTTAAATAACAAATTTTTAATTGCATAGTTGGGCTGCCTGTCTGCTAGAAAGGTTTGGAGTAGATGAATAATTTGCATGCTTACATAGACATCTACACTTAAATATTTAGTAGACTATGGAAGATCAAGAGCAAGATCATCTTAAAGACAGGAAGACAGAGACATGCATGAGAAGCACACATTTGATTGCCCTTGTGCAAAAGATTAGACTTGTGGAACTGATTGTTGTCAATAAGTTATCTTTACATACAGTGATAAAATGCACACAGTAGCAAAGTGTTTTGAACATGCCGTGGGATGTGTTGTTTTCAGTGCTTTCGATAACGTTGGAATTTGTTTCTTTTGTGATGCACAGAGCGAATGTTGTGCATCAGATGACACTGATGCACCTCTGGTCCCTTCATATAAACGTAAAGATTATTCTGAGCCAGTGAACCAGTCTTTTCAGAGCAACGTCTCAGCAGTTCCTCTCTGCGGATGCACTATTGCATAAAAACAGCAAAAAATAAATAAACTGAACCAAGATTTAATGATAGGATTAGGCCCCATTCTCTTACCAGCATGAAAAATAAAATGGTTTGCTTTTACTCCCGTGTTAAAAATAAATGAAAGTTTTGTAACTAAAATGTGTTATAGAGGAGAAAGAACCAGGAAATAAAAGCCGAATTTTTTAAAATTCAACTGCTTCAAAAGCCTTATTTTCAATGTGACGACAAGAAATTCTTTTTATTTTGTGATTTTAATTTGACAGCCTTCGACCAGGAGAGGTGAATCAATCACTCTGCATTGGTGTTATCAAGCCTACTGACACCAACGTTATTGAAGGGTATGAGAATCAAAGCTCTTGCTGCTGGACATGAAGTAAAAATGAAAGTGAACAATAAACTGTTTTTTGATACACAGTCACCAAAATCATTCAAGGAGCGTCTTTTAAAGAAAAAAAAAAAAAAAAAAAAAAGTAGTTACAGCGAACGGCATATTTAAAATCACAATAATTCCTTTAGTCAGTTCAAAAGACTTAAAACAAACACTTCATGGTTCACAGCAATGATTCTGATCTCATTTTCTGTTAGATTTGAATCTTTCACAGGGTTCAAAAAAGGGTCAAAAAACTTGTAAAGACAAATCCAAATCATTTTAATTTGCTTCCTTCACAAACCTTCATTTCAGTGTAAAGAAAGAAATGTATTCTGTGTTGTTTTGTTGATGTAAGAGCCCGAGTCCAGGAGAGATGAATCAGCCGCTCTTCGTTACTATAATCACGCCTGCTGACACCGAGGGTACAACTGACGAGAAAACAAAATCGAGGCTGTTGCTGTTGGATGTGAGTGCCGTCACGGCTGCGTTATAACAGCACCGTCTCTCCTTGTCCTCAGTGAGAAACCAAGTTTGCGTTGCCAAGGAAACCTCGGCCAAATTGCCGACAATGACTGAGCAGAGGGAGCCATTTTGTTTCAATAACTGCTCTTGCTTTGGGCAAGTTTGTCATTAGTATCATATCTTACGTTATAATTAATATGTGATAACAAACAGTTCATCACAAAGCTGCATGCATGTTTCCACACATTCGAACACAGCGCAAACATGCCTGCTTGACTTGAGTTTTTGCACTAGTGCACACGCGACAGTTTACGTGAGGTAGAGGGGAAGGCAGACAAAGTGAGAAATTGTTGAATATGCATCGCCTGTCATGTGGGAGGTTTAAGAGCTGTTTTTAGTCAATGGCTTTTTCCCCTTCTGTTGCAGTAATACATAGTGAGGGGAAAACGTAGCAATAAGTGTCTGTTTTAATGATATTGTACACCCATATTTTGATAACGAGAGAAGACAAAATTAGTTCATATTGGCTGGTTACAAATGTTTCCAGTCAAAGAAACATTGTGGCCAATGAGGAGAACGGTACCTGTTTCTGAATCCCATGAGAACAAACTCCTGATCCTCCATCACAAGACTCCTGAGCTGTGCCAGAACCCCTTATTGCACCCCATCTCGATTCGCAAATACACACACACATTGATACATGCACAGATCACAAAGGAGAGAGGAGTGGGGCCATAGCTTTGAACAGCTCTTAATGGCTGCTGGTATCTGCTAATCTTCACAAATATGCCAAGATTAAAATATTAACCTCTTATTAACCTAGTGCTTTTGCTTGTGTTCCTGAATTATAAGTCTTCCCTTTATATCTATTTCTTTTAACTAAAATAATGTTTCTTGGCAGGAGCAGAGTGTGAATTCATGTTAATTTAGAACCAGCCACAAACACTGATCCATTTGCTCAGGGAAGCAAAAAGCAGCTTAAGTACATTTTTGTTGCTAATTACATTTCTTCTCCTGAAGATTCAATTGAATTGTTTACACTCGGCGATTAGGAAATGTCAAAAAGCATCCACCTATCTGTTGTGTTCTTCCCTCTCCCTCTCCGGAGAAGCTGGATAAACAGTAGGGTTTTTGTCTTTCCCTGAATCCGTACATTCTAACATTCTGGCACAAATTGCACTTGGCTTCCACAATATGAGTTAGGAGTGAAGAGGAATTTTCCCCAAAACACAGTGGAATCCAAACTGACACTGAGGCCACTATTATTGCTCCACACCCAGAGTTCACCAGCAGGGGAGGGTGGGGACATGAGAAATATTTTTCAGATTTATAAAAATAAATGAAATATCCACGTCGAGCGTCAATCAACTTTAAAGCCATATCCTTGTCAGCGTTTTGTGTTACTTGCCCAAATGAAGATCATCTTACACGTCACGGTGTTACTCAATTGTATGAGTCAGTCTGTGATTTCAGGTGTTAGTATGGGGACAGATGGAGGCCGTACGGTTACTGTCAACACCAGAAGATGACTAGTCCCTGGTCCTTGTTTCTTTTTCTGGGATTTCTTCACAGAAGGACTCATGTCCTCCTTAACCTATCATTAGTGGCTAACAAAGAATGAAATACAGGAATCTCTTGTTACCCAGAGTCACCATGGCAGGGTTACAATCTCAACAAGTTGAACCAAATAAACTTGTTGAGATTCTTGCTGTTCTTTTCAGCTCTATAATTGACTTCAGATACAACTCCTGTAATGACAAAAGGAGCTGTGGCTGGCTGTTGTTAATGTGTACTTTTGAGGTATTATACTACATTATACAAACTCTGTGTTTTCTGGAATGACTGTTCTAGTGTGTGTACTTGCACTGTGGGCTTGAAGAGCAGTTTAATGTGCTCTCTCTAATGTTGAAATTCTGTGTTTCATACAGGAAATCCACTTTTAGTTACTGTGAGTGAATTTAAAAAAAAAAACAAAAAAACATCCCTTGCACATATGTGATGGTGGCCCCTGTAATTTCCTGAGTAATGATTCTCACGTAGCACTAACAAAAACAGTCACAGCACAGACCAAATAATAATATGCATGTAAAGGTATAGACATAACCTTCTTTTCTTGTCACAAAATGAAACACAAGCTGGTGTGCACTTATTCTGTTTTGCCACACAGATACAGATACGATCACACAAACAGGTGTCCTGAAAAAGGTTTCACATACACCTGTGACTGTATGTGGTGGTTGGGATGAGGGTAGATGGGGTCATTTGTCAACGGCTACAGCAATGAGAGCGCGAACAAGCAACGTGATTGGTGGGTTAGGTTGGAGGTTGCCCTGGTTTCTCTTTCCTATCTGTGCAGCTGATCTGCCTGCCGGCAATGCCAGGCCCAGGGAACGCAGAGACGGTTCAACCACGCAGCCCAGATTCCCGCTTAGTGGTCAGAGTGAATTAGCATTTGCTAAACTAGGGTACGACCTCCTGTGCACACAGACTGGAAAGAAGAGGAAGGGAAATCATTTATAAAGACACAGACTTTTGTAATCACTCCAAGGAGCAACAAATCTGTGAGAGCCAGAGATGTAAGTACGCATGAGCTAATGCTTAAACAGCAAGGGACTTTGTTAGCTGGTAAATAATTAATGAGAACAGTAATCTGTGAGGGAGTCCTGGGAGGAGAAAATTACACTGAAATAAGAATCTTTCTTGGAATCATACAACATCCCCCCCAAAAAAACCCAAAACAAAAAAAAAACAAAAAAAACAACAACACACATTTTGCCAGTCCCATCTGCAGTCAACTGCGCACTGGTGGCTTACACATATGCCTTAGGCATTGCCTGAAGGTTTGACAGCAGTCATGAAGATCTATACCAGGATATGGTTCTCATTTACCAAACCCGAGAGATCCAGCCACCTGTTTCACTCACTAAGCATTCAGAGATCACTGACAGTACACTTGCAATACTGAGGTGCATATAGAACCCCCCCCACAAAAAAGGAAAAGTTGTAATTATTTCAGATACCCAAGTTCCCCAAGTCCTTTCAATGTGCTATGTAGAGAACTGTCCGACAGCTGCTTCTAAAGCAGGACAAGTATGAAAGCAGTTAAAAATAACATCCCTTCACATTAGTTGTTTGCAGAGGCATGAGGGATTCAAAGGTAAAAAATGGTCTAAGAAACTTTCAGTTGTTTCATTATTGCTTTCACAATTCACACGGCGCAATGGAGATTAAAAGCATGCTTTCAAGCTGAAATTTACATGAGTAGAAATTACTTCCAGGACCATCAGCTCTACAGATTACCATTAACAAGGATTTAACTCCTCAGCTGTGACTGCTGTCCCCCATCACAGTCAAGAGTGTATTTCACCAACATACAGCAGCTGGAAGCCTCTCACTTCAACTCTTGCCAGCTAATCCTCAGTGTAACCCTGGCGTAAGGCTATCCTATACACTCCAGGAAGATGCAGCTGCAGCAGCCACCATAATTGGTCGCTGAGAAAAATAAAATCCAAAACACGAACCTCAAACTTTATGAGCCGAGATAACTGATAACATATGATGGAGACGAAAGCACCTTACAGTGCTATTAGTGTGCAGAGTATTTTTTTTTTAAGCAGTGAAAGATTGAGCTGGAAATCCAGGCATTCATGGGGGACATGGCTGAAGCACAGAAGCAGAATCCTCCCCTACAGCGCCACCTAATTCTTATTATGCATTCTACATCTCCAACACAATGCGTGACACCTAATGCTGGACCGCAGTCAGTCATAAATAAAACAGAGGTAGACGTCATGTTTGGAAGCAGTGGAGCCCCATATGTATGCAGGAATGTGTAGTGTGGGTGTGGTGGGGGGGGGGCGACGACTGGCCAGGGTTCATAAACATTAGGGCCAGTTCAGGGAGAGGTCAGAGGAAAGGCAGTTGGCTGGGTACAGTGAAAAACCCACGAGATGCATCCTAATGCCGCTAAACTTCGTCCCCACCCAAGCCCTCTGGGGAAAACAAAAGGGGAAACGTGCGTACGTTCCCCGATGACGAAGACTAGAGCACGGATATGGAGAGGTCAAGCAGAGGGAGCAGAGGTCACGGAGTGCCGGAGGCGGAGGAGGACAACGGAGGATGCAGATGTGAAACGCAGTGGAGTAGAGAGGCACGATGGGAGGAAATACAAAAAGCCATTGTTTGGAGAGAAAGGACAGGAGCGGACCCACGAGAGAAGCAGCTGAGGACTATTCACCAGAGTTTACTTACATGCACATAAAGGCCTGACTGACAGACAGAGTCTAAACACCAGGCAGGCATTCCTATCTGGTCACCTGATCCTGATGGGTTAAGGTCACCATACATTTGAGGAAATGTTGCTCTTCATGCTGATGTGACATTACCAGAAAACATGGAGACACAAAAGCATCCATCCCTGAAGACGCTCACAACAGAGTTCAGCAGGTTATTCCCATGAACATCTGTCACTGCTTTCCATCAGCAAGAGTATTGACCTGGGAGAAATTTGGAGTAAAACTAATGAATAAATTATTTTTATAGGGAAAATAGAGGCCAAAATATAAAAAAATAAGTGCTGGCCTTCATTACACTGAAATACTTGTTGAATCCTTTTTATTTCTACAGAATGATAAAACTTTTTGACATGTGTGGTGTGAACTTTTTTCCAGCTTTTGAAGTGAGACCTGGCAAATTTTTTTTAGAAGCCACTGATTCAAAGCAACCAGCTGCGAAGGGTTATGTTATTATTTCTGACATTACCGGTAACCTTTACTTCAGTTTCATACGATCTTTAAATCTTGAAATATGGTGGCACGGTGGTTAGCAATGTTGCCTCACAGCAAGAAGGTCCTGAGTTCAGCTCCACCATCAGGCCAGGGTCTTTCTGTGTGGAGTTTGCATGTTCTCCCCATGTTCACATGGGTTCTCTCTGGTTACTCCGGTTACTTGGATGTCTTTTTCTTTCAAAGACATGCAATTAGTGGGGATAAGTTAATTGGAAACTCTAAATTGCCCATAGATGTGAATGTGAGTCTAAATGGTTGTCTGCATCTGTGTGTTAGCCCTGCGACAGACTAGCGACCTGTCCAGGGTGTGCCCAGCCTCTCGTCCAAGATAGCTGGGATAGGCTCCATCTCCCCCGCCACCCCGAAAAGGATAAGAAGCTGAGAATGGATGGATTCTGTGAAATTTCACATGCACAGTTTAACAATTAGAATGACCCTCATGTCATTATAATAAACATATAGTGAGTTAGAATAGCATAAAAAATTCCTCCATCCGAAAGTATACAAACCTACCAGTATACCTACCAGTATTTCTTCAGCTCATTCATCAGGTCTTAAAATAAAGTGGAACAATTACAAGTTAACCATTTAAGAGCCAGATTATTTCTTGAAAGGGACCAACTTTTTTTTAATGACATAATTTTCTCTATATTGTAAATCCATTCTAGAAGAGGAGATCCCTCTTCTGTTGGTCTTCCAGGACTCTGCTACTTGTCCCCTGACTTAAAGATTTTTTTTGCATTTTATTCTTCTTATCCAAACTATGATATACATCAATGTTAGTAACCTTTATATAAGAAAAACTCCCAAATCTGTCAAAAATGATATGATTAGATGTTCATTATTAGGAATTATTGTTCAACTAAAGGTTTTAGGACCTTCAGGGACGCTTTAAATATAATTTAATTAATCATTTTCCAAAGCGATTAATTAGCGGATTAGATTCTTATAAGAAAAAAAAAGAAAGAAAGAAAAACAGTCAGTCAGAGTCAAAGAATTTACTAGAAAGACATGAAGGTGAGGAATGAAAAAAATTACTCAAACAGAGAGTCTATGTGGTAAAAAGCTGTCGATCTTGGCCTTCAATAAAAAGAAAAAATAACCAGTTTATATCGTAGTTACAACTGTACTTTGTCACTGAGGTTGAAAAACCAATCACTGCCTGTGCTACTCCTGGGTTATGTGGCCCAGTTAATCTCATCTTAAAGCTCACTATATTATCTTTGCTCAACATAAACAAATGTTGCAAGAACGTGGTGTTATGCAGACATGTCTTACACACAAGATCAGTGTTGTTTGTTTGGGTGCACTTCCACATGCACCCAGCAATTGCAAAATTTTGAGACAGTCTAATGAGTCTAATGTAAATCCCTTTGCCTATTTATGCTAGTCAAATGGGTGGAGCTGTGAGAAAGGTTTAGCTGTAACTCACTATTGTGTCTAGGGCTGCCACGATTAGTCGACTAGTCACGATTATGTCGACTATTAAAATCGTCGACGACTAATTTAATAGTCGACGCATCGTTTGAAGCTTTGTAAGATCACAAAGGACGCAGGAATGAGTAGTAGGATTTAAGAGTGTAATAACGGACTGAAACAGAAGATGGCAGCACTGCATGTCCAAGGATGCCAGCTGCCGTTAAACCCCGAAGAAGAAGAAGCTGTGTCCCAGAATTCATAGCGCAGCCCAGCGCAGTTGTCAACAATGGCGGCAGCTAGTTAGTTTTAACTTTACTCTTATTATTCTTTCTGGGTCACAAAATAAACGTTTAACATATTTTCAGGCGAGAATGTAGCTGTGTAAACCTCAAATATCTGCTCAGTTTATCAAGACACCGCATATTTTCAAAAGCGCTCCGACGTTTTCGGAGACGTCTGTTACCCACTAGCTCGTTAGCTAGGCGGGGGCAAGGCTAACTAGAGCCGTGAGAACACCGGACTCCCGGCAAATCGTTTTCAAACCCACCGCCGTCTTTCGCTAGTCAGGTTAAACATATATATAAGTCACTTAGATAACTTAAATGTTATTGTTTGGCTTTTTTCAGTATTTTATTTGTTCCTGAGTAAATCGGTTTGGCTGAGATTAAAGGTATAGTTTTTGCACAGCTAAAACTGTCAAGCAGACAGCTGATTAACAGAAGTGTGAGACGCTGGAGAATATACTCCGGTGTCCTGTTATATTTTAGAAAGCAAGGAGTTTATTAAACTTCACCGAAACAATCTGCAAATTTCATTAAAAATTAATAAACTACCATCTTGTCTTTATTTTTAGTTAGCACAAACACTTCAAGCTGTAAGCTAATGATAGTTATATAAGACCAGATGCTGCTGGTGCAATAAGCTGTACGTCCAATGGATGATGATCTGATTAGTCGACTAATCACAAAAATAATCGGTGACTAGTCGACTATCAAAATAATCGTTTGTGGCAGCCCTAATTGTGTCATAACTTCATAGGATAAAAGATGCATGTACCTTGGAATTGCATATCGATTAATTTTACCTGTGGAAACAGATGATAACAAACACCAGCACTAACAAATGATGTTATAAAAGATAAATCTTCTCAAAGTTACTACACATAATAAGAGTGCCTTGTGAGTATGAACAATATGGAAAGTCCAACTAAGAGTCATAACCCCTGCCCCCTCCATGTCAAAATGAAACCAGGGATATTTGAGTTGTGATGTGCTCAGAACTCAATCATGTGATGTGCTTAATCATGGACTGCAAAAAGGGGTCACAGGTAAACATTGCTTCAGTGTTAGCCAAAAAAGGGAACCATCGCCTTAGATTACTTTACTATAAAGCTAGAAGCAATGCCTGTGTTAGCAGTTAAGTTGTTTATTATCTAAAAACAAAGTGGTAATTGTTTTGTCTATAAACATGTTAGAAAGTACTGAAAGTTTCCCATGATCATCAGATCACTTTCTTTTTCTGTCAGAAATTATAGAAATTTCATTTACAATAACATGAATGACATAAAAGCAACAAGTCTTTTTGTGCAAGCTAAACTTTCATTTAGTAAAAGGCTTTAGACTAATATGTACTAGCATACTTTTGATACCACTTTTTATTTTTTATATATTTATAAAAATAGACAAGCTTTTTGAATACGCACTCTCTTACTCTGGGCCAGAAATTTCAGCTTCCGCACACTTACATACAGCAAATTGTTCAGTTTCATTACTGTCTGAGCGGAAGAGCACAGCGGTGCCGTGGTTTGCACGGTTACCTCACAGCAAGAAGGTCCTGTGTTTGAATCCATAAGCCTGCTGGCTTGTGGCTTTTTGCATGGTGTTTGTGTGTTCTCCCTGTGTCTGTGAGAGTTCTCTTGGTTACTCCGGTTTCCATTGATGGTTGAAAGACAAGCCTGTTAGGTCTTAATTTGAAATAACCAGTTGCACTGGAATGGTGGAATACATTTTGTAAGGAACATAAGCACCCCTGGCTTTAATCTCCTTCTTGTTATTGGAAAACAGACTTGAAAGAACAGCGCAGATAGGTCTGTAGACACTCAGTCTTACCCCACCCCCATCTCTCTTTGACCCTGTCACAGCAGACACCTTTGATCACACTAATCAGAGAACATCAGGAACAATTTTGACAGACTCAGGGTGGGACACACACACACACGCGCGCGCACGCACACACGCACACACACACGCACGCACTTTGAGCCACGCAGCCGATGATGATGTTAAGAGAAGGATGCACGCAGCTCTCACGCTCTAACACCTTATTCAGAAAAGGCACTACTAATATACACACTGCTAGCTTTTAGAGCGGTGCAGCAGGACATACACTATTTGCAATGATTATTTACACATGCAAGGAATGACAGAGCACTGGCAAGACTGTTCAGCAAATATTTTTGTCATAGCCTCAGCAATGTGCTTTTACAATCCTGATGTCCGGACAGCTGGCGAGCCAGGATTGGCAGCCTGCCCTGAGAAACCAGAGATGCCGCATCAACCAAACCAGCAGGGAAATGTGTCTTACACCACACCACACAGCATTCCTCTCATCGACAACACACTCTGCACAGGAACCCTTGGGCCATACAGTTTTTGTATTCACAGGGATGAATTGCATCAACTAGATGATATGATTAATGCAAACATTTGGGATTCCTCTGTAGACAACCAGTTCCACAACTATGAGCACGTTAGCTGTCATTCAGCTCGGGGCATATCGCAGTTTAGTTTACAAATTCATTCTTTTTTCAGTGTTAATGTCAAGGGATGCATTCACCTGGCAGTCAGGTTTCTTAGCAATCCTCACCCACAAACTGCTCCCAAAGCTGAGGGACCCCTTTCTTGCTCCCTCTACACAATTAAAGTGGGAATAAGACAAAAAGTGAGAAATGTGCAGTGGTAGACAGCAGAAAAGGGGAAGGGAGAATGAGAGAGCGTCTTATTTTGGCTAGTGTTCTTCAGTTCTCTCCAGCTGGCCTGATTGTGTAAACAGAGCAGAATTAAATGCTCTCAAGCTTTGTGGATCACACCCCAAAACAGGTGCTTTTACTCCCTCAATCCCCATCTCTCTCCCTCCCACCCACTCGCTCTGAACGTTGACCGTTTACACTCCAGGTGGCAGGTGCTCTTATATTAGTGGAGTCCTAGAGAGAGTAAAACACTGAGCCATATCTCATACAGATGAAGTCTGGGACCTTTTCCATTGGCTATAATTCATAAAGAAAAATGCATAAACAGGGCACGCAGAGAAGGAGAAAGTCAAGAAGTGAAAGTGCCAAAGGGTGTTTTCTTTAGTCTGTAATACCAGCTTTGTATCTTTGATTTGTGTTCTTCTGATGAACTGTAAAATGGTCTCTTTAACTCTATTAAAGAGGTTGATATAAACACAGTTCACAATCACAGAGATGGTGCAAACTAAGATGAAACTGACAAATAGCTGTAGGATTACATTTATTTACATATGACCTTTTTGGAATGCAGGCAATTATTCAAAGCTGCAAGCACAGTGGTTGAAGTAACAATCCCTTTTATCAATGTATCTTCAACCTATGCCTAGCAGAAAACAAGGAGTCTGTGTGTTCCACATGGGCATAAAAATTTCTCTATATTTTTGAAAACTGGTTTCTGCTTAGTTTTTACCTGCAGCCGCATGGACGAGCACGCTCTGGTTGGGTCGCAGGTTGCCAAAGTCAAACAGCATCATGTAGGCGGTGATGTAGTTGACAGGCAGGGCTGCTGCCTCCTCAAAACTCATCCCCTCTGGGATTAGGAAGGTGTGGTTTGCTGGCACCACTGCTACCTCCTGCCACAGCCCAAAGCGGTTCAGCACCATAACCTTATCACCAACCTGAAACAAAGAGCACAGCAAGACATGGGTGGAAAGAAATTGTAAATTCAGTTCTTGTAACCCGGGGGCCAGAGCTTGTTAGGGGGTAAATGAATAGTTATTATAGACGGTCTGATTACATTACATGCACATATTAAGTTAACACGTGAACAATTTATTTTCTTAACGAATCTGCATTAAAAATAATTAGAGATTATGGATGCAGAGAAAACAAGTGAGTGAATTAGCATCATGGACAATACTTTAAACAGCAAACTAAAGGTATAGATGAATGGAATGTAGGCTAAAATGAATGGATAAATCACTGAAATGGTTACAAGTTTTCCAGTGCAACTTGCAGCTCTACAAATGACTGGAACATGCAGAATTAAAATAAGATCCCATTTAAAATTCATTTAATTGAACACATTCGCATTATTGATGAGTAGTGTCGATGAGGGGATTTTTGAGTTCATCCCACCTGACAAAAAAGATTGACACCAAAGTCCTAAAGCACTGGAAAATCAGTAAGATATCTGTTTCCCACTAAAATATATCTGAATCCCGTGGACCACCTTACAATGATGTAAGCCAGGGAAAAACCTCTCCTTTCTGTCTCTGGGTCAATATTGTATCAACTGCAGAGTGACACATTACAATAATGTATGTATAACAGATTTTTAAACAATTTTCTTAAATAAGGTCTAAATTCTGCAATACTTTAACCGACTGAGTTCTTGAGATGAACCCATTTCACTGCTGGAGGCGCTGGTCTGTTCATCTCCTGCTATCTTTGTCTCATAGTCCTTAGTGCAGTGTGAATGATGCAATCCACAGAACAGAAATAATTAGACTAAGGTTTATTTTTATCTTATAGCAACACACACAAACATGCGGCCACCTCGGTCACCAAACTCAAACACTTTGCTTTTAAAGTGTGGAAGCAAAGAAGGAAAGCGATAAACTAGAGCAGAATAAGAATAGTAACCAGAACTGCGCCGAGTTTATAAAGGAAGAAAAACAGTGATGCAGTTAAAGAAAAAGAAGAAAAAAAAGATTTGAAGTTGTTAACTGCTTGCACGAAGATTTTGTTAGCTTTAAAAACCAACATGCATCGTATTAAAACATGAGAAAGAATTAAAGTATTAAATGCGATCAGGAAATAACACTCAAGAAGGGGAAAAAACCAAACAATCACTACATCATAAGTGCCCTCTTGGCTCTTAATATGAGAAAACATGTGAGAAGCATTTAATAATTTTGCCAGTGTACTGGTTTAGAACAACTTTGGTCCCAGGTGCAATGTGTGTTTCATATCCTAATCACCATCTTGTCCTTTTACCGCTCTCAGACTATCCTTATCAAAGCAGGATCCTCCAATTCGCAAAAGCCACAATTAGCCATGATATTACCCCCCCCCCCTCCCCCAGCGGGCTAACTAACCAATCAGGAGAACTTAGTCGAGGGACACAAGAAACAACGACAACTGTAGCATTATAAATCTTTTCCTGTTTTCTTCCTCCCCCCTAACCACAGCTCCTGACATAGCTCACCCTCCCACCTCGTTTCCACTCTCCCCACTTTTTCTCTTCCCTTCTTTCTCTTTCACTTCCTGACTCCTTTTCCTCTTATAACTATAGAATGTCTTCCTTCCCCTTCTCCAGTCCCGCGTCTCATCCTGTCTGTGACTTCTTTGACATCCCCTCTTTCATCACCAGTTCTTCATCCTCCGTTGTCTCTTTCTGTCTTAACCATCCTTTTTCTTCTTTCCCTTGTGAGGAGTGTCCCGTATCACCTCTTCCTCATCAGTGAGACAGGACAATGGGGCCCATCTTCTCCCCTGGCTTCTCTCCACCCATCACAGTCCCTGCCAGATTCTTCCCCATGGCTGAGCATAAGACAAGCTCTCGCCTCCTGGGAACAAACCCTCTCCACCCGGGCTTCTCTAATGGTCTGGAGGGAGCCATGCGCCTCGCTGTCTATCCATTCCAATTAGAGAGATCTCTCTCTCTTTTCATACCCTCATCTTTCTGTCTAAAGGCTGAGTCGTTTGGTATATTTCAGAGTATACTATCACTTTTTTACCACGGGCTACTTCCCTTGGCTTGCTGACAGCTCTCTCACATTTCCATCTCCTTGTCTTTTCTTACCGCTGGGATCTTCAAATTCATCAACCTCTGTGATTTAATTGGGGGTGCAGTGTGGTACAAATCGATACGCGGGGGAGTTCAGGCGTTTACAGGAAACAAACATGACTCACAAATGCATTTGCAGCCATTCTTCCATGCCCATGTAAAGCATGTGAGTTACTGTCAGTCACACAGAAGCTGCGTAGGAACATTCAAGGCCAAATAAACCAGCCTTGTGACACTTCTGTTACAACATCTTCACAGTGTGACAAACGCATAGCCTCTTCTTGCACTTCCTTTCTCTGCCTTCATGCTGCATCAGATGTAGTTAGGGTGAGGAGTGCAGGCACCTTGAACAAAGACATTGTATATGAATGGACTTAATCAGATAGTGATTCAATTTTGGGGTATGCAAGCCTCCTAGTCAGCTGCTTTGTGGCTTGGAGCTTTGATGATGTAGGCAAAAAAATTATCAAGTTTAAAAAAAAAGAAAGTTTGAACAAAGTCAGGTTCAGGCGAAAGATAAAGGCTAAACATAACACCCACACAGCTCTTGTGACTCCTGTGAATAAAATTAAAGCATACATATTTCTGCTGCATCAGTAGGCGTTAGGTTCAACATGGAGTTTGTATGGTGTTAAGGCCACACCCAGCTCCCATCCAGCAAACTACGTGATGGTCTGCAAGCTGTTTTTTGCTTTTTGCACTCACTTGCTGCATCTCTATATTTTATCCATCATCTTTTTTCCCCTCAGATGAATTAAGAAAGTCTAGTTGTTCACCTTTAGAAATTTCCAGAAGAGAAAGGAAAGCACGCGTTACAAGCTCAAGAAGACAATAGAGAAAGCTGTTCTTTAGAAAGCCAGCAACTGTTACAAGGCCAGAATAAGTGAAGGCAGCACGACAGAGCAAGTCGCCGATAGCCCAGCGGTCATAGACAGAATTAAGAGCTTATATGAAAGGGAAAAAAGCTATAGATAAAGGCAGGGGAGGATTGATGGAGGAAATACCAGACTGACAATGTGGGCCAGGGAGATAATTGAGAACATATGGGCGAGATCCTCACCGAGGGAGAACATTTTTAAAGCTGGTCTGATGTAAAAAAAACAAACAAAAAACAAAACATTAAAAAAAAACGCTGATGTTTAGTGTCACGGGAGCTTCAGGGTGATTCATGATTTTTCTGATCTTACTCAGTGTTTTACTTTTCCCCACATTTGCTTGCTAGGGTTATTTCAGGTGACTCAACTCCTGTAATACTTCAGTCAACTTATAGTTATTTGAAGGGAAAGTTACTGATAGACAATGGAGGAGAAAAAAAAAATCAATAAAAGGAGGTCAAGATAGAGGAAAAACCAGCGTACGGGACTGTTTGATCCATGTACTGATTTGAGTTTCAAAACAAATATTGCTTAATCTTTGAACATAATCTAAAAATGTTTAATAGCCTTTATCTATACTTCAAGAATTTTAGTAAACTACAATAAAGAGCTGAGAGCTCTAAACTATAACTTCACAGTTTATTACTTTAATGAATAATTACATGTCCTTGCTGCATTTCCTTACTTAAGTTTCTTATAACAGGACATCAGTGTTCTTGCAATTCCCCTACTTCTTGCACCACATGTGTATGTGAATACTGTCCTATTCAGCATTTTAACAAACTTCCTGAAGATGAATCCTGACCAGATGTCATTAATTGCTATGGGTGTCTTAGTCAGGGTGGCCCATAGCTAGATAAACCTTAACTCTCTCTTTGGCCAGACAAACACCAAAAACCCATTCACACACCGGCAACAGAGTCTAAATACAAAACCACCTGTTTAAACACAACAACACTTTTAAAGTCATGCTTTGAAGTGAGAAATTTAGAATCCCACGAGTCTTTGCACTCGCCAAAGGGGGGAGAAAGTGTAGAAGCATTAAAAAGACTCAAAAACACTACTGTACACAGTTTTCTGTATTTTAAAGCAGTTCTCATGCATTTCAAAAATTAACCTAAAGCATTGCATATCTAATATGCTATATCAATGTTTTGGAAATATGAAATAAAACGGATTGCACTCTACTTAACCACTGTTTATCTTACTTTATTTAATTAAGAAGCAATAAATTTATTGCCTTTATGTATTATATATGGGAAGAAAGACACTCAGACACTCCCACTGTTGAATGTCTTTGTGTGCATATGTCTATCTGGGAGAGATACAGGGCAGACAAATAATGCAGCAGTGGGTGATGAGCCTCCCAAAAATTCTGTGCCATCAGGGGTCAGCACATTCCATGAGAGTCAGCTGCCAAAAGATTGCAGTGATCTCTATCCATTAGGAAGATTGTCTCCTAATTCTATAAGCTAAAGGCCGCAAGGGGATGTAGGAGCGTATCGATAGGCTGTGTGTTTCTATGTGTGCTTTGTGACCTTTAAATCAAATCAACATCCCTGACAATGTGGAAAGGAGCAATGAAGTATTCTTGAAACACAGGGGTCTTCGCTTTCTATGATGTCTGGCTGCTGTAAGTTCACCCATCACCAATCATTTAATTAACCCTATTACTGTTATCCTGCAATAGATTAGCCATCCATCTAGGGATCCACACCTTACAGACATATGTGCCACTCCCTGTCAGATGGACTGATTCTGCACTTGCATCACATGGTGTTGTCCACAGATATTAACTGGACGATGTGAGAAAATCTGGTACTAGTACAACAAGCAGCGTGAGTCATCATTGGCTGCTTTGTAACGCTTGGGTTCTTTTTTTTGTTTGTTTAAAAACCTTTAAAAGGCGTTACCGTGGTGATGCCATGCTGCTAGGAGACAAGACATAGATTCATATGGCTCATCGTGCAATTTAAGACAGACACCAATAATCCTGCTGCCATCACAACGCATCGTTCTTTGTGGATGACAATCAAGGTGGAAGGGGCTTCAATATTCTGTTTAATTTACTTAATTGTCTGAGAGCGCAGTGGTTTGAACTTTTGATGTTGAAACACTGGGTTAAAGAGATCTCTGAGCACAGGACATATGATTCGATATCTGTTGGAACATAGTGCGACTGATTCAGTTTCTCACACCATGCTGTCTGTTGCGTCGCGCCTCGCCCTTTCCATTCGTGTGTGCGCCATCGTCGCTCCCGGTAACAAAAGGCGTCGGTGACTTCGGTCTCCGCCACCGGTGTCAAGTCATAATATTTACTGTGACAGCGTTCCATATTCTCCAAAATAAAATGCCTATTAATTAGCCTAACATTTTGCAAGTAGAGCCATGTTTGTATACCCATTAGCCACTCTTTTAAATAATTTTCCATCAAAAGTGCTCGTTTTCTTACACCTAATTGCTTCCTTCTTTTTCTTAACAAAATATGATAGGCTAATAAACACATGAACGCGTTAGTAGCTTTAATTCTGAAGGCAGAACACACTCATTTCCGGTCTTGTCCACGGTGTCTCCAGCTAACTTGACGCAACACGCCGCACCATGGCGCACATCAAAGCGCAGCATAGCGTAGGTGCAGCAAGGATGGAAGGCATCCCACAGATTACATGTGTTTATATAGATTTAGACTTTCAACATGAATGTTTGGTGTGAACAGAGAATCCTTCTCAATCTCAGCAACTAGTTTGTACTTGAAGTTGCTCAATCTAAGTGCGCACTGGTAGCGCAATTCGAAAACCGGGGAGACAAGAGGGGCGACGCCTCTGTTGGCCGCATTGTGCACAACTTGCCTCATTAACACACTTTTGGCTTCTTCAAAAGAGATGAAAAATCAACATGAGCACACTGACATGCTTTATTGCTTTTCACGTTAAGACAACAAGTGCCATCTGCTTTCTACGCAGAAGTGAATGAATGGATGTGAAACCACATTAGCTCAATATTAAACCAAAAAGCCGATTTATATTATCCCCGTATTTTGGATGAATTGCCCTGCAATCGATTGATGACGTTAAATTAATTTAATCGTGGAAATGGAAACCCGACCGCTACTTTTTTCCAGTGAAGGGAGAAAAGCCTGACACGCCCATGCCCAGATGTAACAGTTCGGCCCCAAACTGAATGAAATACATATCACCAAAACATAAAAAAAACTTGCTGTGCTTGTTTTAATATGACACAGTAAAAGAAAGAAAAGGCAACAGCTAGTTTGTGCTTACTTTTCTGTCTGTTACTTCCTCCCCTACAGCCTCCACCACCCCGGAGCACTCCATTCCCGGGGTAACCGGCGGGGACGGCAGCCGGTCGTACAGCCCCTGTCTGGCCATCAAGTCGGCGAAGTTCAGTCCGCATGCCTTGACCCGAACCAGGACCTCACCAGCCTTGAGTGTCGGCTTGCCTTTCTTCACCTGCAGCTTGACTTTATCATACCCCCCGTAGCCGGTGAGCACCAGAGCGCGGTAGGTGAAGGTCTCCTCTTCAGGGACCTTCTCGGTGGTCGCCGCCGGGGTGGCCGCTGCCTCTGCGGCGGCGGCGGGTGGGGACTCCGTCTTGGGTGGCTCGGTTTTGGGCTCCTCGGTAGGTTTGGTTTCCTGCTTTTGGTCCACGGCGTTTTGCTGCTGAGCAGGTGCGTCTTCTCCAGACATTGTGCAGACAGTGATGAGCCTAGAAAATCACTTGGAGGTTTTTTTGACTTCTTGTGCTTTTGTTGCCGTGGACGGGCTTGCTGCTTTCAGTCAGATGCTTGACTTGCAAGTAAAAGAAAATGTGAGGGACAGAGCTCCTTTTTCAGCAGTCTAGCATGGAGACGCGACCCGTGCAAAGTGGGCTGATCAGTGGCCAGTGGTTGTCAACGCCGCGCTCTGACAGAGAGTGTGAGTGGGACGAGACATAGGCAGTCTGGAAAACACGGAGTGCTGATGAAGCTTGGGGATTGGCTTGTATGACTGGGTGGATTTGGCTGTCTGTCTTTGACTATAGAATGAGCCTATATTGCATTAAGCAGAGGGATGATTTACAAAAAATGTCAATTAAGACTGAAAGGCAAGTAAAGCAATCCTTGGAAAAACGTTCAAGCCTGCTATTCCTTCCAATCCTCTTAAGAATATTAAGGTGCTGTGGTTAAAGGAAAAAGTAGCTTTAAAAATAGAAAAGCACTTCAAAGAAAGCTGCAGTTAAAGATTAATACAAGATTAACTACACCATGTGACACAAAAATACCACCATAGACTCAGTAGGCTTTTCATTTTAGGCACTGAATTATATAAACATGTTTATTTAATATTTCTTTTAGCAGGAATGTGTTGGCTGTTTACTGCAGCCTGTTTAACAGTGAGGTTTGTGGAACACCAGGAGCCACAGGAAACGTCTGTTTATGCTGCCTATTCTGCAGTAGGATTTGCAGGAACTTTGGACCTGCTTACTGCTCATTGTTGTAACTTCCCTGCACAGACAGCTCAGAAAAAAATATGAGCTTGTGTTGAGGTCAAGCCAGTGTTTGATGAAACGATATAACCTGCTTTGTGTTATCCTTCCACAGAAAGGAGGATCCAGAGCCACGGGGCAGGATGACTCTTCCAAAAGTGGAACACTGGCACTCATAACATTCCCAGCTTTACTGTGAATATTATTCGCTGTATAATTTTAGAATTTTTTAGAAGCTTGTTGCGAACAAAAACATACAGCAAGTAGCACACGTAGCTGCTTATATTTTGTCCCAAACAGAAACATTTCCACTCATCAGCTCAATGCCTTTAGAGTTGAGGGCCTAGCCCAGTGTTCAGAGAGCTGTGACCACAAGAGGAGTGGTGAGACACCTTGTGGCTGTAAAGTGCCACTCAGCACAAACTCAGCAATCAATATCCCACAGCAGTGTAATGATGTAGGATGCAGGCATTATTGATCTGTCACTTTGACACAATGTTATAAGGCAGATGTCTATTGTTTCCCAACAGCACTGAGCCACTCTGTACATCGCTATGTTCAGGTTTCTCACATCTGAGAGGCCTTTCTTCACTTTAACTATGACAAGTCAGGAAAATGGCTTCATGTAGCAGCGACAAAGGGGCTTCGAAAACATGTCCATCACAGAATAGGCTTGCAATTAAAGGAAAGTAGGACCAAAGATGTACTGGACACCTGGTGTAGTGTGGAGACTTTCTCTATTGTCTAAGTAGGTTACTGAATGCACTATGTTGCTCGGTGGTGTAATTCAGCCTGAATAAAGTACTGTGTCACCACACTGCCAGGAAATAATAGACCGAGTCTGCAGGGAGTCTGGCTAGTCACCGAGGATGTGTGTGTGTGAACTACAAACACACACATATTTTCATTTCCATTAAAACTGGGCAAATTGTGGGACTAACAACAAATCTATGAGAAAAAAAAAATCAATGAGAGCTCACTTAAACCCTCTACGTGGCTGTCAGCATGAATTATTACTGCAAATGTATGAAATGAATACAGCTGTGTGGCTATGGTGACTTATCAGCTTATTGGTGAATGTTTTTACCTTGTTAATAAAACAAAGGTAGTTTTTTTCCTGTATGGTTTGGTTACATTATCCTTGAGGAGGAAATCATTTTCAGAACTGGCTTCTTGCTTAATCTGTGGTTTCAGCCCTTTTTGCTTATGAACCCTATCATTAAGATAAGGTTCATAGGCAACTATTTTTGACTGTGGATTGTGAAAAGTTAAACTGTTACTTTGAATTTATCCTACTCTGGCTGTATCATATCGATTCTCTTCAGGGACTTGAAGAGTAAAATTCTTTTCACTATTTAAGATTTTATCTTGACCAGTTCAAACCCCAAGAATCAGAATCTCCGTGACAGACCTATGATCTGTGCAATTTCTGTGACGGGAGGAGGTTAAGAAGCTAATTGTGCTAAAAAGTGTATGTGTGTGCCTTAATCCATTAGATCCACCCAAAACTTTTTGATCTTAGCATTACAGGTGCAACTGCCACAAAGGCTGACCTGGAGGGAGGTTCGAAATGCGAGTATTTCAAAGCAAAAAGGCAACACGGTTCAGTTTTTATGTTGAGTTTGAAATAAAATGCAGACTGTAATAATTTCACTGTAAAGCCTTCAGTCTCAATCAGTTGTACTTGGCACATTTACAGAAACTGAAAGCTTGGAAATAAGATGATCACCCACTGGGCATTTCCAAAAATTGGTTATAGTTTGGTGTCGAATGATCCACTGCCATATCTGCACTATTAATCCATGGGTGTAATGAATTTGCTGGCTGAGTAGACTGTCAAGCATCTCTTAGCATTTAGCAGTATTCAGCACAGTCATAATGATAAACTGGCAATGGCAGGTAAAGCAGACTGAACCGTCAACATTACGGTGAATGCAAATCTCCCACTTTTTACTACAAACACTTTTATGCAAATAAATGCAATGTGGGTAATGTGAGTGGTTTGTGCATTCTGCAGAGTAAGGCTGTCTCTTTTTCTTGTGTGAGGTATTGTTTCCCTCGTGTTCAGCTATTTTAACAAACCAGGTCTCCAGGTCCCTTAACAGAGGTATGCTGTTTAAGTAAAATTAAACTCCATGAAATCTTTAGATATAGTTATTATAATGTACACAAGTTTTCTTAAACTGATAATGATCTTGAAAACATCCTAAATTTCTGCATGCTACAGGTCTTTGTTCCCCGAGTAAAACAAAACAAAAGCCTGCTTTAAAAATGAATGAATACTGCCACCTGCTGCTCTAATGACTCCAACATGAAGCATTTACTTTTTTAAAGATTCATTTCACTCAAATTAATTGAAATAAATATACATAGTACACAGGGCAAAACAAATTGTACAATTCCAACAAGTTTGAAAGTCAATATTTGGTATGAGCATCTTTATTCTTCAGCACAGCCTGAACTCTCTTTCTCATCATTTCTTTTTTCAAGAATAGTTCTCCAGGCCTCTTGAGGGACATTCAAAGCTGTTCTTTGGATGTTGGATGTCTTTTGCTCTGTTCTCTCTCAAGATGAGGTCCAAGCTCTCGGAAAGCCAATCCATTGTTTGTTTTTCTGTTCAGGTATGCTTTTAATAGCACTGCTAAATTATAGCCCCAAACTATGAAAGAGGACCATGTTTTACAGATAATCGTAGACAATCACAGTTTTACCTTTCTCCGGACTTCTTTCATACATATTGATGATAAGTTGAATGAAAATGTTCAAATATGGATTGATAAGACCGTAAGGCCTGATGTCACTAATTTTCAATCCAGTTCCTGTGTATGTTGGCATATTTCAACCTTTCTTCCTGTTTCCCTTCCTTAGGAATGGCTTCCTGACATCCACTCATCTATTGACACCATTTCTAATGAGGCTTCTGAAAACTGAAGAGCCACATGCATCTCTCAGGTCCTGTGTTTGGTCTTTGCTGAATTCTTTCCTGTTTCTAGGACATGAGATTTAGATACTTTTGAAATGCTGTAGATAGTTTTTTAGGCCTGCCACTTCTTCTTTTATTCCTTATTTGTCGAGTTTCCTCAGTTTCTTAAGGACGATTTGCACACTATGCAGAGATGTTCTAAGTTTTCAGCTAATAGCTCTTGGGGAAATGCCTTGGTGGTGCAAAACTGTCGAATTGTATTATCTTTCTCATTTTTTATAGATTCAACTAAAAAAAAAGGGCATCAAATCGTAATTTTGCAAAAAAAACCCAGTCTGTAACAAATTGCCTAAAGAGACATTTTGAAATGGATCCTTTGTTTTTTTGTTATGTTTAGACAAAACACTGATTCATTCCATGACATCCCAAACAAAAGCAAACACACACACACACACACACACACACACACACACACACACACACACACACACACACACACACACACACACACACACACACACACACACTCAAATGTTAGACTGGTAAAGTTAGAGCAAACAGTTACAGAAGGCCTGTAACCAAGATAACATATAAACCCTGGCAGAATACTTTCAACATATTGTTGTGGTATGATACATAATGAAACACGGTAACACAAATGTTAATATTTAGCTCAGGTGTGCATAAGCGAGTTATCCAATGTAGAATGCAGAGGAAGGCAAAATGAACAAAAACGATGGTAAAGCAAGACAGGAAATGAAAATATTGCACAAAAAGCAATATCAACAAAAGATGGATACAAGGTAACCAAACAGATCATCTGACAAAAGCAAAGATACTCTGAATTTACCCAGATTACATTTTTTGAGCTTTTCATATGGTTTAGAGCCTTGTTTTTTCAGCACTTACTTCCACCTTTAAAATATATCAGTATTATCTCTATATTACTGTATTCTATATTCTAATCTTCCCCAGATGTATTTATTATTAAGACTTATGTCTGATTTTTAATCTCTTTAATTAATTTATATAATTGCTTATTACTGCAAATCATTGTAATTTTATTAATTTTTTTCTGCAGTTTTAATTATTGGCCTATTAGTCATCTGTGAAGCACTGAACTGCACTAAGATTCATCAAATGTGCTATAGAAAATAAGATTTGATTGAGTAATTGGTACTGATGTTTCAATTTATCCGGTATTGGTATTTTTGCAAATGATATCGTTAAACACTGAGTGGTAGCTACAGTCAGACAGTCAAAGCCCTCATAATCAAGACCACAAATAGTTAAATAGTTAATATTTTAAATACGATTGTAAGCATTTCCTTGATTTTTTTCTCCCACGTTTTACAGGCTGTGACTAGAATAGAATCTACCTAGCTACCACACTAGGTTTACTGATGTAGACCCAGTGTAAAAATACTTTTATGATGCTTTTATCAAAATTATAGATAAACATGTGCCCTCTCACAAATTTAGAGAAAAAAGCTGAGACAATCCTTATTTTTTTTTTCTGTTCCATCTCCTCACAGAGAGAGATGCCACCTGGGCCAGAAAAGCTAAATCTGAGGCACACTGGCTGATTTTTAGACAGCTCGGAAACTCTTAAACCTCTTTAATTAAAAAAGGCCTAATCAGAATTCTACCTCAAAAACCACTGAACACCGTAATGATCCCAACTCCTTTTGGAAAATAATAAAACTTTGTACAGCGATGTAACCACAGACGAGATGTCAGCTCTTAAAGATTCAGGTAATTTAGGTGAAAAATGTGATATTCTAAAGTGCTTCAATGAACTTTTTTTTAAAATCTACATCCAGGATTAGAAAAACTTACTGAACAGAGGCATCTGTCTGCTCATAGTCCTATTCGGATTTATTTCTCTCATTAATACAAACAAACTCTTTGAGTAGTTTAAAGTTGCTTATTGCTGCATATTTTTGTTTTCTTAATTCTTGATATGTCTAATCTCTTGTTGGCTTGTCCTTAATCTTTGAAGCATTTTGAACTGCACTAACCTGCATTAAAGATGCTAAACAAATAAAGTGTGATTGATTGATTAAGTTTCAGGTAACTTGTATTGGCTTATACCATAGGTGTCAAACTCTGGCCCGCGGGCCAAATTTGGCCTGCAGCCCAATTACATTTGGCCCGCGAAGCCATACCAAATTACTATTAGAGCTGACCTACTGGTATTATACAGCTAATATATATATTGTTTAGTATTAAGCTTTGCTTGTTCCATATTCAGTTTTTCAGCAAAACTTGTTTGAGTCCATAAGAAAAGATTCATTCTTATATCTAGAGGAAGATTTTTTTTTTCAATAAATATTAGCGTTAGCCCGCGACTTTGTTCCAGTTTTGAATTTTGGCCCACTGTGTATTTGAGTTTGACACCCCTGGTTTATACGCTTATGACTTGGGGTCACTGCTGTTGTATAGCCCACATTTATATGAGCTGACACTTTTTTTCGTCCACAAGGAGGCGGTGTCGGTCTTCAAACAACCAGAGTTGAGTCAAGCGCTGTGTCTTGGCACGTGGTACCGCATCATTTCATTATCTCATTCACAAAAACATTAACTCCCCTGCGGGGCACGCACTTCTAAGGGATATCAACTAATTGAAGGGCTGCAAGAGCCATAAAACAGCCCATTCACCTCCAACTACTTAATTTGATGGACTATTTTATCATGGTATGCTGCATTTATTGTATCACCATTAAAAGGTCACGTTGGCATTAAATCGAGGGGCACAATGTCCTGAGCATTTATGCAGCTTTGCCAACAGTGAAATAAGGTTTTACATTTGGTAATTATCATAAGACAAACAGCTATCCCTCCATTTAAAAAATATTACATAACAAACATTTAATAATGTATATTCTCAAAGACACATTAGGGCTAATAAGACCATGTAAATCTTAATGGGAAATTGGAATTTACCCCTTTAACTTTTTCACATTATAGTTATAGCTCTATATTTAAAATGATGATAAACACATCCATAAGTTTAAGCCTATTTACAATAATTTATTAGCAAAAAGTATAATTCCTCCCCTGTAGCTGGTCAGTAAGTCAAAACCCATCACAAAACGTTACTGAGCAGGCTTTGAATTTTTCTTATTACGTATTTATTCATTTTATACTAAATAGGCCTTTTTTTAAAAAGGGAAAAGGCAGATTTAAGCAGATGCTCCAATTTTATGTTAAACGCGTTTCATCATGAAATATGACACAGTTAAGTTAATAAAGACATGATACTGAGTCCTTATTAACTTTGAGATAATTAGCTGTAGTCTAGTAGTGTTAGTCATAACCCTAGTGATATCATTTTTGTGGACTTAATTAGGTTTCTGATGCAACAGAATACAATCACTACAGGCATAAAATAGCACTGATTGGTTTCCATGAACACTGGGTCGCTTTTTCAGTGAAATCATACAAGAGAAAAACAAACCCTGTGAGCCATTTGTATAGTTGGACCTTAATTTCTAATAATAATAAGAGCAGCATACAACATGTGAACGATGTGGCTCATATGTGAAAATGAGGAAGGCGTGGCCAGTAACCAAAGTAGCGGAGTTTCCAGGGTGGGCTGTGTGCGTCCTGCTCGCAGTTACGGGAGCGGAGTGTCAGACGGAGTGTGTCAGTGGGACCGGGGCACTGCGCGTCGGACAGCAGAAGCTGGATAAAGCGCACCGGCTCTGCGCATGTATTTGCTAATTTTTCTTCAAAGTGTTGAATTCCGCTGCGCCTCTTATCGGATGCTGGATGCAACACCTTTCCGTGTCAAGAATACACGTCTGACGGACAAACCATGGACAGTCTAGGGAGCCGTTGCAAGATTGTGGTGGTCGGGGATACGCAATGTGGGAAAACTGCGCTCCTGCACGTTTTTGCCAAGGACTGCTACCCAGAGGTAGGTCCAGCTATTAAAAAAACAGTCGAAACTTCGGTCTTTCTGTAGAGGAGGGAACCGCGGAGTTTATGAATAACTACAGCACCGTCATTTAAATGTAACGCTCTACTCGGCAGCTCAGTTTCAGCACTAATCCGGCAGGTTACATCCACCTGTCTAAACACACTAATGCTCAAAGAAGAGAAGGAGAAAGAACCTTAGCGCAGACATGAAATAAAGGACTGTAAAATGACTAAATGAACTGTAGTGTCTCCAATACAGACTACAAAACTTTAAGGCTTTGTCTTTGCTGTGTTTCTAAACATAATATCCCCGAAAGCATTTGAGGCAGCCCAGCTGTGAAATGTGTCTGCCTTTATTGTATTTGTCAGCTGCATCGTTTCAAATGTCATACTCTCAGCAGTCTAATCACAGTCACTATAAACAGAGGCTTATTATGCCCCTTTTCATCGGGTAACTAAAATAAATCTTTTATTTTCAGAACTATGTGCCCACAGTGTTTGAAAACTACACAGCCAGTTTTGAAATAGAGAAGCACCGGATTGAACTGAATATGTGGGACACGTCAGGTAAGACTATTTCACGTCTCTGTCTGTGCTGTGTCTTAGAGGCTGACATTAAATCAGTCGTCTCCTAGCCCTGCCGTGGTGTCTGTCCCTGGGTGCGACAGGGTGGCACTGCCTCCAACTCCCTCTCCAACTTTTTCAGCAGTCATCTCTTTGACAAATTGCTTTGACCTAGCCAACTCGAGATGCCTTTTGTTTTTAGACGGTTTTGTTTGTTTGTTTGTTTGTTTGTTTTTTAACTCAGGACATCTGCTAGTGCTGGAAACTTTGGTGCCAGCCATGTCTCTCTGTGTCTTGTGTGTGCATTCTTTCATGAGTTGTCCACTGTGTGTGGCTGCCTCTTCTCATGATCTGGCTCAGGGTCAGGCAACTGTGGGGAGGTGAAAGGGGTTATGGCGTGGATAATTCAGACAGGATGGGCCTGAAGGGACCCGTAACAGCTATAACCATTTAAGAGCTTTCCTCAGATTTAGATGGATGCAGCAGTTGGCTGACATACTGGCTAGTACTGGGCTAATCTTTGTCTGCTCGTTTGATTAAGTTTCCCCATTTTACACATTTTCAGACATCCGATCAAGATTTATATAAAGTTTTGTTTCCTTTGGATATTTTATTAAGTAATTTGCTGACAAATAATTCATGAATGGACTTCATTCCTCAACCCTGTGCGAAATTAATTAATTACGTTTATTTTCAACTCCATACACATTCATTACTTTCAGGGGCTTTCTAAGGGCCATATCATACCGTTCACGGTAATACCGGTATAATGTTGGGCAACGATAAGAAAATGAAATATCGTGATAGAATATGGGTAAAACACGCATGCGCAGTGCCTTTGTTTTCATATGCACATGGCGGAAAAAGCACTGCGGTGACAGAGAATGAGAAGGGCGAAAGCGGAACGTTGAACGAAACGGATGAACCAGAATTGGTTTGTAAAAATGCTGCAACTTCAGTGGTGTGGAACTGGTTTAGCTTTTGTCTGTCAGATACACAACAAAGCACTATTTTTGGTAGAGCATGCTAGCGGCTGTCGTTATTACCGTGTTTTTTGGAAAATACGGCACACTTAAAATCAATCCTTTGATTTTTCTGAAAATCGACAGAGCCCCTTATAATCCCGTGTGCCTTATGTATGAATTCTGGTTGTGTTTACTCACCTCGAAATGATTTTATGTACACAGCGCTCGAAAATCTGTCAAATGTTTTAGTACGACTTTGCTAAGCTACGAAGCTGCACCGCTTGATGGATTGTCGGAGCATTACAACTATAGTAGGCAGGAGCCTCGCTGAGTGATACGTACTGTGCTTCAACATAATATTACCGTATTGTGTGTGTATAACCTCTTTTTAAGATTTCTGGATATTATACATGGTTATGCTGAGGATATGTCGGCCAATTTCCACTGGAAATGCCTTTTGGTTAAACTGTCAGCAAGGAATTTGCACTGTTAAATTTTTATATAACTTTAATGCAAAAAACAGCTTCTTGTTTAAGTGAAAATACATTGATGTTTTTTTTTTGCATTAATAAAGTTGTGGAGTTTTGTCTAGTGTCAATTATATAGTCAGTTATATCATTATCGCAAATTTTCAAATGTATATCGTGATAAATATTTTTGATCATATCACCCTGCTCTATTTCTAACTTTAATTTTTTCAGTCATTAAAAATGTCTAATTTGAACATGCTGATATGTTCTGAATAACAGCATCAGTGATATCAGTGTATAAGTGTTATTGTTCCATAGAAAGGAATCCACATGTCGGGAGTGTTGTTGAATCACAGTGGAACTTTCTCTGAAAACAAATCATCTTTATTTTAGTGGTGTATGACCAGGCTGTAGGACTCCTGCATGGGAAGCCAGGATCTATCCCTGTCTTGTCAGTGTGGTTAGATTTACAGCTATGTGGATCTGAGATGCTGCATGTCACAGTCTTCTCATGCCAGAGGCTCCTGCCAGTTATCTGACCGGTGACATGGCTCAGTAGTTATAGCAGTCTGTATGGGATCCTTCCAGAGGGAATTCTTTTATGTTACCATAAACATTCCCAAACCTAAAACTGTCTTGGGAGAGACTATGAGAGCATTTTTATGTTACAAGACCAGTCAGCCAAAGAATGTTGTTTTTTCTTGAACCTCATGTCAGCTCCAGAGAGTAAATCTGCTTGAGCCTGTCAGTCAGGGGTTCCAGGCCCTCTCAGGCCCAGGGCTACAACTTAGAAGAGTTCCTTATCTCTCAGCTGTAAGAGTCTAATGTGGGAATGTTGTGCTTCTGTCCATCTTTAAACGCCTAAAGCACCTTTGGCAGTTTTAGACGTTAATCTTCAATCAGGAGCCGCCCACCCTACAACAAACATGACGTCACCCAGCCCACAGGGCAAATGTGTGTGTGCATGTGTGGTTGTTTGCCTATGTGCTTCTGTGTGTGTGCACATTCAGAGGTCCTTGGTGGTCTGCCATTATTCACTGATTCACGGCAAACACAGATGTTCATATTTTCTCTCAACAAGAAAAATAATTGGCTCACACTTAGATGGAAAAGGCTTTCATCTGAAAAGAATAGCATGTCTCCCATCGTTCCTTTATTTGAGTCTGAGTATTTTATTGCTTCACCCTCTCTCCGCCTACGGCTCCCATTCTCATGCTCTGCTTTAATTTTCTTTCATGTACCATAAGCACCGTCGCCAGCAGTTCAGTGCAGAGACTCTTGGGACTCTCTTGGGTCACACAGTCATTTATCATTGATCAAGTATTTCAGACTTTATCAGTTAATTTAAGTAAAATCACAGTGATCAGTGCTATAAAATGTCTTGACATGCCTGGCGTACAGTCATCTTTGGTGAACTTTGACCTGTGAATTTACTCTGTGAGGCTCTTGCAAGTGTTCTTGACAAAGCTGACCTTAAAGGGAACAGACAATGAAAGACCAATAGCTGGTAAACACATGCTGTTATCTGTACAGGTGCAACTACAATCCACTGAACATTTTCATTTTGACCTGTTTGCATCAATCAATTTTCGCGTTGCGCTCCAATTTTTTCCACTCCATTTATACACGCATTATTGTCTCACTTTCAGCCTCTTCTCATAAACTTTTGTCTCCCTTTTAATTGCTGCTGTAGTCTGCACGCTGTGGCCGGGCTCAGTTCACAAAACATTATTGATTGCCGTTTGAGGCGAGGCTATTTAAACAACTTGCTTCTCGCCTGTTTCACATTTCTCCAGTAAGGATAAATGGATATAATCATTTAGAAATGCTCCCAGCGTTCACTCTTGCATGGAAGTCAACCACTGATTCACGTGGTCACCATAATTTCAGTTCTTCTACTAGGTCTCATCTTTGCAGGATGGGTGAGAACAAAGGTAAGCTGTTTATCTAATTGAGGTCGTCACTCCCTGTAAATCTGTACGTTTGTTCATGTGCAATTTTTATAGAACTCCCTAAACATATGGGTATTTTAAGACGTATTAAGCAGAAACAAGGAGGTCAGACAGCTTATGGGAATCAGAGGGCAACCTTCAGCTGTACTTTGTATTCTTCCCTGCATTCGGCTCTAGACCATCTGGAGAATTAAATCAATTAGACGGTGATTGAATGGAATTCAGAAGAGAAAATAAAAAGAGAAAATAAACACACTATATTTGGATAAATGTGTGTCCATGTTACATGACATGGTGATAGATGGTGTAGTCGGTTTCAGCAGTGCTGTATCTGTTTTTTAATTTATTTTAAAAGCAACATAAGCTGTCAAGTGGTCAAAATGTCAGCGTGGGTCGGTGATAACTTATCAGAGATCGTTAGTGATAACTGTTGATGCTCGTGGGCCTCTTTGGTAGTCAGCGAGTCAGGAGCTTTTACTGAGCCTGAGGCAATGAGGCACTCATCCTCTCTTCCCATTATGGTAAAGGTGCCTGAGAAAGATTTCTTGTAGCTTTGGCCTGAGAGTAATACTTCAGTGAGAGGTGTGCATGCTGTTTCTCAAAAAGTCCAATTCATGACAAGTCGGGTTTTCCCAAAGTTCCCACAGCAGTACCTTCTTGTCTGTTTGTGTTTCTCTTCACAGCTGTCTCTCTAATGCCTGACCTGATTCTTTTTTTTTTCCTGCCTGTCCTGTTTGGATCTTTAGCCATCAGAATTGTTGTCTGAAGGCCAAGAAAGATGCCAAGTGGATTTACTTTGCCAAGTGGATCATCATGGCCTTGCTATATTGGTCCATTTGATTGACCTTTATTATAACTAGAAAAATTTGCATTTCCTGCGAAAATGCAGTGTGGATGCTTTAAAGCTGAAGCTGTATGCAAAAAGTAGCTGAAAAAGCTGAAAAGTTGCAGAAATTGTAAAAACTTTGCAGAAGCAAAGGAACTTTGCTAAAATGGAATAACTTAGCAGAACTGCAATATCTTAGAGGAAACATAATACTTGGCAGAAATACAATAGCATAGCAGAACTTAGCAGAAATATTGTAACTTACCAGAAACATAACTTCTCAAAAATACAAGAATTTAGGAGAAATAGTATAAGATAACAGAAAGAATATATTTAGACAAAAATACTTAAGCATTACAGAAACACTATGATTTAGAAAAATAGTACAACATAGCAGAAATACTGTGATTTACCAGAGACACTGTGATGAACTATGAATATTGTAATTTTAAATTAAGACTATGTTTTAGCACAAATATTATAATTTGGCAGAAATACTATGATACAGCACAAATACTCTGGTTTAGCACAAATATTATAACATAGCAGAAATACAATTATATAGCAGAAATGCTATATTTAGAAAGAAAAATATAATATAGTAGAAATAGTATGATTGAGCAGAAATACTACAATATAGCATAATAACAATGATTTAGCAGAAATACTATGATTGAGCAGAAGTACTAAGATGTAGTAAAAGTACTTTGATTTAACAGAAATACAATTATGGAGGAGTAATACTTTAAAATGGGAGAAATATTGATACACACACACACATACACAGAGCCTAAAGGGAAGAGTATTTGTGCCATGGAGTGTTAAGAATGTGAGGTCCATATTAGAAAAGCTGGTAAAATCATAAAAGTTTGCAGAATTGTAATAAATGATGAATATGAATTACTGGTCTGTGACAGTGTATTAATTTGTAGGGAAAAAAACATGTTGACCAAGGTGGAATCAAACCCACGATCTTTGGCTTGCAGACCCGTGTCATTACCAACTGCGCCACTGGGAAAGAGAGGAGCCGTTTTGAAAAACAGGGTGATGAGCAGTCAGAATTAGATCCCGGTGAGAGGCGAAAAACGCCGTTTTTTGGAGTTACAAAACGTTGTGTAACTCAAAAACTAGGTGGACTAGAGGCATAATTCTTGTACTGGGTGAATCAGCGGACTTTGGTGTACTTTGACTGCGATTTTCATTGCTCTTTGTACAACCGTCGCTGAGATATGACGAGAGAGGAAACGGAAGACCTCAGACATGATTGGCTGGCTGGGAAGCCGTGCAGGCCCTGATATGTGATATGTGTCTGAGTCCGCACAGAGGATTGGCTGCCTGGCAGAAATATATAGAAATAGTATGATTAAGCATAAATACTACATTTAGCAGAAATACTATATTAAGCACAAATCCTATAAAAAGCAGAAATAGTATATTAAGCACAAATCCTATTAAAAGCAGAAATAGTATATTAAGCACAAATCTTATAAAATAGCAGAAATAGTATGATTTAGCACAATAGTAATAAGTTAAACAGAAAAATTGGAAAAGCAAAATGGACAGCTGAAGAAATGCTGAACATGCTGAGGGTCCCTCAAATATACTTGTAAAATGAAAAAAATCAGCAAAAAAAAAATATAACAGCCACACAATCAGAAATATGTACACATAAGGAAACACACATGCACAGAGAGACACACACACAAGATCCAATTCAGTCAACCAGTCTAAATATATTGAATTTGAATCTTAGAATGAGATCATCCCATTAAAAGGCCTTCTCTCTCTCTCTCTCTCTCTCTCTCTCTCTCTCTCTCTCTCTGTCACACACACACACACACACACACACACACACACACACACACACACACACACACACACACACACACAGGGAGAGAGAAGTAAGTTTCTAGCTCAGTCAGCCTGGGAGCTGCTGAATTTGAATCCACCAATCAGAGAGCCTGTGCACTTTTTCCCGCCAAAACAGGTGCATCTATTTACACACGCAGCACAGAGAGACACAGGATTATCCGGTTGTTCAGTCTGACGTCACTAGCCGTGTCTGGGTCTAAACTCCGCTGCAGGTCCATATATCAAACGATCACTATGGCATTACTGTGAGTTGAAAAACTGTATAAAGTCTTTCATCTTTAATAAAATGATCAGCGTTCTGCTCTACCAGGTGTAACAATTGAGTTTAACATCCAGGCATTCATGAAAACAGAATTTATGACATTTAACGGAGTTAGAAGTTAGCAGGGAGTTAGCTCGCTAGCTTCTATCTAAATACAATATAGCATGTCCTGACTGCGGGGTTTTGGAAACAAATTAAAACGTACAGCTCTGTTATCACTTCCAACATAAATGAAGACAGAAAGCTAAACAGCAGTGACGTTTGTAGGGTTACTGAAGTTTGGCTAGCTGGTATATAATGATGTGCTACGTGACCGCTAGCGACACAGCTATGTTAGCATAATATAAACAAGCTAACTTTTTTTCCACTTGATAAAAGTTACCGTGAGTGTTCTCGGTGGTCAGGAACAAATGTAATTGCATGGCAGGATGCTGTAAACGGACCAAACTTCAGCCAGGAGAACAACTGAGATAATCCATCCACAATACGAGGTTAGTCATTCATATACTGCTGCATGGGCTGGGCTGTAGTTACATCCTAAGGTTTTAAAAACTGAGCTTAAATAAATGATTAGCGGTAATAAAAGCCGAGGGAGGTCAACAGTGATCGCTGACTGTTTTAGGAGCTTTTTGAGATCAAATAGAAGAAAATACATAACATTAAACATGTTAACAACACAAATGCCATATTAAACGCAGACTACTTTAGACCCGGAAGTAGGATTCATCGCGTCATCACTGAACAACCGGATTGCAGTCTATTTCTCATAATGACGACTCCCCTCAAACAAATGACCATAATTTCCTAACCGTAGGGGCTAGAGCGGTCATTCTTACACCGTTTTGTTCAGAAGAGATGGGGGAATCTTCAAGTGTTGACAATTTATCATTAAAATATGAATTTTTAGAGATATATGACATGGATGACTTGTTGACTTAGAAGCCACGAATTCCCCAATATGCAAATTTGAATGCCTCAGACCACATATATGATTGGCTGGCTGGGAAGCCGTGCAGGCCCTGATTTGTGGATTTGAATTCCTCAGCCCTCAGATATGATTGGCTGGCTTAGAAGCCATGAAGGCCCCAATATGCAAATTTGAATGCCTCAGGACACATATATGATTGGCTGGGAAGCCGTGCAGGCCCTGATTTGAAAATTTGAATGGCTCAGTCCTCACAGAGGATTGGCTGCCTGGGGACCTGGCAGAAATATATAGAAATACTATGATTAAGCATAAATACTACATTTAGTAGAAATACTATGTTTTAGCACAAATACTATAAAAAGCAGAAATACTATAATTTAGCAGAAATACTATATTAAGCACAAATCCTATAAAAAGCAGAAATAGTATGATTAAGCATAAACACTACATTTAGTAGAAATATTATGTTTGAGCAAAAATCCTATAAAAAGCAGAAATACTATATTAGGCACAAATCCTATCAAAAGCAGAAATAGTATGATTAAGCATAA
Source organism: Rhamphochromis longiceps (assembly GCF_057381845.1). Classification (NCBI taxonomy): domain Eukaryota; kingdom Metazoa; phylum Chordata; class Actinopteri; order Cichliformes; family Cichlidae; genus Rhamphochromis; species Rhamphochromis longiceps. The sequence continues at coordinate 31,192,117 of NC_140560.1, read as the reverse complement.
ATACTACATTTAGTAGAAATACTATGTTTTAGCACAAATAGTATAAAAAGCATAAATACTGTAATTTAGCAGAAATACTATATTAGGCACAAATTCTATGAAAAGCAGAAATAGTATGATTAAGCATAAATACTACATTTAGTAGAAATACTATGTTTTAGCACAAATCCTATAAAAAGCAGAAATACTGTACTATGATTTAGTAGAAAAACTATAAATAATCAGAACTACTATATTTGGCAGAAATACTATATTTTGCACAAATCTTATAAAATAGCAGAAATAGTATGATTTAGCACAATAGTAATAAGTTAAACAGAAAAATTGGAAAAGCAAAATGGACAGCTGAAAAAATGCTGAACATGCTGAGGGTCCCTCAAATATACTTGTTAAATGAAAAAATCAGCAAAAAAATGCACAGGGAGAGAGAAGTAAGTTTCTAGGTCAGCCTGGGAGCTGCTGAATTTGAATCCACCAATCAGAGAGCCTGTGTACTTTTTCCCGCCAAAACAGGTGCATCTATTTACACACGCAGCACAGAGAGGCACAGGATTATTGCAGCCTATTTCTCATAGTGAGGACTCCCCTCAAACAAATGACCATAATTTCCAAACCGTAGGGGCTAGAGCCGTCATTCTTACACCGTTTTGTTCAGAAGAGATGGGGGAATCTTCCAGTGTTAACAATTTATCATTAAAATGTGAATTATTAAAGATATTTGACTTCTAATGCACCATAACTGAGTAGAGCGAAGCAAAAACTGGCTTGACTTGCCCTCAAACAACGCTTTGTAACTCGAAATCTATTTGGAGTATCGATATCATTCTTTCACCGTAAGAGACAGCAGGCTTTGGTGAATAGTCATGGAAATTTTCAGGTCTCTGTGGAAATCCAACAAAAAGTTATGACGAGAGAAAAAAGTGGTTCATTTCCAGAGTTTGAAATCTGAAGAAATCTGAGCGACGGACGAATTTCCTACCCTCAAACAAGTCCAACTCATTTCAGAACGGTAATACGTGAGAAAGAAATTCTTGAATTGTGAGCGTCACGAGTGTCTGAAGATATACCGGGACAAGCCTCATGTCTTAACTTTGCTTCGTTAAGGAGATATGACGATTCGAATATGCCTCTCATTACAGAAATGCAGCGGTGATTTTGAACAAACTCTCCATTGACTTTATATGGAGAGTTTTCCGACATTGTGTTGGTCTGAGGAGATTTGCGAAAGTTCTATGAATACCACAACAATGATAGTGACATTTTCGGAAACCCAGCAAAAATACCTATGTTTTGATGTATAATTTGTGGAAGTTGAGTGAAGATTGAGCAAGTAGCAAGAAGTTGTTCGGACATGAAGAGAAGACTGCAAAACCTTCAGTGGCACACTGGAAGCCAAGTGCATAGCAACCATGACAACGCATGTATTTTGTGAAAAATCACAATTTTGCAACTGAAAACTTTAAGAGGCATAAAGGTAAAACGGTAAAAGATTTGAAAAAGCTGAATCATACCTGAATAGCCCAATAATTTGAGAACATTTTAAAGTTTGAATGGTTGTTCTACGTGAAAATATGAGGAAGTAGTTAAGTTTCAGAAACAAGCAAATTTTAGCAGAATTGCAGAAGTTTCCCATTCATTTCAATGGGACAAATTAAGCTTAATATTTTAAAAAGTATAATAGTGAAAAATACCAAAAGACATAGCAGGAATTAGCAGAAATAGCAGAATATTTTAAAATTTGAACGGTGAAAATCGGCTGAAAATTGTGGAAGTAGTTAAGTGCCAAAAAGTGTACGGAAGTCCCAAGAGGAACTCAAGAGTGTGGATGCTTAAAGCATCCACACAATTATGTACTGACCTGATTCTCACGTGAAGCCCAACACTTTTAAGTGGCAGTCCACAGGCATCTTGTTTTCCTTTCTTCTTTTGCTGACATCTTTAGTACTAATCGCTCATGCTGTGGTGTTATTTTGCAACTTACTTCCTCGAGCTCGCTTGTCATTGTGTGGATGCTTTAAGCATCCACACTATTGAGTTCCTCTTGGGACTTCCGTACACTTTTTGGCACTTAACTACTTCCACAATTTTCAGCCGATTTTCACCGTTCAAATTTTAAACTATTCTGCTATTTCTGCTAATTATGGCTATGTCTTTTGGTATTTTTCACTATTATACTTTTTAAAATATTAAGCTTAATTTGTCCCATTGAAATGAATGGGAAACTTCTGCAATTCTGCTAAAATTTGCTTGTTTTTGAAACTTAACTACTTCCTCATATTTTCACGTAGAACAACCATTCAAACTTTAAAATGTTCTCAAGTTATTGGGCTATTCAGGTATAAATCAGCTTTTTCAAATCTTTTACCGTTTTACTTTTATGCCTCTTAAAGTTTTCAGTTGCAAAATTGTGATTTTTCACAAAATACATGCGTTGTTATGGTTGCTATGCACTTGGCTTCCAGTGTGCCACTGAAGGTTTTGCAGTCTTCTCTTCATGTCCGAACAACTTCTTGCTACTTGCTCAATTTTCACTCAACTTCCACAAATTATACATCAAAACGTAGGTATTTTTGCTGGCTTTCAGGAAATGTCACTATCATTGTTGTGGCATTTATAGAATTTTGGCAAATCTCCTCAGACCAACACAATGTCACAAAACTCTCCATAGAAAGTCAATGGAGAGCTTGTTCAAAATCACCGCTTGATTTCTGTAATGAGAGGCATATTCGAATTGTCATATCTCCTTAACGAAGCAAAGTTAAGACATAAGGCTTGTCCCAGTATATCTTCAGACACTCCTGACGCTCACAATTCAAGAATTTCTTTCTCACCTATTACCATTCTGAAATGAGTTAGACTTGTTTGAGGGTAGGAAATTCGTCCTTTGCTCAGATTTCTTCAGATTTCAAACTCTGGAAATGAACCACTTTTTTCTCTCGTCATATCTTTTTAATGGATTTCCACAGAGACCTGAAAATTTCCATGATTGTTCACCAAAGCCTGCTGTCTCTTACGGTGAAAGAATGATATTGATACTCCAAATAGATTTAGAGTTAGAAAGCGTTGTTTGAGGGCAAGTCAAGGCAGTTTTTGCTTTGCTCTACTCAGTTATGGTGCATTAGAAGTCAAATATCTTTAATAATTCATATTTTAATAATAAATTGTCAAGACTGGAAGATTCCCCCATCTCTTCTGAACAAAACGGTGTAAGAATGACCGCTCTAGCCCCTACGGTTTGGAAATTATGGTCATTTGTTTGAGGGGAGTCGTCACGATGAGAAATAGACTGCAAAAATCCTGTGTCTCTATGTGCACCTGTTTTAGCGGGAAAAAGTATACAGCCTCTCTGATTGGTGGATTCAAATTCAGCAGCTCCCAGGCTGCTTGACTGAGCTAGAGACTTACACACACACACACAGGGAGAGAGAAGTGTGTGTGTGTGTGTGTGTGTGTGTGTGTGTGTGTGTGTGTGTGTGTGTGTGTGTGTGTGTGTGTGTGTTTCCTTATGTGTCCATATTTGTGATTGTGTTGCTGTTATATATTTTTTTTGCTGATTTTTTTCATTTAACAAGTATATTTGAGGGACCCTCAGCATGTTCAGCATTTTTTCAGCTGTCCATTTTGCTTTTCCAATTTTTCTGTTTAAGTTATTACTATTGTGCTAAATCATACTATTTCTGCTTTTTATAAGATTTGTGCTTAATATAGTATTTCTGCTAAATTTTAGTATTTCTGCTTTTTATAGGATTTGTGCCTAATATAGTATTTCTGCTTTTTATAGGATTTGTGCTTAATATAGTATTTCTGCTAAATTATAGTATTTCTGCTTTTTATAGTATGTGTGCTAAAACATAGTATTTCTGGTAAATGTAGTATTTATGCTTAATCATACTATTTCTATATATTACTGCCAGGTCCCCAGGCAGCCAATCCTCTGTGAGGCCTGAGACATTCAAATTTACATATCAGGGCTTGCACGGCTTCCCAGCCAGCCAATCATATATGTGGGTTGAGGCATTCAAATTTGCATATTGGGGCCTTCGTGGCTTCTAAGCCAACAAGTCATCCATGTCATATATCTCTAAAAATCCATATTTTAATGATAAATTGTCAACACTTGAAGATTCCCCCATCTCTTCTGAACAAAACGGTGTAAGAATGACCGTTCTAGCCCCTACGGTTAGGAAATTATGGTCATTTGTTGGAGGGGAGTCCTCACTATGAGAAATAGACTGCAAAAATCCTGTGTCTCTCTGTGCTGCGTGCACCTGTTTTGGCGGGAAAAAGTACACAGCCTCTCTGATTGGTGGATTCAAATTTAGCTGCTCCCAGACCTAGAAACTTGCTTCTCTCGCCGTGTGTGTGTGTGGGTGTGTGCGAGACACACACACACACAGAGAGAGAGAAAGCCTTTTACAGTATTCTGCAAACTTTTATGATTTTACCAGCTTTTCTAATATGGACCTCAGATTCTTGTTAACACTCCATGGCACAAATACTCTTCCCTTTAGGCTCTGTGTATGTGTGTGTGTATCAATATTTCTCCCATTTTAAAGTATTACTCCTCCATAATTGTATTTCTGTTAAATCAAAGTACTTTTACTACATCTTAGTACTTCTGCTCAATCATAGTATTTCTGCTAAATCATAGTATTTTGCCAAATCTTGGTTTTTGTGCCAAATCATAACATTTGTCTTATGTTATAGTATTAAAACTAAGTGGAGGAATTTCTGTCATGTTACAGTATATGTGCTGATTACAGTATTTCTGCTAAATCATAGTATTTCTACTATATTATATTTTTCTTTCTAAATATAACATTTCTGCTATATAAGTGTATTCTGCTATGTTATAATATTTGTGCTAAACCGGAGTATTTGTGCTGTATCATAGTATTTCTGCAAAATGATAGTATTTCTGCCAAATTATAGTATTTGTGCAAAAACATAGTTTTCATTTAAAATTACAATATTCATAGCTCATCACAGTGTCTCTGGTAAATCACAGTATTTCTGCTATGTTGCACTATTTTTCTAAATCATAGTGTTTCTGTAATGTTTAAGTATTTTTGGCTAAATATATTCTTTCTGTTATCTTAAACTATTTCTCCTAAATTCTTGTATTTTTGAGAAGTTATCATGTTTCTGGTAAGTTACAATATTTCTGCTAAGTTCTGCTATGCTATTGTATTTCTGCCAAGTATTATGTTTCCTCTAAGATATTGCAGTTCTGCTAAGTTATTCCATTTTAGCAAAGTTCCTTTGCTTCTGCAAAGTTTTTACAATTTCTGCAACTTTTCAGCTTTTTCAGCTAGTTTTTGCATACAGCTTCAGCTTTAAAGCATCCACACTGCATTTTCGCAGGAAATGCAAATTTTTCTAGTTCAGATCCTATCTTCATCACTTTTAACCTGAGGAGTTCAGTAAATGAAATTTCTGAGCTTCTGTTGATTTTTCTGTGTCGGATCAGCAATGTTGTCTATAGTTTCCGATTCCAAGCACATTGTTCTTTCTCTGTTTATTTCCAACAAAGTTCTGTCGCTGCTGGGAACACTGAAGCACATCACTTGCAGTGCTGTGGAGGATGTTTTTTCCTGCAACAGACCTGCCTGACTCTGGCTGTTCACAACAAAATGTATAAAAGCTTTGTTGAACTTGTTTCAGTTTGAAGCAGTGCTCTGCAGAGAAGACAGGAAGCAGGAACTTATCTGTATGAAAATGTCACAGATTGTTAATCTACACCTGGATAACAGACTCTTAAATTAAATTACCACTCTTATGAGCTTCCGAGCCCCTAGCCTCTAATGAGTATTCCACAGTTGAAGTTGTGCGCGTTCTCATTAAAAAGCTTCCGTGTGTTTTCACAGTCAGAGGTGTGATTGTTTTTGACTTGAGAGACACTAACAAGTGTGTAACACCACTCCCAGTGCCAGCGCTTCCTTAGTCACAGTCTGGCTGTCTCCCTCCTCTCATACCAACCTTCCAACATTCCTGGTGTCTTTATGCTCTTTAAACTCCACATACTTAGTGCAGTGGACTGGTAGGACATCCAGTGGCCTGTGAAAACATTCCGTGTTCAGTGGGTTTTGCATTCCTCAACACTTTCCGCTTGATTAATATTTAATGGACAATGAATGAACTACAATCACAACGCAGAGCAGATATAAAATCAACGGAGTCTCCTCTGCACCCAAACCTACGGCTCACTGGAGGTGGAGGATGCTCAGAATGTTCTATCAGACCTGATATTATCTGAGTAGGGACTATGCTGATCACTAGAGATAACTTTGTCTGCTCTTGGCTTGTATAGTCTTTCAGCTCGCCCTCTCTGAATTACCACTGCAGGACTCAACATTAAATATTTAAATACATAAATTCTTAGATTTCTTCACTTTCCTCTGAACAAGTTCCAATTTTAGTTGCTCTATAGGTCATTGGACTTGTTGGAAAGTAGCTGCAGACTGTAAATGCACCTTTTGTTTATTTTTGTCAACACCCTGATGGGAGGATGACGACATCATTTCAAACGCTGTTCACAAGTTGTTCATACTCTTTGCTGAACCAGCCCAGGGCAATAGCTGCCTAAACGAAAACAGGTTTTGATGATGCACAGAAAGCTGGAAGGCACTCACCTGCACTGGGAACCTGTTCCAGCTTGACAGTTTCAGGTAATGAGTAAACAGAAGAAGTGCAAGGCTGGTGAAATACTGTAACCTGAAATAACCGTTTGTGTCTCTAATTAAACAAACAATTGTTGAAGAAGTTTAAAAAGTCTGGTTTCACACACAAGTTTTTGCTCACAAACAGCATACAATGCGACAATTATCTTTTATATTATTTCAATTTTTAAAGAAGTTATAGAAATGGTTACAAAATAGTTCATTCCTATGATCAGATATTTCCTTAATATTGTAGAATCTAGAGTAAAAGATCAGATTTTTGGTTTTTTTTCCCCCATTAATAGCCTGTCTTTATTCCATGTTCTGGTGACCCATCAAGCTTTAAAACTACCATTCACTGTTTCGTTAGTTGTTTTAAATTTATTTGCATTTGTGAAAAACTGATTTAAAAAGAAGCTGTAACCTGGATGTTCACTGGCTACACCGGAAGAGCCCAAGAACTAGCTGTTGCTGGTCCACTGGCCACTTGGCTAGCGGAAAAGACTATTTGGTTTTTCTCAGATATTCAGTTTACTAACATGTGAGACAAGAAAAGTAACAAATTGTTACTTTTTAGGGCGTGATAAGTCATCAGCTGGCATTTTGGTAAGTATTCTACTTTCATCCAGGTGACTAATTTGGATTACTTCAACAAAGGCACGCACCATCCTTGGTGGATGAATCCCTAGGATCCACTGATGATCCCTTGATTTATACTGAATGACGTTAACATGACTTTCAGTTTTATATCTCAAACTGATGGTTGCAGGGTGTAGTGGTTAACACAATCAACTTGCATGCAACAGATGCCCACTTTGGCACAAGGAGGAGGCACAAATCCAGCATCAGAGGACCGCAAGCAAGTGGTTGTGTCAGGAAGGGCATCCAATTTGAGTCCTGCATTAGCTCCATGTGCTGTGTTAAACACTTGGGAAATAAGGGATCAGATGAAAGTACTTAGTTTAATATCTCAAACTCATGCCCTTAGTTAGAGAGATTAGTTTAAGACTAATACTTTTTTGTCTCAGTTAGCAGGATGATCAAGATAGACAGCGTTTAAGCTTACTACAAAGACATTCATTTTGACTTTGTAAGCATTATAGTGTTTAGCAGAGCACCTCAGTGCCTAAGTAAGACATCAAAGAGCTACTCGGCAAACATTTAAACTCTGAACAACCATCTGCTGATGTTTTTTTTGTCATTTTCTATGTTTAAATTGTTCCAAAATTAAAGTTTAACTGATGTTGTGCACCTTACCTCAATGACGGTTCGAGGTAGTCCTTGAACGCACTGAAGCACTGGCATCAATGGGTTTATCATACTGACATCAGGGACAGAGAGGCAATAGTTGTAACAGTCCAACCGTGTAACAGATGAGACAGAACTCAGATGTACATAAATGTAAATGGCTTAAAAATTCTGTTTATTTATGTATGTTAAAATGGTCTATAAACAATGTCAACATCTGTCTATGTTTCTGTTTTTTCAGGATAATGATGTTGGCTGCAGACTCTAGATAAAGCATAACAATTCATCTCAGGTGTAACTCTGGATATTTTTTTTGTAGAAAAGAATCCACATTTCAAGCTTACTGGCTATTTTTATTTTCATGGAAGCACGATTGGCACGGTTTGGGGAAAAATACTAGATTTGTGACTGTTGGAATTTTGCAAAGCTTGTAAATAGATTTTGGTCTTTGTACCTCCAAGTCAATTCTATTTAATTGAGTTTTATTTATAGAATGCCATTTCATAACAACAGCTGCCTCAAGACACTTTCTGGTGTAAGGTAAAGCCCTTTGACAGTCTCCATACACAGATACTGAAATGCCTGTGAGGATATTTTTGGAGGAGGGTCTATCACTCAGTCCTTTAGGGCTTCCTGAGCATGATAACAGAATGTATCTTCTGGTCCCTTTATGTCAACCACATGATTTTAATTTTGGGATGAGCCTGCAGTCTTTTTGGTAATAAAGTTAGCAGATAAACCTGCAAAACAAACAAAAACCCTGTTAATTATAATACTATATCTTAGAAATAGAGAGGTAGGTCTACCTCGTGTTGTAAATAACTGAGAGAAATTTAGACTAATCTTTGCTTCCTTTTTCTTCTTCGTCTTTTAGAACAAACTCTACCCCTAAACTTTTTGAAAAATGATGGCCTTGTGCATAGTGCTTCACTCCATTGCACCATGACTTTGTGAGTGGGTTTGTAAACAATCGCTTCAAGACAGCTGGCACTCCTGGCTTCTGGGCTGGATGCCTTTATTCTGGAGCAGGCAAGCAGTACTTTGTGAATTATAGTTAGATTGTATCAAGGAATCAATAATCAATGGCTCTCTTTACATTAAAGGAGGTGTGGGAGAAGATTAAGGAAGCTAAAAGAGAACAAGTGAAGAGTTGAATTCATGCATCTTTATCTGTGTACTATCGGTTTATCCCCCCTCTTTTTGTTCAGCTGTCGATGTTCTCCATCTCTGACTGCCCATTAGTCAAGACATCACTGCGTTGGGGTCACTAGCAGTTAGGAATGTGTTAAGCAAGAGGTGTGCAGAAATGCTGCATGAAGGCAGCCAGGCACACTGATGGAACAAACAGGCTGTAATTACCACACAAAATGTCTCCTCTCTCAGTGAAACTTTGACACACACACACACACACACACACACACACACACACACACACACACACACACACACACACACACACACACACACACACAGTGCAAACTGATGTTCTGTACTACATGTGCTTACATATTCCTACCCATTTTTACATGCATACAAAAGCACCTCGAGTTGTCCAAATGCCCATCTGCCCAGCACTTCTGGCAGGTCCCAGAGGCTGTAGCATCCAAGTCCTTATGACCTTCTTCAGTGAGAGGAACCTGTAAATGTGCCCATGGATACAGCTATAAGCTAAGACTCATCAGCACACGTTCCTTCACCGCATCTCAGCCTCCGTGAACTGTCAGCTTAATGTGGAGCACCAGGCAAAAGTGTATAATCTGCTTAAATAGTATGTCCACTGCTGAACAGTACTGCACACTGCTGATAGGCTGCATATGGCTTTTACTTAGCACATTTATACAATGACATATTAACTAAGTACAGTGATAAGTTATTAGGCACTGAACATTCACTGGATAGAATTAAAAGAAGTCTTTTAGAGTCTTAAAGCTTTTGATGAGTTCATACGGACTCTTAAGTCTTGCCACGCTGTGCTACTGACAGAAAAGGCTTAAGCTATTATAATGACAGATGCACAAAAAGTAATCAAATTTTGATTGCAGCTGTTTTTACTAAAAATGACACAGAATCAAAGGGACGAGGAGTGCAACATGAGAATATATTAATATTAATAGTGTTGATGCATATTATTTTCAGTGGTTGATAGAACTGGTAATGTTAGACAATACTTATAAGTGATAAGACCTATAAATAAGCATTTTTAAAAAAGATTATATCGAGTACAAAAAATATCACATAGCATATTTATTAATATTGCCTAAACCATATGACAAGGCATATAACTAATATTACAGGTTATTCAAAATGTATATGTACAGGTAGTCCACATATCATGACTTATAAATAGGCCTGTTCTTTGTAGTTTTTCACAACTAGTGGTAAGATGTTTTATTTCTTATGTCTAATTATTGTCTTATCAGTCTTCTGTGAAGCACTTTAAACTGTAACAACCTGGATAAAAGGTAATATACAAACAGGTGATTGATAATATGAAGAAATGCTTAAATGTGTTTGTTGTCCTTCTTTCCTAATACTTGTGTATGCATAAGAGGACACAGGCAAAACACATTTCCTATTACTGGTTATTGCTATTCTGTCGATTGAAAGTTGAAGGCAGTGAGGGCAGTAAAGAAGACAATGAGCAGGTACAGCTATTTTATTTGAAAAGAAAATGCATTTGACACCTTTGTTAGATGCGGCAAATGAAATGTTTTTGTAAAAAACAATTTAATTTTGTTTCCCAGGTCAGCCTAGATGTGCATCCTGTGACTTTATTTAACTTGAAACCTCAATATCCGATTAACTGAACCACACTTGGGCAGCACAAACAAATCGTGCCGCCTAGTGCATCATGATTGCAAACTGCAACAGCAGTAGTCTTTGTTCAGAGTTATCCATTAGCTCTCAATGAAATACAATTCAGTGGTAAAGGCCGAGCAAAGAAAAAGGGAAATCCACATCAATCAGACGACCCCGTATGAGGAAGCACTTGGCAACAGTGGGAAGGAAAAACTCCCTTTTAACAGGAAGAAACCTCTGGGAGAACCAGGCTGAGGGAGAGACCATGCCTGGTTGGGGATGAGGGGTGGAAGACAGGACAAAACACAGACTGAGGAAGAGAGTCAGAGATTAATAATAACTCATGATTAAATGCAGAGTGCTGTATAAACACATGGTGAGTGAAAAGAGGTGAAACAAGGTCCATTATGTGAAGCCTCCTGCCTAGCCCCAAGCCTGTTGTAATATAGTGTGGGAGGGTTCAGGGTCACCTGATCCAGCCTTAACGGTAAACTCATTCAAAAAGAGAGGTATGCTCTTCTTTCCATTCTACTTTTAAATATTATAGGCCTGCAGTCTGAGAGCAAAGTCCTTTAATGGGAAGATATGGTAATACGATGTCTTTAAAATACGATGGTGCCTGATTATTCAAGGCTTTGTGTGTTAGGAGAAGGATTTTAAATTCAATTCTAGGGTTAACAGAGAGCCAGTGAAGAGAAACCAATATAGGAGAAAAATACTCTCTCTTTCTACTCCCTGTCAATACTCTTGCTGCAGCGTTTTTGATCAACTGAAGGCTTTTTAGGGAGTTTTTAGGACAACCTGATTATAATAATCCAGCCTAGAAGTAAAAAAAATGCATGAACAGCATCAGTCTGAGACACGATTTTTCAAATTTTTGAGGTACTGTGTAAATGCAAGAAAACAGTCCCACATAATTGTTTAATATACACACTGGAGGAAATATCCTGGTTAGAAATGACTCCAAGATTCCTCACAGAGGCCAAGGTAATGCCTTCCAGAAGTAAGTATCTGGTTAAACACAGTAAAAAGATACAGTAACCTCTGTTTTATCTGAATTTAGGAAATTAGAGGCCATCCAGGACTTTATGCCTTTAAGACATTTCTGCAGTTTAACTAATTGTTGTGTAACTTCTGGCTTCATGGATAAAGCTGGGTATCATCTGCATAGCAATGAAAAGGCTATGCCATATAATGTTACTGCCTAGGGGAAACATGTATAATGTAAACAGAATTGGTCTTAGCACAGAACCGTGGAAATCCACAGTTAACCTTAGTGTGTGAGACTACTGCCTCTCCATTTACAAGAACGAACTGGAGTCTCTAAAATAGATATGATAGAAACCACTGCAGCGAAGTAACTTAACCCTTGTATGGTGTTCGGGTCTGTGAGACCCGTGTTCAGTTTTTTTCAAAAGAAAAATTAAACAATTAATTGTTTTTTCACGTGTAAATGTGTTGTGTCTTTCCACTCACTCCACTTGATTATAACTGATTTATTTATAACATTTTATATAAAAGAAAAACGAGAAGCACATTAATTCATAAATGTGATCTAACAAAGGTAAAGGGAAAAAATTAACCATGTTTGCTGTTCATATGTCTTGTAATTGGGATGAAGTAAACATCTGTTGAGTAATTTAACATAAAATTGTTTGATAGTGTTAATTTGGAAAGCCAAAACTCTAGCGGGTCCACCAGACCCATGAACACTGGCTGAGTAACAAAAATACGAACACCACACAAGGGTTAAACACTACTTAACATCGCATGCTCGAAACTCTGTAAAAATATTATGGTGAATGGTACTGAATCCTGCACAGAGATGAGTCAACTGTCACTAAAGCTGTTTCTGTACTGTGATGAGCTCTGAAATCTGATGGAAACTCAGTTGACTGTTTTATCACTACTCTTTCAAGAATTTGTGAGATTAAAGGAAGGTTGGAGATTGACCTATAATTAGCTGAGACAGCTGGGTCAAGTGATGGCTCTTTAAGTAATGGTTTAATTACGGCCTGTGGTACGTAGCCCAGTTATAGAGATAGATTGATCATATTTAAGATTGAAGCATTACTTAATTAATGGTAGGACTTCTTTGAGCCGTCTTGCAGGAATGGAATCTGATTGATATGTTGATGGTTTGGAGGAAGTAATTGCAAACCTTAACTCAAAAAAATGAATTGGAGAGAGAATCTAAAAAAATATCAGTTGTATTGAAAATACCTCTACATAATGATATGTCTGGGGTGGTTATGAGCATTCTTTCTCTAATGGTTAAAGTTTTATTTGTGAAGAAATTCCTTAAGTCATTACTAGTTAAGGTTAAAGGAATGCTTGGCTAAACTGAACTCAGACTTTTTGTCAGCCCGGCTACAGTGCTTAAAGAAACCTAGGGTTGTTGTTGTTTTCAATCAGTGATGAATAGTGAGATGTCCTAGGTTTATGGAAGGCTTTTTTTATATAGAGCAACTAATTCTTCTTCCAGGCTAAATGAAAATTTTCTTAATTAGTGAGATGCCATTTCCCTTCCAATTTATGAGTTATCTGCTTTAAGACGCACTGCTTCTGTCTCTATTTTTGATCTGTACCAGCTTCTAAGGGAAATGTCTGTTATTTAGGCTATGTGACTGTGTCTGGAGCTTTGCAGACAGACTGAAAATCTCATAAAGTTCATTGCTGTGTGTGGTGCCTATCATATTGTTCCATTATTTTTATACTGCAATTTGATAGCAGCAATAGCAGATTTAACTAAATTAAGATTAGTTTTCTGATACTCTTTCTGATATTTGTGTTTTTTAAAAGAAAGCACACAATACATAGAAAAAAAGAAACGAGTCATGGATATCGTGTGATCGAGTGACGATGGGAATAGCTACAGCGTTGACACTTTAATCTTAATGTTTCTCAGCTGACCAGAGACATAATGGGTGCTGTCGAAGGACGCACAGGCAGCAGCTGGGGCACAATGAGGCTGAAAAGTGCATCTGCTGCCTCAATCAGTACTCAAAGAGGTTGGGGGAATGAGGGCTTGAAGTGACTAGAAAGAATAGTGGGTGTGTTTACCATGAGAGCAGGTTGTGAGAGCAGGAAGTGTTCACTAGATTGACATCTAGAGAAAGGAAACAGAAGGAGCAAAAAAGGAGAGGTATACATCTGTGCTTTTCCCACATTTGTGGGCTTTGTGTTTTAAGGCTTGTCTTTGGGGATCTGTCCCATTCCTTGGTCCTTGACACACAAATGCCACTTTTTTTTCAAACTGCTGTAACCTCTCCAAACAGTTGTCTATACATACATATGACAATATGAAAGAGTCATTATGAATTTATTGCAGTGCTTGTATCAGTTGATTCTGTTAACTCTGCAATTCTGTAACCTTCACTGACCTGAATTAAAAGGATGTAAATGATACAGATATACTGTACCTCTTCCTTTAACCCCATTCCAACAATTGTATCTCTAAAAATCAACTCTCCAAGCACACTTTCAAAATGATTCTTACAAAGGCTTTATTGTATTACTTAAACAAGGTAAAATTACACTCACATTATTAGGTGTACCTGTTCAACTGCTCTTTAACACAAATATCTAATCAGCCAATGACACCCCAACAACCAATGGTTCTAGGTATGTAGACAATTTCACAATGACCTGTTGAAGTTCAAACTGAACATCAGAATGAGGACGAAAGATGGTTTAAGTGACTTTGATTGTGGCATGGTTGACAGGCTGGTCTAAGGATTTCTGAAATCTACTGGGATTTTCTCACACAGTCTTGAGGATTTACAGAGAACTGTTTGAAAAAGAGAAAATGTCCAGTGAGTGTTCTGAGTGAGAATGCCCTGTTTATGCCAGAGGTCAGAGGAGAATGGCCAGAATACTTCCAGATAACAGGAAATCAGCAATAACTCAAATAAACACTCATTATAACCAAAGTATGCAAAAGAGGATCTTTGAACACACAACGCATCAAACCTTGAACCAGATGGGCTACAACAGCAGAAGATGACACTTGATGGGTCAGCAAAATCGGACAAGAGAAGACTGGAAAAACATTGTCTTTGTTGTTGCTGACCATCTCTACCTTTTATGACACAGTGTACCCATGTTCTCATGTATGCTTCCAGCAGGATAACATGCCATGTCACAAATGATCTCAAACTGGTTTCTTATACATGACAGCGAACTAACTGTACTAAACAGCTTCCACAGTGACCAGATCTCACTTCGATAGAGTAGCTATTGGATGTGGTGGAATGGGAGAGTGACGTCAAGGATGATAAATTTGCTTTAACTAAGACGATCAGGTCAACATGGACCAAATTCTCTGAGGAATGTTTCTGACAGCTTGCTGAATTTATGCCATAAAGAGGATCCAACGCTGTGTTATAAGTCATGTATAAGTGGCCAGCCAGCGTAAAAAACAGCACCAATAATAAGAATATTACTAGTATTACCTAATAATATTACCCAATCCACTTAGTAAAGTAGATTCAGTACTAGCGGTTGGTGCTTAAATATTTATACAATCATAAAGCACCTTTATGTCATCATAATGCACTCTACCTACTCCCCTCATCAGCAGCACATACACATTGATGTCTTGTCTTATACTTCGCTGCACCCCCTCAGTCTGTGCACCTCAGTCTTTTCCAGAGGGTGATTGGCTGTGTCGGCATTATCCTTAAAGAGATGGTGAGTGACTACAAAAAGGGAAGTAAAAATGTCTTTTTAATGTCCTCCATCACTCGTTCTAAGTGTCTGCCCACACAAAAGAATCCAGTGACACACCAAGAAATTATTGATCATATATAAGTTACTTGAAGGGCATATTAAGATGACCAGGTGAGCTGCAGCTTTCTTAGTTTAAAATGTAAGCTTATATATTGTAGCTACATTATTATTGCCCAAATATGCTTTGGCCATTAAGCTTGGTTAAAAGCATCATTTTGCCCATTATATATTCTCATAGAGGAAATTATGTTCTTCTTAATCATTAATTTAACAAATACACAACAGATGATAATTCTATTAAAACTTTTTTGGGCTGCTAATTTTGCTTGTTTAATCTTACCCGGTAACAGTAAAAATTAATTACGCTTAATACATATTTATGCAGGTTTTAATTAAATGTCTCACAAGAATGTAATATAAAACAAAGTAGGAGTGCATGTTTTATTTAAAAAATGTAATGACTAAAAAAAAAAAATCACTGTGTAACCTGGAGAAGTAATAGCATTACAGTAATATCTAATACCCCTCCAGCACTGTTCATGTGGGACACAAACTAATCCACCCTGACACTGAATCAGACGCTTGCTCCTTTTCAAGCTGCAGCAGCGGCAGGAGCAGCAGTGAATTCCTCTGTCATTCAGTCAGATGGGAAAGCCACCCAGAGAACCATGGCTCTGTGTGTTTTCACCCAGTCCACTCCACTCTGCTGACTGCAACTGTACCCGATTCCGCCCCAGCTTTGATCAATTCACTTCAAACAGCCACACTGACTCGTTCTGCTTCTCATAAAGCTAACTCTCAGTCCTGATGGCCCTCCACCTCCAGAGGAGCAAAACCCTCTCAGCATCTGTCTGGAACCCATCCGAGCGTAAGGGGATACACAGAGAGAGGCCATATTTCACCTCCATCCTTCACCTCTCACCTGCACCTCACTCACGCACACTTGACAGATGCCATCATTTATGAATGACTTTATTTATAAACAAGATCCAGCCCGCTCTTTTTCTCACTGCTGCAACTTTTGTGGATGTGAAATTGCACTTGAAGTAGTGTCTTGTCTATCTGTTGGCCTCCCGTGGGGGTTGCAGAGCGGGGAGCTGGGGTGGCGGGGGTGCATAGATAGCTGAATGATAGAGATGCGCTTGCATGGCTGTGCAGCAGAGGAAGTGGAGCAGAGGATCCCCCTTTTTCACTCAAGTTTTCCTTTCATATATATGTGGTTGTAGCTGCTGACTGAATATTCTCACCTCTGCTTTCTTATCAGACTGACAGCTGTGGACAGAGAAGCCGCAGTCAGTGTTATTACAAGTTTTAATGAAAAGCTTCCAGACTGGGTACAAATTCCGAACGGAGAGTATGAAACTCAAAGGTGTAGGGGAGTGGGAATAAAGGATGTGATCACTCCTTTTTTACAGGTGAAAAGGAATATAAAGACATGAATTTGAATACTGTGTATGTGTGTGCGTGTAAGAGAGAGAGAGGTGATATTTGAGCAGGGCTGAGAGCTTTTCAAAGCAGATTTCATTGTGGCATGGCAGTCCCCAGTGCTCAAAGAATTGGGTGTCAGTGGGTGATGCTGGCAGCGTTGGCAGATAACTTGAAACGACTTGGAGAGTTTTCACAGACTGTCAGAATTGGCGCTTTAAAACAAAACAAAACACATTCTCCGTCCTCACCAGATGGTGGTGTTAAGGTGGTACAGACTCGGAAAACTGCAGCCACTGGGGTTTAAGCCAACTTTTTTCAAACCATTTTTAACCTTGAGTCAAGTGATGACTGTGTAAAAAAAGAAAGATGGACATACCCACCATAATGTCACACACTGGTTTTAGAAGCCTCAGCATTAGCATTTTGGCACCATCATGTTTGCATGGTCAGAAGTGAACGTGTGTGGATGATAGGGTAGACTTGGCTAACAAACATAAATACCTGCTAATTAGTGCTCAGTAATTTACAATCACTCACTACAACTGTACTGGGAACACAATCCTCCACACGGCAAGCCATAAAAATTGCATTAAATATGCTCCAAAAGGCTTTAACACCACAGTCCCAGTAGGCGGTTTGAGTTCTGTGACTGGAATTAAGGAGAGGTGAAGCCTGGTAGACAGCTGCTGCCCCACCAGCCCATGTCAGAATCCACCTGCTGGGTAGATCAGCCCTGGTCTTTGCCACTAAGTTTAAACTAGTGTGTATAATCTGCAAGGATAAATGCCTCTTTTATTTATGTGCAGCATAGGGCTTGGTGTTGAGTTTCATTTCCTGGATGAATGGGTGGATTTGTGGTCGAGCTGTGTGTGTTGACAAACTTGATTAAATTAGCAGGTATTAAATAAGCAGGTTATCTATTAAGTATCGTGCTGAGCCCCAGAGTGCTTGGGCTCTCGCACTCTGGGGCCTCTGGATGTCTGGGGTCTGGATCTCCTCCATGCCTGCTTCATGCCCTGGTTGGACGGGGCTATGGCTCCCTACACCCTCTAGAAGACCGTTACATGGTGAAACCTTTTGAATACAAGTGCGCTGATCCACACAGGTGTGCTCACAGGTGTTCACTGTCCATAGACATAAACTACACCTTTCTTGGCTGCTACCTCAAAGCACATTGTGCGCTGTCTATCCTGCGTGCTGCTCCACAACATTCAATATTTACTGCTGTTTACACTTAGCTAGATTAATGCGATGGTGTTATGTTTATTATGTTGCTCTCTTTTTTTGCTTGTTTTCTCTTCTTTTTCTCTCAACAGGTGATCTGGGAGTTTTTTTTCTCTCTCTCTTTTTAAGTGCCCTTTCTCACTGTTCCTCTTTCTCTCTGTTTTTCTTTTCCTTCATCTTTCCTTCTCCCTTTCCTATCCCCTAGTCATGTCTGTCCCATCTGTAACAACTGAAAATAAAATAAAATAAATAATAACAAAAAAGGTCGATCAAATGGACCAATACGGCAAGGCCGTGATGATCCACTTGGCAAAGTAAATCCATTGGGTATCCTTGTTGGCCTTCAGACAACAATTCTGACGGCTAAAGAACCAAATGGGACAACAACAAAAAAATTATCGTGCTGAGCGACTGTGAAATTATCTTTTAAATTCCCAAATTTGCAGAAGATTTTTAACCATGTAGTTAAAATGTACACAGTATGGCAACATTACATCGATTTTATTTTCTTCTTCTCAAATAGTTTTCTATATTTTGGTCAGAAAATCACTGATTTAATTTTATAACTAATGTTTTATTTTGTTTTATCTCATTTTTAAGTCCTTTTTTAAAAATCAGGGTTTAAAATTGCAATCCTACAAGCTAATGATCCTTGTGAAAAATTACTCCTCCTCTAAGATTCTTCTCTATCTGAAGTTGAGCCGACAAAAGCAAAACAAAAAGATGGATCTATGTCGGAGATATTTAAACCAGATTTTTGTTTGAGCTGCAAAATGACTGTGCATGGAAAAAAAAAAAAAGCAAAAACAAAAAACTGTTATGAAGATGGTATTTGTTGTCCTTTAATTCTGGTCTGTTTTTTTTTTTTATTTTATTTGGATTTGGTGGATTTGGACCCACCAGTCTGCTGCTTCTATTGAAGCAGATGAACCTCGATGATTGGGGTAAGCCTGGAGACTATAAAAAAGATGAAAACTGGGTGTGTGCGTGCCTCCTGTACATAACCAGAAGTCATTCACAGCTACTTGAGTTCCTCACACAAACAAACGCTTGGGAGTTTTTATATTATAACATCTAAACACACAAAGATCCCCAAAGGTTTAAGAGTAGCCCAATGTAGACTCCCACACCAGTCACCTATTTCTCAAACAGTTCACAGGGGAAAACCAAAGTACTGACACATCTGGTGTGTTGTTTTTTTAATATATCAAAAGATGAAGTGAGAGACAAAGAAGCATAGTGATCTTTAAAAGAAAAACACAAGTTGAACCACAGACACAGGAGATGAAATGCATAGCTGTTACTGTGATGGAATGAAAGTGTGTCTGTGTGTGAAGCAAGGAGTAGGGGTGAGGAGAAGCTGAAAGGGGACACAGTATTCTATCTCTATACCCCTGGGGCAACCAGGAGACAGACAGTAATGCTGCTCTGTCTCCAGCCTGCGCTGTCAGTACTTTGGCTGGCCCTTCTTTTCAATCTTCGATTGGATGACAGACACAGGTATTAACTCCTTGGCAGCAGAGCTCAGAGCAGATCTGTGGAAGGTGCTTTATGCTCTCCAAAGGCTGCACTTCCTCCACAGGGAAAGTGTGGGGGCTTTGATCAATATCTTCTGCGTATAGGCTGCAGACATGCAAGGTTAATGGCCATTTAACCCAGTGTCACCTCCACTGTCCTGGCTGTGCACTAATGCTTTTGAAAACTTGACACAGCCATCTCTATTACAAATCGGTAGCTTTACCTGTGTGTGAGAAGTGTGTGTGTGTGTGTGTGTGTGTAATATATGTCAACCTGAAAGAGCAGCAAAAGATGTAAGCATAGATCAGAGTTCAGGCCAGCCGGGGTTTGGTAATTACAGGATTATTATTTTTCTTGTTTTTGGTGGCTGTGGCTCCAAAGATGGAGCAGGTCATCAGCCAAGCAGGAGGTCAGTGATTCGATCCTTAGCTTTTCCGGGTTGCACGACAAACTGTCAATATACTGAATGCCAAAACTCCCTAGGATGTGTGTGTGTTTGTGTGTGTGTGTGTGTGATAAGAAAGAGGTGTATGCAATGAATAAAAAAACGTGAATGTGGTGGAGAGTGGTCAGTAAGACCAGAAAAGTGTTAAAATTTATGTAAGAATAGCTGCAGTTCATTGGCTTACATGTGTTCCATCTTTTTCACTTCATTACATTTCGTTTTCATTTAGGAATTCATTGCCTCAAGCTTCTCATATAAAGTGTATGTCAAGTATGTCTGAGCTGTAAATAGTCGAATTAAGATATTGCACAAAATCTGGCAAAGATTTCATGTCGTGGCGTAATATGAATGTTGCAATTGCAGTATTAGCTTTCAGGTCCAATATTTTTTAGACACTTTCAACATTTTGATGGGATACGCACAAGGTCAAGTCTCTACAATATATTTAAAAGCTAAAATTAAACATAGCTAATTTCTCTTTGACTATTAATGAATTACATATAGGTACTTATGAATTAGTTGTAGGTGATAAGAAATGAATGATTTTTCATGTATGAATGAGTATGAAATCATGGCATGAAACTCTGAACATGCAGATGAATTTACACTAGTCCACGTGAAAAACAACTCTTTCACACGAGGTAGTCTGTTTTTGAAATTGGAGGCACAGAAGTAAAAGTTATTTCACCTGGTGAAGAAATAGGCTGGCACAGTAACATTGTGTTAAATCACAATGTGATATTTTTACACATTTTTGCATGGATTCATCAAACTAAAATTACAAAGATTTTTAAGCAAGAACAGTGAGATGCAAAGTTTTTAAAAATAATGTTATAAATGTGTGTTAAACTTGTAATTAAAACTAAGAAAGTAAACAGATAAATGCAAAATCAAGCCGATAACTGGTGTGACCACATGTTTCCTTAGCAAATTCTGCCTGTTACAGCTGCAGCACTCTTGTTGCAGCAGTTTCTGTTCTTATCATTCAAAGATGGGTCTTGATTGCTTTGGCTGTAATGTGTTGTGTGTTGTTGCAAATTTAGATTGGTAATAATCTGATGCCTCTTTGATGGACGGATAAGATTGCAAACATAATCTCTTTGCTTTTTTTCCCAAAATGTTATCTTTCTCTTTAAACAGCATTATTATGAAATGACAATTTAGCACTGCACAAACCAGCGTAACCTTGTCAGTGATGAATTAAATAGCTGAAGCAGGGACATGTTAGTTTTCCCCAGTATGACATGGGAAAAATATCATGTAGGAGTAAAAATTAGAAGTATTTATTGGCAGGTCAATATTATTGGCCAATATCAGTTATTTACTGATAAATTAGTAGTATCCTTTATAATTGCTGATAATTGCAGAAAATTAAAGACCAGAGAAACAGCCAATCGTGTTAGGAGTGTTGACATTGCATAGTTTATTCACAAGAGGGCACTCTGCAGCTTCCCTCTTTGGTGATGTGTTTGGAATGCTACAAACACAATATCCACCTGGGAAAAAAAAGACTAAATAAATACACATAAAAATTGTTCAGGAACCAGTTTGCTTTGTGTATCTGAATAATAGGGAATAAAAATACTGGCTGATATATCAGAATATTGGATTTTTGTATCACCAAATATCGGCATTGATATCGGTCTAAAAATCCTATACTGGTCGGGCTCTATCAAAAATGTAACATAAATTATCCAAACTTGCTTGTCAGTACTTCTGAATATGTATTTATGAAAAACCAGATGATATTAAAAGTGAAAAAAAAATCTCGAATTTGCAATATATGTCGTACTTTTATCTACTGGTTAGATTTTTTTGCATGACAGTTTAGATAAGGTCAGTGGCTCGATGTGCACCTGTATGGCTTCAAGATGTGGACTTCAAAAGAACGCAGGCTTACATTCACATAAAACACACGCTGTCTTGTACAGTAGTAGGCTACATTAGGTCAGAGTAACTACTTCCTCTCAAAGGGTGTCTTGGCAGCTGTATGTTTACTTCTATTTGAGCTGAGCCTTAATTGAGAAGAAATCACAACACAGCTTGGAGCTTCAGTGTTTGAAAGTCTTCTCAACCTCTTAAAGGTTGGAGCACCAACTCTCCTTTTAGTCACCTCTAATCAGCAATGCACTGAAGTGTCTTCAGTCTCCTGCTCTCTTCTTTCTTTCTTCCTTTCTAAGGCCTCGCAATGAAGCCATTTGCATCCCCCAGGTTGCTAAGATACTCTGCCACCGCGACTTAAAATGTTTTCCCTTCACACTGAAGGTGGATTTCAAGAGGAAAACAGCTGAAGGAGAAGAAAAAAGATCCCGTTTTCGCTAATTTGGCGATTTGGTCACATTTGGGAGGGTGTTCGTTACCCTGCCTTTGTCTGCATGGGTGTTTTTCAGGATTTCTATATGGCCTAATGAGGCTCTTAGTTGCTGTTGACTACCTGCCATATGTGCATGAACACATCAGAGAGCTTAGAGGCAAAGCCCCCCCCCCCCCCCCCCCCCCCACACACACACACACACACACACACGCTCATAATGGTTGGCTTTTTAGCTGCGCCTGAAATAAGCATGCAACAAAAACAGAAAGGAGATCATTCCTGCTGTGATATTACAGATTAATGTATTGAAAAATATAAGGTTTTTTGAAGTGTTGGATTCCCAAAGACTCTGCCCTGTTACATGTTCTGTTTGTGTGTTATTGTGATTTTTCTTTTCTTCTCAGCTCTATCAGAAAATGAGTTTTTCACAGAAGAGCTTTTGAATGAGCAGATAGAGAGCTGTCATGTCTCAGATAGATTGTCCCTACAGGAGAGTCGATGTGTCAAGGGACAGGAGGCATAAATGAAGTCATACCGCAAACCCTCAAGTCTTATTACTGTACATTAGCGCTCCACTAAGTTCCTGTCCGCCTCAGCATCCTCTGGGACATTTCTGGCCTTTGATGAAGCTCAAGTGACGGCAGACAAGGACTGCTTTCCTCCTAACTCTGTCATTATGTTTAGGTGCAACCTCTTGTGTGGTTCTGCAGTGTGGCTTTGCACTAATTAGTCCTGTGGATATAAATGCAGAAATCCACTTTCCACTGTGAGAGATCTCCTGTACTAAATTAGGCTAATGCTAGGCTAATGCTAATGTTTAAGGAGGTTTTGTGAGGGGTGTTTTATGCCTGTCCTTGGCACGGCGTGGCAGGGCCCCGCTTCTTGCCAGGCGTGATGATTTTTAGTGGTTCCTGCCAGGCTACGCTCCCCTCCCACACTCATCTGGCCCATCCATCTCATGCTGCCTATGTCTGAAATTCAATTGACCTTTTGTTCCACCTCACAGTGAATGGGCACAGGCCAACTTCACCAATAGCCAACCCAGCCAGAGCTCTCATACCTCTTTATTTGATCTGTCCTGCCGAGTCCAGTGCTTTCATTACCTACCCAAACACCCACTCCAACCCTACCCTCAGTGACATCCTCTTTTATCTCTGGTCATGTCTTTTTGTTGGAGAAATGGCAGGAGAAAATGCTTTCTCCCTTTTTTTCCCCTCGTGCTCTTGATTGTTATGTTGATTGGTTTTTATTTGTGCCTGCTCGGCTTCTTTTAAACACAGCACTTTTCTCCGCTCCCTCAGAGGACTTTTTTTCCCCGACTTTGCAAAAGTGCTGAGGTAGCTTTCCTGTCATTCAGGGCAGAGGAGCTCTGAATTGCTGTGCTGTGACAAGCCCTGCCGTGACCATGACCTGTCAATCATTTTGATCTTTGGGACTGACAAATTGATCCCAATGGCCTCATTTCAGCTTCTAATTACATGTTGAGTCAAACTAGTACTGTTGTCTCAACTTTGCTTCATCTGACGTCTTTTTCTCTTCATCTTGATTTTGCTTTAATCCCGTGGTTGCTACTCTCTCTCTCTGTTGCAAAAAACCGCTACACGCCCTAGCTCCGGCATCAAACTCATTAAATCTTTTTTGTCCCTACTCCACCCCCACAGGGGTGTCTCATTTCTTCTTCATCTCTAACCTTAGTACAGGTCTGCTGCACTGCGATACATACTAAAGACTGACTTCAGCAGCTACAGCACCTCATGTGTGACCGCTACCCATCACAGCTTGCTGTCTTACAAAGTGAGCTTTGCTGAGTGTCGGACTTGGCATCCTTTTCTGGGGATGTGGTTGTGTGTGCTTGTGTTAATCCTGCTCTCTCAGCAATACAGAACTGTAGCAATATTGTGTTAATAAGATGAAGAGGAGACTATGAATTCCTGATAATGCCCTGCAAGGTGTAGGCTAAAATTACTTTTTCTTTCCTGTATATTGCACTGAAATTGCAACATAAATATTTTAAAGTTAGCAAAGGAATTTTGTTAAATGTATTTTGCCCAGCATCCTTAAGGATTTTGCAGAGTTCAATTGTTGTGGTGTTGCTGCTTGAGAGCATTCCTAATTTAGATTTAATGTATTATTTGTGTCTTCTGTTCTATGTCCAGGTGCATGAGGATGTGCAAAGCTGATCAAACATGCCATTAGCTCAGAAGTGCAGTGCTGCAGCTAAACTTGGTTTCTATGCATCAAATTTAAAAAACAAAACAAAACACATGTATTACTGGTTATTTAAGCTGCTGTAGTCTACTTGTGGTTACAATCCACTTGAAAGCTCACTTGCAACCCACCTCTATTTGTCTGTGCTGGGTTCCTACTGTTCCTCCTCCCACCTCCAACTATTCAGAAGGGCAGGGAGGTCCTAAACAGGGCCATATAAGAACTACAAATTACTGTAAATGGAAACAATAATCTTCTTTTGACAAGCATCATTCATGTGTTAAAGAGTCAGCCAGCAGATTAATGGTTGTGTGCATGTGGTGAGCAAGATTTTATAAAAATTAATTGAATGCTATTTTGAAACGCACTATCTAGTCACCACACTGTGAGAATGTGGTAATATGTATTATTGCCAGCTGTAGGGGGTAGCAATTTGTATAAACAATGATATCAAAGTCAGTAGTGTTAAACCAAGAGAAATCTGAAGCCACTGTAAACAAAGCATACTTGTTTTTTCTCTGATTTAATTGATATTTCAGGTCATTTTTTTAAGCGTTTGATGTTAATATGGATTTTTAGTGACAAACAAATGTCACTAAACAAAACCATTCCAGCTTGTGAGGATGTGACAGGCAGCCTGTTGCATTGTTCTCAAAGAGCAATGAGCAGGTCACTACAGGAAAGCAAGCTGAATGATGGGGTTGCGGGCCGCGTGCAGCTATTGTCACATACTCATTCCATCATTAACAAAGAGAACATAGTGATGCGGGGTGTAGTGCTTTTGTGCAGAACACCAGACTAAAGCATGCAGCTCTAACAGTCTGTTTATTGTGTGGCAGGTCAGGTTTGGTATGAAGCACAGACACACCAAACAAACATAAACTTTGGTTTTGTATAAATATTAAAAATCATCAGCTTGTATGAACCTAAATCATATGTTTAATCTTCCAAAGTGTTTAATATTTATTTACGGTGTAATGTGATTAGCTAATTTTGGCAAATTTGATGCACAATGTGACAAACCTTTGAGTTATGGAGGCTTGAAATTTATGCAGAACATAAGGTCTACAGCAGCTTCTGACGGTAGGAGGGAGGGTGCCCGTGGCCGCAGCCACACATCCACGAGAGCCCAGATATTTTTACAAGCCTCCTAATGAGAGCTGCAAGAGAGCAGGAACTGTGGAAGTGAGCAACTTGTGGAAGTACAGAGGCGCCACTCTGCCCTCAAATTTGATCAAGGTACAAAATTGAAAAGCAAGAGTGGTGAGAAGCGTGTGAGCGCATGTGAATCTCATAGAGTCTAAAAGAAAATGGAAGATTTTAAATCAAGGACCATTTGCAAGTGAGACAGAAAGAGGGATGAGATGAGAGAATTAAGGGGTTCAACCTTTAGTTTGGCCTTTGTGCTGGCATTCGCTGTCGTTTCAAGATGATTATGGATCGTATGTACCAGTCCTCCAATTCTCAAGCCACTATAATTCACCTTTGTGTGTATGCGTGTGTATGTGTGTGTGTGCTGCTATGACTAACTCTTTAACATTCCTCCTGAAGTACTGTGACAGAAGAGGCACAGCTGTGTGGAAGCCCAAGAGAAAAAGATGCACAAATATGTGCACATAACTGCTAAGATCAAGGTTCATTTACATCTGGAGAGTGTGTTCGAGCTGCAGCATGTCGATGTGTGTGCCACACCGCCTGCTTTAATGGGCTATTCATGTATTAATGACCTTTGGATCACTTTCCGGGGGTGTGCAGTATGCTTCTAATTGACAGAGTAGGCCATATGGTTGGGATGCAGAGTCTTGCAGGGTTAAATCAGGTTAAAAACAGTTAGGAATTTCCCCAAAGACACCATGACCTTACACCATATGTTATTGTGTGTTCACAGGTTCTTCTTATTACGATAATGTGAGGCCGTTGGCGTATCCTGATTCAGATGCAGTGCTTATCTGTTTCGACATCAGCCGTCCAGAGACTTTGGACAGTGTCATAAAGAAGGTCAGTATTTTTTACTCCTCCTCTCAATACTTTGGATCAGCATTTAATATCGCAGTGAAAGTGGAGAACCAACGAAAAACCAATTCAATTCACTTTTTCCTGATCAGCATCTTGTATCGACTTAGATTTCTGTGCCAGCAGCTTTTCACGGCTTAACAATGGAGCAAATCAGCACTGAGGTTAAAGTCTCGCTTTCCTTTATCTCATCAAAACGGCCATGGATACTTGACCCGTGTCCCTGCAAGCAATAGAAGGTCAATGCGAAGAATGAAATAAGAGGGCTTGCAGCCGGGTGGGTTCAAGAGGAATATCAGATACGCATATTAGACACACCAGACATATCAGAGAAGACATTTCAGAGAATGTTGAGGAGTGTTAGAAACAGACTTTCTGTGAACATTTAAAATATAAAATCTGAGTTTTATGCTGAATACTTCACTTGTTGGTGTCTGTTAACATTTGCAAGGTGGCTAATGGCTGGGAACAGTGCAGTTGGGATGGGTGTAATAGCCGGGTGGCGTCATCAAATGTGGTTTTGGACGTGTTTTTACAGCCAGTGGCAGATTGTGTGCCCACATAGTATAGTGAAACACCCATGGTGTAATTATACCCAACTTAATGGGTCTGTTTGCATGCATGTGTATCACGAAAAGCAGACCTGTGCCTTTTAGTGGTGTCTCATCTTGAAGCCATGTGTGTGTGAGTTTGCCTTTGAACTGCACCCCTTGTGAGCTGAAGACAGTTCCCATGGCTGGTCTGTTGACGTGTTTAGTGGTCTGAAGGGAGCTGCTAAAATGCCCCTGCAGACTTTTGTAGATCTAACCCGGGACGCCATTTCTTTAACCCGCCAATATCTCTCCAGCCTCCGTGGAATCTGTCAACAGGGGAAGCAGCACTGCTCCTCAGCTTTAGCTTTTCCCATGCATCACTTGGCAGGGGGCTGCCATGACCCCTGCCCCCTAGTTGTCATCCCAATAATCCCTGAAACTCAGGCGCACATGGAAAACCTGTTGCACAATCACCATCCTAAATTAGACTCTTGACCTCCAGGAGCTAGGGGGGGGGGGGTCACCAATATTTCTAGACGACAGCTGGGGGAGGAAAGAGGGTTAAACAATCAAAGGTTTTGATTGGATGTCATTGACAGAATGGGGATGTGCCTGAAAGGTCAGAGGTTGTTTTCAGTACAAGGGATGAATGGACACCCTGACATTCTGCACATGGCATGCGGAATATTTCAGTGCTGTCATGTATTTGTGCTGCCAGGAGGAGACTGTGTTGGTTCAGCTGAGTTTCAGTAGTGACATTTAATCTCAGGGTGATTTTAGAAGGAAGACTGCTCAACCTTTTCGGAACAGAACCTGAAATAGATTTTGTTGATGGAGACTGAGTAAGGAAAGTATAACACACCACACAGACGTCCAAACTAAGCTGGCACGAGTGAAAAAGTCACAGTACGTGGCCCTATAGCTGTTGCAGTAAAATAGTGAACATTGCCTTGTATCATAAAAAAACAGGAAGTCTCTTTAATCTGATTAGAGGTAAAATAATTACTTGATTAATCCTGGATGGTTGACAGCACCAGTTAATCTGTGGCTTTTTTGCTGATCACTTCATCTTTGAGCCATTTTTCAAGCAAAACTGCCAAATATTTCTAGTTTTAGCTTCTTACTCATGATAATTTACAGATTTTATGCCAAGATTTTTCCATTCCCGTCCTTTTTGTTTTGTTTTATGAATTTTTTAACAGTCTGACAATTCATTAATTAAACAATTGAAAATGTAAAATGTACCCACAATGAATGTAACTTTAAATAAATCTCTACAGTTATCACCCCTTTCCATCACACTTAAGATTAATTAGTTGTCTGTTTTGCGCTGAAAATGCCAATAATGAGCTGCTTTCGTAAAATTTCACAAATCTGCCCATTTAAAAAATAAAACAAAAAATGCAAAAAACCCCAAACATACCCAATTTAAATTTGGCACATTGCACCGTTAAGGTCTTCTGTTTGTAGACCTCTGAAACACTTCCAGCACTGCTGCTGTTTTGCCCTTTTATTCATATGAGATTTTACCATGGAGCCCAAACTTGAGAGGAAATCAAACATCAAACTCAACTGACTTTCATGTGGAGGATATTCCTTGTTGATGAGATCTGCATATCTGCAGTGTCCAAGCCAAAAGGCAGTTCATAAAGGCCAGATGTACAAACTAAAAGAATGTACATTGTTTTATTTTTCCTTTTTTAATTTTGAGATTTTCGGAATTGTGCGCTGTAAATTAATTTCCCTGGGTCAGACTCTCAATGTTCTCAGGTGTCTGAAGAAGAGCATATGAACTGTGGGGTTCGTCACTGTGTCATTGTGCACCAGCACACAGAACAGTGATAAGTTTTTTTGGCGACACCAACACAATAATCGCTCATCCACACTGCTTGCCAGATTTGGCTTCCCGCAACTTTGTCCTCTACTGCAAAAAGAAATGAAAGCTGAAGAGTTGACATTTTGACACAGTGAGGGGATTCAGCGCACAAAAAGGGACTTAAAAGGAGCAATATCTGAAAATAGCAGCCATGCTGGAAGTGGTGACGACAAATTCAAAGAAAGTAGGATGCTTGATGTTTACTGGCAGAATAGTTGAACTTTTTCATTCCACCTGGTACAATTACCAAGGGGATTGTCTTCAAAAATGTTTGTTTATCTCAAACAAAAGTAAAACAAAAAATCATATTCATCATACAGCGGTATCCAGCAGAAGCTTAACACAACCTCCGGCATTTGTGGTTGACAAATGACTGGAACAAAATATTTAGTTTTGCTGACTGATGAATGGCTTTGTTGACAAAAAATAAAGAGAACAGACATCAATGGATGAATGGATTAGTCAAGTTAAAAAGTCTTTACTGAATTACATTGAGTAATTTGCTGAGAACAAAATGACATAAGAAAGGTCACTGGGAACCAAAATCCCCAACCCTTTGAAGGCTGGACTTAAATTCCCACAAAAAAACACACCAAAGTTATGCATTTGTTTTTGCTGTGTTTGCTAAGCTGAACAAATGTCTTTTAGCAAGAGAGCATTAATCTCCCTCAAACTCAGGTATCCAGTGTCTGAGTAGCCAAAAGGTCATCTCTGTACTTCAGCAAAGGCAGCTCAGCGCTCAGTGCTCATATTTGACATAATCAAGAGTGTCTTTCAGTTTTTCTCTGTCGGCTCACGTTCCTGCAGTGGCAAGGAGAGACGCAAGAGTTTTGTCCAAATGCCAAGGTGGTGCTGGTGGGCTGTAAGCTGGACATGAGGACAGACGTCAACACCCTGAGGGAACTCTCCAAACAGCGCCTCATCCCTGTCACCCACGAGCAGGTGAGCGCTAGCAGATGATGGATATTAGAGGAGAATGGAGTGAGATAAATAATAAGATTGAGACTTGCAAGGTGCCCTGGGAAGACAGACAGATTTGAAAACAGATGTGGAAAAGAAATTAGAAAGCAATAAAGCGATAAAATGAGATTTTTCTGTGTTGTATCAGCAGAGGCATTACCTCTCTTTTGCGGTCCCACAGGAAAGGAGTGTGAGAAAAGGCTCATGCAACACAATAAAATACCACATGACTGCTATTAGAACAGCATTAAACCCCTCGGGGACATGTTGCTGGGGTTGGCGTTTTGGCCAAAATTTGCTGACAGGGAATGTAATGTTGCTTATGGCAAGGGCTGCGGAAGAAGCACAAGTGGTTAGTCTAGTTTATGTCTAGGGAAACATTTTTTTCCCCCTGAAATGAAATATTCATGCAGATTTACAGATTTTCAAAATGCAGGATGAATAGAAAATGGACAATGATAAATGAGTGAGTCCTTTTATCACATGCTGCCGTGACCTCTAAGCCAAGGGGATGGGGGAAAAGAGGGAGGGGATGATAAACTGCTCTGTAAATCTGTGAATTTTAATCAGCTTTCAGTGTGTTCAATTTGTGTGCTCTCCTGTGTTCGACATACAAAAAGTGGAGGGGCTTTTTTCACCACCATACAAAAGCCCTCAAAACAAAGGAGCCTTTTTCCCGCTACTGTCTAAGAGCTTACTGGAGGCTAAAAGCATGCTGTTTCTAAAAAAACTCAGCAACTGAAAAAAACAGACAGGTCATATAAATAAGACACATAAACAAAAGAAGAGTGACAAACCACGGAGGTAATGTAAAATAGCTGGGACCATTTACTGGCTAGAACCATAGAAAACATTTGTCATGGTCCTTCTCAGTCTCTCTTTTGGTTTGAGACACCTACTGTTTGCCTCTCTAATATGCCCAGAAAATGTGTGTCACATGGCAGATGCCAAAGCTGTGCACAATAAACATTTCGGTGCTCTAATCTAATAGCCTGTGTTGCTATCCTGTTGCTGATCTTTAAATTGAATTCCAACAGAGCTGAGAAGTCGCCTTGCGAATGACCACTGGGTGAACTCCAGACATTTCCACACTAATCTGCCCGAGATTCGATCGAGCATTTCCACTTGTCACTACAATCTACCTCTTTCCCCTCCCACCGCCACCCTGGAATCTAAATCTGCTGTTTCACCTAATGAGGCCTTCATTGCTTCTTATACACGCCTCAGTGCAGCTGTGATGAAAATCAAACCACTTCCACTTGAGATGAAAAGCTTTCTCTGTGCTGGAGAACATGCAGTTGTAGGGGTCATGGGAAATGCAGTTCTGTCTCATCTGTTAGATCCTTGGCATGTGCTGATCCTGTGTGAA
Source organism: Rhamphochromis longiceps (assembly GCF_057381845.1). NCBI lineage: Eukaryota > Metazoa > Chordata > Actinopteri > Cichliformes > Cichlidae > Rhamphochromis > Rhamphochromis longiceps. Next base: position 31,160,792 of record NC_140560.1, on the reverse strand, counting down.
AACAGCTTTAAACTCTGATCATTAAACAACAGATGAGGATATGTAGTACTGTAATGAAGGCAGGGGCTCAGGGGTTTTCAAATTAAATTTGTGTCTGATTTGATCACGAGCAAACAATTTACAATTTCAAATAACTCAGTTATTGTAAGTTTACTCAGGGGTAAGCTCTGGTACCTAGTGTGAATGTCTTCCCTGTAAATAGCCTCATAGACCATATCAAAACTGGCCCAGCGGATTCCCATCCTTTTGTTTTACTGCAGACTGAGGAGTCAGCATCTACATTATTCATGCTTCAGTTGGAGGAAATTCATTTATCTACAGACATGTTCAGATCGCTGGCTTTCAGTCATCAGTTTAGATCAACATCTATATCTCAGAATTGCTGCCTCTTTTTTGGGGGACATTTAGTTTTCTGCTGTTGAGCTATAGTGTCTGCTTGTGCCAAGAAACAATGAAGGATGGAGTGCATATGGGGATATTTAATTTTCTTTTTGAAACACTGAAAAAGGACATGAAGGAAACTTATGTCTTACACGACCTCTTAAAGCCTGAGGAAACTAATGAAAAGCCACTGTTGAGAGATATTCAGGATTTCACATACAAAAAAAAGAAGAATGCACAAGTACTCAAAATCACGAGAGGACAATGAATGTTAAGAGGATTTACACCATATGATTTCTGATTGTTAAAATGATGCGTGTTTCCCCTGTCTTCTTCTTCTTGTACTTTCAAATTTAGCTTTGCTTCCTTTTTCATTTCTTCTTTGCCCGTCTCCATGTTCCAGGGAAGCACGATAGCTCGTCAGATGGGAGCGGTGGCGTATGTGGAGTGCACCTCCAAGGTTTCTGAAAACAGTGTTCGGGATGTGTTCCACATCACCACCTTGGCGTCAGTGCGACGGCCGCACAAGCCGCAGCTAAAACGCAGCAGCTCCCGCAGAGGCCTGAAACGAGTCTCGCAACTGCCCCTTCCACCTCTGCCGGGTCGGACTGAGCAAATAGACCAGGCCCCGGCCATGAGGAAGGACCGGGCCAAGAGCTGTGTGCTCATGTAGAGACCTATCATTACAAATATATATATATATGTATAAACACAGAAATATATATATGAAAGAGAAAGTCTATTTATTATTTGATGCTTTTTTTTCTCGTATTTTCCTTTTTTGCACTGCAGAGGAGTGAGAAAAAAGAAACACTGCACTGTGGAAACAAATGCTTTGGATTTCTTTCCTTTTTGTTGCGTGTGTGCATACTTTATAAGCTGTTTACATATTTGTCTTGTTTTGAAATTATGGCAAATTGGACTAAGCCTCTGGACATGAGGAAGCTGTGATAGTGGATGTGCTGTCTAGTCCCTGGAATTAAAGTGGAATTAATTTCCTGAAACGGCTCTAATAACAGGGATGGCACGGCGGCGTATTGACGGAGAGTGCGCGGAACCATGTTGAAGCAGAATGTCTGGAGATGAAACAAAGGCAGTGTTGTCCAGCAGACATGCGGAGTCGTTGTTTAACTTTTCTGCCTGACACTGCTTCCTGTTGCCATGGATGAGAAAAACCTGTATGTACGGTAATGCTGGAAAGGAATTCTAGTGAATGATGGCAAATTAAGAGCTTAAAATTAGATTTTTTTAAGACTGAGTGAAGAACCATGAAGGTGTGTGCGAGCATAACTACCACAAGTGCATTTTAGAAGCAAAGTATCTGATTTTATTTTGCTCATTTAACAGCATTTTCCTCGTCAGCTACATTCATGCCAATTGGATTCACTGTAATGAATGCTATTGTTGCTACTTTAAATATGTTTCTTTGTGGAAGATAAGTGGTAAAATGTTAGGGCTATTTTGTTGTACTTTGACTAAACTCTAAAATAAAGCAAGAGCCTGCCTGTATTGGGGAAAATATCATTTTTGGCTGAAGTTTCTTTCCTGATCTTTGTTATTTAAATGCCATCGCAAATCTTAGACTGTATGCTCATCACAATGGAACAAATAAATCATTCAGAGTGCTGAATTTTTGCGTAGTTAAACACTTCCACGTGCTTTCCTCTTCCAGCCTTCAGAAATGACATTTGTAAGCTAACTGCCCATTTCTTGTGTTAATGCCGTCTCTGTGCTCTCATGTTGCCCTGCAAGATAAACAACATTGCAGCCAGGGGAGTGAGTCAGTCCTTCAAGGTGTTGTTCACACTATGAACACCTCTCAGCTGGCACAAATAAAATTGAACTGCACTGCATCAGCACCAGAGCACTGATGTGCTGTTGTTTAAATGACTGACTCAATACTGTTTCAGAAGCTTTAGGTGAGATGATGCGTGAGTTCTTCAATCAACAGAGAGCATCCAGCTGATGCTGGGACTCCAGATACTTTAAAGTTTTTGGGGTTTTTTTCTATAGTTTGTTCCTATAAAAGTCAGCTGGTCAGTTCATTTCTGGCAGCAAGACCTGCAGTCTTGAGAAGCCATTGTATTATAACAATTCTTAGGTGGAGGTGAGAGTCGATAAGCCTGTAAGTCACATCATTCAAGCAGCAAGTAAAAGCTTTGCCTTTATAACAGCTGTTGTTTCCCTGTTAGACATTAAACAATAGACAAGATGAGCTCCACAGACGGAGTGAATGTCAGAGAAGCTGGATTAGATAATAAGAGAAACAAGCCAAGACGTAAAAACAAAAAAAGTGTAAGGTGTGTGGGGGAAGTGCTAAAGGATTGGGTCGCAAAAATATTTTGAGTATTCAAAGTGATAATGTCTTGCCAGGGGTCAGGCTATTTAAAAAAAATACATTTCAGCTACACACACAATACCTATTTTGAAGTGAAACATTCCTCTTTGGTTAAATTGCCCTCAGATCATGATTTTTTTCAAAAACAGTAAAATTGAATGTACCGTTACTGCAGTTTAGACGCACCAAATTCTGTAATCCCCGTACGTCAGTCAGTGACAGCTGGGCTCTGCCCCAGACTTTGCTGCTGGCTAAATTCATACCTCTCTACAGATCCTATTGGCAGATCTCATCACTGTTAGTTGCTTTAGATGACCCAGAGCTGCTGCTCCATCTGCAAAACACTTTTCAACCTATCTTAACCCAATATCTGTGCTGTGTCTGATATGGCATGTCTGTTGTTGTTGATGTCTGCTCAACTCTGTGTGGGGGTCCCAGAAAACAGCAATACTACCAAATATTACCAATACCTGTAGATGAAAATGACACTTCTTTTGACTAAAGTGGTCCTTACTGAATTACTGCTATTTTGTATACTTTTGAGTTATTAGTATCTCTGTTGAGGCAAATTTGTGTTTAAGGCGAAGATTTTAGTAAAGCCACTTTGATGCCCCACAAAGGTGCTCGCTTAGAACCGCCCACATTTCAAGCCCCCAAGGAAGTAAATATCTCATTTTTAAATATTAGAGAAATAGAGCAGAAAAAATAGAAGTGGGGCATTGTTGGATGGACACAAGAGTCACAGAATAGCTGCAGAAAGGTGTTGCCCAGGGCAGGAAATGAGCAATGGAAATAAGGCCAGCACACACAGTGGGGGCACAAGACCTGTTGTGCCCCTACAGTTCAGACTGACACTTAAGAGGATTAGTATTATGGTGCCGATATGTGTCTATCTGTGTTTGGGTGTGTGTGTTTAATGGGGGAGGGGTTGTGGGTATGGTGGAGGCACTGGGCAAAATCATCTCAGTTGCACTGGCCCACATTTCCCCATCAACCTGCATATCCATCAAAAAAAGGCAGCCATCCATACATTAATACAGCCTGTACATGTCATCTGGATGAAGGCAAATCAACTGCTGCTTTGTTTGTGAAATTAGACTGCCATTGCAGTTTATCTTGACAATCTACTCCCACTCACACTCAGGTTTATTACTGCAGGATGTCTAGCCTTAATTTCAGCAATCTGATCAGCCATTTGCCCTTTACCGCTGAGACGCCAGGAGGATTAGAAGTACCTTTGTGGGTTCATGCTCTGATTTTGCATTCTTGAGTTTCTCTTCTCTTTTCCGATATTCCAAGCAGCTCCGACGAGCACAGAGAATCCAGTCATCTTATCCTCAAATGGCCAGAACTGACGTCATTCGCCCAGGAAACAAACAATTGTAGATGTTCTTGGCTAATTACTACAATTTGCACTTTAGGTCCACAGAAATGTCAGCATGAGAAAGAGAGAGAGCGAGCGAGAGAGAAAGAAACAGAGTGATTGACAAATATGCACTGAGGAGGGATGATGGAGACCAAAGGAGACAGAGAGAGATGGTACTTGGCCTGCCTGCTGATAAAAGGCTACAGAGCAGAGGCACAAATTGCATACAGTCATGAGAGGATTTGTAATGAGAAGCAGTATGTGACCAAGCTGAACTCACACATAACCTGCACACACACACACACGCTCATACACATATTCACACAAAACAGACACACACAGAAAGCCAGCAGAGATAGTTGACATTCCACATTCATGGCACGGGACTTGACCATCAGTGTACTGCATAAGCAAATACTTTTAACAGCATATTAATCTGATGGCCTTTCCCTTGTTGCCTTATAATATTTTCAACTTTATTGTTTCCTGTTTCCCAGCAGATAAACTCCTTAACGTAGGGGCAAACCTGGACCCCTCCCTAAGGTGGTTTCGCAGCGAAAACACAGACTGTGGAGATTAATTAGCCTACGGTTTAGTGCTTTCTGCACTAAAGTGCTGCTAATTAAAATGTGTGAGTGTGCGCTTTCAAATAGTTTGCCTGTGTGTTTGTGTGTGTGTATATGTCTTTATCTGTATTTGTCTGAATTTACATCTGGGACAAGACTGATATTACAGAGAAAAAAATTTAATGCCTTTCAACATCAAAAGTAAAACAGGGACAGATTGCCTGATAGGAGTAATTGATATTTTGTGGGTAATGTTTTTCCATCACCGGTTCTCAGGTGGGTGAGCACAAATTTCCCAGAGGGATTAGAGATTGTGTGTGTGTTGTTTGTGTGACTGAGCTGTGCAAGAGGAGGTCTGATAAGATGAAAAAGATGGGAAGGTTTGGCAATGATATTCAGTATCCACTGCTTGAGTTTTTAAATTGGAGTCCACAGACTGAGAGACATCAAGGAGGGCATCAATGGAGAATAAACCAGCTTTTATCCATGACTATGAAAAACAAATTTGGAGAGTTTATCAAGAAATTCATGGCCAGCTGATGTGGGCTGTGTTCTTCTCAATAGGTGGACTAAAAGTTAGACATATATCTCTGTAACTATTTGATAAATTGCCATGAAAGTCTCAACAGAATCCTAGAAGAGGAATGCCAGGAGGTCAAAACTTTCGATTATCCTGTGAAATAACCCAACAGCTACTTAGTGTTACTCCAATTGCATCCAAATGTCTTTAATTAGTGCCCCTTAGAGAAAATTGTAGACCTTTGATACACGATTCAGTTAATTTCTTTTAAGCTAGTACCATCATTATTAGCTTTACTCTTTTTTTTAATTTTTAATTTTTATTTTTCATTGGCAAAGGCCGCAGAAACAGACTAGAAGTTTCTGGCACAAATTCACCTAATTCCAGAGCAAAGAGCATAAAGTCTAATGGGGTCAGAGCTCCAGCAGCAGTTTACAGAACAACTTTATTTTTTTGACCAAAACATTTCTCTCAGAGATTGCAATATCATGACACAGATGGAAGACACAGAAGAGAAACTTAATTAATAAAAAGCAAGACATTTTATTAGGCTATTGAAGAAAACACAAAGTCCAAAAACAAGCCAAGTGAAACCCAAAGCAATCACAGGAGTACACAAGGTAAACACACTGGAAAGTACAACAGCTGAGCGACAAATATTAAATAGAAGGCAGGGCTATTGATACACAAAGGGAGGGTGGAAACAGAAGGGCATCGAGACACAGCTAAATTAAATCTATACAATGAGACCAGGAGGGAAATATAGCTAAAAGCAATGGACAAGAAACAACTATTAAAGTAAAACAGGAAATAATACAAAGATAACTCTGCAAAAAAGTCACATTAGGAAGCATCTATTCTTTTCTGCTTATCCAATCCAGGTTCACAGGGTGGAGGGTGGGGTATAAAACTTATGGATACTAACCAAGAGTTCAAGACAGAAAACCAGGCTCAGAACTGCTTGCAAAAATAAAAAAAAATGCTCTATATACTAAAGAATGGTCTAACCTCTTCTCATTAGCCAAAGATGCCATATCAACATGGTTAGTATAGTAAAAAAAATATGAAAATGAATGAATGAAAATGAGAAATACCATAGGCTATATCTCTCATGGCAGCTGTGATGAATTAGTCTGTCAGAGAACCTTTTCCACTTTGCTGTCCAGTAATTGTTAGAGAAGGTGGTCAGGATCAGTCGCGATGAATAACAGTTTGTTTAGTGACCACCAGCTTCAAACCTGACCAATCTGCAGCCAGTCACAGAGCCAGCCTTCCTAATCAGCTTTATTTCGTTTGTTGGTATCACCAACTCCAATGGTGCTCCCTCAACAGACCACTGCACTCGCCACAGCTGACTGATCTCCATCATTTTTCACCACACACTTTGCCAAACACATAACCTCATGCACCTGCTCATTTGTATTAATCTTCCTGTTCAACCTGTGGTTGATGTTGGCATGCAGTTGGCATGCAGTTATGGTTACTTACTTCACTATGTCAGCATCCCCTCCCAGTAAAAACACAGGTCATGCTGGTGTCCATTTCAATCATTATCTCTCTGGTTTTATTTTCAGAAGCAGATGATTCCTCCAAGGCTACTCCATAATATCATCCCCTCATTCTCTGTACTCCTTATCTATCCAACCATTGCAGAATAATCAGAGTAGGTGGCGTGACTGAGAATTGTACTGAGAGTCTGAGATGTACAAGGTGAACATGAATGGAGACAGCAGAGTCCCTTGTGGAGCTCCTGTACTGCACATCTCCAAATCAGACAGAGCATTGGCCCATCTCACATACTGTGGCCTTTCTGTCAGGTAGTCAGTAGTGCATGATGTTGGATGTTTTTACTGACATTTCCTGCAGTTTCTCTCTCAGTAGCTGCAGGTGAATCATGTTAAATGCACTTGGGAACTCAAAGAAGGTGATCACCTCACTTCTCCCGCTGTAACTATCTAAATGTGACTGAGCTCTCTGGAGCATCGACTCTCAGATTTGGTCTATATGGAAACTGCAGAGAGGCCAAGACAAAACATAAAAACATCTAGGTGGGCCAAGATTACCTTCATCACACTATATGCTGGCAAGCACTAATTACTCTTTGAGCACACACACCTTCAAATGTTCCAGACTCAGGATGTAAATGTTACTCAGGATGACAGACAGCTGGCTAGCACAGATACTACTGCAGTTTATCAGTTTATGCCTGCGTGTAGTGCAACAATGCAGGTGAACAGTTTATTTAAATAGTCTCTCGTCTGTTTGTGTCAGCTTGAGTGGGTCAATAAATCCCAACACAACCCCCCCACCCCCCCACCAGCCACTCCAGGTTGGAATTGTCATATTTGCTGCAGGGTGTTTCCCATTTACATAGTGACACATTAGGGAGATGCCCTTTAAGCTGTTCACTGTTTGGCCACCGAGCAGCTTGAGTGGAGCAGCTAGGGGTTTAGTGCATTAATAAAGGCCATGTCACTGTCAATCTCTAAGGATGGGGAGAGCAATATCTATTTAATTCTGTCAAATGGAGTAAGATCATTCACCTATCACTGCTACACTGCTTCAGTTTCACCTGAAAGAGATCAATATCTTCTTATAATTGCTTTATTTTCATAGTTTAGTCAGCCAGCTCATGTAGAAAATATAATCAGAGCATAAAAGTAATTTTGGGGCTGATTAAAATCTATAGTGAGGATCAGCAGAGATGCTTATGGTGAGCAAAAGCAGAGAATACATAACAAGAAAACACATTACAAAAGCTTGCACATGTTTTTCTTTAGGGCCTTAAGCTGTCACACCCTCTGACTCACATACTGCACAAGGGTACGCAGAATGTTTACTATAGAAAGTGGACTATGTCCCACATGCGAGTCGCACAATGAATGGAATTTACTTATAAGTGGATTTTAAAGTTTGCAGCATTTTTATGTCTAGTAGTTATGAAAGGGAAAATGTTAAAGGTGCCAGATGTAAAAAGAAAAAAAAATGGGTGGGGTTTCTTGTTTTTCTTTAATTTCTGCGGCACATGGACATGGTGATGTCTTCCTTCTTCAGATGTTGTGCAGCAGCATAGAAATTATCCAACAACCAACCAGCATGATTTTCTGTTGTAGGAGTTACAGGATTTCAGCCTCTAGTCTTCAGTGTCATCTACTGGGGTAGGGTCCGTTGTAAGCGATGTAAAAAGCAGAATAAGAGCATAAGATCTAATTGGCTGGGTCTACTTTTACTCCTGCTCGCCAATGGTGCCTGTAACTGTTTGAGGTATTCTTCAGCACAAAAATTTTTCAAATGTAAGTGTATGATGACTGAATTAGATACGAGCATATGCTGTTGCATTATCATCATCAACAAATATATTTAAAAATCCAAGTAAACAACAGCTGTGTAAACAACAATCAGTGCTAAAAGAAATTGGGACAAAATGTGAAAAAAATCAAGCGACAGTGAAGTCCAGATTTAATTGAGCCCATATGTGACGAAAATACAAATACTAAACACAAATACTTTGACTTGTCAAGAAGAACACTCTTGCTCCAGTTTCCTCTCAACTTGTTATCCACACACAGTGAAGGAATATAGCCAGAAAATAATGAAACCAGATTGAAATAAAAGACCAGTCATTATTTTCTCAAATGTTTTAAACTGTTAAACTTTAAGCTGTTGCTTAACAAACAGTTTTACATAATCCACCTTTAGTCTTATTGGCCTTCAATCTAATGCACTACAAAGCTGCTTAGTAGTTTAGAGACACTGGTAGGGCTATTTTGTTTTTCCACTTCCACAGGTAGATAAAATGAAAATGTCTGATCAATAGTGTAATCAGCTCACTATATTTCTGCCATGAAGCTTGTCAATAAATTATGTTGGAAAAAGAACAGCAATATTAAGGCATAGCAGAAAGTTGGAAATAAAACTTTTGTCCTTGTTGTTGCCCTCTTCAGTAGTAAGTGCTAATTAATTTTGATATTTAATATGCAAGAAAAATGGCATTGCATTCAGCAGTCCTTATGATGATATTGTCTAAGTTTAAATTTTAATTTTATTATCTTCAAGGTTAAAACAGTCTTTCATATACAGCCACAAAAAAAAGGCACACACCCCCCCCCCCCCCCACCCCCAGAGAGAGACAGATATAATTAAGATAGATAAGGCAGCTGCTGAACCCTGCAGCACATAGTCACATAGCTAAATACAAGTATTGTCAACCAATCAAATATAATCTTCAATGATGTTTAAACTAGGGATGAAGTGGTTGTGGCTTTTGTTGTGGAAGATGTGTGTGGTGAAATTATGCTGACGTTAACAAAAGTGCAGATGATGTGATTTAAAACCAATTTAACCGCATATCTTGTGATTTGAACACACAATTATTATTGCTGTTATTCCACCAACATTGATATGTAATAGAAACATGAGCCACGCATAGCAGATGTAACCATTCAGAGCACATTTCTGCAATTTAACAATGGAGAAAACATAACACACAGCATTTAAAAAAATACTGATGGCGTTTGAGGGAATTTTTTACTGAGGTACAGAAAAAAACCAGTCACTTGCAAAATTTGGATTTAAACACTTCTGAAGTTATTCTTTTTTCAATACTATACCTTTGTGGGCCCCATACACACACTCATGCAGACCTCACACATCAACCCTGAATCAACTAATCCAATCCTTGCAGGCCTGGATTGGTGCGAATGCTGCCACTCATTGGTCGCTGAGCATCCATGAAGAGGAGGCGCCCTTATCTGTCCCACCATGCTGTGTATATCACAGGAAGAAGAGGAGGGAGCTTACTTCAATGGAAATGCAATGTCCTCAGCCTGGTTGGTGTGAGGCCTTCCATCCTGTTTGGTCCTGAGTGTAACTGTAGAGTCTGTCACTGAGGATAACTCCTTTGTTAGCATTGTTAGCCAACTTAGCGGCAAGACAGCGGTGTGCTGGCCAGTCTGCACTAGCCCACCTTTGCTAATGTCCACTCTCTTGGCCATGGATACTGGACGGATTATAATCCCTCATGAATGTCCCAGTTGATGCCATCTGTCCAGATGCTAATATAGACAAACAGAAAGCAAAAGAAAAATACATTAGTCCATAGAGATAATGAATTCATCTGTAAGAAATAAAGTTGAGTTTTGTGTCCATAGGTCTTCACGCTACAATGTCTCTGCATATGAAAATAAGCTATCCCAGCGCTAGGAAAACGAGGCTGTGATTATTTATTGTCTCTGGAAAAAAGTGTCTCAATCACTCAGTAGGGGTGAGTACGGCGTAATAAAACCCTTGTCCACTCATGTATCACAGAACAGAACTAATCTCAGGCCGAAATCCGTCCTCCTGCTCATATGAGCTTTCAGGCTGGTTTGGACAATTAAACACACATTAGCGAGTCAGTGAGGTGTTTTGTCACCTCTCACCGCGGTTGGATTTCTCTTCCTATACATGTGCCCTGCAGGTGTTTCAGACTATTTATCAGCAGCAGCAGCACAGAACAACAATGTTGATTGTAAATGATAGCTATTATGGGAACAGCAAACAGATTGAGAGACACACAACATTATTCAAAGTGTGTTCTCTGACAACCTGACAGAAGGAATTTTAATATGGTTGCGGCACAATGTGAATCTGACCCTTATCCCCGAATGAGTTTCCACAGAGACGCTGACGTCATGTAACTGTTCCGGTGGTGATGCTTCAGAATGCTAATGGGCTCACTGGTGTCCAATATATGTTGTCAGTTACCTGGCAGAGGTGAGTCACTCAGAGCACAAACAAAAAGTGCAGCGTGTTGAGAGGAAACAGAAGAAGAAGAGGAAGGAGAAAAAAACCAAGTGAGCGAGAGAGAAAATGTGGACATGCTTGGTTTATTGGTACGGAAAAAGTCACCGATCCATTCCTAATCAGACCTATGTAGCCCTAAGCACACACTCCAATATGACGCAAAGGCTGGAGTGTGTTTAGACGGCTGCCCACCTCCTCTCTCTTCATCCTGCTTTGTCTGCCTCTGCATTATAAAAGGTCACTTCTGTCTGGCCCACTACTCAGGACATTTTTTGCCATAATTGTCAGGACCAAAACTCCTCACGCTTAGAAAAAACCCTTACTTTAAGCTGCGACGCATCTGTCTTAGATGAGTTTTCTCAGATGAGTTTTGGTAATTTGGTGTTCTCTGTGTATTTGTGGATTTATACGTGTGTGTGTCTTTCTCTCTATAGATCTGTATGCAGTAAACACAAACATGCTTATGTAGAACATGTCTACAACTCAATTTCCACTGAAGACTCAACTTGTTGAGAGGAAACAGAAGAAGAAGAGGGACTGTAAAATGTAATGAAATCTAAAATGTCGCAGTTTCAAATCATTTAAGCCGTATTCTTCATTTGACAAAATATTACATATTGAAAATTTGAAACTGTAAAATTATTACTTTTTCAAAATATGCTCATCTGTGGTGACAGCAATATGTTTCAGAAGAGTTCAGACAAGAGAACAAAAGGCAGAACGAATTTCTATAAAGCTAGAAAAGAAATCCCCATAGCTATTAAAGTTTATTGATAACAGGTCAATAACCATGAGAGAGGCTTAATTTTTCAGAATTAAAGATAAGGAATGGTTCAACATTCTGTAAGAAACCGCATTGGGAAATTGTTAAAGAATGCCCTTTTCATTGTCAAACTGCAGAATGTAGGGATTTCATCATCTATGTTACATAATATCAGTAAAAGAACCCAGAGAAATCTTTATTCTATGTAAAGGACAAGGCTTTAACACCAATACTGTATTGAAATGGGGATGGCACTGTAGTGGAAATCACTGAATGGGCTCCAGAACACTTGTGAAAACCAGTGTCAGTGACAACAGTTTGTTGCCGCAATCACAAATCCAATTTAAAACTCAGCACTCCAAAAGAAAAAAAAAACATAAGCAGAATACATAAATGTTGCTGTACTCGTGGAGGCACAGCAGAACACTGTCCTCTGGGTAATCAATATTTGAAATTCCTTTTGAAAAAACATAAATATAGTATCATCCAGCTGAAGAGCAGAGGGAAAGTGTAATCATTAATGCACGTGGCATGAGTACAATGCTTGGGCTTAACACTCACTGGACACTTTGATATTTGAGTTACTCTTTGGCTCGAAGCTGTCGGGCCATTCTGATCTAAGCTCTGAAGTCAATAACTCATTTTTGTCCAAAGAACTGTCGCTCACTAGATCCATTATCCATTGATTCATTACCTACTGCTTATCCGTAATTGGGTCATCATGGCAGCAGGTTAAGCAGGGTATTCCAGATGTCTTTCTTCTCTAGCCATACCTTCCAGTTCATCCTGGAGGAATTCCAAGGCTGGACAAGATATAAAATTTCTTGACCAGGTTCTTGCTCTACCCTATCATCTCTTCCCAGTGGGGAGTACCTTGAAACACCTTTCTCCTAACAAGATACCACCTCCATTGGTCCTTCTGATATGCAGGAGTACCATATATGTCTTTGTTTTTTATCCCGAGTTAGGGTTAGAACACAAGTTTCCTACAAAGATTAGGATAATGGCATGAATTCATTCTCTGTAAAACCTAGAGATGGTTGTGTGTGTAAATTACATCAACCATGCCATGTTTAAAGTTTGTTAAATCACATCCCCCCCCCCCCCCCCCCCATGTTTAGTTTGAACTTCAGCAGGCCATCTGGACCATGTCTACATGCCTAAAAGCTTTGGGTTGCTGCCATGTAATTGGCTGATTAGATATTTGTGTTAATGAGCAGTTGAATGGGTGAATCTGAAAAATTGGTCAAATTAGTGTATATGCATGGTCATCCATCCATCCGTCCATCCATCCATCCATCCATCCATCCATCCATCCATCCATCCATCCATCCATCCATCCATCCATCCATCCATCCATTTCAGGGAAAAGACAATGCCAAACCATTTTCTATGCATGTTCTACCAGCATTGCTCTGTAATAAAAGAGTCTGTGAGATAAACATTTTAAGGTATAACCAAAAAAAGACAAAGCAGGCACTCAGCTGTTGAGCTTCTGAAATGTTATAAAAAAAATCAACATATGATTTTGTTTTGTAACATTGTCTATTACAAATATTAATTTAAAATGAGTTTTAAATAATTAACACAAAGCCCTAGCTTTTTGGGGTAAAGGGGCTGTAAATTTGCACTGGCTTTGCGAACACAGCTGTCTATTATTCTGCGAGCACGTGTAGTTCATAAGAAGGTTGTGGGTGGGGGGGCTATGCTGGCTGTAGTCCAGACCCAGATGAGCAGTAGTGGCCAGTTTTGGATGGCATATGACCAATTTGGCAGCAATTGCTGTCAGACTCGGAGGCCAGACTGAGTAACAGACTGGCAACTTTGTTATGTGAAGCGCTTCTGCAGAGCTTGTTGTATGTTGCCTCTGCAGTTACTAAATGGCAGCTGTATAAAAGCTATCTGGCTCTGACTTGCAATTGGTAATTCAGAAGAGTGAAGCGAAGAAGAGGCTGCCACCTCAAGACCATGACCACAAATCTATGCATGTTATTTATGTGTGTTATCATGCACTTACATGCATAAAGAGAACAATAGTATATTCTCTGAGTTCTGCTCCATATTGTCACGGACAACAATTGCATCCATCAGCCTGTGTCCTTCTGATAAGATAATGACTATAGACCTTGTTAATTAAAAAAAAAAGATACTGCTGAGAAACAATCTACTAATAAACCAATTCTAATTAGCATGTTTCCCGTCCATCTGAATGCCCATACGTTTGCAGCTGATTTTCATAAACTGGGAGGGTATTTCTGTTTGCATGTGTGAATGTGTTTAAACATGCTTATTTACTGTGTGATTTGGTCTCTTTGCTTTGCATCGCATGTGTGCATCTATGCCTGTGTGCATGTGTTGATCCATGTTTATTTATGCATCGTGGCAATGCATACATTTCTTGCTGGGCAAAGAGGAGCAGATGAGCAAACAGCCAATGAAGGAGGGTTGGCCTGGAGGCTTTGTACGCCTGTGTGTGCATATTTCTGTTTGTTTGTGTGTGTGTGTGTGTGTGTGTGTGTGTGTGTGTGTGTGTGTGTGTGTGTGTGTGTGTGTGTGTGTGTGTGTGTGAGTGAGAGAGTGAGAAAGTGTGAGGTAATAACTAAAGTTTATTTTATGTCCTGTTTTGGTCCACCTTCAGTTTGCTTTGTGTACTTGGGTGGACATAACTCCTTTGGATGGCTGGATTGTGTCAGCAAGATGTGTAGCCTCCCTCCTGCACGACACATAAATCACTGTCTCCCCTGCTGACTGACTTTACACCACACAAACCCATCACCGAAAACAACTCTGGCCACAGTAAAGAAATACCCAACAAAGTATTTCTTCACCCGAACTATTAGACACTTTGCTACCCCCCGAATATTCACAAAATCTATATATAGTGTTGTTTTTCAATAAGCAAAACTAAGAAGAAAACCACCGTCCTCTTTACTACCCTTTAAAATATATATATTTATATACAGAGATGTATTTCTGTTCTTAGTTCATATTTCATCTGAAAACTTCTGACAACGACAGAGGAGAAAAAAATCAAAGCGGTAGGATCTTTGTCCATTCACATTCCTATAAGACACAAGCTGCTGCGTGTGGCTTGTCCAATAAAAATTTCAGACCAGTCAGAAACCAGCCAAGACAGTTATGAGGAAGCATCCAGGACCAGAAAGTCATTCTGGCTTAGAAATGAGTCGCACGCCCCTCAGGCAGGCTTGGAGCCAGGGTCAGACTCTGGCACACTGGTGGAAAGTTATCTCAACAGAGTCAGAAGAGCACATTGAATGCCCAGAGCTGGCCACTGTAGCCATGCAAGCGTAAATGCATCTTACACTGGGGAAATTTCCCACGGCAAAAACAAGTGCACAAGTATTAGGTTTGTTGACTTGACTATGACGATGTGTGATTTCGTCAGAGGTGCTGTTTTCAGCTGCTTGCCTGAAAGAAATACTTATGATCCCCCCCCCCCCCCCCCCCCCCCCCCCCCCCCCCCACCACCACCAAGTTTGTCTTTTATTTCCCTGGCTGCACTGCCATTTCCCATTTTCCACATGGAGACATTTCATCGTGCATGGCTTTCTTGTACAGACTGCTACTTTCATTTAAATACCACTTAAATCCACAAAAATGTACTGCAGGCATCTTAATTATTATTACATTATACCCACTAGGGAAGAAATTGATATGTACATTTTTGATTTTAACGAGCACCTGTAACATAATGTTTTAGAAATCCAATATTTGCCACCAGGCTGAAAAGAACAACAAGAAAATGCATTTTAGTTAATACACTTCATGTTGATAAATGGTGCTTATCTTTCGCTTTCTGACGCACAGCATATGCTAAGACCTGTAGTCCGACAGGGTATGGGGAAGATTAATTTTAGACAAGTAATGATCGTGAATGTGGTTAAACAAGCAGAATAACAAAAAACAGCTAGTCTTTCAGATGCTTTTCAGGGTACTGTTTCCAAGTACAGTTGTGGCTGTGATTAAAATAGCACTACATTGGCTATTAGTGTCACAGTATGTACGCCAGACAACAAATGGCAGTAAAAAAAGAGCTCCCTTACCTCAGAACAGAAAGTGCTTGCCAAGGAAAATGGAAGTATTTAAAAATGGATTGCCTGTTTAAACACCATGTAAAATTAAGCAGATTATAGATGTATACATCCAGCACTTGCCTTCACAAAGGTTCTCTCTATTTTTCTCTGTCAAACTCCCATCCTCTCAACCTCTCTTTTTTCCTGTCACCTATTCGGCTATAATTCAGTCTCTATCTCGCTAACACTAATTACTTTTTTGCTAAGACAATGACATAGGCCCATTCTCAATTGCCAGTTATGAGGAGAGATGTTTTCCCCATGCCATTCCCAGGAAATTAGCCTGTTTGTGATTTAATTTCAGATTTTCAGACGTAATTACTTGTGTAAGTGTTTGTGTGCGTGTCTTGCAGGGTGTAAATGTTTATAAGTGCCGTGATGTGTTCTCCAGCACATGTGCACAAATCATTTGTGTGGGTAATGAAAATTAAGTAGTTTGACTATAAAGTAGCACATATGTGGGCACCAGTAATGATGGGACTAGTAATGATAGCTTGACTCAGGTCTGTCTCCTAGAAACGAGCAACGAGGGCTTTTGTGATTCAAAAATAAATGTCTGTTATTTGCAGAACTATATATTTTCTAAAGCTGGGTAGAAGTGGAAAAAAGAAAGCCCAGCCTGGCAATCAAATTGGGAGAATGAGACTCATTGCAGGAATGGACATATTCATTGTAGAACCCTTGAGATAAATTCATAATAAATAAGTAAATAGTTGTTTGGTCATCTCTCGTGTGTCACCGCTTTGACTTAACCCATGTCACCAGATGGGAATGTTACATTTCACAATTGATGAAGATTTAAGGAGATGAGACCAAAAAGTTGCATACGTCAGTCCAGACACATACTGTAAATATTCTTATCCACTTTGTGGGTAATGTGGCTGTGTGAAAAACTAGTTTATAGTTCTAGGCTGTACTATTGTAATTTGTTGTTATGAGGCTACTCTAAAAGCGCTCTAAAAAGTCTTGACTTGAGCCATAACGCCACATCAAGAAAAGTAATTACATTACATTTTTAATCATTATTTTTCATCTCTGGCTCTCATTCACAGTGATTCTTTTACCCGGTCTTCCCCCCATCATCCCCAGCCAGTGGCGACAGATAGCTGCCCCTCCCTAAGTCTGGTCCTGCCAGATGTTTTTTCCAGTTAAAATGGAGTTCTTTTTTATCTCACCAATACCAGTGGCTTTTGGCTTCACTTTGTATTATTGTAGTGCGTTTACCTTGCAATATGAAGAATTGTGTGGTGTCTGTTGTTGTGAAGTGGTGCAATAAAAATAAAAATAAACTGAATTAAACCCCATCTATTATGTCAAAACAATGAACTCACAACTTTTGGAAACTAAAAAAAGATGCGGGTGGGCTTCTGGTGAGTAGGGCAGATGGGGAAAGCTTGTTAGGGTGAGGCATTGTGTCAAATGTCCTCCCTTACTCCTTTGTTTCTGAGTCGTAGCTAGAGGCCAAATCTCTCCACCACCTACGATCATCGACATGAACGTTGTGTTCTGTTCAACACGTTCATATGTGCTCCCTACACAACTTACATTCCAAGGTGAAATTGCAAATGTGCACCTGCAAGTGGTCAGAGTTGGGCTTCCAGGGTTGGAGAGTTGGGAAATAGAGGGCAAGGAGACAACCTTGAAGTCATGTTTTAAATTTACCCTTTGACAATGGCTGTATATGAAAACAACTGTATGTATAAAGAATTACTTAATACACCTTTAAAATCCTGTTTTTGCCAACCTTGAACTATTCAGTATTCTTACTGCACAGTTGTTTAATGGTGTTATTACACCTGTAGGTTATTTCCTGTGGTCTGAAACAGTTAATGACTTGGTAAACTTGCAGCTTTTTCTCGTGGTTTGTTTTCTTTTCACACAGACAAAACTCCAAATGAACTCAACAAAACAAGGGAGCCAAAATGCATCACTACAAACCACATAAGTACAAGAAGAAGGTGCGGTGTTTGGTACAAGCAGATAACATGGAGAATTTACTCATAACATTCATATTTATAGTTTATGTAATCTGCATTTATCTTGTACTCTACTGTATACCAGAATGCAAAGCACGCCTGGCTATGGGAAAGTGTTGAGCTCAGACTTAACTCTGTTTAGCAGCATAAACCTAATAGGTGGGGTTAGATCAAGATCACATTCTTACTAAACAAACTAACTGAATTGCTCTAGAGTTTGTTGGAAACCATAGGCTTCCTCTTCCAAGGGGCCTTAATGTGGTTGTTTTGTTCTGTAGCCGAGTGCCTGCAAATTCATTGAGAGAGGAGAAAAAAACAATGATTTTGATTTTAGTATCAAGTTACTTTTTAGGATTAGAAATGATAGCTATGTCATATAAAATGTTCATCAGGTACAGTGGGGGTAAGATGACTGACTTGGTTAAGAGCAGATAGCGGCTGAGGTTAATAAAAAGCCAAGTGTTAATTACAGGTCTGAGACATGATGCATATTCCAAAATCCTGCACAAATGTCAGAGTACTGACATTTGTATTCTCTGGTATTCTCACCGAACAAGGCACTCAAAGTAAATCAAGTTCTGCAATTGTCCAATATATTTACCTATTTATTTAGTTTTTAGACTGAAAATTTGTGTTTAGGACATAAATATGGATTAAAATAGTAGTTAAAAAGTTAAGATATACATTTTTGCTTGATTTTATAGTGCCTTTAATTACTGATTCAATGGTTATGTCACTGCACTGTATGTGTAATATCGTAGGGCATTACTTCAAGATGCCACTAGGTGGCGCATAGCGCTCAGGAGGAACGTAAACCTTTATTGAGGCAAGCGTTAACAAAATAAAATCAGTTAAATCCAAGGTCATGAAATGTGCCTCTTTCTGTTATTAATAGGTTAATAGTCCTCAAAATGACGTGTACGTAAAATATTAGAAATTATAAGACTGTTGTGAAGCAGTTAAACTTAAGTTTAAATATAAAATAAAATGTTATGAGATTGTAACTGCTAGTATTAAGTGCAAGGTCATGCTAACAGACTTGTCACTAGCGGGTAAAGTGAGCTTAAAGTAAAATATCCAAGCTGATGAAGCACAAATGGTCTTTGTGACAGTAAGCTAAATGGGCTTATTGACATATGTTGTGTTATTGAAATAAGGTGAAGGTGATGCAAATGCAGTAATTAATGTAATTTAATGTAATTAAATGAATTTACTACGGACTTGCTATGCGTTATATTGTGCAATTCAAGTACCACTGAAGAAGAAAAACGGTCATGGACATATGATTTACTTTGTTGTGTTCCAGTTGCCATGTAATTATACTTGCTAGGTTATTCATGCAATTCCTGACAATGTATCAACATCTGTGACAACATACTTTACAAAAGGTTGTTAATTATATCACGATGGCCATGTAGCAGGCAGGTCAGGTTCCAAACCAGGACACCAAAGTACAAAGTAAAACTCAAAACAGATTTATTGCTAAATGAAAGAAAGCAAAAAATACAAAATAATCCTGATGGCGCAGAAATAAGGAACTAATGAACTAATGACAAAACAGAACACAGTGCACAAGGGATGAGAGGCTATCAAAGTAAAACAATGAAGTGACTTACACTGAGACCTGGTCTAAGACATGACACAAGCTCGACACAAAGACAGAAGATAAGAAAACATGGAGACAAGACTGAATAAACAGAATAGGGATAAACAACTTCCTGTTAACTTAATACACATATAACTGGAACATAACCATAACAAAAAGCCAGAATGTCAGTCATACAGAATATAGAACTATAATACAAAGATAATAAAAACAACCCCCAACCCCCTCCAAACATTCCCAAAACCTATGAATACGTGGCAGGTATTCATGGGAATTCATTTATGAGTTTGTGTTTCCTTGTTTAAAGCTGTTTTTTAGTTCATTTAAATCAACCTTGGGTTTGTTTTGTATTCTCAATGTGGAAAGGCTTTATAGATGTGCAAAGGTCTGTATGGGCTAGCAACTAGGCTTGAAATAAACATAAATTCGTCGTTTGTTTTTTTTACACAGCACCTTTTTCCTGTACAGAGATGGGCAGTAACACTGTAATCCGATTACTTTTTTCAAGTAACGAGTAAAGTAAGGGATTACTATTGCAAAAAAGGTAATTAGATTACTGTTACTTTCCCGTAAGCACGTTGCGTTTTGCAAGAGTGTCTCATGACAAGCGAGTGCAACGTTCGTGGCAACAGCTGTGTGCAGATCAACAATGGATAATATATCGAGTGCAGGAGAGAGTACGAGCATGCAGTGTTTAAAGCGTGGAAGTACTGACCTTACTTTGAGTTTGATTCCGTAAAAAGTGACAAAAATATTAGCGTCCGCTGTTCACTACGTGGGAAGAAAACTTCTTTTTACAGCGAAAAAACCCCTCAACTTCCGCGCAAGCACCGAGTACGCTACCAGGGAATGGGAAATTCACAGACAAACTCGTGGATTCTTCCAATGACCGCTGCGGCAGACCTGCATTAGGGCAAACCTCCACCTGCTATACAGTTGAAAATAGAGGATACAGGACCTGGAATGTGCAGAAAATAGGTTTAAATGTTAAACAAATTTCTTCCATTCAGAGAATGTTGCATATAATTTAATTTTTGCTTGATGGAATAAAGTTAAAAGATTAAAACTAATAAAACAAGTTTTAAAAAGAGACTTTTCCATTTGATTACATTTTGTATGATGGATTATGCAGAAAAAGTAGAATTTGGCTGAAAGATCTATCACTTTATCACCTATTCAGGTTGTAAATCATGTTTTAAAAAAGTAACTGAGTAATTAATTACTTTTGAAAATAAGTAATCAGTAAAGTAATGGAATTACTTTTTGGGGCAAGTAATCAGTAATTAGTTACTGATTACTTTTTTCAAGTAACTTGACCAACCTCATCAGCTGATTCATACCAAACAAACTATAGGTGTAAATGCTCTTAGGAAGCAAAATAAATCCTCCAAGCTCATGATCTCTGCAATCGCAGGATTTAGGATCACACCCTTCCATTACGCCCACCAGCCCACGGGGTTATGATATTTGTTTTGAAATATAAAGTCAGGATATATTTACCGGTATTTATATTTATGTATTACTTAAATTTCACACGTAGGTGTATAACCAAAGAGAAAAAAAAACACACATACTCATAAATCCTATGTGCCATTCATAGAATCTACACTAGTTATTTACAGGGATAAGTGGCAGACATGGTGCTGAAATTCTGTTTCCCTGACACAGGGGTGTCTTTCTGCCATCTGCTCTTGGGATCAACAACACACACACACACACACACACACACACACACACACACACACACACACACACACACACACACACAACCAAAAACACACAACTTCAAACACCACACACCTTTACAATCACAATTTAGAGACAGTTAGAAAAATGACAAAGCAGGAACGATACAAGTGAGCCTTGAGCTCAACATCAATATCTCCTATTGATTTCCCTTTTGTCCTGACACAGAAAAATGAACAATTTTACAACAATAGACTGCACTATTCAGTTTTCTGTTCCCTCCCCTGCTCTTATCTCTCTTCATTTTCCTTTTCAGCCTTTTATTGCAGAGGCTGGAAATAATGACATAATAGCTGTAGGTTTTCGTTGCAAGCAGCAGATGAGGATCACCCACAGTCAGAGATGGGAGATTGTTATTTCCTCTTGGTAACCTCATCTTTCTGGTTTCTGGCCACCCAGATTCAGGGTCATTCACGGTCAAGGAGAAAAGTGCTAGAGCGGTGAACTGTAGAGGGCAAAGGACACAGTAAATTATTCTGCCCTGTTGATCACTTCTTTATGGTTAAAGTTCAGATGTGAAATATTATAGGCCTATAAAATGTATTTTTATATTCGTTATCAAAAGATAAATCACAGGGACTACAAGCATGTGCACATGGCTCCTCTTGAAAGACCCACTGAGTATGGAGTTGCTGGAGTTGTGTGCTATAAAGTGCTTTCTAAGACCTCTTGAGTTACACAACTGTCCTTTGGCACTTTTGCTGCACATCACTACGCTCATTTTCTCATTTTCTTGATAAATGAGACCAACCGCTAGCTTTGCAGTGATCTCATAACGCTTGATTTACGTCTAACAATGCTTCAAAGGCTGGAGTGAAATATATGGGTGACAGCAACACTCATACTCTGTCCAGGCAGCTCTGTTGGCCTGCATCTACACACTCAAAAGACCCAAGAACAGAAAGCAGACCCTCTGGACTCCTGGTTGGGTGACTGTTAAGTTGGCACTGGTGGGTGTGTTATTGGTATTCTGATAGCAAAGAGGCAGAACACTGACTGGCCACCCCTGGAGAGATTGAGGAAAAAAAAAATCAAATTAGTTCAAAAACAAAAAGGCATCCGCTGAAAAGCAGCTACATCCATGGTGACTGGCAGACTGACAAAACCACTCCCAGTGGCCCTCCTGAGAGGAAGAGAAGGGCCTCCTCTCCCCATGTGGTCACAGCACAAATAAGCCAGAATCAAGGACTTCAAAGGAGCCAGGGACAAACACCACACACAGGGTCTGTCTGAGACATCTCCGGTCATGTGACTCCAGGCCAGGTGCACTCTGACTGGGTACTTGGCAAACCAGCATGATCGCTGGCCCTGTCAGTATTGATCCTCAGCCAATCAGAGGATCTCCCTTCTTCGAGGTGACCATTCTGGGGGCTTAGGCCACCTCCCAGATTGGCTGAGCACCTGCTGCTCTCCAATATGCCCACCCGCTCCCCACAGGGACACAACAGGCCTCTCATTCACGCTACTTCAAGCCCCCTCCCCGTCCATCTCCCCCTGCCAGGTGGGACCAAACACATGCCCGCTGTCTCATAAACACGAAGACTTGCCAGCATTGCCCAGCTAGCTGCAAGGAGTCCTGAGAGAAATCCAACTATCACACAAACCTGTTTTGGAGCCAAACAGTTCAGGGAGGAACAAGACAGCCAATAAGCAGAACAAATCCTACAGAACTTTAAAACAGAGCAGCACAAAAGCAGCTGACAGGCAAGAAGCACACACAGACACACACACGCGTTCAACATTTATCAGAAAAGAAAAAAAAAGAAACAAAAGCACAGAAAGAAAAAATGGTAACTGTTGTCTACAAAGCAGAGGCTGATAATAAAAGATTTTCAGCATGAATAAACACGATACAGCAAGTCTGTTCACTGTGCTTATAGGAGAGAAATGAAAGGGAAGCCAAATAAGAAATTGCCTTCCCCCTCAGTTTGTTCATTTCCTGCAAAGAGTCAGTGATGACCAATATGTCTGACCATCAAACTACAGCGGCTTCCTGGAAATAGCCATGTGATGTAGGTAGGAGTGGCGTTATGAGCTGCATCGGAGCTCCAGGCCAGCTGATGGAGCCAGACGAGCTGTCCATTAATGACAGACACACAGGTGAAATCAAGCCCATCACTCAATCCCCCTTCACACCTGCGCATCCCTCACTCCTCCCCTTACATCTAAATAAGCACACTCCTGCTCTTCTTTATCCGTCTGTATCACTCTCTCTGCCTCCTCAGACGTCGCTCTATTAACCCGTCCCTCTCAGCAGAGGAGTCGTGGCAATCTCAGCTGGGCAAAACCAATTCAACAGACAGTGTAATGCTCTTCACTCCTGCTAAGCTCTGGCTGGAGCTCTTGAACTGGAAATTACATTTTCACAGCTTTCTAACACTGAATTAATGCAAATTATAATGAGTGTTTGAAATGAAGATGCAGTAATAACAGCAACTATATTTTATGCCAAAGGAGCATATTTGTCTGAGCCAAATGTTAATATCACAGCTTTTGACAGCTGCAATTTGTATTCAGACAACACTAGCCGCGTTTTATTCCCACTTCTTTTTCTCTCACTGCACCATCTCCTTTCTGTGAAGTGGTGTTAAAAAAAAGACGTTGAAAGACAGCCTGCAAAAATGAAGAGCATGGTAACAGACATGTTATATACATCATGCATGGGTTTTTTTTTTTGCTGTTAACAGTAAGCAGTGAGAGTGAGAGAAGGACCATGAGACAAAATGTTGTTATGTCTGGAAATGAGAGGAGGAGAGAAAAACAGAGAGAAAATGATAGCACTTGGGAGGGAAGTTAATAGTGATAAAGCACTCCGCTTGAGAAGAGTACACTTCAATCCACACAGCTGTAGCTGCTCAACTGCAACCAAGACAAGGTAATCTAAACAGTTATTTTGTGACGGTTTTTTGAAAACAGCCTACAGTGAGTGCTTGAAGACATAAATATAGACTCTCTTTCTCTCACATTCACACAAAGCACCGTAAGATAAGTTACCATTAGGTCAAATTACATTTTTTTACTGGCAGAACTCAGCTTTTCTGTCCGACAGCGTTGAGCAGAGACAATATAAATGTCCCCACACTTTGCAGCATTTACGTCTTTGCTGGTAAATGTATTTTGTTCACTGGTGTAATAAAGAGCAACAAAATCATTAAACAAACAAGGAAATGTGAAAGTCCAAACAAAGCATTGGAACTGCTTAATTGAAAGCATTATATGAGGGACCTTAAAATGAACTTAGTTTAATTTCATAGTCCATTTGTGTTTAATATGTAACAATAAAAAACTATGTACTTTTTGTGTGGTATTTTCAGTTGGTTATGACACACACACACACACACACACACACACACACACACACACACACACACACACACACACACACACACACACACACACACACAAAAGTGGTAAATGTCAATAAAATAAACATGTCCTGTCTTGTTCTTCAGTTAGAGATGTAATGATATGTGTAATTGTCCCAAACCATTTGGGACACACGGGATGTTTGAATCAAGGCTCCTGTAAGAAATTTTGTTTGTAGCACAGAATGTCTCGATGCCAACACTCCTTCCCTCTACCCGTTATTGTCCATCAGCCAAAGTCTTTTTAGCCGTGAAAGAAGAGCGGACACATTTTTCTTGGTGTTTTTTTGCAAATGTAATATGATATCCAACAAAAAAAAATCCAACAAACACAACAACAAACAAGGAAAACAACTGTGGAGTATTACAGATGTCTTGACACAAGGCATAGTGAAGACTGAACTAATAATACACTATTAATCATGGAAAAGGCGCAGCTGGGGGAATGAGGCACAAGTACAGATATTCAGGACAATCAAGAGACAGGAAGTAAAATATAAATCAAGACATAAGAAAACAAGAAATAAAACTGGCTATTAGAATAAAACAGGAAATTACTCTTTTAGTGAAAGATGGATGTAAACTTGCATTAGATGTAAACTAATGCAAAGGGAACGCTGTGGAAACTTAGCACTAGAGCTGGGAGATAAAATGACAAAGATAAATATTGAGAATGAACTTTACCTTGATAGAAATATGAGACAAGATAAATATAAAGTCAACAGATCCATATTTAACAACATAAAAGACCAATGGCAATGAGAGTAGTGCTGCACCGAACCAATCAAGTGGTGGGAACAGAGCCAGCTCGACATGGCTGCTCCTCCTCCACAGAGAGTAGAGTAGCAGCCGTACATACCAGCAGCAGGAGGTTAAGAGTGTAAGTGAGATAAAAGACAAACTGTCAGTGGAAATTGTGAACAAAAACTTGAAAAACAGCAGTCCTGAACACGACACCCCAATCCGGTTGTTCAGTGATGACGCGACGAATCCTACTTCCGGGTCTAAAGTAGTCTGCGTTTAATATGGCTTTTGTGTTGTTAACATGTTTAATGTTATGTATTTTCTTCTATTTGATCTCAAAAAGCTCCTAAAACAGTCAGTGATCACTGTTGACCTCCCTCGGCTTTTATTACCACTAATCATTTATTTAAGCTCAGTTTTTAAAACCTTAGGATGTAGCTACAGCCCAGCCCATGCAGCAGTATATGAATGACTAACCTCGTATTGTGGATGGATTATCTCAGTTGTTCTCCTGGCTGAAGTTTGGTCCTTTTACAGCATCCTGCCATGCGATTACATTTGTTCCTGACCACCGAGAACACTCACGTTAACTTTTATCGAGTGGAAAAAAAGTTAGCTTGTTTATATTATGCTAACATAGCTGTGTCGCTAGCGGTCACGTAGCACATCATTATATACCAGCTAGCCCAACTTCAGTAACCCTACAAACGTCACTGCTGTTTAGTTTTCTGTCTTCATTTATGTTGGAAGTGATAACAGAGCTGTACGTTTTAATTTGTTTCCAAAACCCCGCAGTCAGGACATGCTATATTGTATTTCGATAGAAGCTAGCGAGCTAACTCCCTGCTAACTTCTAACTCCGTTAAATGTCATATATTCCGTTTTCATGGATGCCTGGATGTTAAACTCAATTGTTACACCTGGTAGAGCAGAACGCTGATCATTTTATTAAAGATGAAAGACTTTAGACAGTTTTTCAACTCTCAGTAATGCCATAGTGATCGTTTGATATATGGACCTGCAGCGGAGTTTAGACCCAGACACGGCTAGTGACGTCAGACTGAACAACCGGATGGCCACTGCCCAAGGCTCAAAAGACAAGGACACTGCTGAAAAGAAGGGTTTATGTGGGATTCTGCAGCGTGGGTATATTTGGCTATTTAAACTCTGACAAAGAATCAGAGTAGCATACACTGCAAACTGTGTCAAAAGTATGTTTCCACAAAGACAAGTAACACCACGAAACATTTTTGCCATTTGAAGCAGTGCAATTATTGCACAATGCACAGTTGAAAGCTTACCTGTAAAATGCAATGCATGCACAAAGTAAGATTTTATACTCTGCTCTCCTCTATAATGCCTTATGATGAAAATGAAGAGACACAGCAAAATCACAAATGCAGCAGCCTACTTTATAGCAAAGTTATGATGCAAGTAAGCACAGTGAAAAATGTCAGCTGGTAAAGCAGCTGACCCTTGTTACCAGTTTCCCTCGCCGTAAGCATTAAACAAGACGGCACTTTCCCAGCTATACAGGAGTGTGGCGAGAATTGGTCAAGTTGCACATCTGATCCCTACATGAGCCTCATTTCTCACTTCACTTTTTATGCCTTTTTACATTTTTGCTGGGACAGAGAGCATAACAAAGATGCGAACACTGTTTTAAAACCATATGTACAGAAAATATTTAAACCAATGTATATCTTCACTTAAGAGTAAAAGGGAACTTTTAAGCTTGACAGATGTAGTGCTTTAATTTATTTCACTGTGCATTGTGATATTTATGATTTTTTCCCTATATTGTTCACCCTTACATGAGAAACAAAATCAAAATAAAAACTAAAGCCAGCCAGACAGACAGACAGAATTTCAACAATCTAGTAAGACTAGACAACAATGACGTCATGAACAAAAACACAGGATTACAAAGCAGAACATCTGACTAGCAAAATCATTGTCCAGTCCAATGGAGTGATTGAAGTTAATACGCAGGAGTCTGAAGAAAAGTTCACAGGTTTAATTACACACACAGTTAGTCACAGAGCTAGAGGCAAAAAGGTTTAGAGTTAGTGAAATTCAAGATCTGAAAACAGGTTGTTTCCTCCACAATATTCTCGCTCTCAGATTCACATAAAGGCCAAAGCACAGACGGGAAAAAAAGGTGAGCAAAACTCACATGGGATATTGTATTCGTTTTAAATGTTATATACCTATGTGGTATGTGACTTTTGTTGCCATGATGCCAGGTCTCTCTTGGAAATGAGATTTTTTACCTGGATAAATAAAGGATTAATAAAGTAAAAACGTACAAACAAGCCAGCTTCACCAACAGTGTTAGTTTAACAAGCAGGGATCAACTGAACGTCTTCCTCAACCTTAAACTGCAGTAAGGGGGATGAGATGATTGGGAACAGGTGAGCTCGTTACCTAGGTGAAGATCCCGCCCCTTAAAGCCAAAAGTGGGGTTACCTTGATCACACACAAACACACTCACACAGATGGAGAGAGAGTAGAGAGAGTAGGAGACCATGAAGAGAGAAATCAAAGATTCAAATTATATATAGATATCATGAGGAAAAAAAGGTAACTTTAAGGAGAGCTCAAAATTTAATAAATACTAAACTTTGTCTAGAAGTGACAACAAAACACAGAGTAATCACCAAGATGTAGGATAATAATGAAATCTAAACAGGAGTCCAAACTTTAGCCTTTGAATAATCACAAAAATTAGAAACTTAAAGCGCTAGAACGACCATGAGAACATCCAAAAACCAAAACCAAAAATAGTGTGAGCAAAGCAAAGTAAAATACAAGGGCAGTGAACCTTTTATCCCCATTTTTAGTCTTCAATTAAAAAAGATGTATTTAAAACATTAATCTAGACAGTTTCCACCAATTTGATGTACAGTTTTAAATTAGTTTCAAATTAGTGTCAAATTAGTCAGCATGTCTAATCAACAGTCACTGAGCTGAAAGCTAAATGGTAAAACAAATGGGACTTAACTAGATTTCTACATTTTAATGTAACCAATTTCTGATAAGTTCTGTGATAAAGCAAACGTAAAATCGTCTTTTTATGGTGATTTTCTTATTGAAATGATTCTCTCAGGCCTTAGTAATGAGATTTGTCAAAGGCAGCTATCTCAGTTAGAAAAACAGCTGAGAAATAACTTCCGGCTGACAAACTGATCTGGTTTCTGTCTGACCACATGTATCACATCAGTCTAGCAGAAGTTGATTTACTATTGATTTTCTTTTAAGCTTGAGTTTTCCCTTTAATTTTCATTTTACTGATCTGATTTTATGATTTGAAAAGCTGTTTTTTTAAAAATAAATAAATAATGTTATTTCTAGGCTACCTACCTATATACAAATGTTGGCTCTCTGTTTAGTTATGTTGCTGTTGTTGATTTCAAAAGTCACCCACGTTCAAGACATTTGATTGTGGTGTGATGTGTGGCTGAAATTACAGACGCGATATCACAAATTGTGAGGTCTACAGTCAGACTATCACAAGTGTAGTGTAATTCCCAATGATGATCACACCTGTCAGCGACGCCATCTGGAGCCTCGACATTCTGCTCTCACATTCACTGCTTTCTCGTATTCCTGCCTCTCTTTGCATGTGGCTGTGTCCACAAACCTGACCTAGACTGGTTATGTGTGCTTTTGATAAATCATTTATCAGCCGAGTCAACCAGGTTATGCATCATAGCCTTCTCTGATGGTGGAGACACTACATATTTCTTCTGGAAAATATCCAACCAGTGTGTGCTGATCGAATTGCAGTGGAGCAGAAATGAAGTTGCTATGCAGGTCCAGCATTACTATTCATTTAAACAAACAAAGGTCTATGCACATCGCCTGAGTAAATGTCTAGCCCCGAAGACTGTGAACTAACTAAAAGAAATGTTGTTTTATTTAGGCCCATTAGCAGAGCATTAGAAAATGCAGAAGAGAATTGGGCCGTGTTGTATGATGGCTCATCTCTGGAGACCGTGCTGTGGTTGTACACACCTCATTAAAATGAGTAGCGATAATGGGAACAAGCTTGATTATCTAGCTAATGACATGTCTCATAATGAAACCAAGGAACTACAGCACAGGCATTAACTAGTGTAGAACACTGCATTCTAGTGTGCAAACATATTTTAGCTTGGAACGTCATTGTTTTACTGCTGGTAGAGAACTGATGTGACAATATGATAAGGGAACAAAAGGCAGGATCAAGGCTGTTTTTGCTAGAGTACGTTTATTTTCTTTTGAGTGCTATCTATCCATGCACTAGTCATCCAATCCAATGAATCCATTTGTCTTTTCTGTTGTCAAAGACTTGAAAAGTGAGTAGGTCAGTGAAGCTTTTCATTTAGCGGTACTTGGAGGCAAATGCTTGGCCTGGAAAGTGAAACCAACTTAGAATCGACTTAAATGTTCATTCATTTTAATGGCACCAAGAAGGTGTTATCAAAATACTTCCAGACCTATAGAAGTCAATGGCAAAATGTCTGATCTGCATGTATACTAAGTCTGATGAGATTATGGGCTCTGTCACTTGTTTTGGGTCAAATTTAATAAAATATTTATTCCATTTTGCAAAAATTATGATTCAGAAAGGTGTCAGAAAGGATGCTTTAAATGAAATAAGCTGTTAGCCATTGAGGGGGTACTTTTTATAGTCTGATCAACCCCTTGCTGATTATCACTAAGAGTTACAGATCATGCCAGTGTACTTTAATCCCTGGTGGAAGTAGTCGTAGTATTACCTTTTCTCTCCTCATCAGAGGAAAAATATCAAATGCTGAGGAAAACATTTTGGAATCACATTGTAATCTCCATTCCTGAAACAAATTCTTACACAAAATAATTTGGATTTAAAAGAGAGAGCTTGCAGACATTAATGAGCTGTTGCACCTGGCAGATTAAAAGGAAGGAAACAATGAGAAGAACTATATGACAACTTTGAGAATGAAATCCAACAGCAAAAAATGATGGCTGAACTTGTAGGATGTGCCAAAAAATCTGAGCAAGTAAAATAAAAAGTAAAAAGTCCGACTGACTGGATGAAAGTTCAGTGATGATTCAGAAATCTGCACTATGTTTCCAGTGAAACACATTAAGACAACTCCCTGACGAAACAACCATATTTCACCACTTATATGACATGGTGTTGGATGCCAGGTAAAAGCCTAGAGGAAATGGCAACCATTACTTCAACGGTAAAAGCACAGGATTACACTCAAATTTCGGACACTTTTCTGATTCCATTGATAGAAAGTAAGATTGATGATGATGATGATGCCATTTTTCAGAATGATAATGTGTCTTGCTACAGAGGTAAGAGTATTCAAGCTTTTCTTCAGGGAAGGAATATCAGCTAAAGGACATGATCAACAAATAGTCCCAATCCAACTGAAAGTTTCTGCTGAAAATTGGTAAAAAATAGTCCACAACTATGCACCAAAATGGGATGCTACCTGTGTAAAAGTCAGGTTGTGAAATAATCACGGGTCACTGGTGCATTCTAACAAAGTGAAAGTGACTGAAACAGTAACAACTCAGCCATGAAGTGGTAGGCCATGTAAAATCACAGAGTGGGATCAGAGGATGTTGAGGCAGATAGTGTGCAAAGGTCACCAACTTTCTGCTGATTCAGTTGCTACATACAGTGGGGCAAAAAAGTATTTAGTCAGCCACCGATTGTGCAAGTTCCCCCACCTAAAATGATGACAGAGGTCAGTAATTTGCACCAGAGGTACACTTCAACTGTGAGAGACAGAATGTGAAAAAAAAAAATCCATGAATCCACATGGTAGGATTTGTAAAGAATTTATTCGTAAATCAGGGTGGAAAATAAGTATTTGG
The DNA here is from genome assembly GCF_057381845.1 of Rhamphochromis longiceps. Lineage (NCBI taxonomy): Eukaryota > Metazoa > Chordata > Actinopteri > Cichliformes > Cichlidae > Rhamphochromis > Rhamphochromis longiceps. Next base: position 31,129,681 of record NC_140560.1, on the reverse strand, counting down.
TCAATAACAAAAATACAACTCAATACTTTGTAACATAACCTTTGTTGGCAATAACAGAGGTCAAACGTTTACTATAGGTCTTTACCAGGTTTGCACACACAGTAGCTGGTATTTTGGCCCATTCCTCCATGCAGATCTTCTCAAGAGCAGTGATGTTTTGGGGCTGTCGCCGAGCAACACGGACTTTCAACTCCCGCCACAGATTTTCTATGGGGTTGAGGTCTGGAGACTGGCTAGGCCACTCCAGGACTTTCAAATGCTTCTTACGGAGCCACTCCTTTGTTGCCCGGGCGGTGTGTTTTGGATCATTGTCATGTTGGAAGACCCAGCCTCGTTTCATCTTCAAAGTTCTCACTGATGGAAGGAGGTTTTGGCTCAAAATCTCACGATACATGGCCCCATTCATTCTGTCCTTAACACGGATCAGTCGTCCTGTCCCCTTGGCAGAAAAACAGCCCCATAGCATGATGTTTCCACCCCCATGCTTCACAGTAGGTATGGTGTTCTTGGGATGCAACTCAGTATTCTTCCTCCTCCAAACACGACGAGTTGAGTTTATACCAAAAAGTGCTACTTTGGTTTCATCTGACCACATGACATTCTCCCAATCCTCTGCTGTATCATCCATGTGCTCTCTGGCAAACTTCAGACGGGCCTGGACATGCACTGGCTTCAGCAGCGGAACACGTCTGGCACTGCGGGATTTGATTCCCTGCCGTTGTAGTGTGTTACTGATGGTGACCTTTGTTACTTTGGTCCCAGCTCTCTGCAGGTCATTCACCAGGTCCCCCCGTGTGGTTCTGGGATCTTTGCTCACCGTTCTCATGATCATTTTGACCCCACGGGATGAGATCTTGCGTGGAGCCCCAGATCGAGGGAGATTATCAGTGGTCTTGTATGTCTTCCATTTTCTGATGATTGCTCCCAAAGTTGATTTTTTCACACCAAGCTGCTTGCCTATTGTAGATTCACTCTTCCCAGTCTGGTGCAGGTCTACACTACTTTTCCTGGTGTCCTTCGAAAGCTCTTTGGTCTTGGCCATGGCGGAGTTTGGAGTCTGACTGTTTGAGGCTGTGGACAGGTGTCTTTTATACAGATGATGAGTTCAAACAGGTGCCATTCATACAGGTAACGAGTGGGGGACAGAAAAGCTTCTTACAGAAGACGTTACAGGTCTGTGAGAGCCAGAGATTTTCCATGTTTGAGGTGACCAAATACTTATTTTCCACCCTGATTTACAAATAAATTCTTTACAAATCCTACCATGTGGATTCATGGATTTTTTTTTTCACATTCTGTCTCTCACAGTTGAAGTGTACCTCTGGTGCAAATTACTGACCTCTGTCATCATTTTAAGTGGAGGAACTTGCACAATCGGTGGCTGACTAAATACTTTTTTGCCCCACTGTACCTCCAAATTTCATGTGGCTTTCAGATTAGCTCAAGAACAGTATGTAGTGAGCTTTATGGAATTGGTTTCCATGGCCAAGCAGCTACATAAAGCCTTACATCACCAAGGGCAATGCAAAGTGTCAGATGCAGTGGTGTAAAGCATGTTGCCACTGGACTGTAGATCACGGGAGACATGTTCTCTGGAGTGCCAAATCACACTTCTTCGTCTGGCAATCCGATGGACGAGTTTGGGTTTGTTGGTTGCCAGAGGAACGGTTGTTGTCTGACTGCACTGTGCCAAGTGTGTCGTTTGTTGGAGGGGGATTATGGAGTGGGGTTCCAGTGAAAGGAACTCTTAATGCTTCAGCAAACCAAGACATTTTGGACAACTTTATGGGAACAGTTTGGGGATGGCCTCTTTCTGTTCCAACATGACTGCACACAAGTGCACAAACAAGGTACATAAAGACATGGATGTGCGGGTTTGGTGTGGAAGAACTCAATATGTATGAATATGTATTTTAGACTAAAAAAGTTGTGCAAATTATTTGAAGTTTTATTTTTTATAATATATTGACTAATCAAATAGTTGAAAGTCATGCCCATCCTTACTGAACCCCTTCACTTTCAGTGGTCTCCATTTTGGCTACATAGCGGATAGGGAGAAACCACCCTGGCTAGCTAGAAGTAAGAGTATGAGTGAGTTTCTAAAGCATTACTGCATTGTGGTATCATTCATTATTTTATGCAAACGTGTTGCCATGTGTGGTCAGAGGTCTGACAAGCTCCAAATGATACTGCTATAGCCTCTTTCATCACTCATTTGTCTTTCTGGTAAGAAACTTTCCATGTATTTCGAGACAACACTAATCTGTCAAAGTAAATGCATGAAAAACAGAGTATGTGTTTTATAGTACTGCAAAGAAAACACCAACAGCCATATCTGAATTTAAACACAATAAATTATCACTTTTAAAATCCCCAAAGCTTCTTGCCTTTGGAAAAACTCTATGAGAAAACATAAACTGTTGACACACAATGTGTGTTTTTTTTTTTTTTTTTTGGTGTATGTAGTTTGGATGATCTGTAAAACAAAAATAAAAGTGCAAACACACTACAGATGAGCTTACCTTTTTTCAATTCTGTGCTAGCCTGCATACAGCACAGTAACAGGTTTCTGCTGCAGATTCCTGCTAAAGGAAGCACAATAAACATCTATTGACAGAGGGGCTGCACTGGGTCAGTGGCTGTCTGCCCAGGAGCAGAGGGATGTTTTTGTGTGTGTGTGTGCACCCATTTGGTCTTTTCCTTGCACAGAGGCTCTATTGTGATGTTTCTGGCATGCTGCAGTAACATTTGACTGGGGGCGTTTGCCAGTTCCCCTGCCTGGCTCTCTCTTAAAACTTCAAGAAGAAAGACAGGTGAAAGATTGCATCCTGAATTAGATTTCATATGAAACGTGTGAATCGGAGTGGTATTCTGGAAAGGGCAAAATGCCAAATAAAATGTAAGGATTTATTGAAAGCATAACTTTTCATTAAAAACACATTTTTTTATTCATCCAATTGCACCGCTTTCAAGCTTTCTGCGTTTAAGACAGATTAATGACCCATCATTTCCGATGTGAATATAGATGGAACCTTATCTGAAAGTCTCAAAATGTCTTTTAAATGTCAGATTATTCCACTTGCTTTTGAACTGCAGCATCAGTAGTAGAAGTATAAGGTCTCATCATCATCATCATCATCATCATCATCATCATCATCATCATCATCATCATCATCATCACATCTCTGGTGTGATAGAACTGTTGACATTTGCGATGTTTCAGCTGTCAGTCTGCTTTGTTTGGAGAGCGACATGCTGTGGAATCAGGTGTCAGCCCAGGTGACTGCCTCCCCTTTCTTCACAGAGTTCACCCATCTTCTGGCCTACACCAGAGCCCTCCTCCCCTGGTAGACATCCTCCTTCCTGATGAGTGACAGCTCTGTCAGCTATTGGGGAGAATGTGGAGACTGAGCGAGTCCAGTCACATCTGTTGTTTTACAGGCTGCCTGCGTTCAGCCCCAGGGATCTCATTATACCCTGGCCTGTCGAGAGAATCCTTCATAAAGCACTCAGCCACGCAGCGATACAGCACATAAACAAGACTGCATGCTTTCAGACAAAAAAACAACAACAAAAAACATGTAGTCATGTTCATATCTTGCACACCTACACAAACTTGGAGACAAATGAGATATGTAGATGAAAACATTGATGATTGCGATGATGCAAAGATAATCTGTGGAACGCCATGCAAAACAGTGTGACTGCTCTCTGTATTTACTGCTTGTATTCTGCTGTGTAGTTGTTAATCTAAACTTTGCATACAAACAGTCACAGAAGGTGTGCGAGCATAGCCTTTAAAGTGAAAAAGGCAGCAGTCAGGAGGCAGCGAGGTGCTGGGTTGGACTACCCAGCCTCAGTGTTACTTCTTCATGAAACAAAGTAGAGAGATTTGCATCGACTGCTGATCTCTCTGGCATGACAGGCACCGTATTAAATGCATATTGCTTGTCTGTGTGTGTGTGTGTGTGTGTCTGTGTCTGTGTGAGAGAGAGTAAATTCAAGCTAAGAGAATGTAGGTGAATAAGGGGTGAATGGAAATAGGGTGGAAGGTATGAATAAAAACACCATGCATGTTAGAATATGTGATGGTGTCAGGTGTTGATGCAAAACCCTGTTGTATCCCAGGGACAGGTGGTCAGATTCTTTAAAGGACATGTTGCAAAGCTTTAAAGAAAAGAAAGTAGGCAATCCCCTCCTGCAATTAGCAACAACATTTGACAAACCAAACAATCCAAGTATCTAAAATGTTATTATAGTAGATCATCATCTTGTAGTCCATCCTTGGAACACTGTAGACCCAGATTAAGAATATACCATACATGTAAAAATATGTACGTTCAAATAAATGTAGTTTTTTTATTCTTCTAAATTCTTGTGAATTCTCCTTCACGTCCTTCCTTTCACAAACCAGGCGGCACAGTCATGAGAAGGAGAGATGCACACAAACACCAATTAAAAGAAATGAGAAAAGAACTTAAACTAAAAATGATGTGTGAGTCAGTACAATCAGTGCTGTAAATGAGTGCATGTTGTATGCAGTGTTGTGCTGAAAATTAAATCTAATCCCAAAAAGTGTTTCAGGGAGGAGAGCAACCAAATTTGTCATAGTCTGGCACAAAGGCCATGATGAATAATGGGAAACCATAACTCACCAATTTATTTACCAACTAAAGCAGAAACGCTTTGTACTCCATGAGGTGTGCTAATCAGTGTGTTCAGTGTGTCAGCAGTAGGATGGGTGACTAACCAAAGCCAACCACACAAATAGGAGAGAAGGGACAGGAACTGCGACAGCCAGCTCTTTAATGCTCCAGGGAGACTGGTCAGGCGCTCCCAGCTGCACTGGTTAACCAGGAACCTGCAAGACTACAGGACAAACAGGGGAAAACACAACAGGCCCTGGCCAAAGCAGAGGGCCATCACAACAAAAAGATTTTTTTTTCTTTTGCTGTGTCAGTATACTCTGTCAGTGACCTCTCAACCTGAATTTTATTTTCAGGAACAGAGCTAACAAGGCAAACAGGGCAGGTGGTGAGCGATGATTGCGTTGGTGTGGCAAAAACACTTGTGGGAGTTGGGCAGCGTGTTTCTTGCCTCAGTACTGAGAATTTGAACCACTGTGAACCATCTAGTAAACATCAGAGGCCAGAGGCATGGTCTTTCTGATGCTCTCCTGACCCGAAGCAGTTTTTTAGGGTTTGGAGACTTTAAGCTGATCAAAAAAAAAAAAGAAAAGAAAAGAAAAAAAAGCTGCAGACTGTCTTTGGTTCATAGCTGGAGACCAGTCATTAAAATCAGTGACTATCTTAAAATAATCAGCATATCAGGATGAGCTTGACAAGAATTTGTCTGCATAAATTTGAGGTCTATCTAGTTCATATTTGAATTATTGCGTACAATAAAATATAACTGTTTTTATTGTTGTAGATCTGGCAAAACTCTCAAAATTAGTAGACAAGCAGAAATATTTTAAGTGAAATAATAGGTACGCAAAATAAAGGATAATGGTATAAATTCTAATCAGAATTGTACAATGTAACCATCATTTCAATTTTACAGAACAGGTTTGTCTCATAATTACTGTAACAGTGCAAGAAAACAATGAAAATACAACTTTTCTCTGGAACATCTCTGGGTTTTTACTGGAAATCCTTTAATCTGATTTTTTTTTTTTTTTATAAATGAGAAACAAATGCCAAAACTGCACTAAAACCAACATAAACATTATTTAAACATATTTACTGTTTATTTTGTGTAGCCAGCAAACTCCCAATATATATAATTTCTATTTTCCTCCTCACTTTTTTGTGTCGACTGCAAACATGTGCTTAGTTTTGTTGGGACACGATGTGCATGCTGGGAATGAATGTCAGTGTTGTTATCATGTAAGATTTTCAGCTCTGCCAGACGATCAAGTTCAGGAGTGTACATTAATATTCATTATGATGTGGTGCTTAAAACTTGAAGTCATGTTAGAGCGGAGAGAAGAGATGAGATGATAAACGTGTAAGCCTAAGGTCAACTTGCGTAGACAACAACCCTCGGGCCAAAGCAAAGCCGCTGCCTTTTCAGTGAATTCGCCCGTGCTCGCCGCTGGCATTTATGTCCACACAGAATAGCTGAACTACCTTGCAAAGAGTATCTGGAATTGAACATTAGATCTCACAGCATTAAAGCTTTTCCAGTAATTCAAGAGGACACTGACAATACTAATCTTGGTTCGGATGGTTCAGTAGCTTTATACAACTCTTCTGGTCCAGCTTTATCCTCCCTCGAAAGGGTTGAGAGTGGTTTTCTGATGGCTACTGTGCTCTAGCTGCAGCAGATTAGCCTGATTGTCCAAGTGGAGCGGAGAAGAAACTTTAAGCACACCAAAATCCGACTTTAAAAGAATTTTAATCCTAAAAAGTATCTTAATAGTGTACAAGCTGAAAATGTCCTTGATCTGATGCATGGCTGCAAGGCAAGCTCCACCACAGTTTCCTATTTATAATATAATCTCTTCCCAAAGGCTACACACCAACTTAGACAATCCTTTTTAAACAGCTTCTTATCCAGCCTCTTGTCCACCCTGTGACAGTCATTTAAGCGCCTTCTCGTTACACCTCTCAGAGACATTTCACCCTGCCACTGAAAATTTTTCTTTAGGGGCAATATTACCTTCATTTCCAAGGGCAGAGACAAACACTGTTTATATGCAGAATATAAAGCTTTAGTCTGCTAGACAAATAAATGGATGGAGCAGGAGCTTGAAATAAAAATAGTTCTACTGGAGCAGAAGGGTATAGAAATGGTAACACACATATATAACTTTATAGCACTTCAAAATTTGTATGGAAAAGATGCATGCAAGTGGTGAAAGATGAGCCAATTTCTTACATAAGTTCAACTAGGGCTAAGGAGGAAAATGTATTAGGTGCAACCTTCCATGCACTCTGAGGAGTTTTTATGTCTCAGCATCATCCCCTGTAGCCATCCTCTTGTTCCATGTGGTTATCTGATGGGTGGCAGGGCATACAGCTTGAATCCATGGGTGTTATTCCAGCCACCGAGCTGGCTTCTTCTCAGCACCTAAACTCTGGAGGTGTTTGGCTGTAGCTGAAATCCTTGGAATCTTATCAATTTGCTTGTAGATCTTCTGGTAGCTCTCTAAAGCCATACCACAAATTCAGATATGAGGAACATTGAAATTAAATAGTACTATGACACCATGCTCGTGCTCAGTGACAGAAATTAAATTCAGTAGTGTTTGTTGAAACTATGGCTGAGTCAGAGTTAGAAATTAAGATGCAGTGACTCATACTTACAATGAGCTGACCCTAGTAGAGGAGCGCAGTGTTAATGAACTGCATGGAATTAAACCACCTGTAATAACAGATGCATTCATTGAACAGAGAATAAAGATTGTGGCTGGACTCAAGATAGTCACAAAAGTATGAGAGTATGATCACTCTCATGGCTCACTGACAAAGTCCCATCAGAAAAGATGTTGGCACACATTAACATAGCTTTACTTACCATCCTCCAGTACCAAACATTACATAAATCAGTGCCAGAGTAACCCTGAAAATGCTTGCGTATGAAATCAAGAACAAATGTTTTTGAGGCATCTGGAAGTTTAACAACAACTCAAACTGTGATTAGCTAAAAAGAGGAAACTGAAGGTACAGTTTTCACAGGCTCACCAAAACTAAAAGGACTGATCTGTTTGGATGAGTCTGTTTCTGCTGTGACATTCGACCCAGCCCAAACCAGAGTGATTATAGATTTGTGTTTACTAATTCATTTTTATTTTTATTTTAGTTGACTTAAATGTTTCTTTCCCCTTGCTAGTTTTACTTTTTTGTTTAAGTTAACTATTATAACCTTGCCTCAAACCATTTGGATGCTTTAGGCTGGTGGTGGTGTAATGTGGTGGGTGATATTTCCTTAGCACATTTTTAGTCACTAATTGAGCATTGTTAAAATGCCACAGCCTAACTACCTGGATATTATTGCAATTCCTTTGTGACCTCAGTGCACCCAACCATTGTTTGTCAAATCATGTCAAACTTGTTCCTTGAACCAGCTGAACCAGTTGAAGTGGCCACTGAGTGTATATATGTACAATACTGATCATAATTTATACTGTCCTCCTATTTTGTGCACCAAATATGTTGCTTAAAATATCTTTGTTTGCTGGTACTTTGCTGGAATTTATATTGTGTATGGTATTACAATCAATAGAAAAGGTCTTCACAAAAATGAAAGCAAAAACTAGATGGTATAAGAAATAATACTTCTTCAATATTTGCTGCTGACAGAACCTTGCATTTGCATGGAATATATGAATATAGCTGCTATATGTCACTGGATATATGGATCTTCCTCATCAATATATTTGTTCAGCAGACAAAAGCAAAATGATTGATAGTAAAGCAGAATCTCTGACACATAAAAAGCACTAAAACAAAAGGCATAATAAGAGAATTAAAGCAACTCATTTGAAAGTATTTTTCTTGATAATAACAAGCTGGCAGCAGAGACTTTATGCTATAGAAAACACCTGTGCATATGAATGACCTTTGTGTCTTATCACATTTATTCAAAGTGAAGCTTTAGATAACATCACCATTTGCACACAAGCAAAGCAGGCTGTTCCTTTTATAAAAAAAAATCTAGATGGAGAAGACAGATTAACGTAAAATATGGTACTCAGTGTGTGCTGTAATTAACTATGAAGGGGGGAAAAAGCAGAAACATATGTAATGTAAAGTCTTCTATTATACTAATGTAATGTGAAACATATGGTCCAGGTACAGATAATACTTCAGAGCATGGAAATGTGAACCTGGTTTAATGCTTTTGTTCTGTGATCTTTCTGTGGGGCAGATACTGTACAGAGACAGTGAATATTTTATGTTGATGTGGTACTGTGAAGAAGGCTGAAAGGCTGTAGTTTGATTCATATTCACCCTTTATTCTAACATTTTCTTCATAGAAAATGCCCTATCCACAGACCTAAACAAGCTATTCAATTGAAAATGTCTGCTTCATTCAAAACCCAAACCAAAACCTTCACCTTTCTCTTACACAGTCTGCTTTTGAAAGTTTTAATAGCTCATGAATCAATCTCTCCTGCTCTGAACAGCGCAGAAGGATCAAATAAGTTGAGAAATAAGCCAAGCACTTTGGTGCAGCATGAGGCAGGACTGTAGAGAAATTACCTTTATTAAGTCTACAACGACCCTATTGATTTTATGGTGCACGTCTCCCATAATAATGAAGGCAGCAGATGTCAGAACAGCCACAGTGTAATCTGTGTATGTTCTGACAGCCTTTCTCTGGGTGATGAAAATGAGAAAGGCCAAGGTGTGACACAAAGGTGCCGGGGAATGGGGAAATTCAATTCAAGATGTCATCAGTCTTTAAAGTGTGTCTGTATATAGCGGTATTAAAGGTTAAAGACCGTATTTGTAAACATATTAAATGTTTAAACAATCATCTTATTTCAAGAGTTTGCCTTATTTTCACTTTTTATAACAAATGACTTGTCTTACTTATTCACACCGATTAATCAATGTCACAGGATTTGTGTTCTTATGTATCACTAATGTAGTTTTGTATTTTCCTTATTATTATTTTTTTCAGTTTCCTTCATAGGATTGCTTTTTTTTATTTTTAGTTTAAATTTAGAGTATTATTTTACATGCTAATTTTAGTTTTTAGTCAGAATACAGGGGGTATTTGTCAAAAAAGCAACATGTACATTTGTTCAGAATAAAATCTGACCAGGCTAAGGCAAAAAAAAAACTAAAAGATTTTCTGAATTAATAATACCCACTCTTACTTTCAGCTTTTAGTTTGGTTTTGGTGAGGCATAATAACCTTGCTGAACTCTTGACTGGTCATCCAACATAAGGTCCAAGGGGAGCTGTAACCTACCTCACCATAGAGGAAGAAGCAAACCAATATGCTTCAGGGCAAAAGCAAAACACTTTTTGAAATGTTTGCAATCATCTCTAACTGCACACCTGGTAATTACTACTGTAAGTTCAGATAAAAGGTTATCTGGAAACTGATAGGTGTGTGGGCCAAAGGGTTGACCTTTTGAAACTTCTCCTTCAGGGCTCTGCTTTACTTGCTGGCTGTGAGTTAAGTATGCAGCACATCTGAGCAGGCTAAGCTTAGGAAACTATAAAGAAACCTTACCAGAACCTTATCACCCTGTGTATATAACAGAATTGTTTTCTCTTTTTGTTTTGCTTGCACAAAAGTCCTCATACACATACCAAAATACCAAAAGGTTGTGGTAAAAATGGAGGCTGCTCCGGGATTTAGACCTAGGACTTCTTGCAAGAATATACCCCTACTGTTTATTTTACTTGTCTGAGCAGCCACAGATATGGGACAGCATTATTGATTCTACCCACAGTAAAGTGATGCACAGTCTGAGAAGCTGTAAGGCTTGTCAGTGCTTTCAGAGTAATAAAGTTGAGTAAGGTTTATTAAAGGAGGTAGGAGGTGGGTTTCTATCTTAAAGTAGACACAAAGCCAGAGTCAACTCAACTCAGTCCCACATCACTGCATCACATAGCTAACACATTTAGCTTGACTTGCTTTTTTACTGCTGCTTGAGGCCACTTCCTCAGGTTGTCCTCTCACCCCCTGGTAGTAGATGGAAGAGGCATGATCCTATTATCTTGTTAAAACTGAGCATCATGGGGCTGGAAATAATGGAGAAAGGGGAAAAAAAGAACATTTAAGACTAAAAAAAGTGATGTAGTGAGAAAAGTAGCTTTAAGACTGGTTCAGCAATCCCCTCTAAGTCTCTTACATGTGTATGGCACAAACACACACTCAATACCCAAACCAGCATAAAGCATACACAGATACATGCCCACACAATCCCAAATTGCAGACTCTGAATTGATTCCTTACACATTCATATTGAGGGCCATTTCTATGTAAATTTCCCAGCTCTTCTGCATCCCTTGACATTGTCATTCACTGCTCCAGCAACACAAGCCACAGGATAAATTTTAAAGAAGCTGAGGACACTTTGATCCTGCTGAATACAAATGATGACACGGCTCAACAAAGAGGCCTTTCACACGGACGCCTCGGTCACACCAGGCCAGTGCCTTCAAGGCACGAGGTGATCAGATTAGCTATACTTGCACCTGAGATGCGTGGCCATGGAAAGATAGAAAGACACCGTTTTACCCTATTTCTCTAGCAACAAAAAGAAAAGACAACAATCTGACAACTCGTTAACTTAAAAATGCTAAAAATGTGTTTGTTTCAGGATTTAAATGTAGGATTTCGCTACTTTCCTTCATTAAAAGCAGCTGTGAATTGTACATATTTTGCTTTTAGAATGCTGAAATCAAGCTAAATTTTTGAAGATGTAAAATACTTTTCTGAAGAAATGCCATGACAAATTGTATTTTCTTACATGAAAGCAATTTATATTAATTTCTGAGAGATTAATTTACACCATAAATACTTAAAATAACTCTCAGAAGAAAGCTCAGACAAGGAAAATACTAAAAAAAGAGAAAGTTCCTCTTCTAAATTCACTGAAGAGAGAGGATGAGAAGAATAAGGCCAGGCATAGGGTCCCACTTGAATCTGTGCATGAAGTTTCAGAGACGATTGATACATATTCACAGACATGTTGGAGCTGTCTGACTTATTGCTCCTCTAAAGTATTTTTATATAGTGAGAAATCCTCAAGTCTTCTACCTTGATGTGCAGAGTGGTGAGGCTGTGGGAGATGATGGACAGTCAGTCTGTGAACTACAGGCAGTCCGCTCTGTTCTGTCTCAGCTTCTCTCCGTTTTGTGGTTCATCTTTTCTGTGCTTCTAGTCTCTGCAAGACAGAAGCAACATTGCTTTTCATTGTTACCTCACTCGCTGTAGCTGGATGCAGCTGGGAATGTGCAATGCTTTTGAGGTTGTTTTCTGTGTTTTATGCAGTCAAGCTTCTACAAATTCATCTTTCTTTGGTAAGGATGTTATGCACTTTGTTTTCTGCCGTGTTTTATCATCTTTTGCTAAATGAACATTGAAAAAATTTGTTATTTTGCATTGGGATTGTTGCATGGTTTTGCATAGCTTAACAGAACTGTTAAGCTCAGCAGGAAGGATAACCTTGTTACAACTGCAACAGCTGTAACAGCCTGAAACATAAAATCCAAAAGGGAACAAAAATAATACATGATATACATTAACCAGTGGCGCATAGGTAGACAGTCACAAAAGAGGGATCAGGGAACAGTGTGTCAAAATAAAACAGGAATTAAAATAACAGGGATAGCCCTAACACAAAGATGAAGATACAAGGAGACACAGGGGAGGCTAGACGCACAGGTTATACTGATCACAAAAAAACAGAAATGGATTACGCCAAATAAATGCTAAGACTAAACACAGAGGCATATTATAATTATAAAAGTTAAGAAAACCCTGAAATCTATAAACCAAAGATTTCAAAACACGGGGATTATAAAGAAAATAGAGAACACTTAATAACAAACCACAATTTAGAGTCCCAAAAAACATAAAACTTTATTACTTTTTGACAAATTCCCCTGTTACAATATATTTACATACTATTAGCACCAACTTGAAAAAAAATATTGTGAAGCTTCCTCTCTTCCACTAAAGCTCAAGCACAATAACAGATCACCTCTGCCATCCAGGCATACAATTGCAATGAAAAGGAGTACACATTATCTATTCTCCAAGTAAGTCACAAGCACATATACCCGGTGTGATCTATTAGACATCACCATCATCACTTCTGGATCCAAGTCTGATGCTCACACACACATTTTAAGTGCTTTTGTATAGGCATCACCATGGGTACTCCACGATTAGTCTGCAGCTCCACTGCAATTCATTGTGTGTCCTGGTAATGAATTTCAGACCAGTTTTTGTAAGCACCAACCACTGTATATACAAGTTTAGTCAAAATCATTCTGATCCATCTTTTGAGCTTCGGAAACGTGCAGCTTCTGTCAGTGATTTTAAATAGATTAATTGCTTTACTCATCGTAGTGTAGTGTACAGTGAGTTTTCAGAGCTATGTCCCTGAAAACTGCTGCCTGCAGCAGGGATAAAAGCAAGAATAATCCAAAACAGTGACGTTAAGAATCAACAAACTGAAAGTCACTAGAAAGCTTGAGAGAAATTCCAGAAAGAGTAACTGATCTGTTATTTCATTACCAAAATAAACAACTTCTACAGTCAGGTAGACTTTCGTGAAGAGTAACATGTGGTAACATTAGTGGAGGAGGGTTAACTTAATGAAATCTGCATATTAAAGAAAATAATAATTTCCTGTTTAATAATATTAAAACAATGATTGATTAGTTTGATATTTGTATTATTAAACACAAATGACTCAGTTGCCTGCTAAGCTTATACTATTTATGACAACTATTTCAGCCCTTGGGTAATTGTATTCGCCACTTCTGAATTAATATATATTTAATGATCTGTTCAGTGATTTAAAAAGTACTAGGAGAGTGAATCTGTTATGAAAAATTATTGTGAGAAACTGATCTATGTCTCACGTTTCACATACTAAGGCAAGCTGTTTCATTAAGCAATGCAAAAACAGTTCCCCTCATGAAATAATATCTTCTGCCAGATCTTCACTTCTTACCTCTATAAACACCTTGGCTACTTTCTGTGCCTACAGCTGTCTTCACCAACATTGCCAGTATCCCACATTTCTTCTCTTGCTCATTCTCCTATCCACTTCATGGCCCGGCCCACTCCTCACAGTCAGACAGAAAAACTCATTATAGCTAAGGATTAGATTGATCAGTACGAGGGGGGAGATGCCCGGTGGAGAGGCAGCATGCATGGGCCAAGCAATTTATACCAACAATGGAGCTCATCTCTGCATATCCTGAGTGCTTCACGGAGAAAATCACTCAGCAGCAAACCACTGGGTGAAAACACACACACACACACGGGATGCACACATACGTGCACAGATTTCCACAGAAAGGCAGAGTTATTTAACTTTCAGTTCATTTTTAAGCAGGAATAGAAATATACCCATCAGAACAAGCTGTAGAAATTTTATTGTGATAGCTAAGACCAGACAATGTGACATAATAATAATGATAATAATAATCAAACTGTAATGACTGCTTCAATCTCAATGATACAAGATTTGTAACGTCTATGGCATCTATGTGGTGATTGATTGGTCGATTGATTGATAAAAATGACTTCAAATAAAAGTATTGGTGCTTTTTTGTGTATTTGTACAAAGAAACTGAGTGATCATTAAACATTTTAATGCTCACCATGGGGTTTCAGTTTTAAGAACGGGCAAGATTTTATTTCCTATCTGCTATGCCTTTACCATTCACCACCATTAACTGAGAGTAAAAGATCGGCAACAAAAATGGCTGAGGGGAATGTTTCTGGATATTTCCATTCTACATCCAAACAACCATGATCAACACAAAAGTACGTGTATACACATATATGTATACTATATAACAATCAGTATAGACGGCTGACTGTAACACGAGCCTTACATTGGGGCTGTTGCCATTATGTCTTTTCTTCTAAGTTATAAATTCTTATTGCATTTCTAATGTTTTTAACTTGTTAGTCATTAAATATGTTTCCACAATTCTCAGCTGTAACTGATGCAGACAAAACCCACCCATAGGGCAGGTTTTTTGTTATATAAGAAGAAAAAGAAGAAGAAGGATAAATGGAAGATTTGTTATGCTTTTCCAACATGGCCAAAGTTTCCAGAAGTAAAGGGCTTCAGACTGCTTTGAACTCTTCATTTCAGCTACTCTTTTGCTGCACACTGCTTCCATATGATGCCAATGAGAGTATGGCACCATAATATGATTATCTCAGGCACAAGTTGCTCTAGTAGCAGAGAAGAAGAACACAAATATTTAGTTTGAAATTGGCATAATGGAAATCCTTTAGGCGTACCATTTCTTGTAATGTGAAATTTCTTCTTGTTTTGTTGTTTGCAGCAAACATTAAAGCACACACTACACACTTTCTCAAGCACACAAACACATTTATACAGCTCCACGCTGGGAAATCAGCTGCACAAAGACAAAAGGTTCCCAGTAATGGAACATTTTCCCTCTCAACACGTTCTCAAGGCCAAAAATCTCTCCTCTAAGTGCATTTGCCTCAACAGGAAGGCAGAGCCTTCTGCCATTACCCTGGAAACCAGCAAGAGCAAACACAAGCAGGATTGGGCTGATATTCTGCAGCGTGTCCTCCGAGTAGCCTCATCTCCCTCCTTTTGCACCCACAGCCTATCTTTATTTCCCTGAGGGGTAATATTGCTCTCAGTACTCAGTTGCCCTGACTCAGCTGCTCAAGGTGTGCATGCATGAGTGAGTATCCCCACACATACATGTGCATGCGTGTATGTGTAATACTGTGGAGGTTAATAACGGATTAAGCATCAAAGTGGTAAGCAGTGATGCAGCCATGGCTTTCCATAAATTAACTTCACCTTTTGTCTCTATTTTTCCCTTATTTGTGCCTTATTATTATTTGGGGGTTGAAATCCATGCAAATGAGTACGCGTCTAATCCTGTCCCTGGTTGGGGGTGATAATAGCACCTTTTGTTGTTTACAGTAAGGACTCGTCATCAGGCAGGTGGAGGAGTGGGCATCTTCTGAAGTGATTCTGTCACTGCTATTTCACTGTGCTTTATTTTGTGGTTTCAGCTTTAACAAAAGATAGTTCCTGTTGAAGCAAGAGCCTGAAAATATTCTAACAAATTGTGTCTCAGGGGGAGAAAATGGGAACAGAATAGAGAAATCAATAATCTTAAGATGTTGTGAAGAGAAAAAAAGAGTTATTATTCTGTCTCAGGGCACTGAGATACTTTTCTTGGCTAAATCTCAGCACTCGTATTCATTTATCATCTGAGTGTAAAAGAGGTTGCTTATGAAATTAGAACATACTTTGTTGACTCTAAACGGGCCAATTAAGTGTGCTAATTACATACCTGAAAATGGTCAATAAACAAGTTCAGACCCCAACATCCCCTGAAAACAGTGTCCCCCATAATCCCTTTAACCACACTGCTACTATCCTTGGCCTGAGAAAGAGCAGCATCCCGCAGGCAATGAAGTGTTCCCATCTGCAGAGAGGAGATAAGTGCACCGCACCCAGCCTCCAGCCCCCACCGTCACCAACCTGCCTCTATACACCATCCATCCTCTTGGCCCTTTAAGTTTTCTCTTCTACAACTGTCCATCAAACACACAAACACACCCACTCAAACTAAAGCACAATGCCACTACAAACTCACTGAAAAGATGAGCAGGGAGAAGAAAGACAGGAGTTAAAATGAGCTTGGAGTGCAAAGCGAAAGCAAAGCATTTTTTTTCCTCCCTTCTGCTCTGGTGTTGGCGCTCTGTGGGTATCTGTGCTGATCCAGCCACTTTGAAGCATGGAGCCTTTGATTTGGACAAAGATTAGGGAATTTGATCCCCTCTTCCTTAAGAGGTGGCACACTGGGGTTGTTTTCATGGTCATAAAAAATCATTTTGACTAAAAATCAATGGACGATTCCAGATGGGGCTTTTACTGCTGGGGGTGAAGTGCATCTTTTCTGGGTGTGTCTCTGTGCCTCCAGAGTGCTTATCAGACAAACCACTGGCCAAAGAGATTATTATATTGACTCAGGGGCAGCAGCAGTGACAACAGGTGGATGGAGTGATCTCATAATCACAATGACAGTTATGAGCCAGGATTCATAAGTCTTCCTAAAGAAGTAGGAAGACTCATGACAGTAGGATCCTGTTTTTCTGATAGTTTTACTACTACTACTATATGCTCCTCTTGTATAAAAATTCAGTACTGAAATATCAGCACCTCTTCACCAAAATTAAAATACTCCTCTGCTGTCCCTATCAGGCCAGTTGGATAAAGTTTAGCATCAACACTCCAGTATCGTAAGGCAGTGGCTTCCAGTGGGTTTTTATAATTGACAATAGCTAATGGTAACATTGTGTTCTATTCAACTTTCAGCCTAACACAATCTGAATGACTTTAATGCAAAGCAATTTACACCTATTGTGAAAAAATTGTATTCAAACTCATGCAGTAGTAATTTCAGCTCCTTTTCATAATTCACCTGAGCTTTAATGGGCTTGTTTGTCTTCCATAAGCTTTAAACAGTGGGATAACAGCTGTTAGCAGGCTGTTCTCCACATGCAGCCTGTTTCTCTGTTTGGTTTTAAAGGGAGCCAAAGCTGAGAAGGTCACTTAACTGTTATGTGTGTGTTCAAAAGAGGACCCAATTGCAGACACACAAGACGGGAATCCTAAACAAAATGCGAGCTTTCATGCAAAGCTCATTAAACTTACATAAAGACCCAGAAAACACAAGTCTCATAAGGCTGGTTCAAATAAAACAGAAGTCCAAGAAAGAAAGACGATATAAGAAGCGTAAGGAAAACTGGTGGATGAACAAGCCAGGACAGAAGACAAACAAGAAGGAAAAGGGAGGACTGTAAATAGATGAGAACAAAGTGCATGGGAAACACTAATGACTAATGGAGCAGACAATCACAAAAGAGGGAGAAACAATTGAAGAACTACAATTAAATAAGGGGGAAAAACATAGGAGACATGTGGTAAATGGAAAAGAAATAACAGACACTTAAGTAGATCCAATAGGCAAAAGTTCATTCCATGTATGTATGTATCCAAGTTCCACTCTAAACATCCCACAAATATTTGTCAGTCATTTTTCATCAAGTGCAATCTTAATTTAGACCGATTTCCTTCTTTTATTTACAAGGAACAGGTTCCTAACCCAAGCCAGCTTTTCAACTTGGGTTCAGAATCGTGGAAATCCAGATTGAAATGATTGTTAAGATTGCTGAGTCCGACCAGATGTTCTTTTGCAAACCTGACCATCTCTTTCAATTCATTCACTTTGTCATACATGTTATGTATATGTATTTGGTGAACACTAGTGAAAAAGACACTAAATCATCATGGGGATCTGCCCCTGGGGTCTTTAAAACAGCAGCGATGTGATGATTCACGATGAACTCCATGGCTAAGTGTAAGATCTGATTCAAGAACACAGTAAATGACAAGCTTTCCTTTTGCTTTGTCATGCACTTATTCTCTGTTAACGAGCAATATTGTTTATATGATGTAATTGTTGATATTTTATATAGAAATAAACAGCATTTTGATAACTTCACATTGAGTGTCGAGTCTCTGTGTCTTTCCAGATTTCCCAATGAAACACTGAAAGCAGGGGAGAGGATTTGGGTACAGGGTCAAAGTCTCAGGGATTGGAGAGGGTGAAGGAAGAAGGTTGCAGCTCCCAAAGGGCACCTTTTTGATGTTATAGTTAAAAAAAACTTTTTATTTATGTATATATATATATATATATTCTTTGAATTAACAATTTCCAATCCACCTTTTCTCACTCGATGTGTATTTTTGTCTTTCTCTTCTGTATCTCTGTGTCTTTCTCCCCTCTGCTGCCAGCCCAACAGCTGCTTCTCCTTTGGCTGGGCTCCAAATGGATGACTGAGGAGAGTGAATGGGTTTTTAATTTCACTTGTTAATGGCGCTTTCTCTCTTGTTCCCCTCCCTGAATTTGCATTGCCAAAACTGACAAATAGGAAGAAAACATGGAGTGGGAGGAGGAGGAATAAACAGCAGTTTGTGAACAACACAAGAGCAAGATCTGAACACCAAACCTTCAAATTAAGAGGATATTGATTAGGCAAGAGCTCAGCTATTTGAAGAATTTCAGTCTCTTTTCTGCCAATTTTTGTGAGTTAATTAAAGCAAGGAGTGTTTTACTCAAGCATCTCAGAGGAAGCGAGGGCCAGTAAAGAGTAAAAATGTTGTGCTATAGTTCCAGAGGAGAGACCTCTCCCTTTGCTACCTACCTTTGAACTTCTATTTCCCAGGCAGGTGTATTCAAAAACCCTTAGGCAAGATGGCTGCTGTGTTTCCAGTGGCTGCAGTTAAGAAATGCCCATTGGCCACTGTGATGATTAGGATTTCATCCTTCTCACCTAAGAGTGACAGCTTTATACTCTCCACATAACCTGTATTCAAGAAATGAGGAGTTTATCTCAAAAAGGTTTTTTTTTCAGAATTCAAAAAGGTAGACTTTGTATATTCTATATTTATTACATATAAATATTACATGAAATGTAAAATTGCATGAAAATATCTCAAGTTATTTGAATTTATCATATCAAGTTTAAGTAAATTGTAATTGAAATACTATATGTAGACTGTATCTCTTGGTCTTGTCCAGTACATACAAACATATTCATGTTAAAGATTGCTGACTTGAAAGTTCTCCATATGATAATCATCAAAAAGCTCCACAAAAAAGGGCAAGCCACAATCATTGTTGAAAAGGCTAGCTGTTCACAGAGTGTATGGAACTGAATTAATGGAAAGATGACTGGAATTAAAAGTATGGTACGCTCAAGCAAAAGGAATGATTAGTGCCTTGAGAAAATTCTTAAGAGCGTGCAAGAGCTTCACAAAGAGTGGAGTGTGGCTGGTGTCAGTGGATCAAGAGTCATCATGCACAGATGTCTTCAGGAAAGGGTCTACAACTGTTACATTTCTAAGATCAAACTACTCCAGAACCAGAGATGACATGAAAAGTGGCTTACCTGGGGCAGGGAGGAAAATAAATGGACTGTTGCACAGTGGTCCAAAGTTGTTCTTTCAGATGAAAATAAAATTTGGATTTCATTTGGAAATCAAGGTCCTAGAGTCTGGTGGGATAGCCACAGAATCTGAGGTGTTTTAAGAATAGTGTGAAGTTTCAACAGTCTGTGATGGTTTGGAGTGCTGTGTCATCTGCTGGTGTTAGAGGTAGTTGATCTACTGTGTTTTACCAAGTCCAAAGACATCACGGCTGTCCACCAGGAGACTTCAGAGGACTTCATGTTTCAATCTACTGGTAAGCTTCATGGATATACTACTTTTCTTTTACAGCAGGACTTAACACCTGTGCTAAAAAAGTGCTAAAACTACTTCCTGAACATGCCAGCTGACCACCTTATTATTGTGCTTGATTGACTATCTGCATGGTGGTGCAGTGGTCCGTGCTCTTCTGGGTTTGATTGCCCAGGCTGATAGGATCTTCCTGTGTGGAGTTTGCATGTTCTCCCCGTGCCTTTGTGGGTTCTCTCCGGGCACTCAGGTTATCAGTTTCCTACAGTTCAAGCAAATGCATCGATGTTGATTAATTGCAGATTCTAAATTAGACAGAGGTATTAATGTGAGTAAATTGGATAGTGGTGTTCTGTCTCCACGTGTTAGCCCTATGACAGATTGGTGACCTGTCCCGATTAAATTACTATCCAGAAGAGGAGCTATTAAAGCAACCTTGGGTTACAATAGCACCTCAGCAATACAACAATTTGATTGCATCCATCTTGGTATTGACTATATAAGTGAAGTTGGACAGTTTTGTAGTGCAAATGATTTTTGACTGATCTAATAATTTGAGATACTGGATTTCTGATTTTCATGATGTGTAAGACATAATTATCAAAATTAAAATGACAAAAGACTTGCCCTTATGAGTAATAATTGAAAAAGGAAATGTGCCTTTTTGACAAAATTCTTTTAAAAAAGAACTATTTCTATTTTTTAGATGCACTATTAATGAGTAAAAGCCAGAGGCAAGCTCATGCAATAAATTCTCAAAACTAATTGAGATGAAGAGCTTTTCATAACTCTGGAACAGACACACTGAAGTATGATGTGTATGTAAGATACATACAAAGCACAAAGCTTTTTAAGACGCAGCTCTTTGTTCAAGACAGATAGAGCTGAGACTGAAATTCACCGAGAAGAAACGTGTAACGTTTAAACAGTAAACAAAAAGTTTCTTGAGGATCGTTTCCGTACACCAGAGATGCATTAAAAAAGACAGGTGTCAGGACTGGAAAACTTATAAACAACTGCTGGAGTACATAACCCCTGGATGCTTTAATCTAAGTGCCTGCGGCATGCAGTTGGATGCATTGTGACATCCATCCTAAGTGAGATGGATTACACAGAGCCAGTTTGATTTGAATAACAAGCAATTCACTGGTTCAGATGTTATGCTGCAGAGGTGGAGCTCTCTCACAGGAAGAGACCACAAACTCCCAGTACACCAGGTGTTGGATTTAAAACACTTGTTGGTCTACCGGTTCGAATAATTGTCACGCTGGTGGAGCAGTACCTGTTGTACCTGGGCTTATAAAAATGTATTACCTTTTTGAGATGCAAAAGCTGCCCAACACAGGCAGAAAGCTTTAAACATTTTTCGTTCATGTTGTTCAAAATAGCACAACAAAATCATTAGATGGTCACATTTATGTCAATTTTCCTAAATTAATATAAGCTTTACCACTGTATTGACTTGCATTGTAGGGTATTAAAGTCGGCAGTGTGTCGCACTATATTAATTTGGTGCATGTGTTTGCAGAATTTTCTTTCCTTATATGCTTTTTGCTGTCTTCATTGTTTCTTATACACTATTTTTCAATTCAAACTTACTTAATATACACTGATCGACTAGTAAGATTCACCTTGGTAATGCTTAGTTCTTTGTGGCACAGATTTAACAAGTTGGAAAGATTTGTGTCTATTTTGACAAATAACATCACACAGTTGCTTCAAATTTGTTTGTTGGACATCCCAAAGGTGCTCTGCTGAACTGAGATGTGGTGACTGTGGGGACGATGTGAATACAATGACTCCACTGTCATGTTTAGAAAATCAGTTTAAGATGATTTAAGCTTTGTGACACTTGCATTATCCTGCTGGATGCAGCCATCACTACACTGTGGCCACAAAGGGATGGAGATGGTCAGCAACAGTACTCAGGTAGGATGTGGCATTTAAATGATTCTCATTTGGTACTAAGGACCATAAAGTGTGCCAAGAAAACATCCATTGTACCACTGTATGCTTACATTATTGCCAAATTCTGACCTACCTTCTATTGTCCAATTTTGGTGAGCCTGTGTGAAATGTAGCCTCAGTTTCCTGTGACAGAAGTGGAACCGGTTGTAGTCTTCTGCTGTTGCTGCTCATCTGCTTCAAGGTTCCACTTACTGTGCATTCAGAGATGCTCTTCTGCATAGTTTAGGTGTAAACTAGGTTATTTTGAGTTACTGTTGCCTTCCTATCAGCTATAAATAGTATGGCCATTTTCCTCTGGCATCATTAAACTCACATCAGTCACCTTTGTTTTTCAATCTGATGCTGAGACTGAACTTCAGCAGATTGCCTTCATTATGCTTATGTGCTTAAATGCACTGAGTTGAGTAACTGAATCGTGCTATTGGCTAATGACTTAAAAAATTTTTTTTGAACAGGTGTTCCTAATAAAGTCTGGTTTTTCCAGAATAATTTTCAATCTCTAATTGGACTAGACACAATTAAACTGAATGTAGTAATTCCCAGCAGTAGCAGCAGCATATCAGACATAAACACCTAAGTCGCACAGAACAGCTGATCTATTAAAAGAATGAGGAAAGTGTAAGAAGTAGTTATGTCAGAAACACACAATAACCAGTTACAGACAAGTGTGGGAGTCAGATAACAACATTCAGCAGCAGAGGTCTCATACAGCAGGTGAGGTGTGCCCTCTTGTGAAAAACATCAACACTGCAGCCCACATTTTCCACATTGATGGTTGAATCCACCTCCCTGCTCGCTGCAAAAGAGTGGGACTAAGTCAGCACTTGGCCTTGACAGATAACTGGTTCCCACAGTCACAAAAGAGTTTGTTTTGGAATTAATGATAATTCACGTGAAAACAAAAGTTTTCAGAACATAGACTTTTATTCATTTCATATAAAAATGACACAAAAACTTACAAATTATCAGGTGCTTCAGGTATCTTCACAGGGACATGAGCCAACCTGCATCACACACACTGGGGATCACACCGATGCTTATCTCACTTTTACATCATCACCTCAGTAGGTTCACATCTACTGCGCATAAAGGCAAACCTTTACAGCAATCCACCAGCAGAGGACAGAGCACGCCCGGACTAAACCCCTGCACCTTTAACATTCCTTTTTCTCTACCTTCATCTCTAGCTCCTCCTTACACTCCTCCTCCTTTCCCCCTTTTCTTTACTTATTTTTTTTCCCGTTTTTTTTCTGACCTTCATGTCCCAAAGCCCTCCTTTGCTGATTGGTTCCAGACGTGCCACTGAGCTCTTCTTGCCGACTCAACATTCCACAGCTGGAGACTGCGCACACACTAAAACACACACTTCTACTTACTCCCTATCCTTCTCCCTTCCCCCTCAATCTTAGTCCGACTCACAGAGCAAAAAGGGCTGTGATTTTTTTCTTTTTCTTTTTTTTTTTTCCATAACAGCTTCAGTGAAACACCAAAAGCCTCAGACTGAAATGGCTCCAAAGCATTCCTCTAAACAGGAAGACAGAAATGCACTCAAAAGGCAAGGAAAATATTTGATGAGGCAAATATGAAAACTTAAAACGACTGAATTTGGTTTTTAGACATTTTTTTTTGGCTCTCATATTTGCAACTGTGTCATTCACATGAACGATGTTTTCTGTTGCAGGAGAATTCGACGTTTAAGTGGCCAGCATTCCATAAAAGGGGGGTATGCGTCCAAATGTCTTTTAAGGGTTTTATATAAGTCAAACCAGCATCATTAAAAAGACAAAAAGAGAAGAGACAGACAGATATAACATAGAATGGGAAAAGTGAATAAAGGGTCATTAAAATGATTAATCAGGAAAATATCAAATTACAACTGCTTTGCATACAAAGAAACTGCTGCCCTTAAAAATGCTGAATCAGCTCCAGATGGCAGCGTGAGAAGCCAAAACAAACAAGTTGGGAGCAGTTACTGAGCCTTAAGGAGAATGACTAAAGGCAAGTGGCAACAAGTAAGACCGAATCAGATCAAGACAATGGAAGAAAGTGCGGAAATGTAGATCATAAAGTCATGGAAGCTCAAAGTCTGATCATTTGATGACAACCTTCAGACCTGCTATACCAACAAAAAGACAATGCAGTCTATTTAAAGACCAGCTTTCAATACAAACTTCTACTTATGTGCACAATTATAGTGTATGCCCTCAGACGGTTTGAGGTCACTGGTCCCTTTCACCTTCCACACATTCACATTTAGACTTCTTCCTCCTCCTCTGCTCGCCTGACAGCTGGTGCCGACGTGTCACATCAGGAAAGAGGAGGGAGGCAGGCTCACAAAACCACACATGCATTATGAGTTACACTTCTCTGCAGCTGCACAGATACTGAAAAGTCAGTGGGAAAGACACATTTACACAAGAACCAACAAAAAACAAGTTCAAGTTCAGGTTAATACTGACGTGGCAAAAAAATGAAAGAAAAAAAACCAAAAAGCAAATCAGAAAAATGACTTTGATCCCGAACAAGACTGCAGATATTCAGATGACAGAAAAATGTTGTTGAAACTGATCCGTAGCTGTGCAATTTTCTTTTGTCAATCAAAATAGGAAGAAAATATACAATTTGAGAAAAAACCTGACTTTGGCACCAGGGAAGGCAGCAAAGAGTTTTTGCATAAAACTGGTTTTATGGTGAATATTTCCAGCTGGGACAAATTATTCCCATCTGATCCATTATGGCCTTCTTGAATTCTTTTTAGGAAAGAGCTGTGCAGATGGAGGTATCTGATTTGTGAAGGGAAAAATCACTTAAACTGTTAGATTTTGGCAAAACGGGATTTTGAAGACAGGGTTTCAATTTAAAAAATAAACATCTGCTGCGCTCCACACAGCCTTTCAGCACTTTAAAAATCTTTTATTGTTTTGTTTTTTTCTCGGTTTTTTTGGTTTCAAAAGTGGCAGCAAAAACAGATACATGCCACAACGTGTATTCAGCACTTTGAAATCAGCCTCTACTGTGTCAGGTCGGGTTCAGTCCCGGGTTGGTCCGTCAGTCCAGGGCGGCTCGGGCTACTCTGGCTGCTCATTCAACTCCATGTCAGACACCAAGATATTCTTCTCGGCCTGTTCTGCACTGTTGGAGTTGGTGCGGCTGTAGCGGGCCCCTTCATAAGAGCCCCGCGATCCAACAGTTCGGTGTCGGTAGAAGTAGATCACGCCAACAATCAGCACCACAAGCACCAGGCCCGCTACCATAACAACAATCAGCGTGGGCAGGCGGTGACTATCTACTGGGTAGAGATTGAGAAGGAGAGATGGAAATCTGGATAAGCGCACACAATTCTGGCTTCAAATGAGCTGAATAACTTAGCAGTTGTGAACAAAACTTACCGTCTGAAGTTAAGATTTCAGCACCTGCGGATGGAATATTGAACAGTCAGTAGTGTGCTAAGAATCTGCATCATAATTTAGGCATTTCCCTTAGCAAATTACTAAGAAACATAATAATGACTGGCAAATGCTGCTTAACATGACAGTTCAATTAACTTCTTTGTGCTTACTGCGAGGCCGTTTGCAGATGACTCCGTGTGTGCGATTTCTACAGGAGCCCGGCTTCCACCGACCAGTGTTGCTCTGGATCCAGAAGCAGGAGTTGATGGAGAGCACAGAAGAAACGACATCATGTCCCTCCCAGTTGGTATACAGCATCTCTGTGCCCTCAGACCACACTAGACCTCTACCTGTGGTAGGAGCATGAGCATAAACATATTCAGAGTGCAGTTTTCAAGGACTTTGTCTTTAGTTTTGCATAAAAGAAAAACACACTCTGCTTAAAAATTCGATCTTCTCACCATCTCACCAAATATGTTTTGTAGCACTTCATATAAATTATCAAATTACTCTAATAATAAGATAGTAAATGAACTTTTCTGGAATAAGGAGACTCGCTTGCATTTAGTAATTATACTAAATAAACTGAATCACAAAAGATAAACTGCAAGCATTTCCCTTCCACAAGTCTGTCAGCATGGATTTTAAATCTGCTGCTATAGAGCGACATAGAAGAGACAGGCTGAGGCAATAATGTTGGACCTTTCACGCTGACACCCAGCCAAGCTCCATGTGCCTGTTCTGCATAACTCTGGATGTGCTCCCATACAAATCCATTCTCTGTCTCATCCAT
This sequence comes from Rhamphochromis longiceps, assembly GCF_057381845.1. Taxonomy (NCBI): domain Eukaryota; kingdom Metazoa; phylum Chordata; class Actinopteri; order Cichliformes; family Cichlidae; genus Rhamphochromis; species Rhamphochromis longiceps. Next base: position 31,103,568 of record NC_140560.1, on the reverse strand, counting down.
GATAGAGAGAAGTTCTGCTCCGACTAGAAGAGACAAAAAAGAAAGAAACAGAGATGGAACCAAACTGAATTGATTACTAGGGAGACAGAACAGTTCTGCCCCAGGCTGAATGACAACGTTGCTAAATTTAGTATTATTGATGTATTTTGTCAATCATGTTTGCCGTGGACAAGGACAGGGCTTTTGTATTTAATTGGTTTTCAATTTAGTGTTATAAGCTGTACAAGCTGTACAATAAAGCTAGTGGAGACGTGTGGTTTCTGAGATGCTTCCATACTTTTTTTGCAGGATCTATGTGCATCATCCTGCAGTCTAAGCAGCTGCAAATTGAAGGCGTAACAGTGGTTTCTGAAAGGGACCCAAGCCCACTCTCCCAGAGACTGGGGGCACATGCCAGGGTAGATCCACTGATGAATCACAGGCTCATCTGGCAAAAACAAAACATTTGAATGTAAGTCAAAATGTTGTCAAAGAATATTCAGTCCTACTAAATTGTTATTAGCATTCTTTTTTAATGCAGTCTTATATTTGGTTGTTGATACACACATACCACTCATTTGACAGATAGCAGCATCTAGTCTCGAATCACAGGGAGTCACAGTCCATTGCCCTGTGGTGGTCATGTGACCACATCCAGCCATCAGACTAGGCTCTCCATCATTCCAGTTTGAATATGTGACATCTTCATTATTCAGCCAGGTAAAGCTCCTTCCCTGAACCAGAAAATAAAAAATTATTTCACTGCAGTTTCTCTCACACTGATAAAAAGCTTTTCAACTGATATTTGTATTTTTAATTATAATCGGCTTACTCCATAGTTGTAAAGCCCAATCCAGGCTGGCTGGTGCAAGCTGTTTATAAGCAGTGTGAGGTAACCTTGCTGGAACGGATCCTTCACCCTGGCAAGAGTCCCATTCAAAGATTCACAGAGGTGCAGAGCACCAGTCCAATCCAGGCGTTTTTTCACTACTCGATACGTCACTCCCCCCAGCTCCACGGGCTTAGACAGGGAGGCAGGAATGAGGGCCGGAGCCGGAGGGAGACCTTGTTCTGAAGTCAGATATGATAGTTAACTAACATATGTAATTCTTATTATAGCACTTCTTAATTACACTGTCATAGTAATAAGTGATTATCAGACCTTGTTGTCTTTGACAGATGAAGCCATGACTTTCCATCTCACATGCTCGAGAAGCCCACATGCCTGTTTTCTTCTGCAAGTTTTCATGATACATCACCACACAGTTTCCCTGAAGGGTGACAGTGAAATATTTAGAAGAGGAACAGACTGATGACAAAGCCATGACATAAAAAGTAATGTGAGTACCGGCGTCTTGTTCTGGTGTGGTCCGCTGTTGTCGAGAGGCTCGCCAGGTGCCCAATTTGTGTAGCTGAGCAGGCCAGCTTTGGCCCATTTGAAATTTGCTTTAGAGTCTGAAGTCAAACCCACCCAAAGTTCAGCGCTGGCGTTCTTCAGCAAAGTGGTGACAAAAGCTGTGAGGAAGAGAATAAGTTGCACGACAGTCTGATGACACACCTCGTCCACCTCCAGGTTTTGACTGTATGCCATTTGTATTCTCCTTTAATTACCTTGCTGCAAATGATTGGATATCACTGCCAGGACACCTCCCTGACTCTCACAGTTGAGCTTGGCTGCGGACCATGTGACTCGGTTTGACTGATCAAATACTCTGAAACACTACACAAGCAGACAATATCGCTGTTTTACTGTAGTCAAGTTGCATAAGGATGCCTGAAATACAGCATGTGCTCTGTTGTTATTGTAGTTCTTGTACTTTACTGGCTGCATGCAAAATTCATTTGAGTCATCATTCGTACAAATGACCATAATGCGTTATGCTGTTACACTTTTAGCTCTACCTTATGCTGAAAGGAAGACCATCCATCACGACACCCTGATGGTGGATGAGGGGATGGTGGAGTTGGAGGAGCGGTCCCTGTGACATTCACTCTCTTACAGATGTAAGGCAGGTCAGAGTGGCACTTTTGATCAGCCCAGTCCTCTGTTTGGGTTTGAGAAAGACACGCTAATGGAAATACTCTGGATTTAAATGAGCTTCTCACTATATCTCTTTCCAGCTGCTCTTACCTTTGTTGGCTGACATGCAGATGCATTTCCGATCTCTGCTGATTGGGAGCGGCCTGCCAAGGGCCCAGGCCACATAATTTAACACCGAGTGATCAGACCATCGGAAGCGGCCGTCATTTTCATAGGTGTGAAGTCCCAGCCACCAGAGGTCACCTTCCACCTTAGACATCTGAAGGTGGGACACAAACTGTGAAAAAGTGTGTCTAGGCATAAGAGGTCTGTTTATAGAAAAAAAAGAGTACTACAGATTTATACCACAGTATCACTGTAAATGTCTAATTATATAAATAACTGTAGTTATATATAGTGTAATGGTTAGATTCTGTAATGATGAAGCTGGACTTTACTTGCTTGCCAAGACAATGGCAATTAATTTCAATTTTTGGACTAAATTAGTTCCTGTAAATGATGACGAGCACCATACCTTGCGTAAAGTGTTGGCCAGGAATGTCTGCTCCTCTGCTGAGTGAACCGAGGCCAATGAGGAATCAAACCAGGAGCAAATCCTCTGGGCTTGGTCCCAGGTGCTACGGTGGTCAAAAAACTTATACTCAGCCTCCCGGAAGCCAATCCATTCAGGTGAACTGGTGCCTGAATGGAGCCAGGAAATTAAAAAACATCAACAAACGTTGACATGTAGAAGGAAGGTTTTAAAATAAAAACAAAGGTGATAAAAAGAAAGCTATGAAAATAAGACAGACCTTCAGTGATTTCTGGTACCTTCTCAACACTACCTAAAAATACAAGACAAAAGTTGTGACGACCAACAAGTATATGTTTTGACAATATGTATTGATCCAACACACGATTTATGCTTAAAGTCCACGGCTGTTTTACCTCTAGGGATCTTGCAGATCCAGTCTAACTCAGAGTCACAGTGCATGGCCAGCCAAGTCATACTACCCAAGTCTGCCGCAGCACACTGCCGTATGTTGTAGTAGTACCGACCAAAGTTCTGGTATGTTAACTGAGACACAAGCAAGGATTAAACAGATTGCATTTGAAGTATTTTTCATCACTCGACATGTAGGCTGCTTGTTATCATGACTCACAGCTAGTCCATCACTCCACTTCCAGCTTCCATTGTCCATGGGGTTCCTGCGATTCAGTCCAATCCAGAACCAGTGCTGCTCATGTTCCTCTGACTCCCTGTGGGGACACATCATCGCCATCAGCCTCACCACCACTATCCATGCCATTGTCAATGTGGCATATCATCTAAACAACAATCCACACACACCCAAAAGCCTCATGTAGGATCTGCAAAACAAACTGCTCCTCCTCAGGGCCACTGATACTCAGCAGGTTGGCTCCATGTTTCCTGCAGAAATTATGAGCCCGCATCCAAGTTAACTTCTGTTCCAGCTGGGAGAAATGAAACACCTGAACAGAGATGATGAAGATGTCATTCAGTTTAATTAATTCTGTTCTTCAAATCTTGTTGATTGCTGAAAGAATTATTTCTGTTACAAGTGGCAGATTAAAATTTCCATAAGTAAAAATTCATTTCTTTCTACTGAAACGCAAAAGAAAAAGAAAAGAAAACCTGGTGCCAGCATGGCAACACAAAATTGTGCAACCCAATTTAGAACCAATGGGAGGGTCTGCTGCAAAAAATTCACCAGTCATTGGCAGATGCCACCCATAGATGCCATCTGGCACCAAGATATAACTAACTCCATACCTGCACAAGTCTCAGCACCACACCACTTTGTTATAAAAGAAGTATAATTATTTTCTTTTCTTTTCTAATAACACTTTAATTTTGAACCTTGTAACAGTAGCGTAGGTTGCTGTTGCTCTTCCAGTCGCTGGGACAGGACCCGCTGAGGCTCGGGGTGGGCTGAGGGACGGGGAGCTCGGGGCTCACAGACGTGTTCTGGTTCTGACGGCAGATGAATTTGGCCTTTGATGATGCACACTCCCTCACATCCCACAGACCTGCTTCTGTGTCCGTCGCCATAGAAACACAGCCGCTACTAATGTTGGCTGAAATAGATACAGGGGCGATACGTAGGTGAGTGGAGAGGAAAAGAGGCTGCACTGTGGAAATGTGTGGAAATGATCTAAAGGGAAAAATGTGATTATGCATTACATTGGGCAATTATGGCTGTTGAATCTTGTATTTAACCTTTCTCAGTACAGACAACACGCATTAAAATAACTTGTTGCTCTATTACTCACCTCCCTTATGGTTCATCCATAAGGATGACATATTTGCTGATGGGAAGTGATAGAATGCTGCACATAGAAATTTCAAGCTCTCTTTTAATCAGGAAGAAATGTCAGGCAGAACTATGGTGCAGGCATATACTGTGCAAAGGAAAAGTGCAGAGAACGCTTCAAAGAGCACAAGCATCTGTTTTAAACTGAGTAAAGTTCAGACAGTTTACATCTTTACATCCATTAGTGACAAGTGTGCATCTGTTTGATTTAGAAATTGTTTCCATTGTAGATCTAAACTCCACAATGGTCAATATTTTACTGACAGAATTTCCTTCTCTGCTGCTCTGATGGTTGTTAAAAGTTTCCCAAGAAGTAGTCCAATTTTAAAACATTAAATTAAAAGTAGCACAAAAGCACCCTTCAGGCTAATTGCAACTGCTGCTGATTATTTTCCAAGACACGCAGATTGTCTGTTAATCAAGACTGCCTAAGAAGTAAATGCCTCTAAATGTTGTTTTAAATCTGTATTTTGGCAAAAGAATAAAACACCTGGGACCAATCTGTTTTCTTCTTTGCACATTAAATCACAAATTGGCTCTGAAACAGAATTCATTTTGATTAAGAGACTTCACTAACCTACTTTTATTTTAGGGGCTATTGTAAATGACCTGCTATTATGTAAGCATAATGCAGCTAGCAACAAAAAAGAAAACAAGAAACTTTTGCATGTTCCTCTTTTCATTTTGTTTTCTCTTTTCTGTTAATTGTAGTCAATCAAACAGGTAATTCTCCATACAAAAACTCCAGGGTGGAATGATTGTACAGCATACGTATTTAATTACCTTAAAAAACAAGAATTGGACACAAATAAAAATAAAACCAAACTGTACAACCAATTCTTGTTTTTTCAATCACCTGGAAAAAGAATTGTAAAAAAACAAAAAACAAAAACATAAAAAGGCCCAAATTGGCATAACATTCATGACTGTGAGGAGTGTATGTAAATTTCTGAACACAGCTGTATTTTATTCTTATTATTATAACAAAACAAGACCCCCCCCCCCAATATAACAATTTAAAAATAATATAGCAAATATATGAAAAAAATAAAGCAGAGATAATTAATCAGTTAAATCCTTAAACTAATTGGCTAATGTAAGTAGTTTAGTGATAATACAGCCCTATCCCAACTATCAAAGGCAAGCACATCCTGGACAGTCTGTAGCAATGCTATCACAGAGAGACAGACAACCTTTCATGCTAACGGTCACACATACTGTAACTGTAGAATAACCAATTAACCTTGCATGCATGTCTTTGGACTGTTGGAGGAAGCCGGAGCACTTGGAGATAACCCAAGCAAATACAAAATAATCCATGGAAACTCCCCGCAGAAAGAGCCCCAGCTAGCAGATGGATTCCATTATATTATATTTACTTGTATATTATCAGAGAAGAAAAACTCAGCACTTATTTACTGGCAAAAACTTGTTCAGTGGATGTATGGTGCTAAAGGATTTTTTTTGAAGATTGTTTAAAATCGTCAGTGGTTTACAGTATATCAATAATAACTGATTTAAAGTTGCTCTGCAATTGTTGTAACAACAGTACAGTTACCAGCAGTACAATATCAGGTCATACTGTACATGCCATTCTGCTAATTTAAATCTGAAGTGTGACCCACCTGGCTGGTCTCGATTCCAGTGGGTGTAGGACACTTCATCATTGGTAATCCACTGGAAAGCACCGTGATTTCCCTTGTTACGAAGACCAATCCAAAAGGAATCTCCAGAGCGCCCGAACACCAGGCTGCTGGCGAAGGCTTGCTCAAACCTTTAAAAGCGACGAGGTGTTTTAGGGAACTAGGACTGACTTTTAATCGGTGCAGGGTAAAATCGCTTCCCTGTCAGTGCAGTATTTACCTGTTAGTGATAGTAATAAGTGTGGCTCCTTGGTCCTCGCAGAACTTTCTGGCTCCATCAAAGGTGAGCATTTCTTCTCCCACCCAGTAACAAGCAGGACTGTGCCACTTCCAGCCCTAAGAAGAAAGGAGAGGAATTTAACAGGATGTGGAGACTTATAAAACCAAAAAAACCAAAGCCTTACAAAATAAATATACCAGTCAAAGAAAGCAAGCATCTACAAAGGTTGGGCAACTCTTCAAATTTTCTAGTTTAAAGTGTGAACGTCAAAGTGCATCAAAGCACACACGGAGACAATCATACTTATTTTTGGAAAATGTTTTCTCTCAGAATCATGACCACTGAGTTATGCAGTTTAAATTCATTGTGTTTCACCAGAAAGAGTTAGACGAACTATGTAAAATCATGCAAGACCCACCACGCTGTACTTTTTTGTAGGAAAAATACAGCATATAGTATGTTTCCATGCAAAGCATTTGAATGATATTTTTCACAAAACACAAATTAGTGTATGTAAAAACAGAAAGCTGATAATTTTCCATTTGCAGAAAGAAAAAAAACCTTTTCCTGGACTCAGTCCCTCCTGCCACCTCATGTACTGTAGCTGTGGTCATGTACAGACACAGAGTGCAGCCAACATGTAGAAGGGGTGAGATTTTGCATGAGAACGATAGAGAGAGACAGGTTATATACAGCACTGTGTGAATAAACCCAACCCTAGGCCTTTTGCACAACCACATTTGCCATCTAGGCAGAAACCCCAAAGGTTTCAGCTGCTTGAGAAGCATTATTTCCTGAAACTTACACCTCCCCAAAACCCTTTGCTAACCACCCTTTGCTTGTGTTGCATTCAAAACATTAAACAACCCGTGCTGACTGATGTTAAATTTCCAGAACGCTACATAAATGATTTATTTCTGCTAGTCTGCAGTGTTTTTATATGTAAATTATATAGAAGCATAAACAATCACCCATATGCCATCCATCATTTGACAACAAATGGTATGCTGATGTTCTGTAGATGGAAGTACACTATTCCCAGCACACTTACTCACACAAAACATGGACACAAACAATGGAGCACATTGGGATAAGTCCCTTTGATGCTGTAACAAAGCACATATATAGCTAAGAAAAAAACCCCAACAACAACTATAACTTGCCTTCCCTTCATTTCTTTAACAAGTTCCTTAATGTGTGTCTTTTATACTGAGAAGCTAGCATGAAGTTGCTTTTCCGAGCATTTTTCTTTCTAGAAAAAAGCACTATGGTAGCAGTGAAAGTAAGTTAAAACAATAATGATGTGGGCTTGACAGCTGAAAAACAAGCCGAAGCTTTTTTAAAGCAGCTGAGGGAAGCTTTGGGGGGGGGGGGGGGGGGGGGGGGGTAATATTTTTAGCTTGCTAATGTATGGCTTGCAGGAAAATCTGTTAGTTTGAGTATATTAGTATGAGGAACGGTGGCTCTCTAAAGGTGAAAGACACAGATGACTGAAATAGTAAGCACTATTGTTGAGGCAGTTAGCTAACTATGAATGTACTGAGTTGAAACAATCCAGATCAAATGTGAGCTCAGACACACTTGGCCATCAGAGGTCGGTTCTTAAGTCCATCTCACAGGCCTGAGGGAGCTATGTGACATGAAAAAGTGTCTGGGATCACATTGTAAAGACACCTTTTCATTTTGCAGTTTGCTGTAATTCCATACACACTCAAAAAATGAAATTGGGTGGTTGTTACATGTACAAGATTCAAGCTTATAATTTGAACTAAATAATTGCATTTTTCTATGGCGAACGTAATTAAATCATGTAGCATCTGCATGAAATTCAGCAACTTAATTTGTTCTTGTTGAGATGACATGATACAATCTAGTAAGAGTGGTTAGTTGCCTGGACTCATGAAGTTCACAAGATCACATTAGATGTCAAACTGCAGGAAAAACGCTGGAGTTTTAAGAGGCAGACAACTACACCCACACCATGTGTATGCTATCGCTATTTATTGTGGTTTAACCTGTCAATGACAAAAACATACAGAAAATTCTTCATCAAGCCTTGTAATCATAGCTTTCCTAGTTTTGGTAAGCCTGGATTGACAGCTTGGTGGCATGATGGTTAGTGGTGTTGCCTCACAGCAAGAAGGACCTGGGTTCAAATCCACAATCTGGCTGGTTTGCAGTGTGTAATTAGAGTTGGGTTAATTGGTGATTCTAAATTACGAATGAATGTGCAAATGGTTGTTTGTCTCTATGAAATCATCAACCCCCATATTGGTTCATTAAGCATGACTAGCAGTAATTGCCTTGATTAACATAGTAGTTGTTCAAACAACAAGATTTCATTGCATTTTCCTAAAGTTTTTAACCTGTGTAGAATGAATTAAAACAAATTTCACTCTACATACTTCAAGTCAATGCAAGTATACTACGTTGATCCAACATAATCTGATTACATTAAACCACCAAATCCCAAATGTGTTGCTTTGACATGGTCAGAAATCTGTTATAGTACTTGGTTAAATCACGTGGAAAAAGGTGCCATGATTAAATTGTGTTCATCCAACAACAGATTTTTTGAGTGCAGGAAGGACATGTGGGGAAGTGGGGAAACACCAAGTTCAGTTTTCAATTATTTTAGGACCTCCTTTCAACACAGCCTGGTTGAAGGACCATAAGCAGTTCCAGTTGTATTACCCATCCTGCCTGTGGCATCAAATCTGATGTATTTCCTCCCTGATTATTTACACATGAAGCAAGTGTCTGTGTGGGTTCTCAGTCAAACAGGTCATTGTAGTCTTAGGAGCTGGAAAGGAAGGTGACTGGACTTCTTTAAGTTATTAAAGTCACTGTCTTGAAGCAAGTGAATTATCCAGATAATTAAAATAGTACAACTAGAAGCCAAAAAAGCAGAAAAACAACAGCTATCACAGAAAGTTACGGCTTCAGTGAGTAGGTGAAACAACAGCACAGCAGTATCCATTACATTTTCTGAAAAATGAACCCAGCACTAGATGGGGTAAATGGCTTCAGGATCAAGCAGCACAATATTGCTGAAGCAGTCAGTGGGCTTTCTGTCATTGTTGTTTCACATGTTGCATGAAGTGAGCTCATCTGCTCGAGACAAACCGCACGGCTGCAAGACCCTGCAGCACAGGCCATGCCAAATGACCCCTGTCACATTACCACCCATGATGCCTCGGTCCCCAGGGACAGGGAGGCAAGGATTCATTACACCAAACAAATGGTCCGTCCATATGCAGAGCTTTGCTGAATGTAACAGCTGAGAAGCAACACGACCCTCAACTTGAGATCATTTACATCATAAATCAGTACTTGGGAAAAATATATAGCTGAAAACACTGCTGAAGGGCATAAAGATGCACAGATATGAGCTGTAATTTCTCTTCTCGCTACAGTGATCCGCTGTGTGAAACATTAATCAAAAGGCCCGTAAATGTAGTACGTGCACAGTGAATGCTTCCAGCGATGGTCAGGTACAAGTGGTGTAAAGTCTTGTGTGGAGAGAAGTATGAGCTGTATAATCAGGGACAGATGCACAGATGCCACATCTTTTTTTTGTATTTGCTGTACACACATGTTGAAACAAAGAAACACAATTATTTTAATTTATTTAGAGTTTTTTTTGTCCGAGAGAATAGTTTATGTGCGCAGGACTCAGTCTCTGTGGTGCACCTTGTTACTTTCCAAGTTAAATTATGATTTATATTCCAGTTACAGTCTGGGGGCAGTGGAGTGGAGTTGAAGAGTGAGAGATTGAGCGGAGCACATGCAAAAGAGGCCAAAGGTGAAGGAATGGGTGAAATATTCAGAATAATAATTATCCTGTCAACAGCTAGAATTCTATGCTGAATAGCTCTGAATACATTATTTATGGTAAAAGAGAGGGAAATATAGAAAGAAAAAAGTCTGTGTCTACAGTAGGAATGAAACAATTACCAGTAATCTAAAGCATAAACAGTAAATGTCAAGGAGAAAATTAAGTATAGAGAGAAGAAAGGAGTTATACCTTTTTACACTGTTGGTGCTGTGGCTTCCCATCACTCTTTGTTCCTGGTTTTTTGCAGATGGAGGGCAGGGTCAGATTACAAGGGCTGTCATCCCAGCGGCCCTCCTGCACATCATTGGCAAGACACAAACAGAAAGAGAGAAAACAGCTGGTAAATATATACAAACGGAGTCTGGCTGATAGTCAGGGTCTGTTACTGTGGCATTCTTATGGCCCCCTGGTTAATGTGAGGGTGCAGAAGGGATCACTCACAGGTCCCCACATGGAGACGCAATCTTCCTGGGTGTTGCGGAAGTTATTGGGTTCAAAGGGATGCCAGTAGGTGAAGATAACAGGAGTGTGATCAGTCCATTGGAAGTCCATTTGCATGTCAGTGTCATGGAGCCCTACCCACAATTGCTCAGTGTCTAAAACAAAAAACAGACTGTTGGGTTAAAAAGATGATTATGGACAAAAGAAATAGGCTTAAGTTCCAACTGTGACATTTTCCATTAGGTCTGGTAATTCGTTGGAGCGGTTTCATGACTAAAAATATGATTCCACACTTTGTGTGCTGTTTTCAAGCTCAGGAAAGAATGTGAGAAGGAAGGAGAGAACTGTCTGGTTTCCTCTTTATTTAATCATGAAGATTGGAGGCATATAGAGGGTTGCTGCAATCTTTTTAAAATCAAGTTAAGGACAATTTTAGAACTTTTCAAGCAATGAAATCTAACAGTACTGGTTTCAGCAGTGTATGCTGTATCACCACTGCCACATTTGTTAACGTTCAAAACTGTGATGCAGATTTATGATGTGCAGAATGTCTTAAAAGAGGATTACTGTTCTGCAGCAACATGACTGTTTCATAAAGGCTTCAACTGCTTTCTTTTTAATAGCTCCAAACTTAAAAGTTTTCAGCACATGGCAGTAAAACAAAAAACACTAACTTGATCTTCTTTTCGCTGCTCCCATTAGGGGTCACCACAGGGATCTGCCTCCAACTCACACTATTCCTAGCACTCTGTTCTGTTACACCAACCCTCTGGATGTCCACCTTCACTGCACTCATGAACCTTCTCTGCTGTCTTCGTGTTTTCCTCCTGTGTGCAGCATTATTCAGCATCCTCTGCTCAACATATCGACTCTGCACATGTCCAAACCATCTCAGCCTTGCCTCTCTAAATTTGTCTAAAACTGCTCAATTTTGCTGAGTAAATTATTATATCCAATGATATTAATATATAACTGCATTATAAGCAGAATTTTAAAGTTTTTCATCATATAAGACATTTTAAAGATTCACTGGATTCACAGCAGGGAAATTGTAAAACAGTATTTGTTTTCTATCTATTTACTTTATTTTTAACATGGTATATTAGAGTAAATAATCAAGCTTTTAAAATGAAATTCTCTTTTAAAATTCACACCATAATCACTGCTAAAATACTAGCATGTTCTCTCCCATGTGTTTAAAACAAAACATAAAATTTCAGACATTTCGGTTAAATTTTGAGGATTTTTTTGTGAATCTACTGGGCTTTAACATCAGTTATGTAAACTCTCCTTATTGGGCAAAAATCCTGTGTCTACATTATGCCTGAAAACAAAGGTTTTATTCCCTCAACTTGGTTATTTGTAGGAAGTCTGCTGCAGAGGCACTAGGAATCTGCATTACATAGATGTCCAGTTAAAGCTGAAACCTATTTGAGAAACATTTGATGAACAAAAGTGTGGTAACATCAAGAAAAACATTAACTTTGATTCATTTTTGACTTTGAGAGGAAATAGTACAGTACTATAAAAAACAACAACAACAAAAAAACCCCAAAAAACACACCTTTCTTCAGGTCACGTATGATGAACTCCAGCTCAGGTAGAGTGTGGATGCTAACCAGGTTGGCCTCCATTTTCTGGCACGTTTTCTGAGCTGTATTCCAGTCAGTTTTCTCTGAAGTAAGCTTATAGCAACCAGCCTGGAAGGCCTGCCAGCCCACATCACACTCATATTTCTCATCATCTGCCCACGAATCTGTGTAACCAGAGAGATAAAACCCATCAAAGTTGGACTTTTTCAGTGTGGTATTACTGTTTGCATTAAGAAACATAAAAAAACGAACCAGTGGTGAAGGGGTCAAGGGTGGCGTTGGGTCTTTTCTTGCAGACATACGGAAGAGCAACTGAACAATCGCGGTTTTGCCAACGACCTGATGACTCAGTTCTTATTACAGCACAGTTCTTCTCTTCAGCGTGATTTGGCTGTTCTGAAGATGAGTAAGAGAGACAAACTCTTCAGAAAATCACTGATTTCCAGGGTGTCAATCCCAAAATACTCTCAGGCTCAAATACTGTGGTTGCACCAGAGAGCTGCCAAGCAGGTGTTTGAACTGAGAACTGAACTAAAAACAAGCATGCATTTTTTCTCAGCCATCTGCAGGAAATAAACATTCAAAAAAAGAAAGATCACAGACACTTCAAGCTTTAAAAAGACAGAAAAGCTTGAACTGTTTTTACAGGCCAACCTTGCTCCCAGTTGAGATACTTGAGTGGTGAGGAGTCGGCCCACTGCCAGCCTCCACTGATGTCCAGGTCATTGAGGCCAATCCACAAAGCAGCACTGTAACCAGTGAGTAAACCTAAACAACAACAACATCTTCTTAAAATAAGTAAAAAGATAAATGAAAATGGTTTTGCTATGTGAAAGTAAAAAGTTACTCAACTCTGTCAGATTAGCTGTGACTTTAACAATCACCACTGCACCAGGCAGATTACACAATAGTTATGTAACAACAGTCTAAGTGTAGCCTAATATTGGCAGGACAGTCACATCACCCCCAAAATTCAATATTCCTGTTGGCAGAGTGAATCTGCAAACCAAATATTCTGTTTGCCAATATGTTACACAGCCTGAGGTACTGAGTCCAGTGGGATCACACCAGGCACATCTGCATATTGCTTTTATTTTTATGGTCACTATACAAAGCAAAGCCTGTTTTTGTCCATCCATCCTTCCATCCATCCATCCATCCATCAACATATCCAGTAAAATGTCTCAGTTGGGTTGGAACCAATCCTAGCTGTCCCTGGGCGAAAAATGGGGTACACCCTGGACAAGTGGCCAATCTATCACATGTCACCAGAACTGTAAGGTTTTTATAGTCACTGATTGTGGAGTTGAGAAGGTGAAAGCACATCTAACAGAAGTGCAAGAAACACCCAGAATCTCCCAGAAAACCCAAATTCTAATAGATTTTACTTTTCCACTGTGATCAATTATGTTGTGAATCACAGCATAAAAATGTAATGGCATAGAACTGTAAAGATAGGGTTTCACTTTATATAATTGCATTAAAGAATCAAGAATAAAGCATATTTCAAACAGCAGTGAACCTCTGCACATTACCATTAATGTAGGTCTGCTCATGCAGCTTGGTGATGCTTAGCAGGTCTGCCCCCTGCTGCCGGCAACTGATCCGAGCCTCGCTCCATGATAGGGTTGCCTGGAAGTTAAACTGGTAACAGCTGTCTGTGACCGGGTCAGTATCCCAGAAAGTTTCACAGCCATTACCTGACAGGGCAAAGAAATTAACAAAAAAATTAGAGGAAAGTGAAAGAATCACTTTAATGTTGAGGACTGAGAAATATAAATGTAAGACTACAGTATCTTGTAACATCAACATATAAGACTATAACTTACTCTTGACAGGACAGAATCCCCAAAGCTCGTCTTTGCCATAGTCATAGGTGGTGGCACACCAAAGATGGCCATCTTCACGGCCAGTGCTGGTACAAGTGTGGAACCACTGGCCATCATAAAGGAAGGGCAGGTAGCAGGGGCGACCATTAGAGTTCCCCTGAATTGTATAGATCTCTGCAGAGTAAACACAAGAGAGACTTTAAAATCCTGCATGGAGCAGCAGAGAAAGTCTGTGTTTGTTTTCTTCTGGAGCTATGCTTGTGAACTTTTCTGAACTCAAATACTTTATATGTTTTCTCAGCAGCTTTTATAATCAAACTCAGGGTAAAAAACAGAGGATGAGCTTACAGTCAAGACAGTAAAGTCAAATAGTGGTCAGCGGAAGGAAGAGTAAACAGGCGGGGTTTCCAGAAAGCCAAGAGTCTTTTATCATGAACATCAAGCAAAAAGAGTTCAGAAATTCCTATGATATTAGAAACGATTAGCCCCAACTAATTATATTCCAAAGCAAAATCGTAAATTATACATTAACAAGAAATTATGTCTGATTTCTACTTTTTTTTTCATCCTAAACTCGCCATTTTAGTCTCCACATTCCACAAGTATAGTACAGTGTGAAAAACAGGGTGAAAGCGAGGGAGTGTGAGAGGGAGAGGCTGGATCTGCGGTGCTACCAAAACAAGTCACGCCAATGGAAAGTGAGGCAGACATGTTAAATGAGAGAGGAAAGATTTCTGAAGCTCCCTCCCTGACTTTCTTCTCTGCCTTTAGCATTGACCGGCTCTTTGGCTGCAGAGGAGCCGATGCTCGGCTGACTAATATCAGAGGCATTCCTCTCCATGCGCAAGCAGACTTCATAAAGGAAGTTGTAAAGATTGCCACTTGAAAGTTAAAAATGTCAATCCTCCCAGTTTGCATGCCACAAAACAAGAAAAGGGGAGAAAAATATAAAAGGGCGACTTTTCTTTTTTGTGTTAACTGCAGCTGAGCACAGCATGTTAACTACAGATTTATATGGCTGACCGACTCTAGCTGTAAAATTTTGTCAAAGAACAACTGTGACATTTGATAATGGTAAGAATGGAACTTAAAGTGGAAATGGGGCTTGGGTACCAACCACAATGGTCAGATTTAATCTAGATAGAAAACTAAATATACGAAATACAAATATACTTTAGGTCAAGAACAACTTGTGTGTGTTTACCGGAGTTTACACACACAACACACAATGTTTTTCCTTGGATTTCCGGCTGGCAGCCAGTCCTCTAGCATTCCCTAAAAGCAACATGTTTTAAAATCCATTTGATCGGATACAGCTGTGGCATCCACAGCAGTAAGTCTATCTGCCACACAGACGCAGAAAACACGCAGAGAATGATGACCTCACTCAGTGTGATCATACAATGACCTCATATGATGTTATGTAGTCATACAGGTGAGTCTATAATTACAAACATTCAATCCAATCTACATTTTTAAAGGATAATATCTCTGATTTCATATTGTATTTTTGTGAAGCTTACATGATTTTGAAATATATATTCATCTCTATGCGAGAGCAAGAAGAAGCGAACTTGTGATTTTAAGGGTTTCTCAAAGTGCTGCCTGTTGCAGTTGCAGCCCTTTGTAACATTTTATGGGATTTTGCAAAGGCCGTAGGAAAGAATGCGCCTTTGCAACATTTAATTCATCCACAGCTTATGTCATGCTATGACGCAGCCGTGCAGAAGGGTGCCAACTGTGCATTCCTCTTCAATTTATACTCTTCATTTCCAGCAATCAAAGTAGACTAATACTAACACAGAATACCAACATAATACAGCATTCTTGGCACAGACACATCATAAACACACTCTTTAGTGTGAGTATGTTTTTCTCAGTGTGTCTCTTAATCATGCTGGATTCCTAAAACATCACTCAGTCTTCAACATTTGTGAACCCCCAAACTAAATCTTGATCTAAGCTGCCTTTGAACAATCTTATTAGATAATAAACCATTTTATTGTTATTGTGCAAAAGGAATAAATTATTTGAACGTTAACAGCTTACTGCAGTTTGGAGTAAATATATGGCATGCATTGGCTTATAACATGAATATTAGAGCTACTTTAAAAACACTCTGAAATGAACATATCAGATATAAGAAGACTTACAATTAAGAATTTTTGATTTTCACCAAGGGTTTCATTATTTTCATAGCATTTTAACAACATTTCTGGAGACTGCCGAAACTCAGGAGAAGTTGTGTAATGCAGGAGGATAAATACCCTAAAAATCAGAATAACAACAAAAAATACTCATAAAAACACAAAGAAACTGTCTTCTGGAGAAGCTCCTCAGCACATAATCCAATACAAAAATACAGTAGAATAACCCGAGGAGAACAGTTCCCACCAGGCATTCTTAAGCTGAGCTGAAGGATGAATGATTTAGAATTCCTCCTGATTATTTCACAGAACTGAGCTACTGGAATCATTTGCTTTAGGTCATTTAGGCAAAAGAGGCTCAACCAACTAGAAATTAATTAGTATATGCGTGTTAAATTAATTAACTATTTGTGGCTTTTATAAAAATCAGAAAACATTATATGACTAATTAATTCAAAAGAACTGGCTCGTGTGTGTTTTCAATTGTTTTTTAATCTTTCATTAATTCTATTTAAATTTTTGCTTATCGGAATGCTAGTTTTAAAAACAAAGTTATTTCAGAGTGACAGATGTATTGGCACAAACACAGATAAAGACTATCTACCAATTAGATAAATACTGCAAATTTGAACTGATAACAATTACACCTACCCTGATTTGTTTTGGAGCACAGATCTTGCAGCCCATCATGTAGAGTCCATTTGGAACGGCCTACTGTCAGATTCCAGGGTAGATCTGATAGAGGATAGCTGTTGAAGTTGTCCAGCACTTGGCCACAGTTCCAGCTCCAGCGTACTTTGGGGGGTTCGCGATCACAGGTGTATACTCCTAAAGGAAATTTATCCAACTTCAAGCTGCTGTTATTAGCGATCACACCCAGGCACAAGGAGGAGCCCAAATTGAACAGCCGCCTCCGAGTCACCCATTTCCAGCGCTGGTTGGGTTCCTCACAAGCGGCTGACAGGGCAAGGGAGCGATCCTGCACCCCCAGGCACTTGCCCTGGCCCTCAAGGTAGAAAGCAAAATCATCAGACTTGGCAGGCGCTGCGCAAAGAGAGAGATAGAAACAACATTAGCACTCAATCTAGCTTTTGATAAAAACAATATCTTGTTAGCAACTGCTGGAGCAGCAGAGGTCAGAGGCAGGATCAATATCTAGTGTAGAACTAGTGGAAGTTGTGGACTCTGATGTCCAAGTGTGACACACTGCAGTGGAATTAATTTGCTAATAATCCTAAAGTGACCCTAAAATCCTTCATAAAAGTTATATTAGAGTCTTAGGCAGGGGGGAATTGCAAAAATGACCTGCTATAAACTGTTAAAAAATGGCTGTGAATGTCTTTAATTCAAGGCTAGTGATAGAGGTTGAATCATTTCTCCATCCTTCAGGTTTCAAGAATTTACGCCATTCCCACGCTTTAACATGGAGTTCTCATATTGTTCAGATTTCTCAGCTCTGATGTCTATATTGGTATTATGGCCCTTTTATAATGATTCTCTGAGAAGCTGCAGATGCCTGCAGACTGGTGTTGCTGCACAGAGCCTTACAGTATTCACATATTACCATTACCCCAAGTAAAATAAAACATTACCATAAAACTAAAGCTATTTAAAAAAGAACACATCCTGTGTGGTTGGATGCAAGCTTCAATGACAAAGATTTTCTGTAACAAAACCCAGCACCCTGTTTCAGAAAATGTTTGTGGTTTATTTTAAGTCTGCCTTTTCTTTTCTTTTCTTTTTTAGAACAAACCAAGAAATCAGGACAGTCAAGGCACTGCTGTGTGTCGTGGTGAAGGCAAAAAACAGACAAAAACAGGCAAGTCAGAAGCATAAAACTGACCTAAAATTAAAAGTATTTCAGAACAAATATTTCCAAAATAAACAGAAATATGTTCTCTGTGGTTCTGGGTTTAGCGATTGAGGGACAAAAGCGAGACCCTCAGCATTCCTACTCAGCAGGCTCCTGAAAGAGACCAGGAAGAAGGGTAAGAAATGGAAAAATCCCTGGGCACTGTGGTAATGGCAACATGAAGTGTCAAAGAAAGGTGTCGGGCCACCATGTCCTACCACTAATAATGAATCCATTCATCTATTGATTCTCAGAGTTTACGGAACTCAAATCAATTACAGGGACTATCTGAAAAATAATCCTTATTGGGACAACTCAGAATAGTTCAAGTCAAAAGTCATCACTAATTCACTGTCAAGGGGTCAAGGGTTCAGATTTTTCTTTCTATATAGATACCTTAGACAAACCATTGCTCAGCTAAAACACTACAAACCTCCCGTTCTGATTTTATGGATGGCGAAACAATGAAGACTCATAATGAGTGCCATAAAAAACACATCCCTATAATCTGAAGGAGTCAACACGCCCTTCTACAGGCTCTCAGCCTCTGTGGCTGTGTTTCTCAAAAGCAATATACGCTCTGATTGCAAAAAAAATGGCCAAAGCTCAGTGGCAGAGCAGTTCAGTTTGAAGTACAATGTCATCAGATATGAGGCCAACCTGCTCTTAAGTTATAGCAACCACTCATACAGCAACAGCGAGACAATAGGCTTATTTACTACGAGCTCACTTTTCTAATCATGAGAAGAATTAGATCAGAGGGAGTAATTTGCCTGAATGGGGCACAAAAGCCATTTGCTTTTACTTCTTTTCAGGGTAAAAGCAAGTGGGAGCTTATACTTCATCGTCCAAGTTAAAAAAAAAAACATTCTGAATGCTTCTGAGGCAAAACTATCTTTCCATGTGTCTGTATTTCTACTCACTCTATTATTGCACTGCCTGGCAAACGTAAATATACTTCTGACTTTTCTGTGACCAGTGTCTTCTGTCTCTTCGGTATTTCCTTCAGCCACAAACCAAAGCATTTAATTTTATAATTAGCAGCTTCTAACTTATTTAATCTTCTGATTCTGTTTTTTTAACTGTGCTGCTTTGCCTAGAAGTTAGAAATCTACCAAACAGAGACATTTCTGGAGTAAAACCAGTAAAATGCAGGGATTTTTGCTTAAAAATGACTCACTAAGAATTCTTTCCAGCTCATATAAAATGTTCTATCATTGACTTGTTCTCAGCTCTAAACGGTAAATCATTCCTGCTTTCCAATTACAGAGTGATGTGTGCCTCAAAGAGGTTATGCTCCAGTCTTTTTCAGGATTTAGTTACATGTCTCACTGTAAATAAAAAGTTGTGTGAACACTTGAGTAGCTCAAGTTACACAGTGCTGACTTGTTAACAGGCTGAGGGATAAACTGAAGTAAATCACTTTGATGCTATTCTGAGCCTTTAACAATAGGAGTTATATAATAATAATAATAATAATAATAATGATAATAATAATAATAATATTAATAATAATAATGAAGTGCTTTAAGCAGAAGAGTGCCCGTGGGAAGAGTTTCACACAGTACCGTGCCAGTCAACATCTGGATTACACTGCACTGAATGAATTTCAGTGTGTGAATATATGGTTAACATTAATACAGTGACAGGATGAGACTCTCCTCTCATAAGCTTTTGAACCATTAGACAACCTGAAGCTGAAGTTCCAGACATCAAGAAGCAGACTCGCAGTTTTAATTCCAGCCTGGAGGCGACACGACTGAATGTTTGATGTGAGAAAAACTCCCGGGCAATCAGAGAGAGTGCAGAATTCCAGATTAACTTTAAGTCATTGAGCCCTGTGAAAGCTAAGCCACAACAACTCTCCTGCTGTGATCTCATCCTTTTCTTTGCCCTGTCACCCCCTTTTTCAAAGCCGAAAATGGTTTCCTACCGAAGACACAGGCTGAAACACATGGCCAAGAACAACTAGCAACAAATGCCAGGAAAGCCAGATATTCCCAGAACCTCAGATTCTTGAATGCAGTCATCTGTTGGAACAGACTGGAGAATAATACTTAGAGATACGGGCAACAAGTCAGTAGCAAGTCTTGGCTCAAAACATTGTTCAACAAATTTCTCAACATTACACTATTTTGAATGTGAATGATTGTTTCTGCCTGACAATTAAAACCAGGTGGATTGTTCATTTCCCCGTCATTTGTATTTTTAAAGTTATCTCTAAGATCTAAATCACTGTATGAGTCAAAGTCTTTTCCCCAAATAACCTTATTTTGACAGATGTATGAGATAAAACAAAAAAAGCAGATCTTTAACTGGTCAGTGTGATAAAATGACAACCAACAAACAGACAGGAAATTCCAGCTGGCTGCTTTTGCTTCATTGGCGTTTTATGGTGGTCTGGCGTTTGAAGCAACCCTGACTGTGGATGGGCTTTTACCTCATCTGAGGAGAAGGGGTTTGGAGAAAAGAGTCTATTTGCATTTTGCAGCCACACTCTGAAACAGAGCGAACAGGAACCTCTGGGAAAGTGCAGATCAAATTTAGAACCCAGAGTGAGAATAAGTGCACCCCATTGAAACTTTCCATCACTCCCACACTTGTAATGGTGATAACAGTTTATCACAGTGTAGGTTTAGCTGTTAAATCAAGTGAGAAACAAGCCGGCTCTATTTCTGCTGTTAACTGTGAGACTTGTATAAAACATTTTTAAAATAAATTTAATGGAAGCTTGGCGTGAGAGCTTAGCGCTGGAGGATGTTACATCAATACTGAAAATGGATGTGAAACTTATTCTGAAATGGCATGCCATGCTATTTTCTGCCACTTATATAAAAAGAACAAAAACAAACAAAAAACAAAACAAAACCCAAACATATCTTAATCCCTTTTAAACCCATCATTTGTTTGAGCATCTACTAAAAATCAAACAACATCCAATGAAAGATTTAAAACAATTACAAAATGCTGGCCTATTTTAGACCAAAGATATTTTGGGGGTAAATCCGGTGGCTATGAATTGCAAAATCACCCACAAAGCAGGACATCAGGAGGCAGCATGTCATCTTTTAAAATCAGTAAACTATCATAATCTTTTCACATCTCATCCATTTGGTCTAAAAAACCTTGACAATGGCAGAGAGGTGCAAGTCAGTTCAAAACTAACAAAAAAGGATATTTATATGGCATAATCCAGTTCATGAACTAACCACGACCTTCAATATACTGACTCATGTTCTGAAGTTCTTTTGTGTTCCTCAACACAAAATATACTGCATATTGAACTATATTGATCACAAATTCAAAGGGAAAAGAAAAACACAAACGCACACACAAAAGGCTTTTTCAGGCCTATTTCACATTTTGTCATGGATTGGTGTGCAGACTGACATCCTCAAACTTCAAAGTGTTAAACAGCATAAGAAGCAATTTAATCACATGGAAAATATTAAATGAAGATTGGTCAGAATGCATTGCCTAACTTATTGAATTTCTTTGTGGTAGCTGCTTGTACACAGTATTTAATCATTCATACAAAATGAAGCAAAATAGTCATTGACAGGTTAAGCCTAGTAAGTCTGACAAACTTTTAGATGACAAGCATGAAATTGAGAGAAATTAAGCAAATCTGATTTAAAGCCAGGCGTTTAAAAGCAAACAATGATGTTATCTACCTCTTTTCTAATCTTTGGAGAATATGTGGGTTTTTAGGTGATGTGCAGACCTAACAGTTATGTAGGGCCGGACTGAATGTGTTAATTGCAGCCTGTAACAGGATGCAAAGGTCACATCTGCCCGCAGGGTGCCAAATGAAGCGTCTCTCCAAGTCGATTTTACAAAGCAGTCTAAAGATTCCCATCCGTTACCAAAATAGATCAAACAGGCCTCTCAAAAAGGTGCCTTTCTTTGTGTTTTCTGATGAACTTTACGCATAAATAAGAATCACTATACAGACACTAAGCCTGTAGCCTCTTTCCTCCTCCCCCAGTTTTTCTCCACATCTGGTTCCACTCACTGCTTGGCCTTTTTGGTTCGTGGCATACCAAAGCACTAAAGCCACAATGCGAAGCTTTTAATGTATTTTCCGCGTGGAAGTCTTTACCAAAACAAATGCATGCACAATATGGTTACTGCCTTCCTGCTTTTTCTCGACTTTACATGAATGAAATCAAGCAAGAGCTGTTTTATGCTCACCCGTTACGCTCTTCTTCAGTTCCAGACTAAAGATGAATAAATATAAAGTGCATTTGTAAAGTATAAGTTGCCGATTTGTCCATGTTGCCCCCGATTCCTTGTTTCGGTAACTGCGCTTGCTTTGCATGCTCGAAGCCGCACACGCCAGCACAAGCTGCAAAAACACCCAAATGTGGAGAAACAAAGTAACGTCGGAGCAACTCACGGCCCGACTGTTTGACTCCGAGGACGGAGGATGCAGAGCTGGTGGTGGCGAGTCTGACCGCTAGAGCTCCGTCTGCCTTTCAGTCAGAGGAGAGTGAAATGAATGGAGCAGAGTCAACACTGAGAGTGTGTGACGGTGTTGATATGGTTCCCAAAATGAGGTCCGAGCGTGTCATACAGGACGTCGAGTTGTACTTCTATAATGTAATGTCTTAATGTTTGCTTAATCATCCAGGTAAGCAAATCCCAAAAGGTTGATTCTGTTCATCTGGACGTAGCGTTTCCAATGGGAGAAACGTTTCGTCACTTACCCAAGTTACTTCTTCATTCTCAGCTGACTACAGGTTTCCCCAACACTGCACATGACGGAACTCAGTTATTGGACAATGTACTGTCTTTGGAATCTAAAAACAATAATTTTTTAAAAAAGTAATAAGGCCGATATCTACATTTTAAATAAATTATACACATATTCAGTGTTTTTGACCGCAAAGTAGTGCTAATAAAAATGTATAAATAATAATCTGAGCTTTCAATTTTATGTTTTGAAAACCCTGTTAAAAAAAACCCAACCCAATCAGCTTATTAAGCTCCTTTGTCAGAGCTGAACTCGTCAGAAAAGTTATCATGGCTTACTCGTGAGACCTGCTATAGTAGAGAGCCTTGAGTTGAAGGATATGAACATGCCAAATAACCTGTAATGCAGCATTAAAGATTTTACATTACAAGGGTTTCACACCAAGTACCACTTAAAACAACTAATTTATAAAGCTTTTTAATAACGATAGGATAAAGTCTGAATTAGAAGGAGTGAGTTGCCAACTCTGTGTACAGGGAAAAAATAAATAAATCAGATATTAGAAAATTTAACTAGGTCTGTTACGACTGAGTTCTCCAGTTGTCTTCAAATACAAAATACATCAACTATTACTCAGCTTGCCACCGCAGACACACAAATGAGAACCCACTGAGTGTGGGCTTTAAAAATAGCTGTATAAATACTGACCTTCATGCAACTGTAGAAAAGCAGAAGTCAGAAAAATCTGTAATTGTAATCAGATTTATAACTGTTGCATTGAGCTTCCCTATTAAGTAAACTTTCTTCAGACTGTTTGTGTCCATTCTTTGTTTCCTTGCCACAACTTTCATTTGCTCAATTATTGAAGAATAAATTATAAGTCCCAAAAAGTTGATTCTGTTCATCTGGACGTAGCATTTTCAGTGGGAAAAAATACTTTATGACTGCAGGTTTCCCTAACTTTATAAACAGAACATTTGCATAATGACTGGAAATAGTGACTCAACCCATCTGCAGCCAAATGGGGCTGAATGCAAATTTCATAGTCAATTAAATCGATTCTAAAGGAACATCGAAGGGACAAATAATTAAAAAGATACATATGCTCATGAATACACCTGCATTTAAAATGAAGATCGAAAGAAAGATGCAATGGTAACCCCATCACACACACAGAAAACAAGAACAACAGACACATTTTAACCAATAGTATTTAATGTTTTATGCAACTTTCTGCTAAGGCCCAATCTCCCCCAACAGTACTATAAAGTAAACCAGTCCCTTGCATTTTATTGTCCAAAAATAAATTCAAACATACCTAAATAAATATGTGTGTTTATGGTGGGGGAGTGGGGAAGGGGGCAAACAAAACATTAACAGTTCTAATTAAAGGCAACTTGAAAAACAACAGTTTTCCCCATTAAACTGGTTTAAATTGAGAAGTAAAAAAAAAAAAAAATGTTAAAAGGGATCTCCTCTCAACAGCTTCCACCCCATATCAAGTAGCACAACTCTAAAACCATTCATTATAAAAACAGAGGTGAAACACTGCCACCATCTGGAAGTTATACGCTTTGGTCACAGGAGTTTGACGAGGATATGCGAGGGAGGGGGTACATGAGACTGTCAACTCTGTCCCTCCTCGTCACAGACTATTCAGGTCTGGAATTTATTCGAGGCAAGGGTTCCCAGAACAGCAGGTTGAATGACATAGTGCCACAGATATTTAGGGTTCAATACAATAACAGCCCCCCGACTGGTTCCCTCAGTTAAGTTCAGGGAAATGAAAACAAAAATATTTGAGCTAGCGGAATTCAGACTACCTTGGACCAGAATGGCTCATGCATGGATGTATCTGTGAGTGTGTATAGGTATGAGGTCTTCCACAGTCCTTTCCATCTGGCCAAGCTGAAGCAGTTCTATACTTCATTTTATTTTCTCTTTTTTTTCCCTAAAGCAGAAAAGAAAGCTCCGGAACATTGAACCCCATTTTTCACCAACACGCTGCAAAAACTCGCCCCTTGCTATGTGAGTCATCCAGGGCTTTGACCCCTAGAACGATGTCATGTCACCCTTTTGAGAAAGCAGGACAGGTGGGCTGGGGTAGATGGATATGAGAAGGATGAAGGGTGACATGTTGTCTCCCCAAACCATCCATGACTTCTCACCCACCCCTTGCTGCCATCTGACCAGTTTCCCCTTGGGCATTTCATGGCAAGGTGGGATGCTGTTAGGAGGGGGGTGACACAGTATAGCGTCGCTCCCGCCCCACCCCACCCTTTTAAATGAATTCAGTTCACTAGTCAGTTAAGGGGCGTGGGCTCAGTTTGAGGCGCTGCTGTTGGAGGAGCTGGATGTGGAAGCCATTGCCATGCCTGAGGTGCCCGACGAGGCCACTGACTTGCGGATGTGGGGCATAAGGAAGGGGTCACTGGCCAGCTGGTGCACATCAATGCGGTCCTCCTTACGGTAGACTAGACAGCGCCTTATAAAGGCCTGGAAAGTGAACAAAAAACAGGGTGTAAGGACAGTACGTGCACTTGACTGCAGAGATTTTAAGGAGAGAAGAAAAAAAAAAAAAAGCATTACAGTTGAAGTATTTGAAAATGCAAAGCCAAAAATCATGAGTGCAATACCTTAGCTTCAGGTGTGACTACAGGTTTAGGGGGAAACTGAACTTCTGTCGCCTTCAGGATGGTGTTTTCCTGTAAAATGTCCTGCTGGGACTGATTGTGGCCAAAAGGCTGCAAAAGCAAAAAGCAGTTAAAACAAAACAAAAGGCTTTTTTTGACACAGGAGAGTGAAAACAATTTGGGAGGCATTTGCAATATATTTCTAAGGGGTTAATTTGAGGAATAAGGATGAGAAACTACCAAATGTGCAGTTTACCTTTTAAAAAGAATGGCCTACAGATATATTTGAAAGTTACAAGTGTAAATGTTTGTGCTGATATTTTTTGTGTTGTTGTTGGACAGTATGTTAGCTTTAATGAAATAAAATGTAGGCATGCACAAACACTGCTTCTGCCTGAGCCAGGTCAGTCTCTACGTGCCATTTAGAATGTGTTAAATGTGATAAGAATCAGCTAAACTTTATTAATCCCAGAGGGAAATTGAGTTGTCATAGCAGCACACATACAACAGACAACAAAGCAAATAAAATGAAGTGTAGAACTAGAGATACAAATAGATAAACAAAGAGGCATAAATATAAACATAGAAGGGAATAACACCAATATTTCTGGGATATTAAATGGATGATGCAAACAAAACAAAAAAAAAAAAACCAAACCAACAATACCAAGTTGATCTACAAAAACTGAATATAAATAATGCACATGCGCTGTTATACAGTGCAGTTACACTAAGTTTCTTTTCTCTAAAAATAAATGTGGAAAAAAAAAATCTAAAATTATCCCAACTGCAGCTCAGCTGTCTTATTAAAATGTTTATTCAGCGCGAGTTTCCTACCTTGCGGCCATACAAACACTGGTAGAAAATGACTCCCACAGACCACACGTCAACTTTATTGGAGATTTTGGGTGGTTCCTTGCCAACAACGAAGCACTCTGGGGGAAGGTACCTAAAAAAGAAGACGGGAGCTATGTTAATATTCATGAATTTCAGCAAGCCCAATTATACTGTCTGGACTTTCAAGGTGCATTCAATAGCATAGCAATTATTTAAATAAACATTGCACTCTAAATAAAAACCAGGCAATCAGAGTTAAATTGCAAGATGACCTTTACATATGCACTTATACACAAACCAGAACTGCAGAAACAGCCATTAACAAAAACCACAAAAACATTACAACTACTACCAGTAGAGGACTGCTTTAAATGCTTTTTAGCCACAACCTCACTTCAGTTTTTTGTTTTACATGCATTATCCTGATTATGTTTTCTCTCCATTTTTCTCCATTGTTATGGTATTATTCCTCGACCGTTCAACTACAATGACACAAACACTGAATATTTCTACCCTGCCAATATTAAGAAGAAATGCAGTTATTCAACATAAGTGACTGCAAGTGCCCCTTAATTTCACTCCTTTGCAATTTCATTCCCTTCAGACAATCCAGACAGTGTGCTGGACAATCTGACAAAATTCCCGTCTCCATTGACTATAAGCCTGCTCAGCTTTCATTGTGCAGCTGTGTCATATTTTAGCAACGTCCCACCTACCAGAAACACTCTATGGTTTCTCTTTACCAATCCAGTCTTTAAGTCTGACGTCATTAGCCATGTCTGGGCCCAAACTCCGCTGCAGGTCACCAAGTCAAATGATCACTGCAGCATTACTAAGAGTTGAAAAACTGTCTAAATTCTTTCATCTGTAATAAAATGATCAGCGTTGCTGCTTTACCGGGTGTAACAGTTAAATTTAACATCCAGGCATCCATGAAAACAGAATTTATGAAATTTAACAGAGTTAGAAGTTAGCAGGAAGTTAGCTCGCTAGCTTCCATCTAAATATAATATACCATGTTCTGACTGAGAGATTTCTGAAAAAAATAACACGTACAGCTCTGCTATCACCTCCAACATAAATGAAGACAGGAAAGTAAACAGCAGTGACGTTTGTAGGGTTACTGAAGTTGGACTAGCTGGTATATAATGATGTGCTACGTGATCGCTAGCGACACAGCTATGTTAGCATAATATAAACAGTGAGGCTGGAGGGCGAACGCTAACGAACAAGGACTTTTTTTCCACTCGATAAACGTTAATGTGAGGGTTCCCAATGGTTAGTGGCAAATGCACTCGGATGGCAGGATGCTGTAAATGGGCCAAATTTCAGTCAGGAGAACAACTGAGATAATCCATCCACAATACGAGGTTAGTCAATATACTGCTGCATGGGCTGAGCTGTAGTTACATCGTAAGGGTTTAAAAACGTAGCTTTAAAATGATTAGCAGTAATAAAAAGTGAGAGAAGCCGACAGTGATCACTGACTGTTTTTAGGGGCTTGTTGAAATTAAATAGAACAAGATACAGAGCAGTATTCATCACGTCATCATTTAAAGACCGGATAGCTGTTGTGTGAAAATTTCTCTCCTACTTATCTGCAGAAATTCATTGGCTAATTTTTATACAAGCTTTAACAATTAACAGCAGGCTCGATAAGACTTGTTTCCCACTCATGTACATTCGTTTCTGACTTTTCTAAACACCGTTATCTTTCAGCGCAAATATTACCAGTACGTCCCTGCTCCCTGTGAAGTCAGCTCCATCCCATCCACCGAGTTGTAGCTGTCATCATCCATGATCTTTGACAGGCCAAAGTCTGTGATCTTGATCTCCCCGCAAGCAGTGCCGTTCACTAACAGAATGTTACCTGAAAAGAGAGGGGAAAAGATTCACAGGCACGAAAGAAAATATCCAATATAAAATAAGATGGTAGCTAGCACAGTGGATCTATGTTTAGCACTTCTATTCCACAAAAAGTTCAAACCCAGGCAGGGTCTTTCTCTGGAGTTTTCATGTTTCTCCTTGTGCTTGCACAGGCTCTCTCTAGAACCTCCAGTTTCTTCCAACATCAAAAAACATGCCAGGTTAATGACACCTAAGTCAACCCACAACACTCTTGTAAAACACATTGCTAATCTTAGATGGGTTTTTTTTTCTGATTAAGGTATTAAAAAAAAAAGAAAAAGAAAGTTACTTGGTTATGAATGAATGAGGGTTTGCTCCTTGTTAATAACCAGTGCGGTGCACTCTATTAGGCAGTTTAAAAACTGCTGCAGCAGGAAGGCAAGTAGTTAATTTTACTGATGGTATTACTATTTATTGAACATAAAGAAGAAATGTGCCAAGCTCTAACAATGCAAAAGCAAAAATGAAGACTTACCGGGTTTAAGGTCGTAGTGGATAATGGGCGGTCTGATCTCATTGAGGTACTTGAGGGCATTAACGATCTGCATGATGATGGAGCGGCCCTCTTTCTCTGACATTAACTTGTGCTGCTTCAGGTAGAAGTCCAAGTCATTACCCTCACAGTATTCCAGGACTGTGCAGAACCTGTTTCAAAACAAAGAAGAAGTGTTTAAGCACCTTGGCAGAATGTGGTGCAAGTTTCAAGTATTTGTTTTAAAAGCAATGACTTACGAGTCAGTGTCAAGTGAAAAGTAGTCATAAAGTTTAACTATTCGTGGGTGGTCCAGCTCTTTATGGATTCTATATTCTCTGCAAGCATGTCTGAAAATAAAGGATTTATGCAATGAAGTTAAAATGAAGTGACTTTACAATGGCACAGAAGATCAGTCAAAGCTGTGTTAAATATACCAAAGTATTGCCTCAAAATGGCAAAGCACTCACTTGTGATAATTTTCCTTCTTCTCATCCCTCCAGTTCTTGTTTAACTGGTGAATTTTGACCGCAACGTACCTTTGCTCTGTTAGGTCAAAGGCCTGGAAAAAAGTGAATCAGTAAGCATCTGTAGCAGCCATTGCTTCATTAGGTAAAGCAGAACTTCAGATTTAAGTCCTGTTTATTAATATTTCGTTTTCGTTTCAAGTAATCGTTTACTTGAAAATGCTGTAAAGGCAGCAAAACACGGACAAAAAATATATATATATGAAAATGCAAGAAAAGAAAGAAAGACTGATCAGTCTCTTTCCTCATTACTCACTCACCTTGTAAACTTCACTGAAACCTCCCCGTCCAAGTAAATGGAGTAGCAGGTATCGGTCATTTAGCGTAGGGTGATCTTTGAATCTGCACAGAACGGAGTTTATAAAAAATAAAAAATAAAAAATAAAAAAAAAGTATTAGGAGCAGAAGGACACCCCAGATTATTTTGGTGGAGGAGAAAGATGAAGAAAATAAAAGAACTATCCAACACTGAGGGCATTTTACCCCAACTAAACAATTTGGTAACAAAGCAACATTACTGACCTGGAGCCAGAAACTTGTTATCCGTTTTAACATAGAACTTGGAGTGAAGCCAGTTACACTGACAAATAGGCTTTCAAACGATTAGACACCAATATAAGTAAAAAAACAAAATTCAGGAAGTGAAGTCTGAAATGGGTACAACCCTAATCAATTATTTGAACACAGCATTTTAAACCATCTAACTATCATTACTTATTTTAAGTTATAACAGTCCATCTTACCGTGCTGTCAATCCCAATGTATAATCAGATTAGATTTACAATTTTGGTCATCATAAAACATTTTTAGACAGCTTGGTTCTCCAAAACAAGGATTCCTTACTTCACTCACTCTGTGTCTGTATGCACAATAAACAAATTTTGCTCTATTCATTTTTAGTAAGAGAACAAAGGGAAAAAACTGCATATATTATCACAGGTGAAGTTCAGGAATTAATCAAATGGATTTGGAATGTATGAACACATTAAAATTAAAGACACCTTATCTAAGAATGACTAAGGTGTCACTTTAACAGCAATGCTGTGTACATTGTACCCCTGCAAAATCACAGTTCAGAGTTCATGGCCTCAGTCATTCGTAGACATTCTGCAATTTTGCAGAAATGGCAAATATCCTCCACAAATTTTTATGGCCCTTTGAACGACAATAAAAATAGGCACTTATAGGCCTTTTATTTTTATTAAATTCACAGGTACTCTAGGAACATACCCCCAGAAAATTTCAGAGCTTGACTGTACTCCATGTCTGAAATGGGACTAAGAAATCTTACTGGGAATTATCTTCATTATGGATCCTTTTCAGCTCGCGTATGTGAAGATTTCGCACTCGCTCCAATCTCTCTAGCTCTGCTTGGATCTCAGCCTCTTCCTGCAAAACAAAATATAAATGTCAGAAGCTGTGCAACAAAACAAAACAACTAACGAAAAAGTTCATAATGAGCAACTGGCATCAAAAACATGGAGGATTACCTTCTTCAGATGGCCTAATCTTAGTTTAAAGATTTCCTCCTGCTCATGGTACTCTGCCTGTGATAACCTGCAAGACCAAAAAAAAAAAAAGAAGAAAAAATAAAAAAGGCAGCTCCAAATAAATATACAGAGGGATGATATCTGGTATAAAAGAGAAAAGAAATTAACAAAAGCATCATACGCTTCACTTTCTGCTCCATTGGCCTTGCTTTTGCGTTTGTTTTGCTCAAGGCTTGGTGGTGGAGTCTGAGCCATGGAGGGTGGCTTGCGTTTGGCTAGCAGCTTCCTCTGCCTTTCAATCTCCTCTCGCTGGGAGTTGATTCTTTCCTGTTGTCTGGAAATAGACAATACATTAGCAGGAAAAATGGACCGTGCACCTCCCATTGTTTTGTCTTTCATGTGCTGTGTATCATTTGAGTTTTCTTTCTTTCTGTCCATTTTCTTTTTCTATTCCTCTGCTTTCTTCTCCCATCGTTCACCAACCTGTCCTTCATCCCCTAGCCGCTCCAGCATAATCCCCACACAGAGAATAATATGAATAATAAAATAAACTAAAATAAATATATAATACAAAAAGATTAACAATGGGAGCCTACAGAGAGTATAAGGTGCTCCTGTTAGGAAAGCAAATGTGTTTGACACAACAAAGCATTCAAACTATGATTCTGCTTGCTACAAATGCTGGAAAAACAAAGAAAATAATTTTTACAGTTGGATTTTGACATTTAAACTAGCACAAATACTTAATGCATTAAACACGAAGAGCCTCACTTGATAAGATTTTGGAAAGCATATCCATCTGTCCACTGCTCAGTAAAAGATGCACCGTGTCTCACTGTGGTGAAATGACCCAGTCGAAGCCTATCCTGCATACTTTTATCCCGACATGCCATCTTCTCTTGTTTAGACTGAAATAAGGGGAGGGAAGAAAGGCAGGCATTAAAGCTGGAATATTTATTGTGAAGTGCCGTATTTCAGGATTTGTTCAAGTAGCTCATTAATTTAATGACTTATTCACTTTGGAAACTAATAGTTTAAAATTACATCAATGCATAAACATACCTTTTCAATCAGAAGCTTCTTGGACATGGTCACACACTTATTTAAACGTTCCTTGTATCGCTCTAGCATTCTCTGTTGTTCATCAATTTGCCTCCTCAGATCACAGTTGGCCTGGAAGAGAACATATAATAAAGCACAAAAACGTTCATATATGAAGAATGAACAAAAAGAATACTTGTTTATAAAAGCAGAAATGTCAACTCTAACATGCCTTGAGTGAAAAAAAACCAAGACAGAAAACATGATATTCTCAAAACTAATGAAAATTGCAAGCAGAGTAGCAGGGGTGAAGTGTAATGAGATTAGTACCCGCAACAAATCGTCTATGCGGCCCTCCTTCTTCTCCAGGTCAGAGTTCTTGTTGTTCTCCATTGCTGTTAGTTTCTCTATAGTAAGGTCAGACTAAAGGGTACATTGAGCACAAAAGTGTCGGTTAATGCTGGCTCAGTCTACATCACAGTGAAATGCAGTGCAACAAGTAGTTTCATCTAACAATATCTTCCATCTTATAATGACTGCTTGTGACTTGTTGGTACATATGCTGACTATTTACCAACTTACAACTCAAATAAGAGTTAAACCAGACAAACAACCAGCTGGAAGAGCGTGTCCAGTACCTGTGTGGCTTTGTGGAGCACGTGAAGAGAAGGAGGCTTCAGTGAACAAGAGGAGTGTTCTGTGTTGGAGCTGACGGATGACGGGCTTCCTTGCTGCACCTGGAAGATAGAAACACTCATCAGTCGCCTTCATCACAATAGTTGTGATAAAACATGATAGCAATCTGGAACAAGAACATTTATGGAAACCGCAATCTGAGAGTAAACGAGAAGCATATGAGATAAAATAGGCAAGTCTAAAGTTTTGGATGACAAAAAGAAGCTCAGGTGTATTAAACAATTCATTTTACTTGGAGAGATGCACGGCCTCTGGTTTACAAAAGTAGCAAATGTGCAACAGGTTTATCTAAACTCTTTTTGATTATAACATTAATAGCTGTCTTTATGTTTGACAAACGGTACTAAATAAGCCATTTCTCATTCAATACTTTTTTTTCCTTGGTTTTAACTGCTAACTGAATTGTACTGCACTAAACACAGTTTCTGTACAGGGGCATTTATAGACCACATTTGATTCTTCACATCTTCTTAATAAGACAAGTGAAAGAGACAATGGAAAGAGCTGAGATTTGAAAAATAAATAAATAAATAAGAGTAAAGAAAAGCACAAGAAAGACCATAGAGCAAACATGCTCACCATGACAGGGGGGTTGGACAGAGAGTGCTGTGGGGAAGAGCGGACCACTGGTGGAATTCCCCTGGCAGGGCTGGTACCAGGACCGCTACCTCCCGCAAACTGATAGACAGGTAAAGGAAGAACGAATGGAAGAAGAAAAAGAAAAAAGCAGTTCAATGGAAAAGACCAAGGTGGCTATAAGAAGGTGTTAGAAGATATGTGAAATATTATATCCCCCACACTGAAGCATTCCAGGGGATGTGAGCTTAGCTGTTCCCAGCACAAAAAAAGGGAGAACATTTTCTGCCACTCACCTCAAAATAATCACTAATTTTATGTCCTCTTGCTCCTGCTTTGGCTGGAACAGAGAATCGAGGAGTTCAGAAAAAGCTGAGGAAATGTGGGATACATGATAAAAAGAACTCAGAGACAATCCTACCTTGGCTGTCAAAGTGGTCTGCTTTGCGTTTCCTCACTCTCTGGTCATTTGCCTTTTTCTCAGGAGTCTGTGAGGAAAGTCGCATGCATCAGCCAAATGCATTACAATGTAACACCCAGAGATGGGGTTGGCATTAAAAAAACAAAAACATAAACAACAACAAAAAATAATGCTGTAAGGGTTGAGACTAACCTCTAGCTCTTTGTCACTGAGAGAGCCCACACTGCATAGACTCTGATTGGATGACTCATTTTGATTCTGACCTGAGCCCTATTAAAAATCAGGTAAAAATACATGAGAGAATTTACAGAGAGCAAATAACCACACATATGCTTAAAAGGTGCAAGAGACATGTAGAAATAAAATTTCATCCTCAAAATGCATGCCCGTGTGTGAGAGAAAGAGAGAGAGCAAGAGCGAGAGAGAACGAGTTTGAAAAGAGAGTAAAATGGGTGACAAACTGAGGGAAAGGATGCGGAGGCTTGGCTAAATACCATCACCATTAACTTCCCACAGAATGTAGACCTGCATCGGTTCTAATGCTGGTTCCCTAGGTGATGCCTGTCAATCAAGTGATTCACATCAAAATTCAGGAGGCACTGTCCAATCAGGGAGAGATACTTAGTCATTCAGAGCACACTAGAGCTCTCTCACTGAACCCTCCTAAAATGGCTGAACATTAGGCATGCTGCTGGGGATGTATTCCTCTGTCTCTCCGTCACCTTTAGATAATGTCATCTATTTTTCTCCTGTTCACTATAGTCTTAACTAGTGCCCCTCTCCAGAGAAAGACATTGAAAAGATGCCTCGCATCATTTACGAATGATGGTTTCTTTTTAACCCCCTCCAAATTCATATCTTGGTTGTTTTACAAAAAAAGGGGGGACTTTTCAACAGATTCTAACCCCCCTATGCTCCATTATCAAAAGGTGCTCTACATCTTTGTCTGCAAAGGACAACAATTTTCATGCCAAGTCAGTGATAACAAATACAGTAGCAGTGCCACGAGGCTTTCCAAGGTCAAAGAAAAAACTCAAAACTTCTATGTAAGATTGAAGGCTTTTAGACCACCAACCCATATTTCTTCAGAGCGATTTGTAGAATTACTTGTCCCTCACTTTCTAAACCCCCACGCACACACACATTGCTTGTCTTGTCATACAGGGTGGTTGTGGCATGATGCCTTAGCAAGAGCCGCCATCTTCTCTGCGGCAGCAGCCATGCCATGCTCTGGGCTCTGCTCTGCCTATGGCTGGCACAGGGCCCACTCCTGGCACTGACTCTCACTCCCTAACTGTTCCAAGATCACCTTCCACAAAGACAGCTCCATCTATGTAGCAAGAAAGGGGTGTGAGGCTAAATGCTGCCTTCACTTACACCTGGTCAAGAACCATTTCTGCATTCCTCTTCTGCTTTCACTCCTCCTCCCTCTACCACCCCTGTCCCGTCTGTGGCCTTTTTGGCAGGCATCACCACTTGCATATACAGCCGCTACATCATGAGCCAGGGAGAGATGCCATATCACACCAGCCAAAAAACACAGACACAGCTCAACCTTCTCCAGAGACAGACAAAGAAAAGGAGTGGGGCCAAGCTTGTCCAGGCCAAACAGCAGAATGATACTGAGGCTGAGTTAGACAAAGAAAGGGAAGAGATTCACAAAAATGTTTAATTAAGAAAATCTGTAATTCTAATAAGCTCTCTGACTAGACTTCCGATGCTTCACCTTTGTGACATCTGCTGTAACACAAACCTTTGCCACACCGACCCCTGTGAAGCGAGCCTCCAGCAGCTCCTGCCGTCGGGGGTCCAAGCTATGCAGTTCTTCCATCATGGCTGCAGAGACAAGAGCACAGATTAAGGAAGGTGTTGAAGAGTGTGGAATATTCAAGTGGGAGTGAGGGTTCACTGTTTCAAAAGCCATCTTTTGTGATGACTCATGGCTGTTTTTAACTATATGGATGTGGAAAATTCCTGTTCTGAGTCATCAATAAGCTTGACAACAATGTTATACATCATGTGTTCAGCAAGTACCGGCCATAAAACTTTGTTACTCAATAATATATTGCAAAATCTAGCCCAACATATAGCTAATAACAGACACTTAATAGGCATTAAAGACGTGGGCCAGATGTGTGTAGTGATTGCTTGGAAATTATAGCATCATGTGATAACGCCCTGGCATTATAGGCCTAAGTTACATGGCGATGGAGTTATGAAAGGTCACTAATGGAGGGGCTGCCAAGTACACTCACAGCAATGGCCACAATAGACAATAAGGGTCCAGCTTGCTAGCTTGTGTAAAGGTTAACGTTACACGCCCAATACTGTGTTCCAAGTCAGTTATCTATGAATTGCATGGATTGAAATAAAAAGTGCAACCTGTGGTGTCCATGTCAATCCATGTCAAACAGCCCTTAATTCTACTCATTACAGGTTTGGCTGGCTCAACGTTATAATGACAACATATTGATCTAAAAGATCCCCTGTGAATAACCCGCGAAGTAATCAGCCAAGACTGAAAAATGAGCTAAATGAGCTACAAGTCTACCGATGTTGGACATCACTTAGCGTAGCATTGCAATACAGCAGCTAACAGTTAACGTTAGCTAGTAACATAAAGATTGGATTTTGACAAACAATTAATGCTCCCAGAACAGACAAACGTTGATTATTCCTGCTCGATCAAATGGCTGCTTAAGCAAATAAATAGTAAATTGAACCCCGAAACAGTAAGGGGTTTTGCGAACATATTACATGGCTAGCGTTAGGTATCCAACGGGCTAACTCAAAAAAGAAGCATCTTCTCTGTTCTGTTTTGCCAGGTGCTCGTGCCACGAAGTCTCCATTTAGCGAGAGGCATGCCCAGATATGTCATTTTGTTCGATAACCAACCGAAATACTTACTGTAATTTAATATTTTCACGGTCCTCTGAAGGGCCTGTTAACCCCGAAACTGTCTCTGTTGTTTCCCCCTGTTCTCGGCAGACCCTCCCAGGCTAGGCCGCATCCACAGCCGCGTCCCTCGCGTGCTTATTGCAACGATCAAGACACGGGAGCGCGCTGCGTAGCTCAGGGTTGACGACGGAGGATTCCCTCGGAGGCCTCGACAACTCCGGGTATCCCAAACCCGCCTTTCTATACCAGTTAGGCGGGGATCCCCATCACATCCCTCTCTCCGAGGACCATACCGTGCATCGGTCGGGTTATCTCGTTCCACACAATGGCGACCCTCGAGGTCCTGCGTTTTTCACCAGGTATAAATGATGTCTTTAAGCTAGCGTTAGTTACCCCCCTATCTTTATCTCCCCCGGTGATGTGATGAATTTAGGGTCCTGGGTGTCAGCTCGACCAAAACAAAGTTCGTCTCCAGTCGCCTTCCTCGCTTCAGGGAAGAAACCAATCTATTTCGGAAGTTGTGCTGTTGCAGGCGTTTCAGCTGAATCCGGATCGATTCGGTTCGGTTCTCATGTTTTTTGCAATGTAAACAATAATCAGTAAAATCTCATATTTTCTCGTGAGATTGGTCAAGTATTTTCACCTTCATCCAGTCCACGCCTGCTCCAAATCTCTTGTCTGGACCAATGGCAAATGCCTCTGTACACAATACAATTTACCAGCGCCCACCCACAGTTACTAAAAGGATCACTTATCAGAAAGTTCCCATCATGTTCACACCCACATGCTTTACGGACTTAATATAACCAATTGCTAACTGATTTGTTGTCTTTTTTCCTAACCAGCCAGTCAACCACTAAACGTGAGATGGAAAGCAAAGTAGCATCGGAAAAAAGCACAACCTTGAAATTTTCAAGGTATTTTAAATACTAAATTAAAAATAAACTTCATTTTTTAAAATTTATTTTTATTTTGCATGTACAAAAGGGAAAATCTTAAAAATCATTCAGTTTATTTCAAAACATCAGGAACAATATGTCAGAAGAGAAACATACAGGTAACCAGCACTTTCTTAAATAATTGAACTGAACAATCACTGAAAAAAATGTTTTTGTCTTTCTCAAGTCAAAGTTTTGATTTAGTACTTCGAAATTTTTGACTTATTAAAGGTGATATTTTAAGAGATCTAGTTAGTAAATTGAAATTTTCAGCAACCCAACTTAAAACTTCGAGATAACTTGAAATTTAGACTTAGCTCTGCCTGGTAATTTTTTTTTCTTTCCAGTGGCTGAAACAGGCTTCCATAAGAAAGTGACAAGACATGACTATTGCAGCTAGGACTGCTGCACCATCAGGAAACTTACGCATAAAAAAAGTGTCCATCTGCAGTTTAGCAGCTGGGATAGTGTAAAACCTTTACAGTATGTAAATATTCTGTTGCATTCCCTTCATCACAAAGCTTTTCATGTCCACTCCATACACCCACTGGAAAAAGCAAGCACCACCTTCTCTTCACTTCCTAAATTCTGGCTGTAGTTGACAGTCAAGTCAGGTGGGTTCTCCCCACTTTCACACCCAGGTGGCTAAACTGGAGCCTGGCGGTACTTGCACTGAATCCACACCCTGTACATGGTGAGTTGCTTCCCTCTGTTCACCTGTAGCCTTCTGTCCACAAGGTTCTGCACTTTCTCCAGCTTAGCCTGAGTGAACAGCTCATGGAGCTCATCTAAAATGAGCACAGAAATATTTTTTGGATACACCATCAGAAAGCAACTCTACAAAAATAAACCCCAATAAATCTTTATTAAGACCTTTTTTGTACCTTGAGTAAAAAAATATACTTGCGTTCCATCGCCTCGGACATAAAAGTTTTCGGCGAGACACCTTCCTAAAAAAAAAACCAAACCACAAGCACATTATTTTCCAGCAACTTGTAGAAAATAACATATCATTGTCATGTAAATAATAAGCCAGAACATGGTAATATTACATAATAATATTACATCCATTAATATATCGCCCTTTCAAACCTCAAATTCGAACTTCTTGCACAGCTGGATTTACTGTTACTTTTTGCATTTTAAGCAGTTCTTAATGCATTTTAAACATATTTAAGACCATCTCTCACTCATTTTCGTAACCGCTTTTCTAATTCACTATCATGGGTTTTACAGATTTGGAATTACCTAAAAAAAAAAAAAAAAAAAAAGCATGTTACAGCAGGTAAAAAAAATTTTTAAAGACCAAACTGTGGAAAATTTTGAACCCAGTGTCTTGCAGAACTAACCTTTCTTGAAGCGGAGCTGTGCCATATCGTAGCGTCCATAGTCCCTGAGCAGCATCACTCCACCGGGCTTCAGGAGGCGTGCTAGTCTACTGATGGATGCTTGCATCCTGAAGTTAGGGTGAAAGTATAAGAAGCAGTGACAATTTAATTACTTCCACCGAGTGAAACCAAAGGAAAGACAAAAGGGAAGAGGGAAAAAAAAAAGAAGTTCATACTTCTTGGGATGCAGAGCTGATAGAACAAAGATTAGCACTATAACATCAAGGGTTCCATCAGGGATGGGGTAATTGGCTTCTACATCGCTCAAGTCGTGAACAAAGGCATAACAACGCCCTGGGTCGTACTCTGGATTACTCTGATGACAAGAGGACAGTTTTAATTTATTAGCTAGATTACAACCTGAGAAATGATCATCCTTTCATGATCCCATCATCATTATCTCACCTTGACTAATTCCACAGCAGTGCTGGAGAAGTCACAGCAGTAAACAAAGAGTCCTGGATCACTGCAAAGGGCAAATTATTGTTTTATGGTGCACATTATACTACAAGAGAATAAATAAGATGTGTGCTTTTTAAACATAGAT
Organism: Rhamphochromis longiceps; assembly: GCF_057381845.1. Taxonomy (NCBI): domain Eukaryota; kingdom Metazoa; phylum Chordata; class Actinopteri; order Cichliformes; family Cichlidae; genus Rhamphochromis; species Rhamphochromis longiceps. Next base: position 31,064,603 of record NC_140560.1, on the reverse strand, counting down.
TGAAATGTTTTGCCAGCACTTACTTGTTGGTCTTTAGTATTGGAAAAACTGTATTTCCCACACCACATCCAACCTGTACAGAGTTTTATATAAATAAAACAGTAAAACTGTTTCATGACAACAAATCCTCTTAAAACCTTTAACTGAAAATTTAGCTAAGTTTAGCTAACTTGCTTTCGTTATGCTGTCTCACCTCCAGTATGCGATAGGTGGCAGACGAGCCAGGAAAGTCACCATCAGTGTGAGACAAAGCTGCATGTTCCCCGCTTTGCTCTCCATCCTGACTGTTCTGCTGACTTTCTACTGCACCAGAGGCACCAGGGTGCGATTCATGGTTCAGGCTGCACTGTGGGGCCAACTCTGGGAACTCTGTGAAGAGCCAGTGACGGTCTTTGAAGAAACGATTCTCGTGGATTGTGTAAAAGCCGTTCCAGTACTCATTGGCCCGGCTGTCGTATTCCTCTGCAAAGGTAAAGCAAAGCAAAGTAAAGCAAGTGTTTAAGTAATGGAGCATTATGTTGCCTTGCTTACAAATCACCACAAAACACTTTAAAGTACTTAATAAGACTATATATACAGTGTATCCACTAAGTATTCATAACATTTCATCTGTTTCACATTTTGTTATGTTACAGCCTTTAATTTTTGCCTCAAAATTCTACACATAATGACAAGGTGAATAAAAGTTTGCCTGAAATTCTTGTAAGTCTATTTAAAAGCAAAATAAAAAAACAAAAACAAAAACAAACTATAATATCTCATAACCTGTAAAGTTAAGCTGAAGGTGAAAAAAGTGGTTACAAATTAATGTCAGCAACAATCTTTTTGTGCTAACAGCAGCAACAGAGATCTGGTCGCTTTCACAAGAAACAAAAAATGAAAGGAAAGTGGATGCAACATTGGGGATGGCTGTCCTCCTGATTAATAAGCTATACATCTCTTACTGGTCTTTACTGTCAGTCACACTGTGCGGTTTATGTGTATAACTGCAATGATGCAACCTTGTTTCTCTGGAGGTAGCGGCTGACTGTTTTCTAAGACTTTCTTCTTAGCGGTTGCTTCTTGTTCATCGGTCCACTCCACATTGTCCCTGATGGTGAGAAACCCCAATTATCCCAAAGCAACGTGGCACACAAAAACACTCTCAGTCCTGAAATACTTAAAGATATGACACTTTCACTCAGATTGGTGATGGGTTGTAAGCAGGTGTAATAAAATCTGCAAAGTACTTTGACATGTAGCCTGAACATTTTTACACAAATCTTTGCTACATGTTAAAGATGTTTTAAATAACTCCGTATTTAGATATGAAAGGCTGACCAATCAGGTGCAGAGAAATACTTGGCAATAATTTTATGAATGTTATTCAGCAACCAGTTCAACCCATGTCCCGTGATTACATTGTAGGAGAAATCCATATTCAGTTAATGTTATTTTAAGTGTTAACATAATGTTATGTTAACATTAAATTAATGTCAATGTTAAAAAATAACGGCTCGCAGAATTACACACAATCTATGGCAAGTCATAACAGTGTCCGAGTGAGCAGCCTTGACAGAGATGCACAGGAACATATGTCTGCTCCATTGGGGGGAGTTCTTTTAAAAGATACCGACCATGCGTTATGCTGGAAGACCTGTCGTGGGTCTGTAAGGAAACGTGTCCCGAACTGAGGTCTCTTCACATCACAGGTAGATGAATCCGACAGCGTCAACCCGGTTTCGCCGCTGCCTCCCTCCACCCCGTCCACAGCGTGGGGCGCCGCCATGTTGGAACTGACGTGCAGAAGAAGGGGCGGACGTTTAATTATGATGCATTCAAAGGCGAGAGGAAATATTACAACTAATGTGAAAAGCCCTAACAGCTGTATTTAACAAATAAAATAAAATAACAATAATGATACATATTTCAAGCTCGGATAGTAAAACTATCGGGAGATTTACGGTGTATTTTTAAAAAAAGAAAAGAGGCTAGTTTTAATTCTTTACACTATTTTTCACGTTTCACTTTGTTATTTTTCTGGTAGCACTTACAGGTGTTCATACACTAGAGGGAAACATATGTTAGGAAGATTTTCGGGAGGTTAATTTAGAAAAACTTACTAAAACCCGTCTTTAAAAATACTCTTGTCTGATCGTGTAGAAAATTTTTACATTTTTACATCATGGACAATAGTTACCAGAGCAGAGTACAGTACAGTTGTTAAAATTAGCGTACAGATAGTGTGCAAACAGAGCAGGATACTGAAAGATGTTTAAATAGTTAAGAATATTTAGAATAATTAGAAAAGTGCAGATTGTGTATTGTACCTGTGCATTAAAAAGTAGACATGTAACTTACAATAAGTTAGTGTATATATAAGCTGAGAAAAAGTAATGTGCAGTTATAACAGTAGAAGTTGTTGCAGCACTGATGTAGACATCTATGTTTGTTGGGAGCAGTTCTGATTGTACAGCCTGACAGCTGCAGGGAGGAAGGACCTGCGGAAACGCTCCTTCATGCATCGAGGATGCAGCAGTCTGCCACTGAAGGAGCTCTGCAGTTCAGCAACATTTACATGCATGGGGTGGGAGACTCTGTCCATCAGAGATGTTATTTTGGCCAGAGTCCTTCTGTCTCCCACCACCTGCACTGAGTCCAGGGTGCATCCCAGAACAGAGCTGGCCTTCCTAATGAGTTTATCCAGCCTCTTCCTCTCAGCTGTCAATAAACTGTTGCTCCAACATACCACACTGTAAAAAATAACGGATGCCACCACAGAGTCATAGAAGGTCTTTAGAAGCGCTCCCTGGACTCCAAATGACCTCAGTCGCCTCAGCAGGTAGAGTCTGCTCTGACCCTTCCTGTACAGAGCATCAGTGTTGTGGCTCCAGTCCAGTTTATTATTCAGGTGAACACCCAGGTACCTATACGAGTCCACTATCTCAATGTCCACTCCCTGGATGTTCACCGGTGTCAATGTGGTGGGTCTGCATCTCCGGAAGTCCACCACCAACTCCTTGGTTCTCCCAGTGTTGATCAGCAGGTGGTTCTACTGGCACCAGTCCACAAAGTCCAGAGTCCACTGTCTGTACTCTGAGTCGTCCTCACCTGTGATGAGGCCGACTATGGCAGAGTTGTCAGAGAACTTCTGTAGGTGGCAGCGTGGGGAGTTGATGGAGAAGTCTGCAGTGTAGAGGGTGAAGAGGAACGGTGCCAGCACTGTTCCCTGTGGGGCCCCTGTACTGCAGACCAGCGTATCAGAGACACAGCCCTGTGTCCTCACATACTGTGAGCGTTCTGTGAGGTATGACAGCTTTTGCCCTGAGATAATATACATTAAACAACTCTTATGTAAATCAAAATTTCCAATAAACCAGTAGTATGTCATTCTTTTATATGGCATTGTTTGGGCCCATATATGAATATTCGTTTAAAATGTTTTTTTTTTCTTTTATATATATAATGTTCAAATGTTCAAAAGTTACACATGCCCAAAGTTGAGGTGTGAGCCAAAAGCTGAAGTTTTAAACTGCTGAGTAGTTATATACAGCAGAATACTTCTTGAAGTTCAGCTGCATCATGCCCACTCATCTGTTCAGTCTGACTTTCAACTGCTCTGAATAGAACTACTTATAGACTGTTATAATGAAAAGGATGTTACATCCGAGTCTGAAAAGTGCCGCCATTATAGAAGTGCCTTAAACCTGTTATCTAAGCAGGAGACAACACCTTTGGTTGCAAAAATGATGATAACGTAATAACATGATGTTCTTTTTGTAAATCATAATTCCAGTTAGATTCAAAAAGAGGAATAAAGCACATTATGCTTTAGGACGGGCCTTTGTGGCTCACTGAAAAGAAGGAAGGTTCCATTTGTTTGCATCTCTTAAAAAAAGCACCAGACAGCCTTCACATAAAAGTCTTACCTTAGCATCACCCTTTATGAAGTTTGATTTTCAACTAAACTGGTTCTAAAAGACTAATATTATCAAGGCAATGGGAAAACATGGCATTTTTCACTATATGTCAAAGACATCTTCATCTTTGTTGTTGAGATTTGTACTGAAGTTACCTTGCTAGCCAGTTTAGCCTTTACCTATCTCATCTCAGAATCAGCCTACTACTTTGTGCCTTAAGTGTGAACACTTTCTTACATCCATTTAGAATAGAATAGAATAGAACAGAATACAACAGCCCTTTATTGTAATTATATACAGTGGGGCAAAAAAGTATTTAGTCAGCCACCGATTGTGCAAGTTCCCCCACTTAAAATGATGACAGAGGTCAGTAATTTGCACCAGAGGTACACTTCAACTGTGAGAGACAGAATGTGAAAAAAAAAAATCCATGAATCCACATGGTAGGATTTGCAAATAATTTATTCGTAAATCAGGGTGGAAAATAAGTATTTGGTCAATAACAAAAATACAACTCAATACTTTGTAACATAACCTTTGTTGGCAATAACAGAGGTCAAACGTTTACTATAGGTCTTTACCAGGTTTGCACACACAGTAGCTGGTATTTTGGCCCATTCCTCCATGCAGATCTTCTCGAGAGCAGTGATGTTTTGGGGCTGTCGCCGAGCAACACGGACTTTCAACTCCCGCCACAGATTTTCTATGGGGTTGAGGTCTGGAGACTGGCTAGGCCACTCCAGGACTTTCAAATGCTTCTTACGGAGCCACTCCTTTGTTGCCCGGGCGGTGTGTTTTGGATCATTGTCATGTTGGAAGACCCAGCCTCGTTTCATCTTCAAAGTTTTCACTGATGGAAGGAGGTTTTGGCTCAAAATCTCACGATACATGGCCCCATTCATTCTGTCCTTAACACGGATCAGTCGTCCTGTCCCCTTGGCAGAAAAACAGCCCCATAGCATGATGTTTCCACCCCCATGCTTCACAGTAGGTATGGTGTTCTTGGGATGCAACTCAGTATTCTTCTTCCTCCAAACACGACGAGTTGAGTTTATACCAAAAAGTTCTACTTTGGTTTCATCTGACCACATGACATTCTCCCAGTCCTCTGCTGTATCATCCATGTGCTCTCTGGCAAACTTCAGACGGGCCTGGACATGCACTGGCTTCAGCAGCGGAACACGTCTGGCACTGCGGGATTTGATTCCCTGCCGTTGTAGTGTGTTACTGATGGTGACCTTTGTTACTTTGGTCCCAGCTCTCTGCAGGTCATTCACCAGGTCCCCCCGTGTGGTTCTGGGATCTTTGCTCACCGTTCTCATGATCATTTTGACCCCACGGGATGAGATCTTGCATGGAGCCCCAGATCGAGGGAGATTATCAGTGGTCTTGTATGTCTTCCATTTTCTGATGATTGCTCCCACAGTTGATTTTTTTCACACCAAGCTGCTTGCCTATTGTAGATTCACTCTTCCCAGTCTGGTGCAGGTCTACAATACTTTTCCTGGTGTCCTTCGAAAGCTCTTTGGTCTTGGCCATGGCGGAGTTTGGAGTCTGACTGTTTGAGGCTGTGGACAGGTGTCTTTTATACAGATGATGAGTTCAAACAGGTGCCATTCATACAGGTAATGAGTGGGGGACAGAAAAGCGTCTTACAGAAGACGTTACAGGTCTGTGAGAGCCAGAGATTTTCCATGTTTGAGGTGACCAAATACTTATTTTCCACCCTGATTTACGAATAAATTCTTCACAAATCCTACCATGTGAATTCATGGATTTTTTTTTCACATTCTGTCTCTCACAGTTGAAGTGTACCTCTGGTGCAAATTACTGACCTCTGTCATCATCTTAAGTGGGGGAACTTGCACAATCGGTGGCTGACTAAATACTTTTTTGCCCCACTGTATGTTAAATTATGGGTGCTTCATGCCAACTGTGGAAAATATAAATAGTAAGACAGCAGGAATAAATAAATAAAAAAATAGGAGACATATATACAACCAAGAGAAATGTATACAAAACAAGAGAAAGGCACACAATAGAAAAGGATCACTGGAGAACAAAGTTCTTGGAGGTAGTGCAAAGGACTTGGTCTTAGTATAGATTATAGGCAGATTTCCAGAGCTAAAAGAAATGTCACTCATGTTGCTGCACACAATTTATCACAAATCTAACAAATAACCAACAGGGGGTGTCATATTATCAGAAACTGAGCTACGTTTTCTTCCCAGAATAAAAGGTCCATTCAAACAATTCAATACACTAATGGTGCAAGGAAACAGAATAATAAAGAAACATTTTTGATAACACACTCATATATCTGATAGTAGAAACAAGGCTAGACACTGCAGTGACCCTTATGTGTTAAACTACAATACTTACCTATCCTTCAAAAGCAAGGGACACTAATTAAACACTCTTGCTTGATCAAGTTAAAACAATGTTCATGTAGGTGGGTGCTCAATTACTACCCGTACAACTGTGACTGTGTGATCACCTCAGGTTCCAACATCATAGTCAAACACACTGACAACACAGCGATAGTAGGCTTGATCTCAAATAATGATGAGTCTGTCTACCAGTATGAGCTCAACCACCTAGTGAGCTGGTATAAAGGGAATAACCTTCAGCTGAATGTCTGTAAGACCAAGGAGCCAGTAGTGGACAACACTAGAAAACAGCAGAAAAGCTTTCACCCTCTAAGCATAAAATGTGCCCATGTAGAAAGGGTGGATAACTTCAGAAACTCGGTGTTTACATTTCTCAGGCCCTGTCATGGTCCTAGCACATTAATCATCATCATCATCAACTTTATTTATAAAGCACTTTAAAACAACCACAGCTGACACAAAGTGCTGTACATTGGAACTGTAAAATAAAATTACATGAGATATAAATAAAAAACAAATAAAAGAAGAGTGAAATCATTAATTAAATAACTACTGCATTAAAAAAAGAAACTAAGTCTCACTGAGGTTAAAAGCCAAGGAATAAAAGTGGGTTTTAAGACGTGATTTAAAAGTGGACAGTGAAGGGGCCTCTCTAACATGCATGGGCAAATTATTCCATAATTTTGGAGCCACAATAGAGAAGGCCCTGTCCCCTCTGAGCTTCCTCCTGGATCTCGGTACCTCCAGGAGCAGCTGGTCAGCTGACCTGAGAGACCGACAGGGTATGTGGGGATGAAGAAGCTCAGAGAGGTAAGGCGGGGCAAGACTGTGTAGGCATTTAAAAACAAACATAAGAATTTTAAAATTAACTCTAAAAGACACAGGCAGCCAGTGCAGAGAGGCCAGCACGGGGGTTATATGCTCTCTTTTTCGAGTTCCTGTTAGGAGTCGTGCAGCCGCATTTTAAACCAGCTGCAGACGTGAGAGCAATAACTGACTGACCCCCACATAAAGTGAGTTACAGTAGTCCAGGCGGGAAGAAATAAAAGCATGGATCACTGTTTCAAGGTGCTGCCTCGAAAGAAAAGATTTTAGTCTTGCCAGTCGCCTTAAATGATAAAAACTGGACTTCACCACTGCTCTGATTTGGTGGTCCAATTTAAAATCACTGTCCAACTTAAAACCAAGGTCAGTAACAACAGATTTAAAATAGACTTCCAGGGATCCTAAAACAACAGAGGAGGACTCACAGGGACCACTGGGTCCAAACACCAACACTTCTGTTTTCTTTTTATTAAAATTTAAAAAGTTTCGAGCCAACCAAGCTTTAATGTCATCTAGACATGTCAAGAGAGGTTTTATGGAGATGGCATCCTTGCGTTTTAGTGTCAAATAAATTTGGCAGTCATCGGCATAACAGTGAAATGAGATCCCATGCCTTCTAAGGATAGAACCCAGAGGCAGTAGATACAGAGAAAAGAGCAGTGGCCCTAAAATTGAGCCCTGTGGGACACCACATGACAGAGGAGCAGAAGACGATTCGTAACCGAGAAGGCTGACAGAGAAAGTTCTATCTGACAAATAAGACCTAAACCAATTGAGTGCAGTGCCACCAATACCCACTACATCATGTAATCGAGAAATTAAAATATTGTGGTCTACTGTGTCAAAGGCAGCAGTTAGGTCAAGCAAGACAAGAACAACATGGTTACCAGAATCACATGCCAGAAGGATGTCATTAAAAACCCTTAGTAATGCAGATTCTGTGCTGTGAAGGGTTTTAAAACCTGACTGAAAAACCTCAAAGATTCCATTTTCATCTAGAAAATCTTTCAGTTGACTAAAAACAATTTTCTTTCATTAACACCCTGGTAAAGATAGCCCATCAATCCCTCTATTACCTCAGACAATTACAGACTCCTGACTGCTCAGAAACACTTGCAGCATGGAGATCAGTTTGAATGCGGGCATGACCACCCGGATGGGGAGCTGCACCCGATAGCACCATTTTGCCCTTAGGATGGTAATCCATACAACCTAAGCAAATAATAAATGTGAAATTTCACAAAGAACCAGAGATTCTCGCCACCCCAGCAAAAGACTATTTCATATGCTTCCATTAGTGATACAGTACCATGTGCTGGCTAAGAATGAGAATGAGCTTTTACCCTCTGGCCATTAGGCTGCTAAATGAGACGGTGACTTTAGCCCACCTCGACCACTACCTACCTACCCTCTACACATCTATTCATCTACACTCGACTATAGTTGCCCTACTAGTTATAAAAAAAACCCCAAACCAAAACATTTATTGTTTTCCAGTCTCTATTTGTGTTTTCCTCTTATTTATGCACAGTCAGACTTTAATATCCCTTTGTGTAGGGATTTGGTTTTCTCATTGCACTTGCATAATTGTGTGTGACAAAATAAACCTAATCTTGAATCCCCTGAGTGAGTTAGGTACATTTCTATGCTTAATGATTCATAAAAGAAATGGAAATGGTCAGGTACAAGGATTGGACTGAAGAAGAAACTGAGAAAGTTTTTGAAACACTTTTAGAAGGCTTGTAGAACTATTGCTCAAGACTGCTTTAAAAAATTAACCTGGATCCTTGGAAGCAAAATCTAAAGAAATGAGGGGTGGCTCAAGAGTTTTGTACAGTACCATAATTCCACTATTTCTGAAAGCAACATGTAACACAAGTACTGAAATTCAAATGCAATCATTTCTTGTTACTTTTGATTAGCATGTAATTACTGTGGCAAACACTGAATCATTTTTAACTCATTTTCATCAATCATTTTCTGCAAGACAGCAGGGTGTTACTTCACAGCTTTTTATTCTCCTAGTTTGTAGAGAAAATTTTACTCACGCCTAGCTGTGTTGATACAGGGATCACTATTAATCCTACCGCCTGTGTGACATCACAGCTTCACTAATCCTACATTCAGGTAAATATAATACAATAGAAGCAAATAATAAACATTCAACATTTTGTAACAGCTAAAACTGCATATAATGTTAGGCCAATTGTAAAGTTTACCAATTTTGAAATAAGCCAGAAGTTAAGATATAAACCTGCACCTGCATGTGGCTGTGAACAATTAAATTACAAGTGGGATAAAGTATCTAACCCGTTTTCCTAATATATGAAAACACAGTAAATTCAAACAATATATTGTTTATGTAAGGGTTGTAATTTTGTAATGTAGTGGTTGACATATTTGTCAGGCTTACCTTTTGACGTGTATGTGCATTTTGTGTTTCCATGTTCAGACTGCTTGTAGGGGAGAGCTGCCTTTTGTTTTGTGATCCTGTTATGGTTATAGGTTGTATATTTTGTTTCCTTTGGGTAAGTTTCTTTTATTTCTTTTATTTTCGTATCAGGGATGTTTTGTTTGTCATGTTGCCCTTGTACCCTCAGTCTGAACCAGAACTTTAACACTAGCAGACCATAAACCTTTGTTTTTTTTTGTTTTTTAAAATAATACCATTTTGACTCCTCCTTCATTGTTTTAACTTTATGTTAGTCCCCAACCCCTGGACTAGCCTGGGGACATAACAAAGCCAGGATATTGAAATGCTGAATGCAAAGCAGTTGAAAGCAGTACTGGGTAACAATTTGGATACTTGTAGTGATGACAGCAATATGTAGATAGAAGAGAAGTATATCATATTGCATGAACTGCATACTGTAGATATGTGAAAAAATATCCTGTGTGCTTCAAAACAGGAAGTGTTGACTAACTTGATAGCAGATAAGTTGTTGCAGAATATAGTTTCCAAAACACACATCACAGTGAAACTGTGTGCATGATCATAGCTAATTCATTATTAAAGTATTGCATAAAATCAAGTGACTATAGGCTTATTTTCTATTTCTTTGTGCAGGGATTTGATTTTCTTGCAATGCCTCCATAACAAAATCATTTTATTATTTTTCTTCGTATGAATAGAGTTGGGAGAAAACAAACAAAAACAATTAGCTCCTTGTTGAAGAGTGTATGAGTGAATGTTTATTGCAATTTCAATTATCTGTTTTAAGTCAGATCTTAATAAGCAAAAAATATATATACATTTTTCAAAGGAACACACAAGTGACACACAAAAGTTGCTTGAATATTTGTGTCTTCAACTTAACCGCTAACAACTTTAGAAGATGTGAAAAAATGCAAACATCCTGAGAGAACCACGAATGTAAAACCAAAATGTACGTCACATTTCAGAGAGGCTAAAAAGGTGTGGCACAGTGGTGGTCAGTAGAGAACTGAATCAAATCAGACTTACATTTACAAAAGCAAAGGTACAACAGAGCACAGAATAAGTTATATATTTTACAAAAGAAAAATATATATATAAAAAATCCCCAAAAGCACCAAAATAGAAGAAAATCTTTATAGAATTATGTTATAAGATTATTGAAGTGGCAATTTCTTTTTTGCATTTAACCTTCTAAGACCCAAACTTTTTCATAGCATGCATTTTTAATTGCTCTTTGCTATTTGGGCTGATTGGGACCTGATGAATGTAAAAACAAAGAATTATGTGATTTTATTTTTTACCTGATTTTTGTTTCTGGGAAAAATGAGATCCACATATGAGGACATTCACTTTAAATTTTGATAGAACAGTGGAACTATAATGTCCTCGTAAGTGGATATCAGGACCTTGTAGAGCAAAATTTAGTATTTTGGTCTAGAAAACCAAAATGTGATGTCCACATATGTGGACGTTCAGGTCCTAGGAGGTTTAAATACAACGTACATCCCAGACGTCACTATAAACTAGATCTGCAGTAGCTGCATTCTTGCAGTTTCGTTGCTGCTACTGTTATAACTGACTATTAGGAAAAAGGAGAAGTGGTAATGGGTGTACAGAAATATTCATCTTAAAAAATATTGCAGTGGTGGACACAATACCACAAAAATGAGAAACCACAGTAACAACCAATCTCCTTTTCTTAAATGCACATTTAGTATTTTAGAATACACCAGAAGTGAAACAGTGTAGAAACAGAATGACTAAGAACACAGCCATCTGTTCTTTATAACAAAACATTTTGTTTTGTTTTTTCCTTTTATATTATGTACAATCATTACATCAAGTTCTTGACCACATTAACTGCTTTTTCAGCTACAGTAGCTGGTCACATGACAGTGTACAGTATGTTCATTTGCAATCCATTTCTGTGCTGCTACATTCCCTCTTTGTCGTTGACCCCTGAGATTTTCCTCTTGGCCATTAGTCGTTAGTTTCCCCGATATGTTACATTGGTAAAGGTGGAGGTGGCTCCTTTGTACAAAGGATTGTTAGCCTATGAAAATAAAACAGTGGTGTTTACTTCAGCTCCATGGTGATATGTAACATTGCCATATGCAGGCTAGACTAGAGGGCAGATATATTCTGTTATTACAGTGTATTGGCATTACTTTACTTGTATTTAGAAAATCACTTTTCAAAACAAAGTTACAAACAAAGTAAGTGCTGAACAATAATAAAAGCAAGTAAAAAATGAATATCATGGAAACAATTTAAAATTCAAAAGAATAAATAAAAAGAAAAAAAAACCCTATACATATTCATGTTTGGGTCTTAAAATTGAAAAAAGATTTGTTAAAAGCACTAGAGGTTATAGAAAGCCAAACGATATTGCTTTTGTTGTACTCTGGTGTTTCAATGGAGTTATTTCTCACCGTATCCCATTTGGCTTTGGCTCTCTCCTCCTCAAACTTGGCAAACTCTCTGCGATCTTTGATTGTGACCAGCAGCTTCCATATGAGCAGGCCAACAAGGCCCAGTAGCAGAATGGCTCCAGCCACTGACATCAGCACCACCAAGATGTCAGCACCAGGCTGGCACTCTGACAGACATGAGAGAGGGAGAAACTGAGCTAATTCACAGTTTTTGGCACCATGTTTGCTAAGAAATGTAGTGCAATCAGAAGTTAAGCAATCAATGCAATCTGGTGAGAGACATTTCACAATTATTTGAAGCATCAATGCAATGTGTCTGAGTTTCTGTGGTGTGGGAGAGTGTGGATGTGGGTAACTGGCTGATCATGTGTTCTTTAGATAATAACACATTACAAGATGCACACACTGTTCCCCTGTTGCTATGGCTGTCCAGAAAAACAGACTGAAATGGAACTCAAGCACACACTATTCTCCCCTAATAATGTGCCTAAATTATAACGCTCAGTTCTCTGGCAGTTTAAGAATCCCATAAATGCACACAAACTTTCACAGTACCTGGTTCTTTCACGACGCTCAGAATGGATTTGCCGGCAACATCTACATAATACTGGAAGTGCTGCACGCAGTCGTTCTCATCTTTGTACGAGCAGTTTACTCCATTGCGTTTTTCCGCTTGTGTGGGACGAGATCGTGTGAAGATGAAGAACAACGTAATACATTGTTTTAAGGTATGTTTATGAGACTAAAGTATCGAGCAGTCCACAATACTCTTTGACCACAATGTTTTCATGAGGCCTCCAAATACTTTTAATTTTATTATGCTCATATGATCTGAAGCAGAAATACAACATTACCACAACAGGCCAGGATAGCAGCAATAAAGAGACTAGAAATGGTGGAGTTCTCACCCAGGTTATCCACTACTTCAATTTCATCGGTGCACATTCTATTACAACTGTTGTCTTTGATGTACTGTCCTCTCTTGAAGTGCAGACAATCGACACACTCCCTGCAAAAACAGTAAGTGGTTCACTTCGTATGCATTCAGCGGACATCACACATTACATCTCTTATACATGATAGCGTCTGCACTAAAAAATATGTAGGAGTAGTTTGTGTTATGAAATGTGGAAAACGTAAGCAAACGTGAGTTATTTGCAGAACATTATTTTGCCAACAACAGGTAGGGCCCTGAGAAGCCAAGTATGCTGTCTACACATAGGGATGATTTGATAATTGTTCAATAAGTTGATCAATCACTTACCCTAAAATTAAACAAGATATCTCACTAATCCAGTGAAATTGTTTTTAGGGTTAATCAATTTGTCCAAGGAAAATGTGTCTACATTTGGTTGAAAATTACAAGTTCTCATATGATTTTTCTGTTGTTTTTTCATCTCTGATTAACTCACTTTTTTAGCGTGCAGGCATCAGGGCAGGTGGGGCATTTCTCACAGGTGGCTCCGTAGGCACCAGGCTGAGTGCAAAGGCAAACTCCACAATCACAGATACCCCGGCTGCTGCACAGGAAACTACTGCTGGACATGCAGGTGTCTGTGCGCGTGGTGCAGTTGCAGTTTTCTCCTTTCCATCCTGCGTCACACTTGCACACCCCACAATCACATTTCCCGTGACCTGAAAGAATGAAAAAGAATGAAAAGCTAATTCTTTGTGGCAGCATGGTGATGCAGTGTCTAACATGGTAGAGGCACAGCAAAAAGATCCTGGGATTAAATATAGGTTTCAGCCTGACTGGCTAGACCTAGGTAGGTTCATTTAGGTCAAGGTGTGACTGTAAGGTGTGCACGTTTCTGTAAAAAGACAGTGTCATTTGTGGTATAAAGTGAGTTTTTGGTTAGACTATAAAAGTGCTCAAATTTATTCTGTAATACTTGAAATCAAAAATATACAGTTTAAGTGCACAACTACAAGAGGGACACAAACCTACAAAATACTACTTGCATAAATATAAATGAATCTGTGTGCACATTTGTCTGTGTGTATACTTACCTAATTAGTGTGCTTAGATAGGATGAGTGTTATTCTTCATGAAATGAATGCAAGGTCACTGTAATGTTCTTTGAAGGAAGTGGAATTAGAGAGTGAGTGTTTGAGAGAGAGATAAACCTTTATTAGACCCACTCGTGGGAAATTTGTTAGAAAAATGACCAGAACTAGCATGAAACAGTAGTACATGCAGAATCCAATTGCTAAAACTTCAGTTAAAAATTACGAGAAAATAAAGATGAAATAAGAAAGAAGCTCAGAAATGAGCAGAGCTGCTGTAACAGGCTGCTGCACATGGGGGGCCCCAGAAGTAAAGAGTGTATGTACTATGTTTTAAGTGATGTGGTTTTATTGCTTAATTGTTTTAGGTCTATATTTAGGTCTTCATTGTCATTCATTGTAAAAAATGATAACTTTGCCTCCTTTGTCATGACCTTTGCTTGAACTGTTTTGTTTAAATAATAAAAAAGACTAGTCAGCGTTTGAAAACAATCATCTGTTTCAGATTTCTTCCCACATCATTCTAATCTTCCCTTGAAAATGCTGCTGTGTTAAGCAATAACTTGGTAGCTGTTTTTGCATCTGAATTACTCAGCAATGGGAGTCACGCATTTCCCTTAATCATCCCCACTGTGAGAAGGGCAGAAAATGTTCTATTGTGAAAGTACAGTTTAATGATTCCTGATCCCATCGGGCAAGCAGGCACACATAGAGTGACACAAACATCCTCAGATGTTGTGAAGCACAGAAAGCATGGAAATACCCAGTCATTTTAGGAAGCTGTCATCCATTTCCTGAGAAGATTGGTTGGTGAGCTTTTCTTCCTGCATTACTGTGCAACACCCCACATCAGCACATTACACCACCTTGGATATTATTGCAGAGCTCCAGCGACAACAGGGTAGGAAACTAAACTGGCATTGGATGATTATGAGCCAAGCGAGTGAGTCACAATCCATCTGGATCAGACAGGGGGAGTGACTAGTGCTGAAAGATCACAGAAGGTGTAAGGGTAACTAATTCCAGAGCTCAAAACAAATCAACAAAGCTTCGACAAACAATTCCACCGTGTTCACCCTGTCAGCTGAGGCTTTTCTTTTTAAAATGTGTTTTAAGCAGGGCTGTCCGTGTTAATGGTTAACAATTTCACATATAAAGCCCGGCGGTGGAGTTGTTGTGTAATCTTTCTCAGTAACTCTGTCAACAACATAAGAGCTGAGATATGTATAAAGGCTTTGGAAACAAGAAAAATGCTTTGAGTCACAAGTTAGTTTTTGTTTTTCTCTACACAACACTTAATAGGAGTCAGTATTTGTGCTGCTTTCATTAACTGAAAGATGATTCACAAACATGAAAAGGGGTTTTTAGTTTTACATCATGCTCATTTCTTTGTGAGCAAGCACAATAATTCAGTCAATTAAACAAATCCCAGAGCACAGGTTAATAGTGGGGCCACGATAACAGGACAAGGACAGGGACAAAGACAGAGTACTAAAACATAACCTTACATTGTTGGAGAACAAGCGGAAACAGAATCTAGTAACGTGTACTGATGAGGAAAGGTAAAAAAACAAAAATCAGCAGAGGAATGCAAACTTTGCTGTAGTCTCCTCCCTCCTATTTGTGCTCCCTGGGGCTGTGCTTGCTGGCTCCTGTTCTTGAGCCCTGAAACAGCTTCATATCAGTAGGAGATCTGCACACCCACAGGGAACGTCACAGAGATTTAACTTTTTTTATGCCCTGTGTCGTGGTAGCTTCAACTAAGATGCAGACAAGGGACACTCATGCTTTAAATACCACTTCTGCACACTGCGGTTTAGCACTAATGCTCTATAGACTGACTTACACCAGTGCTGGCTTTGTGTCTGCAAAAGTTAATCTTCCTTAAGAAAGAACCTGTGTGAGCATTTGCCTTGTTGACACAAGTATGTCACATTTGGATATCAGCTTGGCAATGTATGTTTATTTCAGGTAAAACTTGATTCCAGAGGA
This sequence comes from Rhamphochromis longiceps, assembly GCF_057381845.1. Classification (NCBI taxonomy): domain Eukaryota; kingdom Metazoa; phylum Chordata; class Actinopteri; order Cichliformes; family Cichlidae; genus Rhamphochromis; species Rhamphochromis longiceps. The sequence continues at coordinate 31,048,621 of NC_140560.1, read as the reverse complement.
TGCATGCCTAATTTGGGGCTTTCGTGTCATATTTCTGCACTTTACTGAAAATTACAGTGGACTACTAACTGTCTCCAATTTCAATAATATACTTTAAAAAATGTGGGTGACTGACTAACATCTCTAAAATGGATTTTTCTTACACGTCCTGTAATGAAAGCTGACAGGATCTTTCAGGCTAACTTATTGTGTCTGAATGCACTTTCTTATAGCTCCATGAAGTTTGCTTGTAAGTACGTGATTCATGGTATTCGCGTCCTCATTACCGTAGAAAGAAGAGGTACCTCAGTAACACAAGTCCGTGTACTTGACATGTTTACTCCAAAGTTTGAGTAAACGCAGAATGAGTACTAACCCTAATAGGAAAAGTTTCCTTATTTCTTTTAAAGAGCAGTTTCCTGTTCTACTATTAGTCATACTCCTTCTTACCAATCATAGAGCCAAAATGCTGCAACAATAAATTACTCAAGGACAAAGCTTACTAAAGTTTTATTATTGTAATTGAGTAACTCTGTAGTGAGTTGCACCAACTTGCATTTGGGAATGATAGAGATAGCAATTGCATATCACAAAAACATAGCAGTAAATGGGTGTGTTCTCTGACTGGCCTTCTACAGAGCACAGACATAATATTTGCAGGTCTGACAAAGCGTTGGTCATTTGATAAGTATGATTGCTTATGTTTAATAATTTTGTACTAATTTACATGTCTGTTATAAGCAAGAAAAGACTGTCTTAATGATGGCACAGGCACTTTAAGTAGCCTAGTTTTTTGGCTTATCTACCTATGTAATAGGAAAACTATGTAAACCAACTGAGATATGTTTATATACAAAGAGAGAAAGGAAGAAAGCATACAACAAAGCCTCAGAGCAAGGAAAGAAAAGGGAAGAGAAACTTCATTTTTCCTGCTCTTAGTGAAGAAAACAGCTTTTAATATGATATAATATTATCTTGTGTATCTTTAGTGCCCTGCAGGTAGTTCAATGCCCATGATTTGATATTTTCAAAAGCTGATTGAGTGAAGGGGGATTTTGTGTAAATCCCCAAATCAGCATGGAAACATAACCACAAAACTAAGAAAATATGCTTGATGTTTTAATAACCTGGACATTTTTGCAAAGTCTCTAGAATTTCTCTAGATCCTTACTACAGACTTTTTAAATGTCATGATTTTAGAATAATATACTTGCACATACCACTGCAGGTTTACTTTGATTTCAGTTTGTGCATCAGGTTTTGTGCTATTGCAAAATGTTAAACTGATGGTTTAAGATTTGACGATAAAAAAAAAACAACAACGACAATTTACTCACCAGAACACAGAGCTCCTTTAAAGCGCAGACAATTGAAGTCATCGCATTGACAGTACTTTCCCCACACCTGACCAAACCCTCTTGTATGACACGAGCACTGTCCACACAGACAGTTGCCTCTTCCACTGCAGATTGGGCCCTCTGGTTCCCGGATGCAGTTGGCATTATCAGATGGACTGTAGTCTTCAAGTGAGCACTCACAATGCGGGCCCAGCCGACCTGGGTGACACTGACAAACACCACAGCTGAAGGTCCCGTTGCCGTTGCTACAGAGGGGGCTGTTGGCTTGTGCCTTTGCCTCACACTCACAACCACAGGCAAAATCCACCGTAACCTCAAGGGCATCTTTGAAGCCAAGAGGTTTGATGGTAAAGGTGCGACTCTTCTCCTTAGGACAGCTCCGCAACTGAGCCTCAACACTGAATGACACCTGAAGAGGAAGAAATGCCTCTTTGATAGTCTGTGTAGAAATACTGGATGCATACTGAAGATTCCTGAACCGTTACTTACTGTGTCTCCAATCTTGAGGCCAGTACAGGACTTAATTCCGGGGATGACCTCTCCATTTAGACAAGTGGCGTTGAAAGAAAGATTTAACTCCTCTGGGACATTCAACAGCTCCAGCTCCACTTTAGACCGAATTTTCTGCTCAGATTAAAGGTATAAATCACATATTGGTTCTAGTGTACCTTTACAGATCAAATAGACAACATTATTTTGCAAATTCTACTTGTCTTTCCAACCTCAAAAACTCCTTACCGCATATGCCTGCTCAATTAGGTGAATAACATTCCCAGAATCACCAGACAGAGTTCCCACGGTTGTGCCTGGAATAAGCTTACTGTATTCCTGGCAATAGAGACATGGTGGTAAGATAGTGAAAGTTTTTTACAATAGTAAATTTATCACGTGACACAAGCAGTCCATTTTCCTTACATCGTAAATTGGTATCACTTCGTTGGTCACAGCAAAAACTAAATTTATGTTGTTTGCGGTCATTTTTTCCGTTAATAGCCCCAAAGAGGGATAGTCCTGGAAGACACCAGAAGAACATAGTTTGGAAAAGCAGCACTTTGTCCAAAAACATTTAAAATTATGCATTTAACTGTCTCTCTTTACCAGCACTGTAGATTTGTTGTAAAGATTGTCACTATCAAGGTGACACTCTCCATCATTCGGTTGGACAACACCAGCTATGCGCGCATCCAGAGCAATATGAGTTTTGGCATCAGTGGTAAACACCAGAAGATGTGACGCATCCGGACGCCAGCCAATCTTATCCTAATTATGATGGATACACAAATATAATATAAAATATAATATAAAAAGTTAAATATACCATAAAAAAAAGATAAAGCATACAGCAAATGTATAATTAAGTTGAAAAAACTACCAATATGTGTTAAAAAAAACTCAAAAGGAGCTGATAATAGAAAAGTATATGTTTAGAGACTTATGTGTATATAACATCAGCTAATAGGAAAAGAAAACATTCTTTTTCTTTTCCATAGGGTCATACTGTGTTGCAAAATCTCTGAGGACGTGTATCTGTAGTTGACATATTTATGCTATTTATACCTTGCACACCACCGCCTGCATGACAGCATCAAATCCACCCTCTGGAGCATCCCTGTTTCTCGATATCTGCTGTTTCCTCACCTCCTCAGTGAAACGAGATACCTTTTCTGTCAGTGACAGCACATTCTTGAAACTGAACTGAGCCTGGCATTGTACACCAATCCTGTTTATATTAAGCGTGAGATAGTGGGAAAGTGAATCAGTGAAAAAGGAAAATCAATTTCAAGTTGCTAAACACATCTGGTAGAAAAATCTCCACCAGAGCTCCTTATCTACTTTAAACCTAACAACAGCCTGCATCATACCTACCCATAGCACGGATTACTGATTGCCTGTGAAGGAAAAGTGTACATGTATGGGGACATAGTCTTGTCCACAAAGGCCCCAAACCCCATATGCAGGTTGCTTGTTTTTTTGCCCATGGCTGCAGCAAGATCATTGCCCAAGGTGACGAGGCGAGCCAAGTCATCGTTCATTGAATATGAGAGATCCATCAGATAGTAGAGGTCCACGGGATAATCCTCCACCTGTTTCACAGACACAGTGAAACGTTTGGCATCACCTGAGGGGAACAAGAAGAGGACCACAGGGTTGGACAAGGGACAGAGGATAAAACTGATTAACTACACAGCACAATTAACTCAAAAGGTGTCTACTACCAGGAGAAAAAGATGTAATATTAATATCAGTTTACATCCGTCATGCTATTTCTACATGTAGAACAATAATAATGACTCTTTATGGCTGGTTGCATAATGGTGCTGTTGCATGTATCTCCTGATCTTTATACAGATGATATCTGGTTGGGTGTTAACATACCTAGTCTTAGAGTCATCTGGAGTTTTTGAGGCTTGATCTGAGTAACATCTTTAGCTGTTCCTGATGCCTTGTCACTAAGCGGCACATCCTGCTGAATAGTGAGGGTGCTGGAGGGAAACTCCAGTGACGCTGCGCTGCATCCTTCTTTCAGTAGATTCTCTTTTAGGTCACAGCGAGATTTGCCAGATGCCCCTTTCCCAAACTCCTGAAACAATCACAGCCATTCTGTTGGGCCTTTTGCATTCATTAGTTAATTTAATGTATATAATACAACAGTAAGTGGCTCCATAGTGTAGTGGTTTATACATTTTCTTAACAAACAAAAGAACCCCAGTCTCCAGACATTATGATGAATCCCTTTAGGCATCTGGATGTTAACCCCCCCCAACAACAAAAACAAAAAACAACAACAAGAAAATTGCCAAACAAATAACCAATATCTGTGGAGGTGCCTGTCCTGGCTATTTGGACGCAGCAGGACAATTTTCTCTTAATTATGCTTGAGAGCCTAGGGTGTATATCTGTGTTGACTAGGTACCATGAAAAAGCTTTAGAGGGTGATGGAATGAAGCAAGCTGGTGGGGAATGAGATTTCAGTTCTAACTTGCTTCACTGAGGAGTGAGGGGGAGGAGTGAGTAGAAACCGTGTCTATGTGTGTGTTTTTACCTCCTGAGAACACCATGCACAGCTCGGGTGAACAGCCAGACACTGTTGACATGTTGTGACCCCTCGTGATGTGCATACATTGGAATCTGTGAAAATGACACCCAGAAAAATGTAAAAATACATGCAATACTATAGAGTATAGTGTCTTTCTAACTTTCCAACCAGTTTGTTGACTGGTTTTACACGAAGTAGCACTAAGATGCTACTTAGCTCTTTTCAGATACTATAAGATTCTAAGTGTTTGATACAGTCTAAGAGGATATAATTAAATTCTTCAAATTGAGTTGAATGTGTAAAAAGTTAGAAGAATAATGAAGTCCACTCCCTTTTCAGTGCATTCTCTTGTGAGGCCTTTGGGTGTGGCTGATTGTAGATTAACACTGAAACACGGTCAGCAGTGACAAGTTTGTTAAATGTGAGCTAAAGTAAATGATCTGAGAGAATAAGCATTATATAAAAACATGACCTAAGTTCATTCAGTTCATAAATAAGTGCCAATAAGTAATTATAGTCAGACATAGTCAAAGATCATCTCATGTAAATGCACTTGCTTACTACACTCACCTGATTGTATGTTGCTTTTCATTCACAAAACTTAAGTTCATTCATTGATTGGCTTTGTTTTGTAACAAGCAAAAATGATCATCAGTGAAATCAAAAGTTAGTGTGAGTGCTAAGGTATTTAAGTTGAACTGATGACAAGTGAAAAGAAAAGAAAAGAAAAGAAAAGAAAAGAAAAGAAAAGAAAAAAATATTAGTTAAGTTGAAATAATGAGCGTTATAATGTGGAGTACAGAGAAGCCAGAGCAGGTCACCTTCCAATGGGACACACATCCCGACTATTTTCACTCCCTTATAAGGAGAGGTGGCGAAAGCTACGAGGAAGCAGCGCAATTACAGATCCTAAACAGCAGCGCCTATCTAGTTAAGATATTCAGCTGCGGTTTTATTTTTCCTTTTCAGAAAATTGTAGGTTATTAAATAACTGTGATCACACGCACATGTATCGACTTTATGCTTTCAGAGACATGAGACAAAAATACACATCGGCAGGTGAAAAAAAAATAGCCTAAGGCTGAATAAAATATTATTCATTAAACCATCTTACCGCAGACGTTTGATGCTGTGGACAAAAGGAGAACCAGTATAGCTAGACGGTCTGTTAAAGTCCCCATGACTGGACAGCAAATGAACCGGGATCTGAAGTGAGTCGTATGTGTCTGTGCAACTTCACGCTTCCTCATTCTGCATGTTAGGTCATAACCCACCGCCTAATACTGTAACAAACTCCCATCCACAGTGTGTACAGTATTTGTCCCGTGACATGTTTAGACTGCTCTCTTAGTTGTTTGATAACCATCGGTGCTGATGGATTACTTGCAGGGTTACAAGAGCAACGAGTGTCGTCAGAAATCAAGCACACAAATCCTTCTTCATTTCGCAGAAGTAGAGAAAGTGACTCATCGGACTGAAATTAGGAGTCTTTGTACCTTCTAGAGACATTTCTTAAGCAGGTCTGCAGAACTCTGAAAGCTGTGGCTCAAACAAGTGATGAAATGAAACCGTGATTAGATTTTGAGAACATCAGCGGTTTGGCAACGCTTCATAAGAAATAAATACATTTTTAGTTAAATATTGCTTTTGGTGGAAATGATATGAGGGACGTCAAAGAGAATTCCATCAACAGAATAAAATAGCTCTTCACTGTCGTTGTACACGTGCAACAAAATTGCGCTAATCACTAGATTATTATACTCTAAGAATGGTCAACTTTTGCAAAAATGCCTATAAAAAAGAGTTCCCACCAGAATGAATGCATTATTTTATCACTTGCGAGTGTGAGCTTACAACATAGACTACAAATGCCTATTAGTCAGAAACCTGAACTGCAGTGGCAGACTACAAGTTTAAGCTTTACAAAACAAAACTGCTTAAAGTGGCTGTTAAATCCTGTTAAATGTTATTCGCTTTGCATGCCTTCATGCCCTCTACTGGACCGACAGGAGTACAGCATATAACAGTCGCCTCAAAATGTGAAATGTGTTCTGGCAAAACTAGAAACACATGACATATCATGTGGGGTTCTATAAGATTTTATAGAATCCCTAAAAGAGAAAATAGAGTAAATGGCGATAGATTAACAGCAATAAGTAAGTGGCAACTACTTGCAGGCCTTTCCTGATTTTGTTTTAATGTCTGGCTTTGCTTCAAGCTATTATTAAAAGTTCACTAGAGACTTGAGTTTCACAGCTTCATGCCACGGAAGACCTCCTTCGATTCCAGTAAATGTTGGAGCACTTGGACATGTGCCAGCTTCTATAACAATCGAACAAGTAAGTTACTTAAATAAATACATTTTAAAAATGAGGAAGAAATTGGATAAACAATTTCCTACAGAAATCAACCCTGGGAAGTCTGTGGTGGCAGCGGTGTGTTTATGTATGGTCGTGCTTGTAGAAGCAGACAATGCTTCTTATCTGAACATTTGTCCATTTATTGAATCTTTATCCCTGTGTCCCGTTCTTAATCTCTGTCTGGTTGCTAAGATACTGCTATCAGTGTCCAAGAATTGCCACTAGAAGAAATGACAGAAATAGAGAAATGAGTAGAAAAGCTATAATAGTTAACTGTTCTACTGGTATTAAGCTGTGGGTGTGGGTGCAGTGTGCAGGTAATACACTGCAGGCAATGAAAACCAAACTTCAGTATTGACTGATTTGGATCTATTGGCTCTAGAGCCATCTGTGGAGATTTCACCCACAGATGAGTGACATATTGGGATGAGCATAGCGCCAGTTGTCCTGAATAAAAAGCTGCCGACTGGGTCAGATGGCAGCCAATTAAGACTGAACAAGAAGCAAGGAGTGGAGCAGGAGGAAGAAAGGGGGTGGAGGGGTTCTGACCTATGTTACAGATCTATCTGGAGCCCTTTAAGCTTTTCGCTGAGTCTGAAATGCTGTCACACTGGACCAATATCCAAACACAATCACACTCGGGCAAAATCAGCTTTTGGTTAACTGCACTCAGCTTACCATTTCCTGCTTTCGTGGGTTTAGCTGGCAGGTGGGAAGGTCAAATCGGGGATATGAGCTTTTAAGGTGTATTTCAGGTGTGTGGTCAGCCAGCTTATGAAATGCGCCCCACAGTCACTGACGTGGGAAAATGTGTATATGCGTTATGAAGTTTTGCTATCTGATCTTCCTCCTACACTAGCTCCTCCGGCTCTGCGGCTTACACTTGCCTCCCGGGGGATGATAGCTTATATGTGAAAAAAGTAAAAATAAATAAAAAAACATTCAACTGAGAACACACGAGGGGTGGACAAATGGAAAGGGGGATTTTCTGTTGTTGTTTTTTAAAGACTTCAGAACCGTGGGAACTCTAATGTTGCCTGCTGTTACATATAGAGACAGCTGAGGGAAAAAAGGGCTTGAAGATGACAAAGTGGCTGAACATTGAGAGTAAACAGGCAGAAATGACGAGGCACATCATGGTAGCCTGCTTACTGAGATGTGGGGTTATGACTAAGTGGAAATGAGGTTAATGGGTGGCATCTGAGAGCATGAGATGTCTGCACAGGAGAGGAAATTCTTAAATTAAATTTATAAGTTCTGCAAACTGTGTCTTAAATAAACAGCAGACAACACACATTCTTAGAGAGTCTAATATCCACTTGTATATAAACTAAAGAAGTCACTATCTTCTTAAAAATAACTTTAATGATTGTTTTGTGTAAGGTCTGTATCCATGTCATTTACGTCAATGTATAATTATTATAATATAATCATGTGTAACTGTGAGTCCTATAGGTGTTTAGCTCCTCCAGGTTTTCTGTGCAAGTAGTGTAAATCCACTGTTATTAATGACAGGCAAAGGGAGCTGCAGCTTGCAGTATGTGCGAGCAAGCTCTCATGAGCCAAGCAATGATGAGAAATAAACCACCCGAGACAGTCCTGTACTGTTATATGTATTGTTGCCTTGTTTTATGTTGTGCTTTGATTTGCCAAACACTTTGTTAGGTGCACCTATCAACTGATCATTAAGGCAAATGTCTAACTGGCCAAACACATAGGAGCCAATAACATTTAGACATTTAAGCATGGCCAAGAAAACCTGCTGAATTCCAACTGAGCATCAGAACGGGGATTCAGGTGAATTTAAACAAAATTGGGAAAATTTGCCTTGCCTGAATAGTTTGGATTTATGCTGCAATTGTTGGTGGTGTAATGGTGTGAGAAACATTTTATTTGCACATGTTGGACCCTTTAGCCTTGAGTATTGTTGCTGACGTCTCTGCATCTGACTTCACTGCAACATATACATTTTCCAGTAGCTGCTTCTGGCAGGATAACATACATTCCCACAAAGTTCAAATCATCTAAAACTGGTTTCTTGAATATGATATATGACAGTGCATTCAAAGTACTCAAATACTCTCCACAGTCACCAGCTCTTAATCCAATAGAGCAGCCAGCATATCTTCAGCAACTCTGTGAAGCTACCTTGTCAATATGGAGTGGTGTAACATTTGGAAGATATTTTCTTGGTGCACTCTGGGTGGCTGACAAGATTTAAATTTCTGAATGTACCTGAGTATTGCTGACAAACACTCCTTTATAACCAGCATGTACCCACCTTTTGATGGGTGCAAGATAACATGCTATGTCACAAAATCAACTCAGACTGGTTTCCTGGACATGACAATGAGGTACTTAAATTATTCAAATCATCATCTCCACAGTCACCAGATTTCAAGCGATTCATGGCATGGATATGCAACTGAGAACTGCGGCTCCATAACATAGAGGTTAGCACATTTGGCTATCACATAAGAGATCCCTAAGGACTAAGAGGAGACAAAAATCCCTGGGAGGGTTGCATCAGGAAGGGAATTTGGTGTTAAAATCTCTCCCAAATCAAATATGATTATCCATCTGCTTTGTGACCACTTGTGAATGAGGGAGCAGATAAAACAAAATTATGTGCAGCTGGCATCTGTGTGATGCAATCATGTCAAAATGAACCAAAATCACAGAGGAATGTTGCTAACTCCTTGAATTCATGCCTTGAGGAATTAAAGTAGTTCTGAAGGAAAGGGGGGATGAAACTGCTGGCAAGGTGTACCTAATTAAGTTTATATTGTATACCTGATCAAGATAATAAAGTTAACTTTGATGTGACAGATCCACAAATAATACATGAGTTAATATTATGGGGCATAATTAGCTGATTAAGTAGTTTAACAAGTTAGCTGGACAGCAAGTATTTCCTCCCAGATATTAGTTTTCTTCAGGTATCAAGCTAAGGTTGGCCAAGTAGCTGTAACTTGGTTACACTGCGGGAATTTAGTTATTTCACACCAGATCAGCCCCCTGAATTTTGATGACCTGCCTGACCCCATCCACAGAAAACAAAATTTATCAGCCTGTGTTTAATCTACAAGAAATGCCGAAAACATTTTCTTCTGTGATAATGTATTTATTCATATTTAATATCAAAACACACTTTTTAAATGGAAATGGAAATTAATCCTTCCATGTGTTTTTTGATTTGCTAATAACTGGACATATTAGAAATCTCATAATTAATGGGGAGGATGTTTTGAGGAATTTTGGTTATCTTTGTGTTGGAAGGGTTTGAAAAGGTGAATGTAGGCCCTGTGTCAGCAACTCAGAGAAAAAATGATGTATGGATAAGGAACGGTAGGGACGTGGGTGGGGTCAAACACCAAATCTTTGTTGCTAGGGATGTCTTCACTTAGTTTGTGTTGCTAGGCTGCCAATTCCCTCATGTTAAGTGGAAACATTTCCCCCCTTCTGCTCCGTCCAGGCACCTCACCGCTCCCTCTCTCTTTCTCCTCTAAACCAAAATAACTTCACCAACCATCTGTCACTGGGCTCACAGGTCTACTGTTGCTTAGGAACAAGTCGGGCACTCACATTCATGTATGCATTCTCATATGAATATATTTTCATCTACAGTTATACTAACAATAACCTCCAGTTATGTCTCTTCCTGTGACTGGTGCATCAATGAAATCTGAGGCATTCACAGGAAAGCCTCTGACGCTCTGCTGAGTTTGAAGTTTAAATATGCAACAGGTTAATGAAGTCTAAGAAACTTCTAACGTGCAAAACTTCTTGAAAAACCACTTAATATAATGACACGACGAGCTCTTTGTACTTGTGCGTCAGAATTTGCTAATTAGTTCAGAAGAATAACTGAAGTTTCCTCCTGCTGATTTTGCAACTACTTTTTCATCATTTGCACATTCTTTGAAGTTCTGTAGTTTAAAGCATCAAGGAAGCATTGGTACATATTGACAGAGAGATTAGGTGTTAGTACAAGCTGCTTTCTATAATCACACTAAAGTGAATAATAGAACAAAGTCAGATTGTACAGCACTGATTTATATGCTGGCAATCAATTTGCAGCAACCAAATCGAAAGGCTAATGAGATGATTTGATCTTATTGTACACAAAAAACTACTCATTGTTCTTCTGTTGTCAGCCATTAATAAATTATCTGAAAGTAAACCACCCCCAGGCTCATGGAAAGTATTTGTGATTGAGCGAATCATTGTTTGTACACATGCCTGTCGGTCGCTGGCTGAAAGCTGCTTACCCAGAAATCAGGAGCACCCCAAATTGAATTTCATGGCCTTTGTTTTTAGACAAACAGAAGATTAATCTGACAGACTCTGCACACAACTCTTGGTAAGTTTTATAATGCGTGAGGATGACTTTTCTTTTCTTTCATTAATCTGCTGAAATGTATCGCGGTTATCTCACAACCAAACAAGTGAGGTATTAGAATAAAATAGAAAAAACATTTTTTTCTTTGCTTTAAAATTTGAATGTGCTCATGCATAACTGTGTCGTATATCAGCAGTTTGAGGAAGTCACAGCAGCTGTGAGATAATAAATATTAAATTGGTGCCTATTCAGCCAAGGCAGCTTAATACTCTCTACTTTGATTATAGTACTTCTTTTCAGCAATTTTTAAAGGTTAATTTCTGATTAAAACTCCTACATCGCAATAAGAAACTACACAAATACTTTCATATATTAGTCACTGACCAAAATGAAACCTCGCATTATGTGTGAACGAGTGAAGGAGGATAACATTATTAATATAGAACGATATTCCAGTATATTAAAAAATCTTTAACTGATACAATTGCATGAAAGCTCTCATTTCTGTTTCATGCCACCAACAGTTTACACCTGAACGTCAAAGTAATATTTGAGTAACACATTCCAATAAATATGAGCTCAGAAATTTAATTTCAGCAGCAGCCTGGAGGAAAACACAGAGAAGTTTATTAGCTCAAGTCTTCATTTCCAAGTTACAGCTTGCAAATACTGCTGCCTCTCTCACCTCCTAAACCATAGTCACATCTTATTCAGAAACAACAACAACTAAAAAAAAAACCCAATTAGAATCAATTAACACCTCTCATTTATTTTTCAGTGCAGGCGGTCAACTTATTTCTCACTGAACACAATGTTCATCCAGGTAAATATTTTCCCAAGAAGCCACCACAGTTAATGCCCCAATCAGTACTAGGGAGATTTATACAGCTTTTAAAATGTGCATACATGGATACTATGTTCCTCAAGGAGATCAGAATATCTTTTAATAAGCAATTTAACCCCATTTGTGGTGTACCTGAAATACATTTACATGCTTTTTAACAAACATCTTCATATTTGTTAAGCTAGAACTGTTACACTACTCAGATCCGTATAAAAACAAACAAACAAACAAACAAAAACAATAAAAATGAATTTGAAACAGGTGGCAGTAAAAAAACAAGTAGGGAAAACTATTTTCTTTCTTTCTTTTTTCTTTTTTCTTTCTTTCCTTCCTTCTCTCCTTTTTTGTGTATTCAGTAGCGCTTTATGGAAAGCCACCTGACCGCATTCTCTATTGAGGAGCGGTGTTGTGGTCCACGGAGAATTCATCATCACTTTAAAAGGCACGAGAGATTTGGCACAGTGGACGAAAACGCTCGCAGGCGAGCTCGGGTGCGCAGGGAGTGTCTCTTAATACACCATCGGGGAACACCATTTTGCACCTTCCTTCCTATGCAGAAGACTCGCTAAGACTTAGAGAAACTTGGACTCTGAATTAAAGAAACTTACCATAGTTGGGTTATTACTTGATCGACACTCTCTGACTGTAGCGGTGCGGTGATGTGGATGTGGTCATTACGCACTCAAGCTTTGGCAAACCTCGATGTTTGGCTGCAGAACTGGACTTCAAAAGCTAGTTATTTCTCGATACCTTCCTCTTATTTTTTGTCTCAGTAGTCATATGACACTAAGTTTTGCTCGGTGTCGGGGTTTTATAGTGAAACTCTCTGCCTACCAGTTGGAGTCGCGTGATTTGCTGCTAACAACCCACAACAAAAGATGAATGTTTCCCTCTTCAACGTTACCCAGGACGCAATGTTTAACGGCAGTCAGAGCCTCGCTGGGACACTGGCAACATACTCCGGCAATGCAACCGACAGCGTGGTGACCGGCGACGGCGGAGGGTCCCTGGTACTGCTGCAAGACGAGCGCAAACTCTTCGTGATGCGTGTGGTGCAAATCGCAGTGCTGTGCGTGTTGTCACTCACTGTAGTGTTCGGTGTATTTTTTCTTGGGTGCAACCTGATGATTAAGTCGGAAAGTATGATTAACTTTCTGGTAAGAGACCGGAGACCCTCCAAAGACGTGGAAACTGTTATGATTGGGCTCAGCTAGCTCACCTAGATGGAGAGATGGATGGAGAACCGGTATGGAGATCTGTTGCACATTTCGAACAGCAGATCAAGATCTACATCTGCATGTACTTATCAAAGTGTGTCCTTGTGACTAAGATATGCAAAAACATGACCTACCGAAAAAAAAAGGACTACAGGAAAGTAGTCCAACGACCAATGTTTGTGCGTAAAGTCTGTGCGTAAAATAAGGGCAGCTGTTTACACGTGGGCCGATCTGTTGAATATTTTGAGTGAATTTGTCGTTGCCAACTTGAACAAAGTAAAAAACATGTTTACAAGCCGTTACCTCATTTTTGATTTGTTTTTTTTTTTCTGGTAAATTTCGAATGATTATTAATATTTGGTTTAAAAAAAAAAGTCCAAAAGCATGATTGTGAATTTTTATAGTTCCACGCCTGCCAGTGTACTCTGTGGACGTGATGGATGTGTATGTGTGTATTCTCTATACAAAGTTTTGTTTGTTTTTTTTCTTGTTCTTGCTTGGTACACCTTGAGTATGAAAAGCCTTTAGGGTTTTCAACAAACTTCGTTACAGCTTTATGGAGTGACTCTGGTCCTACTTGGCATGCTCGCTAACTGCTCTGTAAAGTGACTTTGGATCTGTTTTGCACTTTGAAATCATCGATGCTGCATGAATTATTTTGTACCAAAAACTTGAAACTGCGGCATGCAAGTAAAAAGTTGTAACAACTATTTTAAGCTTTGTCAACTCTTAATTAATTAGCACTTTGTATTATTTAATTGTTTTTAAACAGAACATGTTCAGAAGAAAAGGCTACAGTGGTATTTCTCTTGTAATTGCATTTTGAAGTCTTTTTAAAAAAGTATTTCTCCTTAACATTCAGTTGTGATTAATCCTGTGCTATACAGATCTCTGAAGAACCTTGTTGACCTTCTTTTAAAAAATGTGAGCCCAGATCTGACCAGACGTGTGGAATAACCTTTCTGTCCTTTCACATTACATCAGATTGTTGATTATTCACAAAGTAAAAGCATTATATCAGTGATATCCTGATGTAGGGGCACTTTAAACATTCACAGGGTAATTTTTATGTGGAAAGAAAAATTACAATGACTAAATGACATAAAATTCTTATCGTAGGTGGAGTTTGAGGAGCAGTATCTGTCCAAAATACAGCTACAGACATCCAAGAACTGCTGTAATTAATTTAATACACCTTTTTCCCTTTAATAGTACATCCCTCTATTTTCTCAGCCAAAATATATCATTTTCTATTTGAGTTTTAAACAGAGAAAAAGATTTTGGGTTTCCACTGAATTCATCTCAGCATTTTGAATCAATTTATCTTCTCTTTCTTATATGTATCGGCATCGTCTCCTCTTTCTCTCTGATGTACCCCACTCTGAAGCAACCGATGTTCTCATTATTTTTTCAGTACTTGTTAGGAGAGCTCGGGTAGATGAATCCTTACAAACACACCCATGCATTCACACCTGTGTCCACTGACCATGCACACAAGACAGCGTGTTCAACAGACCATCAAACTCTGACAAAGGTATCTCAGACAAACACTATGAATTAATAAAACACATTAGATAATTAGACTTTAATGGCTAAGAACAACTCCACACACTATTTCAACACAACATGAAAACCTGTATTTAAACATCTGGATATTGATCGGTGGAATAGTTCAGATCAAGATGACCACAAAAATTGTATAATATAGCCAAGAGAAAATAATATGGAAGCATAAATGATTAAACTTTATAGGGATCAGTGTCATGTTTTCTTACAGACAGGTAACTGCAGTGTGTGGTGTATCCAGACTTTCTAAACAGGAGATCAGATGACTTCGCTGCTTTCATTTAGTAGAGAGAATTTCTATTAAAACATTTATTTTTACTTAATCTTTTCTTCCAAATCCTTTAATTTTGTCAATACTCTGAAAAAGAAAATCCAAAATTATCCTGGTATTGTTCTCATAAATGTCTACTGGATACAGGGAGGCACATGTGAATATTATTTATCATTTATATATTAACTGTCGTATAACAAGCCACACACTAAACACACGAAAACACCTCACACCACATCTCAAACCTCCCCATAGCATTAACTGTATGGTTGTTATAATTTGGAAACCACAGCAACAAGTGGGCTCTATTCAAAATGATCTTTTACTTCTTTACAGTAAAATATAGATCTATGCAATTTTTTTATGGAGTAAAATACATGCAGTTATTCAGGAAACATGCCCTATAGGTTGTAGGAGACACGTAAGGTGTTCGCTTGTACAACAAGACAACAAGAAGGTGAAGCAAATAATGTGAATAACTGGTAATATGACACTTACTTGCATAATCGGTTGGCCTGCATGTGAAAATAAGAAGTTACAAATTCTATTCATTTGCAGATATTTTCAAGCCAGTAATTGTACCGCTCAAACGATGAACAGTTCAAAGTATATCCCCTTTCTTTGAATCTTCTCTAATGTTCTCACATAAATGCTTATTCTCTTGACTTGGCTGAGTGCCAATTAAAATTACTTACCTTCTTGCCAAAGACCCACTGTGAACTGTCACATTATGAGCACTGCTAGTCGCCCACTATCACAGATGCATATGTTAATGTCACGGTGCGGCATGGCACACCGTGGAAGGAGTGGGGAAGGAGGACCCAGGCGCGGTGCTCTACGTATAGACAGTGTTTATTTACAGAGGGTGATATCAAACAACAATAAATCCCCGTGTTTCTCCCCAGACTCCCGTGTCGTGTCCTCCAAGTGCTCTCTGCTCCCGTGTCTGCACTCCCGGTGCTCGCTGCTCCTTAAGCCTTCCACGCTCCTCCTGCGGGAAACAATAGCGGCAGCAGTCAGGACACTGAACAATGGCAGGCATACACTACACGACCAAAACCTAAACTGGGTAACTAACGTGGAGTCCCAAGCAATGATCCCGCGTCGGTGGGAGCTCCAAGACTCTCCTAAGTAGCTCCCCCGACGAGCCCTGATCAGCGGCAGGTGTGTGGCTTCGGGTGTGGCCAGTCCTTCTGCAGGGCCACACCCCTCAGGCCTGCAGGTGGCTGAGCTCCATCCTCCAAGCATCCCCGCAGACATAAACACACACACTCACATCTACAATCATGGAGGAGAGCAGCAGCAATACCAAAATACATATAATAATAATAATAATAATAATAATAATAATAATAATAATAATAATAATAATATAATACATAACTGCTCAGGGATCCTGGGTCGCCCAGTCCCAGGACCCTGACAGTTAAAGAGTTACCACGGAGCAAAATCCGCGTGTCTACAATCTGTTGTCAGTGTGCATCTTTATAGTGATTCTCGTCATCACCTGAATGATCTGAGACAATTTTAGAATATTGTTTAGAGAAGAACATCATGTGCTGTTACTGGGCCTGCAGGTTGAACTTTACAAGGAAACATAATTATGATTGTGACTAAGACTGCGTCAGCTAAGGTTGACACATGGTTAATTAATACAAGTGCATGAAGAGGATATTAAAAGGCTAATGTAGCAGTGCAGGAACAACACATTAGCATGTTATCCCTTCACCCCAATCAAAATGTGTGCACTTGTGTCTTTGGCAAGGGTTTGTCGCGTTTCAAGATCTCTCTCCAAAAGTGTACATTTGACTGTCAAGAAGCATCACTGCTGACCTTTTACAACACAGACCTCACAAAAAAATAATGAACGGTGTACTGAACTCATGACAGAAATACAGGCGATTAAACTGGCTGTGGCATTCGACCATAACAAAGATAGCTCTCACGTGAAGCCTGCCTTTAAGCGAGAATCTTTTTGAAATCTCTGTGAAAGTGTCTTGTTCTGCCATCTATTTGTCAGCACGAGCGGCGTTGCGTAGATAGCCATTTTTAATTCCCTCGGCATTTTTGATTAGGGGGCAAGACGCACAAAAGATCTGCTCTCTATGCCGACGCAGGTCCCACAAGGATGAAGTGGCCTTTCACAGACCCATTCATTCTGTTTCTAATGGGATGTGCTGTATTCAAAGGAGGAAGTAATAATACATGCAATGAAGATGAGGAATGGAAACGGTATCTCATATCTCACACAGGTGGATGTAAACAGTCTTTTTCTCTGTCTCTCCCTTAGGTGCATGAACACAATAGAAAAAGTACGACTTGGCAGTCATTTCAAAAGATGTTGCATGACCTCTCATTTCCATCAAAATCAGTGGAATTTAAAAAAAAACGGGGGGGGGGGGGGTGATTTAGTGTAAACTCATAGGCATCTGTGCACAAAGGTGCTGATATGCCCTCAAACAGACTCACTGCCTTTTCTCCACATCATCCATGCAAATTGTGCCACGTGCCATTCAGCAGGGGACCAACAGTCCTTAAATTCAAGTTCATGAATCTTTAAATCAACCTATTATGTGCAGGCAAATGAACAACAAACAACGAAACTGCCTCATTCAGTACCCACAACACCAAGAATTTGAAAAGTTTCCCACATACACACACACACACACACACACACACACACACACACACACACACACACACACACACACACACACAAACACACACACGCACGCACGCACGCACGCACGCATGCACGCACGCACACACACACACACACACAAACACTTAATTAATGGGTTTCAGACCATCCACAAACTGATACACCTACAGCATTTCACACTTGGAAATGTGTTTCTATGGTGGCATATTCTCAGCTTGAATGTGAGCGTAATTTAACCGATAACACTGTGCTGTCAGATACAAGCCTAAGGCATTCCCCCCCCCAGTTTTTGGTCGATGTGACGGTTCACTGGGTTTTTTTGTACTTGTCCAGTCCTGAAATTCACCTGTCAGTATGTCAGTGTGTTCTCACTCCAGCAGGTCTGTCCACTCCTCCTTCTCTGATGGCTTTTATCTGTCGGTACTTTACAAAAAAACCCATCTTTCTCTATAAAGTGGCAACACCATTATTTTCACAGACACACACACAAACAAAACATGCTGTCGCGTAATAATGGAATAAATTAGGAAATAAAGAACAACAACGAGGTGACAATATTTGATTCAAGAATTAGTCAAGTGAAAGAGTGGCCCCAGGGCATAAAAGGAAAGGTAATTTGCGAGTGAAAATAGAGAGCGATAAAAGCTTTACACTTTAAAGAAATTAATTATCCCCCTTCTTATTCTCTTCTTAACCGTTGCGGACACTTATTTTATTTGCGTGCTTCTGAAAGCAGAATATTAATAGAAATGCTTACCTCAAGGAGGTTTTTACACTTTTGAAAGGTGGGACTACTCAATTCAATTTTTAGTCCATTTAGCGTGAATTGTTACAAACAAAATGCAAATGAATGCTTAGCATTCACAGGTTTAGCTCTCACATGTGCTGTTTTGTGTAAAGAGCTTAATTATATGCAAAAGGAACAGATGTTTGCAATAAAAATGAAACAAACCAAAAGTCAGTGATAGTGTGATCTTTAGCAGGCTGGGAGGTGGGTACACCTTGATTCTGCAATGCAGCTTTTAAGCACTGAGAGAAAAAGAGGCTCATTTAGTAACTCACTGTTATATAGACACCCATGTGCTTAATCTTTCATTGAGAAGACCATAAACTATTCAAAATTAAATCACCCAATGAACCTCTAACCCTAAGGAAACTTTTAAATGGAGCATAGTAAAGCTAAGGTTCACTGTCTGTGCAGACCGACCGGCAGTGGGGTTAAATCTAATTCTCATGAGGGATGGCGAGTCATACACTGCACTAAGCAATCTTTCATCTCTGTTTCTGTGTTTAGCCGAGGATCACATTTGGGTCAAATTCTGCATCTGGGTACACGTACAGGCACAGTCAGAGCGAGGAGACAGCTCTGCACAGGGGAGATCCGATCAAAACAGAAGAAGGGAGCCTGGCACAGGTTGTGTTTGATTAAGTCTGCATTCAGAGAGGAGTACTGAAGAGAGAGGGAGCTGAGGCACAAAGACACCAGCTTGGCTGCCTTAGATGGAGAAGATCATCATGGGACTAATCAAGCCCACAATAAACAAAAGTAAACATCCAACAGGATGGGAGCTCATTCTGTCTAAGGCAAATGGTCTTAATATGCTTTTCTCTAATGACTGTGTCCTCTCATGGGGACAGTGGGCGCTTCATCCTATTGATTTCCACTGCAAATCCATTGTACTGCGTGACCATTAAAACCCTTCCCATCGCCTATGACACACCTCCCCCAACCACTTAAATTGCCAAATGAAAGATAATTGGTGTCTGTGGCAAACTACTTTATTTCTTATTAATAAACTAAGAGTATGCATATAGATGTGTTAATTAGCTCAAGGTGGTGGTAAGCACAAAGCTTGCCCACAGCCAGGAGAGGAGGTGGTGGTGGTGATGCGGATTGTCTGTCAGTCAGTCCTGCTCCTTAGAGAGAAAAGAAAAAAGAAGAGTCTGAGGAGATATATTCAAAGCCTTATCTCACATTGCTTTTCTGGCTTTCTTTCTACCTTTCTTTGTACCAGACAGTGGACCACCAAAGAGAGAATAACATTCACCCTCTCTGCCCTGTCCTTCACTCTGTTTCAGCTCCAGTGTGTCACCCATGTGCTCTTGTCATCTAGATATATCTCTTTTTTTTATTCAGCATTGCAGATCAATGCTAGTGAGAAGGTGTCAAACTTGCCATGGTGACCTCAGATGGCTCCTGGTGACAAAGAAAAATGCCTTTAAAAGTCCGCTTACCCTATCAGAGATTTACGACCTACAGCATGAGGGATCAATCAGAAAGCATTGCAAACCCACAAATACTAGTACCAATGGACATGTAACACGTGAGCATTTATTTCCTAAAACTTAAAACATCTATTGCCTGTTTTTTAAGCAGTGAGTGGTATACATTTAGCAGTGACAAAGAGGAAGTGGGTGACATTAAACCTCAATAAAACTGACCATACTCTTTGATGGCATCATCTAAACTAGCCTTAGCCCACCACGAACATGCTCACACACCTACAGCCACGTGTGACTGTGAATACACACACATATGCACACTACTACTACCTCCACATAAGAGCTGCAGGGTGGTGTTGCCATAGGAACCGGGGAAGGTAATGGCCATGTTCTTGAGCTGATGCCGCAGGGGGTGAGGGGCAAAAGTGTGTGTGTGGGGGGGTTCTGTGTGTGTGTAAGTGTGAGGAGGGTTGAAAGTGAGTCAGACTTATAGGCTAATGATAAGCACTTTAACTTCAAATCATCTTTCTGTCATCATCTGATGAACTACGGGGGCAACAACCAGCACACTAATGGGATAATAAAGAAAACAAACAAACAAAACAAATGCAATAAGTTCCAAGCAGCAGTGATGCTATTTGTTTTTAATTCGTTCAACAGAGCATCCAGCTAATGTGGTTAATGCTGTTAGCTTTGAAGCAGAGGGAACTGCTGGGTGTCTCCATGCATGGCCTTCTCCAACCACCCCTGGGGTATGAATAAATGATCGCTAATAGAATGAGCTAACCCTTTGACAAACACTGACGACCATTTCTGTAAATGTGTGAGTATGAGTGCATGAACATGATTAAATATTACTGAGAGGCGCAAATAATTTAAACATATTTAAGGAGCCTGGTGCTTTTAGGGAATTAGAGTCAGAAAGCTGCAGGGCCTGATTCATATTTGACATACCAGTTTTTTAGGTACACCTGTTCAACTGCTTATTAATGCAAATATCTAATGAGCTAATCACATGGCACTAACTCAGTCTTTTTAGATGCATAGAAATGGTTAAGATGCAATGCCAAAATTCAGAATGAGCATCTAAGTAGGGAAGAAATGTGGTTTAAGTGATTGGTGGTGTCAGACAGGCCGGTCTGAGTATTTAGAAACTGCTACTGGGCTTGCTCAACCACTGGGATACTGCACAACCATCTCAAGGGTTTAAAGAAAACAGTCTGAATAGGAAAAAAAAATCCAGTAAAGGGCAGTTATCTGGGTAAAAAAAATGCCTCGTTAATGTCAGAGGAGAATGACTAGACTGGTTTTGCACATAGTATACATATACATATACATACAGCATGATCTTTGCAGAAAAATAGGATAGAGCTTGTCAAAAGCAGTTAATTTACAACCCTCAGTGGTTAAAAAAGTTTGGGTTTTTTGTGGGTACAGTAGCTAAATACACAAAATTGGAAAATAAATATCAATCACTATCTGTTTTCTGCTGTCCATATGTAATTTTGAAAATTGTGCATGTGGGAATGGATGAGTCACGTACTGCAGACTAGATCTGCTGTGTACAAATAAAGCAGCCTGAACTGGCAATTTATTTACAACTCACTATTCTTATACTGTTATCATGGTTGTTTTTGTTGCGCTTCTTCATGGTTCCAGTTTCACCTGCCTTTGTTATTCTCGTGTCGCCTGTTGCTATTCTCCTATCACATTTGGCCATAGTCCTCGTATCTCAGTTACTTCCTGTTTGACTTTAAAGGCAAAACTCTTCAAAGTAAAATTTCTAAAGCATGAAGGGATTTTTGAGGGGAAGTGTTTGGTTGCTTCAAACACTTTCCGTCAAAATCAGTCAACGAAAGCATAATGCTTTTGCGTTTTTCTTTGTTAAATTGTCTATTGTTTCCCTTATATCAGCCTCTTGTTTCCTATGCTCCGGTTCTGGCTTGGCCTTCTGTATTACCAGCTTTTGTACCAGCTAATCTGTGTTTATCATTTCTTAATTTTTTAACTTGTCTCTGTGTCTTCTCATTCATTCCCTTCATCATGCCACAAGAAATATCCAACACTGACTGCTTTCTTACTGTCATTAATTTTGACATCATCACAATAACACAGTTTTAAAAAGATTGTATCAATGTATTGCTCATCCCTTTATGCTGTTGGTGTTTTAATTAAAGTAATAGGGCAATGGATTACAATAAATGCTAGTATTTTTTACACTTTGTCACATTTATTTCTGTTAAAAATGTATCATTTAGAGTAGTTAATGTGAATGGCAGGGCTCCACAGGATAATGCAATAAGAATTATCTTGAGGCCATTTCGCTAACTAAACATAGTTTGTTAGTTTTCTCATCTCTCACTATGTTGTAGATCACCTGCTGCTGTTTGCCTAGCTACCCTCTCCTCCTCCTTCTCTTTCACTGCTTGATGCCTCCCTTTGTGTCACTTTACCCACACAGTGACGAGGGGTGGGTAGGGGTTTTAAAAATAGAGACGATCCACCTAGATTACAGCGTTTTAATTACAGAGCTGGCGATGAAATGGGAGTGTGAAGGCCCCTTCTACTGACAGGGAGTGGGGAGAGTCGAGAAATGAAGGAGAGCTGGAACGCAGGAATGCACAACTATGTGTTAATTAGTGTCGTCTGCCATAATAATAAAAGTTTTCATGGTGTAACTATCTATTAAACATGCATTGTTGGCCTGAGTGTACTAATAAATATGGACTCATGGCCATATCACGGTTATTTCAAATAATGCTAAGCATCACCTGCATGGAGATGGAAGCAAGCTGCTGTATCACACTCAATTTCTGCAAACAGGGGAAAAACTAAAGTGACGACACTTCATATCTAAACACATATTTTACAATCTTTCCCCTCATTGTATCAGGATAATGAAACTGAATACCTAACTGAACCAAATTCCAGGCTATACAGACTTTTGTCCAGAACTGAAAAATATGATCATTTACTTATTCTTATTGTTCTTACACAGGCTCTATGTAATTTTATGATTATGTTTAGGATCTGTCATAACTTCTCTCTTATTAATAATTTTGACCTCTTACTGTGAATGCCATTTTAAATATAGAGATCCTAGGACTGATGTCTCGTGTGTTCCAGGGGTCTGACTGAAAACTTCAGGTGGAAGCTCTTGCAGTCAGAGCCTCAAAGCTCTGGAAGAAGCTGCCTGAAAAAGAAATCAGGTCAACTAAATCGGTGACCTTCTGAAAGTGTCTTTTTAAAAAGCCTCTCCTTATTTCAATTGAGTTTTAAATAATTTAAATGGTCTTTTGTTTCATTTCAAGTTAAACAGGCTTAAGCAATACTCCATTTGTTTATGACACTTTTATAGTAACTGTATTTTTTTTTTTTTTACATCTTTTTAAGCAATACACTGACTGGACACTTTAATAGGTACAACTGTTTAACTGCTCTTTAACATAAATAACTAATCAGCTGATCAACTGGCAGCAGCTCAGTGCATATAGGCATGTAGACACTGTCAAACTGACCATCAGAATGGGGAAGAAAGTGATTTTGAATATATTATGTTTGCTGGTACCAGACAGGCTGGTCTGAATATTTCAGAAACTGCTGATCTACTGAAATTTTCTCACATAATCATCCCCGGGGTTTACAGAGAATGGCCTAAAAGAGTAAAAGTATCCAGTGAGTGACAGTTCTCTGGGAGAAAATGCCTTGTGGATGTCAGAGGAGAATGGACAGGCTGCTGTAAGCTGACAGTAACTCAAATAACCACTTGTTAGGTATGCAGAAAAGCATCTCTAAAGAGGAGATACATTACAGCATCAGATCCTGTTAGCTGAAGTTAAAGTTCACTAAGGCTCACCAAAACTGAACAAAAACTGAAAAACGTTGCCTGGTTTGATGAGTCTCAATTTCTGCTCTGACATTTTAAAGGTAGGGTCAGAATTTGGTGTAAACATCATAAAAGCACAGACCTATTATGTTTTTTGATTTGATTTGAGCTATTGCGGATGGTGTAATTGTGTGGAGGATATTTTCTTGACAAACTTTGAGCTATTTAGTGCCAATTAAGTATCATTTAAATGCTACAGCTTAGCTGCTGACAACATCCACCCATTTATGACCACACTGTATTTTCTGATTTCAGTTTCCAACAGGATACATCATGTCACAAAGCTTAAATCAAAGTGTTTTCTTGAACATGGTAATGAGTTTGCTCACATTCACAGCTCTCAGTCCAACAGGCCAAGTTTGGTATGTGGTGTAACAGGAGATTGACATCATGGATGTGCAAACAATCTGCAGCAACTGTGATGCTATCGTGTCAATATATATCTTGACATCTATATCTATCTATATATAAATAGATATACATAGATCAGTGTTGTTCCAAAGCCACAGTTTGACTGATCACTCCCATTGTTTGTGTTGTTTCCAATGACACATAACATCAACACCTATTTGCGACCTGCTGAATGCTCAAAAGCACTCTGAACTTTGCACATGTAAAAGTGATTTAAATCATAAATTTTTTTCTTATTCGGCTATATTTTTTTAAAATAAAGTCTACATCCTTCAAGTTACATTACCAAGAACATCTATACTTAGTTTTTAATATACATGTAAATGGTAGATATTTTTTACTTTGACATTTTCCCCCCTGGCAGTCAAAGTTATGAAAGTCTAAGTTATGATGAAGACTAATCATATCCACTGAGATTCACAAAAACAAGCCCAGAGAGGGTGGATGCTTTTTTCGGTTGGCATTGCAGAGTTTTATTTCTGTGAATTAGTTGCTCTGCTTTTGGTTTCCAAGTGAGCCTAATTACACAACCTGCCTGTTGCATACTGTGGGTCAGTGCAGTGATCACAGACAGAGGGTGTGTGGTATATTCTGTGTGGGTGATTGCATGTGTATATATGTATTTTGTATTTTGGCTCCTTGGCAACCTGCTACATTGGGCTTCCTTACATCAGTAAACGGGTTACAGTTACATAGTGAGGAGCTTATGAGCTCTCACATAGGGATTAGATGGATTTTTTTCAGCTGTATGATCCATGTGCTTTTTAGATGTTGCCTGTAAATTTACTTTACTGTAAATTCCTCTTTACTGTAAATTCCTAAGTTAATTTGTAAATTTTTGTAGTAAATTGTAAATATTGTAAAACTTTTCTTCTGTCATTTAATGGTCGGGCATTGTACAGCTACAAGCATTTCACCCCCATGTCATACTGTGTATGGTTGTGTGTGTGTGACAAATAAAATTTGAATTTGAATTTGAATTTGAATTTGAATTTGAATTTGAAATGTGCATTATTAGAATTCAATATTTGTTACTAAAGCTCTTTATCTGTTTTTGTGCAGTTTAAACCTCAGTTACAAGCCTTGAGTCTTAAGTGTTTATGCAATAATTTCTGCTTGAAGGTCTGATGTTTGAAATGTTCATTGTTTTGGGAACAATAAACCTTCTCTCTCAATAAGTGGCGCCTCAACTCTTGTATAGGTTCATGCTGCATTTTATTCTAAGCCACTGTGCCTTCAGGCAGAGAACCTCATTACAGTCCTATCTGTTCTCCCCACGCTCTTCAGCCCACCACTGCCACCATCCCGCAGACCATGATGCCTCCTGCGATGCTCCTTCCATTAGGCCCCGGTGGTCACGTCAAGAAGGCTATGGCACACTGTCACCAAGCACAAACTAAATCTCAGGATTCCATACTCACTGCTCTTCTTGCCTGTCTGTCACATTATGGGGCTTGCTAGCAAGGACTCAAATATATTATTTATGGTCTGCTCTTGAGCTTGGACAACTGCATAAAATGTGTGCACGTATATGAGTTTATGTTCAGGTTTTGTGTTCAAGTGCTGCTGCAGTCTTACTTCTTGACAATTTACAAAGGTGTCATTCAGAATATTTAAATGAAGTTTTTTACAAAACAGCTGTAATGACAGTCAAGCCTAGATTCTGTAACTGGCACAGTGCTACTTTTTATTATGTTATAACTTGTAATCTTGTTCAACGTGTAAAGAAATGCAACAAGTAAAACATGTGTGGTGTAATTAGATGATTTGTCATCACATCACATGCCCAATCATTAGATTAGATTAGATTAAATTAGACCAGAGCAATGCTTTATTGTCACTGTGCAATGCACTGATAGAAAGCCAATTAAACGTAGTTAGCACAGAAACAGAAGTGCAAAAGAAAGAACACGTTCATACAGTAGAATTAAAGCACTGGTGTATGGAATTAAAGTGCTGCAACATGTGTAATGCTATAACTTACAGTATGTATATGTTTATATGTATCTATTTGATGTGATTGTTTTTATGTGAGGTATACAAATGTCAGGTGACTTCTGCTACATGTAAATTTTCCCACGTTGACAAATCAATATATCTATCTATATAGGCTGTTTTATGTACAATGTAACTACAGTATTTGCAGTTGGATGTGCATGTGATATCATCAGAGGGCAGAATAACCTCAGAGGTTCACACAGCAAGGGCACTGGTCAATACATAGAGTTTAGCAGGGTCACAGTCTCAGGAAAAACCTCTTCCCGAGCCCGCTTGTGTTGGAGCGGCGGCTCCTGTAGAGCTCATCAGATGGAAGACAATTAAAAAGTAGATATGTGGGAAACATCCCTGATAAAGCTTTTTGCCCTGACAAGGGAGGTTTTTTTGATCAATGTTCTCAGTGGTCTGCAAATGGATGCCAGTGATCTGCTGGGCAGTTTTCACCACCCAGTGCAGTGCTTTTGCTTTTTTTTTTTTTTTTTTTTAAAGCAGTGCAATTGCTATACTACACTGAGATGCAGCTGGTGAGAATACTCTTGTTAGAACAGCAGCAGAGGTCCATTAGTATCCTAGGAGACAGATGAGCTTTCTTAAAGCTCCTCAGGAAGTGAAGACACTGATGTGCTTTTTTGATCAGAGTAGGGTAGTTCAGAGACCAGGGGAAATCACGGGAGTTGTGGATGCCAATAAAGATTTATACACTTTCTACTGCATAAGCACTGATGTAGATATGGATGTGTGCATGGCTAATGGTTCACATGAATTCCATAATGATCACCTTTATCTACTTCTCAGCTACATGCTGAACCTCATCCCTGTAAGCAGTCTTGTTGTCTCCCTCATCAGTCATATCTCTGTGCTGTCTGAAGTTTACTATGATGTCGGAGTCATAAATAATAGTGCAATCATGGGTGAAGAGCAAGTAGACAAGAGAGCTCAGCAACCATCCTCGTGGCACCCTATTATTCGAGGTGAGAAGGGAAGAGGAGAAGTTGGCTAGCCATAGATTCAAGTTACAGACTGATGCCATATGTTGTATGTGAGGATGCAAAAGACTCTCAGGCAGACGTAGTAAAACAGAAATGTCTTATTGAGGCTGGTGACCAGAATGCAAAAACAATCAAACAAACACAGAATAAAAAGAAAAACTGAAAACTTGGGATGGTCACTATAATTCTGCACCAGTGGAGTTGGGAGACACAAAGGATAGATGAACAGACGCTCTGATAAAGGGCAATGGGCAACTGAGACGATACATACACATGGTGGTGATTAGAGGAAGTGGAAACAGCTGCGGCGAATAAGACACAAGTGAATCAAATCACAGCAGACGGGACAAAAGAGCTAAACTAAAACACACCGTGTCACAAAGCTCATGATAATGAGTTTGCTGTACTCAAATGGATAACACAATTACAGCTCTCAGTCCAACAGAACAACTTTGTAATTTGGTGCAAAAGGACTTTCACATCATGGATGTGCAAACAATCTGCAGCAACTGTGATACTATCATGTCAATATATGTATTTTATTAAAAATAAAAGCAGAAGAGTGACAGCTTAACTGGGAAAACACAAACACATGAATAAAGTTAACACAGGATACTTGACACAAGTGGATAGGACACTAATTCTGAGATAACTGAGAACTGAAAGCTAGAATAAATGCACTAAGAATGCCCAAAACATAAATAAATATTAAATAAATCAGGATTCAACATAACAGAATAATCAAATTAACACTAGAAAGTCCAAAAACACAGAAACACTGGGTCAAATGACCCATGGGAGCACGGAAATCAGCTGCTGAATTCAGATACTGAATTCTGAACTGTAATCAGTGATCAGGATTCTGACATAAATGTTGGGGCTGTGCAAATGGATAAGGGTAGAGTGAAGTGTCTAGAGGTGACACTTTCTTCTGATCTGTTGGTGAAATGGGCAAATCTATGGGGTCTAAGCAATAGGAAAAAGGATTTTAGGTATAAAAGAGAGTCTTTCAAAGCATTTTACAATGATAGGGATGAATGCAACATGACAGAAATCATTAAGGGCTGCAGAGGAGGAGTATTTTAGCATGGTGGTAGTAGATTTTAAGCTTAAGGGGATAATTAATGACAAGCCTGGGTTCGGTTTAAATGGAAATTTCATCACTGTTTTTATCTTGAAGTTTTCTGCTCATGGATCACACAATGTCTTTGGCAGAAATGAGGCATAAACTATAGACAGAGTGGTGATTATCTAAGACTGGACACACGTCTTTGTTGCATTGGAGGGATGATATAATTTTGTCAGTTCTGCCATTAACATTAGGATCACTAGTTGCCATGGTTACAGGTAATTTTGTTTAGCTCATTTTCTTTCATTTCATGTTGAGGTATAATTTGGTGTTGTTAATATGAATCTGTTATTCTGAACATGTGCTGAATATGAAACCCTCATTTTGTTTTTTAAGAAAACAAAAAGTGAAAACACTGAATTTGAAACCCAAGCATACCCCCCCCCCCCCCCCCCCCCCCCCCCACACACACACACACACACTAGATGTTATATTTGAAAAAAATGACCACATGTGTGCTGAGCTCAGCCAGCCATCCTCTGTTTCACATGAGCCACGTGTTCCTTGCATGAGCAGTCCTTGGTATCATTACTACATTATTTACTGTATAAAAATATTTAATCCTCTGAAGATGGTGAGTTATCCCACAGCTTTCCAAGTTACTGAAAGTTGCATCATTGTGCTTCAGAAAAAAAAGAAAGGAACTGTATCATTTATTAAGGTGACAAATATTGCTTGAATGGATTGTCAGCACATACGTGTATCATGAGTTTTGAAATGTAGGCAACAGAGGTGTGGACTCGAGTCACATGACTTGGACTCGAGTCAGACTCGAGTCATTAATTTTATGACTTTAGACTTGACTTGAAAAAATGTTCTAAGACTTGTGACTTGACTTGGACTTTTACACCAATGACTTGGGACTTGAATTGGACTTGAACCGGTTTACTTGAAAAGACTTGATATTTTACCCCAAATATAAAATTTAACATGCATATTATATGGAGATTGAAAATGTGACGTCATTCACGGGTAGAACCGCAAAGGATTCTGGGAACTCGTGGCAAGCGGTACTAGCGCACGCAGGCTTTCAATTAAAATCAGTTACACAGCGATAAAAAGAAACACAAAAATGTCAAGAAGCTGTTGTATTATTAACTGCAATAGCCGGTCGCATGACAGCCACGGGAAGCCGACGGGTAAAGAGATCGGTTGTTATCGGATTACGTCGTTGAAGAGAAATTGTTCAGCCATGTTTCCGAAGTAACAAAGACGCGACTGGATTGCAGCCATTCTAAGACCAAATATAACGTCCCAGAACACTCCAGCTCACAGGTTAGTCTGCTCCAAGCATTTACACGAAGGTCAGTGTTTTTTAGTACTTAATACGTCATTTTCATAACATAATTAGTGATATAGGTTACAAGCAAGTCTGGCGCTGAATAGAAATTGTCGCGCTATGCTCCTTTATTTATTGTGCATAAATAGTGAATTGTCCTGACACAATATTGCGTTTCGCTTCTGTTATTATGGTACATTGACAAAAACATATACTTTTATTCACAGGATAAAACAGGTTTTTTGTATCACTAATTGCCCAGTACGATTACAGCATACAATATTATTGTCACTGCTACATTTCTGTGATGGGTACCAGAAATTATTTCCACTGCTAATTAATTACCGTTGAGCTCAAAGGTCCTATTAATAAACGGTTAACGAATGTGTATTTATGACGACAATTTGTGAGACTGGTAAACTTATGATACGTACGATGGTCTTTACTTTCTACACGGTGCATTTCAAGGTCCTGTACCCATCCGTCGGTAAACTGTACCTGGGCTTGTTGCAGTGACCTGAAGTTACTAAACTTCATGAGTGTGTGCACTCACTCCAAGAACCGTATGATTATAAATATGCATATAAATATGCTACAATGAGATAGCTGACTTCATCTAACTAGCAAATGTTGTCCAGGCTACGTTGGTGATACAGTTTTTTTTAATGTGTATGATATTTTTGTCATGCGATTTTAAAGCTGGTCCTACAACCGCATCCAAGAATAACATGCAGCGTATCTCAGAACTGTCGGTGAAAATTATTCTTGGAGCTAGGTTTAATTGAGCTGCATTTTAAAGAGGTGCAATTTCACAATTTGTGTATATTTTCTACGTTCACTTTTGTCATGTGTTGAGAAAAACACAGATTTAAAATTACATGGTCTAATATTTACATTTAGCATATAACTGCAACATTATTTTTTCGTTGTTTTTTTTTTTAAAGACTCGAAAGGACTTGAAATTCAAAGTTTCAGACTTGTGACTTGACTCGGACTTTTACACCAGTGACTTGAGACTCGACTCTGACTTGCCTGACATTACTTGAGACTTGACTTGAGACTTGAGGATAAAGACTTGAGACTTACTTGAGACTTGCAAAACAATGACTTGGTCCCACCTCTGGTAGGCAACTTCCCTTGACTCTTTGTTGCGTGCTAGGCCTTTAATAATTTAGTGGGGTGAGTCATTGCCGAACAAATCTTAAGTGACAAGACGGTGAAAAAAAATTGAGCTTGGCACTGCACAATGACCACGTCTGCTTGACACAATGTGGGTTAATCACTGAGTCACCCTGAGGGAGGCGAAACAGAATTGCAGGCAGATAAAATAGATAAGACAATTGGACAACCCTCAGATGGTGACATGTGTGTGTGTCCATGTATGAGTAGGCAATATTAATACTATACAGTGGAGCTGATGAGCACCCAGAATTCCCAAATCCACCCGATCATTATGAACAAGAGGACCGTGGGGGCTCTAATGAAACAACAGTTCTTCTTTAGTTTGGGTTCAGTTGAGTTCAGTACATTTTCTAGATCAGGTTAGATTTGATTAAACAATTTAAATTCTATTAGGAATAAAGAAGAGAATCAAAAATGAATATGAGCTTCACCATCATGAAATCCAAAACCACATTAAATTGAAGTGTCACCTTTTAAAGCCTCATCACCTTTTGATAAACACTAATAAATAGATTTTACAAAACTGAATGATTTTTACTTAAT
Source organism: Rhamphochromis longiceps (assembly GCF_057381845.1). Taxonomy (NCBI): domain Eukaryota; kingdom Metazoa; phylum Chordata; class Actinopteri; order Cichliformes; family Cichlidae; genus Rhamphochromis; species Rhamphochromis longiceps. Next base: position 31,017,345 of record NC_140560.1, on the reverse strand, counting down.
TTCACTTAAGAGTAAGAGCCTTTCAACTCAGTAAGATTATATAACTGATTCCACTCATTGTAGAAACACTGATGTTTGGGATACTTTAGACTTAATCTTAATTATTTTTAATATTGGAATGTTTCTTTAAATGTACATTGGATACACAAAAACTTTATACAGAGTTTCAGAGTAGTTAGTTACATAGACAGACAGACATGGACCAGAGTGTTGATGACTTTTACCCACTATGTTGATGACTTTTACCCACTCAGGGACCCCACACTGTAACTTTACACGGTCTGGCACTTCATGGCTGAGTTGTGGTGGTTCCCAAACATTACCACCTGTGTTACAAAGTTTCACTTGAACAAAGTGAGGTCTTTAAATTGACCAGTTTTTCCATTTTCCCCCACAAATATTGTAAAGGCAGACTGCATGGCTAGGTGCTTGATTTTATACACCTGTGGCAACGGTACCAAAACCCCCTGATGTCAAAGAACGTGGCTAGTAGTTTTGTTCATATAGAAGACAAAATCGCTTAAGACATGATTTTTAAACATTTTGTGTTGCATGGTTTGAAAAATGTATCACTGACAAGGATACCAGAAAAAGAAATCAACTGAGGTTGATGATCCATTGCAAGTGCTTTCTCTGTTCTTGGTAGTTTGCTATAAAAGTTGGTACGCAAATTTATTAGCACAAAGCATGGATTGTAATATAATCTTGTAGCAAGTCCTCTAGCATGACCATTTCATTAAAAACCCATGCTGTATCCAGTGCTAAACCTACTAAAAATCATCAACACATTTACATTGCCAGGATGTTAATTCAAGTAATGTGAGCATGTAGCACATGTACAGATCAAGGAAACAGCACGGCTGCCAACACTTGGCACTGAGGAGCCATTCACCTTTTCCTGTATAGCTTAAAAGTATCTAATTTTTTGGTATGTAATCAAAAATAGAGAGAAAGAACGTTTTTAAAAAGTGAATCGGGATGGCAATTACTAAAATGCAATGCCATAAAACAAAATAGAAATGAGTTCAGTAATTGTCAGGGTTACTGAACTGAAGTTTTAACAGTGAAAACTTTGTTATGACTAAATTCTCTCACTGAAAATTAATCTGAGCTGTTTTTCTCCTTCACTCTGTCAGGTTCCCAGAGACTAGGTTCTAATTCAAGAGAATGAGGCCGACCCACAGATGCTCATCGCTATTACCCAGTGCCCAGTACATGTCCTGCCCTGCCTCAGGCCACTCAGAACTATGAAGACAAAAACACAGACATGGGTGATGTCTATTACATTTAATATGGCAACTAATTATTGCTAGTGCACAGTATTAACTATCAGATTAAATTTTAAAACTAATCGAGACATAGAATGATCAGATTCATTTTCCTTTAGCTCTTTTTGCCTCAAATCATTATCTGCCAGCAGGTTTAGTTTTCACAGGAGGAACCGACATTTATTTTACACAGACAGAGCAAATATAAGATTTTAATTAAACTCAAAGTCATTTTTCAGACACAGCCTCACTGTGTGTATATTTATTCATGAAAATCACTACTGCGTGGCTCAAATGTACTCATAATTTGGAAATTATAGTGACCATTTCTGCTAATTTGGATGGCATATATTTAAGTAGATTTTTTTATGATGTAGTAGATTTTTTTTTTTTAGCCTTATGCATAACAATGAAGCAAAATGAAGCAAGAATGTCTGCTAAACGTCTGTGCAAGGACATTTCTTAACCAAGCAATCATACATCAGAAAAACAGAAAAACCAAGAAATGTTGTTTCGGGTAGCAGGTTGGATGTGCAGCTGCAGCTGGAAAATGACATCCACATATTGAAAGTCTATAGAAAGTACTTCCCTGGTACAAATTTCTGAGAATTTTCATTCCGTTTATGAAAAATTAAATGGTAAATGGCCTGCATTTGTATAGCGCTTTACTCAGTCCCTAAGGACCCCAAAGCGCTTTACACTACATTCAGTCATTCACACACTGGCAATGGAAAGCTACGTTGTAGCCACAGCTTCCCTGGGGCGCACTGACAGAGGCGAGGCTGCCGGACACTGGCGCCACCGGGCCCTCTGACCACCACCAGTAGGCAAACATGGGGTTAGTATCTTGCCCAAGGATATTTGGCATGCAGCCAGGAGGCAACCTGGGATCGAACCACCAATCTTCTGATTAGTGGCTGACCTGCTCTGCCACCTGAGCTACAGCCACCCTAATTAAAAATTAATTTGTAATAACTATAGCGGTCCAATTTTTAAATCATAAAATCTAGGAATAACATTAAGTCATGTGCCAACCATTTAAAAATTTTCTCAAATTACTGATGAGACTCAAAATTATGCACCCAATCATGTGTATACCCTTTTTTTGTCACAGGACTTTTGATCATAACTTACACTCACCAGTCATTTTGGGAGGTACACCTTTTCAGCTGCTTGTTGATGCAACTATATAATCAATTTCATGGCAGCAACTTGCATTTAGGCATTTAGACCTGGTCAAGGCAACCTGCTGAAATTCAAACAAAAAAAGAATCAGATTGGGGAAGAAATGTGATTTAAATGACACTGATCATTGTGTCGTTCTTGATGCCAGACAGGCTGGTCTGAGTTTTTTAGAAATTGCTGATCCACTGGGATTTTCCCTCAAAGTTTCGAGTGTTTACACAGACATGTCCAAAAAAGAGAAACTCTTCCATGAGCGGAAGTTCTCTGTGTAAAAATGTATTGTTGATGCCAGAGGTCAAAGGACACTGGCCAGACTGCTTCCACGTGATAGGAAGACAACAGTAACTCAAATAGTCACTCGCTATAACCAAGGTAACTTGAAGCAAACAGGCTGCAGCAGCAGAAGATTACACAGGGCGCCACTCCTGTCAGCTCAGAACTGAGAATACAATTTATGAGGGCTCACAAAAATTAAATAAACAGGAAACTGCAAACTATTGTCTGATCTGATAAATCTCCAATTCTGCTGTTGCATTTCTATAGTAAGGTCCGAATTTGGCATAAATATCATATAAGAATAATGTCATTCTACCTTGTATTAACAATTTAGGATGCTTTGACAGATGTGATGGTATAGAAGATATTTTCTCAGGACACTTTGAGCCTCACGGTGCCTCATTTAAATTCCAGGGCCTAGCTGAGTATTGCTGCTCACCATATCCATCCTGTTATCACCACAGTGTTTCTATCTTCTGATGTCTGCTTTCAACGGGACGATGCAGTATATCACAAAGCTCAAATGTTCTAAAAGGGGTTCATTGAACATAACAAAGTACTAAAAGGCCTCTACAGTCACCAAAACTTAAGCCAATAAAGCACGTCTGGGGTGTGGTGAAGCTGGAGATTTGCATCTTGGATGTACATCAGCTACATAGACTACTCTGGACTGTATTTCCTTCACCTTATTAAATATATGTTCATATTAATTAGATTAAGTTATGAGGGAAAAGGTTGTCCACCCTGATACTAGCGAGGTGTACTTAATAAACTGACCAATGAGTGTAGGCAAAAGCAGTTATATGTGTGTTTAGGCTATCTCATTGTTGCCTGACAAATTCTTCTGGGACTGCAGATGTCAACTCGATCCCCGCAGCAGGTAAAACCATCCACGCAGCAACACCCAGCCAACAGCCAATTAACACGGTCTACTAGTGATGTCATTGGGGCCTTTTGAAACAGCATGAATGACAAAGAGGTGACAACAGCAAGCATCACAATAATTGTGATGAGAAGGGTACTGATTGGGGCCACTGCTTGTGATTATGGCGCAGTTGATTGTGGATGGCTGAATAGATGAGTTAATCAGAAGCTTTAGATTTCTGTAATGTTTTGTCTTTGTTCTTTTTACAAAGGACAACAGTGCTGCCAAGGCAGAAGAAGAGAAGAAGGCAAGATGATTATTAATGCTTTCACCAGCTGGGTTTTGCAATGGGCAACAAAGATGATGATTTCATCTTTATGTTTGATGTTTACTTATTTATTGCAAATATATACATCTGATTTTTTATGAAAGATAAAAAATTTCTTTTTTCCTTTTCTTTTTTTAAGTCTTTGTTCAACTTACACTACCCAAATTATCCAGTAGGTAGCAGCAACACATGGTGACATCTATCACAGAAGCACGACGAGAAACAGACAACAAGCAAGATGCTTCAAGCATCAGTGGTGACTCTGCATGCTTAAAGCATATATGCCATGAGAGACATTAGGAAAAGCACCTCTCGCAGTGTGCCACTGTTTGATCTTCTCTTATTGACACAGTGATGACTATTTCTTCTGTTCATGACAGGAAACATTGTCCATGTAGATGAAAATAGTTTTCATTCAAATGTTGGGTATGTTAAAAAATAAGAAAGTAGGCAAGAAAACAGGCAAGGTCAAGTTTAATCCCCATCCCACACATGAGTTAAGACAGTTGGACTCAGATCTCAAAGTTCACATTAACCTACTTGCAGCAGCAGATAGGGTAAATTTGCCAAATACAGAAAGGACCTTGCAGCCGAGACGGCTGAGGCACAGGAAAAAATCTCAGTGTCAATTTAATGGATTTGTCTCTGACAACGCACGCCATCTCAATTTTCACATTCCTTGGCACCTGCTGAAAATTGTTTCGAGGTTCGAAACCTTCGTTCATTTGGAGTTTGAAATCTCGATTGTACTGTGACAGCGCTGAGTAGTTAGCACAGTGTTTCAGCAGCAGTGTGGGAGGGTGATTTAAAAGATAGAGACTGAAGCCAGCACACCCAGATCTCAGATAAAACACTAGGATTAAGAGCTCAAATGGGAAGAGCGTGCCTTCGTGGCTGTCTCTCGCCTGTCTCCAGGGCAATGCGAATGTTTACCCAGCTATTAATATCAAACCACCACGCGTTGCCTATCACACAGAGACAATGAGTCAGAAGGGGTTAAAGAGACAAATATAATCAGCGGAGGAATTAAGTTTCATTGGAAAAGGGCAGCTAATGCCAGGAGTAATAATTGATAAGTTAGACTGAGTAAATTGTACATAGAGATATAGTGGAGATGGGGTGAGGCAGTACTTCTATTTCAGCTGTGCACACTAAGAGCGGATGAGTGCATTCTGTGATTGAGAACAAACACATGAAAGATAAATGAGGGACGTAAAGTGGGGTCTGTTTTAAAGGGTGGAGGGCACAGTGAAAATGCATTCTTATCTAAATTATAGTTGACAGATCCCCAGCTGTTTATGCATCTTTGTCTCATAACGGAGCATGTGCATGCATGTTTTCATAATGCAAGTGATCCTTTGTTCTGTTACCGGAACAAGTCATGGTTTGGGCTCTAACCTCTGGTTGCTGCGTGCATATTTATTTGCATATTTATATTTATTTTCTCCCTTTCTTCCACCCACAACCAACTGACCTCAGGAACCAATACATTTTCATCCATTCTATTATATTGTTCGGTTTACATAGTGGTAAACCTGCAGGTCATTGTAGAGCTATTGATGTCCCTCCCGAATCCTTGGAAAAACAATCTACTCTATATTAGGCTTTAATCATTTGCTATTTTCTTTCATGTTGTACCACAAATAAAATGTAATCAAATTAAGTTTATGTTGCACTTCAGGCATCAACCATAAAGACAGAGACGTGATGAGTAGTTCACCTTTTATTAGTAAAAATAATAGATGTCTAACAAAATATTACAGCATTGTTGCACACAATTCAGATTCATTTACATGACCACAGGTATTCTAAGCTATAACAGTATCTGTTCCTCTATCAGATATAAATATGAGCTGCCACTCGACTAAAAAGGCAGATCAGTTAATGCACATTAAAAAAAAGGTTATTGGTTTTCCTAAGTTACTGTGATTAGACGTGCCAACACTCACACAGAGAGGGACACACACATATCTACAGCTGCAGCGTTTGATCTTGCCAGTGCATTCTGTACCCTTCACACAGATGAAAGACTGGCAGGCAGTCCTGGAGGCTGACCAGCTCTAAGGCATGTTTCCTGATCCCTCAGCCCTCCATTTCCTCTCTGATTCTTCCCTTCTCTTCCCATCCTTTGTTATACTTTACCATCTATTTATTTATTCTGAACACTTTCATTTACACCATGAAGACTGTACTTTCCGATACGCAAAGAAAGGGCAAAAGAAATGGTTAAGGTGCACCAGTGCATACAAATGTTAGGTCACGCTGAACGATTAACAGATATGTCGAGGCCAGCTGGCCAGCACATGCAGAGATTGGCTTTGGCACAGCTAAGAGAACACCTTGCTTCCCTGTCCCAATGCAAACATCTTCTCATAACCATTTCTAATACCAATCACTATAAAATGCCAACAATGACAAGATATGAGATTTAGAGTGCTAAACTTCTACAGTATTAGGTGTCACTAGAGGTAAATCTATATACATCTTGTCATAATGTTTCCAGACACACTCTGCTTATTGAATATTCTTTCCCATCTGTCATCCTTCTCGTCTCTCCCTAGCATCCCATCTTTTTCTTTTGTCCTTTTGTTTTTCACCCTCTCTGGGCCTCCTGAGACATGGAGCGCCCCAGGGCTTTGGGTGCTTTGGCAAACTCCATGAGGGTCGGCTTGACTGGAGGGAGATCTCTGGTGATTTCATCCACCGTCCTCTTGCTGGGACACACTCCATCTGGAGTGGGAAATGGCTGCAGGTCCTCCAATGTGTGTGGCGCTCCACGTCCGAGCCTGACGCCCAGCTCTGCGGGGGTAAAGATGGGCAAGGGGAGGGTGTTTCTCTTTGGAAGCAACTGGTGCTCCCTGACCCCTCTTTCCACTGTGCCCACCCTAAAGACACCAGAGGGACACTTCTGTGTCAGTGAACGTGCCTGCCACTGCCGGGACAGAGTCTCCCCACGAGAAGTGTCGTTCATGTTCATGGTCTGCCTGTGGGCATCAAAGGAAAGTTGAAGTTAGAAACTACTGAGGGCCTTATTGTAATTTACCTTCCCAATTAACATTTAACTGCTTTTCACTATGAGAATAATTTTCAAGTCAATCTTCATCCATATTTTATGAGAGTAAGAAAAGTTTGAAATTACAGCCTAGTGAATGTTTTCCTCTCATTTAAAAGCAACTTATCATATTATAGGGTCTTACCTATAATAAGACATGATCTCATTGGTCCTACCTGTCTTGAGGTTGAGTCTTGAGACTAACGCTGTGCCAGTCAGCAGTATAGCTCTCCCTCTGAGCCTTGTTGTCTTCCCTCACACTGCAGGTCAGCTCAGCTCCCACCAGCACACCATTGCTCTTCTCCAGCACGGTACAGATTGGCATCTTCTCAGGTGCAGATAGATTTATCGCCTTGAGTGGGTCTTGTTGATCAGTCCTAAGGTAACAGGAAACAGTGATGCTTCAGTCGGCTTTACTTCTACTCTTCCACTATCTCTGTCCTTCTTAGTGCTGTCTATGTCCAGGCTTAGGACTGTCCACAGCTTTTATAGATGCTCTGTTTCTATTTTAGATTCATGTTGTCACTCTACAATCAGTGTGCTTGGACATCTGACACCAAGTCCTCCGTGCCTCATTCCCTGACAGCTGGAAGTTTCCCTGCAGTGGGGTTCAGGGGTAATATGGCTGAAAATCCCCTGATTCTCAAATTGAATGCTGGGCCTGCTCTTGTAATCACTCAGCCCAACTCTTTCCACTTCACCTGTGATCACAGAGGGGGAAATATTACAGAAACTATGGATGGAATAATGTAAACATGTACACAGACAGACACAAATGGTTTAGACTTAGCAGAGGAATCTTAATAAGATTATAGCCATGATATACACAAAGCAGCAAAGGAGAGCCAACCGAAGCCAACCCTGTAGAGCCAGAAACTACCCACTAATTTTCAGTCCAGTTCTTTCTTTTTTCTTTTTTGTAAACAGTTACTTAAAAATCCATCACGTGACTCGACGGTTTTAACTAATTATAAGCCAATCTTCAACCTTCCTTTCATCTAAAAAAAATCTTGAAAAAGTAGATGTAAAACAGCTTACTGATAATCTGCAGAGGGATGGTTTATTTGAAGAGTTTCAGTCAGGTTTCAGAACTCATTACAGTACAGAAGAAGCTTTAGCGAAGGTTACAAATGATCATCTTATAGCCTCTGACAGTGGACTCATCTCTGTGCTCTGTCATGGTTTGGGGGATTTTGTCAGAGTAGATTGATGCAACCCTCAGATTTTGATTCACAATGCAGTTCTATCTGGCATGTTAAGTGTTTGACTGCTTCAGTTTTTCAGCATGACATTGATCCCAAACACACTCCCAATGGAGGAAAAGAATATATATATGGAAAAACACAATGGAGCACTATTAGTCATGGATTGAAACCCATATTTCTAAAGATGACTGAAGAATTTCTGAAGAAATTACAAAAGCTTGCCTACCAGCATTCAGGTTAAAGAATAAAGGTGGCCATACCAAGCTAACTTTTGCAGTCTAATTTGATGATTGGCAGCACACGCCATCTCTTGGATCAAAATTCATGAGTAATTTGCTTGCTTATAATGTAAGATAAACAAGCAAATACCTGACTAAATATTTATAACAACATGGGAAAATTATCTAAAGTTTGTGTTAACCACAATATTTTAGACATGAAGCCAAAAAACATCAAAATGAGAACCAGGATAAAGAAATGCAAAATTATGTCCATGCTTTAGGACAGCATTTGTCAAGCTAGCTGACAAATTAGCATTTCATTCACACACTTGCCTAAGTATTGTCACCTCTGGCTCCAAAAAACAAAAATAACACGGAAGCTATAGAGGGTGTAAAATGTGAGTTCACAAACCACATTATGTCACAGTGGCAACATCCATCTTTTATATACAGTCAGTTGTGAGAAAAATGGTGAAAAAGCCATACAAATAGCAGTGTCATTTTTCTCATGCTGTTTTTTTTATTCATAATACAGCTTTGAATAAGTTTATACCCCCGCCAGGCTTCATGACAACATCATACCCCCTCATTAGATGCCATTACACTGCGCTGTCTCACAGTAGCAGTGAGAGCTCAGTCTCCAGTGATTCATTACCTCAGTGAAAGAGCGCCATGCAGGCCATAATCAACTCGGGTTACAGGCTGTGAAACACACACACACACTCACCTCTGACAGTTATCTGCTGGTCTGATGTCCCGTTTCTGACTCACTAATCCACATCAGGTACTGATATCATCATATACCAGATATCATATACCTCAGACACAGCATAAAATATAATCATCCCAAGCAAAAGAAGCCTGATGTGTTAATCGATTTTTTATTTTCTTTTAAGGTTTTTGCTGTACTGTGCCAGATTGTCTGAAAAACAAATATGATCATAACTTTGTGATTCTTTGAGTATATTTCTTGACTTCGGGTAAATTAATGCTATTCCTCACCACTGACTCTTCGTGTCGTGCATATTTAAGGCAACAGTTAAAGGCTAACATCCATTTGCCTGCAAATTCCAAAAATATTTCACTTTTCTTTCAACAATCTCCCAGCAGGCTGCCAGTACATATGTAAAATGTCGCTCAGTGTCATACTGAGAAAAGAAAACGATAAGCATCTCCTGGGTCATTGATTCAGTCATGTTATGACACCATGACAACCTTGAATGCCATTTCAGAAACCCAGTAAGTCACCATGCAAGCTCCTTCTGTGTTGAGGTCATGTCTTATTAGAAGCTACTTTATGTGAAGCAGTCAGTTGTAATACACAGAGTGACAATTTAAATTTGTGCTGTCTATTTATTTGTACACGCACAAGCCAAAATCCAAGAGGCCATCAGATAGCCCTTTCCTAGCTGTTTTCGGGTGAGTCATGCTATGCAAATGGAGCCAGGGGTGTGTGTATAGTTTGTAAAGGTGAGCAGTGATGAGGTTAGGTCTGTCACAGTGATCACCCCCCACCGTCCTCGTCTGTCCACCTGCACAAGGCCTGGCTCGGCCGGGAAGAACTTTGTGTTGCATAAGAACACCGCCACAGCTGCTGCAAAGTGACATTTAAATGAGCTGTCACCGCAAAAGAGATAGGGAGTAGGTGGGAAAACAGAAAGAGAAGGGCAATTGCAGGATAAAGCCAAGGCTTGTCAGGAGGTGGTAAATATGGCAAAATATTGTGAGAGGGGAACTTTAAGTCGGATTTATTTGTAACACGAAAATGACTTTGGGAGGAGAGAGGAACAGGTCAACCTGACACTTATACTTGATAATAAGAAGGGATCTGGCTTTGTATTAATTCCTGCACACAGTATCAACTTTTGTGCTTCATATAACTCAGTTGTTACCAGTTATTTGTGGATCTGTGCGCCATTGTACCATCGGGCTGGTGCCGTGTTCAAACATGTGCCCTCGACAGTGTATTGCTCTCTCTTACATAACAATAACAAACAGCTGACTACCAAAACACCATTATCACCATCCATCTTGCAACCCGGCCTGGTCTCACTGGGACGGTCATACGCTGGACATGCCGCTTCAGAACAGGGACAGAGTCCAAGCCAGCCGTGGATGCACAGCTGACGGGCCACATGAGAGTATACAGACAGATGAAGAAGATTCTTACGTTCCACTTCAAAAGACTGTTGCTCCCATGCCACAGTTTCCATTGCTCAGTACGCTTAACTGAACGTAATTTTAAATATCATTGAAAATTAGAGTCTAGTTCACTCGTTTGAATTTATGTAACTTTATGAATAGCAAGCAACCTGACATGAGAAAGATGCATGTGACATTACATAAAACAGGCTTTAGGCTGGAACTTTATTTCAAGGTAACTTCACACCAAAACACAAACTATCGCATACTTGTATAAATTTTTCACATTTTCAGCAAATTGCTGAACAGGAAAAACATTCTTCCATCTCAGTCACGCAAACAACCAACTTAAAAATTCAACTTACAGTACTCGCATTGCATTTCTTTTTGCTATTCTTCAAATATTTTAAACCACATACAGATTCAAATGAGTTAAAGCAGTGATCATGCAAACACTCTTTCCTGTAAAACCTTTAGAGGAAAGTCTGACATCAGATCGGTGTGCTATTTATTCCGCGTTCTTACTGATCATATGATTGAATGAAATGAGTGCTGATAATCATAGGACAGAACTATAAAGAAGCATTGCTCAGAAGAACATAGTTACCCTGAAGGTTCGCAACACATGAACAATGAACCGCCTACAACCCCGATAACACTCTTTGGTGGAGAGAAAAAACACAGTTAATACTCATCCGTGGGATTCATTTCAAAATCTGCAAATCTCCTTTTAGAGTTCGGCCAGACTAAACAAAAAAGAGTCAAGCTAAATGAGAGAGGGGAATATTTTAGCCTAGAACTTCCAAAAAAGCAGCAACAACACTGTATGAGGCAACAAACACTTGAATAAGAGCTATGCAAAGCTGTCAACCAGGTCTCCAGGGTTGATGACTACTGCCCCCTGCTTTGTGTCTCTTATTACTGCAGCCCATAGATCTTGGGCTCAGTCACTCAAGTTTTCATCATCTTTTTCGCTCTGCTCCTCCTCATCTTCCCCTCCTCCGTTCATGGCCCCCATCCTGGCCAGCAGCAGCGGCAGGTTTACGGAGAGACCCGGCGTCTCCTCGTCAGAGTCATCCTTTGGAGGGTAGAAGCGTTTTGCCTTTGCCACAAAATCTTCAGCTATGTCTAGGTACAGGAGACGATCCTGTAAAGAAGGAGAAAAACAACAGGCTGAAGCAAAAGAACGGAACCAAATATGAACACAGACAGAAAAAAAGGTGGGATTTTTGTTGTATCCATAATATGCCAACCTTTCTTTGTCATGATACAAAGCTGAATGAAATCTGAGTTTTGTTTTGTTTTTTAAAAAGCCGAATTAAATTGCAGCTTCCTACTCTTTTGATGTTACAACTTAAATAAAACTGATATTATTTGGACTAAACCACTTAACCCATCTTAACTCATTACAATCTACACTATAATGAGAGCTGGACAGCCTTGGCAATCTATTAAAGAATAATATCGATCATATTTGCCCATGAATGATGCAGTTTATCTACTTGTGACTCGAACTAAACTTCACAGGGCTGTTTTCAAACCTTAATCAGAAGGCAATAGCAAAGTTAATCTGATTTAGTATGAAGTCAAAGTTCAGTGATGGTGCACTTCCCACCAGCAAGCCCCGTTTTCTCACCAGGATGAAAAGATATCTTTCTGGTGGTGGTTCTTTGTTGCTGTTGAAGATGGAGGTCTCAGAGTGAAGTGTGTGAAGGAGGGCACGTGCTCTCGGGGCGTTACGCATGCGGTCATGTGAGCCCCCAGCAGACACAGCCAGCAGAGAGTCTGCTTCTGCCATAAAACCTGGAAAATATGGCAGATAATCTCAGCATGGATTGTCAATAATCTCTCAGACTATAGCATGTCTCATCAGTCAAGCCCCACCTAGATTTTCCAGGATTGTCTTCCATTTCTCTCTGACTTCTCTGCGTGTGTCTCTCATGGCCTCGATATCAACACTCAGACGACGATAGCCCTGGACAAGAAAAGGAGAATAACCTCAAAAGGCATTTAAATTAACCGGATAATCAAATAACCTCCAAAAAGTACTCACAGTGCAATGTAAAATGTTGCATTTCAAATGTAAAATTTGAACTGCAACTTATACAGTTATTTTTAAGCTATTTGTGTCAGATTTTCTTTTTTTCCACCTTGAAAAAACACATTTTTGTTAGTCCCTGCCCCACATACCGTGGAGCCCATGCGGGTCTTCTGCCTGGCCTGCAGCAGAGAGTAGAGCACCCGGTCATCCTGTCTCTCCGAATGGCTGGGGTCTCCCGGCTCACTCCACAGGTTTGTTTCCTCATCTCGACGCTTCTGGACTTCACGGGTAAAATAGTCCAACGGATCCGCACTGTGCGGTCAGCCAACGCAGACAAGAAGAGACACGAGCTGTTAACACAAATTCAAACATTGGCTGTACGTGATATACATGATATGCTTGTCTGTGTCATCTTACGGTACTAAAGGCTGCTTTTCATCTTCTTCTTCTTCATCATCAGCAACACAGCAGCAGCAGCAGAACTGCATGCAGAACCTGTTAAAGGCTGAACCCATCTATTAAGAACAGAGTCAGCTGGTAGTGGATGTTCACAATGTCAGATAATCCAGAGAGAAGTTGTGTTTCAGTTCTTTCACAAGTGGAACGCCCTCTTGGATGCCAGAGGAGAATCTGTCACAGTCCCTGTGGGATGCTCTGTAGAGATTCTTTACAAAGCGGACCTTAGCCAAAACCTATATTTTGGCAAAGGAAAAAGCAGCTGTGACAACATTCAAGCCCTCCACTAATAAAAAGAACGAATAAAAATCATCATAAATAAGAACAAGTAGGAAAAAAGCTACAAAATAAAGGTCACAGATCTAAAACTCTACCAAGTTTTTAGCTTCCCATTTTCCAGGATTTCACTGGAGCGCCAAATTGATGAGAGGTTTTCCCTCCAGATTATTGGCCTGATGGAAAAGTGCTCAGGCAGATGACGGCAGCCCAAGGACCGATGCTTCTCATCAGCTTTACATGGAGGACAACAAGAGCAGTGGGACGCTTGTGCTCTCATCAAAACAAAAAGAAACACAAATTCCCACACCCACATCCTCAGAAGACAGTCACAGCACAATCATGTGAGCTGCTTCATCTCTCAAGCAATGTGTTTTGCCCCAAGGACAGCAGATCTCTTCTGCAGCAGTAAGATTAATTACACTCCATATCAAGTCTGCCGTTGCAGTGTCGATTCAGGGATTATGCAACTGGATTATTTAGCATTACTTAATCGTGTTCTGTGTTTAAATAAACATTTTCTTTGTATCAGTTTATTTTTGAAAACTTTTGAAAACGCTTCATGCTTATTTTTGATTAAGTCACACAGAGAACAGTGACCTCTGGCAAAGTTCTGTGAGTGCAGCAATGAAAATCATGCAAGGCTGCAGACACAGGGCGTTATTATTCGTAACATAAGCACCCACAGAGAAACATATGGGTAGAAGCTACTCTTGTGTGTATGTATGTATGGATGCAGGAATGGATGGGTAGATAGATAACTACAAGGGTATCTATCTACCTATGTTAAAAAATATATTCAAAAATAAGAGCACAAGATTTATACAAGTTAATACAGATACTGGTTAAATATGTGAGTTGAAGGAAGTCAGAGCTAGATCATCTTTTCATATATTTTATTAGACGTAAGACACTGTTTAAGACTCAGTAAAAAATCTTGTTCAGTAGTGATGAGCATAAATTAAAATGTTTGTATAAACAAATCAATTTAAAATTATAAAAAACACAGTTAAGTATTCTAAGCAGGGTTTATGTAAATAATCTTTGTGGAGGATACGAAAGCACAGACATAACAGCAGGAAATAAATGGAAAAGTAAAACAAAAGACTGGCATGTAAAACTACTCTGATAAAAGGCACCAAATTATTGATATCATTATTTATTGTCACTTCCAACATTCCTTCAGTACAGTAAGTACTGTAAATGAGTCTTGATTTATTAGGGCTTAATGATTTCTGAGCGTGACTACATACACAAGCTTATGAAGAGTAATGCCTCACAGTCGTGTGGGTGTCACAGTTACACCACCAAGTGTTATTTCCGTTACACCAATATAGAAAAGTTCAGGGAAGACCAGCACCCTCTTCAGGTCAACTTCACAATAACTTCAACCAACTTCATCTTTTAAATTCTTTTGATTCCAGATGTAATCCTAAAAATTGATCTTCTGAGGTACATCATAACACTGATACACAACTTAAGCTGCAGGGGATGTCTTCTTCTTTTTTTTTTCCATGATTAAAAACATTAACAAAACTTCATTCAGTGCCACACCTCAGGCCACAGGGGGCCTAATCTAATTATAGCAGTATAGTAATAACCTTTCATGACAAATAAGTCGAGCTACTTCAACACAAGGCCACTTGAGGTTATTGGCAAAAAAATATATATATTAGTATACAGCATCCTAACCTATGAACATTATCTTTTGTACTAACTGTCTAACAGCCTGCTGATCCAGGTCCTGGTTTGAACTCCTGGCTGATCCCAAAGTGCAAAACAAAAGCAGCATTTAAAAAAAAAAAACAAAAAAACAAAAACCATACAGTAATTAAATGTTTGCTTTAATGTTGCACTATGGCACAGAAGCTGGTGTCAAACCAAGAACGCTTCACTGTGTGGATCAGTGGTGTCTCCCTCTAGTGGTGACCAGATAGCAGAGAGCCCCCTGTAATGTATCACAGTGTAGTAAAGTAGAAGAAACTGTGTAGAAATATGGCTGTGAAGTGCAGGCAGGTGCCTCAGAAAAACAAATCCATGACGGTGCAGTGAAAATACACACACACACACACACACACACACACACACACACACACACACACACACACAGGAAAAAGCAGTAAATCAATGACTAACAATGTGTGCAGAAAGATAAGGCTCAGAGAGACAGCTGTTTCAGTCATACTACTGTTATAGCTATTCTGTAACACAGATTCCAACATTGGGAATCACTTTTTTATCCAGGTCTTGTTTCTGTAAAGTCTCAGAAAACAGTTTTCATTACATAGCGAGAAACATAGCAAACGGGTTACAGGTCCATGCAAAAATTTCCGCTTGTGATTACACTTAAACTTCCCCAAAATGATAGAAAATGTTTAGTCTTTGATATCTGAATAACTCCTCACTTTGTGTGGCTGAAACATGGGAAATGTCTCACATCTCCTTTGCTTAAAGTTGCAACCTTGTCAGGTACATAATTGCATCCCTTCAGCTTGGGAGCATTCAGCGGACGCCGTGATGGCCAGTTTTGGCTAGTGACCTTTCAAGTGACCACTTAAAACTTCTCTCTAGTTTTGAGAGTGGTGGTGGTGATGGTGGTGGTGGGAACGATGAGAGGGCCGCACGTCGATAATTCGTTGGCGTAAATGGGACATGAACTCAAACATTGTGGCTGCCAGACTCTGGTGGATGAGGTAGCGTGGCAGACGGCCCTGATGAAACAAAAAAAATTGCTTTTTAATATTTGTATTACATTTCATATTCCTTTGTTTTTGATCCTTATCTCACCTATATCTGTTACATTTTGCCTTTTTCTGCAAAATTTCTATTTATACACACACACACCTGTTCAACTGCTCGTTAACACAGATATCTAACCATCAATCACATGGCAGAACTTCAGTGCATTTAGGCACGTAGACATAGTAAAATGCTTATCTGCTGGGATTTTCCCACATAATCATCTCTAGAGTGGTCCAAAAAAGAGGAAATGTGCAGTGAGTGGCAATTCTCTGGGTGAAAATGCCTTGTTCATGTCAGAAGCTAGTGAACTTTTTTTAATCTGGTGGGAAGGAAGGCTAAAAACCAAGATAATGAGACTGGAAAAACATTGCCTGGTCTGATGAGTCATGACTTCTGCCACAATATTCGATTGGTAGAAAAATTCCAGGGTGGTGCTCGGGTAACAATGTGGGTTTAATGTCACTGCTTAAGTAATATTGACCACAGTATAACCATCTTCAGACAGCTGTTCTCAGCATGATAATGTACTATAACACAGACTGGTTTTATATGTGACGCTATCATGTAAAATGGTCCCAAATCTCTGAGGAATGTTTTATGCCATGAAAAATTAAGGCAGTTCGGAAGGCAAAAGGGGGCCCAACCTGCTGCAGTGTCCTGCTACAAAAATAATTTAGAAAACAACTTCTTTCTAATTGTACAAAGGGAAAGAACATCTTGAATATTGTAAAAATAAAGAAAATTCAAGAGTAATTCCACCATGTGTTTTCACACCTTTAAGTCTGTGTTGAGGACCCAGATGAAAGTGCAGATGGATGGGTTACTGCTGGATTTGAGGACCACAAAACCTCCGGGCCCATTTTCTCCTCTGAGACCAGCAGTAAAGCAAAAAAAGACAAAGTTATACAAGTTAAACTAACACAGATGCCCTTTGTCAAACCGATACAATGTTCTAATTTACTGGATCAGTGACAAGGCCAGAGGCAAGGTCTGACCTGACATAGCGATTGCTTGGAGGTTTGGCATCGTGGTTGGTTGCTATGCCAGCAGACAGGTAACAGTCTCGTTTGCGCTCCACTCGGCGAACATTAACAAAGTCCCTGAAGGAAGAAAAATCAATCACCCAATAAACACACTTTATTCAGACCTGAAGAAAAGAAACGATACAGATGGGACAGCAAGAACAGATGACAGAAAGAAAAGTCGGTAGGATGTTGTGCTGATGTACCTTGCGGAGACAACTCCCCCTGCTGCTCCAGCAGATACATCATATGAGACAAGAGTGTTGTCGTCAACTCTCTGAAGGATCTGAGTATAAGACGGGAAGAGATATCAAGCTGTAGCACGCCACAGGATTACAGTGAAAAATGTGCAAAAACAGCAGGAAGACTTCTGACCTGGCAGACAGAAACTGTTTTGTTCCACTGAACCATCTTCTCCGGCTGCAGGATCACCTCCTGATACACAAGCTCAGCAGGACACTGCATGAGGGCCTGAAGAGGAGAAAAAAACAAGGCTGTAAACTAATGTCCAGCATAGCCTACAGTTACAAGAAAAAAATGTCTATAAGACATGACACCTAATTGCTGTCTGCATGTACTTTGGGCTATTTTCTACCCCTTTCTTTGGGGTCCTTAGGGACTAAGTAAAGCGCTATACAAATACAGGCCATTTACCATTTACTTTCTGTTGCAGATGATATGAAAATATCTAAAGCTCTCTTTTCTGTATGGTGCACTTTTTCCCTCCGAAGCAAAGGTCAGAACAGGCCTTACTTCACTAATCTGTAATGGCCTGTCTGACTACTTTCAAAACAGGATCTTGTGTCTGTTTATGACCATTGTCTTGTTGGAAATCCCTATTATGTAATATTTACTTCTACAAAGAGCGTTTTGTTTCAGTGACGGTTGTTCCATGCCAGCGATGCAAATTTTGTCATCGAAAACTATTCAAGAGGTTCTATGTGGAAGTCTACATACCCTCTATATATAATATATAATAAGAACTGTTGCAGCAACTTTTCTTTAGTGTCTGCAGCTATCAATCGACACATCTACAAGACACTTTAATCCTGGCCTTACATCATTCATTTTGCTTTCCATTTTGTTCATACGTATATGGCGTTTTAATGTGCCTATCTAGCTTGGAAGGAAAAGCAAGATTGAAATAAGTCTGCCAGATAAACATCACACTGAAACACAAGAGTAGTGTGTCAAAGAAAAAATAAATTTGAGACTGCTGCAATAATAAATGCACAGTTGTAAACCTTGGAAAACAAAGTCCCTTCAGTTATGAGGTCTCCAATAAAGAGCAAACTTCCTCTGAATTCCTTAATGGGAAGTTGTACACACATGAATCAGCTTTTTCTGTGCAAGGCACCGAGTCTCTGTTGTATCGAATTGGATTTAGCATGCAATTATTGATTATTTCAGCAGCAGAAACTGTGCAAATACAGGCCCATCAGCTGCAAGAGAACTTGATCCATTTGTAGCAGAGTGTTAGGAAGAAGTGTGACAGCTGACGGATTCAGAGCCTGTTCTGCTCTTTACGCTGATATCTATAATAATGGAGTCCAAGGCGATATGAGTTGTATATGTAAAAAGACCAGGGAGGCTTGAAAACATATCTGAATTCACCCTATTAACAAATGCAGCCTATCTAAACATGATGTAGCAGGGCATGTTTGGTGAGATACTGAATACACTAGAAGACTGTTGCACCTTGAGGATGAAAGTCTTTCCATGGAAAGGAACTTCCAGAGTGTAAACTGAGTCGCCCATTTCCTGTCATGGGAGGTGAAAAAAAGACACAGTATTACTGACACTTTCACTTTCATTTGAGTAAAAACAGATATGAATTAATAACGCAGGAATAATAAACTACTAGTAAGACAGGTAATGTAGTTTTCATTGTAATTAAAAGAGCTGATACAGAAATACACCTCCTACAGAGAAAAATGCTGCATTGCTAAAATTAGGTTTCAGTTGGGTGTTGTGGTGCCAACATACCTGTTTGATTACATTCTTACCTTAATAGTGGTTCTATGAGAGTTTAAAGGGATTTGATTGTGGGGCCTTTATTTTCCCCTCAAAAAACAGCTTTTAATATAGTGTGTATACCTGCTCAGGGTGAAAATTAGCTACAGTTCTGAGCAAAAGTCTTGAGCCACCTCTCATTTCTGTATATTTAGCAAGGAAAATTTGAAATGGGTGCAGCGATTTAGTGAAACCAGATGCTTTTACCAAACTGGCAGTGTGGGTTTTTTATCATTATCATGCTGGAAAAAGAAGCCTTTGTCAATCAGATGCCTTTTAGCTTGTATTTCATGTCAAATCGAAATCTGATGGCACTCTTCTAGGTTCATAATTTTAACAAGATCCCTGAGACCACTGGCTGAAATGACAGAGAACTCACTATGTTTCACAGATGGCTGTAGACACTCCCTTTTCTACCTCTCTCCCGACTTCCTCTGTACATACAGTGGGGCAAAAGAGTATTTAGTCAGCCACCGATTGTGCAAGTTCCCCCACTTAAAATGATGACAGAGGTCAGTAATTTGCACCAGAGGTACACTTCAACTGTGAGAGACAGAATGTGAAAAAAAAATCCATGAATTCACATGGTAGGATTTGTAAAGAATTTATTCGTAAATCAGGGTGGAAAATAAGTATTTGGTCACCTCAAACAAGGAAAGTCTCTGGCTCTCACAGACCTGTAACGTCTTCTGTAAGAAGCTTTTCTGTCCCCCACTCGTTACCTGTATGAATGGCACCTGTTTGAACTCATCATCTGTATAAAAGACACCTGTCCACAGCCTCAAACAGTCAGACTCCAAACTCCGCCATGGCCAAGACCAAAGAGCTTTCGAAGGACACCAGGAAAAGTATTGTAGACCTGCACCAGACTGGGAAGAGTGAATCTACAATAGGCAAGCAGCTTGGTGTGAAAAAATCAACTGTGGGAGCAATCATCAGAAAATGGAAGACATACAAGACCACTGATAATCTCCCTCGATCTGGGGCTCCACGCAAGATCTCATCCCGTGGGGTCAAAATGATCATGAGAACGGTGAGCAAAGATCCCAGAACCACACGGGGGGACCTGGTGAATGACCTGCAGAGAGCTGGGACCAAAGTAACAAAGGTCACCATCAGTAACACACTACAACGGCAGGGAATCAAATCCCGCAGTGCCAGACGTGTTCCGCTGCTGAAGCCAGTGCATGTCCAGGCCCGTCTGAAGTTTGCCAGAGAGCACATGGATGATACAGCAGAGGACTGGGAGAATGTCATGTGGTCAGATGAAACCAAAGTAGAACTTTTTGGTATAAACTCAACTCGTCGTGTTTGGAGGAAGAAGAATACTGAGTTGCATCCCAAGAACACCATACCTACTGTGAAGCATGGGGGTGGAAACATCATGCTATGGGGCTGTTTTTCTGCCAAGGGGACAGGACGACTGATCCGTGTTAAGGACAGAATGAATGGGGCCATGTATCGTGAGATTGTGAGCCAAAACCTCCTTCCATCAGTGAGAACTTTGAAGATGAAACGAGGCTGGGTCTTCCAACATGACAATGATCCAAAACACACCGCCCGGGCAACAAAGGAGTGGCTCCGTAAGAAGCATTTGAAAGCCCTGAAGTGGCCTAGCCAGTCTCCAGACCTCAACCCCATAGAAAATCTGTGGCGGGAGTTGAAAGTCCGTGTTGCTCGGCGACAGCCCCAAAACATCACTGCTCTCGAGAAGATCTGCATGGAGGAATGGGCCAAAATACCAGCTACTGTGTGTGCAAACCTGGTAAAGACCTATAGTAAACATTTGACCTCTGTTATTGCCAACAAAGGTTATGTTACAAAGTATTGAGTTGTATTTTTGTTATTGACCAAATACTTATTTTCCACCCTGATTTACGAATAAATTCTTTACAAATCCTACCATGTGGATTCATGGATTTTTTTTTCACATTCTGTCTCTCACAGTTGAAGTGTACCTCTGGTGCAAATTACTGACCTCTGTCATCATTTTAGGTGGGGGAACTTGCACAATCGGTGGCTGACTAAATACTTTTTTGCCCCACTGTATTGACGACTATTTGAATAAAAATTTTCAAATTTGGATTCATCACTCCATGGGACTTGTTGCCACTGATGTTCAGTCTAGTTCTTATGTAATATGTCATACCTCGGCATTTTCTCTCTGTGCTCCTTCATTAAAAATGGCTTCCTGACAGCCACCCTTTGACTGAGACAGTTTTGGATGAAACTTTAGTGATCAATTGAAAAGCAAGCTGCATCTCTGAGGTCATGAGTCAGGTCTTTGTTGGATTTTTTCCTGTTTCTTAAGAACATGACTTTCACATGTTGATCATATGATGTAAACACTTTGTTTTAGGGTTGCCACTTCTTCTTTTGCCTTTTACAAGAAAGTTTTACTCATCGACTGCAAAATATAAAGACACAAGGGATGGTTCAAGACGTTCCCACAGTACTGTAGTAGCTAAATCTGACAAAAGGTATTGCCTATTTTATGAAATCAGTGCTTTTGTGCATCACTTCTCAAATATAAAGAAGAGAAGAAATAAAAAAAAAAGAAAGAAACAATTAAACTGCTGCTTGAGATGGCTGGCTCCTGTGCTTTAGTCATTTTTTGTAACCTGGCGTGTGTAGGAAACTGCAGGATCAGTATCTTTCAGTATCTCTGTCGGTTATATCTGTGATTCACAGTTCATTGTTGCTTATCAGCTGCCTAAAATAGAAATGAGGCCATTAAAGTACCATCTCTATTGCTGATCGCAAGAACTATAAGGGACACTTTGATAGGCAATTGAATCTTTAAAACCAAAAAAGTAATTAGGTGTCACAGTGAAGACAATAGTATTGATTACAAGTTTTCTATGAGATATGTTTGTGTTAAAACAAAGGCACCCTGAACACTCTGTCTGTCATAAAAAGAATGCACGAGGAAGCAATGAAATCTGCGTCAGTGATATGATCTTTTAGTTATGTAAGCAAACGTCTTAACTGTGCATTCAAACGTGAACAAGACAGAAAAGCTATTCATTCAGTGGATACATCCTGGAGTCATGTACTCACATTGTGTTTTTCAAATTTCCAGTTTTCCTCCTGGGCTAGGATCTGTTCCACCACAGACATTGCCTCATAACCCTGTCTCACATACTCCTTCTCCTGGAATAAGAGTGAGAGGAGTGAGAAACGAAGCAGAAAATCATCATCAGAACAGGAGTCAGTGGGGCTGATTATAAAGAGTATAACAAAAGCTACCTGAGCAGTGATAGCTCTACGCCCAGGACCCTCCTCATCAGGCTCCTCGTCAGAGTCTGCAGACACAAGTTCAAGACCATAACTCAATTTTTGGGTTAAATATGAAATGTACAATCATAATAGAGATAATAAAAAACCCTAACTAAGAAACCACTTGCACAAACATTCACCTGCGACAGATTCAGGTGGAGAGTAGAACTGTCCATCTGAGACAGCGTGAGAGTAAATAGGGGCTCGTTCACAAGCTGCATTCACTGCTGCTACGTATGCTGAGGTAACAAAAGAAAAGAAGTTAAGAATCAGACAGCTTTGTGTAAGCAGCATTTGAACTTATCGGGCACTGTTATCCTACCTCTTTCATCATCAGTCTCCTGAGGGAGAACTTTGAAGTCAAGGAACCAGGTCTCCAACCAGGCGACCACAAACGAGGTGATGGGCAGAACATAGCCAAAAGCATTTTGCTTCTTCAAAATAGAAATCAAAGACTATTTTTACTACTTCGGCTTCTAAAACAGATGAGTGTGCTGCATTTGATGTTGGTTCACTTCCCTAATGTCAAATGTGAAAAGTTTACAAAGCTACATAAACTAATTTTGAACCACTCCAAAAAAAGAAATCACATAAAGTCTTATCAGCTCAGACTGTGAATAACTGCCTTTAAATCCAGAAGTGAAAAAGTGGAAGTGGTTTAAACTGATATGCTTGCAAACCGTTCACATAGACAAATACAGGCTCTGAAAGTGTTAGAGTAGCAAAGAGAGGACACTCACATTCGATATGATAACTTTGACAACGAGGAAGATGGTTGTTACCAGAGTGGTGATCTGAAGAGTTTAAAAAAAATGTTAAATAGCTCATGTCTGGCAAATAACATATAAGACTTTACATTAACTATTCAGTGTGTGTTTAACTGTAACTGAGATGACTTACCGCAATAACCCACCAATGCCTCAACCGAAAACCAGCATAGGCCACTTGAAGACACAGGAAACGAAACAAGGCAAGGAGCTGAGACAAGGAAGAAGAAGCAGAAAAAGAAAATGACCTTTCATTTTAATTACATGTTGACGTTGCAAATGATTTCCCCTTGTGTGTCTATAATGATGCAATCTGCCAACCCAAAAGGAGGAATTACAAGAGCAGGTTACACATAAGTAACTGCTCATTGTGATCAAAGCATGATTAGAATAACGTGGTAATAAATGACCCATCATTTCAACACTGAATGCAAATAAACACAAATTTGGATTGACCCACTTACAGTAATGTCAAAGAAGGATGACTTGAAGTTATAATGGACGACCTCGTTCTCTAAACTATCCCAAAGTGAGTTTGAGATCTGCAGAAGAAGAGGGCAGAGATCACATCAAACCAAGAATTAACCATTAGTTCTGCAACAGCAACAAGAACAGTGAAAGCACACACTCACGTTAAGCTCAATAATCCAGAGAAGGGTGATGAAGAGAAGGTCGAAGGTCACAAAGAGACAGAAAGTGCGCCGCACGTCAGAGATCTTCTTGCGCTCTACAGGTGGTGTCAACAGGTACGGGGATGGGATGGACATCGATGTAGAGTAGGAAGCATTCAGGGAGGCGATGGCGGGGAGGCTGCCCCCGAGCTCCCCATAGGCTCCACCATGCATTCCTGCTGTGACACAGGAAAATCCACCTGCAGCAAAACAGACATAAGTGTGTGGTTGTCATG
This sequence comes from Rhamphochromis longiceps, assembly GCF_057381845.1. Taxonomy (NCBI): domain Eukaryota; kingdom Metazoa; phylum Chordata; class Actinopteri; order Cichliformes; family Cichlidae; genus Rhamphochromis; species Rhamphochromis longiceps. The sequence continues at coordinate 30,993,300 of NC_140560.1, read as the reverse complement.
TTTAGCGCTGCTTCTTCTTCTTCTTCTTCTTCTTCTTCCGGCTGCTCCCTATTGGTCATCAAAGCAGATCATCTGCCTCCATCTCACCTCCTCTGTCGCGGTTGCCCTCTACATATCCTCTTTCACTACAACCATAAATCTTCTTTGTGGTTTTGCTCTTCTCTTCTAGTCTGCCAGCTCCATATTCAACATCCTTAGTTCAGTATATCCACTATCCCTCCTCTGCACATGTCCAAATCCTCTCAGCCTTGCCTCTCTTACTTTGCCTCCAAACCGCTCCACCTGAACTCATTTCTCATCTTGTCCATTCTGGTCACTCCCAACAATAAAATATTAAAATTTTTAACTCTTCCACCTCCACCTACTGTGTTTTTGGGGTTGTTTTTGTTTGGGGTTTTTTTGGTGAAAACAGCAGACGATAACTAGCCTTCAGTGGAGTCTCGTGATCTCCTTTCACCTCCCTATGGTGAAGACAAACAGCAAGCGTTGCTAGTTTTGCCTTATTTTACAAGAACAAACAGCCTGTGTGTTTGTGTTAAACGATGAGTGTTATATCTGATCTTCCGCCAAAAGCTTTTTAAAATGAACGACTCCAACGTTAATACTGCGTAAAGCATGTGACGTGACTTCTTGAAAGCAAGTCTGTAGTCACGAATCATTAGCTGAGGGACATTTCTGGTGTGACATCAGAGTCTGGGAGAACAATTCCCACGAAGCAGGAAGACAGCGGGTTTTATTACACCACTGAGCCATTATTGAGCCGGAGGTGAGTTTCAATCACCTCTGGACAAACTCCGTAACATCGGTACACGTTGACAGGTAGATGTGATCAAGCATGTCTTATCTATTAACTGAAAGAACATCAATTAAGTTAACAAACCGCTAAAGCGGAGTTTAAAGTCAGGTTAAGATCCCGTGACTCCCCTAGCCTGTTCACTTGTGCCAAAAACAAAACAGCCTGAAGGTCCGGGAGCTAATTCCTGTTAGCAAGCTAACTCAACGCTGTCAAACTGTCAAACACAAGACACGAAGGCAATAATGTCAGGGAACAATAGCTAGACTCAAGTCTTTCTTCTAGAAAAGCACGGACTGGATAATTAAGAGATAACCAATAGCCAATTTTGTTAGCTGCCGCTTAGCTTACACTGTTCGCTTCGATAACAAGTTGGTCTCACTTACGGAGAAACAAATACACTCCTCAAACGTAACAAAACGGGCACGCTAAGCAACACTGCGAAACTGGGCAGAAATCCTTCTTTAAGTATTTCATAAAGAAAACTCAAGGTATTGAACTTACTTGATTTACAGTAGCATCATCGCTTTACGAAGTCTTCCGGGCTGACCTTCCAAAGAAGAAGTATCACAACAAGATGAATCGCTCACCCGCCGGGTGTCACGTGATCACCATCGCAACTCTCTCCCTGCCACCTGCCACACGCTGAAGTTTCACCCTAGGTTTTTGTATTCGTGTGTGTGTTTTTCTTTTTCCCGTCATTTGGCATTTTCAATACACGACCAAGCTATCATATAAAGAGGCATGTTTTTTTTTTTTTATTAGTACTGCTCTTGCCCGTGGTTTTGGCTTTTTGATTTTTAGTGACCATGGGCAAAATCCAGATCGTCTTGTTACTGAAACACTGCATTACACTTTTTATTGATCTTGTATGTCTCTGTATCCAGTCTATAACCATAAGGAATAATATTAGTGGAACACTTTTTGGCATAGACTTTAATGAGTGTGACTACTATATTTTATAACGGACTACCAGTTGGCATGATTATTCCACAATCGGTCGAGCTTGCGACTAATCTGACAATATTATACGCTGAAATGTCACTTGTCAGTTGTGTGAGATTTAAATAGACTCTTGAGTGCCATCGTATGGGCACTTCGCTCATCTGTAACACTGAAAGGTTTAAATGGGCAGAAAACTAATTTTCAGACCAAAACAAACTTACCATTTGGTCGGTAAAAATCTTTATCCTCCTTGAATAACTCTTACACATGCATTCGTGCTAATCTTTATCTAAAAATTGTATTTAGACTGGTGTGCAAATTTGGATTAAAGTTGAATCAACAACTCCGAAACTAATCAAGTGACCAGAGCAGACTCCGTCAAAGGATGCCAGAGAATAACCCGTAACGTATTTCCGGTTTCGTTCGAAATCGAAAGTGGTACTTATTTACGCCAACACGTACACATGCAGCATATGAAATATACAATCGAAACTCACAATACAAAATTAAGTATTTACATTGTTCCTCTTTTACGGTTTAGATGAGATTAATAATGCTGTTTTGCCGTTTAAAAAAAAAATATTGGTATACAATGTAGTTGGACTGTCATATAAAGTTTTAGGTTATCTATCTGGACCTACACTGCCCCTTTTGGTCTTTTATTTAAGACGAATTTGATGTATTTTTTGAAACCTCTTTATAAAATCAATGTTAGTTATAATTATCTCCACTTGCTAATGTAGTATTGCTGGAACAAAAGATGAGGTCTAGTTGGAACATTGAAACAGTATTTGGTAATGCGAGCCTAACTCATTACAATACATGGGATACAAAATATTTCAACCACCAACAACAACAAATGAGCAAGCAAAATGGGTTTGAAACAGCCAGAGAAAATTATAAGGAAGTATTGATTTATGTATTTACTTACTTATTGGTCTTTAACTCCATTAGTTTAAAGCTCAAGTAAGCCAACGTGTAAATAATGAATGGTCTAGTTATTTTTAGCTCTGGCTCATTATTGTTTTCTGCCCTTTGCTTAAGGGGTGGGGAATGCCAACAAATGAAAGAACTGGAGTGCAAATGAATGAAGGAATGACTGAAAGAAATATTTGGCACATACTTTAAGAAGGTGTTGCATGAAGACTATATACCGCAAAAAAATTATATTATTTAAAATAAATTTTTAGATTTAGGAGTTCTTCTTTCTTGTACTGTTTGTTTTAGTAGCTCTTATATCGAAATGAAGGCAATGTGGATAATAATGACCTAACTCTTTTAGTAAAATATAATATAACATCATAAAATAAAATAATAATAGAAAATAAGGCCCAGGACCCAAAAATCGGCCTGGCAATGACTTTAATACACCCCTATTGGACAGCTTTGGAAAACATGAAGGTTATAATTTTGCACTTTTATCTGTATTTTCATAGGTTTTATAGCTTCATCTTTACTAATAAAGACCTCTCCCATGGGCCATTCATGCTACAAAAAAATAAATGACAGAAAAGTTCCTGGGGTTTTTTTTCATACTCTACTGTAGAAATTTTGAGGATACACAATAACAAATAAAAGGACATGAAAATTAACAAAAGCCTTGTGTTTTATAATTACAGGATTATGAGTCAGCTGCCTGAAGATTTTCCTTAATTTGACACATTTCTTTATTACTATTCAAGTCCCAAGAGTTGTACTGAGATTTCTTTTTGTTTCTACAACACCATGTCTTTATCACATAGATAGAGATGTTCTGTGGAAGTTGTTAATTTGTTTCTTATGAGAATGCCACTCCTCTGGCCCAGTTCAGATCAAACTGGGCTCACGGTGTAAAGTGAATTTGACATCCCTAGTGTAATGTAATAATAATGTGGACATTGTTAAAGATAAAAGGAAACTGTTTTGATGAAATAAACTGTGACATTTGTTAAAAAATAAATTGAATGGAGTTTACCCAGCCTGTAAATTGTAAAATAATTAAAAAATTCTGTTAAGCCCATTAGCTTCCCAATTTTACATGAAAGTGAAGTTAAAGTAAAGCTTAAAAAAATAATTATTTTATGAATCAGTCTTCTCTGGGAACCAGGGAAAAATCTTACTCCTAAACTGTGTGTATATGTGTCTTGTGACTGTCTTTATGTCTCTCTTGTTGTCTGATTTTCTCAGTTGAATTCAGCTATGTCTCCTTGCCTTTCTGCTTTCACAGTCGTTGATTAACCCCATGTGTATAAATAGCCCTACCCTGCTCCTTAGTCTTTGTCATAGTGTCTGTTTTTTTTCCCTACCTATTTTAAGAATCAGTTGAATCACTACTTTAGATTTGGTCTTAACCAAAGGTCTTAATTAACGGTGTGTTTTTGATTTAACCTCTGCCGTCTTGTGTCTGCACCTGGATCCTCTACTTGCAGTTCCTGACAGTCCATAACTGATTCAAGGATAAATTCGATAGAGAGCAGTGAATGTAGGAGGGGTCTAAAAAACATGCAATTAAAAAGATCTAAAAGAATTCCCAAGCAAAAATGTCAGACGTAAGATTTAAGTAAGATTTAGGTTGGATTAAAAGAGAAAGGAAAAATTGTTTATTTCGATATCATACAGTTGCTCACTTCAAAACAACCACATCACATTGAGAAACAACAGAATGGAAAAAAAGAAAAATAAACACAGATTAAGCATTCGTACATGTCTTTCCACGATTGTTTCTTCTGACCTGGGATGAGGAGGGGGGTGGTTATAAAGAAGGAGGGAGGACATTATTGGCTGAAGAGCCTCAGCACACATAACCTGCTCATCCAGTCATCCCACAATTTAGGCAGGTCACAGGTTGAAAAAGTCTCACAAAGTTTTATTTACAAACAGCAGCCTAGATGATAGAAACAGCGAGATTTATTCATCCTGTGGCACAACTAGAAATTTTATCATTAGGTTTGCTTTGTCAGTTAAACAAAGTTGAATTCGTTGCTGAAGGAAGTCTACCAAATGTCAGTCGCACAGTAGTCGTTGTGGTTCATTTGTGTATTTGGATATAGGTAACAGAAGCAGGATAGTGCTAAGCAGTGCTCCCCATAAACTGGATTTTGGATTAGAAAAATATCTCTTTCAACAGACGATTAGGGAATGAGAAAAAGCTAACATTACAAAAGTGTCAGCATACAAAAGGGAGATATCCTAGATTAGAAATGAAAATATTTTTCAATTAATTTTTTAAAATTTCCCCAATAAGTTTCTGAAGAATCCCGTTCAAATGTGCCATGCACAGAGGCAGCAAATGGGTGTTTTTGAAAAATAGGAGGTAGCTTCACAGACTGATTTTAAATTTAGGTTTAAAAGAAAAAAAACAAGGCTAAATGCAGAGTTCATATAATTTCAGATAAAGATTTTTGAACTAAAAGAGTCATACATTGATCTAAGCATGAACAAATTGCAAATTGTTTTAACGTAAACTCAGTGACTACAGCATGACTGTTTGGTAAATGCTGAGCATAAAGAGCAAGAATAAAAGTAGATTATTATATAGAAATGAAATAATTGATGATTTTAATGAAAGCTGAAGACTTCTGTTGTTGTCAGTGACAAATAACACTGGCAACAACCGCCATTCAAGCTTCCAAGAGGCTAAAGATATAATCAATAAGATCAAAGATTTGGCAACATGAAGCTCAGATACAGCAAAATTAAAAGGCTGTTGTTGAAAATGCAGAACATAAATCGCATCAAAACAGAATTTGAATTATGGATTTTAACTTTAAGTAGCCGCAGTAGCACTTTAACCTGTCATTTGTATTTTTTACCACAAGATGGCAGCACACACAAAGAACTAAACACTGAGGGTGCTGTAAATCAAAAAACAAACGATGTAGGCTGTGGTTTCAAAGTAAAATGGAACACGTACCGCACACATTTAAAGACCTTCAAGTGTTTTTACAAAGGGTAATACAGGACAGTTTGTTTTTGTTTGTTTTTTTTAATCAAATGTACCCGAGAAAGATAATGTCAACTTTGTATTCCTTGTGGCCATTTTAGCCTTCTTTGAAGGTCTGGTCTTGCAGGGTTTTTGGTCACGCTGACCTTGGCCCTTCCACTGTCATTATAAACAAAAGGACACCAGGGCCAAAGTAGCATCTGTAGTCTGCTCTGTCAGTAAATCACTCCTCACCTGCTCATAAAGGCTGACTAATACAAAAACTCCCTCTTCGTCCTCGTTTTCAAAACCACCCTTTAGAGGTGAAGTACTACAAGAACCTTTTCTCACATGTTTAAGGTCACGAAAGAATCCATCGCTCAGTTTACTGACAGCTGTCATCTCATCTGTGTATTCAGACTACACACATTTAAAAAGACACACAACCCATTTCTTGATTTTTCTGAGTTCTTCAGATTTTAACCACCATGAGTCTCCCCACATCTTCCCTTCAAACGTTCTCCCCGCGCTATCTTTCTCTCTCAGTTACTCCCACAACTGTTCTCCTCTGTCATGGCTTCAGTTTTGTCCCCCTTCATGTCTTCTTCCTCCTCATCTTCCTCCTGTGCTGGTTGTATCTGCTTGGCCGTCTCTCTCACGCTGGAAAACTTGTCTGACTGCTCAGTGGCAGCTGTCTCTTGGCGATCTGAGGAGGCAAAGACTGGTATCAAAACCAGCAGTAAAAAAAAATCACAACTACCTTTGCTTATATCTAACTGTAGATACCATTACAATACCATACCATTGTGTCACAAATTTAATAAGGAATGGTAAAGTAAATTCTGGTAAAAGAGATGCCTGCTGGGCAGAAGGACACAAGTACTGACTCTAGAGCTAAAGCTTTTTAAGCAATTTCCTGCTTCAGGTATCTGAAACCCCATGACTTTTGCACTGTTTTGTGCTCTTGGTTAATTAATTTAGTAGTGAGAACATTTTAAAAAGAAGCTTTATAGTTTCACTTTATTTCTTTATTCTTATTCTATGTCTTTTCTAAACTGCAAACTCACTTAGTATTTCAGACGCACTGAAAAGGAGATTGTGTTCATTCCTGAAAATGATGAACAGCTACCTGATGAAATAACTTGAGTTCCTTGGTTTGTCTTCTGTTTGTTATAGGATAGGCCGAGTCCGAACTGTGTCGCTTGACTGAAAGAACAAATGAATTGTCATCAAAAAAGCCCAATCAGTATATTTTAGCATCCTGTTTGGGTACTTTGTGTTTCAGCAGGCTTCCACAAAGGGATTTACCGAGAGAGTCTGTCATCTGGGCCGACAGAGCAATAATTCTGAATGAAATGCCACTGCTCTCGTGTGACTTTATGGGGATTATAAACCTATAATTTGGCATCATAAAACCAAACACACAGCGCACATAAATCTGATTATTATGCAAAATAAGAAAATGCACATATATAAAAAAGTTTAAATCAAAGAGATATGTAGATTTGTTTGTTTTTCTTTTGGCAGAGATTAAAATTTGCACAGATGCACATCCTGGCTGGCCTCTTGCACTGGGATAGGTGTTGGTGACACATCAAGACTTCCAATACATTTGGGTTAAGAGATGGAGGGATAATGTAGCACAAGAGCTGTACCAGCTGCTCAGCACACAAGGGGCTTCCAGATGCTGAAAACCGCAGAGCAATTGTTTACTAAGAAGCACAAAAATGTAATCTTACTGTGGTTTGCTATTTTTCTTTTGTTTGTGCCTGATTTTTCTTTCAGTTATCTTAAACTGCATATAATAGTCCCTCACTAGACACTTTGTTAGTTATACCTTGCTATTACACAGTTGTACCTGCTTTTACCTTCAGAATTGCATTAACTGTTCATGGCATATGTTCAACAAGGTGCTACAAACATTCCTCAAAGACTTCATATGGACATGAAAGCATTACACAGTTAGAAAACAGCTTAAGATAATTTAAGCTTTGTGATATGGTGTGTTATCCTGCTTGATGCAGTACAATGTGGTCATAATGGAAATGGTCAGCAACAATACTTAACTAGGCTGTGGTGTTTAAATGAGGCTTAGTTGGTACTAAGGGCCCCAAAGTGTGCTAAGAAAATCTCCACATCATTACATCACCATCAACAATCTGAGGCCAGAGGTCAGATGGGGCCATAGTTTCATGTTGTTTATGCCAAATTCTCAAACTTACTATCCATATGTTGCAGCAGAAATCAAGAGAGAATGCAGTCTGGGCATTCTCCTCTAACCTCTGGCATCAACAACGTGTTTTCACAGAGAGAACTGTTGCTCGCTTATTTTTTTCTTTTCCACACCATTCTCTGTAAACCCCACAGATGGCTGTGTGGAGAAAATCCCAGGAATTTCCTAAATACTCGGAGCAGCTTCACTCAGAACAACAACCATGTCACATTTAAAGTGACCAAAATAAACTTTGAACTTCAGCTGGTCATCTTGACCATGTCGACATGGCTAAATGTATTGGTTTGCTGCTATGGGTTTGTCTGTCAACGAGTAATTAAACAGGTGTACCCTAAATCTGTGCTGAGATGATTTCCTTATACGGTCATCTAAATCTGTTTGTGGAAGCTAGGTGAAGAAGTCATGTGATGGCTCATGTGATCAATAAAGGATCAACAACCACCTCCAAAGGGGAGAACTCCTATTAGGGAGCGAAAAGCTACAACGGTGTCCTGTATGAGAAAATTTCATCTTGAAATTGCAAATAACTGAAAAACATCATTAGGGAAAATGTACAGAAATGGGAACAACTTGGCTATACATACAAACTAGAAGGAAAAATACACCTTTGGACTAGTTAAAAAGTGATATTTTGTGATTTTCAGTGTATAAGCTTCTCATATGAGATTGTGATTTTAAATCTTAATGTGCAAACTTTCCAGTTTTTCAAGTTTTTTTGAGCACAATTTTTTCTCCAGTCACTTTGAAATAATTACCAACTAGCTGCTAATTTAACTGGTGATATCAGAATGCAACCAATCGATTACTGCATGACACTAAACCATTTATCCTAGTAAAAAATCCAATGACCCAACCAAACAAGACCCATAAAATTAACAGCTTTAAGTCCCTCAAAGTGTATTTTGGCTTTGAGAAACAAACATCGCTGTAACAGTGTTGTTACTGTGCTCCCTGACAGTTGAAAAAGAGCCTCCCTCTCACCAGCAGCTTTGGTGGGAGCTGCATCCTCTCCCTCCTCTCCCTTCAAGTAGTCCTCATCCTCCTCCCCTTCACAAGGGTCTTCCAAGGGAGGGTAGACACCTAGTTTCTGCATATGCGCTTCAGCCATCTTCTGCACAGCTACACACAGGTAAACACACACAGGGACAGCCACACAAACACATGGACACAGACACAGGGATAGAGGGATATGTTGTTTTGGTTTCACCACACTTCAACTCTGTCAGTTTTTGTCAAGCCTCACAGGGGTTTTTGAATGCATGCCAGGCAGGCAGAAGGCCAGTTATACACATGCACTGACAGACAGGCAGACAGGCAGGCAGGCAGCTACAAAACGGTATCCCGCACTGATTTTTACAGTAGAGCTTCCGCTGTTGTTTTCTAGCTCTCCTCTCACCCTGTTTTCCCATCTGTTTATTTGCACCCTACTCGACTGCCCACCCTCCCCAGCGCTATCTTTTGGCAATACTGACTCATCCTCTTCTCTCTCTCCGTTCACTCTCTTTAGTGATATTATCTCAGCCACTCTCTCGCTTCCTCTAGGTCACCTTGGCTTCTCTCTCTATCATTTTTTCACACCCTCACTTACACAGTGCGGCAGCAGCACTAAGGCAGGTCAGTTTTTAGCTTGAGATAGGTTATGCAACTAGAAATAATAGAGTTAGTTCTCTCTTTCACTCTGCGTCTGAGCTGATAAAGGGCAGATTTGAGATGCAGAACAAGGCTTCCTGGCTCATTATATCATCACTCGACATGTGGCAGCGCACACCCACAAATCCAAAGTAAAAGAAACCCCACCGACAAACTTACCTTCCTTATTGACCACATGCAACAAAGACACAATAGAAAAATGCACGTCTGTGTTCATGTATGCATTTTAATCACACCTATATGTGTGTGTTCGTGTGCGCCACAGCTGTATACACAACTGACTGTAATCCTGGATGATCCAGACTTTCCTAGACTCTCACTCAGTGTCTCACAGCTGTCACACTCTAATCTCTCCCTTTCTCCCTTTCTCTTTTGGTCACACACAGATATATGGACCCTGCTGCTGAGTGTAATATAAGGGCAGAAGCAAACAGAAACACAACTATGCATATCACACACGCGCATGCAGTGAAAAAAAAAGAAACCCCTTTATTGCATATCCACCCATCTGTCACATGCACCTTTATAAGGCGTTAGAACGCAAGTAAGAAATGCTTGCAGGGAAGCACGGTAAAACAAAGAAAGGATTTAAACACAAGGATGAATCACAACACACACAACCACCACCTGTAACACAAATGCTTGTACCAACCTTTGAGTGATGGCGGCTGATACACATTTGGATTAACTCGTTTTGGTTTGAGGACTCCATTCTCTCCTACAACCCACTGTGAAGAGAAAGAGCGAGCCACTAATCATGACATTCTTCGTCAGTCTGTCCTCAAAGCATCGGCACCTCGGAAGTTTTATTCACTATATTTATTTTATTACATAATTTGAAATTTCAGTTAAAACACCAACTTCCTCATTGGGATCTAAAGTCATAACATGCATGCAAAATATCTCCTACATGACTGATGCAATCTTTTTTTAGTTCTTGTGGTAACTCTGGAGGCCTCTCCTTAGTTATTCAAGTTGTTTTGGGGGAATTTTGGCTTCCAAACACGCCAGAAGCTGATTTGAAGTTTGTAGGTACACACTGGAGAGCAATGACAAACTGTTCCTCTTCATTAGAAGAAACATAACCATGAGGAAAACGGGGGAAAAGCATGCAAATTTAAAATAGCCTTGTTCCAAAACATTAAGAATATAAAGGATGGCATTTTCAAACAGCTATTTACACACTGCAGTTTTTGATGCAAGCATTAACATCTCTAAACCCAAGGTGTCATGTTTTGTCATGATTGTGCCTGCTTATATTATCTTACATTGGCTAGGCATGCAGTATAATTGTTGGATGTCCAGTCTGCAACTCAGTAATGTCAGCACTACATGCTACTACATGCTGGTTTTCCCAAGTTCTCTTAACTCTTCGTGCCATGCTTAATCTTCAGGATCTTCACTAGAATGTGAAAAGTGTTATCGTCAAACCTGCTTACACTGAATTTTACTCAAGCTTTCAGCCTCATCTCACCAACATCAAGTAAACAAGATATTTTTTAACCTTGGTGCTCAAATAGTTTTAAAATTTCAAGGTGAGTTTGAACTGTGGCTAAACACAAACTCAACACACAGGATTCAATGTGTGTGGAGTCATTAAGGAAAATGGATTATTATGTTGTTAGACAGTGAAATAATGGCATGAAGTAAATTATATGTTGTAGGTAAAGTAGTTACGTGGTTAATAGGATTGAAATCTAATGTAGGAAGATGGATGAGAGCACAAAGACACTTATATAAAAAAGTGTTTTGTCTTCACCTTTACCTGATGGGTGGACTGATCATCCTCAGGAGATGACTGGTCGGCTACTCTGAACAGTGTGGCGGGTGTTGGCCTCCGGCGTCGGATCTGCGAACAAACAACACAAATGGCAGCCATAAATAAATGAATAACAAAACTGACTAACACTATATTATTAATAATGCTCAGCACAAAGCCATATCAATCACACGGATCCCTATGTTGACAGTTTATGCTGGTGAAGGGCATTGCTGGGCCCTCAAGGACTTCATTAGTCCTACCTCAGATTTATTTGACAGGTCAGCAGCCAACAGTGACTTTCAGTGTTCAGTACTGGTCACGTCAGAGCACACGCAACAGTCAGGTGCAATAGAAGAATCATTTAGAAACCTCAGATTTTAAAGACAGAGTAAACAAAGAGAATTCTGTGGTGTGAAACAGAAGAAAATTATTCTTTTGACAAAGGCTTTATTTGAAATGAATGTTCTCCTCACATTTACACAAACATGTTTTGGCACCTGTGTGCACCAAACATGCAAATATGAAGTCTCCCAAACAGAGAGTCCATAGAAAAGGGATTAAATGAACCACAGCAATCAGCCGAGACACTCCCATCCACTCGCTCCTTTTCCACTCCGAATGACTGCTTCTTGGAGGCCTAATTCAGGTAGCTGACAGCCTAAAAGCAGAACGGGGCCAGACAAAGTGCAGATCTGAGCTACACCTCTACAGCACGAGCCACTGTATACAGCAAACTCTCTGTTCCTGGGAACAAATGCACAGTTGTGCCTACAGCTCCACAGTATCATGGCCTGTCTGTGGAAATTCACTCACCAGAAGTGCTCAATGTGGCTCATTGACCCAGTGCACAAAACACAGGGCCCTGCACGTATACAGAGACAAAAGTGCATTTAGCTCAGTCAGTCAGTTAGTATATATGAAGCAAATATCGATGGACAATTTGAAACTGAGCTCCTGGAATTCTGGTGCACATAATTGGACAACTTCTAAAACTATTTTTTTAATAAGATTTAATCAGAAAAATAACCAGAATTTTTGATTTGTCTTAAAAGAAATGATTAATTTCCACCTAGACAGGCTTGTTTCTGTGCATGTTTTCCTACTCTTTTTCAGCACAAAACTTGGCAATGACTGAAGTAAATTTACACTGAAGCTCACATTCACAGTCTCTGTTTCCTATGTTGGAACAGACTGTAAACCTTTAAGAAGCAAACAGGAAGTGACTGTTTGATAATCAAAGGATAAGTTTGGGGTGGAGTATTACTTTTCAGAGTATTTTTCCCTTGCTAAGCAGAACGTGTCGGGGCCTTTATAGAGAAAATGTACGTGCACAGCTCAGATCTTTGGCTCACATTTTCTACAAATCTACACAATTCCCAAATGCATAAAATAAAATGGAAAAAATAAATGGAAAAATGTTTAAAAAATATATAAAACACATTTTAAAAAGGTAAAAGCAGTGGTATTAGTCAGGCAAATCAGGTGCTGAAAGATGTCCTCTGTGGAGCAAGCCAACCTTGCCCATGACATGAACCTATGTGCTGCTGTTTACTATATCACATAACATCGCAGGAATATAGTTAAGTAGTCTGGCTCCATACGGAGAGTTGTGTTTGTGTTTGTTTCTCTTCTGTCGTGTGCGTCATCACAACGAGGCGCATGTTGCCAAAGCAGAGGCTTCCACGGCCCACGTGGTGGAAATCTGCCTCTGTCAAATTCAAAGACATGGAGTAATCAAGCATGGATTTCACCCTTATTTATATCACCAGACACACATTTTAATCTCATCACACAACTTCAGGCTTTCCTGCTTCCCCTGGATCTCTCACACTATCTGTCTTTCTCTCATTCTCCTCTCATTTCCTCCTTGCTCGATCCGTTGCTTCCTCTATCCTGTTTACTTCCACATCCATCCTGATTTTCATTCCTTGACAGTGACATTAACTTCATCCACTGTTCGCCTCTCCTTTTCAACACCAGTCTGTCATAACCAGACTCATATTAGTGTGTTTTTGTTTGCTGGTTTGTCAACCGTTTCCTTTTTTGTCATTAGATGTGTAAGAGGAAAACATCCACAGAGCATCCTTTGACCCCACCTCCGCTTTCCCTGTGTCTCCCCTGGTTAGGTGTGGAGGCCTGGGGCTTCACGTTGATAAGAACCCTGCTGGCTCTGCCTGCATGACACCTGCTAACTGCCTTGCAGGGCAGCCTGAGGTGCTTCAAACCGAGAGCCACAAGAGACAGAGAGAAAATACCAGATGTTGACATGACCAAGCCTGTGCCCGAGTCCTGGGGACGTAAGCGAGGACTGTATTCAAGTCCAGCAGATTATTGGTATGCTTGTGTATTTGTGTGATATATTTATTAGATTATACTGAGATTGGAGGGCCAGCAGGAAGGTATACGGATGGTTCTGCAAACAGATTCTTGGTTATTAACTGTAATTACTTGATTATTCAATTAGCTGCTTGTTAATTTTTGACTGCCATATCAATCTTTATACAAAAATACCAACAACAAAAAAGGATTGGAAAGTAGATCATTAGTAGTGGATATTTTCAGATTTTCTGTTTTTTAAGACATATTTAAAGTAAGCCATTAGAATATCTTGGAAGACTGCAATGGATGTTTCCACTACTTTGTTATATTTTGTTAGTTCCCACTCCTGTTTTTTGGTTTCTTTACTGTGATGTGAGCTTATGTTTACAAAAGAGAAAGGCCAAGCCAAAGAGAAAGGTGTATTATATTATTATATTTTCTAAACTCCAGATCAGGATCCCCAAAGTTTTAACCTCAATAACTGTCCCTGAAAGAGGCAGCTCCTTCAAGAAAAGATTTGCTCAAATGGTGATTAAGGTAGGAATGATGAGATAAACAGGATATGTCTTGATGCACACTCAATAAAATGACTAAATGGGATAACTTCACTGCTCTGTGACTTCACTGTGAAGCATAATATGATGATCTAGTTACCAGTAACTGCTCTCGTGCTCAGCATGCATGTGTTTGTGTGTGTGTGTAAATGGTTGTTATCCAAGGGCTCGTCATCTAAACACTCAGCATGGTGGTCTCATGAAATGTCACGACACAACAGAAGACCTCCTATAGCATGAGGCACAGTTTGCAATGCATGTAATGAAAAAAAATCACAGTGTTTATAAACATTTGTCACATTTACGTACACAAAGTGATGCCGACAGTGGTGGCGGTGGTGACCTGCTGTTGTTTTGTGATGCCGGCAATGCATAAGCATACATATTGACTCTAGTAATTTTCCAACCTTAAAACCCACTCCACTCTGAGTTACATAATATCATATGTGACTTCCTCATTTATGGCAACACTAGGGCAAAGCATGTGAGATTACTCCAGCGCTTTATCCCTCTATCCCCTCCGTTCACTGCTTTTCTAAACCCCCTGCCCCCAATCTCCTCAACACTCCACCACTGGCAGCAATTGTTTTTGTACCAAGATCAGTCAAGCTGCAATGGACTTTCACTCAGGGACTCTAAGCAGGCGTCTGCAGTGGCATTTCAGCAGCTCCACAGGTGTATGCCTGCAGGCTTCCCCTAAGAGCCAGCAGCACCCCACTAGGTTTCACAAAGAGCTTTGTCTCAATAAAAATACTGGCTCATAGATCATAGCGTATAAAGGTGTTTCAGTTTATCTGAAGCTGAATTTGATTAATGTCCTGCAAATGCACTGTGTGGCAGATACAAACAGAAGGCTAAACGTAATTATTTGTACCGGTGTTTCTATAAGCTGTTTTCAAATATGAACTCAGGATAATGTCAAGAGAATGAAGTCAGACTATCACCCAGCAGTTACCCTTTCTCATACAGCCATGTTCTCACAATTTAAATAATTTTATTTGGTTTATGCAAACCTGAATAGACTGTGCGTGAGCTAGCACACAGCGTAACCACTTCCTCTTTGAAGTGACCTTTTCTTTAAAAAAAAAGCACTTTTCTCACATAGTATTGAGGAGATAAGGAGGTTACAGCTAAAGCTGTGCTCTTACATGAAGTGTACCTGTGCAACAGATTTTTTTTCATGTGTATATAAATAACCTTGCCAAGTTTAACAGGATACAAAGCACTATAGTACCCAGGTGTAACGCCAATATAGTACTGAGTCACTGATAAGTGTTGACTTTGCATGTTTTTGAATGAGTTCAAATATGTGTGTGTTAGCTCAGCACTCTCCTCCATTGCAGTCTGGATGCAGATGGGCTGATATGGGTCTGCTCCCCAAAGACCATCCTCTAAGCTGGTGCTCTTGTGGCTGGGTCTATAAAAAGCAGTTTCAGTAGGACAGCATAAACTAGATCACAGGAGTCCCTGTGGGATGAAACCGAAAGGTTCTAAAACTCTGCACCAGTGCTAATAGTCGGGTATCCCGAGAGGAGTCTGCTGTGCAGATCTGGCCCCAATATGGGCAGAAATCTGTGCCATCAGAAACTGAATTTGAATAAGTTCAATTTGAATTTGAATTGCTCAGATTGAATCTGAATTGTAACTTGAATAAATGCTTTTGAAAACTGAATTTGAATTAGTCTAATTTGAAATTGAATTTATGGTTTGAAAATGATCATCACTAAATTGAAATTGAATTTTATATTTTGAAAATGAATTGATTTGCTTTGAAACTGCATTTTATCCTTTAAAAATTCAGCTCTCGAATAATTTCAGTTTCACTTCTCACCATTCAGTTTCAGTTCTACAATTCAATTTCAGTTCCAAAATTCAGTTTTTTGGAACTTACATCCGGTTCCGGTTCAAGCGCAGATTAATAGAACTACGTTTTACTAGCGGACCGAAAGTGTTACCGACGGGAATCTACAGCGTCTTGAGCTGAATTAAGACTTCAGAAGTCATTCGTCATGTCGAATGACCAGCGGATAAACTCTCAGGTTGGTAATAAATGTATTACATGTATAAGAACAAGCGTCATGTTAACAAAAGATAGCCCTACAGTAACTGTTATGCTTATTGTAGCTGTTAGCTAAAAACGGTAATTTAGCGTAGTTTGCCCTGAATTCAGCTTTGACAAACAAATATGATCGACTGTTTCTAGTAGAATTCCAAAGTTGTCATCTTGTACCCTCTCAAAGTACCCCCTCCGTATGCTTGCAGAGACCCCTACAGTAGGGAAACATGCAAAACGGTGCCCAAACCTTTGTATTTTAGCTTTATTTATGTCTTATGCTGGGCAGACACTGTGCGATTTTTTTCAGTCGCACGATTCAGCTCCTGCTCAAACTGTACGATTGACTCGCAGGGGTTAGAAGTTCGTAGGTCACGATGCAGGGTCTCACACTATACGGCCCGATGCTCTGATGCGACCCGAGTGCTCACACTGTGCGTCCATAAAATGAAGGTTATAAGAGAAATTCTGTTGCTCGCTCTCCCTCTCTGTCTTTCACTCACACAGACACACCACCACCATCAACTTTGCTAAATTTCTAATGAAAAACATTGATCAGGCAGCTGTGATTGAGCAGCAGTGTAGATCCAACTATTTTCACGGTTGTTGTGGTCGTGATAATTTTGTTAGGCCACATCGAAAAGGTTCGGGTGAGCTTGCCATAGTTCTACAAGTTGTGCCTCCATCGCTTGTGTCCAGATCACACGCTGCACTGCCGTGCTGCGCCGTCTTTTTCGCTGACATTTGTGTTTGCGCGTGCGCAGTGTGAGAAGCTGCGGTGACACCCTCACGACCAAGCGATTGATGATCGGGAGCTGGTCGTGAGGTGTTAATCGCTTCTCGTTACCCCACGTATACTACACGATGCACGACGCACGATGAAGGCCAAAATCGGGCCGATCGCCAAAACGGTCGCACGACTCAAAAATCGGCTCAAAATGGGCCAAAAATCGCACCGTGTAAGCCCAGCATAACACAGCATCCCAACTCTTTAGCTAACTTAATAACTTTAGCTAAAGTGAATAGTTAGTCTAATTCATTAGTGCAGCATTACTGGATCACCTCTGTTTGAAGTGATATAATATGATATACAACTATCACTGAAACAGCAAACTTTGTAAATAAGCAAACAACACTTCTCATTCTCTAAACGTTTGGCCACAGCTGTAGATTACACTATCAGTGCTTGTTCACTCTTGACAATAATAACATTTCTAAATTTACTTTGTGCATTTACAGGTAAACAATATCTAATATTTTATCTAAATGACTACTTTGTCTTTAAAAAGGGTGAAGAGCCTGAGGCCGGTGACAGTCCAGTTCTACTCTAAGTACATCCTTACAGTGGCTCACAGGACAAGGCCACATTCCTGTCCTGCCAGAAGAGAAGAGAAACTTCAGAGTCTTCATGCAGTTCAACCACACCTGTCATATTCCATATGACAGGGGTCTCAAACTCCAGTCCTCAACGGTCAAAGTGTCATGCAACTTTTCCATGCCCTCGAGGACTGGAGTTTGAGACCCCTGCCGTATGGTGTTCATGCTGTTTTCTACCCCACAGTTACAGCATGTCTGACTGCCTGTTCAGCATATGCAAAAATATATGATGAGTTTAAGCATGTGATGACTAAGGCCTTCCATTATGGTGTTTGTCATCACATGTCACAGATATCTGGATGATCATTTGGAATAAACAAAAACTAAAAACTTGTTACTTCATCTTTTATCTTTATTATTATTATTGTTCTTATTTTACACTTTTCATTGTTAGGCATTAGGTTTATTTGTAGTAGTCCTTTCCAACGTCTTTCCCTCTTCCATGTTACTGTGGCAGCTTGTCAGCATCTATTTGGGGTTGGGAGTGGAACAGAAAGTAAAGAAATCCAAAGTGCCATTAAAACCAGCAGAGGTTCTTATATTTCAGAAGAAGGGATTAATTCAAAAGAAATGACCTCAACGCCATATTTTATTTAGGAACCCTTGAGAGCACTTTGCAAAATAACACATTCTTATAATTTCACCCTCAGATGAGCCAAGCTACGACTGTCAGGGAAGGTGATGTAGGTACAGAGCATATGAGAGTGGTTAAGTTAATGTCTCTTGTCTAGATGAAGGCACAAGAGGGATCAATGGCAAGGCGTAGAGATTCAGTATCTTCAGTCTTCAGTGGACACTCCATTTCTGGCACAAAACACCTGTAAAAGATGGTCGATTTAGGAGGTGACCCAACAACTTCAGCCTGTCAAACATAGTAATGGAGCAGTGTGTTTAAAAAAAATTTATTAATTAAGCATGCACTCAGTACCCTAAGAATTATTATGGTAGTTAAACACAGTGATAGTTGTATATCACATTATATCACTTCAAACAGAGGTGATCCAGTAATGCTGCACTAATGAATTAGACTAACTATTCACTTTAGCTAAAGTTATTAAGTTAGCTAAAGAGTTGGATGCTGTGTAAGACATAAATAAAGCTAAAATACAAAGGTTTGGACACCGTTTTGCATGTTTCCCTACTGTAGGGGTCTCTGCAAGCATACAGAGGGGGTACTCTGAGAGGGTACAAGATGACAACTTTGGAATTCTAGTAGAAACAGTCGATCATATTTGTTTGTCAAAGCTGAATTCAGGGCAAACTACGCTAAATTACCGTTTTTAGCTAACAGCTACAATAAGCATAACAGTTACTGTACGGCTATCTTGTTAACATGACGCTTGTTCTTATACATGTAATACATTTATTACCAACCTGAGAGTTTATCCGCTGGTCATTCGACATGACGAATGACTTTTTATTATCTTTAGCAAGTTTTTACACGACCCTATCATACAACCTTAAATGTATCTGTAAAAATATTAGCTTCCCTTTCTCTTGGTCATATTTGATGTTCAGCTGAATATAAAGTCTGAAGGGCAACTAATTTAAACAAAGCCATGATGTTGCCCTTTTCTCTCAGTCATGCCCCTGGAGATAGCCTCTTAAAAACAAATGGAAGAACCCCATGTGGTGCTCTAAGTGCAGTCTGGCAATTTGAAGTCAATAATACAGTAAGGTGAAAAATGATCCCTTTTGTGTGTGTGTGTGTGTGTGTGTGTGTGTGTGTGTGTGTGTGGGTATGTGTGCATGTGTTTTTTTGACTATTTTATCATTTCTGCCATAAAGATTTAATGTGTGATTTTTTTTTATCTATGTTATTCTTTATGCAAGAACTGTGCATAACGTTTTGTCTGTGAGGATATTTACACTGGATTTCTTCCTTTCTGTCTTTTTTCTTTAATTCTTATTTATTAAGATTTACTATTTAAAATTACTAGCAGATAATGCTGGCGGGCTTTAAAAAGGTTGCACTGAGAAACACCCGCTTGTTGAGTTTCCAGCTGTTTCAAGGGGGGTCAAGGACAAGGCTACGCAAATTTCAACCCCAGCTGCAGCTCTGTCAGATCGGTGAATTCCCATAAGTCAGAGAGGCTGCTCCATATTGCTTCTCAGCATTCACATAACACTTTTGCAATGACCTTTGGCCCCACCACCGGCTAACTGGATAAACAGATGGGCAGCAGATAGCATCTGGAGGGGTTCTCCAATGACCCTCAAATAGAAAATGTAATTACCCTGCACCCACTGGCAGAATTACATCATACTCAGACAACCATCCACTCGCCCCACTCTTTCTTCTCTCTCTCACAGTGCCCCCCAGCATTTATGTAATTAGCTGCTGATAACTGCTGGCTTGTTGTTCCAGAGACTGCTGGTTTACCATCACAGTACAAATACTGCGCCACTGGCTGATGAGTGTCAGGAAGCCCCCTGCCAGGCCACAACCCACAACTGGGAAGGTGCCAATCAAAGCTTTCATAGAGAAAGTAACATTGCCAACAGCCTACAATCACAGGAAAATTCCACTTTTGTTCATGCACTCATATTCAGATGTGTCATAGTATGTAGCTGACAGCCTATTGACCTCTGCAGTTGCAGAGGTCAATAGGCTGGCACAAATGGAGGGCAGAGCAGCTATAGTTACTCATCTGCAAAGTCACGTGTAACCACCCGTGATAAATGACATAGAAGTTACTGAAAAGGTTACCAACAATCCTATTTTATTATTCCTATTCCTACTATAATCTCAGTAAAAATGATATTACTGTGAAATATAACAGCATTTCCTTACCCATGTGCCCCATTTATTTTGTTGTTTCTTTTTGCTTTTATCGTACTATGACAGCTTGAAAACTACAACCAGGTGGCATCTGGAGGAGCTCTACAGTGCTACTTCAAATAATTTTCTATAATCTATGTTTCTCAAAGAAAACCTATTGTGTTATACCACAAAAATGTGCAGAAGCTTGCTCTAAATATTTACTTCCTTAAAGTAACCCATTTACTGGAATTGAACTCTATCTACACAGAACAGCATGTTACAAAAGAGACATTACAAAATATTAGTTTCCATTTCCAGCAGACTATCTCCTGTCATCTTTCTGCATATCCTTTCTTTTAGCTTTAGGGGTTTCCTTCTAAATGCACCGAAGATAACTGAGAGCTTGAACATGTACAAAGCTTATTAGGTTGCAGGGAGATAAATGCTGGGAAAAAAAATGTCTCAGTTACTGCCCTGAAAATCGGAGATTACAACTCATAGAGCAGCAATAACAAAATGCTATGTCTTCTCTGTGTTGATGAAACAGGGATTGGTACCAATCCTATTTGTTTTGATTCATGCTTCAGTGGTCCCCTGAATATGCTTATATCAGTGTGACTGTCCTGGGACTCCAGCTACAAAGCAACTGACCCTGAAAGCAAAATCAGGAGGGGTGGAAAGCCAGCTAAAAGGTGCAGTGCAGGGTTCAGATCCTGACAACCGCTGATCATCCCACAGATCCTGTCTATCTCTTATCCCCCACCCTCGATTTCTGTCCCTGCTGCTGCCCGACTGTTGCCCTTCTAATCCTATCCCTCAATTTTCATCACAAATGTGGCCACTGTTTTGCTGTACTGGGCAGGGTTAAAAGACATCCTTGCACAGTGCATTGTGATTTCTCTGCTACAGCTAGACAAGAATTTGGATATGTGTTTGGAAATGCACGAATGCACATTAGGGGAATGCACTAGTCTGTATCTTTTCACTCCCTGGCCACAGCCCGACACTGTTTGATTAAAGATTATCCCTGAAGCGAAAAATTAGTGACTGGATTGGAACATGGCACTGGCAGACAGTGGGGGATTTATCGACCAAAATGTTGAAAGTCTAAGGGAGTGTGCCGCAATACTACAAGCATGCAACTTCCATTATGAGTTTTACATGCATGAGCTGCCGAGGGCATTATGGCATATTTTGAACTCACTATGTACTGTGTAATCAGGTGGCAAATCACTCTACCCATAGTCAATATTTACACTTTTTAAGTGTTTGCACATTACACAGGTCTACAGCACAGGAGCCAAGAGGAGGTGATAAATTGTTTGGGTTATATCATCATTAAGAGAGCATGATTTTCAGAATAACACAGTAATGGCTTTCTTACACAGAAGCTGTACTGTTTTGCTTTTTTATGTTTCTGTTTGGAGAAAAAAAAAAGCAGAAAAAGCATAAATAATTAAATAAAAATTTGGACAAAACTGCTATAAACAGATAGAGGCCATGAATAATATGTTGGCCTCCAGAGTCATTAACTACTCAAAATGCCCCAACTGTCAAAAACAGGGAGGAACACATACATACGTAACCCCAGTAGACAGAAGCCCATTGATTGTGTCCACACTGCAATTATAATGTGTGGTTTCAGCAAAGCAATTCATCTTTCTTTTTTCTTTTCAAAATAATTTCTTAACCAATTAGTTTTTTGCCACCACAAATATCATTAAATTGCTTCGGGCAGGCAGCCTGGAGAGGAACCAGCCTGCGTCACTGGGAAGAGTGAGTAAAACCAACACAGTGGCATTCCTGGCTTTCCACATGCAGGGAAAGATCACTGCACCCTCTTGTCCAGTCCCAGCATGCTTTGTGGCATCCAGCAAGATGTTCTTTCTGGGAGCGCATGTTGACAGTCCCCTAGACAGCAAACACTCACTGCACCAAAGGTCACTGTTTGATGTTTAACCCAGAGAGTGGACTGGGAAGAATGAGGGGAGGACTGGAGGGCCGATAGGTGTTGGCTTTGCTAGGGAGGATGAGGAATTGTATGAAGATCGTCATCAGGGAACTGTGAGTGAAAATCATGCCCTCAATAACACCCTTGACGTTTAATATAGATTAATATGGACTGGATTACTGTTAGAAGCCTTTTGCCAAATGCCCTTTCCAGGCCTTTGTTATTCCCTTTCATGTTATGCATTTCCTGTCACTTCAACTGGTCAGCATGAGCTAACAGGACCAGGCTGAGTGAAGAAAGAGGAGAGCACAGAGATATGTATCTGCTTGTTGAGGCGGCAGAGAGGCAGACTTGAAGGGAATCAGTGATGCTGTGCCATGACGTTAATCTCTGTCCATTATGCACATTACCTTACATCATTTACAAAGCACGGAGGATTGGTGCCTTTGTGGAGTGGCATTAGTGATGGTAAACACAGCCATGTGCTCTCTCTGTTATGTTTCAGGGTCAATCCTGACCGCTTAATGTGAAGAATATTCTAAAATAATGACTTTTAAAAGTTGTGTATTTTTAGAGCATATAAAGGAGATCGTGCCTGTTTTCCGATGTGGTGCTGGTACGTAATCTAGAACAGATTGAGATCCGTTGATTAACATTAAAAAAAAGACTGGCCCCAAAAGCTGGTACCAGCGCAACACCACAAAACTGCTGGGGCTAAAGTGAGGAGCTACCATGAGAAATTAAGTAATCATTTGCAGAAGCAGCCTGCAGATGTATTTAGATTGAAATGTGGGAGGAAGGTGGAGTACCTAGAGATAACACACACAAACAAGAGGAGAACATGCAAACACCACACAGTCTAGATTCAAACCTAAGACTGTGCTTATGCTTTTAATGTGTCCTCAATACACAAATATATTTTTATGGTATTCAATCACATTAAAATCCAACACATGTAGATTCAAAGATTCTGCCCCCCAGGATTTTCTTCCCAACTTCTGCAGAACATAATGTTTGATTCTCAAATCAGTCCAACAGTAAAATGGACTGGTTCTTATATAGCACTCTTTCTCACCCTTTCACACACACGCATTAATAAAAGCACCTTTTCCTATGCTTAAAAGGTTTTATCCTAGCATTCCCACAGTCACACTCCAATGGATGCAATAGGGTAGTTCCAAAAAGATACCAAAGCAGAACTGGTGATGGTAGCACCAGCACTGAGTATCAATGTCAGGAGGTTAAAGATGGAAGGGGTGGAATTAGAAAGTCTGGATGACACATAGAAATGACTTAATTTATCTGAGTGATCTGAAAAATACAGGTTAAACGTTTATATCAATAAAATAATTTTTCAGTGCAGTGCCACAAACAAAATTTCATGAACCTTCAACATACTGAAGAAGAAACAACTAATTAGTGTCTGAAAATGTGACAAAATAAAACCAAGACAATCTGCATGCAAACTGGGTCAACTAGGGACGGTTTTATGTTAGTGTTATTTGACTTCTATTTATAATGGCTCTTGCAGATGCAAAAACATTCCTCTGGAGTAAACAAGCAGGTGAGAAATGTTCAAAAAAAATCATCTTACACCTTTAAAGGATTTCCAAAACCTGCTATATTCTCCCAAAATGTGCAACATTTCCATGCGTGGGAGGCTTGGAACCGTCACCAAAGAGCATTCACACACATTTACCTCCAAAAAATGAAATTCTACCTATGTAAACAACCTATCACATATACAGAACTATCCATTAAAGTTGACCTTTTAGATGCCAACTGTGGGGGTGCTTTCAATGACATAGTTGGACAGCTTGTCACCATAGTAACAAGGCAGTTCAGTCAATAGTGGTTTTGGGGTTTAAATGCCATTGCAACAAACAGTAAGATGTTACCGGTTGTGTAACAAGTTCCAAAGAATAGTATTGCAACTCATTAGCAAAGTCGGACTAGTGGGCGACAGTAATTGTTATGGGAGGAGAAGGGAATTAAACGAGTGTCGTTAACTGTTACCCCTGCCCACCCACATGTCCCTGGAGAATCCCATCCACCACTGGTAGATGCTATCTGCTTTTAAACACACATAAACACGCATTCTCTCCTGAATGCCCTCTCTGTTTCTCATACTCCCCACCAGCTCATTTGCTTCCTTGTTCTAACTATCAGCATCCATCCATTTGCATGCACAGTAAATAAAACCACCGACCCCAGGCTTTCTAATTCTATGCCTCTGAAACGGTTGTATGGGGAAAGCCATTTGAGAATTTATTCCACATCACACAACACTTTCTACCCACTAGTCCGCTCTTTGGCCTTGCCAGAACTGGTTCAAGATTTCATTGCACTAATTTGTCATTTACAAAAAATGTACAAGTCAGCTAGCAGCACTTCTAACCAACTTGTTTGAAACAGAATCCATATCAGTGGCACTAAAGCATCAAAAAGGTTTTATGTTGCTGATGCACAAATGGCATAATGCTGAAAATCTTGGTACTTAAGTAGTTCTAATAATAATAATTAGATTAACATGTTAGAAAATTTGCAGATCACTAGTTAACTATTACTTAGTTTAAGAGTTACAAATTCAGCCCACCTGGGCATCACTAGTAACAGATGGACTCTTGGAGCTAACGTAAGCTGTTTATGAAAGAAGGACATAACCACTATGGCATTGCTCATTGGTTTTTGAGGTCTGTTTTGAAACTGCAAACTGAGTATTTAGCAAACTTTCCTCTTAGCTTTTGAATAACAGCTTTGTTGAGTGAACAGTATACTTGACTGAGAAACTGACACACTGCAGGCTCTAATGGTAGCAACCTTTTCATGAAGTAGCCATGACGTAAAACATATGCTGTTTATTATCTATTTATCGCCAAATACAGCCATAATTTACAAAATGATCATCATGCTGTATTAAATAAGACTTCAAGCTAGAGATTTAGACCATAAACTTTAAGCCACTTAACTACTGGCTTTTCATACCCAGAAGCTACGTCCATCCTCTATATACAGCTTGTGCTTGCTGAAAAGGTAACTAAAGAGTTTTTGTTTAACTAGTACACCAAAATCCTG
Source organism: Rhamphochromis longiceps (assembly GCF_057381845.1). Taxonomy (NCBI): domain Eukaryota; kingdom Metazoa; phylum Chordata; class Actinopteri; order Cichliformes; family Cichlidae; genus Rhamphochromis; species Rhamphochromis longiceps. The sequence goes on along the minus strand of NC_140560.1, from coordinate 30,967,923 downwards.
AACTAGTGAGAACAAATCTCCAACTAGTACAGACAAAGACCAAATTAGAAGGGGGAAATAAATTAGAAGCCTGACATGGAAGCTTGACTGAAAAGATGTGGTAGTATTAATATGACGTAGAAGTTTCAACCCACATTCCCTATTTGAAGGTGAAGCCCAGGGTCTGGCTGGGAGAATAAAGCCAGCAAATAACCCTAAAAATACGTGATTGTACTTTGAATATTGAGCAATAAAATAAGGATTTTTTTTTTTTTTAAATGAGGGCGTAGCCCACATATGCCAGATTGGTATCCTGTGGTTTCTTGGAAGAGGTGATAAGGATCATAGCATGGTGGCAGGGCATAAGGGAGAAAGAGAATTAGAGGGGAAGGAGGACAGCACGTGTTTATATTTATTTTTAAGTAAAGGTCTTATGAAGTGCTGTGAAAATTTTCCATTTTAAAAATGTATCCTGTAGCAGAGATACATGAGAACATGAGATAAGACAAAAAACATGGAGGAAATTCAGCACAATCTCCAAATAAACTCGTGAAAGTTAAGTGCAATCAGCCAGGGTAATGACAAAGTGTTATCAGAGATCACTGTTCTTTATTAAAAGCCTCTATTTTGCAAGCAGTGAAACAGGGGCAGACACTATGGGAGCTGACCCCAGACAGGTAAAGATCAGGCTTTGTATCTTTGTCTCTTTCCCTTCCTTCATATAGAACATCTCACACTTGTCCTCCCAACCTTTCTCTCATCAAGCCCTCATGAGAAATGAGTCGCTGTCCTCGATCATTCTAAGATACTAAACAGTTTCTACTTTGGCCCACTTATCCCAGATCTAAAATAAGAGCCACCGACATTAGCGCCAAAAGGAGAGATCTCAGTTGTCCCATGAAAAATGAGCATAAAAACTTCCACAGAAAAATGCAGGCATTGCTGAGTCGGTGATAAGATAGCGCTGTGGTAAAAGAGGACTAAAGGATATTACTAGCAAAAGCTTATCTCAAAGGTCAGAGAAGGTGCCAAACAGCCAAGGACTAAAATATGTTTTTTACAAACAAAATGTCACAGAAGGAGCAAAGCTGGCGTGAAACAGAAGATAATGACTTTTGTATCGATGTCACAGTTTTAAACAGGTCAGGATGACATGAGGCAGCAACAAGGCACTAATCTCAAGAGGAAACCAAAACGAAGAGAGGGAAATGTCATCAAAATTTCTCAACAGTGTCTAACACAGCAATCAAATTTATCTTTCTATTGCAAAGCTGTCAAAGTGACACAAAGCAGAGAGAAAACTTGCAGAGAGAAGATGCTGTGAAGAGAGAAATTTTGCCATTGCATGTACAGAATCCAACAAACAATGTGGCCTCTGTATTTGTATGAGGGAATGGTATTTGGATGGGAAACTACCAAAGAGAAATTCATCTGTTAAACTCCAATAGTGAATATTCAGAAACACAAACAGAACTTGTCCTTATGGGCCATACAGTAACCTGACCAGCGCCTGCTCACCATCTCCACTTGCCGTGGATCCAGGTTGGTGGGTGCATTGGCTGGCACAGCAAACTGGATCTTCTTCCTCTCCTTGGGCTCCCCCTCGACCTCGGGTGACACAGAGGGCTCCATGGCTCTGGATCCTGGAGGTCTGACTCCCAGCAGAGAGGAGAGGAAGCAGCTGGAAATCTCTATAACCTCCAAGAGGAACCTCCCACTCCTGGGTAGTCCCAGTCCTGAAGACTTTTCTTCTTTCTCTTGCTTCACTCCTTCACAATCTCTCTCTATTTCTACCTCTCTTAGAAAAAGTGAAAAGACTTTTTTTCACCTCTTTTGCTCTCCTGCAGCTGCTAAAATCCCCCTACACCTCTCTGGGTTTCACTCTTTCCCTGTTTGCAGTCCCTTTAAACCTGTGCAGCAGGAGTGAATGAGGCATGTCCTTAGATCTGGCTGTGAGGGAGCGAAGTGGGTGGATAGAGAGTGGAGGGGAGGGGCCAGTGACCAAAAGAAGGTGGAGATATTCAGGGAGAGGGAGGAGTCACAGTAAATGGGGAGGAGGGAAAAGAAGACGTGACAAGGGGTGGAGGGTGGGCAACGCTTTTTTCTACCTATTTAAGCTGAAGTTGATTTGTAATCAGAAAAAAATAGTAATCTCATCACATCAGCTGAGCCTCTTTTGGCCTCTATATGTGAGAGATTTATGATGGGAGATGAGGGTGGCAGGGAGTGCAAGGAGAGATAAACAAGAGGAGAGTGATACGTGCCGTATGCAGGAGGAATGTACAGAGGGATCCTGCTGCTAAGCCGATGCCACCGACATTACTGGATTTACAGGCGGTGTTGTATGTAATGCTATGACCATATGACTGATAGCAGTCAGGGAAAGTACCACGATTGTCAGAGAGAAATACTCAGGATGTCCTTCTGTCAAAAGCTTGATTGGATCTCAGTGAAAAAAACAAGTAAATGTATGCCAAATAAGATAAAACTTATCACAACCTTGGCTTGTATGATTTAGAGTGAATGGGACATAGTGATCTTTAGATGACAAACATGGAGAAGATACAAGTGAGAATGAGAGAGGGGGAAGACATTGTGGTGACATACAGGGAAAAGAGGACAGCGTCAGTGTTATTTTCAGGGCCTTGCTGTTATTTCACTCACATGGCAGAGGGATTTGGACAGTGGAGAGGAGTGGATTTGGCCTCAGGACAGAGTTGGGCTTTGGCATAGGCTGGAATGAAGGAGTCAGCTATAGTGTTGGTGATAGTGGAGGAGGAATAGGAAGTGCACAAGGGGCTGGAGGGACTTTGTGGCCATAACAAAGAAGGTCAAGGTATATATGGCACTTGGGGACTGCATCTACAGAGTCTGAAAGAAAAAGAGTAAACTGAGTGTTTATCCTGCTGGTAAGAACAAAATGAACTTGCCAGAATGCATATTGCATTTTCAAGGGTTTGCCTGAGTGTTGGACCCTGCTACAAAGCCACTTCTGTTCAAAGCAAAGCACCACCTCCACATGCCTGCAAGATGCAACTCATTAGTGGATTATTATCTTCATCTGCTACATGAAGTCCCAAAAGGTCGCGATTTGAGGTTTATGAAAAAATAGAGTACATACAGATTGTCTCAGATGTTGCTGAGTGCTTCTAAAGAAATTTCAGTAATGCACTGCTATTTGATTTTGTTCCAGAGTGGTTGCATAACTTGTAGTGTGTTCAGGGGGATTGCACAATTGTATTTATTTATTTATTTTATAAAGACTGTGTAAAAGGGTCTGTGTAAATGTCTAGTTTACTACAAGGTACAGATTCCAACTTTTAATGAATCCAGAGATTGAGTAGTTCAAATCGACAATGAGGCAATGATCAAACAGAGATTTTTCTTTATGCTTAAAAGATAGCCCCATTGCAGAGTGACATGAAGCATACTTTATATATCAGGGAGGTTTACTAGAGCTTGAAAGGCACATTTGACCAAATGTAATAAATACAGGTGCACTTCAGTGCCTTTGTTCTCGTCATAGCAAATAAGACACAGATTTGGGACTCAACTTGGTCTCTGTACAAATATGAAGGAATGCTTTGCAGGCATTCCTCAGAACTATAATATTGCCATTACAGGAAAGCTCTAATTAGCCTCTGTCAGATCAGTACCATTAGTAACAGCAAGACAAAGAGGCCTCTCTTTTGTGCAGTGCCTGAAAACCTACAAGTGAAGTCGTTTTAAATGTTTTGTTTCACTTCATTTACATCCTCCTTTTTCTCATGCTACACTGCTAAAAAGAGTTAAAAGATAGGTAAAAGAGGCACAACCTTTAAAGAAGTCCAGCTACTGTAACTGAGTACCAAATGTCTGTCAATGATGGGGCATGAGATAGCACAAGGCCCTCTTAAAATATGTCCTCCTACTTCTAGTGTAAGAGTCCCACCCAATGCCTACTTGCACTGGATGACAGCATGGACATGACCAATGGTGCATCTTACTTCAAACAAATATCCATGTAATCTACTGAACTCAGGTTTTAATTTGCAGCTTAATCCATTTCTCCACTAAAAATTCTTCACCATTACCTAAGTAGGATTATGACTTTTACTTCAATAATCCAAAGAGTCGTGAGCCTGTGTTGTAAGCTACACTTGAGGCTGATGATCACGTTCAGAGGTTTGTTTGTTTTCTGTTGTTTTGTAAGACTAATTTCCCACACTGTTTATAGTTCTGAGCAATTTTGCCCAATTTAAAAAGAAAGGGGAACTGCCGCTGCTGCGTACAGCTAAAAATACCATCAAGCTAAAGCTAGTAAAGAAAGAAAAAAAAGAGGAAAAACATCACATCTGCTTTTCACACTATTCCTTTGGGACAGCATATGTAAGGAATTTGTTTCCAACTTTGTTTCCTCAAACTAGAAGCAACTTATAGTCAAACTATAAGCTTCCCCCAAGCATAATGAAGTGGTACCGGCACCTAAACCTAACACTGTAATTTAACGCCTCATTTATAATTTGAACCTAATCAAACAGAGACAGAAAATACAAGTGACAAGTTTAAGGTCATTCTCCCTTTTTGCTTATACTACAAACATATCAAAGTATCAAAAGATGGAGTTCATGCATCACTCAATAAACCACTCATTTCCCTCTTCTCATACTGATGGTGCATTCGGGATCTGGACTAAACTAAATATATTCCTTAGGTATTTGAATATAAATACATATCAGTGCAGACCATTTTGTGGCCTATTTTTAAATCCTACTGAAACTCTGTAACAGGTTTCTTTGCAGGGTTCTGTTGGGAGGCAGGTTTGAGAGAAGAAACTATATCAATGCTGTAATCAGATGCAAATTCCAGCATGCTGCCCACTTCACAGGAATTAAATCTGCCAAGCTGACTCAGAATAAGGATCTGTTTATCATGAGTGTTGACAAGTGCAAACAGGACTTAGCTCATCTTTTTGTCAAAAAATTTTAAACCCATTTTAAGATAAGTGATAAACCCAGAAAGAACTTAAAGCTCTGCTAGCACTAGTAGCTGAAGAGACCTGCTTGACAGTGAAGCTGGCTAAGATGGAAATCTGCAACTGCGCTATGTCACAGTCAGTAGATAAAGCTAAAAAAAAAATGCACCAAAAAGCACCAAAGCTGATATGTATGTTTGTCTTCAACATTGTTTTCATCTAAGAAAGAATTGTTTTGATATTTAGATTTTTTTTAAATAATTTTAGCATTGTGGTTGCTAGAAACATGTCACAGGAATTCGTTTGGGCAGATTCAGGCAGCCTCTCTGTTTAAGAGAGGTCTCACCTTCCAGAGAACTTTATTCTTTCCCCCTCATCAGAGACATCAAGATAATTGATTTTAATTGATTGATAATTGATAATTTATGACTTTGATGGGCTGCCTAATACTGGAGAATCTGTATAAACTCAGTCGTGGAGACAGATTTGCTATAACTGAGTCATGCTGAACAATGTTTTCAGTGTTTTAGGTTTTAATGCTACCTTTAGAGATGAGCACCATTCTCTGGTTTGTGCAATCTGACTTTTTTTTTTCTAAAACCTGGTTACCTATTTTCTTTTTGATGTAATCAGATCAGCTGCCCACAACCACCTGTCTTGGTGGTTGTGGGCAGCAGTATCCTGTTTTCAGGTTTCATCATGAAAAACAACCCAGTTTCAGTAGGGGTATAGTTTAATGCCCTTTTATCGTATAGTTTATTTATTATATAAATTAACAGGATATTCAGTAGGATAGATGATGTGCATGACTGTGAATTAAAAAAATATTGTTTTTTCCCTTTTAGAAATCCTAATGCTTAAAAGCATCAGAACCTTACATTACACAATTCTTCTATAACATACCACCTCTAAATTAACCATGTCCTTCCTGCTATAATGACTTCCTCCACAGTCCTCTTTTACCTGAAGTATGGACATAAATTGAAAATGTGAGTTTTTTGTTTTGGAAGGAGTAAAAATTCCTATACATTTCTGAAATACTAAGTTAAAACTATCAAATTGCAGACAATTTGATTTTTAGCATCATAATATCTGAATGAAAATTCATTACTAAACATCCCTTCTGGCCATAAAATATGAAAGTTGCAATTTCTGTCATTTTGAAAAGAAAGTGCTCTGTTAGTCCAAATTCCACAAATCAGAAAACCCAGGATATCCACTGACAATACAGTAGACGTCATATAGATTGCGTAAATGGTGCTTGATGTAGAGATCTCACACTTGTGTTCTCCACAGTGGAATAAAATAAATTTCTGGTTCTTGGAGGGTTTTTTGTAAAAGTGAATAAATAAAAACAGAGAAAAAGAAAACACACAGACTGAATGAGCAAGTGTGATGCTGGCACAGTAAACATAAACAGGATGATCATCTGGGATCTGAAACTTCAATTACAGATAACGCTGTAGTTCTTCGAAAAGCAATCACAATTCTCGGGCAAAATAAGACAGGATTTAGAGAAGAAAGGAGCAGCAAATAAAAAGAAAGTGTTTATAAATCAAGTAAAATACGATAAAAAAAGAGATTTAAAATAAATGATAATAAACGATCATTAAAACTGGTCAGAAAAGAGTGTGCTGTTATTGATACTTAAAATAACCCTTTAAAATTCATACTTCATAATAAAAGCACATTTTAAACACTCTAACTAAATGATTTCATATTTTACTGAAGATTCACCATCATTATGCTGCACATGATGCAAAGCACATACCAGCTAAATTACATTAGAGCACCAGTAAATCAGATTTAGGGCACTAGTAAATCAGATTTTTTTTTTCTAAATTCAGTCGACTCCTTCTATTTCTAGGAAAATCTAACAGTATTTAATGTTGCTGTTACTGGCTGCTGCTCTGTTCTGCCAGCTCATTGTGTACAGTTCCACGAAAGCAGCTGAAATTATGTTAAAAGATGAAACCGTTTGGTTCAGTAGAATACGCAAGGCTGACTATTTCAGTGCATTATACAGGGAAAATGTATTCAAACATTACATGCTAATCAGGAGCATCCTCCCGCTTTGGTTGTATGGATTACTACAGAGACAAATTGTCAGGTAAGCTTTCAAATCAGAGCAGCCAGGCATTGTAAAATCCCCCGACCGCCTGTCATATTAACGACATTACTCCACATTGCCGACACACTGACAAGTAGAACAAATTGCTCTAATTGGAAAGCAAACAGATATTCTACAGAACTCATTTGTGCATGAAGGGATTAACAAATAAAACTACTTCAAAGGGGAAAAAATGTTTTAATGCTCTGATACTAAGCTATCTAATTTTTTAATTTGTGCACTGTTACACTAGTGCCGGCCTACCTGTAGTGAATATCTCCGGGGAAGTCAGTATTTATTTGTAGCTCTAATTAAATCAGTTATGTCACTTGCTCTACTCATGATGCTGCTGCGTGTATTTACAGACACTGTCTAAACTCATCGATATGCAGACTCGCATGTCTCTAGCTCTATTTTTATTGCACTTCACAGTGTTTATTCATTTAGCTTCCGCCTTGTCATTAAATCACTGTTTTGGCAAAACCACAGGAAAAACCTTCTGAAGATAGATCTTACTAGCTGCTTTAGAACAGCGAGCTTTATAATAACTCCAGCAGACAGCAGGGACAACCTGTACAAAATGTGTGGCATGTGTACTGTAAACTCACGCACACAAGTACTCACAGTGGAGACACTCCAACCCAGATAAAAGGTCTGCAATTCTATCTGCTCCTAAACAGAGCATCTTGTGCCATCTGACAAAAGCCTTCCTGTTATGAAACTAATTCACAGGTGCATTAGACCCCCTGCAGAAGATACCCCAACCATTTCAACCACGAAATGCATTCTGGTTATCTCAATGAAGTCGTGTCAAAAACAAAAGGGAACAAGGAACTGTGTTGGTAAAAAAGCAACAATATAACAGATTAACCCGTCTCTTTGAGGCTAGCATAATTCTCTCTACCTGCTGGGTCCTGTAGTAGTAATAAACCCGCACATTCACAGGGGATTTCAGGGAGAAAAATCACTGTGAAAGGTGAAGTATTCCATTAGTCTGGATGACAGAGAGGCTTTATAACATAATAGCAGGTGGTATCTCAGTTGAGGGGCACAGAGAGATACTGTGTATCAGTCAGCACCTCACTTGACTCCTCACTCATCCAGTTATATAACATACCATCGCACAATAAACACGCTCTGTTCATATAAAAAACCACAGTCGGATACACCTGGGAAAGCTGCCCTTCCCAGCAGTATCAGCACCAACTGTGGTGACATTATGTTGCATTGTGTTGACTAAAGATGCTTGTGTACCATCTACTGTTCTACTAGTGTAATTACAAGTTCTTAAACGACTTTCGTCTTGAAGGCTTTACTTCTTTTCATTTGTTTTTATGTATATATGCATACACTCCTTGGTCACTTTATTAGGTACACCTTTCTGGTACTTGGCTCTATCCCCTTGTGCCTTCAGAATGACCTTAATTCTTTGAAAACATTGCTCATAGATTTTGCCTCATGTTTACATGATTCTGACAAATTCTGACCCGACCACCCTAATGTCACAGCAGAAATGAAGGGAAAATTTTTCACATCTTCTATTGTCCAATTTTGGTGAACCTATATGAATTGGACCCTCAGTTTTTGTGTTCTTAGCTGACAGAAGTGGTATCTGGTATGGTCGTCTACTTCTAGGTTTGATGTGTGGTGCATTCAGGGATGCTCTCTGATCGATGCTTTACCATCAGCTTGATTAAGTCTGGTCATTCTCATCTGTCCTCAGACATCAAAGGCATTTTCACCAAAGAACTGCCAGCTACTGGATATTATCTTTTTTCTTGACGGTAAAGCCTAGAGATGGTTGTGCAGGACAATCCCAGGAGATTAGCAGTTTCCACAATATTCTGACCAAAAAAACACTCAAAGTCACTTAAATTACTTTTTGCCCACATTCTGATACTTGGTGTGAACTTAAGCACTTCATCCTGACAATGTCTAAAGCACTGAATTGCTGCGATCTCATTGGCTGATTAGATATTAGTGCTAGTGGAAGGGGGGGTTATGAGTTATTTTTGTGCAGAACTTGGATTGTTTTCAGATTTTTCTCACCATTTCAGCAGGGTGGATGTTTGACGCCAAATCAGGTTGTCTGATTGAATCAGGTTCCTTCAACCACTGGGTGCCATCTGTGGAAGCCATCATCTGAAGTGGTACACTGAGTGCTGTGCATGGAAATATGGCAGAAATCAGACAGGCATAAAAGGAATTACCCCCCTGGAGTTTGTTAGGACAAGATCGCACAAATAAACCTGCAAGAGAATCAGTGAAGGAACACCAGATGCAAAGAAAAAAATAATAATTCAGGAACAAAACAATATACAACAACACATCAGGGGACACAAAACCTTCTGAAACAATAAAGAAGTCAATGCAAATTGTTCTTAAAATTTAACTTCAGTGTGATAGGCTGCTTGAAAAGTAAAATATGGTTCCCAGACTAGTGTGTAAAGACCAGCAACAGACCATGCTAGAACACCACTGAGGTCACAGTTCACAAACAGAAGGACAGTAAAGTTTCATACTTTCAACTATACATTCTCAGGAAATCTAGACAATAAAATCTAGATAGTATAGATGCAATATATATATGTGTGTGTGTGTGTGTGTGTGTGTGTGTGTGTGTGTGTGTGTGTGTGTGTGTGTGTGTGTGTGTGTGTGTGTGTGTGTGTGTCCTGTAGTCTCTTTGGTGGACTTTCACATAAAGTAACTTTGTAGATTAATTTGTGCAACACCCTGCATATCACTTTCACTTGCGGAAAGCACACCTGCCAGAAATTAGGTTGCTTTTTATATCAACAAATTATATTACAGTGCTATTGTTAGGTTTTGTATTGTTTATTGTCATTTATGCTTAGAAATATCTACTTATATATGCTTAGAGTTTTATAATTAGTTTTAGATTTGTAGAGGTTTGATCCTTAATAGTCTGCAAACTTTGTGTGCATTCCAGAGCACTCTGGGAGCATGTGAGAGGTCGTACCTTCTCTTATTGTTTTATGGTAGGATAAACGTAGCTATATCTGTTTTAGGCTAAGTGCCTTTTGTTTAGATGAACTGCTGGACTTCCAGACCAGCAGGTTTAGGGAAGTCATTTATGGGGTCACACTCGGACCACACACACACACACACACACACACACACACACACACACACACACACACACACACACACACACACACACACACACACACACACACACACAGGGAAGGTACTCTTTGTTTGTATGTAGACGTCATATGTTAATGAAGCTATGTATATTCATGTAACTTCAATAAAAGAGCAGTGTTATGGGGGAGCAGATGAGAGCAACTGGGGTCAAGCGAAGGAACGGCGTTTGTCCGGTTCTCTCCCGTGCACGAGAAACATGAAGAACTTTGCCTACTTCGTGTCTTGCTTGCTGTGTAATTATATTGTCTTCAACGTTCCAGCGAATAGGTTCAAGCTACAAACCTATCAGTTATATTTTTAATATATTAAACTCTTAAGCATTTTGTTTGGCATAATCTCTAGTATGAAATAAGCACTAAAAGAAATTCCAAAGAAAAAAGCCTGACAGTATTTACACTTCACTTATTGCAAATTCCACTTCAATTTGTGATAAGTGATGGGTAAATACAGATAGTACTCAAAGCTAAACTCAGCACCATTAAATAATAAAGGATATAATTATAAACAAATTCCAGTAGATGGCAGCCTTTTGCTACATTTGGCTCTTAAGCAGGCTCAACCCTTGTTGACTAGAAATAACTTTCCTAGTGGGGGTTGAAACTGAAACTGAGGTGATCGTTTAGGATGAAAGCAAATTTAAAAACGTGTTGCCACTGAGGGGTATTAAACAGTTGAATAAATCACTCTTAATAGGATGCGGCAGTCTAATCAAGATACAGTGAAAACAGAGAGGAAAATTCTAAGACAGGACTATGAGGATGAAGGACAAGCTGAAGGGACATGAGGCAACAATGAGAGAAACTCAGTGTTTAAACTTTGACATGTAGGTTTCCTCAAGGATAATAGAGGGTGATGTGACTGGTAGATATGTGAGAGCAACAATACGCGTGTGCCTGGATGTCAGGAGCAAAGTAGGGTGGGGTGCTGTAGATGTAGCAGGTGGAAGACATGGTGAAGGCAGAGACAGAGGAGGACATGGCAGTAGGGCAGTGATTTAATTAGCACCCTCTACCCCCTCCAGCCCTTCACTCATAGCATCAATAATGCATGGCCCCTTGTTTCCACTGCCATAATTAATCCTCTCTTACTATAATTAAAAGCCAAAAATCCCACAAGATGGTTCAGCTTGGCCAGGCATGGGTAGGGTTGGCACGGGAACTGATGAAAAACTCCAGAGCCTCATATTCGCCCTGTGGACAGACAGATCGACAGACAGACATGTTGACAGAAAGATCAATAGTCGACCCAACTCCATCACAGGCAGAAGGAATGAGGCATGAAGACAAGCTGAAATACAAGGGGAAAATGTGACATGCAGCAAATCAAATGAATGAATTTGACAGACTTGTGATGAGAAGCGCTCCTCGAAAAGGGGGCTTTGTGTGCAACATTTGTAAATGAGTAAGTGAAGAAAGAGCAAGCCAAGCACCCACCTAAAAACCCCAGAAAAGAGGACGGGTGTACAAATACACACACACACACACACACACACACACACACACACGTACTTACAGAGACATCCTGCTCCCAGATGAGGTTTATCTCTGCTGCAGCCAAGCCAGACGAGAGGGAGAGGTGGAGCTTTCTGATGCTGCAATTAGGACCACACTGTCTGGGCGAGCAAACAAGAATGAATATTTCAGTCCGGAGATCTCCATGGGTACCTATGGTGGGGGCCTGGCACACCTACAGGCACACACACACACACACACACACACACACACACACACACACACACACACACATACATAGACGGATACACAGCTTATCATGGCTGCCAGAATTATTCACCTCCCAATCACAGATGCCACAATTATCACATCAGTATCGCTGCGTAAATGATGCCAACTGTTATGCTCATTGAACTATTGTACAAGGTTTACAATGTGAGCATAAATATGGATCAGTAGCAGTCCTAGTATGTAGCTGATCCCTTCTCCTTTATGAAAATAGGTGCAACGAGCATCCGAGCTTGGCCGCGTGCCAGGAAACAGCACAGTTGGCAGAGCAGAGGTCATCTCTCAACCTACCTCAATTTCTTCTCTCCCCCCGCCTCCCCTCTCTCTGGCTACCTTTCTCACCTCCTCTTCCAGACTGAAAGTACTCACCTCCCTCAGTCACCTCTTTGGTCTCTTCAGCATTTTTAAACGGTGCTTTACTTCAGGATCTCTGCTGTGCACATTCTCTTCACAGCACACACACGCGCACAAGCCTTGTACATTAGGATTACTCCCTCTGGTGTGGGTTCATTGTCGATGCTCCGTGCAGCCCTCCTCCTGCCCCGCCGTCCTCGGCCCCATCTCTACTTGATTTATCGCCCTAAAATACCACTGCACTAATTAGTCAAGTAATTAATTAATAGGCATTTGCATTTGTGCATATGCAATTAGGGGACTGGAGAGAGGAGAGTGCAGATGGGGTCCGGGAGTCTGATGGGGGTGGGAGGGTCCGTGTGTATGTGTGTATATGTGTGTGTGCATGTGAGCTGTATGTCATATTTGTGCCAGCAGAAGTTTGCACTTCTTCCAGAAAGACAAGTGAAGTGCAGGTCATCACCTCACACGTCTGACAGTAAAAAAAGGGAAGAAGGAAGGGGTGAGGGAATGACAACGGTATAGGGAGGTGTGGCTTGATGACTTTGAAAGGCTCTTATGTGTCATTTGAACATGGAGGAAACGAGTGATGGAGAATTTGAGATCTTAAAGGGAGAGGGCTTTAATTTAGAATCTGACTGCATGCGTTTAGCCTGTAAAAGCACAGCAGGTGGTCCTTACTTAAGGCTAATCCACATACAAACCGGATGCAAAGTCATTCTAAAACATCATAATTCCAAACAAGCTCTTCTCTGGCATTTCAATTTCAGATCAAACTCTCCTTGATTGGAGCCGCCTTGAGCCCAGTGCTGGCTAAAGCCACGCCGTTGACATTTAGCATTTATTTTGGCAAGGTGACCTGAAGGTTGTTTTGGACTTGTTGGGAAGCACCAGGCTCCCATCACCACAGCGCTCGCATCTCTCCCCCCCTCCACCGTCCAGCTGAGGTAGGATAGGGCACCAATTTGGCTAGCAGTGAAGCTCAGTGTCCCTCAACACAAATACACATGCTGACACAATCACACCACCGTGGTTCAAGGTACTGCCAGTTTATCATTCCCTCTTTCCCATAAGGGATAAGAGACACATTAATGAATGTGCAACATCACGGCTCCCTAACCACAGCTGCCACACTAGCGTTAACCCCAGGGATGACCCCGCAACCTCCCAAACACTGCCATAGTTGTGGCTTTGCAGGCAATGTAGGGGTGATCCAGACCCAAGGACATGATCAGCTTCTATCAGCTATTTCTCAGCCTCCAGGTCCCTGTTCCCTCAGCCCGATGGGTGTCTTTGTGCCAAGTTGGACTTGGTGGTCATCAGGCTCATTTCTCCCACATTAACTCCACTAATGCCTCCTAAATAGAGAGATCTCTGAGCTGGGGTGGACACAATGCAGCAAATCAGACATATTGGAGGGATCGGGGCGCTGGTGGCAAGGAATTCTTGCATCTCTGCCACTGATGTGCCAACATGCCTCCTAAATATTGAGGATCTCTGCCAGATTCAACCAGCATGTCATCTACTGCTACACCCCCCTTCCTCCTCATTTTTCAAACATCCCTAGTGGGTCTGCACACCTGGGTCTCAGACTCTCTCTCACCCATCCTCTCACTGTGTCTCTGTATCTCTTTCCCTCTCTCTGTGACACTTGCCCCTGTGGACATCCCCACCCACCCACCCGCCCTCCATGCTTAGCATTGCATGCTGAAAACATGACCAGCAGCTCTGGCAAACCTCACACATTCAGACACTGTTACCAGTAAACATTTGATCTTCACACACGCACACCATGCATGCAGCTAAAGCCTATGTAATGGTATATGTTTTAATCTAATTCATTTGAAGCTCCGGCAAGTGGGTCATCTGCAGCCAGTGTTGGGCCCAGAAGAGTCAGAACAAATCACAGTTGGTTTTGGTTGTCGTTCCTCTGAATACATTGAAGCATAATTTGATCCAATTAGGTAAATAAATAAACAATATGCCGTCTGTTCCACGGTCTTAATGCACTTATAATGCATCCTCATCTCCCTCCCCCACTCAGCTTCTGAACCGGAGCTGTGGTGGAGGGTAAACCCCACAAATAAACACGGTTTGCCCACCTTTCATTTGATGAGAGTTAATTGATATGATTTTATAATAGGCTTTGAGGATAGACTTTGAGAGAAGATAATTGATTAATTGCTTGCTCAGATATTTTAAGTAGCTCTTGTTTGACTGCTGGTTATAGTTTACCCACTGTATTGCCACTTATTCCACATTTTTATAAGAGTATATCCTTCATGGGTGATGCTGAAGTGTGATGACTACCATAATATATGGAATTAGCATCAGTGGGTTTTCTGATATGACTTCACATACTTAATTGTCTTTAGCCCTTTTAATATCACCTTTTTCGTGGTAAGTGCGGGGATATTTGTGCAGCTCTCCGTTATATTGTATTAAAGCCGAGTCGTGAGTTTGGCAGGGGATTACCAAATTTCACAGGTTTGAATTAAAAAAAAAGTAGCTTACATGTCTTGAAACAGCAGCACAGGTCAACAATGATGAGTTTTGTTGTTCCACCATTTTATTTTCTCCCTCTCTCTTCTGTTTTTCCTCCTTTTTTTCTGGCTGTGTGAGCGCTAGCGCGGTGACAGATGGCGAAGCCCTCCTCCTCCTCCTCCTCCTCCACCACCATCACATCTACCTCCTCCTGCTTCTCTCTCTCTCTCTCTCTCTCTCTCTCTCTCTTTCTCTCTTTCTCTCTGTGTGTCTCTCTTTCCCCCGGGAGGGCAAATCTCTCCGAATACGGGCGCATGTCAATCACCGGGCTCTCATGTGATGGCTCTTGCCGGTGACGTGCCAGCCATATGGGCGCTGGCATCACAGCCATAGCTGGTATGTAACCCCGTCCCCGGTAGCTCACGATTGCCACACGCACACACACACACACATACACACACATGCATACATGCTCACTTACTCACTCAGTCACTCACACGTATACACAAAGACACAGCCAAGACGCACGTTCGTTCACAAGCTCCACTTATTCGGGCGCGCGTGCTGGGAGAGCGGCACCGCTTAACGTCAGCACCAGTGAAGAAAGACGCGCGCTTCCTGCACCTATACTCTGATACAGAGCGGTGGTTCGCTCGCTCGTGTGGTCCCTGAAGATGGTCTGAAAGTAAAGAGCGTTTTTTTTTCTCCTCCCATCCCCTGCGAAGAGCTCGAGCCGAGGTAAGTTGGAACAAAAAAATACAGGCTTAGAAAAAAAAAACTATCAGTGTTGCTGAAGTGTCCGTGCAAAATGTAGGAGAAATTTAATCTATAAATTAAATGCATTTTAATTCCAGGTGTTTGGATATATTGTCAGAATTAACTTTTAATAAATGTTAGAGGTGAATTAAACACATTTATTGCACATACATTTTATTGTAAAGGTCTATTCTACAGATAAAAATGTAAATGTATAGTCGCCTCCAGTGTCAGTGACTTTGCTCTGGTATGTTGGGATCGATCCACTAGATTAAAAGCACAATGCCGGTGATGGCACGCTTTGAAACCCAATCTAATAAAAAAAAAAAATGTCACGCATTAACGTGCAATTTTCGTGTTTGCCTTTTTGTTGGATACCAATGCGGGCGCATTTGCACAAAATAGCTCCTCACTCTCTCACCTGCTCGGCTTGCCCTTCAACTTCAAACATCCCAAACTAGCTGGATTATCATAAATCAGACAGCCTAACGCGCTCAAGTCAAAAAGCCAAGCGTCTCCTGATCCCGATTTCACTGCTTTATGATCATTTACAGGAGCGGTTCCGAGGACTGGAGCAGCCCTGATCACAGCGCACGGGCTGTAAATAGATCACATCGGACACTAATTTGATTTAGAGATTCCTGCGTCTGGACCTTGAATCTGACAAACAAAAGACAATGAGTGTGAGACATTTCCGTGGAAGATTTGTTTTTATAAATCGGCTCCGGTACCTTGATGGAGGACGTCCTCGAACTTAATGGGAGATTTATTGATGATTTTGTCGATGATTTGCACGTTCAGTCTCGGAGCAAATGAAAGGGTGGGACAACGCCATTGACTGTGACAGGCAGTCTGCGGCATGATTTATCTCTGTTTGTCCAGTTTTATCTTCAACAATCTATCTCTCCAAAACATGGTTTGAACCATAAACAGAGCCTTTTTCAGTGGAGGGGCAGGAGGCTTTGCAAGAGAGGCCATTTCACGACTTGATTTTTTTATATTTAACGAGGGCTAAAACGATACACGCGATTTCCATCTGTAAAGGTTATCGCTGACTAAAAAGTGCTTTGAAATCGTGCACTCGTGCATACTGAATTATGTGTGAAATCTATTTCATGTAAGCTGCACGGTCTGTTAATTAAACGATGTTGTGTTTTTGCTTCTAATTGAGCAAACCTCCTGAGCCTGAGATTTAAAAACTAGATTTTGCCCCTGGCACACCCCCCGAGATAATTAACCAACCACCACAGCCTACCTTACCATGAGCTGCAAGTCTATCTGCTGCTGCACTATAATAATAGCTCGGAAGTGGAACGTGTCAGGGAGGAAGCCAGTGGAGCCTTATTGAATCTGTCAAAGATCACCGTGTTTCTGGGTGTTTCTTTTTCTGTGATGGGACTGCATTTGCTAATCAAGTGGTAGGCTGATCGTTTTCGTTTCGTTTTTCAGACGTTACAGTCAGCAAGTGTCATTAATGATTAATTGTTAACGGTTAATAATAAGGTATTATAATGATAGTGACAGTATTTTGTGTACTTTTACTATGATTAGTATTATTTTCATTGATCTGATATGTTTTAAAAACGGATTTTTTGTGTTCCGTTTCCCTTTTTCTCATATATATATATAAATGTATATATGATCAGACAAAATCAATTACATAAAATCGTCTTTGCCTTGCTTGCCATGAGCAGAGGTGCTGGAATGCAGCCAGGAGTGTATATGGGCGTCAGGAGGAGTGAAAGTGGGGGCCCCCATGGGACCTGTAATGTGGCCCCTGCCGCTGGGACCCGCTGCGATAGGACGCGTCAGGGCATACGACTGACAGCAGGGAATTAAATGGGGATCCGTCTGGCTGTAGCCCAGCCTAAGGATTTGAGGGTTTTCTTTCACTTTTACTCTTTCCCCAAATTTACGCATTTGTCATTTTTTCTGGGACAACACCAATTTAGCAATAACCTTAAATATAATACATCCTCGGGAGTTTATATAATCCTAAAATAAGCCAAATATCTGAATTTTTTATTGTGAAGTGCGATAAAGGAAGTTTTTTTTGTTTGTTTGATTTAGGGTTTTTGTGGAACCATTGTATCTGAAATTTCTTTGCTGTCACGCAATCTGCAGCGCCCACACAAAATGTCTTGTGATTCCGAGGCCTAATTTTCGATATATTCCTTCCCCTCTAGATCCACAATGTTAACGAGGCTTTTCAGTGATCCTTCGCTGCTTCCCGACGTACAAAAATATTCCGACTGGGCCGAAGACAGCGACAGCGACAAGATCAAAGAGGAGGATCAGGACACCCAGGACGGCATGGAGGTCTCTGGTCTAAGAGGAGGCAGTCGGACTCACTCAGAACACGATGGGGAAGACGACGAGGACGACGAAGTGGAAGAAGAGGACGACGGAGAGGACACGGAGGGAGACAGGCCCAAGAAACGGGGCCCCAAAAAACGCAAAATGACCCAAGCCAGGGTCGAGCGCTCCAAGATGCGGCGGATGAAAGCAAATACTAGAGAACGCAATCGCATGCATGACCTGAACTCTGCTCTGGACAATCTGCGTAAAGTGGTGCCCTGCTACTCCAAAACACAAAAACTGTCCAAAATTGAGACGTTACGATTGGCCAAAAACTATATCTGGGCCCTGTCTGAGATATTACGCTCTGGGAAAAGGCCTGACCTTGTGTCCTACGTCCAGACGCTGTGCAAGGGTCTCTCCCAGCCTACAACCAACCTGGTGGCTGGATGCCTCCAGCTGAACTCCCGCAACTTCCTCACTGAGCAACAGTGCCAGGAGGGGGGCAGGTATGGGTCAGGCTCCTTCTCCATGCATTCCTACCCTTACCAGTGCGCGCGTCTGTCTAGCCCCCACTGCCAACCGGGCTCGAACTCGCACCCGCTGAGGACACACGGCTATTGCTCAACTTACGACTCACTGTATGGCGGGAGCGGATCCCCGGAGTATAACAGTCCCGAATATGAGGGGCCTCTCAGTCCGCCTCTGTGCATCAATGGCAACTTTTCCCTGAAGCATCAAGGCTCTGCGTCCCCCGACAACGAGAAGGGGTACCACTATTCTATGCATTACTCCGGTCTGCCCGGCTCCAGACCCGCTGGGGCCCACAACCTGGTGTTTGGCTCCTCGGGGACCCGGAGCGGTATTCATACTGAAAACGTCCTGCCTTACCACGACATGCACATACACCACGAACGGGCCCCCGTCTATGATGAACTGAACGCGTTTTTTCACAATTAGACGACAAGCCTATCGTGCGTCCCCTTGCAATCAACAATCTATCCACGGCACACTTTTTGACAAGCTTACCCGCCAGGATTTAGGCATTCTGGGGGAAATCCTCCACTTGTTGTCATTAGTGTTGTTCTTTTAATTTGTTCTGTCTTAAAACATGTTTTTGCTATAGTCAGAGATGTAGTGGAAGGTAGTATACCTAACCTGCAAAGTGTTATTTTGCGCAATGTTTCTATCTCTAAGCGGAAATTTGACAAACAAATCAAGACTAATGAGGAAAATGGAATTTTACATTGTTCATAATTTTAATCTGTGGTTTGTCTTTGTATTGGTGGTTGTCTGTATTTTCATGGCTGGGAGTCAAAGTTTACGCACTAATTTATTCACCACTACATCACTGGCTACAGCTCTACCCTGATATTTGCGATGGTTTTCTAATAAAATACATGAATAACCGAGCAAAACGACATCACATTTGGAAAGATGTGTTTGATTGTTTGTTTGGGTTTTTTTGAGAAATAATTAAATCCAGACGAAAACAGAGGGAAAAATCCTGAGAACTGTACTTGTTGGGTTGCTTTAGAACAGGGGTGCTCACACTTTTTCCGCATGTGAGCTACTTATAAAATGACCAAGTCAAAATGATCTACCCACTACAAAAATCCAAAACATATACTTATTTATAAATATATTGAGGATTCTTTATATCTACAATGTATATACATGCATAACCGCAATATCCAATATTTCACAACACAATTAACTATGTAAATTTTTTGTCATTACCTGAGTTTACTCTGATGACTTGCACTGAATTGAATCAGCCAGGGATGCATAGTCCGGACAGTAGCTGCTGACGGCCAGGTTTAAGAGAAAAAAACCGAGAGCTAAAAATTGGAGTTAACTCGCTGACTAGCTTGTCAGTTTTACTACACTTCGCGCCGCTGTTTGCGCATGCGCAGCGACCTAAGCGTCAGAAAAAATCTGCTGTCATCTGACTGGCTTCCCTGTATCAATCAAGTGACGGGATGGATGATAGGCTGGCATCTATTTTTTTAATGCCATGCGATCTACCAATACTACCTTTGCGATCGACTGGTCGATCGCGATCGACGTATTGAGCACCCCTGCTTTAGAAGAATCTGTTCTACAGCAAATCAATCGTTTCTGCGTCTATGCAAAATCTAACGAGGCCACAGAGCGAGGCAAGTAGGCCCAGAAGGACACTGTATGTTCATCAGCACTGTTGCTGCACGCACGGGTGCGCGCACACACACACACACACACACACACACAGGAATAAACACGAATCTGAAAATGGGCTGGCCACAATGTTCAACTTTAAAATAAAAAACATAAATAAACAAAAAAATAAAAATAAATAAATAAATAAATGACATTGGAATCGGACTTTTTCTTATTTAATTTTCTACTTCTATTCATACATATTACCGTTGCTCTTCTAAGTGAGCCATTGCACTGTATTTTATTTTCAAATCAAATTTTTGGTTCCATATTTTCTATTTGCAATCTGCTATGCTAAACACTTCACTATTATCATTATTATTATTATTATTATTATTATTATTATTATTATTATTATTGCACGTATTTATTGTATTGTTTTCTAATTAATGTTAATAGTGTCCGGAAATGAAGGGAACACTGTGTTGCTGACCATTGTTCTATCTTTTTTTTTTTGCTCTTTCGTTATTTTAATTTATTTATTTTATTAATATTATTATTGCTTTATTTTTTGAAAAGACTCAAGTCTTTTAACTTTGTATTCAATAAACTGTGTGGTACAATAAAACGACGATAAACGAGACTGTGCAAATTGATTCCTTTTTAAGTCTTTGGACATCTACATGCGTTTTATTATTAAAATGACTTTAATTTATAAGGAAAAAAAGTGCATAGCCTGCATCACTCCTTTTGGATATTATGAGCCTGACCGGGCCTCGTGCCACAACCTGCAGGAGTTCCTCCAAGCCTCGGGGCTTTTATCCTATAAAATAGGGCAGGAGGGAGAGATCGGTGTTGCCATCTTTCTAGATTGACTAAAATGGTGCCAGTGCGTCGTTTTTGCCTGGCGAAGGTCTCCGCCTTTAAAAATGCACGGAAAGATTTGAATGTATCTCAGGACGTCAACAGATGTACTGCGGACATTTGGCTTAAGGGAGAATCTACAAGATGAATAGAACCTGGACACCGTGGTGAACACACGTACACACACACACACACACACACACACACACACACACACACACACACACACACACACACACACACACACACACACACACACACTCACGAAATACAGATTAAATTATGCTAAGCGCTGCAATTAACAGCATCATGGAGTCTCCTTCACACTTTCTTGACCAGAAAGAAGGAAGAAAGAAGTCTCTTTCAGCACCTCGGACAGCTCTTACACCTGGTGTTTGGTCCATGCAGTGTGAAGCTTAACGCCATGCAGAACATAAAGGGCTCCATTTTGCAAGTGATTTTTTTAGATTTTTAGGAAACAAACACGTTGTGTATGTCCTTTTCTTTTGCACCAGAATATTCCATCGCTCATTCAGAAGTCTAAAGTTCCAACACCAAAAGGAAAACACATAAACACCTCTTCTGTTAATCATCACATTATTTCGATCGCTTAAATACTCTTTACATCATTGATACATAAGCATTAGGCCTGTTTGTTTCAAATGCCTTCATATTTATAATTGTGTAAAAAAAGAAAACCCACACACACACACACTTTGCGATCCTGACGCAACGGAAGCAATGCAGCCGTGACACCAGCTAAAATCCAAATATTTGTTAAAACAATATTATTTTAAAGACTATTCATTAACATATCCATGCTGATGTATAATCAGTTCCCTTTCCTTTCCTAAAAGTTCCCTTCTTCAAACTTTAACACATCTGAAAACATTTAAACACTTCAGTAATATGGCAATATGAATATATAGGCTTATTCATCAGGTGTTTGAATTGATTCAGGTGGATATATGAGGTGTAAATTCTCCCTATCACACACATCAAGTTATCACAGAGGAGAAGTCTGAATAACATAACTTCTAAAAACCAATTTAACCACCTTTAATTTATGTATATATTATTTAAAGGGAGAAAAATCATCGTGTGGTGTCCACACGCTGTCACAGTGCAAGGGGCAGCCGTTGCGACCCCGGCTGGGTTTGGAGCTCTGCCCTGCAACCCATATGCTCCCCAAAATGTGGTGGGTGCTCACTGCTGTAATGACACACACAGGACCTGAGTGGCGGGTGATGGTACGCAACATCAACACCGAAGAGAAAACAAATAATTATATAAATATATCAAAAAGTATAACTCAGATTGTTCCACGGCTTTTTAAAATAAATCAGATGTTTTGGGAGCGGAGAATGTTTTAATTATATTGATGTTTAAAATGTTGCTTTGAAATGTTGGAATCATGTATTTTTTTCTGGAACAACTTGCTGATCATTTCCTGTCAATTCGGCAAATCTGTGTGTTCCCACGAATTTAATCTGCTGATATCAATGCTTAAGGTTTGGATGAATGCGACACACCATAAGTTATGTGAGAATGTAATAATGTTCTGTGTAAAACATGCACCAATAAAAAAAAATAGCAATTTTTACTTACAGCAGTTTCCGTCAAAAAAGAGAAAAAAAAATCAGCACTTTCTTAATTAAACGTATATATTCAACTTATTAACCTCGACGTCTTTACTGGGTATTGATCTAACGACGATTCACATCATTTAAAAATAAAATGAGTGTTTTATTGTGAAAACTAAGTTATGAAAATTGCCATTTTTACCTCTCTCTTCCCCAAAAGAGGAAGATATCGTCATGTGGAATATAAAAATTATAATGCCTTGAAAAGCTTGAAAAAAGACGAGTTTTTCGTCGAGAACATACCTGTAACAGGGAAAAAAATATCGTTACACGTTTTGTAGTTCGGACATATTGACGGCATATATTTTTACTGATCCTCAAGTAGTCTGTAAATTCTTCTGTAATAACAGTATGTTGTTTTATGTGATAAATATCATTGAAGATTGATCAATATATTTAAAAAATACTTCTATTTATAGAAGCTCAACTCATGGGTGCAGTGACAGTCCCTGGTGGGAATCAAACCAATAATCAGACACTGTTGTTTCGAATTATTTGCTTTAAACCTCCTCCCACATAAAACTCTGAGGCCCACTCTGCTTTTTTGTGTTAACACTTTTGTGCCCCTATGTTCTTTTTGGCCTCATCAGCAGAAAAAATAAATAAAAAGAAGAGTGCATGGATTTCTGGAGGAGCCAATCTAAAAGTGACTCCAGCCAGCAGTGGGAGAGGGCATCTATCAAAATACTCCCCGAACCCCCGACACCACCATCACCACCTCCTCTTCCTCCACAGTCCGGTGAGAGTGAAAGAGTGAGAGGCTGGCAGGCTGGCGGAGGAAAGCCGTGCCAAGTCCCTTAATGTTCCCCAGCAGCAGCACCAGGAGCTCCGGAGAGGACAACCCAGTGTGTGCGCCAGTGTGCCAGTTCACCGGGCCAAAGTGGCACTGCTGGGAGGAGTCGATGTTTCTTTCCTAATTTTTGCAGCATCTGTTCATTATCCAGGACGTTTAAAAACGAGAGCGCTCATCCCGAGTAACCCTTCGCAAAACACACACACACACACATCGTACACACAACTCACGCAGATACACAGCAGTAAGGCATTTCTGTGAAGAGTTGGTCTATGAATATGCATATTTCTCTCTAATGTTATGTAGTACACGAGCTCATGCATTGCAAGAAGGTTGTGTTGCATCCTTGGAATTTAACTGCGGGTGTTGAAAGCCCTCACATGTGGTTACCTTGCAACAAATTAGGCTGGTGGCACACATACAGACACACGCAACAGCCAAATTTGAAAGAAAGTAGTAGTAGTTGATTTAAAAAATCGCAGGCAGCTTGCAAAAGGTTTTAGCTTTGAAGGAAAAAGAGCAAATCAGTTAGATTGGCAACCTCTTGTCTACTAACTTGCCACTGTTAGTCATGCAGTGAACGCATTTATGCTTTTAGTTCCATGGAACGATTACAGGCCTCTGCGTGAGCGCTAAGTGCGTGTAGAGGGAAAGAGAGGTTGTGACACAATAAGCTCATAAAGGAGTGTGCAATAAGGTCAAACTGAGAAATATTTTAAATATAAATATATGCAGCTCTCGTCAATAAAAAAGAAAAGAGATGAGGAATTCACAAGTGTTTTTCTTATAGAGTTTATGAATTTCTGCGAACATTTGTTCTTTTCTGTGATTAAATCATTTAATGTATAATTAGTGGCGATATCGTAAATAAAAACTAAGTTGCATTTACAAAAAAAATCATTTAGCTAGTCTGACTTAAGAAAAAAAAACTTCCAGTGACACTCCGTGCTCCACTCAGGATGAAAAGTGAGTGAATGAATCTCGCTGTTTAAATTATCATGTTCATGCCCACTCGTTTTCTCACTCAACTTGGTAGGGGGAAAAAATCTAGAGTGTTTGTCCGACATAACAGTCAATAGTGCGATTATCAAAATGTCACAAGTACTATGGTGTGAATTCCAATTAACGTCTAGCTAAAATAATAATCGAGTGTTTTGCTAAATGCAGATATCAGTTAAGAATATGTGCAAAAGATATGAGGGGGGATAAAAGCGCTGGGAATTAAAAGTCGATGGGGGGAAAATGATCTGTTCAAGAGATTGTGAGCTGTCGCAATCTGTCAGTGACTGAAAACAAAATGAGTCAGTTAAAAGGGACACAGACAGGGAGACATAGAAATATACAACACTCTGTGTGTGTGTGTGTGTGTGTGTGTGTGTGTGTGTGTGTGTGTGTGTGTGTGTGTGTGTGTGTGTGTGTGTGTGTGTGTGTGAGAGAGAGATATTTAATAATTTATGAACAAAAAAAGGAAGAATGAGGAAAGTACACACACACACACACCAGTGTTTACATTAACTTCTCTGGCATCTGCGCGCACGCAGCAGCGCTGAAAAACTGAAATGTTCCACATGTGTACAGACTGAGGAAACAATCGGCCAACCCTTTTGCCAAACTCTGTGCCAGTGCGCACCCCCGCCCCTCACACTGCCAGACAAGGGTGCAGGCCTGTCACTGGCAGTTCGTTCAGAGGAAATTCCACAACATCTGTTTGTTATCGCACAATGGGGCACCGCAGAGTACGGGCAGTGGGGCAGGAGACGAGGCAGAAGCTAAACTGAGAGTGTGCTACTGCTGGAGGTTCTGCCAAGGGAAAAAGAGGTGGGTGGGGGGAGGAGGAAGTAAGGTGGAGGGGAAAGGGGTGATAGGAGGTTGGAGGGTAAAAGGGGCAGGGATAAACTGCCAGGTGTGCAAAAAAACCGCCCCAAAAAACAGAGGTGGAGATCAGGGTGAGAGCCAGGTAGGTTTCAGGACCTTGGCGGGTGGCCAGGTGCTTTTTTCCGGGGTTTCTGCGGTGCAAGATGTTGACGCATAGGATGGCTACCTGAACAGAAATGTTTGTTCACGTAATTTGAGTACAGAAACTCTTCTTGACCTGTATCACATCCTTACCATGGCCCAGTTCCGGTATGCTCAGGAGGTTCCGGGGGGTGGGCGTGGCTGGCCTCCTGTTTAGGAGGTTAAGTAGAAGCGTGCGCAGGGACGCAACTGGATCAGAGGGGGTTGGGGTTCGTTGCTGGTCTACACAGATGGCATGTGTACGCGTGCATGTGCGTGCATGTGTGTTATGATAGGGTTGGATGATGCCCTGGTCACATGGGCAGCAGTAATTGGCCTCCATATTGACCAGTTTGCAGCGCTGGGGGGCGGGCAGTCTCCCAGCTGGACCTGTCAGATGGCATCGCATCCACCTCACTGATCACCCCCCGGACGACCTCCGTACCTCTCCCCTTTCCCTTTCATCTCTCCCTTTTCCTTCATCCCTTCATCTACTCCGCTTCTCTCAGTCACCTTTAATCTCCATTCGCCCGCCTCTTCTGCCATCAGAGGATGACCTGCTCTGTCCATCACCATTAATTTCCTCAGCTCTTCCAAACTTGAAGCAAGAACTTTAGAGTAGCCTTCTGGCTCATCACAGGGTGATAAACACTTTTTTCTTCTATGCTTGCCTATGATCATCAGCTTTGATTTATTAGACAGAAGCACTGCAAATCCCATTTTTATGGATTAATAAACTGCCCCCTAACTTTGACCTTGAAGCAAGCCAAAAATACCTACTTGTTTTTTGGTTGTTTTTTTGTTTGTTTTTTCAGTGCAGTATTCAGTTAACAATAATTTAGATTTTTTTAAAAACCCAACCTTTTGATATAGCTTGTCTTGATTAAGTAATTGAAATTCATTGTTGGGTCTGAAATGCAAATTTGATGTGCCATCATTGAAATAATTAAACTCAGAGATTTTGGTGGGACAAAGTCCTTGAACTAAAAACAGTGCAATGAAATGAGGGGAAACTAAAAGAGGTAAAGATAATGAGAACATTTCAGTAAGAATTTTTTTATAAGAATTAAAGAACATTTCATGTAATGTTTATAATAACATTGGACCACCCTGAAACAAACCAGATCATTCCACGCAATCAACAAAACATTATTTAGTTTCTAAAGCAAAAATAATGCTCTTATTTAAAGGTGGGAACATTTTTTAAACAGGAACAATTGACTTGCAAAAAGAAAGAAAAACATGTTTTTGCAGCGTGTAAAACAGACTTCTGTGTATCTGCTTGACTTCTGACATGATATCACCCTCCCACCTGGAGAAGTGATGGTGTGCGTTTTGCTGTGAGGCGCCCGACTGTGAGGAGTTAGCGCTATAGAAAGGATTTCATCCCAGGCTTGGCAAGGAAGGGTCTCTGGGTAGGTGCAGAACAATCGTCTCTCCTTCGGTCCTGCCAGCCAGGAAACATAGAGAGCTGGCACGCGCTCAGTGGGAAAAAGAGCGGGAGTGACAAGGGGGATGGACACACATATACACACACAGTCATTGTGTTCATCCCTTCTTCACAGTACCAAAATGGGTTCTGATGATGCCGCCGGGGATTGTGGGATGACAGGCTGGTTCTGCAAAGTGAATGGGAGGACCTTATGAAAATAGTCTGTAAAATGACCGCAGTGTTAGTCTGCTGTGAGACTAACAGATACACAGACAGACAGACAGAGAGGGAGGGAGAAGAGAGAAGCAAATAGAGACAGAGAAAGCAATGAAGAGACCAGCAGAGCAGCACAGTGTCTGCCATGCATGAACCTCTGCCAGGAAACGCTCACATGGGAACGCACGTATAAGAGTTTGTGTGTATGTTCAATAAACATTCACGTGAACAAGTGCTCTTTGTATTTCTCAGTACAAGTGGACACAGGAGTGTATAACGCACATGCATGCAGTGTGTGCGTGCATGTGCGCCTTTATGCATGAGCAAGAATGAGAAGGAGGATGAGGAGAGGTGGGAGAGGAGGGTGAAGTGTGTTTGTGTGTGCTGAGGAGAAGGAGGGAGGTGGGGGGGAGGAGTGGGGTGCACGTTTAAATTCTGTGACATCTGTTCATTACAACTAGAGTGTGTTTATTTTTATACAGCCAGCCACAAGCAGTGAGCTCGGCTGGCACCGCTGGTTAATGTACCAGCCTGAGAAGACGACAAAGCAAATGAAATATTAACCGACAGACAGACAGAAAAAAGGAAATGAGTGAGGACGAAGGGAGAGAAAGAGGGAAAATTATAACATAATATGTTACAAAAATGCACAAACACACACACATACACAAAGACATACACACACAGTGTCTAACCTCACGCAATAAAGTCTCCCATTCTGATCTAATTAAGAAGAAAGACACAGTCAACAAAACGCAGTGGAAAGGCCTAGAAATCTGCACGCGCACGTGTCTGCTGCAGGCAGGATAAAGGAAAGTGATGTATAGTAGATACAAGTTGCAATACACAAAGATGCTTCTACATTCCACATTACTTAAAATAAGCTTCATTCTTTTCAGACAAAATCACAAATGTCTGTTGAAGCTACAGAGAACACAGCACTGCAACTGATACACACAGTTCAACATGAAGGTTACTCCCTTTTTAGTGTATTTAACTGGAAAAGTGTTGAATGATTTGATTTCCAGCTGCTGCACGGAATATTTCTGAAGGTGTTTTGTGTCCACAGCTGTGAGGAAAAGGAAAAATTTTTTGATTTTCTACCTATCATCTGACATCTTGTTTTTAATGTTCTGATTTTAAGAGCATCACTTGTAATTTTATATTTTCGTCTGTTAACTTGTTCTCGTCTTAAACTTGTTGACTAAATTGGCTCCAAAGCACAATGTCCTTAGATTATGATGTGATGTGTTAGTTTTACATGGCTAGTATGAGGCTGATTGTGGACCTTTTTTTTCTGCTGGTGGGGATTACCTTTTATCCGTCCAATGGGACACATCGTTGCTGGTCAGCTCAGGCCAATCTGTTCTGCTGCTCATGTAGTCAAAACACTTGACCGAGAGCGCAGACCAACAACATTCCAGACTTTTGCATCAACAAGGTCCCTGCACTGCACTCCCTCTGACGACAGCCTCAACTGCCCCCACGCCCAGCTCCACTCTCATGTTCCCCTGGGACAGCCTGCTCTGGAATGCCACTCATGGGGAAGAATCTCGCTGCAGGCACTCAATATGTCACATGTGTCTCTGAGAAAGAGAGGGAGCCTGAGAGAGGTGTGGCAGGTATGTGCTTTTACAAGGCAATGACAGGTTGGCTGTCATGCCTTTGTGTGTGTGTGTCTGCGTGTAAAAGACTGCCAGATTAAAGGTTTAAAGGGTTCAGATTAACAGGCTCAGGATGCAACGCCTTGCTCTGAGCAAAAGCGAATTAGGATGGCATTAACATCTCTTCTGTACCAGCACATTAGCCATTCATTACCGTGTGGTTGCACAATCAGTACCAGGCTGTCCCTCTGTGTTATTGCATTCATGACAATGTTAACATGTCGGAACGCTTTGTTATTCATAGGCCATTAGCACAACTAGAATTTAACCACTCACTAATCAGGAGTTAATCACCAGGTTCTTTCACTTTAAAAGCATTTTCTCAAAGTTTGAATTTATTAACATGCTTTGATTTACACCTTGGAACTCTAATAGTTCAGCTTCTGTGTCTGTTTCCAGTGTGTGCAGTGACACAAACAGGCATCTATGCTGCACTGAACCCTGTACACCAGTATGTTGTAAATCTGTAGAACTGCTCTGTGAGCGCATTTTGGAAAGGCAGAAAAAGCACTGAAACATAGCAAAACACAAAGGGACCCCAATGCAAGTCATCAATGCCAATTAAAAATTATTTGTGCCAAAATAAAGCTCAGTGGCTCTGCGAGATATTAAATGTATAAAGTGTTTATCAGCTCTGGGTTTTAGAACTAATACTTTAATATCGCACAGCACTGTGTTTTGAAAATGTTTGTTTTTGATTGAGCTGAGGATTTTTTCTTCTCTCTACAAGAGATGCTCAATTTATGGGTACTGATTTATTTATGCTCCTACTTCTCAAACACTTAAAATGAAGCTAAGCTTGTGCCCATTCATTTAGGTGGGTAGAGCTGATATTTTTACATTGTTTTAAATTCCGATATGAAAGAGGTACCGCAATGTGATGAGTCCAGAGAAAATATTATCGGAATCAATTCAGGTTTTAAGAGGTTTAAAGCAACTTGTTAGCCGAGTGGCCTATAACTTTGATGCTTTTATTTTAAATATTACTCTGATAATGTTGTTTTCGGCTAGAGCAAGCAGCTGTTCCAAGTGGAAAAAAACCTCTAAAAACCCACTGACCTGCCTGCCACTAAACATAGACAAATACACAGGATATATTCAGTTCAGTTCAGTTCAGTTTTATTTCAAACATTTCAAGCATGTGCCTTCACAATCATTACAAAATATCTATATATATATATTTAAACATCTCTGCATTTATCAAAAAAAAAAAAAAACCCTCAAAGGTTAAAGGAGACCAAAGAAAGAGTTAAAAGAGAGTAAGTATCCATTCAAATTTACAAAGTCCAAAATGCGACTTTTAAATGAACGCTAATTCTTGGCTAACAAGTTTGTCACCTTAACACCTTAAATTATACTTTATTGAACCCCGTAGAGAAATTCCTCTCTGCATTTAACCCATTCACTCAGTGAAGCAGCAGGCAGCCATTGAGCGCACGGGGAGCAGTGTTTAGGAACAGTACCTTGCTCAGGGGTACCTCAGGGTAGTTGTTTAGGGAATCGAACCCCCGATCTTCCGATCATGGGGCCACCACTCTACCTATTGAGCTATCCCTGCCCAAATCACAGTGAATTAAATCAGATTAAATCACCTTGAATTGTGATTATGAAGTGCTGTGTTCTCTGACTAAAATTAGATAAAAGAAATAAGTACAGCGTGTTTAAGAGCAACACAATGAAGAAACAGTGTGCGTTTAAAACATAGTTTTAAATTTGAGAAATGTATTTGTTACCTGGGATGACAAATCATCTTCTCTATTTCTACATTTATACAAAGGCAAAGCAATACATTTTGCGCTGCTAAATTCAATGTTTGAACAATTTCTAGATGACACACATCACACAGAATAGCATGCCTAATTCATGAAAGCAATGCACAACTCTCAACTGCAAACTTTTCCATGTGTCTGAGTGTGCCAAGAGAGATGTGAAGACATGGACTGACACACCATCTCTTCTCTAAAGCCTTCCTCCTCAGCATCGCCAGATTAAGGGATTAGCAGGCAAGGCAAGCACTAAAGCTGGCTAATTCTTACCCAAGCACAGAGAGCTAAGGCTACCCAGAGCCCCGTGGAGCCCCTCTCTCCTCAGAGCAGCTGTGTGGTGGAAAAGAGGGACAGAACCACTTCCCTCTGAGGGACCGGAAGAAAAGGAAAGAGAAATCAAAGCATCGTTTATATGACTTTTGCATATAAACACAGATTCTTTAATATGTCCTCGTAATATGTGTTGATACAAGGAACCCACTTCAAATAGAATCCAGACAAACAGACTATAATACAATGCGATCCTTATGCAGTGATCAGGATCTAACCAGTACTAATGGGACGTCACAAAGCTTTACTTAACATAACAATGTCCCAGCACTGCCACTTTTTATACATGACTGCACTTATCTATTCATTTAGAGTTCCCTTTCACACCAACATTTAGATCTTTGCATGCACTATGAATCAATGAATCAAGGGTCCAACTAATTAATTGTTGAGAGATATAATATAAAGAAAAAATGTTAACCAGACAGGCAGCTGGATACTTGTTGAATTTCTGGGGTATATTAATTATATTTTATTTGAATGAGGCCAAACCAATCAACATTAACAAAGCACTTTTAAAGTGATATTTACTATTTCTCTTGGATGAAGGTTGGAAAGTTGGTGGGACACAAAGGCAAACAATGAAGCACGAGGGAAAGATTTCCCAGCAGAGTCTCAGCACAAACACACATATTCATCTTGCGTTTCTGTGCACTTGGGAGAGCAAAAGCAGGTAAACGACATCTATCTCAGTTTGTATGCGATGAACAAGAGGAAAGGCAACGAAAGTGAGAGAGAAAGAGAAGGAGAAATGGGGGTAAAGACAGAGAGGGTCCGTGGTTTGGGCGCGTGCTCTCCAGTGGGCAGAGGACAATGCAAAGCTGGCAGAGTTAGTGTCTCTTGCCAGAGGGAATAGAGTGCCACATGGTGCCCCTTTTGAGCAGGGCCAGCCTGGAGGGGGATGTGGGCCACAATGCATGCACGCATGTGTGCTTGTGTCTGCTTTTGTGCATGCACTTGTGCACATATGTGCATGTGTGTACATCCACACAAATCTTTTCAAAAGGAGAAGAGTCGAGGATGATGTATGTTCAAGTTTTAGGTGTAATTTATGTAGATTTGTGTGTGTGTTAAAGTGCAAAACTGGTTGTGTGAGTGTGTGTGTGCCTATGTGAAGGAGGGGGTACAGAAAGGTGGGGCACAGGGTGGGTGTGTGTGCGGGGGAGTCCCAGTTCCCTTTTGCATCTTAAATTCCTCAACATCTGTTCAACCCTTCTCTGTGGTAGCAGCAGCGGGTTGTGAGTTCTCTGTGTACGTGTGCACGCATGCTTGTGTGTGTTGACTGTTTATGTCTGTCTTCATATGTGCATGCTCTGCTGAAGGTGCTGGTTGTTACCCGCACCTTAATTAGAAGAAGACAGAGGCTCATTTTCAACAATACTTTCAGGTAATGGGAGGCGTTCACAGTGAATACAAAGAGAGACCCATTCACCTCCAAAAACTGCTACATCTCCTCCACTCCCAGGACTGTGACCCAAATTACATCTCAAGTTCAACGGCTTTGATCAAAAACTAAAATGCACGTTACAGGTTTGCATTGTTAATTTTTTGTTTTCCTTAATCCAGCAGTGGATAAGGCTACAGTTGGCAGATGAAGCAGGATAACGTACAAAACCAAGTAGGGCAACCTGAATGACCCAAGAGTGTGTCCCAGCTATTAAGCCTGACTGCATTTAGTACAGTTTTCTAGCACAGATTTGAAGAGGTCTGAGTGAGATGTGGGTTAGCAGTAGAGCACCATGTGCACGTATGAATGCGAAATGAAATTTTTGAAATGAAATATTTAGGTCCTGTGTGCCATCTCCTGAGCGAGAGCGACTCGAGTTTCAAAGCGTAAACACAAACAGCTCTGAGCGAAGGCAGTGGTGCAAAATGAATTTTATCAAGTACGGTATACGTTTGCAATGCCGCTACCTTTACTAATAACTTTAATAACACCATACACAACTAACTGACTATATTTCAGAGCATAAAACTCTTCTCTAAACTCAATTTAACTAACAGTCCAGCAATTGTTTATTATATTGCAGTTTAAAAAGTATAAATTTTTAGAAATTAAATGACAATGCAATGCAGATAATAAGTAACATTAGCAAATTATGTAGCAGTAGCTGCATGCTTTCAGATGACTTTACATACAGAAGTACAATGGCATTCACTTATAGCAATGTAAGTTAATTAAGTTTATGTTTAATATAGGATGTAAAACTCTGTTTATCAGTTGCCTGTCTGGGTCAGAGGTAGACACATAAAGCAACGAGACTGCACAGACCCATCTGTAACCTCTTTGACAGACACTATCCATTCGGCACCCCTCACTAACCCGGTGCCAGTCTTGTGCCACCTTGATGCCAAGCCTGCCAAACTTATGTCACATCAGACCAGACCCTGTGTCAACTCCTCACAGTACATATGCCAACCCGATGCCCTCCACATGCCAACCTCATGCTAGATTGGTGGCAATCCTCAGACAACAATATGCCAAAGGAGGACCTCTGCTTGGTCCTGTGTGCTAATCCCCCTCAGCGGTGGGCACTGGGCGACACTGTATGGAAGTGGAAAAGGTCAAAAGTCACTAGTGAATTAGGGTTCAAAGACAAATCTGTCGTTTTGGTTCTTCTTCAGTGAATGCAATTAGCAATGAAATCATGCTCCCAAGCCCTGCTTAACCACTAATCTCAGAGTCTCTGGGTTCCCTCCAGTCTGCCTGTCTACCAGCCTGTCTCCCACCAAAGCCCCTCACCTCTGTCTCTCTCTCTGTCTCTCCTGATGCCTGCTGGCACTTTGGGAGCAGTGCCCCTCCAATCCCTGTACCCCCCCCCCCCCCCCATCTTCCATTTCCACCTCCCCCCACCCCACCTCCTATCTTCCTCCCTCCCTCTTCCTCCTCCTCTGGATGCCAGCCGACGGCCCTCACAGTGTGGCACGCCATCTGCTGCCGCCCGCCCCGGCAACCCCCCCTCCCCTCTACCCCCGCTCCCCCCCACCCAACACACCCCTGCAGACAGCAGCTACCCACAATCCCCCTCTGCCTCAGCCGCGCGGCGCATAGAACAGGAGGCTTTCGCACAGATCACTTCACCCCCCGATGCCCCCGCCATAAAGGAGGAAACTGGGGAAAGTGTGTGTTTTTGTGTATTTACGATGAAAGTGGTGGGGGCTTTATGGCCAAAGGAGGCAAGCTAAATAAAAACAACACACGTTCTGTACATGCATCTGTACATCCATGTATGCACGCCCAATACAAAACACTCGGTTATACTTCACATTTGGTTTTTGTTGTTGTTTTTTGATTTTTTATCTTGCTGAGCATGCATTCACATTCACAAGTCACTTGTTCACACTTAGCCAAACACTTTTTAACTTGAAGTTTACTTTTTTTTTGGTTGTATAAGCCACATACACCATTCTCTCACATGCATTCAGGACTTGATCTTCTACTTCAAAATGTCTTTTTTTTTTTAGAGAGAGTTTACAGATAATTTCTACAAATATATAGAAATCCAAGCAGGATGCTGATCTTGTCGTCTGTTACAATATATGTCAGTAAATTTGGATACCATCACTGAGTCTTTGGTGATTTTGGTGATGCGTTTTACATTTAGTTAATAGGATGGACACAATACAGGATGCCTCGACACAGGGGTAAAGCCTCTTTACCAATACGCATGCCGCTGCTCCTGGTGGCAGGGCTCTCTGATTACTGTTTATCTTTGAAAAAGAGGAATAAATAAGATGAGAGGCATTAAACTATAGAGCAGAGAGAGAAGGAGAGAGAGCAGTGCTTCATCCATCTTGTGTGAGTATGGAGCCTCATTCCTGGCACTCTATCCATCAATGGAGCGCAACATTAACTCTCTGGATCAGAACCAACATCCCCAGATCTCTCTCCATCTCTTTTCCCCTCCCCTCACTCTACTAAACACACACACCAACACACTGATGCAGCATTAGTATTCCAGTTCCATCTATGAAAAACCTCATCATCCACCTCTCTACCTTCCTCTCACCAAGACCCCGTTGTTTTCTATGTTCATCCCAAAATCTCCCACTCTACTGGAAATCAAGGAGATATTTTTACACTTCTCATGCCTGTTTGTTTCGCTCATCTCTCTATCCATCTTTACGCACCACACTAACCTAAACAGCAAAGCTCCTCTGCACCTCTGATGTTTAGTTTGTCTCGATTCACCTCTTCTTTTCTCTTCTCCAGATCTCCTCTTTGCTGAGCTGCCTGATCTGCTCCTCTCTTTGTCTCTCTCCCAGTTGGTGTTAATAATTTAACTACTGAGCTGCTGCAGAGCTGGCTCGTGTCCAGGCCTCAGATTGGCACTGTCTGTCTATTTATGACACTGTGTGGCGGTGCACATGTGTGGGATGTGCAAGAGTGAGAGGAGGATTGTGTGTGAGTGTGCGGGTGAATGCATGCATGTGTTTCCCTATTAGACTTTAGCCAAAGCAAATTAGCCTTCAAAGCCACAAGACTGACACCTAATGTGAAGTTATAGAGAGAGATGTGAGTTACATTGTTTTTGCAGATTTCTCTTTGCAAAAATGTGTTATTTAACTTACTATTATATTAAGGAGTCATTTTGTATTAGTGTAGTGAGTGGGACACCCAATAACCAATCACAATAAATAGCTGAAGGTCTACTTGACTTTGAGGTTATGTTTAGTGTGATGTAACAGCAGTGGGTGTGAAGTTATTTTTGCTCAAACCCCTTGGTAATCATGCTGAAAATGATTTGGAGTTTTACTTGAAAATCTTTATGTATACTGGTGATCTGTCCAGGGTGTACCCTGCACATATGACAAGTTAGAGAGCCTCCAACCCCCAACCCCAAACCTGGATGGGTGGATGGTTGCCATTCAAGTTACATTCTTATCTTAAAATAACATGAATATCACTTTACTCAAGCTTTTACTGCTCCCCAAAAACTTTAAATTCACACATTAAAAAGAAAACAAAATACAAAAGGGAGTGTATATTGGAATTGCAGTATTAAAAGCTTACAGGAACCACAGTCCTAAGATTACCGTACATTTTTAATCTTAGGACAAGTTTGTAAGTTTTATGTGTCTAATTGGGGGAAAAACACTGAGAATTAATAACAGTGAAGAAAAGTGTGAGTTTGGTGATTGAACACTAAAGATTCTTCAAAGTACTTTTAAATGTTTTTTGCAACAACCCAAACAATTTTTCTCATCTTTGGTTTCATTCATAGTACTGTATCAAATTGATGTGAAAATTCAGGATATTTCATACAATAATGCAATATTATAGTTACCACAATGCCTTTTGTGAAAAATACATACACTCTATGATAATAAGTGTTGTGATGGTTACTTGGAATGGGATCTGGTATGGCCGAGAACACTCCTAAAATTCAGGTTTCTTCCTGTTAAAAGGGAGTTGTTCTTTCCCGTTGTCACCAAGTGTTTGCTCAGTTCAAAATGTAAATCAAACTTAAGTCTTTTATTTATTTAATTTGTTAAATTGACCTTAGCTTTTTTTTTTAGTTTAGTTGCTTCTAGTGTAGTAGTTTACACATTTCCCCAACAAGCTAGAGAGCCTTGGTTTGATTACAGGAGGAGACACGAATCCCTTGGGGTTTGTGTCAGGAAGGGCATTCAGCATAAAAATCTACCAAATCAAAAATGTAGCGCTTACCCGCTGTGGCAACACCTTGTGAATAAGATAAGAGAACAGATAAGATGACCTTTAATAGGTTATCTTGTGAATAAGGGAACAGCTCAAAGTAGCTTTGATCTTAGTCCTTAGTTTTTTGAAGTTTACTTATCTGTATATTTTGCCTGCATATTGAGAAACATGATTGCACGAGCACGTTCCATTAATTAATTTGTATGGGATACAAGAAGGCAACAACATTTGAGACTAGGGCCTCATAACTTGTCACTCTTAAGTTGAGGCTTACATAATTTTATTCTTAAAAAAAGCGAGAGAGAGAATTAAAGTAAAACATCTTTTCATAGTTTAGAAAGTACAAGGAAGTAAATTCAGATTATATGGGCAAAGACGTGCAAAAATATTTTAAAGTAACAAAATTATCATGGAGGTAAAAAAATAAACCTTAAAGTCTATAAAGAGCATAGTACCATGCTATATTTATAGCAAGAGACCATTGCTGTATATTACAATAGGTTGACTGTAAAATAAATGTTCAGTGTTGTCAATCAGAGCTACCAGCTTTTTGCTATAAATTAATTGACAGCATTTTCTTACAATGTAAATCCTGAAATACTAAATACACAGAAATGATAATCACTTATTTTAATTAAAGCTGCATTACTTTCCTGTGCCAACGCTTGCTATAATGAGCTCTACATCAAATTTCCCAAAAGTGGATCCTGCATTACCTGAAAGAACAAAACAACTATACACTCTGCAGATTCAGCAATTCAGTTTAAAAAAAGAAAAAAAAAACACAAAGAAAAAAGGTGACATTTCCAAAGCAAGTGTGTGACACTGTGTGAATCTCGATGCCACCTCCTACACCTCTCACCCTCCTACAACGCAGCCCACAACAGATCTCTGTCGGGTAAAATCAGTACAAGCAGCTCACGACGTATTTATTCATGGTATTATCAATCATCCTTAGAATTGGGAGTCATCCTAAGTTACGTTATTCTGCACTGAAGCAAAGAAACATTTGTAAATGCACATACTTTCTCCAGACTTGACACAAATTAGGAGAATTATATACTGATTTACTTGTAACTTTTTTTGGCCTTGCGTTTCTATGCCTTCCGTACATTAATTTATAGCTTCACACTTAATTTGAAATTCTAGTGTTTTGTCTAAACTGTGATCAACAAATGGTTGCTCTGTTTTGTTTGCCAGTGATGTCACTGTCAAATTCTTACAATAACTCTGTGCCTGCGAAACCGATGTTGTTTAACGAACGGGCTGTCGTAGCATTGAGGCCTTTTCTGGTATCCATAGTAAACAGACATATGCAAGGCCACCCACCGCTCCACCTTATCTAAATTTGATATCTCAGAAGGGCCTTTCACACTTGTCGGAAAACATAAACACACCACGAGCGGCTACGCGCACGTAGAACCTGCACTGTCATTAATTTCAGAGATGGAGGGAGGTCAGCGTACCAGACGGTGTTTGTGTGTCTGTGTGCAAGCATGTGTGCAAGCATGTGTGCAAGCTCGCATGGTATTGGATGTGTGTGTCATACGTATGTGAGCGTGCACATCGAGTGGGGGGATGGAAACACGCATGTGCACACACACATACACACACCGGTGTTGACAGGTGGCTGTGGTAAAGAGGTGGTCCCTGAGCTGGGGTCTGCCTGTCTCTGGCTGAGAGAGAGAGGAATAAAAAGCTCCCAGCAGCTGTCGCCCTAATTCCTCTAACACGGTGCTTGTGCTCTGATTAGAAAACAGATCTGGCCTCTAATTTACTCCTGACACCAACTAATGCTCTATATCTCAATTGCTCCGTCCCCGCTTGCCACTGGCCTGCCTGGCTGGACACACACACCTAGTGACTCAGAAAGCTAAAGTATAAGAGCGTACACCGGGA
This sequence comes from Rhamphochromis longiceps, assembly GCF_057381845.1. NCBI lineage: Eukaryota > Metazoa > Chordata > Actinopteri > Cichliformes > Cichlidae > Rhamphochromis > Rhamphochromis longiceps. Next base: position 30,929,678 of record NC_140560.1, on the reverse strand, counting down.
CACAAAACAACCAGATGAGCGTAACTAGCAATCCACTGAGTCCTCATTGACATATGATGACTGCAATCCAGATGTGACATTGCATTGCTCTTCTCCTCAATCAGAAAAGCCAGGTCTGAGTAGTCAAGTGTGTTTCAGGACAGTCTGCACTGCCAAATATTTGCATGTAGAGCAATTTGCAACAGAAAGTGAAGATTCAAATGAAATTTACTAACTTGAATTTACAGAAAAAATTAGCTTTGAAATTAAGAGATGACTAAAAATGTTATATACGTGCAGTGGTTCCTCACCCTGTCGAAATAAAGCTATGTCTTCTTGGGCCCCTCATCAGAGGCTACACAAGTATGCAGGTTGAGAGCAGCTTGACCTTAAACTTATTTTATTATCAGGTTTTTTTTTTTCTATTTTATTAATCTTAAAGGCCAGAAGATGAAAAATTATTGAGTGCCGCTTCCTCACATTTCAGCTTGACCTCTTGTTTTTAATTACAACTGCGACTAAAATATGGCACCAAACCCATACAACAGAAGGCAAAAACAGAGTGACGAGGTTGTCAGATTTATGTCCGAGCATGCCTGGAATCCAAAATATGTCAAAAGTATTTCATGTTGGGAAAACAGAAAATTACTGCTGGAGATGACAGTCTTTATTCAGTAGCCAAATGCACATTTTTCACCTGACGTTTAGCCTTTTTTATGGTTCCACAAGAGATAAATTATTGCTTAATAAAAAATTTTTTGGTGCTTTTGGTCTTTGCTTATTTTTGGTGAGATACAGAAGAGATTATAATATTTTAGTTCTTTTTTTAAGTGTCTTATTGTTTTTTCCTGTTTGATATTAGCTTAAATCTTGTAAGGATAACTTAAAGTTAATTGAAAAATAGACCTATTCATCTATTTTATGAAAAAGGGGTTTAAGACGAAGAGAAATAAAGAAGAAATAAAGAGCCTATATTTTTCGACTGTGGGGCTGACTGCGTGACAGAATATAAAGTGATTTTCAGTGCAGCCTGTATTTATGCCAACAACGGAGGACAGGCTGGCTGGGTGTCTGGGTGCCATGACGGGGTTGGCCCAGCAGGGGGCAGAGGTGTGATGCAGGGAGTAGGAGGTGACAGCTCAGTGTCACACTGCACACGGGGTGTCACCTCAGCAGGCTGGGAGAGAGAAAGAGAGAGATGAGACAAGGAAAGGGAGAAAGTGGACAGGGAGACAAAAAGGTGAGAGCTCTATCTCAATCTGTGTGTATGTTCTTGTTTAGCTATCTTAGTGAGGACCGCTTTGAGTTGCAGACCATTGGTGCGAGGACACTTTCGCATCTTCACATTTTTACACCACTTCAAAGATCTATTTGATTTTAGTGTCAAGGTTAAGCTTTAGTTCATGTTAAGGTTAAACACTTAGTCAGAGCGATTAAGGTTTTTTTTTTTTTTTTAAATATCTTTTTATAATCTTTAAAAGCCAGCTAAGTTTTTTTTTCTGTTCTGGAGTATACCAGAACTTGGCGTTATGGTGACTTAATTGTATTCATACCTTATTACTGGTGTGTTTTATGTCGGCCAACAAATTATTAGTTCAGCAGACTCCGGGGTAACCTTAGCCACAAAGATGGATAATATATATAAAGCTTTCAAGCAAATCTAGATTAAAAAGAAACTAATGAAAAGGATTATAGTCTAGACCAGAACATGGATTATTATCTTTGTGGGTTTTTTTCTCAGACCATGCGTGTTTATGTAATTACACTCACTCCCAGAAGGAAGAGGCAAAGTTCACTTTTACATGTTTTTAACATGAGAATTAGTCATAAAACTGTGTTAAAAAGCCAAAAAAAACTTAAAAAAAAAAAAAAAAAAATCACACAGTGGCTTTTAGATTTTTAGTCTGAAGCCTCAACTTCCATCATCTTCTTGGGGTTCTTTTTAGGGTCATAAACACTGGTTGGTTAGTTGGTTGGTAAGCAAGGTGTATCATCTACATGTGAACGTCTTAGAGAAAATAAAGCCAATTAAAATACTAGAATTTCACTCACTAATGTTTTAGTGAGTGGGATTCTAGTAATTCTAGTAATATTTTAAACTTTAAACTATATTATTGGTCAGATATCTGCATTAAAAATATTCCAAAAGAAAACACCTCCATCAACATGACACAGCCAGTGGCCTAGTGAGTGTGACGGTCATTGGGCCACACCCTAAATCATGTATAACTTTAAGCATTAAAATTATTAACAGTCAGTCAGTTATAAATGGTCACAAAGGGGCAAAATAGCTACAGGGACCATTATTTATTTATTTACTTTTTACCAGGTTGTAAGTGTGTTTATTTCTGCTGTAAATGCAGGCATTATGGGGAGTGACTCGCTTTTAGAGCCGGCCTCAAGTGGCAATTTCATGAACTGCAGCTTTTGGCTCTTCATACTGTATTCCTAGAATGAAATGCCTAGTCAAAATTGAATTTAAATTTATTCGGTTCTTTTATTTTAATAAGGACATAACTTCAGAGATAAAAGATAATGTAAAAGATTATTTTTTATTTTTTATATCAGGTCACTTTAAAAATGCTTTTCTTATTTAAAAAAATCAAGCTTTGTAATAGGCTACAACAAGGTTAGGTTTCTTTGTGTAGGTGGCTCTGTATATGGTGTGTCTGCTGTGTGTGTGTTTTTATTTCCTCTTTCTTCTCTCTCTGTCCCTACTATCTGTCTCCAGAGACTCACTTGGCATCTCTCCCTACTTTTAATTCTTGCTCCACAAACTGCTGCTGTCTGCACACAAGCTGGCAGTACACACACACACACACACACACACACACACACACACACACACACACACACACACACTTTCTTGGTTTAAGAATAACTCCCCAACCCACAAAAAAGAGAGATGCCCATGCAGCCATGTTTTAGATGCAACACACACATTTGTCTTTTACATCACTGTCATCTGAAATATTGGAGGGGGACTCACAAACACATACAAGGGGCATTAATCACACAGTACAAGTTGAATCCAAAGTGATAAACACAAATACACATCCAGTGATGAAAGACAGAGATGCTTACAGTCTCTCAGGAAATACACAGTCATTCCCAGATACTCACACCCTTCACCACTGACAGTAACACACACACATAGGCGGCATCCTTGTTACTGAGAATACGAATCCAGTTTGAAAGAAAACACACACGATAAGCCCTTAAAACATCAACGCGAGTCGAGAAACTAAAAGGATATGAACATTCCAAACTTATTTGACTCTTGTGATCCCTGTTTGCTGCTCCTTTACTTTTAAACTCGGCTTTATTAACACAGCTGTCAGCGATGCTCGCACAGTCGCTCACATGCATTCAAGTTCTCGAGCAAAACATACACTCACTGACAGGCAGACAACACAAACTTCAAAAGCAAGAAATTAATAAATTAAAGGAAAGCCTGATATGGATGAATAAATAACAAGAAGAGAGAGAAAGGGAAACAAAACAGGAAGGAAAGTAGAGTTTCTATAAGAGAGGAAGCAGAAAAGGAGTTGCGGTGATTTTGGAAGGAGGCTGGAGGTGCAGACAGAGAGAGGCAGATTCTGTCACACACTTCCAATTTTAACTGGCATGCAGCAATTCAGCCGCAAAGATAAAACACACACACTCCACAGATATATATACCCTACGTGTGCAACTGTGCGTGTGCTGCAGGTGGAAAGTGCCTGCAAGACACAGCGTGTGGCAGTGACTCGCCTGTCTTTTGAGTTTCCTACACTCCGAGTCCTTTTTTTAATTATTTGGAGAAGGGTGTGAGTGTGAACACAAATATGCAAATGAAACGGTTATTATTGCATTGCTCATCAAGCAGCGCGGAGCAGACATTAATAGGCTGATGAATATGCATGTGAATTTGTTAATTAAGTTAATTATTCTGCTGAAAATGCATTCGTCTTCCAAGGACATCTTCCCCAGGATTCCAACCTGCTCCACTCATTAGTCATGCGATATTTTACACTGGGCGCTGGGACAAGAGGTAGGGAAGGGAGGGGCAGTAGGGGCCACCGGGGTTGATATGTATACAATATCAGGGCATCGTGGGTTTTAAGTCCACTGAAGAACAGTACTAAAGGCTTCAGAAATAGATATAATGGCGACTAATCATTCAGCAGCTCTTCAGAACTGAAGGGTCAGTGAAAGAGACAAAAGCACTGCAGCCACAGCTACAGTGGGGCGTGCACGCTCCTACTGGCCAGACGTTCGCTCCATCTCTGCTTTTCTCTTTCCTCTCCAGTAATTCCCCCTGTTCGCTGCTTTTCCTCTAATTGCTTATTAAAACCCTCTTAAATGAACTTTTTGTGCCAACTTTCCAACACATTAATTAATTGTTGTAGCCAATTAAGTGTCGCTGCGCAAATGAGCTTCAGCACAAATGGTCCTGCAGGGCCCGTCCCCCCCAACTCCACACCCACCCACCCCCCTCCCCTCGCACCCCCACCACCCTCCTCCTTTTCCTCTTCCACCATCCTCACCGACAGCTTTCCCAGCAGCCCCTCTGCCCTTAAAGAGGCAGCATCAACACAGACTCATGGAGGGAGACAATAATGTTGCCTAGCTCATGAAGCGCTTTGAATAGAATTGGTAATGAGATGGTGAGACCTTGGAAAAATACTTTTGCAAAAGTGCAGCGTCACGCAGAGAGGGTGAAGTGTCTTTGGCTAACGGGGAGTTCACTGCGATAAGGTCAGGGAAAGATTTTTAAAAGTCAGCATCATCCGCCTGTGAGGGTATTGATTATTGTTAGAGCAAATCATTTAGAATTTGGCCCAATTTTTCCAGATTATTTTCATTTTATGACCTGGCAGCAGTGACTTAATATAAAAGCATCACACATCTGTATCATCTGGCTGATCCAAAAAGCCCTCCTAAAAAAGCCCTCTTTGGTTGGCCTCACTGCTGTTCAACAATCAAAAAATAATGTGTGTGTGTGTGTGTGTGTGTGTGTGTGTGTGTGTGTGTGTGTGTGTGTGTGTGTGTGTGTGTGTGTGTGTGAGAGAGAGAGAGAGAGCACTTTTCTCACAAAACTATAAACTGAGAAGAAATGGAGATGGTGTTATGGCATCAATAAAGCATGCTGTTGCAGCAGTAAAGCATATATCACTGCTGGGATAAAGTCAATCAATTTTTGAAATATTACATAAATAAAGATGTAGCCATAAACGAAATGGCTGACATTAAATTCTGCTTGATAGAAGACAAAGAAGGATATGATGAAGACAGCACAATTTGCTCACGACCCGAAATGCTTTCAAAATTCAATGTGTTTTGTTTTGTTTTTTCCCCCCATTCGGCGACAATATGTTGGTGGGGAGTTAGGTTTACATTTCCAGTCAAGAAAACACTACTACTTATATGCAATTTCTGTCTTATATTAACTATTTTTTCTTAATCACACTTTGTGTAGTGTGTGCTTTAGATGAGCAACTGAGGGAGTCTGTGCCTCCCTTCACTGAGTTTACACATAGTCACTGATCAAACAGCCTCAGTCAGCAGACTCGACATCAAACTGTAGCACGGCTCAGAGATACGACAGCAGCCCAGATTTACACTCCACAAACGAGATGCCACGCAGGCCCGCATTAATGCACGTTCTCATAGCTGTGTGCACGCAAGTAGAATAGATGGGTATTCGGATACTTTACATAATTATAAATCCAGATAAAATCGAGAAATATATCACAGCATATAAGATATAATGACTGATTTACAAATTGGTCCAGAATCGTTAGTTTTGTTGTGTTTCTGAAAGGCCCACATGAAAATATCTAAATGTGTGAAATATCCCTCACAGTTTGACTGACCTAATCGTTTGCTTAAAGTGAAACATTAAAATGCAGCTTTAAATGGCTTACTTTGCTCCTGCTCAGCAGTTGCCCTCTTTGCCTGCCCGTGAATCTCATCTTCTGTCGTCTCACTTCACTTTCTTCTTTTTCTTGCATCCTGATTTTGCTGCCAAATTAAAATGTACAAGTTGAGACACATTGAGGTGCCAGGCGTTTAAGATTTTTTAGATTGCTACAATGTTCCCTGCAGGAGCCAGAAAAATGCGAATGAATATTTTGACTGAGATCGTTTCAGCTTGAAAACTAAAACAGGTCACTTCACTCAGAGTCTCAACAAAAGGAAATAAACTCTAAGAACTGTCATTTTGCTTTTTTCCATACTTCTAACAGCTGATCTGCATTTACTCAGAATGATCGACATTCTTACTAGTACTCTTGTTATTTTAGCTTTAAACAGATGTTCAATGTGATGGCTGCTAATTGTCTAAGGGTTTCAATTTTGACACAGTGGAGACAGTGTCTAATTGATCAGATTATGTTTAAAATAAACTAGATTCCAAATAATATATCAATCAGCTCAGACAAGGCTGAGAAAATTAAGCCCAGCAGTGACAGAAAAAAGGAAAAAAAAAATCACATTTCATGAATATAATTTGGCGTGAACTGACTGAAATATACTGTCAGTCAATTCACTGCTTGTCTGGAAGTCCACCAAAATCCCTGCAGCTGACAGTGAAGTGCCGGCATCCAAAATGGAGGCTCCATTTTGAGCACCACCGTCGCCTGTCTCTGCCATCGCGAGTACGTGCTTCAGCCTGGCAGCATGGCACATTTATGGGCATTCCCCATAAGGTGCCTTTCTGATTGATGGCACAGCCTCATGCACCTCCCTCTCATCACTCCTCAGTCCTGATTTATTCGTCTAGTCTCTGTGACTTGGCACTGGCATTGCCCACTACTTCTCCTGTGGAAACTCCCTGCGGGCACATTCACTATTATTTGGAGTCCCGGTGGGCAAAGGCATCAGACAGAAACATGCACGCACACACAACACCGTCTCATCTCACTCACACTGGGCCTGTGCTAGAGGGCAGGTGAGCCTCCCACTGCCTCCACTCTGAAAGGATCTCTCACCCAGAGGGCTCAGCTGCTTGGTGGGCCAGAGGGGTAAGCGGCTCTGTAAGCGGCTCTGTAAGCCTGCCAAGTGACGAACTGGTCTGGGGTATGCACGAAGTCAATCCAGCACGCGCAAAAACTCACACGTGCACAAACACACAGGCAGTCTGCATGAACCTTGCATACTTCTCTCGTTGCCAATCTACATTTTATGAGCCTGTCGGGATCTCCATAAAGAGATCAACCCTAGTAGTGAAGGAATCAATATACATAAATACGCTTTCAGCATAGGGAGAACTACGAATACGTTTTGTGTGCATTATAGCTACTCGCTTTTTTTGGTTGGTTGGTTGTTTTTTTGCTCATTATGATGAAACTATAAAAATATTTATATAAAATATTCTCAAGCTATGCTAAACCAGAGCTATGACCAAACATAAACACCGATTCCCTTCAGCAATGATAGTGAACAGATTATGGCATGTTTGCTAAAAGGGAAAAAGGACAAAAGAACATAGGAAGATATCACATTACAAATAAGGGTGAAATATTTGGGCCATTTTCGTGAACCTGTCTAACACACTGGAATGCACATGCTCCAAAATCTCAGTTTGGTAAATCCTTTACATGGAATTACGCATATTTTCTTGCTTACTTATTAAATTATTTGTTTGTATCTTTAAGTTGTGGTTTGTGAGATAAATATCATTCCTTAGTTACATTTTTTTAAAATCAAAACAGTGGTTGGAATTTACCTACCACAAGATCAGATTAATAATTAATAATTATAGCCCGGTACGCAACTTGCTTCACATTGCAGTTCTTGAGTTTCAGTCTTCCGAGAAACCTGACTGTGTGGACTTCCTGTAAACTGAGTGGTAGTTTGCGTTGGTGCCTACCATCTAGTGGCCGCTTTACACAGAAACATCCAGAAACGGCAGAACAGACAGTTCATCCGGTCGCATAACTTCCTTTAATAAACTGAACCAAGGAAAAAAAAAAAAACACATTACAAAATGTTTCTTTTTACAGACACATGAAAGCATTTTTCTTTCCTTTCTTTTTCCAAAGCAAAAAATGGAAACAAAACAATAGACCATTTTTTAGGCATGTTATCATTTTCTTTATGTAAAAAAATAACTACACAAAAAAATGAGAGGAAAAACAAAAAAAGCTTTTGTTGGCAGGTAGGTGAGGAGCAGACGTATGCAAGGAGGCTTTCAAAGCCTACTAGGAGAATCGGGAAAAATGTGTTTCTGTATGTTTCTAGCTTTGCATTCATTTAGCAGAAGAGTATGTGCATTATGGAGCAGTTCATCAAAATGCAGTTTATTCCATGTTTGAGACAGGAACATGAGCACTACAGGCTTGTTACGACACAAAGATCTGCTGTATGTAAAGAAGCGATACCTTAAAGTGAGCAGAGTTAGTTTTAGGTGATGACAGAGTGCGTCATCCAAGTAACCTGTACACCGGTGCCATTCAAAGCCGAAACTTAGCCCACATTTTCACACTAGGCCAAGATCATTCAAGGGTCGCCGGGGTCAGAGTGGAGGCACAAAGCTGAGAACAGGGGAGCTCGAATATGAACAGAAAAAGTCACATCTTCTGAGGTCATTTCCTCAAATGTACCCTTATGTAACAACTAACTTCAAAAAGTCTATCAGACTGTCAGGGTGGAGGATAATTACTTCATTCTCCAAAACACTGGTAATCCTGTTAGAAGGGGGCACTGCTGTGCACATGACAATCATTTGTTCTAGGGCAAAAAAAGATATTATAGTTGTTTTCAAAGTTGCTTGTCAGCGGTGTAACACTCAATTTGGAAGCTACACTTCATTCGACACCAGACCCTTCAGTGTAGAGGAGAGAGAACGGGTTTGCAGATGGAGAGTATGCATAACCGCTGAAAGTCAGACTAACCTGCTGAGATACTCCCACCATAACACCACATGACAGCTCATTCTGCAGGCAGAGATATTCATGACCACTTCTAAAAATACTCCAGATCTCTTTCATTCAGGCATTCATTATCAAAATCTTTGATCCAACTTTCACTACCTGCACAGGGTCCAGTGAGTCATACTCTGTAGGTGTCCCTCTGTATTTCCTTATAGGCCAGGATTGCTGGACCAGTCCCACGGTACCCAGCTTGATCTCGACGGGGAACTGAGGGTCAGCGGGCAGCTCCATGGGAAAAGCGGAGGTCCTGGTCTTTGGGAAACTGTGCTGCAGTGGTAGGAGCAGCAGTCGCTAGTCCTGCTGGGGATTCAGCTGCAGCTGAAGGTTTAGGTGGAGAGCTTGCAACCCATGGTGGAGGGCACTGTCTGTGGGCAAGAGCGTCCACAGTAGGAGAAGGATCGTTGCTGCGCTGTGAGGCACCACACTCCGAGTCCTGCTGAGAGATGAGCTGGAGCAAGGCAGCTGCTACAGCAGGGCTGATGTCCTGGCTGGGTTGCGTTTCTGGCGCAGCCTGCTGGGAGTTTCCAACAGTTGATGGAGGTGGACCTGGTGGAGAGGGTGGACGTTGCTCAACAGTTGAAGGCCCCTGGTTGGCCCCAAGCTTTTTTCTTTTTGTCACTGCACCATCTGAAGGGTCCAAACAGAACAGAACAGAACAGAACACAGCACATTAGACATAATCTTATAAGGCATAATTAAGTTAAACCTACATACTAGCTACACACCCACTAATAAGCTTTCTTTTTCCTCTTATACTCCCAACCTGCATTTAAAGACAGTAGTACTGCATTTCAAATAAGCCTATCATGGAGTTACACAACGTTGACATTCCTACCTTTACCACAAGAGGGAGGGCAGAGCACTTTAAGCAAATCAGCACACTAACTTACTACAAATAGGGAACCATGCTGCAGTGGTAGGAGCAATCTTACAACAGTCTGTGTTTTTGGAATCAAATAACTTTGTGAACCTAGTGTAGATGCTATACAATATCACTAAAAACAATTAGACAAAAAAATGTTTTTTACATCTGGCACATGAAACACATGACCATTTACCGATTCAAGTGAATGGTTATAGGTAGGTAAAAATAAAATAAGTGTTTTTTTCTATTTTTAAATAACTAGTCATTACCATTTAGATGTTTATTAAACAGAGAAACGTTAATGTCTTTGAATGCACTACCCACTAACAGATTAACACTTGCACAACAGATGCAGGCCCACACTTCCAAAAACCCACCCCCCCCCCAAAATCACAGAAATAAAATGTGGGAACTAAGTGGGAAAACAATACAAGGGGCATGTGCAGTTGGATGAACAGAAAAGGTGAATTAAGCAGGAGAATTTCAAGTACTTTCAAAGGGCGGGTAACACTACTAAAGCAGCACTGTCTATTCTTTCGAATCTACTGCAGTGCAAGGTGGACCAGTGATGTAAGGTTTTCAAATGCTTTTAAAGGTTCACCATTCAGTGTCAGCAGCATAATCAGTGTTATTCCAATTCCTAATCACATTTTAAGAAAAACGTGACCCAGAGTGAACAGTTACCAAAAAAAAAAAGTGACAAAAACCAAGGTTAAAAGAAACACATGCAGGTGACATCTAAAGATTCAAAACATTTATTTTCACTTGATAATTTATTAGACTTTCTTCATAAAAAGGCTGACATTACAGACTGTTTAAAGCAACATCGCTCTCTGTGAAGAATCCATGACACCTGCTTTATAATGAAAATGAAGTGAGGAAGAAAAAACACATGTGGAAATGGGACAGAGAGAAACAAAGACTGTGATAAAGAAACAAGAAAGAGGGAAAATTGAAGGAACATCACAGTGTGAGCCTTTTTACTCAAATGAATAACACTGTACTTTCTTCTGGTTTATTGAGTACACCAGTGATGAACCAGTGATATCCGTGTGCAACAAACCTTTACCTGGTTATCAGGGTCACAGGACAGCAAACGCTGAAAAGACAATTTGCCAGGGTTTTCTTTTGCACTTTTTTTAATAGTACAGGTGTTTATAGGGGAAGATGTTGAATGTGTGTCACTCGTATGTCATGAATAAAAGAAGGGGTGGGTGTAATATCGGTCTAATAGCCCTATTTGCAAATTTTATTAAGTATCCTAAAATCAAAGTAATTTGATACAGTATATAGTCAGCTTCTGTTTGTTCCTTGCCTGGCTCTTTCCACTCTTATGATTTCCAACTGACCCTGGTACCTTTTCTGTTTCACACTCTATAGGCTAAACCCAGACTTGCCCTTGCAATCAGTAGTAGAAGCGGACGAACCGCGCGTTAGTGCCTCCTCTGACTGAACGCCATTACTTTCATCGCCTTGCTCCTCGGTTTGTGGCTTTATAATTTGGCCCAAAAGGAGAGCCAGTAGCTTGGCCTGGTCTTCCTGGCTGAGTGGCGGATCTCCAGATGTCGGTGAGATCTCTTGGGGTTCAGGAGGCGGCTCTGGGGGCTGAGACCTGGAAGCTGCCTGGGTCTGGTCCTCTGGTGCCCCCTGGTGGTCAGAGGACTCACTAACAGCAGACAACAACTGGCTGAGAGTCTCTGGATTGGGGAGGTTGAGGAGCTGAGCAACCTGGGGCAAGCCGTCTGCCTGTCCCTGGAGAAGGTTTAGCAGCACTGCCAGCTCTGTCTGATTCAACTGCTCTGCAGCCGATGCCAGGCCTAAACACACACATGCATGCGACTAGAATTCAGTGTCAGTCTAATAAAGACACAACAATCAAATACATTTAAAATTAAATAAATAAATTCTTATATATTTTTTTTTTTTCACAATACGGAAACTTTTTTGAAAAAACAAAAAAATGTGTTCCTGGTTAAATACTTAGTATCTGTTACCTGACAACTCACTCTCTATGTTGGTTGTGGAGGGTGGTTTCCCTGGAGGAGGTGGAGCTCCAGTGGGGCTGTTTGGGGGACGAGGGTTGTCTCCGCTGGAGGTCCCTGTCACATCTTTACGGGGCACTTTGGGCACAGGCACATCCTCGACGACCCCGCTCTGACGTGCACGTCTTCTCTTCTTGCTCCACAACTCGTGACAGTCTTGATGATGAGGAAGGCTAAAAAAGAAAAAAGAAATTGTACAAATTTAAAATATACATTTTATTAACCAAATAAAACAAAATAAAGAAAGAAAACGCCCTAAATAGGCAATAATTGTATTCTGATACAGATAATGTCCTAGTGTTATTTTTCACGTGCTCAACCCAACACTGTCATTGTGTCAACCATCACTAGAACCAGCTACTAACTCTGGTGGTGGCATCCTGTTGGGCTCAACATCATGCAGGAAGTCACTGAAGAGCGCTTGCTCCGATGTGCAACGGCGTGCAGGGTCAAGGGTCAGCATTCGGTCCAGTAAGTCCAGGGCAGGAGTAGGTAAACTATGTTGAGGAGAAAAAATATTACTCCTCTAGAACCAGACAGAGTTGATCACAGCTGTCTTAGGTAAGCGTAGTTTGAGTACATACTGTGCAAACTCCTCCCGTAGTCGCCGTCTGTACTGCTTCTTGGGTTTCATTGTGTTGAACAATGGAAGTTTAATGACATCAGGCCAAACGGCCGGACAGGGACTCCCACACAGTCGGCTGAGACAAAGGAAAGGGTTATTAATAAGCTTGATAATTCAATCAGAAATTATTACTTGAAATTTATTTGTGGTAGGCAGTCTACCTGATCAGCTCTAGTTGCAGAAGTTCCTGGTTAGCCTGGAAGATGGGCTTCTTGGTAAAGAGCTCTCCAAGAATACACCTGAGCCACGACAAGTAAGAAAAGGTATTGCATGTATATAATGTATGTATATAATGTAAAGTTTAAAACAGCTTTTAAAAACTACTTAAAGAGTAATGGCCTGGCAAAATCTTGGTCAAATAGGCCTGTGAAATGTTATGAATGTAGTAGGGCTGCCACGATTAGTCGACTAGTCACGATTACGTCGACTATTAAAATCGTCGACGACTGATTTAATAGTCGACGCGTCATTTGAAGCTTTGTAAGATCCCAAAAGACGCAGGAGTAAGTAGCAGGATTTAAGAGTGTAATAACGGACTGAAACAGAAGATGGCAGCACTGCATTTACAAGGATGCCAGCTGCCGTTAAACCCCGAAGAAGAAGAAGCTGCGGCCCAGCTCAGTTTCCAACAATTGGCGGCAGCTAGTTAGTTTTAATGTTACTCTTATTCTTCTTTCTGGGTCACAAAATAAACATTTAACATGTTTTCAGGCGAGAATGTAGCTGTGTAAACCTCAAATATCTGCTCAGTTTATCAAGACACCGCATATTTTCAAAAGCGCTCCGACGTTTTCGGAGACGTCTGTTACCCACTAGCTCGATAGCTAGCCGGGGTCTAGGTCACTAGAGCCGTGAGAACACTGGACTCCCGGCAAATCGTTTTCAAACCCACCGCCGTCTTTCGCTAGTCAGGTTAAATATGATATATGAGTCACTTAGATAACTTAAAATTTTATTGTTTGGCTTTTTTCAGTGTTTTATTTGTTCCTGAGTAAATCGGTTTGGCTGAGATTAAAGTTATAGTTTTTACACAGCTGAATAAATGTCAAGCAGACAGCTGATTATCAGAAGTGTGAGATGCTGGAGAATTTACTCCGGTGTCCTGTTATATTTTAGATAGCAAGGAGTTTATTAAACTTAACCGAAACAATCTGCAAATTTCATTAAAATGTAATAAACTATCATCTTGTCTTTATTTTTAGTTAGCACGTACCTGAAACACTTAAAGCTGTAAGCTAATGATAGTTATATAAGAGCTGATGCTGCTGGTGCAATAAGCTGTACGTTTTATGTCCAATGGATGGTGATCTGATTAGTCGACTAATCGCAGAAATAATCGGTGACTAGTCGACTATCAAAATAATCGTTTGTGGCAGCCCTAGAATGTAGGCCCTTTTATTCCAACAAGGTAAAGCTCCTAAAGTATTCACAAGGAAAGACTCTCTCAGACTGTAGATAAGGTTGTTTAAGAGTTGTATGACAAAGGTGAAAGTTTTGTGAATGTTTATAACCAAGTGTGATAATTCGAATTTAATATGGTAATACCTTTGGGCTTGCTGCAAAATAAGACAAATTATTTCCATAAAATACTATAAAACAATTGAAGATTTAGGAATATGACACATATCTAAAGAGAAATTTGCGCATTAGTCACCAAACGTAAATAGTACATTGTAAAGACTTTATCAAAATGTTCCCAACACATCTGCTTACACTGCAGAAATAAATACTTAAATACATCTACCAACAACCATTACGAAAAAAGTTAACTACCAGACAACAGACAGGTAAAATGTGTGAGATTAGACACTGCTGTAATATAATAACAATTAAAAAAAAAAAAAGACTACAGCAGCTGTCCAAATGATCTGCATAAACCATTTTTGAAGAAATTGAGTGAAAATGACTTGTGATGAAGGACAAAGCAAGGAAAACACAAGTCTAGCACAAATATGCCACTTTAGAGTAGTTTGTGGGTTGAGCCGAGGTGAATGGGAAAATAGGACTATTTTGGTACAGTGAACCCTGATGGGTGGGAAGCTTTAACCTGCAATTATGCACCCTAGGCAACTCAGGGGTGTTATGTGACTAACCTGAAGTAAAGGCTGAGACTCTTCTTCCCCCCCCCCAAAAAATGTCTTAATCTACATAAAAACAACAGTATAATCTGTTGTTCCCCAATTATTCATCTGACAATAAATCATACACTTGAAGACCACGTGATTTGACAGACAGAAGTACTAAGATAACCGTTTTGTACTCACCCACAACTCCAAACATCAATGGCTGGAGAATATCTCTCCTCTCCCAGCAGAAGCTCAGGGGGACGATACCATAGTGTGATTACTTTATTAGTGTATGGCCGGCTAGGAGCAAGAAAAGAGAGATGAGATGGGAGTCAGCAGTCATACATGTCCCCCAGTGACAAATCAGAATCATTTTAGCTCCAAGTAACTGTATTATTTCTGAGACACAGCCCCATCTTGTGGACAGACATTGTAAATTAAAAAGAAATAATAAAATAAACTGCTTTCATTCAGCAACTTAAACACTATAATGTCTATAATCACTAAATGGAATTAAGCAGATCAGGTATATACAACCGTCGCCTCTTACCTTTCCTCTGAGTTGTAAAGACGAGCCAAACCAAAGTCAGCCAGTTTGATCTGACCTCTGCACAAACAAGCACAGATAACATTAAAAAAAAAAAACAATAACAAAAAAAGCATTGCCAACTACTGAATCTTAGTGCATCTAATCCTAAAACACAACTCAAAGTGTCTTCACTGTAAAAGTCAACTGATACTGTAAAATACACACTGCTCTTAAAGAAACAACAAATATTATTGGTCAAATTTGGCAGCGCTCAGGTGCAAATGATCCACTTCTAATGTCTATTTGAAGTCAGCTGTTCAGTAGCAGGGCAATAACTTCATGCACTGTGGTTTTTAAATCCTCCACTTCCCAGAAAAACACACATTTTCTTAATTCTTGATAGCTCATTTAAGCTCAGTTTTTTCATGCACCTTGGTTGTACATTGGATGTTCAACTGTACTAAGCAACCATCTGTGGGAAGTTGCTGTACTCCACTAAGGTTATCTGAAGCATCCAATTAATTTTGTTACTTTGTAATTAGCTTTCCTGCAGACACACTTTTGAACCCTTTCTGCCTGACAAATTATAGCAATCGTTTGATAGTATTTAAGGAATGCGGATACATTTAAAGGTGTGAAGATTACATTTCTTAGTGTTTGTTTACATGGGTGAATAAGAAAAAAAAGTAGATAAAACTTAAAATTCACATGTCACTGTTAGTACTGAAAAACCTGTGACTAGGAACAGCCTAGCTGCTGCTGCATTTTACTGCAATTGTCTGCACACAGGAAACAACAATACTTTACTCACTTGTTATTTAGCAGTATGTTGGAGCATTTGATGTCTCTGTGCAGGAAGTTATTTTTGTGGCAGTAGTCCAGGCCCTCCATCAGCTGACGCATGAAGCTGCGGATGTGCTCATGGGAGAACTGGACCAGGCCTGACTCCAGCAGGCCCATCAGATCATGGTCCATGTACTCAAACACCAGGTAAAAAGCTCCTAAAAATACAAAGATGTATTCAGATGTCTTAAACAAAAATACATGCACACACATATGTCTGTGGGTTCACATAAGTGGACATGTGTTAAATGGTTAATAGGTATTCAGGTAAATTTAACCATGCTTCTTTAAAAGTGAAGTTACTGAACTGAAATGTGCGCAACTGCATTGCCAGCTATTTAACATTCATACAGCCCAGAAAACTCTAGCAGCACACTTCTCTCTGGATTGAAACATTAAAGAACTGTTCAAGTTAACAGTGACTACAGAGAACGCAACCAGATGTGGTCATTATATCAGTTCTAGTTTTTCAGTTTTTATTTCTTTTGCTTTAAATTATGTTTTATGCTAACAATTTCAAATGTCACGAACACTTTATTTCCACAATAGTAGCAGTTTCTCTTCCACTTATACAATTCAGTGTTGCAGAGAGGCTGTGTACACCCTGGATAGGTCCCCAGCCGGTCGCAGGGCCAACACAGCCAGAGACAGACAATAATTCACACTCACATTCACACCAATTAACCTAGCCCCACTAAGTGAAGGTAGAGAACCAAGAGAGAACCCAAACGCAACCATAAATATATAACTTGTCATAGAAACAACACTAAATAATCTGCTTTTGTATAAAAAAAAAAAAAAGACAGTGTATTCTATGAGTGTCACCTTTTCTTATAATTTTCTGCTCTCATTTTGTGTGTCATTATCTGCTGGTCAAGGTATGTGTATGCACGTTTTCAGACATGTTGCAGTTTCAGGTCTGACTCCGTCAGTGCTGTCACAGCTGCTAAAACATATTTCAGTGACAAACAGAAGTGCTGCACATCCGGTTACATATAGTGTGCCCACCATTACTTTCCTGGCATATGCCTGTAGTCTACCAATTAGGTGGAATCTACACACCATTTAAATGGCTTCTAGGGGTTCAGTTGTTCAATGTTCAAGAAAGATGTGACACCAGCACAGCCCTATAACTATTTATACTCTTGGTTAAACTGTGCTCAACTAGTTTACAACCAGTTTACTAAAACTAAAGGCATCGTGCACCAGTAATCATAAAACCACTTTTCTCGCACTACCATTTGCAAGGATGACTACAGCAAACTTAAGCTGTCTGTAGGTTCTCATACATTGAATGACATACTCAATTCAAGCAGTGAAAATCGTGCATATACCTACCTCGACCAGATGAATGATAAAAACGCAGTGTAATTCTAGATAAGCAAAAATGTATCGCTAAACTCATTAATAAATACGTTTAGCTATACAATACAAGTGATTACTGCCATCTCTGTGACATCATTTAATTAATTAAACTAAAAACAAGTTCCATTGGAGAATTTCTTTTTAAGGGGATGCCTTCTCCCACCTGCAAAGTTTTCCCCTTGCATTTAAAACAAACACTCCCCCCCCTAACTTATCATAGGGCTGCTCAATTAATCGAATTTTAATCACGATTACGATCTGGGCTTTCAACGATCATTAAAAATGACTGAGCCGATTATTAGCCCCTCCTTCGTGCTTTACTCTCGCGCTGCTTCGTGTGGCAAATCTAGCGCACCTCTCTGCGTTTCGAACACGTGTCACAACAATTAAGAGCAGCGGTCCCCAACTATTTTTGCGCCACGGACCGGTTTGCGCCCGACAATATTTTCACTGACCGGCCTTTAAGGTGTCTCGGATAAATACAACAAAATAAAACTAGTACCGGTACCGAAAAAAAAGAAGATTTATTCATAACACAAGTGAAAAGACCCAGGAAAACCGAGTAAACGATAAAAACGATAACAAAATAACGCTGAAAACCGATAAAAACCCTGAAAACTATACATTTCACACCTGAGCCTCAACTCTCGCGGCCCGGTACCGGTCCGAGGCCCAGGGGTTGGGGACCGCTGATTAAGAGGACCCGAGAGAAGCTCGGAAAGCTAAGCAGAAGTTATTTGGAGAGGAGAGTGACTGCCGTTGGTTGAAAAGAGAGGTTAAACAAAACTTCAGTGGTGTGGAAGCATTATTGGTTCGCGGAGTCAGACGTGGATCAAGTAGACATAGTGTGTAAACTTTGCTACGGTGTCATAGCTGCACCACAAAGCAACACTGCAAAGTTCACTAAACATAGATGTTTACATTTTTCATTTATTTTTTATATTGCAAACATCTGCACTGTTATCAGTATTTGCACACTATTTTATAATATTTTATGACAATCTTTAAAGTCATTGTTCAATACATTGTTATTGTTAAATAAATATCGTCAAATAATCGAGATCTCAATTTCAGTGAAAATAATCGTGATTATCATTTTTGCCATAATCGAGCAGCCCTAACTTATCATCACTTCTTACCTACTTATACCCCACATAAAAGAAAACAGCAAGTTTTTTTTTTGCCCCCCTTACCTTTATCCTTTTTAAAGTCAAGTGCATCTTGCTTGTCAGTGACAATTTCCTTCATGTTGACAACACTACGGTGTTTGAGCTGCCGCAAGATCTTAATCTCTCTGATGGCTGTGATGGGGAAGCCCTCTTTTTCATTGTCCAAACGCACTTTCTTCAAAGCCACCAGTTCACCTAGCATATTTGGAGAACACATTTTAGAGAGCCACTCTTTTTATTTTTTTTTTTTTATCTTATTTGGGTTTTATTTTTTTAAGGAAAACATAGTAGTAAATGGATTTCACTTACCAGTGTCTTTGTCCTTGGCCTTGTACACTTGGCCATAGGTGCCTTCCCCTATGATGCCAATTATATCAAATTTATCTACACACCGTTTGCCCCAGTCACTTTGGGTATGTTTGCGCTCACCATATCGCGGGCAACAAATCCTGGAAAGCACAAACAAGAAAAGCAGCTAAGACATCATGTGTGATTAATGAAAGGAAAACTTTAAGTGGGTGAGTATAAAAGTGAATGCTGACTTTGGTCTCTTCTTAAGGGCTGTCTGGGGTAAGAGAGGAGGCTGGCGGACAGGTAACTGTGGGGGTGAAGAGTCCCCTCCAAGCAAGGTGGGCGGTAAAGGCAGATCAATAATAGAAGGGCGGTTGCGACCTTCTTTGTCCTTTCTTGATGGCCTCTGGGGAGGAGTGGATTTCTTTGGGCTAATAGAGCAAGATTTTAAAAAAAAAAAAAGTTTAAGACAAAACCAGGAACACATTTTATGCACCGTTTTCATGTCGATGTAACAACTAACACACACATTCAGATTAAAACTAGTTACAATAAAGTGTACATACCACGATTTAAAAGAGGAAAATTTAAATTCACTTTCATCTAACAGTGCGCCATTTTTGTTTTTTGTAGGATGGTAACTGACATATTTAAAACACCAAAGTGCAAACATAGCATTTATTCATAAAATGTTTACATATCAAGTTATGTTTTGAAATTACTTAATTTTTGTTAAAATGACTCATGAAAAACAAAATGGGATGTCTTGAATGGTGTGTTCAAGACATCCCGATGTACATACAAATCACTGACAAATGACAGTACAAGTCCAAGAATAACAGCTGTAAACTCATACAACAGATTAATAGGCACTAAGCTTGACATAACACAACAGGCACTAGATCAGTGTGCCTGTTGAGGGATTCCTCACCTGTCCTGAGCATTTCCCAGCAGTGCAGGTGGTAGAGGCAGGGGAGGAAGAGTCGAAGTCTTGTGGAGTGGGGTCTGGCGGACAGGGCTGCGAGCAGGAACTGTTGCTGGCGATTTAGTTTGTGATACGGTTGAGGGTGTAGGAGGCTGAATGTTTGTTTCTGCCTGAGGTGGTGGTGGAACCTGTGTGGCTGGATTGGGTGGCGCTGGAGAAGAGGGCTGTGGAGGAGGTGGCGGCGGTGCAGGAGAGTTGTTTGAAGAGGATGTTAGAGTTGCAGTCATCGGCTCATCAGCATTGGGAACATCATGGGATAACTGCTGGGTTGGTGGCGGCTGAGGTTCTGATGCTGCTACTGCTGTTGCACCTTTTTCTGGCTGTAGAGCTTCAGCTTTAGCAGGCCGTGAGGATGAGGAGCTTGACGGTTTTTGAGCTGTCGGAAGTGGAGAGGCGCCACCACTAGCACGAGCAGCCGCCTCAGCAGCCAGGCGTTCCTTCTTCCTGCGACTCAACTCTGCACCTAAGCTGGAATTGAGGGGCAGACGTGACGAAGGAGGGGAGCGGCTAGCTGGCCGGTTACTGTGGGAAATGCTCCCTGTTCCAGCAGAGGAGGTGTGCCTCTTACCGCGGGAACGAGAGGAGGAGCGGTGAGAAGAAGAGTAGTGCAGAGGGGAGCGACTCCTGGAGCGGCCCGAGCGTCTAAAATAAAAAGCACATTTTTAAGATCATTTATAGATTAAGACAGAGAATTAGAGGCAAATGAAATGCATGATATAACTGAGACAGACTGCTGATCCATGGCTAAATAAGATCTCTAGATCATATTATAATGAAATCAAAACCATGTGGGACAAGTAAAACTAAAACTACTGACGCTTTCATGGCCAACTGGATCTATTCTTGTTGTCTAAAGCAATATACTGGGCTAATTAATTAAGAACATTATTTAGTTTCAAAAACATTTCATTGCTACATAATGGTGAAATTTTGAAAATGATATTACACATCAAATAAAAAGCTGTTACCTTCTCTATAAAAGAATGTGAGGCCCTCCTAAAACTAAGTACCGGGTTTCATTAAAGACACCTGTCTTTTTCTGAAATCAGTGGCAAGTATGGACTCTATAGCTCAAATGTAATTATGAACACAAATACTTATGGTCACAGAGCCAGGTTGTAGTGCCCTAAGCTTCTGTTTTTGAATTGAAATGACAGCTTAAGGCAAACCCTGTTTTCAACTACAGGTATTGCCTATCTCCATCCTGTATTTTTCTCACTCTCAAGCTTTTGTCTGTTATGTATGGTAAATTTCAACTTCAATGCAGAGATCAATTTGCTGGAGTGAAAAGCCCTCTCCAAGTTCAACATATTTGTCTAATCTCAAACTTAAAATGCATGTAAAGTAGGATCATAAAAGGTGAAGGTTCTGGAAATATGCAAAACCTCTACGAAAGGTGGCTTGATAAGTAAATGTCTCGAACATAATCCCAAAAAGATTTAAAGGGTGACCTACAGCATATACTCACCGAGACATGGGGCTCGTACTGGAGGACCTGCGGTTACCATAGGGGCTCGTGGAGCGTCTCCTAGAATAAGGGCTGCTGTCCCTCTCAAAGCTGGAGGACCTGTGTCTGCTGCCGTAGGGGCTGTCTGATCTCTGCCTGCTACGGCGAGACACATCACCATAGGTACTCGGGCTTTGCTGGGCCGCCCTCCGTCTTGAGTAGCTGTCATCCCCCTGATGTCCATACCCACCGCCCAGTGGACTCTCACTACCGGCCCCTCTTCTGGGACTCGGCGACAATGCAGAGCTGGTGCCCTTTCTCCGTGGGCTACCCCTACTTGAAGACTTCCCCTTCGGGCTTGACTTGTGGCTCTTGGAGGACTTGCGATGGCTTCTATCTGTCCGGCTCCTCTGGGAGGAGCTGCGGCTGGCCTCCCCTCGGCCTTCTCTCCGCTGTTGCCTGTCTTTGCGAGACTTCCCTGAGCGGCTGCTCTCCTTGCTGCGAGATGAGGATGTAGAAGAAGTAGTGCTACCTACACTGGCTGCAGGCGGTGCCTGAGAGGAGAGCATCAGCTCCCCACGTTTGGAATCCCCCTCTGACGGCACCTGGCGTTTAGATGAGGAGCCTAACGAGGCCTCCTTCTCCTTGCCCTTTCCAGAAGTCACTTTCTCGCGATCTTTACTGCTCTTTTTCTTGGACCCACGTTCTCCATTTCCAGAGTCTCTAACTTTGTTAGTGTCCTTGGACTTTTTTCGTGGGTGTCTGTGCCCCCTGCTCTCTCTATTACCTTCTTCTTCGCCAATATCCCTATCGTAGTCTGGTGAGGGCTCCAGTCGATTTCCCCCCCTCTCAAAAGGCCTGGAGGACGGTGGGTCCGAGAAGGTGTCCGAGTCGGAGCTAATATCGTCGTACTCCACTAGAGGCTTCACCGTGTTGACACCAGGAGGCGCCGTATCGCCGAGGGTAAAATCGTCAGGTGCCGCCAAGGATTCCCGATTATGTTTTGTTGATTTATGCCGTTTGCGTTTTAAAGAAGAAGAGGACATTGAAGTTTTTAACTGCACCTTGCCGTCCTTGCTCATCATGTCTCCCGCAGAGGTATGAGTCGGGCCCTGGGTCTGGTGTGGCACACCACCGATGCTAGATTCCGGCTTCCTCTTGGTCCCATGGTGTCGGTCCGACCCAGGCATCCCTCACGTCGGCGTCGGTGCCTCTTCTGCGACTTGGCCTCGGTGATCCAGGCAATTCATTCACAGGAGACCAGTAGCAACTCCAAATGTCAAAACAAGTCTTACTAAGCGAAATCAGGACAGGAAAATACAAAAATAAACACACCAGGCCGCTTACGTCCACTTCTCCTCAATGCCAATTCATTCCATTGAGATCACCAGCATATTTCGTCAAAGCAGATAAATGCCAAGTTGGTTTTCCAGTGCTGCGAAGTTTGTACTTTCAGTTAGTCAGCGAATGAAAAAGACTCCAACCAAACATCTGATCATTGTGGTGTCGTCTCCGTCTCAGTTTAGCTAGCACAGCTAGCTAAAGCTCGGCAGCTAGCGAGCTGACTCCTAAAAAAGAAAAAAAAAGTCCCTTTGTGAAAGCTGTCCTTGTCCGGTGCCAAGTTAAGTAAAGGTGTTTTTAATTCCACAGAATAAGGTCTTAGCATTCAGAAACAAGCAAATGCCTTCATTAAAAGACGCTCGTTTCTCCAACAAAATGAAAACTTGACCCGGTTGGTACTGATTACATGTTCCCTTTAATGTAAGTTTTATCCCCTATAAATTCAATATTGATAAGAAATTATAATATTTTCGTGTGCAGTAGATGTTCCAGTTTATTATCAATGGCTCTGGAAATCAACCAGGCCTATATTTAGGGCGATGCTAGTGGATTTAATATCATCCACAGCCCTAGCTCAAGGAGACTACAAACGCCATCATGGCTCCTGTAACTAGCAACTTCTGCGCACAGCCGATTGAACCGGAAGACGGAGCACTGCCAATCTTGACTGTATCCGAGCAACTTCCTATCACCGCAAAGATCCCACCCACCGTCCTCATGGCGACACGACAGAGACGTAAAATGAAGAGATGTGTATTAATTAGCAAAAGTACGTTTTTACAAACTTTTCAAGTTTCAGATAACACATTTAAATCAACACACATGTTAGATGCCAGGCTCATGATGGGTTGTTAAATGTCGAGCTTGTTGGAACAGAAAAGGAAGACACTGGGGCAAAGCTAATAGAGCAAAGTCTTATTATCAACAGGCAGCAGGCAACTGCCTCTGGGTCCTGAAAGCTTCAACATATTTAACCTACTACTAAGGTTCATTAACTTACATGGTAAGGTCTTTTTAATAAGATCTGCTTCACAAGATAAGCATGAGGTCCAGTCTTAGGTGGGCGTCTTTCAAAATGTAGTCGTTTTTTATCATGTTACCCCAGAGAAATCTGTGTTTAACTAATGCTCTAGTAGGAAAAAGAAGCGAAAAGAAGATCTTGCAAAGTGTTTAGGAGAAATCAACCAAAGCATGACTTTATGTTGGGCTTGTCTCCATACTAGTACTTTCCACATCAGCAGATGGATCAGCATTCTGCGTATTGGTAAGATAAATAGAAATCTACATGTCTTAA
Source organism: Rhamphochromis longiceps (assembly GCF_057381845.1). Lineage (NCBI taxonomy): Eukaryota > Metazoa > Chordata > Actinopteri > Cichliformes > Cichlidae > Rhamphochromis > Rhamphochromis longiceps. Next base: position 30,905,919 of record NC_140560.1, on the reverse strand, counting down.
ACAATACAACAATCAGACAATGGTCACTTGGAAGGCAGTGAATGAACTAAAGCTGCCATGAAAGAAAAACAGCATTTGTTCTTGCCCTGTGGCTGACATATGTCAGTTTGCCTGTGGGTATCTGTGGTTTAGGATTTTCAGGTTTATGTGTACACAGAATTGTTTTAAATAGAGAGTTGTACTTTATCTTACTGAAAAAAAATAGTTATCACAAATCACAGTTTCACTTAAAGTATATGATATGAAATGAATAATTAAGCAGAGATATTTCAGATTTTTTAAGGACAATGCTATATTTAAGTGCATTTACACACACACACTTAATTTACAAAAACACACTGACATGTCTGCTGGTTGAAATTGAGGCCTGGATCTTTACAAAACACACAAATAAGGAATTTCTGGGTCAAAACTTTTCTGTCTTTCTGGTAAAAACACAAACTCTTTTAAGCTACAGACACACACACAAAGCTTGCGGTGCAGCCAGTGTTAAGGCACCCTAGCTGCTTCATTTAGATCCAACTAAAGTCCGTTAACTACTACTACAGATAACCTACCGATTATCTTACATGTAAATCTTGCTAAACTTTAAAGTTAACCCCAATATGTTCATCCTGAACTTTTCATGAAAGTCGAACATCTTTTTTTTTTGACAGCAGGTACCTATTTATACACTTGTGATTTGTACTTCACAGGGCAAGTTTTGGGTGATAATTTTGTAATATAATGTGATAATACAAAAACAAACCTTTTAAAAGACTAGTAAAATTGGGTATATAAACATATTTTATATTACTTTTCATTCATATACTTGGAATTCATTTATGTGAACTCACTATTTCTTTTCTAGTCTTCCTTAATATTCAGAGCTTCATGTATCTGACATCTCTGTTGTCAAACTGTTTTTTTAATGCCACACTTCAGAAAACCTTCAACATTTTTCCCTGGTAACAACACACCGTTTGAGAACTACTCCATTAACATAACAAGCATCTCTCTTTGGACCAGAGAAAATCAAGAAAATGCCTGGAAGAGGTTGAACCCCCGACCTTATTTCTGTTCGAAAATAGTACTATACTATCATCTGCATCTCTATGTCACTGATATACAAGACCTAGACAGAATAAAGCTAGTCGGGTATTTAATGCCTTACCTGTAACTGAAATAGGAAACCAGGTAGCTCCCACAAATTACATATTAACAGTATTAAAACGTTGAGGTCCAATGAACAGTACTAGAGGGCACATTTGTTTGGATTATTCCTTTAGGGATAAAATTGTCTTCTACAGTGCACTTCTTTCTGAGTGTGTATTTTGTAGCTTAACACATTTGCATATACACTCATAAGTGATTTTATTAGGTACACTTTGCCAGTACTGAGACACTTGCCTTCAGAACTGCCTTAATTATTCATGGCACAGATGCAATAAGATCCTGAAAACGTTTTGATCCATATTGACATCATAGCATCTCACAGTTGCTACAAATTTGTCATCTGCACACCCATGATATACATCATTATACATCACATCCCAAAGAGGCTCTATTGGATTGAGATCTGTTGATTCTAGAAGCTGTTAGAGTACAGTGAACTCACTGTCATTTAAGGAAACCAGTTATTTGAGCTCTGCAAAATGGCATGTTATCCTGCTGGAAGCAGCCATCAGAACATCCAAAGATCCAAATGTTGCAAGACTTATCAGACCAGGTAATATTTTTCCAAGGTTTGATGTATTGTGCATTCATGATTGCTCTTCATATATTGGTTGTGATGAGTGGTTATTTGAGTGGCTGTTGCCTTTCACACAGCTTGAAGCAGTCTGGCCACTCTCCTCTGACCTCTGACATCAACAAGCCATTTTCACCCAGAGAACTGCTGCTCACTGGATATTTCCTCTTTATTTTGGACCATTCCCTGTAAACCCTAGAAACAGTTGTGTGGGAAAATCCCTGTAGATCAGCAGTTTCTAAAATACTCACACCAGACTGTCTGGCACTAAAAACCAAGTTACATACAAAATCACTTAAATAACTTTTTCTTCTCCATTCTGATGATAAATTTGAACTTCAACAAGTCTACTTGACAATTCTAGCAGCTTAAATGCATTGAGTTGTTGCCATGCAAGTGGTTGATTAAATAGCTGCATTAAAGAGCGGTTGAACAGATGTATCTAATAAAGTGGCCAGTGAGTAAAGAACAAAAGATGCAAAGGTCCTCTTCAAATTCAAACCTTGGGATTAAAAAACCCCCCAAAAAGTATATTATTTACACACACTTTAAAAGGGGGTTCTTTATCCTTAGGGGCATCAGGAGATAATTGTTCAATTAAAAAATAGCTGTTTTCTTAAAGTTACAGAGCACCAGACCCCAGTCAAACACTACTATTTGCGTATTAGAAATTAAGGGAACATATTAGCTATCACTAGCTTTGCTATAAATATATTGATGCTCAGTGTTGTCTGGCGTGTTAGTTTTACGCTCTACGATGACGCAGTATTACGAGCTGTCGTCCTTGGATGCTGATTGGACCCGCTGTTGACGAGGGGTGTGCCCGAGGAGAAACGAGGAAGTGGCGTTTCCCTATTGCAATAACAAAGTTGGAATGTTTAATAACAGCAGATGAGATAGAATAATCTAAAAACGAGTGTTAACCGTTACTGATAGTTAATAAAATGCCGAACTCACAGGTTCTATTCTGGTTTTAATACTGTTTTTAATACAGTGGAAAGTGGCAGTGCTCATATCAGACATGCACTTCACTTTAGATGTTTTTGTTTCATACTATAAGAGAAACATAATTTTTTAGCCTATGTTTTCTCACAAAGTCTGTATGAACTTTAAGTCTGATCTAACTTTTTAATTATCACATGTGGCCCCAAACCCTCGATAGGTATTCATGCTACGTGTGCGGGCAAATGGTTGACACCCCACTTTGATATTTATATTTGCTCCTCTGTGAGCTTTGGTTAAAGGAGCAGTCAGAGAGCAAGAAATAGTGCGCACTGAGCAAGGTCATTATATTTATTATTTTTCATATTAATGTTATTTATTTATTATGGATGTAGGGGTTGTACCGGCTGAATTTTAGTCTGCCCCACTGCTGTCGGGCTATTGTGTGGATGGAAAGAAAGCTGTGCTTATAGGGGGAGGAGGAGGTGAGGGCGAATCGAGCTGATAAGAGAAGTGGCTTATGGCTGGCTGGCTGCTGCTCGTAACCCATATATTTTGTTTTTATCGGTAACAAGAGGTTTTGTGGTTCGTGGTACAGGTCAAAATACATCAAACCACCGGAGCTACCGAGAGGACGGTAGCATGATAATCGTGGAGAGGGCCCGTATCTGCATTTTACTGCGCCTACACCGAATCCATTGAGTCGGTTACCAGCGTCCGACATGGGGAAGGAGGTAAATGGTGTTTCGCGGAGCCGGTTTGAGGTGAGTTAATTATTTCCATTAACTGACAGTCACTGAGACACATTAAAAATAGCCGATATAACCGCTACGATCCGGGCCTGCGTGTTGACTGTTGCTATAATTATTATAAAACTGCGCTTATGGGGAGGCTATTGATGCAGCTTCCGCAGTCAGTATTTGGGATTAGGTCAAACACTGTTGTGTTGTTCAAGCAACATATAGGCTGTCGAGGCCTGGCGTGGAGAGGACGCACGTTAGTGTTTTCCACTAAAGCCGACGTGCTGCTCGCAGCCACTTTCAAGGCATTTTGAGTGCTCTTTAAACGTTGTCCTCGTTTCCCTTTGCGCCGTCAAAACAAAGACAATGAGGCTACAGAGAGCACGCCGAGGAAAGCTTCGACACACGTCAACATAATGAGCAGAAGTGGAGGATTTAGTGGTTTCACTTTGAAAAGAAGCTGCTTAAAATTATCCTCATATGCAGGATTGTTATGTTCCCCCCTTCTCTCTTTTGAGACCTCGTTATGTATGCTATATCTATAGCCGCTGCGGCGGTGGTGGCCTCAGTCTGCTACCTGCACCCGGTGTTAGCACAAAATATCTGAAAATAGTGCCGAGCTATTACAGTGTAACACACATCATAACCTACACTCGTCTCAAAAGGCCCATATGTACGCTGTCTACCTACAGTGTCGTTGTTGGGGTTTTTTTCCCCCCCAATGCAAGGCTATTACCATAAACTTTGTGTCGCAGCCGCGCAAGCGTAGCTCAATATTTTGGTGCGAACTTATATACAAACAAATGTATCCGGCCACTGACATTGGCCTGTATAGCCCGAGCATTTGATGTTGTTTAATCCCCAGTTAGCGTGGGATTTGTGTGTGTGGTTTTATTTATTTTTAACGGTGAACAGCTGACGACTCAGGCCGTTACCTTCTGGCCCGACAGCTGCGGCGGAGCTGCTGTTTAAAGGTATCTGGATTTAGGAGAGGGGAGAAACGGAAATGGCGATGTTTTGCCTTCAAGATAAAAGTTTCTATTTTTCAAACATTCTGTAGTTAAGGTTTTGTGTTTTGTTGTTGTTTTGTGTAGTTCACAAATTTATGTACTTGTTGTTTTTTTTTTTAACTTGAAGACATTTGATCTATTATAGCACCAATTCACAGCAACAGTTGCCTCAGGACACTTTTATATTGTAAGGTAAAGATCTTCAAATTTTTTAAGAAACCCCAACGATAATATGACCACCAATGAGGGAGCACTTGGCAACAGTGGGAAGGAAACACTGAATTTTAACGGGAAATAAACCTCTGGCAGAACCATGCTCGTGGAGGGACAGCCATCCACTGTGACCAGTTGTGGGAGCAGAGAGAGATGGCAGAAAAGGCAAACTATGGGAGATAAGCTGAATTTAATAATTGCCAACATGCAGTTGTGGTGTATGGACACATGGAGGGTGAAAAGAAATGAGTGAAGAGGAAATGGTCAGTGCATCATGGGAAGCCACCCAGCAGCCTAAGCCTGTTGCAGGAGCTGGATAGTTGAAGGCTCTGCTTCCTATTCTACTTTTAAAAACTCCAGGAAACACAAGTAAGCCTGCTGTCTAAGAACAAAATGCTACATAAGCATAACAATGTACTATGAAGGCTTTAAGATATGACTGGGCCTAATTATTTTACATTTTGTGTGTGTGTGTGTGTGTGTGTGTGTGTGTGTGTGTGTGTGTGTGTGTGTGTGTGTACATACATACATACATACATCTGATTACGTACATCTGATTTTTAGGAAGTAAAAAAAATAAAAAATCTGGGTATCGACATATCAGCCAGCAGTATGAAAATGGATGTTTTCATTGCTTATTAACTTTTAAGCAGTCTATTCAAAACACTAGATAATAACTTAAAGTGAAGATGCCGCTGGACTTTGCACCAGCAAATGATTAGCCGTGATCTGATCCGTTGGGGGCATCAGCTACTACTGTTCCATCAGATCCCATTGAACATACAAGTTGTACTTGGGTGTTTCAAGGAACCAATGCCAATCCTGACAATATTAGATGCTGAGTGACAAACTGAGTCCAAAGTTAGATGTTTGCCATCCAGAAGACTGCAGTTTGTGTCCTGTTTGTTCTTACCCACTATGTGAAGGGGTCCACTAAGACAAGCTAAGATAAGATGTGATGTAAATATTAAGTCAGGATTTGGGGAAATTCTTCAGTTACAACAGTTAAAAAACTAAAGTCAATGTAACAGAAATAGGAATATGTATCTAAAATAAACCTGGTATCTTGATAAGGTAAAGACTAATCTGAAATATAAATGCATATGTTAAAGAAAAATAAGTATAGTTTTAAATATTTACAAAATACTTATAAATAGAATATATAACAAGTAAAATATTTTCAGATCAACAACCATTTATATGTGGCAAGCATGATGTGTCATATTTGTTCCTATAACCTCATGCCATTGCCAAAGGACACTTAATGTATCTCTGTGAGACTCTAGCTGTTGACATATCTGCAGTCTTTGACCCCTTGGGAATGGGGAAGGGCTGGGATTCTGCAAAAAGGATCGAAACTGTTCTAAACAATGAAGCTGCTCAGCTGGACAAACTATGTGAAGCTTTGTAAATTACAGCTGTTGTTTTTTGTTTTTGACTTTTTTAAGTGGTTTGTGGTGGTGCAACATTTAGCACTGTCATCTCAAAGTGAGAAGGCCCTGGGTTCTGTGTGGAATTTGCTCGTTTGCCCCCGTGGCTCACAGATACTGCAGGTCAGAGAAATGGAAGTTGGGTTAATTGGTCATTCTAAATTGGCGATAGGAGTGTGGTCACACCGTGGCAGGGATCGACAGCGTCTGCTACTGTCAGTTGATGATATTGGCCAAGTAATCTATCAGTTGGGCTTAACTTATGATATGAGCTAAACAAAGCCTTTGTTGTTCACTAACCTAGGATTATAATTCCAAGCAAATTTAACAAATGGTATGCTCAGTAGCTTTTAGGTTTTGGTGGTTAGTTATAAGAAGCTTGAAACCAAATATGCTGGCTGGTAAGTCATCAAAAATGCAGTCTGCCAGTAAGTGTTTTATTTTGAAAGGCAGGGAAGGAAGTTGTGTTAAATACACAGCTCTGCTGCAAGCACTGAGCTGTTGCACTTTTATTCTGTTAACAAAAGACCACCCAACAGACTGGAAAAATAGATACTTAAATGGCCACTCATTGTATTCACTAATTAGAAAGAGTATGTAAACAACTATTTTGGAGGTTTAAACTGGTTTAAATTTCTGACCTTAAACAGGTTCCTTGACTTCACCATATTTAGTTGTGCCTAATTCAATCAGTGCATGTATGCAATAATAACCTAAAACTCAAATATAAGCCCCTCCTATCGATCAAACGACCAGGATTTAATTATTTATTACCAGGAAGGAATATTTACACATTTCCTAAAAATAAAATTACCCTTTGCCTCTGCAGTGGTTTACTACAAACTACAGAACACCCAGCTTGTTTTGTTTTTTGTTTGTTTGTTTGTTTTAACCCCCTGCATTACTGTTTATAACTGAGCAGTGGCCAAAACATAATGGTCACATTCATACTGCATCATTTTATGGTAGATTACAAAAGGGTACTGTGTATGGCTGTTGACCACGGACATCTGCTTCTTTTGAAACGGCCCTGGATTATTTGGCCAGAAAGCAACGCTCTGGAAGGCGTGCTGTCAGAGTCAATTTGCCCCAAATCCAAACAGAAAATGTCTGTCCCTTCTTACTCCCTCAAAATTTTACACGTCTGCGCTGGCAGGCAGCCCCCGCATACAGCTGTGTGAGTGTGTGTGTGTGTGCAGCTTGAGAAAGAGTTTGTGTTTTTATCAGAAAGACATAGAACAGCTTTGACCCCAAGATGCCTTATTTGGGTGTGCGCGTTTGTGTGCTTCGTAAAGATCCAGGCCTCAATTTCAACTGGCAGACGTGACAGTCTGTTTTTGTGAGTTGATGAATGGGTTTATGTGCACGTCCCTCAAAATCTGACGCTATTGTGTGGCTTCAGGATACACACCAATAATCAAAATAGAACTCTGTTGGGACCTTTAAATCATTCCCTTTGTTAAAACGGGGTAAATAAATCTTTCTTTTTGGAATTGGTGGTATTTGTTTCTATCAAGTAGTGCAAATAAGAATTGACAAACACCTTGTTGATCTTGTCATAAATCTTTTACCTCATGTAATTAACATGTGCCTTCTGCCACTTTTTATTTACAAGCCAGATCCGCCCCTGGTATAAACGTTTTGTTTTCTGAATGTTTGGAGAAAAATGGATTGAGCCAGATGTTACTTCATTCATCCTGTTGTGATTGAGTACGTGTTTCCAAGGACCATTGTCTCAACATCTTGCATTCAGTGATTTAGCACAGTATCATTTCCCACAAATTATGGGAACCCTAAATTCCTCAGTAAGAAGGGTGTGTGTAGCTGGGACTCAATAAATGCAAATTTATTGTCTCTTTGTTTACTGTGACTTTTTTTCTCTGAATTGGAGTCAAATTTGTGCTCACACAGCATGCAGTTATTTGTGTGGAAACCCATTTAGCTGTTTGCTGAAGCTCGAATTATTTGTCTTAGAGTCACAAAAATATATGGTACTGTAACCAATTCCAGTTTAAAGTTTCAGTACTTACTGTTTTGAACACTGGGTCTTACTCAGTAGCACGTGTACTAAGACGGATATGCATGCAGGAAAGATAAGATGAAAGCATAGGCCATCACAGCCTTGTAGTTGACAGTACAAAGTCCCACCTCGCTGTGGCCTGTGTTAGTTTATCTTCTGTCACCCTTTGTGTTTTCTGGGAATTGACATTGAATCCATCTCAGCTGATGAGATTATGATCTTTTATCCTTGCTTATGTGTTGGGGCCGTCCTTGAGTGAGGAGAGGGGATGAAAGGGGCCCCAGTCACTTTGTGATAGCCTCCAGGACTGATATTATCTTCTCCACCCTTTTAGATGTTCACAAATAGTGACGAGGCAGTCATCAATAAGAAGTTACCTAAAGAGCTGTTGCTAAGGTGAGTGACGTTTTGATGCACTTTAACTTACTTGCAGTTTTTTTTTTTTTTTTTTTTTATTGTTTGTTTTTTGAGGAAAGCAAAATTTGCATGTTGAAATTTCCACAGTCACATTCATGACTTTACTACGGCACAAAATCATACTCAAAGGCAGCACCTCCATCCTCTGTGTGTTACCCTAACACACGCAAATATTGTGTGTCTCACAATCATATCGTTTATGTTCACTTGCCCTTTTTAAACAAAGATTCCAAACACTAGGATGCCAATTTCTCTTGGCTCTACACACCCACTGCTCAACCAGTGCTAAAAGCATAATTACAAACAGGTGCTCGTGGTTATAAAACTTTTAAATTGATTTGAGAGAAAAAAAAGGGGGGGGGGGGGGGGGTGCTCACAAGCCTCTTAGCAAACAGCAAATGAAGGCCATAACTCAAACCTCGGCCTTGCCAGCCAAGCTGTCTGTGTTGCGGCTGCTGACTCTGTGCTGCTTGGCCTGGTGCAGTGCTGTGATTTGTGAGGCTGGCAGACTGCTGCAACTCACCGCATCCCTGCTTCAACCCCAATTCAGTTTTTTGCTGCATTGTAGGATCCTCTAATCGGTATCCAACTATATTCCTTAGAAAGAAATGCTTTCCCCGTCAGGACCTCACTTTAAGAAAACATATCTGTTCTGCAAGCAGGGAAATGTATTTTGATGACAGTAAAAGCAATATTAGCTGATTTAGTCAACACCACTCTGCTGTTAGGGGAAGCACACACAGGGTTGCGTTGAGGGCAGTAAAGAGGAAGCTTCTGGCAGCGGGGATCATGGTCTCTAAACCGTCCCTGTCTGTCTTCTAGAATCTTCTCCTTTCTGGATGTGGTGACACTCTGTCGCTGTGCCCAGGTCTCACGGGTGAGTCTGTGTTCACAAGGTGTGCGTGTGTGTGGTTTCAGTTATAGTATGTGTTCTGCGTGTGCATGCTAAATAACTCAGAATTTCTGTCCACTCCCCTCCGCTCCCTGCTTTTAGTCCTGGAATGTTCTGGCCTTGGATGGCAGCAACTGGCAACGAATCGACCTCTTTGACTTTCAGAGGGACATTGAAGTTGGTTCATTTCATTATATCTTATTACTAACAGATGCGATCATAAATGTTTGCAACTCCAAATATTAAAAACGAAATCATGCTTCAAATTTGACCCATCTGCCCTTCATGGTAGTCTTCTTACACAGAACTGTGCCCCTTAAAGTGCAGTTGCTATGTTTTTTGGGCCCCGCCTGGAAGTTCCACTTTTATCACCTTCACTGGATCTTCAGCTTGCAGTTTGTTTGGATCTCCTTGGGTGTATCAATAACCATCTATGGCCCTAGGTTTGAGCCTATCCCAGTATCAACATAGTTTTAATTGTGAAGAAGATGATGAAGTCAGAGACTAATTTGATGAGCAGGATGGTTTGTGGGTGAAAACTGTTTGGGTATGGTGTAAAACTGCATTTTTAGTACCACAGTTTAGGTTATTTCAGTCATATGTCCTCCATAGAACAGCTCTGGGGAATAGTAGAACTCCACTTTGACAGTCTAACCCTGCAAGATGAATTCTCAACCCCATCAATGTGTAAAAAATAATAAATAAATAATGACCAGTATGCTCCTGGTTGTACTCCCCTTATAAGCAGCCATGGTCTGTGAGTCACAGAACAATTTCTAACCACCAGAACACATTAATGCTGTGTCAGTTTTGAGATCCACAGAGAAATCGCAGATATGCGGTTTATGCGAACGTGACCTGCGATGAACTCTAAGAGACCAATGTAAAAATGGCTGGGAGGCTTTCTAGTGCAAGAGGAGTTGATCTTGAAGAGTAAATGAGCCAAATGTAAACCATGTGTGTCATCTTTGTTTGTTTTAGGTGGAGTCTGTGAACTTTATGATCGCAGCTTATATGTCACTTTATACTCGGTACTTTAAAGGTGCTGTAGAAACAAATACAGCAGAAAGAGTATGTTTCTTTTTGTTGCAGGGTCGAGTGGTGGAGAATATTTCAAAGCGATGTGGGGGATTCCTTAGGAAGCTGAGCCTGCGGGGTTGCCTGGGTGTGGGTGACAGTGCCCTGAGGTGAGTTTAGTGAGGACCTCGCCTAATTGAAATTCTCATACTAGTTCAGACCCTGAGGGGAGATAATGAGAGAAGTGCAGAATGACTGATATCACACAAATGTTTCTTTTTCTCTTTCTCTCTCTCTCTCTTTAGGACTTTCTCACAGAACTGCAGGAACATTGAGGTGCTTAATCTGAACGGTTGCACCAAGATCACAGACAGGTATAGTAACAGTCCATGCAGCAGTGCGGTTAATGTATCTAACATATCATAATACACTTTTTATCACTGTATTGTTCTTCTGCAGCACGTGTAATAGCCTCAGTAAGTTTTGTCCAAAGCTAAAGCACCTGGACCTCGCCTCGTGTACCTCCATCACCAACCTTTCACTCAAAGCGCTCAGGTATGGCCAGTTGTTATTTTGATATGCTGTTTTCCCACTAATTTTAAAGCACATATATCAAAGTGAACCTGTTATGTCTGTTCTTTTTTGTCCCTCTCAAACATAATGTTACAGTGGTGAATACCTTCTATTAAACATGACCATTTAGCTGAGTTCCAGAATAAATATATGAAGCCGGAAATTAGCTTAATAAGTCCCTTCAATCCTATGTACTACTTGTTGGCTGTGATTCATTTTTTCTTTTTAAACCTACACAAGTCACAGAAGAGATACGAATAATGTGAGAAGATTTCAATTTTGTTATGCATTTAACATTTCCCCTAATTGTCATTGCACCTTTCATTCTTTGCAAGTTTCCGCTGCTCACCCTTTTCTTTGTTCTATTCTCAGTGAGGGTTGTCCTTTGCTGGAGCAGCTGAACATTTCCTGGTGTGATCAAGTCACGAAGGATGGCATCCAGGCCCTGGTGCGCTCCTGCCCTGGTCTCAAATGTCTTTTCCTCAAGGGCTGCACCCAGGTACACACGTGATTATGTTATAATAAGTTGCTGGCAATTTCATTCTGTGTAACATTTTATTGAACACATTGGGGAGACCGTGGCTCAGGGGGTTGGGAATCGCATCTGTAACCGGAAGGTCGCCGGTTCGATCCCTGGGCTCTCTGTCCTGGTCGTTGTGTCCTTGGGCAAGACACTTTACCCTACTTGCCTACTGGTGATGGCCAGAGGGGCCGATGGCGCGATATGGCAGCCTCGCTTCTGTCAGTCTGCCCCAGGGCAGCTGTGGCTACAACTGTAGCTGCCTCCACCAGTGTATGAATGTGAGAGTGAATGAATAGTGGTATTGTAAAGCGCTTTGGGTGCCTTGAAAAGCGCTATATAAATCCAATGCATTATTATTATAAAACTTTTTTTATAAGTCAAAGTAGTGACTTCTTAGGTGCTCTGTTTTCTATCAGTCAACACTGTAGTGAATAGGGTCCACTTTAATCTTAGACTTTTTGTCATCTTCCCTTTCACTAGTTCTTCTTATTTATTGCAAGAAAAAGTGGCAGCTGCACACATAAAAGAAAAATTTTCCCATGCAACAAAGCATACCATCAGGGACAGACATTGGATTAAAAAAACAACAACAAAAAACCCAATAAATAAATAAAAAGAACAGTCTGCGCTGATTTAGTCTTTTTCTCTTATGAAATTCCTTATTGAGATATCAGTTTTCTTTCCCAATGCTTCCCAATCTTTTCCACAGCTAGAAGACGAGGCCCTAAAGCATATCGGAGCTCACTGTCCGGAATTGGTCACATTGAACTTGCAGACATGCTCAGTAAGTACATTTAACAAGAATAGAAGAAACACAGAACACAGACATCCAGACCCTAAAGCCTGCTCACACAATCCAGTTAGTCCCCTCTGCATCTCTTTCTCGTCTCATATCTCGTCTTTGATTTTTGTCATCGTTTCACTATAGCTTTCTTTTTGTTTTCTTTTTCTAAGCAAGCTTTCTTTTACCTGTTCTTAACATGTATATTATGAGTTTTCTAAAACACCACATACCAATATAATAAAAAAACTAAAATGTGTTACTTTTAATCATTTTACAACAATATTGACAGTAGTAGAAAGACACCATATCAATTGTTAAAACTAATTTTTTAAAATGTATGCTCTTTATGAATTTGATTAAATATTTCTTGACGGTTGTGGTGGGTAAATGCTCAAATGGAAAAGAGGGTAATTAAAAATAAAAACAGAACTAGGTTAAATACAAACTGTTTGTATTTAACCTAGTAAATAAAGAGCATCCCAAAGAAAGTGATGCTTTCATATTAATATGAAGTTGACACTTTGATATTATTCTGCTTTTCATTATAGTTTGTATAACTGATTTTGGACACAGGGTTGTACACTGTTTGCTTTTGCACATCTACCAGAGAGCACAACACAGAGAAGTTTTGCCTGGCATGTTTTTACATTTCACAGTGGATGTTGATTTGATTCACTTCCCTCATACACAAACACGTACTGTGTCTTTCTGTGAGCAGCAGATCACAGATGAGGGGCTCATCACAATTTGCCGGGGTTGTCACCGCCTGCAGTCTCTGTGTGTGTCAGGTTGTGGCAACATCACAGATGCCATCTTGCATGCTCTGGGACAGAACTGCCCCCGCCTCAGGTGACGTCACACACCTACACATCAAACTTTGTTCTGAGTTTTGCGAGAAACTGCAAAATATTTAATTTGTTTTACATAAAAATCCAACTAATCTTTGTTTCAAGAGTGTTTGTCCTGGCTGCCTGATGTTCGGGAGACTGTTCATACGCTTTCAAATTCCAAAAAGAAAGACCTGAATTCTCATTTTAAGCTTAAAGATTGCAGGATTGAGGTAATGGAATGGAAATAAAAGATATTACACTGACCCGTCTGCAGTACAGATATCTTGAGGCCTGTGACTGTAGAGCCAGTTACCTTTTTAAGTGTGAAAGAACTCAAAATTTTGGACTCTAAGTGATCCTTCAACTGTATAACTCTTCATTGTGTTCCTCCTTTTAGAATATTAGAAGTGGCTCGCTGCTCTCAGCTTACAGACGTGGGCTTCACTACATTAGCAAGGGTGAGTGTGGTGTCTGCCTCTTGGTTGCATTGCAGATAAATGGCAAGCAGAACTTTGGATCCAACAAAATCCTTTAAAATGCATAAATCCATAGTGATTATGCAATCTCTTTTCTTCTCTGTTATTTCTCTCTATAGAATTGTCACGAGCTTGAGAAGATGGATTTAGAAGAATGTGTGCAGGTAAATAAACAATATGGTATATAATGGTTGAACTGTTTTCTCCTTTTCTTCGCTTAAGAGAATTTTGTTTCTTTCACTTTTGCATCAGATCACAGATGGAACACTCATCCAGTTATCTATCCACTGCCCCCGTTTGCAAGTCCTGGTAAGTGTGTGCTTGCCACTCAAACATATTTTGCTCCTGCAGCATTTTCAAGCATAATGTCATGGCTGTTTTCATAGACAGTTTAGTAATAGAGCATCTGTATTGGTACCACAATGTTCCTGCAGAGTCTGTCCCACTGTGAGCTGATTACTGATGATGGCATCAGACACCTCGGCAGCGGCCCCTGTGCTCACGACCGTCTGGAGGTGATAGAGCTGGACAACTGCCCCCTGATCACAGATGCCTCACTGGAGCACCTGAAGAGTTGCCATAGTCTGGATCGCATCGAGCTCTATGACTGCCAGCAGATCACTCGCGCCGGTATTAAGAGACTAAGGGTGAGTTGTGTGGGCTGCGAGTAATGAGTAAGTGCTTGTTCAGTTGCAGAATGTATGGTAAACACAAATTGTACTGCTGATGTAAATGTATTCAATTTCTTTTTGACTGAATAAATCTTACCACACTTGTGAAAAACACAATTTTCATAGGACTGTAAGCAGCCCTGTGGGGAAAAAACCCTAAATACATCCTTACTGCTTCTTCTTGAGTAAGTAGCAGCCGGGTGTTGCGAGTCAAATGCACTTGTTTAACTGATCATCAGCAAATGTGACCCCCACTATGAAAGCAGATGTTTCATAGTAGAGTTCGTAGTGATGTTTCATGGTATTTCCAGGAGTGGACGTTCCAGTCAATTTTCACTAAGATGACACAATGCAAAGAAAACCCAAGCACTAGATTTCAGACACTGCAGGTCTCAGTAAGCATTTTCAATGTTCATGACAGGACAATTGGGCAGAAATAAAAAACACTAAACAGACATGGCTTGTTTGGAAGGTTTGCCAGTAGAAAGCCTTTTCTCTCTAAAAATAGGCAGCATGGCTTAGGTTTGCAGATTTGCGTCTGAATAAATCACAAGGCATCTGGAAGAATTTCAGATAAGATCAGCGTGAGCATGTATGGTGGAAACAAAGTACTGCATATTAGCAGTATGTAACTTTTAAACATTTTGCAGCCACAGGATCTGGACACCTTGCAACCATTGAGTTGACCATGAACTCCTCTGTATACCAACATATTCTAGAGTCAAATGTGAGGCCATCTGTCCAAAAGCTAACTCTGAGCTGAAACTGGGTCATGCAGCAGGACAATGATCCCAAGCACAGCAGCATGTCTACAACAAAATGACTGAAAAAGAAAAGAATCATGGTGTTGCAAAGGCACAGCCAAAGTCCAGACATAAACCTGACTGAAATGCTGTGGCCGTACTTTAAGCGAGCTGTGCATAAAAAAGGCAGTGTTGTAAAGAAGGGTGCGACATTCCTCCTCCAACATTCCTCCTCAGCAATGTTAGAGATGAATAAAGTCATCTTGAAAACAACTGATTCAGTTTATTGCTGCTAAAGACGGTTCAACAATTTATTGAATCATGGGATGGGTGTGTAGTTTTTTTTTGTTTTTTTTACAGGATTTTTTTTTTGTAAAAAACAAACAAACAAAAAAACGTGTTTTTTTTTTGTTTTTTTTTTCACATCATTTGTTAAAATCCAAATGTCTGTCTCAGCTAGAGCAGACATTTAACTACCTAGCACAAAGTTTGTGTGATTAACCTGTGTGTTGAGTTTTGTCACTGGTGTATGCTCTACCCAGGCACCAGGCTTTGTAAAAAGCATACAGAATATTTCAAGTAGTTGTAACAAGTAAAACAGACAACTCCTGTCGTGTGTAATGTATAAGGAAAAGGACAACTAAAGACAATGTCTGGACTTGATTCTCCCGACATTGTCCAGAGTTCTTGTGTGAAACCACTATGGATGTTTAGTTGTTTACCTTTGTAAACAATGCTGTGTAGCAAGAGCACAAACACTACCACAAAGGTATTGCATTCTTAGAGTTGCTTTGTCAGTCAAGCCATTTGTCCTTTTACAGAAGAATGCTGAAAATGCAAACTACTATCACTATTGATGTAGGAGGTTAGACTGGTGCTCTCTAACCTTTCCTCCTCATCAGCATGATCACGAAGTATAGATGTAATGCAGAGGGTGGAATCAGACAACACAGATTCATGCATTTTGTCCAAATGAAACTCTGAGTCATCGATCCACCCACATGAAGTGATGAATCAAAACTTAAGCTGTGAAAAACAAACTGTCTCCTTGACAGCAGTGAGTGAACACTCTGTCCAGATCAAGTCAGACTTCACTGAATCCTATGTTAGTCTTTGAATTTGAATGAAAATCAGACATAGCCTGACTGTGTCGACAGCAGTTTGACATCGTTTTTGATTACTGAAACAAAAATAAACTTGAGGTTTGCAGCAAAGCTATAGCTACTGGTGTACTAAATGTCCCAGAACAGCTTTCCACATATTTGTACGAGCGATTAATACATTTCCATCTGTTTCTCTCTCGTTTATGTTTTTTTACTACAGACTCATCTGCCTAACATCAAAGTGCATGCATACTTCGCTCCTGTCACTCCACCCCCCTCAGTCGGGGGCAGCCGTCAGAGGTTTTGCCGCTGCTGTGTCCTGCTATGATGTAAAGCGAACAGCCCCCTCTTCCCTCTCGCTGTGTCCCTCGTACATGCTCCCTGCAGCCAGTCACTTGACCCCTGACCTGCTCCCCCCCACCACTCCTGGCCCCTTGTCACAGACTACATGCTGGTGTGTCCCCCTTTTGGAGCTGCAGAGAGAGGGAGAGAGCCAAACAACACTACAGGGTCTTGGGTAACCTTCCCCAAAACGTTCTTAAATCTTACCACTGCACACAAACAGAACATATACAATAGGCTTTAATACAAGCTCAAGTGAAGAGACACATTTACACAGATTAACTTTTGGAGGACATTCGTGGGCTGTGTTCAGTGGACACACCAGTATTACAAAGAAGTTTTATGTTTTAAAAAATGTTATCACCATTGAGGGATTTAACTCGTCATCAAATGAAGTACAACAAAAAATCCTAACGAATGAGTCCGTCTTTCAAACGGAAAACCATTACAGCTTTTTACTTATCAAGCACTTTGAGCTTTTAAACATGGCTGAAAGATCCCACTCAAACTCCCAAACACAATTCCCTTAGTGTTTAAAGGTCAACTCAACAGCTACCTCTAGACAGGAACTGCACTTGAGTACAACCAGTGTTCGCTTGGTTCTACAGGCTGTTTATTTCAAAAGAGGGGCAGCGATGTAGCCACCTAACTGCCAACATCCCCACAAGAATGCAGCAGAAACTTTGATTTTTTTAATGTTATTTTATTAAGAATACTTGCAGCTATTTGCACTTACAATAAAGCAATGATGAGACACTTTGCAAAACCGGCATCTCAAAATTGAAGACTACTAACAACTAACAACACACACACACACATAAATAAAAAAAATCCTCAATTAACGCATACACTGCGCTTGCAGCGAATATGCCCTCACCTCTCTCTGTCTCTCTCTGTTACAATCAGAAGCTTCAATATAGTGCAGAGGAAAAATAAAAAAGAAGACAAAGTTTAATATTTTTCTAAAAATGGACAATTAAGGCTTACAAGTGGGGACTTGAGAAGATGCCAAATGTTGCATGTAACACCTCTAGTTTTTTAAAATCTCAATGTAAATATGTGAGGACTGCGGGAGTCAGAGAGTTGAAGCCAGATAAACAGCAACATGATGATATGAGACGGGGCAGAAATTACCGTCGATGAGTCTTTCTGAGGAGTCTCGAGCATGCTTGTTTACGTGCAGATGTGCGTGAGAATATGTGCTGGAGCTTTTGGAGAGTAAAAAAAAATGACCCAGTACTCGATATGGAGTGAAACAAACTGATGCTGGCATGTGAAGGCTCATGTCAACAAAAGAAGACGTTAAAAAGATACTTTTTTTTTTTTTTTCTTTTCTCTTTTGTCAACAAAAAAGGTCCGACCGCATTAATTCATGGTGTCAGACCAGGACAATGGAAAGAAAAAGCCAACTGAAAACAATCAAAGTAAAGCTATTTTCAGTTAGTTTGATTTCATTAAGTCAAGCTTGTTTTCGAGTCCTTGATGGTTCCAATGACGAGGAACTGGTGAACCCCACGCAGTGGCGGAAGGATGTGCTTGATGTTGGAGTGGCATCTGCGACTTCTCAACTTCTATGAGGCCTTTCAGGGGACGGAGTGATAGTGTGCTGCACCCTGCCACCTGTGACCTCCTCAGTCTGTCTGGGACCAGTGATGCTGCAGGAGGTTACAACCAGATCAGACTGGTGGAGGAAGTTGACTGAATCTTGAGCGCACAGCTCTGGCCTGCTGACAGATATGATGGAATGATTTTTGTCACAAAAGAGGGCTATAATGGACTTCAGCCCCCTCCCCTGCCCTTTAAAGTATTGGCGCCTTTTCTTATGGATTATCTTGTCCTACACTTGCACCGGCTTCATTCATTATCTCCTGTTCCCTTTTCATTTTATAAATGTGTCTTTTACTGCTTTCTCCTCTACACGATTTTCCTCTGGAGCTTTCTTTGTTTTTCTGTTTTGCTGTGGTTTGGATTCTGCCTGTTTGTGTTTGAAGTCACAAGTTCAGTGTCTCCAAGTTGAGTTTGAGCCCTCTTCCAGTCCTTAGTTTTGATCTGATGGAGTTTGTTTTTATCCAGAGTTTATTGTTAATGTCCAGAGTGTAGTCTTTGTCCAGGAGAAGTGTTCGCACCAGTGCAATTGTTTGAAATGTTAAATGTGAGTCAGATTTATTTTTTAATTTCTTTTAATCTAGGGCTAACGGTCACAATGACGTGTATGTATGACGTACGGTCTGCTTATTGAATGTTTCCATCAAGGAGAAGGACGGAAAGATTTTCTTTTCCCCCCCGTTAAGTGTGCTTTTCTCTTCTTCATTTTTATGCCTTGCCGTTCCAAATGGGATCCGTCCCATAATGCACCTATCCAAATGCTTCAATACAACAAAAACAGGAAAACTCACTGCAAAATTTTGATTACCTGCAAATGCCCCTGTGCTTTGGTTTTGATGTGCTCAGCAACAGGCATCTATCACGCAAAATGCAGAGTGATGATTCTGTTCGGTGTGTCTGCGTGCGTGCGATTTGACAGCTATGACAAGCAGGATAATACAAGCCGAGATGAATCCAGTGTAATCCAGTCTGATCTGTTTTGTTTGAATGGGGTTTATGGGGGATTAGAGAAGAACCAAGAGTCAAAATGGTGGAGTAATGTAATGCACTCTGTCACTGTGCTCTGGTTTTAAGACTGTTAACTCAAGGAAAAAGAAAGTCAGGGAATCTAGTCTGTGAGCTGGGATGTCAAATCTGCTTGTCCTCGTCGTGCACCAGTTAAGTCATAAACGCATGCCGACAACACGGACTACAACTAATAGTACTCAACTTGCTCCTGAAGGTTTTATATATGTACAAAAGAAATGACTTGTCACCTGTTTTTTATTTTTTTTTTTGTTTTGTTTTGTTTTTTGTTTTTTTTCCTTCTTTTTTCATGGTACAGAAATACACTACAGGCTCTACACAGCAAAACACCAGACTTATTTTCCCTTACAGTAACAAAACACCTTTGTGTGTGCGTGTGTCAGATCTTCCACCAGTTTACACAGAAGTCGAGCAGTTACGCTCTGGGTCCGTTTGTTTGATCCTAAACACTGGAGTAAGGTTGTGGATAAGGACAGAGGCAGAGGGCAACAGGTGAACTTACAAGTGTGTGTTCAGGGTAGATTGGCACCTGAGATATTTAAACAAAAAAAAGTTTTGACAATGACTGTAGTTAAATTACTGTAAATCTCTTTTTTTCTTTTTTTCTTTTTTTACAATTAACCGATTATAAATGAATATGTACGTATGAATAAATATATACCTATATTATTAAGAGTTGTTTGCACCTTGTTCTCACTTTGTGGTTAATGGTGGTTTATCATCGCAGCAGTAGATGGCAGCAATGAGCCACTCTCCTCTCTGCTGCTATGATTTCAGCTCTCAGCTTATTTCAGGATCCAGTTCTGAATCAATTATTCAATAAGTAATTGACTTGCGTCAGTTAGGAAAAAAACTGGTTAAACTAGAAGCCCCAGACTGGAATATATAATTATTATTAATATAATTTTTTTTAATTCTTTTTTTTTTTTTTTCTTTAGCTACGTGTCAAATAGAAGTAAATGTGGCTGTCGTAAAGGAAAAATACAGGTGGTATTGATTTCAATCATAATGGAAAACGTGAGCCAAAATGCACAAAAACCCTGAAACTGAAATAAAATGAATCCTCCTCTGATTTTTAAATATCTACCAATACCCCTGCACTCCTAACATGACGTGCCCTAAAGTCTCTTCCAAACATGGAAAAGCCTTACAGCAAAAAGCAAACATTTGAAATATGAACAATACTTTTTCGTGTTTAGCATAGCATTAATACATGTCTAAATTTATTTCTTGATTTCCTGTAATGTTAGTGTGACTAGAGATGAATCCAAAGACATAAGTTCTTCCTGTATGCCTTAATTAATTTGTCAGGTATTCATATATACATGTAACTCCTCAGGCTGTCTACATGGCTACAATAACATTTCTACAATATATTAAAAAAACAGTTATCTGAAGACTCAGGTCAGGCTACCAGAGCCTCAAAGTCAGTGACAGTCTTTAAAAAGGTCTGATTGTATCCTTTATTCGAGATCGAGCTTATTATAAAAGTATTTTAATCACAAATGTAGACAAGCAGTTGGGTATAGTGAAAAACATTGTCACATTGGTGACTGTGGGTTCAAATGTGAGCTCACAACATACTGCATGCAAAGTCATGCAGCTATGTTTGTTTGCACTTACATTCAGATGTCTGAGGTGGAGGAGCAGATGAACAATCTGTATCAATTTAATGCGATGGAAAGCGCTGCAGCCCTGGTCCTGTAGCTGCACCATGACGACCGCTGTCAGGACTGGGATCTGTCCTCCGCCGCATGGGACTCATTTTGTTCCTCTCATCCTCCCATTGTTTCCTCATGTGTCTAAATCAGTAAGAGATCAAATGTGTTTTCACTCCGTTTTAATGTTCATTTTTAGCCGGGGCGTGTTCTGGCACCTGGGGTATCACATGGAGGATGAAAGGTGAGTAGCTTTGAGGGGAAAATTGAAATGAGTGTGTGTGTTTCCCTCATTCAGCTCTCTCAGCTGTTCTGAGTTCAAACATTGTTGGATCAGATCACAGCTCATAGCACAACACTGCACCGAGATATTTAACTTAAGTTTATTTTTAACAGCAGACACTGCTATACACTAGAAAACTGAATGCTTTTTTTGTTTTGGGTTTCTCTTTTTTTAAAACTTCCAGCAGTCACTCTGTTGTGTGCTGTTCTCTGGCTCTGAGTGAAGCAATAATGAATGTGATAACAGAGGCTTCCTCTCGTAGCCTTTCTTCTTCCTCCATTCTCTAGCACACCCCCGCCCAAAGAGTTTCTGACAGGAAACTTTGATGTCAGCCTTTGGAGAAAAAACGCTTTGCAGACAGAAGAAGAAGGAAAAAAAACTTGAATCAAATTTAGAAGTCCTTCTCCATGCCACTCTGTTAATATTAGCATTGAACTCCTTTTGAAATGCCATTATTATTTAACCCACCCTGTCTGCCACCTGTGTGTTTTATAAAGGAGAGAAGCAATAGGAACTTGTCCCAGAACGCTGATTAAACCAGGTAGGAAATGAGATTGCATTTAAAAGCAGGTAGCAATACTGATGCCACTTTAAATTAAGCTTTAATTCTGTGGGCAGCAGCTGGTAGCCACACTTTCAGTATTCACTGCTGTAGGGTGCAGGCAGAAAATGAAGAGGAATGGATGATAACAGAACAAAATTGTCTCAATATAGTTTCTCTAAAACTCCGAATAATTCTAACACAGCTCAGCCTATACTCATTGCTCTTCTTCTGAAGAGGAAGATGCCTGCTCTGATTCACTGCTTAATCAAGCAGCAGAAGGCTCTCTAGCGTCTTGTGTGTTCTTGTGGCTTCTTAATTCCTTTTTGCATGTCTATCTAATGTATAGCCTTAAAATCACAATATATTTTTAAAAGATATCCGTGTCTGTGAGTTACTGTATGTAATCACACTTACTATTTGTAACTACGCGTCTATGGCTGCACCATGGAGGCGCATAGAATTAAACAGCAGCTCTGACACACACACACACACACACACACACACACACACACACACACACACACACACACTCAAGACGCAAAATCCGAGCAGCAGAATGAAGTGCTGCTCTTGCTTTTACTCCAGAACAGAGAAAATTTTAAGCTAATGTATATTTGGGTTTTGAATAAGCTTCCGCCCGTGGCCGTCAGTCTTGATTTAGACTAAATGAATCCCGGTAGAGTTGTAACAAATAAAAATGCCCCAATCATGCGCCTCAGACGCATGGAAAGGCGTGCCTCAGAATGCGCTTAAATTTAAGTCTGTGCAGCGGTGAAGGACACAGTTCGCTTTGGATTTACACCTAGCGAGTTCCTCCAGAACACAAGCTGATGACGATTTGGATATGATTTTATTTCGCTGACATTCTCATATTCACACAGCGACATTTTTTGCTGATTTGAGCCGTATTTGCACCTGGAGGACGGAGGAATTGTGCCACATTGGAGCTTTCCGGTGCGCGTCAGCGGGCGACACAAAAGACTACCCACACGCAAGGTTCAGCCGTTTCCTGAATACCCATCCTCACGTGGCATAAATGAGATATTAACAGCTGGTGAATTTATAACCTGTTCTCACAGATCATAATAAACCCAGAAACGTGTTTTGTGGAGTCGGTGGCCCTGAGGCGCGCACAAATCCCTCTGATGTGGATCTGTCACACTTTGTCAGTCTTTTAAATGGCTAAATCCGGAAATCTTCTACCGACTGGACTCTATTTGAGGAGTTAAAACTTTTACTGTTTGTGTCTCGAACGACGATTCCCACTTCTACACCAATTATGACCGAAAACAATGAGATGGAGTGCGACTCGGAGCTCCAGCGCTCTCCAAGCAATATGCCCATCCAACCAGTGACTTCCAAGGCAAGTACCTAAATTTGGAGTTTGGTTCTTTTTCAGATGCCATACAGATCATAACATACACGTATTTGTGCCTAACGAATCGAAAAAGAACAGTATCAGTAGACATAAGTGAGTGACTTTGCTGAGTAGTTAAATGCACACACTGAACTATTAATAAGAAGACTTATTTTATTCATTTTAAGTGTATTCTTCTCCTTTGATGGTTTTCTCCACCTGCATCTCCACCGTTTATGTAATACTAATAACAACACAATTGCAGTAGTATTCATCACGACTGCGTCACTATAGATGTAACCTCACACGTAAGGTGTGATGTCATACTGTCTCCCCGTGTCTCTCTTTCTGTCAAAATCCATTAGAAGCAGGCGCACACAAAAGGGTTCAAGTGTGTGTTTTTAATGACTATTAGGCAGCAAAACCAACATGTAATAATGGAAGTGTTTAATGCTTTTGTCCATTTGTTATTTTAATTTGCTTCTTTTTTGATGAGCTGCAGTTTTTTTGCGGACATTGCAGCACTCACGCTGTTTCTTCTATGCTGGCAGCAAGTTTATATTGCAATAAATAAGACGCTGCATTTGCTTATGTGAATTTTGTGTCTGTCATATACACAGCTACTAGTGTGCATGTCTAAGATACAAATGCCCTTTCAGAGTGTCTTTATGAATCCATTTAATTTGTTCACTCAGCTATATAAACAAAGATTTGGGGCTGCCCTCCAAGCTGTGGAAGCTTTCCCGATGTCTGCTTCTTAATGGAAGGACACATAAGATCAACCAGCTTGATACAACTTTCCCTAAGTCAAATCTACCCTATGACTCTTTATGCCACCCACACACAAACACATGCACGCTGCTGACATGTTTGGAGGAAAGTGACACTCCGTGCAGCACAGTCACATACTTCACCAGCCTCAGACTGCCTCTGTGCTTCATCTAAATGTTTGATGTCCTCTTTGAAAGCATACAAGTTGACGTTGTTACAAGCAATTTTAACACCACTTACTCCAGGCGTTCTACTCCAGCTCTCCTCTTCTCACCAGCTGCTACTGGTGAAAACTGGGTGTGAGCCTGTTCCAAGCTGGACTGATTGGTATTCAAATGATTCACCGGTTCGCTCTGGCTTCATCGTGTCACAGCCCTCTATAATAAAAAAAACCCCCCATCAGTTTGATCATCTGCCTTTGGTCTTTCAATCTATTGAGTTCTCTGTGGTGTGGGATAGATTCAAAATTAACCATCAACCTTTATGCTAGAGGAACTCATCCTTTTGAATGAATGGCCATTGAAGTGTCAAAGTAAAAATGCAGAGTTTTTGTCAGCTTGGCTCTGGAGGCTGTTCCTCACATAAAAATACACAGCTACAGGGTGACATTTTTGAAGGAATCTAATCAGACACATAGTCATGTGTCCGTGATGGTTTTTATTAGACAACAATGACAGGGAGGAAACGAAAGAGGTAACAGATGCTCCCCAAAATCCACCAGCAGCAAAATCCCACCAAAGATGGATATCGTAAATCAAGAACAGAGGAAAACAGTGCCAGAAGATTATGAGAAGAGGAAGCGCAGTCTCTCTCTCCAGCTCCCAACAATAATCTGTAGTGTATTGCCAAGCCTGGCAGAAATGTGAGTGGTGGAGCCAATTACATGCCCGAGTAGCAGTCATCAGCCTATAGTGTTGCTCTTTTTGTGCAGAGCAGTTTGATCTCTCTGGGCTGTTGATGCTTTGGGAGCTTTTTCTGTGATGGAGGTGCACAGGTAAACATCTTCTCTCCTGGATGAACACACAGGATGATGTCTGAGCGCAGAGATATAAAGGCGTAAACATGTTTTTGGTTGATATACTTGTTTGTCAGCTTGCCTGCTGAGTAATTACAACTCCCACAATCCATCCGTGTGTCCACTTCGCATTCTTCATTAAACCCTCTTAAATGGATGTGAGCGCACAACACACACACACACATATGCAGCTGACTGAGAGATGAAAGGTGACTGGCTTTCCCTACAGTGAAGCTGAACTGTCTCAGTTTCAAAGCTAAGTTACAATTAATCTTAAAGAGCTTACATTCAAATGTATCTTTTTGTAATGGATGGCTTTCTTTTTACGTTGAAACGTCCAAAAAACTTTTTTTTTCTTTTGGCTATTCAGGAAAAGGCAGTTTAACAAGGCTGAGCTGTATCACCTTGTTTTCACTTTGTCCAAAACATCAACTGGGAACAGACAACCAGGAAGTGTGTTTTAAATAGTAGCCTATTATGTGTTCTTATACTAAAATAGTCTTGATTAAATAGTCTTGGTCTCGATTAAATTACAACCAGTTAGTTGTAATATCAGAGTCGTCAGGATTGTAATTAAAGCAGTATTTAAAACCAAAATAATAATAAAAGAAAGAAAGAAATAGAGCCTCCAGTCTAGCTAGTGGTTGTGTAAAAACTGGTACACTCAAAAAGGTGATGCAAGTGTGCACGTTAAGCACTATTTACTAAATTCAGCAGTGGTACTGAAGCAGCACTAAACAGAAGTGCAGTAGGCTCTATTAATGGTGCTACTACATTATTAGTCACCAATTTATCCTGATGGAAAAAATTTAAGTTGTGCCAAATTTCAATCCATAAAAAAACTATTGAGACATTTAACTGAAATTACCACCCAAACCGCAAACTTCATGGTCAGACTAAAAGAAAATGGATTTGGGTTTTTACCCCAGGTGGTAATAAACACCTCTGTAATGTAGATGGTTCTAAGAAAAAGCACCGTCTTTATCGACATCTCTTTTAATTCATTTAAGGATAAAGGAGTGGTTGCTGTGAAGACAGCATCGAAGACATCGAAGACAGCATCGAATGGGAGAGAACATTTCACTGCATCACTTTTGATGGATACAGCAGTCATCATTTGTCATAAAGCAAGCAGGTTTTATCATGTGCACCTGCTCATGTTCACACAGGCCATAGTCATTACTGCCATTCAGGTTGAACTCTTCCTAATCATCTAGCAGGTGCATGATTTCTGGTGTTTTCGCTATATTTCGGATGTACAAACATCTTTAAAGTGACGCTCACACTTTTGGCTTTTTCTTCAGAAGGGGATATGACACAGATCAGATAGATGTGAGCAGGTAAGTAAGTCAAATCAGGAAGCTGAAGTGGGCCAAGGTCGTCTTTAATCAGTGTAACACCTTCACTGCTGTGATGTTTATTAATGTGACACTACAAGGAAAAGTGTGAGATGCTGAAATACTGGACACTAGAAACCTACAGGAGCACAAAAGATACTCCACACTGCTATTCCACAGAGATCATCTCTGCTGTTAAACAGTCCTTGAAAGTGATTGTGTGTGTGTGTGTGTGTGTGTGTGTAAATGATTGACGGTGTGTACATGCATGTGTGATAGTAGCAGAACGTAGGAGGCAGCCTGTGATTATGCATCTTTTCTCATGCACTGAGAGCAGGAATTTGCCAGGATGCCATGCATAATAAGAAATTTCGATCAACCCGAGAAATGTTGGGACATAAAACCGCTCCACATGTGCTCCTTGTAATCATAAATACAGCTGCTCGCTCATATTTTTATTCTATGTGATTCTTTTTCCCGCTGTTGTGTTTCACTTTAGTAAAATCTTCGCATTTGTTCGGTTACAACTGTCGGAGAAGAGTTGAAGCCACACAGTGAAAATAATTATATGCTGAAATCCATGTACCTGGTATTTGATGGTGACAGTTTCCTCTGAAATGACATATTCTGCTGATGACCTAGAATTGGAGGGAGTCAGGAGACTGTCTTTCAGAGCGCAGTTATAACTCGGTTATCCTTCTTAAGGCTGAAATATCCTCACTTAGAACAAGGTCAGTCACTATGACGTGCATCATTGCAAAAAAAAAAGAAAAGAAATGTACCTCGTTTTTTATAGCGCAACTAGCTGGAGTGATTAAAGTGGAAATTCAAGGGTAGACAAATTAAAATATTGATTTAAGGTCATATAGACTTGAATACTGGTTTTGACTTAAGGCATGGATCAATTGCAGTAACTGTTTTTTCCAATCCGTGCAGCACGTTCTCTTTACTACTGCTGATGGCAGAGCAGAAAATTGGCACACTTCAGGAGTGATGGGGAAGAAAGGGAATAAGTAAACCCCCCCCCCCCCCCCCCACACACACACACACCCTTGCACACCTATAGAGTTTTGACTTATAGTAATCCTACTGGTGTTACATTTCTAAACACTGAAAACATGTGATGCAGGCCCCACTCAGACCATCTCACCAAATTCCAGAGTGCCTATATTATCCTCATATTCCCAGTGGGACAAAGGCTTTGTTGTTGAGTCTTGACCTCTGGGCAGACTGGAGCATCCCATAAATATCTCAGACTGGCCCCATTAAATTTTTATGGCGGTATTCGAGTGACATAAAAGTCTTATCATTGAATTATGACTAGTCAATCCTCGTTGTTCCGCTGTGGAGAATTGATTTTGTACATTTATGCTGGCAACATGTGAGAAAGGCAGAGGTCTGTTGTAATACGGATCGAAGATGTGAAAATTGTGGGCTTTTACAGGTCTGCTGAGACAGCTCGTCAGTCTGCTTTGCAGCAGTGAGATAGGAGCTGCTCAAAGAAGACTGACTCTGCAGATGTGTGTAAATCTGTGCAATATTTTGCATTTTGCATCACATTATTAGTCATGTATGAGTCACAAAAAACGTTGAGGGAGGAACATTAGCAGGCAAGACTTGATCCAAATGCATCTTTTTAAGCTGAAACGGGTTGAGTATTACTTGGAGAAGTGCAGTTGGGGAAGAAGTGACAGAAGACTGAGGCAGGTCCCGTTGCAGGTCACAGGGATTTTCATAAAAGGAATAATCAATAAATAATCAGCTATAAATCTGGGACTAAAGTGTGGCATATATCGCTTCTGACTCATCGATATCAGCATCTCACCTCATGTGCGGTGGTGCACATGAATGTGCAGTGAAGCTCCACATCATACTTGATGTCACATCGGCCTTGAGTCAGAAGGATTATTCTTTCAGATAATGTTCAAATGGAAGAAAACAGGAATGCTTTTCAGACCCGCACACTGACAGATGATTAGATTAGCTGTAATTGAGACATGTGCTCTATAGCTGGAGCTGTTATGCCAGCACTCAGCCACTCTGATTGAAAGAGCTCTGCTCAAGGCTGTGATGCTGCACATAAAATATGAAGTCAAAACAACTTTGTACTGTTAACATCATTAAAAATATATTCCACCCCATTATATAGTTTATAAGTCGTAATGTTTCATGAATCATTTTGCTTACATTAGTAAGTCATTATTGAGAAAATATTACCAGGTTGCAAACATGTGGGTTTTGCTGTACCTGCTTCAACACCAAATTTATTTTACCCCTCATTAAAAAAATGAATTACTAATGCAATTCGAGAACAGATCATTAGATGTTAATCATTATTTATTTGGTAAGCATAAATTAGATGCTTGTTCATCCTTACATGACAACTTTTTTAACATTTTTAATCTGACTAGAATAAGATCACACGCAACAAAGCAAAAGGCATCTCTGGCTTTAGACCTCTCTGCAATAAATCATTACTTGTTATTAATCTCTGGCTCTCTTCCACACCATGTCTCTTGTCTTGTCTTCCTCCCCTCACCCCAACTGGTCAGGGCAGATGGCTACCTCTGCCTAAGCCTGGTTCTGCCAGAGGTTACTTCCTGTTAAAAGGGAGGTTTTCCTTTCCAGTGTCACCAAAGTGCTTGCTCATAGAGGGTGATATGATTGTTGGGTTTTTTCCCCTCTATGTATTATTAGAGGGTCTACTTTACAATATAAAGCGCCTTGAGGCAGCTGATGTTGTGATTTGGCGCTGTATAAATAAAATTGAATTGAACTGAATCTCCCAAACTGAAAGTTTTAAGTTATGCATTAGGATCACTGTGGTGCATAGTTCAGTGAAACCCAGAAAACACATGGACATATCCAACGCACTAATTGCCTGCATCCAGGCTACCCGCCTGTGAACATGCATCTATAAGCATCATAGAAGACATGCTGCACATTTCCTGCAGCTAACAACACTTGTGTGTCAAGAAGCTGCCATAAATAGGTGAACGAACACTTGCAGCGATTCAGCTTACAATAAGAAACCCTAAATCCCCAACCAGAAGCTAAGAAATGCAAATCCTGCAAAATGTCCTTGCCCAGATTATATGTATTTAACGAAGCAGTTGGTTACAAAGCGGCGTACTTTATTTCAAAGTTCTAAAAAATAAAGATAAGAATAACACCCTTCGGTGCTCAGAGATGTCTAACAGAGATATAATGAATTGTAGTAGTCCACAGCGTACCTAATCTTCATCAATGTAATCTAATGAAGGGAAATAATTTCACAAATAGAGGAAGCATATGGAGTGTGCAAATGTACATTCAGTTACACTCCTACAGTTTTGTTTCTTTTGCGCTGCATCGATGTGTTCCTCACACACACAGACACACAGTCAAATAGACAAACTGTCTTCATAGCTTATTCCCAGACTCACAGAGCTGTAAACAACATGTCCCTGTTAAGTGATTATGTTTGGTGCTGAGCAGAATGAGCACAGACAGACAGAGCATGTGCGCAGAGTGTATGTAGCCTGCTGATGATCTGTCTCCTCGTCTGTCTGTGTTCATCCGTTCTTTCCTTGCGACGTGACCACACCCTCACACAGCGTTACCCCTTCCATCGCATGTCATTGTAACAAATGTCTGCCTGTCCCCTGGGAAACTAGCATCATCAACCGTACATAGAGCTGGAGGCAAATGTCAGGAACCATTCATTTATCTAGTCAATCAATGTTAGGCATTCTGTAGATAACTGATGTGATGCCTGTTGATGTGATGTTTTATCATTTGACTCTTAAGATTTTGAAATGCACTGAACTTAAAGAACTGGTTTGGTTATTACACCTAATGTAACAGTGTTCCTGCAAAAGCATCCAGGCTGGTAACCGGCCAGAAAAATGATTGGGTATAAAAAGGAGCGTCCAGGATGAGTCTCTCAGAAGCAAAGATGGGCAGAGGTTCATGACTCAGGCAAAGGCTGTGTGGGCAGAGAAATCCACAAATCCAAGTTAACACTCTACCATACAAAGAATAAATTGTAAATATGATCCAGGAATGCTGCAACCATCTCTGGGGAATTTAAGCTATACTGAGGCAAAAAAAGAAACCTGTCTTCTTGTGTGACCAGTCAAAATGTGATATTCTTTTTGGAAATAAAAGACACTTCTCCAACTTAGTGAGGAGAGGTACCATCCAGCACATATGGTGTTGACAGCACACTATAAAGAACTGAACTCTGTAATTTTCCTGTCTATGCTTTCTGGCAGCCTTTCAAACATGTCTTGGGACACTGGCTGCTTTTTTACTCATTTTTTGCCCAGTGGTAGTACCTGACCATTTTCATAGGAGTGTTTTTTACTTGTTAAGCCATTTAACACTGAACTATGAATCATTCAAGCACAAACTCAAGGTATGAACCAGTGTTGTCTAGACATAACAGACAACTTAGCAATGAACTAATTTTAAATTGTATCTTTAGGCACTTTGTTACTATCGGCCTATTACAAAACACAAAACAAGTGTAATTTTATTCCATTTCTTTATTTGAGTCCATGAAAAATGCTAAAAATGACACAGTTTGACAAACATAAAGTTGTATTTTTCTAACAACAAGGTGATTTCCAAACAGCGATTAGCCAAAATTTAAAATATTTCTGCTTCCTGTGTAGATTGTCCTTAAAAAAACCTGAGAAAGCATGACAAGAAAAAAAGAAAAAATGTCAGTTCTGAAAGCTTTCTACAGAAGATGAACACAAAGTCCTGAAGAAAGCAAAGACCTGACAGAGTACCTGAGAGATGCATCCAATGCACACTGCCAATGCAGTAAAACTATACTTGGACAGAAAAACAAACGTTGGAGCACCACTAGTCATGGATTGGCCTCCCCAGAACCTGGATATTAACATTACTGAAACAGAGTGGGATCATCTTGAGTGAGAATGGAACCAAAGGCAGCCAACATCCAAAGAAGAGCTTCAAACGTCCTTAAAAAAGCCCAGAGAAACATTTCCTGAAAAATACTTAAAGAAATGACAAGAAAACTAGTGTAAGAGAGCTCGGACCATACCACATACTGACTTTCAAGCTTGTTATAATATTAAAGCATCTGGATTTTATCTCTTATACTGCATTGGCATGCATTTTTCATGAATGTTTGCAGATATGAATTGCCACACTTATTTCTCATTTTCCTAATCTTCCTAATCAACTTTCTTTATCTTTTGTAAAGAACTTCAGAAGATCTGTACTGATATGGGTTTCCATTAGCTTCGATGGCATAGGCAACTTGCAGATCTACAGGGGGACCTTGCTGCATATTGATGCTTAATAATACAATATGTACAGGCTTTAAAGCAGCTATTTTTACAGTCCAGACAATGCTCTTTTCAGGGTAGTCCTTGCTTTTTTCATGATGCCAAACTACACGTTGTACATAAAGCACCATTATTCTGTAATAAAAGTCTGGGTGCTGCATAATAACCCTTTACCTGTGTGTATTCACACATGTTGTTGGTGTGTGAGTTGAACCACTTGTGCTCACTGCAACCGTGTGGCCTCTTTAGTGGAGCCGGCGCTCACTTTAAGGGCCCTGGTGATGGGTTGTTGATAGATGATCGGGCTGAATAAACTCTTGTTTCGTTTTATCACAAGAGTCCTTCTGTCACTACCACTAAGCCAGTACAATTTATACACATAAGAAAAAGCTTATCTTGTTCAACCAAAAGCACAAGCACCCCTTTAAAAATATGAATTCGATCTCGCTGAAGGGGACAGGCAGCTCTTTTATTAATGTGTTGTTTCCTTATGAGGTGATATTGCTTTACATGAGTCAACTTCTTTCCCTAAGGTGTACTGATCTGAACAGAGTGTGATGTTTATGGATTCCGGG
Source organism: Rhamphochromis longiceps (assembly GCF_057381845.1). Classification (NCBI taxonomy): domain Eukaryota; kingdom Metazoa; phylum Chordata; class Actinopteri; order Cichliformes; family Cichlidae; genus Rhamphochromis; species Rhamphochromis longiceps. The sequence continues at coordinate 30,873,990 of NC_140560.1, read as the reverse complement.
ATATTGTCTGTGCTGTCTTGAGGGCACATTGGACATTTGTTATTGCTTCTTGCTTATCTCGTGTTTATTTTTAATGCATTATCTTTGTCCCTATGTCTGTCGATGTGTGTCCGTGGGTGCAGCTCCAGAGACTAAAACGCTCATTGTCCTTCAAGACCATGATGCGCAGTAAGAGCGTGGAGAACTTCTTCCAAAGGTCCTACAGCGATGCCCGCCTGCCCCAGGATTTCATCACGGACCCGCCGCCTCCGTCCCCCCCTCTGATGCCTGGCTCCCCACTTGTTGGTGACCGGTCACCATCAATTTCACCATCTCGCAGTCCCAACCCCTCCATCTCCTCCCACTCGCCCTCACTCAGCCTTTCTCCATCACTCCCCGCCAAGCCTCCCCGACCCCAGATTACCCACTGTTTCCAGGACCACATCTTTCGAAAGCCCACCAACTGCCAGCATTGCAAGCACATGATAGTAGGTAAGGTGCCTAATATTCTCACTGGACATGGTCTTTGGTGATACACTTACTCATGAAAACTAAAGACTGAAGAGTTTAGATGAAAAACTTTGAATTTTGTGTAAAATTATTATTCAGGACCTATGATTTATTACCACTTATGTGATTTTAAATTTCCTGTAAAGATGAGAGAGTTGGTCATATGAACAAGCAAGAAAATTTGGACAAGTAATTGGTCTTACTTCTTTTTTTTTCCAAATCTAGTTGGAAGTAGGCAAGTGGGCAAGTGCATCTGGACAATTGTGGAACTTTCCACTCACCATTAAATTTACTTCACTTAAATCCATGCAGACCCTTGCAGATTTGAAAGCACAGAGACTACAAATGTGGTGTCAGTCTTCTCATACAGCTCCATATCAGACAGAAAACGAGCATATTTAAGGTGCTCAATTACCTCAAGTGGTACAAATAAACAAAATAATAATGATTTCCTGAGAAAAGTGAAGTTTTTAAATCTCACCTCACTGCTTCCTTCTTTTTTCTCTCCTCGATTTAAGTCATTCAATTAGATCTGGACTTTGCTATAGCTCTAGCGCAGATGTGCGCTTTTGTTCACCTCTAAGTGCTACTAGCTTCTAGTATTTCTGCTAAATGTACTTCCTGTCACTGTGACTGATTACAGTCTCCAACCTGCTCCCCCGTGTTTGCTCCTGTGCAGTTTTTTGAAAATTTATTGTTGCATCCTTAGTGGGTTTATTTATGCAACGCATCACTTCGCTCTAGATTTATCTCTGCAGTCCCGAAACAAAGTGTAGCCTCTTTCTCATAAGCTGTTAAACTAATTTTATCTCTCTCTCTAAAACCACTATTTTGCTTGAGCAACCCAATTTATTTGATTGTTGTTTCTGCTCTAATACAGACCTGTCGATATAATCCCCATCTGTGACAAATTCAGAAATCAGTGATCTTTGTTTTCTAGGATAATAACGACTCAACTCCTTAATCCCTAAAACATGAAAAGAGGATTTCTAAACATATAACAAATGGGAAGAAAACAACTGGAGTCTCAGGAGACTTTAGCTCTCAAACACTTAAAAATACAAACGTAAATTACTCAATGCCAAATCGATTATAATTAAAATATGTCCAGCTGCTTTCCAATCTCTTTAAGTTGTTTTGCAAGAAGAGCTGTTCATTATGAAGCTGTTAGTGTGAGCTCTGGTTGCAGTGCCAGCCTGATAAAACTGGGACAGGGTTTGATTTCATTCTCCACCTGAACAGAGAAAAACCTGCACATATGATGTAAGGGCCACTTTGTTCTGTTAGCACTTTCTGCCGAGTGCACATCTGTCGCCTGCTGATTTTTTTTTCTTTTTGTGACTGCTTCAATGTCAGTGTCCCCTGCTTTCATTCTCTCTTCTTTATCCCACTCTGCAGGAAACTCCAAACAAGCTCTACGGTGTAAAACATGCAAGATGGCTGCTCACCTGTGGTGCACCTCAGAACTATCGCAGCAGCCGTGTCATGGGAAGGTGCGAAATACACACACCAAGAGTTTGATGTTGCCCTCATTTATAGCACTGAGAGTTTCTCTCAGCATAGTCACTAACTGCACACTTCGGTCTGCTCAACTCTTTTAAACTGATTCTGTTCCCTGATTTAGCACTCTTCAGTGGAAAGTGATTGTTGCTTTCATGTTTTTCCATTGCACTTCATGCCAGGCTATTGCTATGATAAACCATCTTCTTCTGTGAAATGAATAGGAAACATAAAAAAGTAGCATTGGCTTTGTTTGTGTCTGGATTGCAAGAATAGAATGGCTACTTATTACTTCTCGTGTTCATTTTTGGCAAGAAAGCAAATATTTCAGTGATTCATTGAAATAAACGTGTTAACATACAGCCAAATGACACACCGACATGAGACTCTGGGTAGTCCTGTGGAAAACTAAGTGTACTTAATAAACTGATAATCACCATAAAGCGGTTTAAAAGAAGTCTTGGCAGTTTGCTGGTCTGGAACATTCAGGTGGGTTTAAAACAAAGCTGCAATTTTTCAATGAGTGCAAATCCGGCAAATTCATTCCAAGAGAAATTTTAAAAAATCGAAAAAAAAACAAACAAGCACTACATCTCAGACTCTACAGGCCTCAGTTAGCACATTAAATGTTCAACTCCATGACAGTATAATTAGAAAAAGACTGAACAAGTATGGCTTCTTTGGAAGATTGCCACAATAAAGCCTATTCTCTCTAAAATCAACAGGGCAGCGTGGCTTATATTTGATATATTGGATATATCAGCACAAACCCACTATCAAGCATGGTGGTGAACAGCTTGTTTTGTAGCCATTGAAGCCACCTGGGCACCTTGCAGTTATTGACTCAACCATGAACTCGCGCGTATATCAGTGTTCCAGAGTCAAACGTGAGGCCACTTGTCTGACTGAAATTAGGTCACGCAACAGAGCAATGATCCCAGTGATCCCAAGCACAGCAGCAAATCTACAACAGAAATGCTGAAAAAGAAAAGAATGAAAGCATTCCAGTGGCCCATTCACAGCCCAGACCTTAAGGGAACCATAAGAAAGCTGTGCGCAAACAAATGCCCGCAAACCTCAATGAACTGAAGCAACACTGTAAAGAAGAGTGAGACAAAATTCTCCACATGGATGCGAGATACTAATAGAGTCATACGGAAAACAATTACTTCAAGTTATTGCTGCTTAAGGTGGTTCCACAAGCAACTGAATCATGGGCTCTACTTAGTTTTTCACAGGCCTGCATAGAGGCCCAGAGGGGCAATGAAACAACCTCCATATATGCAGTTTATTGCATCTCCTCATTGCTCTTAATCAAAGCAGGAGAGTGCAAAGCTAGAGTGATCCGTAGGACTACAAGAGTCCCGTTAACTGGAAATATGCAAGGTGTTCATGCTGTGGACCTCATTAACATAGAAGACATTTAGGGAAGGCCTTATTTTTCGAGTCATGTTGCAACATGCTCGCACATTTGCAACAAAGAAGTGACTAAATGTGGAAATTGTTAAGAGGTTGACATTTTATTTTCTGATTTGTTATCTGATGTTCAGTTTCACAACTCCAATCATTGTTTTGTCATATTACCAACACACTTTGGATTACAAGCATGAATTGAAAACCTGACCACAAAACCCTGTGCACTCTGCAATTAATTTAATTTTTTTAATAGAATAGCTTTAGGTACAGCGTTAATGGGAAAGAAAAAAACCCCACAGATGAATCAGTATTGTATCACATCAAACACATTTAGGTTATTACATCAACACACAGACTCACACGTATAAACACTGAAACACTCTTGACCTGCAGGCAGTCATTTTTGCTCACCATATGTGCAGTTTCAGTTAAATTGCTGAAAAAACACAGATCCATATGGCAGAAGGAAAAGTGCTGTTTTGAAGCTGTGAAGTGCTGATGCTACTGAAATAAAACAATTAATCATTGCACCATCCTTTTAGGGCCATCATTAGCAATGTTTCTTTACTACTGCTTACATAAAGAGTATTTCGCACACTTGCGGCGTAACGGTTAGATGTTACAATGTGGATTTTTTTTTTGTTATCATGAAAAATGTCATATTATGACTGTTTGAAGGACAATGGTAGAAGGTGAGTATGATTCACTAGGCAGAAAATTGGGAGTGATTTCAGACACAGCTTTTGTGTTTATCCTCTAGTGTAAAGCAGAGGACATTAGCATGCAGCAGGAGGCGAGACCTTCTGAGAGCCACTTGGAAAATTTTAAGAGCACTGTACTGAAGAGAGCTCAGTGCAGTTTGACAGCAGTGCACAAACAGAGAGGGGGAAAGGTAGGGGAATGATGAGGGCAGCGAAAGCTAAAATATCATCAGAGCACAATCTGGGTGTGTTTGTGGAGAACAAAGGTAGCCACTTATTGCCTTTGATCAGCTGAGTGTTTCTCTCTTCAACATAATATGACAAAGTGAGTGGCTCATTTGCAAGTCAAGGCAAAGACAAACCGATATCTCAGCTGAAACTCTCACTGTGCTTAATTCGGTGTGAAATTGCAGTCGTGCTGACACATACACACGGAGAATCACATGTCCGTGTCTGTGTCTAAGTCATGCGGCCACAAGTAGTGGTTGAGTGAATTTATTGTTCATGATTAGCAGCAGAGAGAGCTCATACGTGGCTTTGCTTATTTTGTTCTTTCCTGGAGCAAGTGAGCCCAGTTAATTGTTTCACTTACATTTTGTACGTGTTCTGTATGAATGCTCAAATAGCACTACAAAGAGATATATGTTGAGCTATGTGTTGAGTCTATAAACAAGAAGTTATGGCAGCTTATAAAATCCCTTGTGCTCTGTTCTCCCCTCCATTAGTCGGGAGCATTCAAGCGAAACTTCAGCTCGCCAATGCTCATCAATGACCAGTTGGCTGTTGTCAAGGAAGTTCAGCCAAGCCAAGGTGAGCGCAGTCCGAGTGTGCATGTGGTTGTATGAGTGAATCCGCTGGTTGGGTTTGCTTGTGTCCCTGTGCTTTTGTTTCGTGACGTTGCTCTTGTCCAGCCTTTTGGGTTTTACTTTTCGATTTTTCTATTTTATTTTTTTTTGCACTTTTGCTTGTAATGTAATAAAAAACAGAAATGTCTTCACCTCACCTGGCAACGGACGAATGTGAAGTGGAAAAAGATAAAGAGAAGGAGACAAATTCAGTTTCACTTGGAGGTGATGGACCGTCTCTACGCTGAAAGTATGTGAATAAATATTTATAAGTTCTAATGTTTATGTTTTTATATCTCTGTTTATGAGTTGTGCTGTATATCCTTGGACTGGTGAAGAGGATTAATTTATTAGATAGGCACCACAGTTGCATGTTTAAAAATTCATAAACATTGAAATGCTGCCCACTTTTTTGATTGATGGTAACCCCAAATTCACAAACATCCACCTTATTTCATTCAGCAAATGCTGGGAATAAATTTCAAAGAAAATTATATTTTTAATCAGTTTTCAGGTCAGTGTTTGTCCGCTCAAGGCCAAATCATAGTGGTACGAGTTGCTTTTACAACCACTGGACCAAAGTGCTTAAATTTGTTCTTCCTTTTATGGTCACCGCTGAAATGCAGCTTCATTTTTCTTTGTCATACCTTTGGAAGAACACCTTTGAACGTGACACAGTCATCTGCCGTAATGCATGACTCACATCAGGGTCGGCGCCCCATGCTGTCACTTGCTTGTAGTACTCATGAGTCAGGGTACAATGAACCTACAACTCCATCATCACCTCGAGCTCAGCACCATGATGCCTGGGACTTTGCCAGGGCCAGCTGAGAGTGCAACCTGCCAAGCTCACAATCACACATTACACAGTGTGCTCATAATTATGCTAACAAAAGGCTTGGTAAAATGTTTACACACATTCATATCAGACAACAGTTTTTATTTTGTATTTACTCACAGACCCCCTTAATTTCCCATCAAGTACCTCCTGGCCACAATTTACTGTTCTCATATTAAACCTCATTTATGAGTCTGCTAGTTGCGGGAACTTAACGGTCTACGTTGCAGTCTTGCAGTGATGATTCATATGTGATGAATGTGAAAAGGATTTCTCTGTTTAAATGTTAAGGTTAAATCTGCCAAAGAGAACCTGATACTGATGATATTCTCGGGTCAGAATGTTATCAGTTAACTGATAATTAACAACATTATAATAAAAACAGACCTGAAGCTACTTTACATAAAAACTCTCCTTCCAGTCTCAAAAGAAACCTTAAGGATCTAAAAAAAATAATTATTTATATGGAGCAGTGGAGTGTAGAGTCTCTAAGCTTGGCTTCCCATCCCATCATTTACTCATCTGCAATTAACTTCTCTCTGCAGAAATACCTTCTTCAGTCAGTGTAATGAGCTTTATCGACTCTAAATACCTGACTTAATCATACTAAAAAACACTTTGCTGCACAATTTCTTCTGTATACAGAAGAAATGACTTTAGTATGAAACTACAGGTGATTTCAACTCCATCCTGCACAGGCACACGCACAATGAGACACATCTGGCCCTGCAGCAAAATCCCTCTACCCTCCTTCTGTTGAGCTGGATGGGGAAAGAGCTGAAAAATCTAATTCCCAACTTCAGAAATAGTGTGATAGCACCCAAGCACTGCTGTCTACATGAAATGCAGCAGCGAAGACTTTCAGAAGATTTCCATATTTTACATTTCGTCTCTTATTCCCTTTCTACTCTTTCTACAGTTTCACATCTGTTAAAGCTATTAAACTAAGACACATCTCTTGCCACTAAGTTAAATAAATCAAAGCATGTTAATTCATTGGAATGTCTTCATTTTCTTTTGAATTTTTGGCTGCTGTCCTCGCAGATCTAAAGTAGGCCACTTTGGTTCAGGACTGACTGTGTTACAGCAGTTATATTTAAACCCCTTGGTTCCTCCAGATTGGCACAGGCACAATAGTCATGATGTACAGTGTAATCTCAGCGTGTAGCCCTGATTGTAGTGTGTCCAAAGTCTTTTAGTGAATAATTTACGTGTCTGTGTGTGGTTTCAGAGGCACCGCGGATGCGAGTAGACCCTGTGTATGCCGCCTTGCGCTACGGGACGTCCTTGGCACAGATGAGTCGCTCCAGTTTTGGCAGTTTGTCAGAATCACCAACGCGCAGCTTGGTATGACATCATAGGCCTGTGGGTGGGGGTAGAGGACAGTTCAGTCCCGTGTGTTTGACACAATAAACAACACTGGTCCGTTAGCTAACTTACTTATTATATTAAGAGAACTGACAGTGACATTCCCTTGTTAAGCCATATTTTGTAAAGGGTGCATATGGTTTTTTTTATTGAATTATTAAGAGTTAATACATTTAAGAATGCTTTAGATTCAGATTTATTAGGTATTATCAGAACAGCCATTAAATTGGAAGAAAATCTTTAACATAACAATATTCTTGTCTTCTTAGCTACCTTTTTTAGTCATAATATAAACATGGAGACTAATTCAAAAAGCTCTCCGAATCCTCTGAAAAACAGCTGCAAGCCATCTAAATCAAACTTGTAAACCCTGAATAAATGTTGCGATATCGGAAAGTAACAGTTCAGCTACAAATATTTGAGACTGATCTGTGTACAGCTTATAAGCAGCAAATATGAAGCAACAGCCAAGAGATGTTTACTGCTGCTCAACATTGGACCAAACACCTCGCCTCACCAAAATGTTGCAAAATGTTGTCTGTTTATACACGTTTGAGACTGATAGAAAGCTTCTCATCTAACTTCTCCACTGAAAAGAATGTGCATGCTTGCTAAAATGTAAAATGTTCACATTTTGTGAACCGTAGGTATCTCTGAAACCTGTTGAATACATGAACTTCCAGCATACTGACTGACAACAAGGTCACCCACTATCAAATGCATCCTCTCTGGCCTCCTGGTGCTGATATTTTATTGCTTCCTCTCTATGTTCTTATTTGAGGGTGAGGGAGGAGAGGAGAGGCAACAGAGACAGTCCAGCATGGAGGAAGAATTAACTCAGGAGACAGGGGGTAAAGACGTCTCTGTGTCTGTGCCTTGATGTATGTGGATATGCACATGCGCTGCATGCCCTTGCCTATGTGTGTCTATGCAGATGTTGTGTCGCGCATAACTTTCTGTGCGTGAGAGAGAATTACTGTGGCTGCTTGTAAAAAAACAAAAACAATAAAACGAGTGCTTATGTGTGTGATTAGCGACTTTTAAGACATTTTCTCGCTGATTCCAGATGATCCTATCCCCGAGCCAGAGATCGAAAAGGAGGTAGACGAGAGCAGCGAACAAACTCAGACTGCAGAGGAGAAGGTACCGCTTTGTTTAATCCACCTGTACATACTTTCATCCCTTGTTGCTCTATTCCTCAAGCGTGTATTTCTGTCTCACTGCCTCCCCTTCCTGCATCTCCCTGTAACCAGGTGCCCAAGCGCATTGAAGTCCACTCTATCCACACCTATGTAGCGCTCTACAAGTTTCTGCCTCAGGAACCAAATGACCTGGAACTACAGTGAGTAAAAGCAAAACAACCTGACTATGTGCAAGGATTTTTATAGCTATATGCGTGTGCATGTCCAGGAGTGCTTGTGTGCAATTGCTTTTTTTAGCATTGCGTGTGCAAATATGGTCGGTTTTTGTTCGTGTTTTGCCCCGGCTGTTGTTCCTGCAGGATGAAAATGTCCCCACCATCTGCAAAGGACGGTGCCAGGGCGCCCTTAAGGACGACTAATTATAAACTCAAAGCCCATCACTGTCCCCACGCAGAACTAGTGACTGAGCTGTGTTCCCAGCAGGGAAGGGGATAAAGACACTGAACAACTGAGAGATGAAAGGGAGGACATGCATGAGAGGAAATGGCATAGAGCGGAAGATTATCAGAGAGAGAAAGAGAGAAAACAGATGGAGAAAGCAGAGCGCTGTTGTCAAAGTTAAAGCCCAAATACAAGAAAGTAAGATCAGACCATTGTGGATGGCAGAAGTCAAAACATGTACCATATTCCAGACAGGTCGATTTTAACAAACCAGTACATGGATATGAATTCTGCAAAAATTATTATCAGAAATTTGATAGTTTAATCACCTAAAAAAAAGATAATTTTTATGTGGGGAGAATCTCAGTTATCTAATCAGTGTGTATTATATTTGTAGTGATGATGAGTATAGGTGGTTTGACTATAATGGCTCACAAACACACAGCTTACATGAGAATGAGTGGGTTTGGGGGGATTTACATTTATTTGGATTTGATTTGTAAGGACTGACAACCTGTCCATGATGTACCCCGCCACTTTCCCACTTTCAGCCAGGATGTGCTCCACCCCAGCTGGTTTCAACCATTTTAGGATAAGTGGTTAAGACAGATGAGGTCAGACAGTAGTCTCCACGGATTATGATGTTTACAGATGACATTGTGATCTGTAGTAAGAGTAGGGAGGAGGAGAAAGACAGAGGTAGAGAGGTAGAGGTATGATCCGGAGATAAGGAAGACAGAATATCTGTGTGAATTAGAGGGAAGTAGTGAAGGTGGATGAGTTTAAATACCTAGAGTTAACCATCCAAAGTCATGGACAGTGGACAAGAGAGGTGAAAAAGAGAGTTCAAGAAGCGGGAGTGGGTGTAGACAAGTGTCAGGAGGGATTTGTGACAGACAGATAGCAGCAAGAGTGAACCTGTTGTGATGTATAGTTTTGAGAGAGAGAAAAAAAAAAGCTGTAGGTGGCAAAGTTGAAGATAACATTTTTGTTTGGACTGAATGGAGGGAAAATTATCAGAGTATATCAGAGGGAACGCTCAGGTTGAGCAGTTTGGAGACAAGGTTGAGAGGGTTTGAACAGAGAAGAAAAACAGCATATTGGTTATATTGGACCAAGGATTTTGAATATGGAGCTGTCAGGCACGAGGGAAAGAGGAAGACTAAAGAGAAGGTTTATGGTTGTAGTGATGGAGAGATGGAGGCAGATGACCCGCTGTGGCATCTTCTCAAGGGAGAGGTTGAAAGAAAATGAAAAGATGGACAGAAATGGATGGAATTTAGATAACATTTGTACTTATTACAATGATAATACATATGTAGTGGCTTGCGTTTCATCTCTGAGTAGCTTTTTTCATAGATTTCTTTGAGACTGAATAGCAGCTAATCTCACCACTAGGCATTGTGAGGATTTTTACAAAGAAACCTATCTGCTCTTTCTGATGCCCTCCATATTGTCAGGAAATATTGTACATGTAAAATATAGTATTTAAAAATTGAAATAGCAACAGTAAAGGTATAAAAATACTAGCATTGTTAAGTTAGAACCACTATCCACTATCTATTACTACCAGGAAACTGCTAAAGTTGTCTAATTCTGCTGTTAGAAATATACAATATAGATATAAATGCTTAGTTAGATAGACAATATAGGGCACGAAAACCTTTATAAAAGATGCATTTAAATATTTAACTGCGCTCCTTTGAGACGCTGCATGAGCAGAATTGTACCAGTCACCTAAGAAATATGACTCACATGGTAGTGTGTGTGTGTGTGTGTGTGTGTGTGTGTGTGTGTGTGTGTGTGTGTGTGTGTGTGTGTGTGTGTGTGTGTGTGTACCATGATCATATAGGGCAGCTGTGAATGCAGACATCCGGGATTCAGAATGCACCGAAATGCAATTGGGACAGCTTCTCCCTGTATATCTAGGACAGTGGGCATACTGTGTATGTGTAGAGAAGGCTCATCAAAAATTGGTAGCATCATTAGTATGCAGGCCAGGCTGGCTGCAGATCGGGCCTAGCCTTCATTGCTGCAGCAGACACTATAGAGTTATATTTCATGTAGACCTCATGACTTTGTTTTCAGCTGTTCTGTCACCTCTACAGCGAGACACAAAGACTCACCCAAATTTTAACCTCCACAATGTTGCTACCACGGGTACACTACAGCTTTCTGTGGCAGTTAGATAACTGTAATATTTTGTGCTTGCAATCAGCTCTCCTTTCTTCCCCCCTACTCCGTTGCCTTTCCCATCATGTTTCCCTCTATTGTCTCCCTGTCTCTTTTTCCTCTCCACCCCAATTACCTCCCTTCTCATGCCCTTTTTTCCCATCTTCTCTCTTGTCTTATCTCTTTTAGTCCTGGTGATCGGGTGCAGGTCACTGACGACTCTAATGAGGAGTGGTGGAAGGTGGGTAATAAATCATTTGCAAACATCTGTGTGTGCTAGTTGGTGCATACCTGGTGATGTTGGTGTGTGCTGTGTTTTATTTTCCCCAAGTTCTCAGAAGTGTGTGTGTGTTTATGTGTGTGCACATGCATTCATACTGCGCATGTGTTAAATTAGGTCTTTAAACCAAGCTTTTAATGCAAAACACCTGCTCCATTTTTGCCTGTCGCAAACATGTAAGGAGCCACAGACAAAAATAGAACATAATTTCCTCTGAAAATTACCAAAAGAGTTTAACATAATGAACTTGGCTACTGTTGCAGTCGCGTAGAGGCCCTTATTGAGTCTGTAATGAGCTTCACTAACTCCCAATGGAAATAAATGTGCATTTGTGTGTGCGCCCGTGTGTTTCAGTTCACGAAGAAGGAAAACGCATCCAGAGTGCAGATTTAGCGTACACTCTGTGAGCATAGTTTTCGCTTGAACTTACGTAACCCAAAGCGGAGCAGCACATCAACATATTCATTCCAAGAAACCTTTAAATTATGTATAATCTGTGAATCATCTGTTCATTACTAATGTATAGTTTGTGAATCACTTCAATAAACACATCAACACCTGAGGCAGAGGGTGTTAAACTGTGAAACATTGCTGCATAATGAGGTATACCCAGTTATCACTGGCAAGAAAGGGATGAAATCTGTTGTTTATGTGTGCGCACCTGGAAAACAAATGTTTCATCTTTTTTTATACAAACAGCAAAAATGGGATGATTTGCCACTACATGAGGTAAAATTTTAATTTAGAAAGTGTTGTTTCTCTCATTTCTGTTTATGATGGTATAACAATAAAGGTGCCTGCTCAATTATACTACTAAATAACTAAAAGTTCATTTGGGCTTTGCTGTTATGAGATGGAAGCGATAGATATGAAAGTGTTCAGTTCTTATCAGTCAGTCTTCACTGAAAAACTGTTTAAAACTAGTATGAATGAATATTTGGTGCCAAATTACTCATTTTGGGGGGACTTTACTTTAAAAAGACTTTAACAATATACTGTCTGCCTTCTACTGGATAGTTACTGCAGTGAATAATGCGTTTCTGGCAACAGTTTTTTGGCAACAAAGATGTTACTTTGTTTCAAGAAGACAAGAAAAACAACTAAGGATATTGCTGAAACTACTAAAAGTGGGTTGAGAACTGTCCAATGCATTATTAAAACCAACTATCATCCAAGGAAGAGATGTGGTTGGAAAAAAACCTTGAACGATCGTGGTCAGAGGTCACTTTGACGTTTGGTGAACTCAAATAAAGTTTAACAGTACATCTCATGGCTATATTTAATAGCAAAAGTAATTGCAATTCCACATGCATAATACGAAGAGAATTCAAGGGATTGGCACTAAATAGCAGCCCTAGGAAAACCACTTACCAGAGCTAATCAGGAAAAAAAAGGCTTCAATTTGCTAGAGAATAAAAAGATTGAGTTCAGCAATGGAAAAGGGTCATGTGGTTTGACTTCAGGTTGACCCTGTTCCAGACTGATGGGTGCATCAAGGTAATAAGAGAGGTGGATGTAGTGATGCATCCATCATGTATAGTGTCTACCAGACAAGCCTGTTAGGTCAGCATTAATAGCTAGGGTTGCTTCAGTTGGTCAGGTCTAGGTACAGCAGTTTTAAGTGTCCAGAAGGTCAGCTGACTCTATACTGAACGAGCAGGTATTTCAATGGATTTTTCCATGTGATGAACTACATGGGCCTAATCCAAGATTATAATGCCAGGATTCATGGGATTCCAAGTGTGAAAACGCATGGATTTTCACACATGGATTGGTCACCAAAGAGACCAGACTTTAACCCCACGGAGCATCTTTGGGATGTTCTGGAGAATACTTTAGACAGAAATCCAACTCTCCCGTCATCAATACACCGTTCTGGATGGAAATAGATATTGTGACACTGCATGGCTTTATTAAAATGATGCCAGAGCGAATACGTGCTGTCATCTCTATATCTGTGGGTAGTCTGTGTATTTATTTTTAATATTTATATAGAGACGTATAATTATATGTACTGTAAATATCATACATTCTATATCTGCATTACTGTTTGTTTTTGGGTTTTTTGCACGACACTATCACAGATTCCTTGTTTTTTACAAAGTGATTCTAATTCTGATCAAAGCTAAAGCTAAATGTGGTTCAATGACATATTAGAGCATTAGACTTTGGGGGTTTTTGGCCAGGCAGTTTATTATATAGAGCAGGGGTAGGGAACGTTAGTCCTCAAGAGCCGGTGTCCTGCAGGTTTTAGATCTCACCCTGGGTCACCACACCTGAATCAAATGATTAGTTCATTACCAGCCTCTGGAGAACTTCAAGACATGTTGAGGAGCTAATTTAGCCATTTAAATTAGCTGTGTTGGATCAAGGACACATCTAAAACCTGCAGGACACCGGCTCTTGAGGCCTGGAGTTATAGAGATTTCCAACAATCCTCTTTTAAGATTGAACTTGACAACAGTGGAGCAGTAAAACTCCAGATTTTCCATCAGAAAAACAATCAAGTTGGATTGTCAGCTAACAATTTGGGTTGAGTGCAGTCTGGTGGGCCATTAAGCGCAGATCAGGCTATCATTGCGCAATCTCATTAACTAGATCTAAAGAATCTGTGACAGCTATCTTGGCATCCAGATACAGTTTAAATGCTGACTGAACTGTTTTGGTTCATTCCTCAGGGTAAATGTGGGGACAAAGTTGGTTTTTTCCCTGCCAACTTTGTGCAAAGGGTCCGACCCGGAGAGAGAGTGTGGCGGGTTATTCAGGGCAATCCCGGCAACCGAGAGAGAGGACACATGGCTGTGAGGGAATCCCAGGTATACTAATGGTGGAATACTGGTTTGAGACTTAATTTATTTTTGTTGATAGCTTCACCGTTTTTTCATTGTAACCATCAAAAGGCTATTATGGCAACCCAGCATACACTGATGATAGGATTCCAATTCTCAATTCATGAAACCTGTCCTGTGAAGGGTTTCAAGGGACTGAAGCCAAATCCAGTACACGCTGTGTGAGAAGTGGGGTGCATCCTGGTTAGAGAGCGATCAAAGGATTGGCACCAGCATTATCTATGTCTGTTTGTCTTTGCTATGAATAAGGCTCATCATTTCCAGATTGTATAGACCGTTAGAAAGAAAACCCACATTGTTTTTTGACCTTCAGGGTCACATTCAATCAGTTTTCATCCACTGATTTTTATTCATATACACACAAAGAGAAAATTCATAGTGCTTAGTCACAAGTAAAAAACCTGTAGGCAGTTTACACAATAACTTTCAGATTTTTTTAAGGTCTGTTATTATTTGTTCTTTTAAAAACAGTTTTTATATTGGTAAAAATAATCTTTTATTCTAGTTTCCTCTTAGAAAACAAAGCATCTTATTTTCTGTTTCCTGCTTTTAGATTTGTGTGGGGAAACGAGAAGAGGGTGAGGTGTTTCTAAAGCTGAGCAGTGGAAAGAAGAAAGGGCTGGTCCCAGCTGATTCCATAGAGGAGATTTGAACCTTTGTGCACAGACCACCATCTTTCCACATCTACTTTCCCCAGGGATGCACCCATTTTAAAACTACCCCTCTTCTGCCTCATTCCCCTGGCTAAACAACTGCTCCAGCTTCTCCAACTGGTCAGCCAAACACAGAAAAACTAAAAACATAATACACACTTCTGCAAGGATCTGGAACCACAGCCCCTCATAAACACATGGTTTCCAGCTCAGCTGGTTGATTGTAAGCCTTTAATGGAGGGGGCAGTTATGCAATTGCCCTGCTCTAGTTCTCTTGTAGGTTTATCTTTTCAAAGCCAATAAATCGATGTTTAGTAGACAAGGGTGGTCAAAAATGCTTTAAAATGTCTGCTGGATGCCAGCTCAGATTTAGTTTTTCCTCATCAAAAAGACGTCTACCAGCGTGGGAGGAGGCTGAATCCTGTCATGGGAACATGATGCTTCTATCAGTGTCCTTTTCTTGTTTCTACCCACTCTGTGTGTCTTATTCCTATCTGCTAATTTCAGGGTCTCTGCCCTGGGGACTGATATCAGCTTCGTGTAGACTGCTACAACAATAGGCACTTGCCAAGAACAACCACTGCCAGCTATGGAAAGCTACTGCCATTTAGACAGACGGCAGGATAAGATGAAAGGAATACACCAGATCTGAAAATTGTCTGTAGTTTCTGGCTGAGTTACGACTGCACTCAATGATTTGAGCGTGCAAAAAGAAGAGGTTTTTCACACAAAAATCAAAAACTGATTATTTTCATTATGAAATGACAATTAAAGTATGCTATAAAAATTATCCAGCATCTTTTAATTTCTGGTATCTGTCAAACCCTGTGAACATCACTATCTACCCAAAGACTCAGAGTTTACCTTTTCGACTATCCTTAAAACAAAAACATGAACTCCCAGGAATTGCCTGAAAATTGTTCCTTTCTTTTAAGTAAAATTTTATAGATTATTATGTCTGTCCACTTTTGAGACACAGCTGTGTTTGTCTACCGTCCTTATTCTGTTGTGTTACTATTTTACAAACAGATGAGGTAAAAGAAATCAAAGCTAAAAGGGAGGCAAATCTCTTTAGGAAGACTAGGGGGGTTGTTTGGGAGCTTGTCGTGAGCACTGAGGAAGAAAAATGTCAACATCTACCAAGTTTAGAAGTTACAAGTGGCAGAAGGTGTTCTGCTGTTTTTCGCATGAAAGACCTCGGTGGGCATAAACCCGCCGGTTTCTGCAGGGACCTGCTGAAGAGCCTCAGTGGGATGTTGCAAGCGTTGCCCAGAATTTTAACATGTTCACTAGAGCTTGAAACAAGAGGAAAAAAACTGTAGGCAGTCTGCCTGAAAAACAACAGCACAATGGGGTTCCTTCTGACCATGACAAGGAGTTTCACTGACAGCTTAGAGGGACACAGGAAAACAGGAGGAGTAGGAGGCTGTGCAGTGAAAGGGATGACACGAGTGCTGAACCGTTATGAGTCAGTGTACATGCAGGTAGTGTTGTACCCATGGGTGCACGAGTCATCATTGATCAAATGTCAGCCTGTCATCTCCATCTTCCACTCCCCGTTTGGCCTCCTTTGTCCTTATATTATTGATGTGACTGGTCAGTTCTGACGTAAAGTCAAGCCATTTTTTAATACCAGTACATTTCGGATTGCTTAGAGTTCTACGCACTAAGTCATTATTTATTTAAAATCTTCTTCTTTTTTTAAAAAGTCCTTGTCCCTGAGTTTGCGTGTGGAAAATCAGGAATGTGAAAGAAATCTAGAACTGAAGGACAGATTGCATCATTTGAATAATAAATTAAAGCACATTTTAGTTCACCCATCCTTTTCAGAGCACAAGGATCTAGCTGATTCCTTTTAGTCTGCATTTTTTGTGGAAGCCTTTAGAAGCTGTGATTTTTTTCCTTTAAAAGCTTCTCTTGTCATCACGGGAGTAGCACTTTATTTTGAGTCATTTGAATAAGCTGTAATTTTGTAGATGTGTCTCCTTGATAGTAATACTGTAGATGTTGTATTTAAAAATACTTCAACTGCAACTTCAATTCACCATGAAGTACTTCAGCTGGTGGACTTACGGTTTGTCCTTGTTGGCAGAGAGACAGCAGCATAAACAATACCACACTCCTGAAAACATATTCCAGGGGGAATGTGTTGTCACAGCATAACTGGAAGTTTGATTTTACTCATCTAAAAATGTGCTATCATGAATTATGTCTAATTTCACGTAGCATCTACTGTTTACACCTTAAAGACTTCAAAATGTTAAGTATGTGTTTGGATGTTTCCCAGATTCGTTGGTTGGCCGCGTACCTCAATAAAACATCTTTACAAAACCTGGTCTGCCTGTTTTATGCATGAAGTCTGTAACATGCTTTGCACAGTGAAATATTAAGGATATTCCACAGGAGTTGACAGCTGATCATTTACACGTCCACATGACAAATGCATGTAGCTTTTGCTGTTTTTCTATATCTCTATTCAGTCTTTTTTAGCTTAGAGAGAGCACAGAACTCCTAAACGAGGCCACTTTAATGACAAGTTTCATTGGCATCCATGCATAATGCACCATCCTGCAGCCACAAATACACTGCTGTGCAAAGAGGAATGCCGAAATGATGCTCCAAACAACCGCAATATAAATAGCACATAACGGCACTGCTGGAGGAAGTGGAACTCAGCCTTGTTTATTCAATCACAGACAACTGCATAAATCAGAGGGCAAATGATGGCATTTCTTGCAGATAAATCAAGGAAAATGATGCAGGTTTTTAACTTTTTCTGATTTGGTGTTATTTAGGGGGAAAAAATTTAGTTTCCCATTAATCACACACTCACTCACTTGTGAAATTTGTTTGTCTGCATAGCAAGTTCAAACAGTTTCGGTGCTAGCTGAGCAACATTTGGGTTCATTTTAGTGTGTCACAGCATAATGCAGGATTCATACTGTTTTTGTTTTTTTTAACAATATGTTTTTTCTAGTAAGCATTGCATTTAATTAGATAAATGTAGTTCATATGTGTTTTATTATTCAATAATGCCCAAGCACTTTGCTCTCTTTATCATTATTTACAGCAATGAACTGCCTGAAAAATGATGAAATTAAGACTAGCGAAAATCTATTAATTTTACAGGTCTTATATATGGGGAGAGTTAAAACAGCTCCATAGGAACCCATACAAAAATGACGCAAAGGAGCCGCACTCCTGTGTTTAATGTAGATTTATGAAATTTGGCACAACCATGTAACACCCTGTGATATTTTTTAAAAATCCTCTTGCGGCCATGCCCTAAACCCAATAAAAATTCTATAATTTCCAAATTAAGGTGACAGTTTAGTAGTTTTTAACCATTTTGGGGCATTACATTGGAATTTGAGAGAATCCTCTCTGAGAGTCTTTTTTTGGGGGGTGCTGAAAGACATGTTCATGGTGACACATGAAGTTTCTGCCAGTTTTGGGTCTACAATGTAGCACCACTTAGTGGGAACAGGGAATGGTATGTTTTGTTCTCCTAACATAATAATCACATCTACATCTGAATAAACCTTAGATGTTGATGTTGCTTACTTTTAAAAGTAAAAGAGAGTTTTAAGTGGACTGCATGACTGTGACAGCACAGTAAATTTCACTCATTCACCACTGCCCAAGACATTCTTGATTAGACTCCAAAAATGGAAACATCTACATCTATGCATGTCAATATTTTGTCTACTAGCTCCACCTAGTAGCAACAGAAAATCAGCATTAGTTAGTATAAACATGAAAATTTCTTTGTGGGTCCCACACGTTGTACACAGTAACATGACATATAATTAGTGGGTGTTGCTGAATGCCACATAGTGGGACAGTAAGTGATAAGTACAGCAAATGGTTTGTGCAACAGCTACTTCAGCGGCACACCTCAACCGCAGCATGCCTCAGTGTGTGAGGGCCCTATCCTGCTTGTTAATGTGAGCCAAGCATCATAAAGCAGAACAGTCATCATTTAGCTCAAAGGAATTTGTACCTACAGCAGAAATTAGATGTATTTGAAAGCGTGCTTTCATGGCTGTTTTCATTTACTGATGCGGCAGTCTTTTATCCCTCAGATGGAAAGAGCTCAAACAAATGTTGCTGTCAAGATTAATTTTAATTTTACCTTTTTGTTTTCTTTTGTTAGCTTCATGCTGTCACTACTGTACCTTTTGTTAAGGTTCAAAATATTGGGGATGGAGACAAGAGAAAAACCACAATAACAACACTGGTCCGGTCGGGTTGAGTCAAACGATGATTTAATGATCACACACGTGGGAGATGGACACTGATGCAGACAGCCTCAAAATCTCAAAATGGTGGAGCATTGCTCAAACTTTTATAGCCTCTGGTGCCTCCACCTTATCATACAAAGCCTAAACATTCACATGCTTTCTCTCACACAGCGCCTAAGCTACGACCTTGGCTCCCTGTTTATCTGCTCCTGCTGAAATGGGGCAGAAAACTCCAGCACACTCTGTTCTCTTCTACTCAGACAAATTCGATTTCTTATAACTCAGCAGTATAATGCATCATAAAACAATATCATTCATTCACAACAAGTCAGCAGTTTAATGTAATGCAAATCAGTTTAACTAATGCAATAGTTATCAGCTTCTTCTAATTCAGGAGAATAATGCAAACTAAAACTACATAATAATTCACAATCTTTAATTAGGGGTATAACATGGCATAAAATAATATTATAATCTAACACTTTCAATGACAGTTTCTATAAATACTCAACAGGTTTTGCTTTTACTTTAAATATAACTCTCTGCTTCTTGCTAGATTGCATTTTTTTTATTAATTTGATTTGATTTATGGGTTTGCCAGAAATTGAAACAAAATTGCAGTGAATAAATATGAATGATATACATTTCAACATTCTTTCCAAAGACAGCTACATACCAGATAGCCGCTAACTATGTTTTTGTGTTAGTTACTGAGTAACCCAAGACTCACCAGAAGCTCTGTGTTTCCCTGTCACTTGGCTCCACTTTTGTTTATTTTGTCTCATTGAATTCATGCTATTACATTGACCTCTCAAATCAATTAGTATGCGTGCCATCAATTTATCACTATCTCTGACATAACAGCACTGCTAGCTCAGCACTACGGAGCATATGAACAAGTTCCTTATAAAAATTTCCTGAAGTATTAGAAAAAAAACTTCTGAGATTATTCTTATACAACCTCACAGTGCCACAAACTGTATGGAGCACATTCAAACACTGCATCTTTACCACTGTGTCAGCTGAGTTTTTGTTAACCACTAGGGTGTAAAGTCACCCATTTAAAAGCAGAAGCTAGAGAGTCATCCACAACTAAGGTAACATACGTTTTTTGCAGTTAAAATTAAATATTATGTGTTCTCATCATTTTAATTTACTTTGCTAACACTAGCCTAAGTTAACCTACCATTTGTAATTAAATACGGTTAGCTAGTGTTATTCAAGAATAGTAATACTGCCATTAGTAATCAGTTAGCATGCAAGCTAATGTTAGCTAATTTCACATGTTAGAATGTTAGAAGTAACAGCCTAGATTGAAATGAAAGAATATAGCCTAATACCTAATACTGGTCTTGATCATCGTTCGCTAAAGAGTTTGCCTTTATTGTTGGAGCTAGCTTAAATCCTTCGTTTAATTTTAATTGACAATAAAAACTTGTTTTCAGGGCGGCCATTATGACAGGCAGATGAGGAAAATGTGACCAGTACTCACTTTGATAGACTAGATAAGACATCATAGGATTAAAAATTATCACTGTGGCATAAACCTTGTCAATAAATGCATAAATTGTAGAATAGGTTGCATTATTTTTAATTACTAAAATTAAAAAGAACAAAATGCTAATACAAACAAACTCAACACTGCTCTCCTTTACTTTCTTAATAATACACCAGTCCAATTAGGAGTACATTTCACGGACCTTCATGCATAAAATGCAAAGAACAGACACATACAGCAATCTGTCCATTTATAACTGACATTTACATTCTTTGTGAGATAAAATGCAGAAGAAGACTAAGCTTCCTTTACCATTTCTTTATCGTCTATATGTTTTAATTGGGTAGGTAAACAACGTAACATATACTATAACTGCGTTTAGGATGAAATAGTGACATTAGAATTTGCCAGAAGCCACTAAATTGTTTACTTGTTCACTTGACACCAGATAAGCAGCAATAGATGGTGTGGTCACAGAGGAATCTTCGGTTGGTTGAGTTTTACCACCAATAGTGGCTACTACATACCTCTATTAGCACTTGATAGTGCTGGCCATCTGCTGTGACTCAGAGCACGACAAGTCCTCTCTCACGCTGATGAAACTTTGCCAGAGTGACTGTTGTTGAACAGTCCCATTTGTCTCTCCCTCCTCTAATCCCTTCATTTCATTTTTTTTTTCTGGCTGGATCATCCTCTCTCAATCATTCACTGCCCAGTTTCTTACTCTCCCTTTACAGACGTTAACACAGACCCTCACGCTCTTGCCCGTCTTTCACTGTTGCACTTAATCTTCTGGCTCTCGTCTCCCTTTTTGCGCCTCTCTCCCATCAGTTTCTGTCACTGCCTTCATGGCACTGTCACTCTCTCTTGCATCAGTCAGGCTCTCAGTTACAGTAGAGGAAAGCAAACAAAGGAATCAATTTTTTTCCATTCCTATTTTCTTCAGTGTCTTTCTTGAATTACCTATGGTTTAAGTTATTGTTAAGGAGCCTTAGTCTGCTCA
This sequence comes from Rhamphochromis longiceps, assembly GCF_057381845.1. NCBI lineage: Eukaryota > Metazoa > Chordata > Actinopteri > Cichliformes > Cichlidae > Rhamphochromis > Rhamphochromis longiceps. The sequence goes on along the minus strand of NC_140560.1, from coordinate 30,852,551 downwards.
TGTCTAAGCGGTCTAAATTGCAGAGAAAAATCTGAGCATGTGTGAAAGCTTCTGAAAATGAAATTGCCTATTAATAAAGCCTCATTTCACCTGATTGCCAAAGCTTGGCTTGGCAATAATGTCAGCTTCCTAAGGTAGTAAAGCGACAAGAGGGGAATAATTAGGACCTGGTGTAAATGTGGTTATTTCTGAAACCTAGCCCAGCATCATAAATGACTGACCCAGCACAAACCCTGCAGGGGCTTGCTTGTGCTCCTGTATAATAAATGTCTACTATCATTATTCAGAATGTCCCCCTGCTGTTATTATTACGTCTCATGACCTTTCGAGGTGCCTCAAGCAAGTGTCAGGACAAACAGCGCCTGTGCCTCGCGTCGTGGTTCAGGTGAACAGAAAGCAGAAAGATAGAAAGAGAGGAGACAGAAGAGACAGAGAGCATCAGCTGGTGTCCTGAACACTGTGTTCCTCATCTTTTATCTGTGATCCATGTGGTTCTATATAAAGAATTACATCTAACTTCCGAGTATTGTTGTAAATTGGCCACACTGATTGCTGTTGTTTGACCAGGCAACGTGCTGGGCCAGCTAAATGCTTTTAAAAACAGTGTTTGTACAGTAAAGCACAAAACTACATTAAATATATCTCAGACCTAATGTTAGCGGAAACATTTTTAGAAATAAACATACTCATGGATATTAATATAGGACACCTCATGAGATACATACGCACAGTACAAAGACTGGAGAGAGAATGAAGCATCAAGTCTGCCTTGTTATCTGGTTATTATCTGCTTGATTAACCAGACAAAGCAAGAACACAGGCAAGTTAATATTCTCTCCCTAGTATGACAAAGCCAGAATTTCTCCAAATCTCAAAGTTTTCCTGTAAAGTTTGCAAATGTAAATTGACTGTTTTGCAACAGTAGAGTATTTCAGTATCTTTCTCATCAGTCGGGCATCACTCAGCATCCATCCATCCATTCTCTTCCACTTATCCTTATCAGGCCTCGCTGGTCTGGAGCCCATCCCAGCTATCATTACGAGAGAGACAGGGCTAAAACAGAGTAAAACCTATGGTGACCTATGGTCAATTTACAATAACCTAACCCCACTGATTGGACCTACAAAACACTCTGAAACTAAATTAGGAAACAAAAAAATAATAGCTTCTATTTAACAGCTGTTTATTTATAATACTTTTCATTGCAATGAATAATAAGGATGTGTTGGTTTTACAAGTCATCAGTTACTGTAGTTGGTTGCTTTTTCAGTGGTCATTCTGTTATTGTTATTATGTTACAGCATTTTTCTCTTTGCTGTGACATAAAATCCCAAACACAATGTTTGTCACTTCCTCTGACTTCTTGGCATGGAGCTGCATACAAGAGGGAAGTATTTAATCCTACACTTGTGACAGAGTGAGTGTTGGGGTCAGCTAGAAAGATGGTCATGCTTCAAATCGGATTCTGTTCTGAGGATTTTGTGACTTTGTGTAGAGTTACCACTTCCCCTTTGGCTTTACTCTTAGCCACGTCAGAAAAAGACTGCCCTACAAGTCTCTCTTCCCTCTCCCCTAAGATTTGTAGTCAGCCTCAGGTCTCATGATTCGTTTCAGTGATTCATGAAGTGATTTATTCAAACTGATTTTTAAGATTGAATTTTATCTTTTTGAAATTTTGAGCTGCACACTCTGCGCCGGCGCAAATGTTCACATAAATGTTCAGTCTGCAGTTAAAAGATATATTATGGACATTGATTTTTTTGGATTCTTTATTTAACAGTAAAAGTAAAGGATTGTGTATACCTATTACACCTTTTTAATGCTGCTAAAAGGTTGTTCTAGCCCATCAAAGTAAAAGGGAGCACTTAAATAACAACCTAGAAACTCACCAAGTGCACAGATCATTAATAGAAGAGCTCCCATTAACGAGTAAGTGTTCCTGACTAGTGGAGCTGCTGGGTTATAGGTGCATTACTAGAGAAAGCAGGGTAGGCATTTAAACATAGGTAGCTAAGATTCCTTCCACCACCGGCTTAAACTGGTTTCTGGTTAAAAAAAATACTCTTTAGGAGCAGAGACCTACTTCCTCTAAACAAAGAGCTGGTTCAGAATCTCATGTACAGAGGCCATCTGGGATCTAACAGGCCTGAAAAGGGTCATAATACCCTTAAAATTTGGAAACAATTGTTTTCGTCTGGGATCACAAGTGTCTGCACGATGCTAATTAGCTCTTTTTCACATTTTGAAGAAATACCTGCAAACTAAGCACAGCTCTGCAACACTGGTGTCCTGATGACAGGAAGAACGATGTCTGTGCTGCAGCTCCAAAAACCACAGCAGCTAGCCTTTAGTTCATCCAAAGCTGTTACCACAAGGGAAATTAACAAGCTTGTTGCCAGCCATGTGATGGAGACGCTATTCATAAGCACTGATGTAAAGGTTCAGCTAGATACACAACCTAGACTGTTTAACAAGTGTGACTAAGCTAACTGTAGAGGTGTGTTTACTCTAACAAGTGATGCTGTAATGCAACAGATTGCTTTTTATTGCTTCTAATCTACTGTTAATCTATTTATAGTGCATTAATCTTTAAAGTAACAAGCTGCTTTTGAAAACAGCATCGTCTGCAACAAGGTAAAATAGGTTTCCATGTCCCTAATGTTAAAAATATCAAACAAGGTCAAAATGAACCAGAGGCTTCTGAGATTTGTCTCTCGAAACTGATTTTGAATCATCCCAATGTGTGATCTTAAGAACACAGAAAGCGTGTCAGTGTTATCGAAGCTAGATGGACAGGTGTGCTGGATTAATTTAAAAGAGCGCAGAAAATGAGAGTTTGTTTTAGAACAAGTGTGAAAAACAGACATCGGAGTCTCCTGAGTGTTGTTAAAAAATCTTTAATGTTAATCAGCATCAAAAAGGACCAACGCAAACCAAAAATTCACAAGTGGCATCATACCAAAGATTGCATGAGAGTTACAGCTTCTTTCTTCACATCCTGAGCAAAATGAGGCTTTGAACTATTACCTCAAACCCACCAATAAACACATGCATATATATATATACAGTGATCAGAGACTCTCGCGTCTTTGTGCTGCTTTTTATAAGTATGTAGTTTTCACACTTTGCAATTCTAGAGGGAGGAAGTGAGTAATTATCAAAAGGATGCAAATACTGACAAAAAGCAGCAGCCAGGGGAATCCAATTGCAAAAATAGCATTGGTTCAATGAATAGTCATTGCAAAAATAGGATCTAATCACAGATTGCTATAGCACACGCATTGGCCAGGCACTGATACTAGTTGACAGAAACATAAAGAATTACTTCTTCAGCTGTGAGTATAACATGCCATTACCCTTTCTACTTCTCCCACACAGGAAGGAATGCAGTGCAATAACCTGTCACATCAAGCTAACAAATATACACAAATAAATATGAGCAGACACAGAAAGAAAAAAAAAAAGGGGGGGGGGGGGGGGCTATTCATAATATTGCTACATGTTCGCAATTTAAATATGACTCAGGGGCAGTGTTGAAGTTTATCATCTCATTCTTGTTTTATATCCCCTCTATTTCGTGCTTATTTCCTTTCCCTTTATTGCACTATACAGAAAAGCAAAATGTCATAAAAGGGAGACAAATGCCAACACTTAACCGTATTGTTTAATAAAGCAAAGGTCCAAGAAACACAAGATGACAAGCTTGAAGCTAAGGTGCTGTGAGTGCACAGTACAAAAATAACAAATCTGCAGAGGAACAAATCCAAAGGGGTCGCTGACTTACCTTTTTTTTTTTTTTTTTTTAATCTCAGGGACAGGTTTAAAAAAAAAAGAGAGAGACATAGAAGAAGACATAATGCTTTCTTTCCAGCTGTGTGGGGGTGTAAGTTAGGGATTAAGGAGTGCTCTGAGACAAAGAATCAGAGACTCATCAGAGGGATAAACCAAGCTTTGGGAACGACGGGACCACTGGTCGTTTTTGCTTTTAAGAAGGAAGAACATAAACATCATCAGTCATGTGTTCAGTAGATTGTTTGAACTGGTAATGACATTATTTACAGTTGAGCATACATCATGTGGATCTACTGCTGGCCACTAGAGTACTGTGGAAAAGCCTTAGGCCAACCCTTGTTTCTTTACATTTTGCAGGAAAAATTTGAAATGTATTAAAATGCGCAAAAATAAGTGGAAATGCAGTATACAGGGGAATAACAGACTTTGTACAATTCTAACAAGCTTGAAAATCAACGCAATCTGAAGTCTGTTAGGGAAGACTTTGTGTCAAATCAATTTCATTAATATATAGCGCATTTTAAAATAACAGAAGTTGACCCAAAGTGTTTTACAAGCACACTTATTTATAATCCAGGTCTCCAAGAACCAAATTACAAAGCACGAACTCACACAAAGAACGACTTGGCAAAAGTAATAACTAAGTTCTAACAATGATACAAAACAATTACAAAAGCATGGAAAGCAGCCAACATGAAAAGGAATTCTAGCAATGGTAAAAAGCCATTTAAAGCAATCTTGTCATTTCTGAGTAGCCTTCAGACTTCTTGAAGGACATTCAAAGCTCGTCTCTGGCTGTTTGCCTCTTGCTCTGTTCTCTGTCAGGATGATCACACACTACATCAGTAATGATGCGGACTGATGGTGTTCCATTGTGTGTTTGTGCGTGTGTGTTTCCAGGGATATTTTTTTACTACATTAGCAGTGTGTTTGGGATCGTTGTCATCCTAAAAACTGAATCCATTACCAATCAGATGTTTTCCAGATGGTATTATATGTTGGATCAAAATTTGAGAGTACTTTATGTATTTGTAATTCACAGAAGAGAATTCTGACAAGATATAAAACACCACTGGTTTAAATATAGCCCTAAACCATAACAGAGCCTCCACCGTGTTTTACAGAGAGCTGCAGACGCTCACTGTTGTACTGCATGTATTGTTGATCATTTTAACCAGAAATGTAATTGTGGATTCATCATTCCACTTTTCATAGATTCAGCTAAAGAAATGAAAACAAATAATATTTTTTGTTGCTAGTAACAAAGTGTCTAAATATACAATGTAAAGATTAAAAGAAAGCCTGACTCCTCGGAATTGCGATTTATAGAACTTAGAGGTGTCTCAAGACTTTTGAACAATAATGTATCTAACATTTTTTTTAAAAAAGAAGCAGAAAATTTTAGAAGTCTTCACACTATCAGCAAATTAAACCCTACTGGTATAATGTAATAGTCTGTCCAAACATTTGGCAAGACTCTTGCACACTGACAGAAACATTGGAAATTTCATCATTTATTTGTTGAGGATGATTCATCCAAAAAATAAGACCTTTACAGTCTATATCAACTTTACATGGAAACACAGTGGTTGTTTGCACGATATAATACACAGTGCAGTTGGTGAAAATGTATCAGTACAAGCATGGTTTGGATAAAAGAACAAGTGTTTTCACCTTGGAAAGTAGAAAACATTTATTTTGTTCAAAAAGCTTTAACAAAATCCATGCCATTGTTAACACAGAATACTCATTTAAGTGTGTTTTTTAAATGAAAAGACAACATGTGATTTCTGTTTACGATCCTTATATTACAATACTCCAGTAAAATTCAAATCTTTATTTGTCACGTACACAGTCATACACAGTACGATATGCAGTGAAATGCTTAGACAACTGCTCGTGACCTAAAGGAAAAAAAAGGAAAAGGCTATGAATAAGATAGGAAATAAATATGAAAAATTAAAAAGTGTAAATTTAACTAGGAAGGAATAAAATATAAAAAATTAAGGTTAAAAATGAAATAACTGTACAACACAAATTAGAATGAAGGGTAAATTTAACTGGGAAAGAATAAGATAAAATATATAAATTAAAGTTGAAAATAAAATAACTGTACAACAAAATACACAATACACAGTATAGAACTATATAAGAATGTATGAAGAAATATAAATAAATAAATATATATATATGTACACACAATAACAGCAGCTGTACAAGTATTAACTGGAAATGAAGAATATAGTGACCAGTGTTGTGCAATCCACATTATGTCTTGTGTAGTGCAAGTGTAGGCTGTGCTTGTTTCTCAGCAGAAGAATGAAAGCTTCCGCTGTCATCTGTATCTGCACATGACGAGACTGGCTGGACCGACAGACCGGTGGCTGGGGAGGTCAGTCGCTCTATGGCCAGACAGAAGTCAGGGCTTGTTACTGATATGATGATTAGAAGTGACTGACAGAGAAGGAGACAGACAGACAGACAGACAGACAGACAGACAGACAGGAAGGCAGATAGGTCCATTGTTCCTCTGTGGAAATTGATCCCAGGGGACATCCGACTGTGATTCAGCACGCTGAGGCCTCAAACAGGTTACTGACTCATCATTCTTCTTCAGTGTCTCATGCCATTAGCAGGGCTCTTCTCGCCCGGTGTGCTCTGCACCGATCAGCGCTGATTAGAGGTAGACTAATATGGATGCCACGCTTCTGTGAATCGGTGATTGCCCTACATTTGTTTAACACGTTCTTCCTCTAATTAAAGCCAACCGTGACCCTTCCTCTATCCCTCCATGCACACCCACAGACACACACACATTGCATGATATGCTGCATTAATGAAACATGAGGTTCACTCACCCCATTGAGCTCGATCTTACTTTCTTGTTGCTCTTGTTTCTCTCTCCAAGAGTTTTCACCCACAGGCATTGCTTGTGGAGAAACGCTGGCATATGAGTTGAAATACACACACACACACACACACACACACACACACACACACACACACACACACACACACACACACACACACACACACACACACACACACAGATGAGGCTGTTATAGTGAACAACTCACGTCATCCCTCTCTCTACACAGATGACCTTTACTGTAGTCAACAGATGAAATGGAACTATAAGCGCCCAATGAAGAAGAAGACGAGAGAAGCACTGCTCAGTTTCTAAGCGGTTGAACATCCATCTGGAGACTTTTCATTGCAATACACAGATTTAAACTGCCCGTATGATATTTACATTAAAGCCAAACATTTCATCAGAGACATCTGCACAAGTGTTAGAAGGTAGATGTGTTCCCTTAAATAAATATAGAGGGCAACTATTCTTAATAAAACAACAAAATTATTATCGTTTTCTTTTCAAGAGTAAGTTAAGAAAATCTTTACACCTATTACATCTGTAAAATATATAAGGAGCTACATTCTTATAGATGGAAAATAATGGAAACAACCATCCTCTGTCCAAAGGTAACAACAGTGTATGAAAGCCCCAGTGTGTCTCACTGTGGTTTATTTTAATAGGCAATCCTTAGAGGGTACTGGCAGGCCGAATTTTAAATAAATCCCTCAAATCCCTCTGGCTGGCTTCCTTATGTTTCCATTGTCTGTGCTAAAATCATTGACTTTACATAAAAGATGGCTGTAGCAATTGTGGCATCACCCACTGATTTTTTGACTACTGCTTTTAAGCCTTGGGTTTGGCATTGTGGTGGTCACTCTGCTGGTTTTTTGAGGTCAGAGTTGCCATCAGTTAATATTAGCTACAAGGGCTGCACAGCTATGGCCAAAATCATGATTAAGATTAAAATTTGATTAATTGTGCAGCCCTACTTGCTATCTCAGTTAGAATGCATAGCTATGTGCGTGCTTCACATGGCTACAGATAATAATACTAACATATCATCATCATACTATAATGAAGGAACCATATGTAAGTCTGTATGTTTGTTCCCAAGCTCCTGCTAAATGACCCATCCAATCATGATAAAAGCGAACCTATAAATTACCAGGGTACAAAGATTCATAGTATCTACTGTACATGGTGACTAATACAAATATTTGTATTGTTAAAACTGCATGATCAAGGCCGGTTTGTGAACATATGCCATTTTGTAAGCCTACAGACCCACAATTGAGATAAAAGGCCAGAAGTATTTGCGGTGAACGATGGTGTGGCCATTCTTTTACTGAGGTAAAGTATTGCCTTACCTTTTCAATCATTTTAATTTCTTTGTTTACAATAAAAACCCTTATTACGGATATTAATGTGGGGCTAAAGTGTCTGCTTTGTAGCAAAATGTTGAAAGCCATGACCTTTCAGTGTAAACGTGTAGTTTTAAACACTGCTCAAAATCACATTTAGTAGTAATTAAGTAATAATTAAGCTATTTAGGCTCATGAGTTACAGGTACATCAACAGTTACAAATAATAAAAAAGACATAAATATAAACAGTTGATGATGGTATGATGGATGGGGCAGGCGCCATTCTGTCTTTTCTTGTAAATTACATGTTCCTGTTGCATTGCTAATGGTTCCAAAATGTTATTAATTAAAAATATTTTCTTTAAATTTCTCAACTGTAACTGTACCAACTTTAATGGCAAAAAATGTCCATTCTAATTATAGAAACTCACTGACTTAAAAAAAAAATGGATTAAATGGAAATGACGTTACATTATTAGTCAGATAACTGCGTAGCTGAAAATGCTTCAAAAGGCACCAAAAATTCAAAACACAGTCAAGATGTTACTCCAATTAGACTTAAGGGGTGATGCCTAGCAGACAGCTGTTGGCCATAGTGGCCAGTGTCAGCACCACTTATAACACTTGAACCTTAACCCTTTAATCTTAATTTAAAGAGGTTAGATACATAAAAATTCACATCCCTCTCTACAGGTGTCAGTTGGAGCTAACTTGCCATATAAAGCAGGTTGCAGACATTTTTATCTCTGCTATAAAGTTGGGTATTTCAAAGTAGAGTCTTTGGAGACTTCTTCTGAATTCAGCCTCAAGCGCCCACTGCAGAAGCTGCAGTTTCTGAAAATTGGGTTCATTTTTCAGGCCCTTATTTCGCTGCTTGTTAGAGACAGCATCTGTTTACTGAAGCTTCATGATGTATTAGTCTTCTCATAACACAGCAAAGCGAAATGAGTGTACTTTCCAACAGTCCTTTTAAATTTCACAGTTCATGCTCAACATTAGATATTTTGTGGCATATTTATTTGCTTTGAAATAATTACAACCAATAATTTGATTCAAGTTTGACTACTTCTCAAGAAAGAAATCAAACATAATTTTATCATGAGCGCCGCTGTGTCATGCTAATCTCTTTTTATTAATGTTTTATGCTTTACTTTCATTTGATGCTTGCTGAAATACATTTGACTTTGCAATGACTCATTTTCCCCAAAGGGATCAATAAAGTTTCTTTCTGCGTTTAAGGCTGCATATAAACAGGAATCACTCAGACTGCTGGTTTGTGTAGCATTTTCCTCCTCTGATGCAGCTGAAGCATGTAAACTAATCACTCAGAATTACATGGCTGTTAATTGAACCCCGGCCCCCCTGCTGCTCTAAATGCATTTTCTTTTATAATGATTAAGCAGCACGTTAAAATCAGTCACTGACTCTCTGGCAAAGAGTCACTGATTAAAATGTATCAACACGAATATAATAAAACAAGAATACAGTTCTGGAGGATGTCAAATTTGATTTAATCAGGTTTCACTATTTGACCGCTTGGATAAATGATTATACCGTAATAGCCAGATTTTTTTTTCATAAAACAAGGTAACTGTCTCATTCTGTGATGTGATCACTTGCAGCACTTTTTTTTTTTTTTTTTTTTTTTTTGGCCTGTCCCGTTTGGCTCTTTTGCCCTCAGAATTGTTGTCTAAAGGCAAAGAAAGATGCCCAACGGATTTACTTTACCAAACTGACCATCCCAGCCTTGCCGTAATGGTCCATTTGATTCACCTTTTATTGTTTATTTTATTTTCACTTACTGAATACGGGACAGACTTGACTGGGGGAAAGAAGGGGAGAAAGAAAGAGGGAAAGAGAAACAGCTGAGAAGAGGGACAGGGGAGAAGGGCAAAAGACAAAAACCAACAGAACGGGCAGAGAAAAAAAATGCATATATCAATCACCTGGATCACCTGCTGAGAAAGAAAAAAGAAAGCAAGCAGAAGAGAACAAGAGTAATAGAATAAACAACATCACAATGATATATGGGAATATGACAGTAAATACTAAATGTTAAACATTATTGTGCAGCACATAAGATCAACAGAACACAGTGTGCTTTGAGGTAGGAGCCAAAAAGGGTGTAGTTTGTGGGTGTGATCACCCGTGTGTACACCTGTGAGCATGGACGCGCTTGTTTTTTGTTTTTTTAAAAGGTTCCTTCATGTAATAATCTGCTAGAGGGTGTGGGGGGGCCACAGCCCCGTCCTCCAGGGCTTGAAGCAGGTGTGGAGGAGATCAAAACTCCAGACATCCAGAGGCCCCCAGAACACAAGAGACCAAGGAAGACCAACAGAGGGGCAGCTGCGCCACTGTCCCAGAAAGAGCTGAGGAGAGTCCCAGATGAGGGCTCACTCAGCAGCCGCGGAGCAGAAGCCAGGGGGAGTTGCAGTGACGCGCCCGTGAGCTCCGCCGGCAGCCAGCTGCGCCTGAGTGACCGAGCCCCAGGCCGAGAGGCCGGGGGCACCCCACCTCCGAAGTGGCCCGAGCGAGCCCCAGGCTCCAGGCCCCGATAAGCGGCCGCCAAGGAGTGAGCCGGTGTGTACCTGGACGCCCATCCCCGGACACAAAGAACCACCAACGCACCGATGTCTGAGGGGGTCCGCCACTGGCAGGGGAAGTGGTGGTAGGGGGAGATAGGCCTCCAAACCTTGGAGGGCCTGAGATGTCCCCAGAGAGGTGGCGCCTGACACCCAACCTGACATATAGACACAGACATACAGGCACACACAGATACAAACATCCATTCCCACCCTCATGCTCTCATATGCACTTACTCCACACTCAACCAACGTGGAGACAGACATAAAGAGACGTTGTACACACGATCACACTCCCCAAGCGTACTCTACAAACCGGGTCTAGGTGCCCCCGCCCCTGGAGGGGGGAACTGCACCCAGACCCAGGTGGTGTTTCCCTTTTCCCTGCGGTGGGGGGAGGCAGACCGCCCCGACTCCGCAGCAGCAGGAAGGCTCCACACTCCAGACCGCAGTCGGACGGCCAACTCCTCCTCCTAGTCCCCCTGCTCCAGCAGGTCGCAGAGAACGGGGGTGAGAGAAGACTCCAAACCTCCCTCCACCCGCTCATTGTAATGTTGATGCATGTGTGTTCTAAGGTGCATTTAAAACCCAGGAGGGCATGGAGCTACCTGCCAGAGAGCAGCAGGTAAGCGCATGGTCCCTCCTGCTAGCCCTCAATGTCTACATGTATTTAAAATTGAGAGGTGGGCAACGATGCCAGGGGTGGGGTGTACACCCTGATGGTACTTTGGACTCCGTGTATCGTGCCCACCCCCAAGATCCTATATGTATGTGTAATGAGAGTGTGAGTAATGTGAATGTCTAAGTTGTGGGATAAAATTGAGGCAGAGGCAGCCAGAAGGGGACAGGGGGGGGGGGGGGGGGGGGGGGGGGGGGGGGGTAGCCTCCTCTGCACCCTGGTGACATACCCCTACTCCAAGGCCCTGCATGTGTGGGTGGTTGTGGTGGAGCGGGAAGAGGGAGGCAGCTGGAGATGGGGAGGGAAGGAAGGGAGGGGCAAGTGACTTGCAGCACTTTTAATTAAGAAGAAGAAGGTACTTATTGGAAGCCCAGCTTTGACTGATGAAGGAGCAAATGAAGTGAATGTAAGGACATAAGGAGAACACTGGATGCTGTGATGTGAATGTCAACCAAAGGAAGTGTAATCAAACCTAAATTAATGTCTCTGGTAATCAACTCTCATCTCAGGCAACACAGATCATTGGCCAAGAAAATCACAGCTAATCTGATCAAAATGACGCTGATAGTCTGATAAAATAAATCATGTCAGTGTGTCATTTTCACATCGTCTTTTTTTTTCCATGTATGATGCATATTCTTGTAGCAGTGAAGGAACAGTATGGCTTTTCTCGACGTATACCATTAGCCAGGGAGTGAAAATAGAAATTGACATTCTGTGTCACTTGAATCTAAAGCTACAAAGCTACATGGCACATACCTATAGCAAGATACAGACCAACTGTCTTATGCAAAAAGGATAAATAACCGTTGCCAGTGCCTCTACTTGAGGCACTGGCAACAGAGAATGATGCTCTGCTTATTATACCCTCTTCATGGATTTGTTTTTATGCATATTTTTTATGATGGCAGGAAATGAAACTACAAAGATTACAAATTTAAACAGACAAAAGAAGTACTGGGATATTGGCACATTTTCATGTGAAAATTACCTTTCCCAAACCCAAAGACCAACGATGAAGAGTAACAGCAGGGAGGCAAAGAAGAGCTTTGATGTATGATGTGACGTGATCTAATGGTCGAGAAAAAATGATAAACTGCCTGCTGACGGTAAGTCACTAAAGGGCGTTTGCACTAAGAGGGTATGAGGAAAAACAAATTTTCTCTGTCATTCCACTGGACCTAATCTGTGGGACAAAATAACTGCAAGCAGTCATCTAGCTGAGAGAAAAACCTTCCGACAAAGCATTCCTACAGTCTGACAATAAACACTATTTGGATGACTTCCAGTGCTGTGCCTGCTCCACTTTCCTAAGAACAGAAACCTCAGTTAGATGGTGACTTTGTGACATAAATTTATATTTTTGTTTCTGTGTATGTGAGTGATTTACAAAATTTCAGGTCTGTTAAATATTCACAAAGGCACACAATGTGAAAGCTAAGTGAAGAAAGATGATAAAAAAAACCCACTTTGTTTGCCCAAATGTCTTTGATGGAAGATTATAGGGTTAATGTGAAGGGCTATCAGGTTATGTTGATCTTGGCAGAGTAGTATGAACTCATTTCACTGTTCAAATAAAAATGGACCTCAGGTGTCTCATTTGTGCATAAGTAAAGCCTCAGAGATTAAATGCTGAAATTCAAACACAAAATCAATCAATTTTTTTAACCATGTCAGCAGTGAGACTCTACACGTGACAAAGTCAGTCCACTCCTTGCATTGGGGTAAAAATACTGAAGCAACTGTTGCGTTGGCATGGAATTTTGTGGAGATATTTATAGTACCTTCAGACTGAATTTCCTTTCATTGTCACGAGCAGACAAACTTCAAATGAATGAAAGAACGTCTACTAGAAGAATGTATGCTCCATACAAGATGAATACTAATGATTTTAGGAACTCTCTGATTCACGTAGCTTCACTGGCAGAATACAGTACATGCAAAGAAAAGGAAAGGAAGACACAAAAACAGGCGTGTATTAGGGTAAGATTTATGCTTAAGTAGCATGTTTTTAAGTTATCACATCATTCTTTTGATCTTCATTTTTGTCACTGTCTACAGTGTGATTGGGCAAATGGCAAAAAAATAATAATAATTACACATATTTCTTCTTTTTTGAAAGCTACATAACCATTTTATTAGAAAAAGTCATTATTACATACACTATTAGCATGACTGTTTCATGAACACTTATTTATACATATACATGACAACATATTCCAGAGACCCCACTGCACATAAAAGTATTTAGCAAAATGTTTTTACAAACATTGTACACATCACGTAGACATTACATTGACTTTTAATTTGAGTTTCGCTAGTACACATAATACACTGAACAAAAATATAAACGCAACACTTTTGTTTTTGCTCCCATTTTTCATGAGCTGAACTTAAAGATCTGAAACATTTTCTACATACACAAAGGACCCATTACTATCAAATGTTGTTAACAAATCTGTCTGAATCTGTGTTAGTGAGAACTTCTCATATGCCGAGATAATCCATCCCACCACACAGGTGTGGCATGTTAAGGTGCTTATTAGACAGCATGAATATTCCACAGGTGTGCCTTAGACTGCCCACAATAAAAGGCTACTCTGAAATATGCAGTTTGATCACACAGCGCAATGCTGTTGCTGCAGCCATCCAGACAGCTGCAGCAACAATCGTTTTGCATAACCACAGAATTTCTGCAAAAACTGTCAGAAACCGTCTCAGGGAAGCTCATCTGCATGCTCGTCGTCCTCATCGGGGTCTGGACATGACTGCAGTTCATCACTGTAACCAACTTGAGTGGGCAAATGCTCACATTTGATGGCGTCTGGCACGTTGGAGAGGTGTTCTGTTGACAGTTTTTAATGTTCAGGGCAGATGGCAGACGGCTTGTGTTGCTTTGTGTGGATGAGCAGTTTGCTGACGTCAACGTTGTGGATTGAGTGGTCCATGGTGGCGGTGGGGATATGGACAATGAACACGAGTGCATTTTATTGTTGGCATTTTGAATGCACAGAGATACTGTGTTGAGATCCTGAGGACCATTGTTGTGCCATTTATCCATGACCATAACCTCATGTTACTGCATGATAATGCACGGCCCCATATTGCAAGGATCTGTACACAATTCCTTGGAAGCTGAAAACATCCCAGTTCTTGCATGGCCAGCATACTCACCAGACATGTAACCCATTGAGCAAGTTTGGGACGCTCAGCTCGGCGTATATGACAGCGTGTTCCAGTTCCTGCCAATATTCAGCAACTTTGCACACGTATTGAAGAGGAGTGGACTAACATTCCACAGCCCACAATCAACAACCTGATCAACTCCATTGCACACCATTTGCCTCACAAGGTGCAACACATCTCCATTTGATGTGTTGCACTGTGTGAGGCAAATGGTGGCCACACCAGATACTGACTGGTCAGCATTGTGCTGTGTGATCAAACTGCATATTTCAGAGTGGTCTTTTAGTGTGGGCAGTCTAAGGCACACCTGTACACTATTCATGCTGCCTAATCAGCACCTTGACATGCCATAAAGCCACAAATTTCATAAAGTGATTGCACGTTTACCTAAATCTTCCTTAGTGACTGCTGTAGTCTATAGACATAGCCACTGTAACATTACCCATTAGTGTTTGGATTTTAATTTTTAACGTTTTGGGGGCTAAAGTGGCCATACATAGATCCATAAACTGTAACTGAGTCATTCACACACTCAGTGCCATTTTAAAATGGTAACACTGGGTCAAAAAATGCAAATTTTTCTATGAATTTATCATTTAATGTCATCTGAAAAATGATTTTTTTCAACTACATATAAAAATCCTATTTACATTTTTTAAGAGTTAAAGACACTACTCATTTTGAAAAGGTGTATGATCTATTTTG
This sequence comes from Rhamphochromis longiceps, assembly GCF_057381845.1. Classification (NCBI taxonomy): domain Eukaryota; kingdom Metazoa; phylum Chordata; class Actinopteri; order Cichliformes; family Cichlidae; genus Rhamphochromis; species Rhamphochromis longiceps. Next base: position 30,837,387 of record NC_140560.1, on the reverse strand, counting down.
AAGCATTATGTAATTTAAATCAATGTCTTAAACTCTACAAAAATAAAATAAATAACTAATGAAATGCTATCAATTTTTCAAATATTAAATTATGTTATTTCATCACCATTTACACTCACATACATACATCCAGCCCACCCACAACCCTGAACTGGACAAGCAGAGGAAAACAGATGGATGGATGTTTTGTTTTGTTTTTTAAAATGCACAGGTAACAAGGTGTACTGGACATAACTGAGGTAACATCACGCCAGTCAATGCCCCTGTATGATCAATAACATACAATTTTGATTATGTGATTTAACATCAGCGCTCAGCCAAATATAGCAACAACAATAATAATAACAATAATGATAATAATTTAAATTCATTAGGTGAAAAATTTAATCCATGATATCTCATCTGTTTGACCTGTTGCCCTCTGGCAGGCACTACAGGTCGCTAATATCCAGGACAACAGACTCAGCTTATTTACAACAACACTGAACCTCAACATATACTGATTCCCACCACCACTACTACTACCACCTCTTCCACTCCTTCTCTTCCTCTTCCTGCAGTCATCATGTATAGTACCACAGCCAAGTGTATTTCTTGTTCAATGAGCATTTTCTTAAATTACTTGAAACTCAGTGCAATGTTGTCTGTTATTGGTAAAGTCATTGTGAAATTCGGAAATAACTTGCAGCATATTACTAATCCCTAGAATCAATTTTATTGCATCAGTACCTTATCACCATACCTTATATATACTTTATATATGTACTTTTTATATTTTCTGCGCGAACGATTGTGTTTGTTCTTCATTTCTCTTTGAGGTACATGGTAAAACTACAATAAAAGTCTACTAATTCCAGTTCTGAATCCTGTATAACTATACTGCCCCTTCAATCTCGGGTTTCAGTGTCTCCTAATGATTCATCTTGGTTCAGATGAATGGAGCTCCTATTGTGTTTCTTGCTATGGTAGTGCTTCTGCCAGACTTCAAGCTCAAAAGGCTACCTTTAAACTAAGCACTGGAGACATGTTTTAAAATATATATCTAAAATGTATCTGTCTATTAAATTCAGATGGTGTTTTCCTCTTGACCTTTGTGTTATGGAACATTTTGTGACAAGTATCTTTTGTTTGCTTGTTGCTATGTAGTATTTTAGATTTCCTTACATGGTATAAAGAGCTGTAGGGCTGCAGCAGAGTGTGCCCTGAAGGAAGCTGAGTACATTAACAGCTTTGCAGAATGGTCCCCATTTTATAGTTATTGTGTTTCTCCTGTCAGTATAGTAAGCATGTGGTTGGGTTACCGCTATGTGAAAAGCTCTCTTAAAACAGGGCCATGGGAAAATGGAGAAAAGGGAGGGGGAAAAGGTTTTGGGTCATCTATTCTGGAGGACGTCAGCTAAATCAGGGCATGACGACTGTATGGTTAACCTACTTCAGTTTTTCGCCTTGTTTTGTGATTTTCTGAACCAGCGTGTTTCTCTTTCTGTGGGATTCTGGGCTTTCTCTGTGTTGTAAATGAGATTGGAAAATAGAAATATGGGTTACTACTCAAATTAAACAAGGCTTTATTGACTGCGAAAAAACAGGAACACTGACACTTCAGACTACATCAGAAACATTTCCATAATTAGGGAGAACATTCAAATGCTTTAACCACATTATTTTTTTTAAAAGGTAGACCACTGTGTAAGAAAAAAATATATTTTTTTTTTTAAAAATAAACTGCTAATTTTGATTTTGGATACCAAAAGCACTGTGTTCTCACTATATTTTGTCACCTCTTCTTCTATCAATCATTTGGGAACTGAAGAGTCAAGTGCTGTAATTTTTTTTAATAGGATTTCACTTTTTCAGTAATCTAGGGCCTGCTGTGTCATATTTTATAATGTCTCACTGAAATGCACAAGGCCTTTCTGACAAAAATATTTAATTTCTTAATGCCATCATATGTTGCTCTAAAATTTGTGTATATCTTTTCGCATTGGTTATATCTTGATTATGTCCTATGTCTGCAAGTTACTCATTGCAAATTACTCGTGCTGGATTTTGAACAATGCATGCTGATGACAAGCTGATAACAAGAGTGCCCCACTCTGCTTTAACCCAAACAATGAGAACTGTTTACACCTGTTTCAGCTGCTCATTAATGTAATGTTAAACAAATGAAATCCTATATCAAAAAAAGCCGGCAGTCAAATGGCAGCAATTTATTGCATTTATACGCATTATGCATTAAAATGTCGAAGAAAGGGTCTTTAAGAGATTTTAAAGGTGGCATTGTGCCAGACAGGCTGCTCTTAGTATTTCAGAAACTGATGATCTATCTGGATTTTGGTCCAAAAAGAGAAAATATTTAGTGAGCAACAGTTGCTTGGGTGAAAATGCCTTGTTGGGTGCTGGCTTAGCTCTCTGGCTGTGCAGGTGCCCATATGCCATATGGCTGTAATGCAACCTGTGGCCCTTTGCTGTGTCTCCCCCTGTTTTCTGTCTATTCTCCATTGATAATCTACCCAAAAAAAAGGCAAAATGCCAAAATATAAATATTTAAAAATGAAAATGTCTTGTTGATGTTAGAGGAGAATAGCCAGAGCACTTTGAGTTGATATAAAGGCAACATTAATTCGAATAACCACTTGCTTTACCCCAAGGTATGTATAGGGGCATGTGTTAATGTACATTGGCAGAAAATCACTTTAGGTGTAAATTCCTATATTTTATGGAAAATAAATTCGTGAATAGAATATAGTGTGGAGCTACTACTATTAGTTATGTTATGCACCGACTTTCCTTATTAGAATATCCAAACGTGTACTTTGAATGTTCTTAGTTCTTGATTTTAGAATGGTTCATCAATTACTATCTATTATCTCTTAACTCACTTTACACAAAAGGGACGAATAAGTAAATCCAAGTCTTCTCATACATTTCTCAAAATAATTAAAGGAACGCTTTTAAACAGAGTATAGCATCAAGTTAATTTAATTTCTGGGATATTGATCTCAGTTAAGCAGCAGAGAGGGTTTATTAATGATATTAACAACAGGTGCCAATGAGACAACCCCACCAGAAAAACAGGAATGGTTTTATAGGTGGAGGCTACTGACATTTTTCCCTTCTCATTTTTGCTGTGTCTCCCAGCACACCCTCAAGAGCATGGAGTACTCCAGGAGACAGGCAGATACTGGAGGAGAGCTGAACAGAGCTGTAGAAGAGCCTTAAACCATTAGCAGGACAAGTATTTGCTCCTTTGTGGAAGGAGGAACAGGATGAGCTCAGAGCCCTACAAAATGACCTCCAGCAGGTCACAGGTGTGAAGATTTCTGACCAAACAATTAGAAGTAGAATTCATGAGGCTTGGGGGTCACACATTCCTCTAGAGGGCCTTGTGCTCACTGCCCAGCACCGAGGAGCTGGATTAGCTTTTGCCATATACCAGAAGTGGCATCTCCACCACTGGCACCCTGTGCTTTTCACACATGTGAGAAGCTTCACACTGAGCACATGTGACAGACATGATCGGCTCTGAAGAAGTGTCATGCTGCTCCTAACATTGTTCAGCACGACTGGTTTGGTGGTGGTCTGGGGAGGCATATCTATGGAGGGACGCACACACATCTGCAGGCTTGGCAACGGCACCCTGACTGGCATTGGGTATTGAGATGAAATTCTTGGACCCATTGTTAAACCCTGTGCTGGTGCAGTGGGTATCGGGTTCCTCCTGTTCCTCAGTTGGGTCCTCCCCTCATGTGATGAGAATATGCAAACGGTTCCTGGAGGATGCAGAAATTAATACTATTGATTGGCCCCTGAGCTTGGCTTACCTAAATCTAGCAAACACCTCTGGGATATTCAACACTACTTAACACTGCCAGTGTGTACCTCAGGACACCATCCGTCATGTCATTAGGAGCATGCCCCAACATTGTCAGGTTTGAAGTAACAGTAAGTGGGGACCATACAACCTACTGAATATCATTTTGTGTTCCTACAATGAAATTTTGGCAAAATGGGCTCGTTTCTTCACCTTGATTTTCAGGTGATCTTTGAATTACGCCCTTTGTAGGTTGATCATTTTAATTTCCATCAAACAATGCGGCTTCCTTTCATTCCATAACAAGTTATCCTGTCCATGTCACTGTAGATATCCAGCATGATTTTTTCCCTATTGAGATCTGATGTGTTTTCAAAGTGTCCCTTTAATTTTTTGAGCAGCGTAGTTGTACCAGCACGAGGCACCAACACTAAGCGTACACACTGTGCTTTTCTTACCTGTAAAATTACAATTGAAATAGAGTTCCTGTTTGTTGTGTTAGAGATGAAAACAAAAATGCAGGTTTTCACTGTAGCTGAGACATTAGCTGAATCATTTTGTTGCTTTTCAAGCCTCTCAGTTAGTTTTAGCTCCTGTAGGTCAAGGCAATTTTATCGAGAAGCTTACGTCATCAGAATAAAAAATGACTCATAGCAGAATTGAGGTAAGTCAGAGGTATTATTGATGCATTTTTCCCTAGAGTGGAAAAGAACACTAGCAATGCCACCGTTAATTAAAAATCAAGAGAGTGATGGTTGTATAAAAATACAACATAGATGTTTTTACACTGAAGCACAGAGGGAGCATATCGCAAAGAAGATGGTGTGGAGCAGGGAAATTATTTTACTGCTATTGTTAAATAATCATCATTATTACCATTGCATTAATAATATAATCTGCAGTATGATCATTGCTTTAACAATGTAACAGATAGCTTTAAGAAGGCTTTAAGGTTTTATGCATACAGGTATTAAATTAACTTTGTATTCCAGGTGCAGTTATAACTATTTTATACATATTGCATATCTGTGCTTATTTGAGTTGATGTTCAGGTTCTTTAAAGGTCTTAAGCTTCACTGACGTGACTGTTCAGGTGATACATGCTGAGGGAAAACTAGAACATAGAAGGAATTGCAATACATGCTTACAAAACACTTATATCAGGTCATTTTATATTAAGGTTTTAGTAGAGGTTCTTGGTTAAAACATTTATTTAGTAGAGGACATACACATAGTCTCAGTGAGCCTCTGGTCTGGTAAAAGGTCAGAAGTGCGAGAGGTGACATAGAGGCTGAGTGAGGTCAACACACACACATTAGTTAGATTTATTTATAGGAAAGAGTTTAGTCATGTCTGGCTGTAACTGCAAAATTGTCTCGGTAAAAGAGGAACCGTTCCTTGTTGTCTCGGCAAGAAAGAGGAACAAGACAAGAACTGAAAGGTAGACAGGAAGTGCCAGCCATGAAGATAGAAGACGATGTTCTTTTTAAACTGTGTTAAAAGTCGTTGTGGTTTTGATTTGACGTATGTGTATATATCCTGTCTGTGACGCATGAAGGGGCGTCAGTAAATCAAGCCCTGACGGTATAAAATCTGTGTATGCTTTGAGGAAGTCGAAGATCAATTGCTGTCTGCGTACAGAGTTGTCTTCCCACACGTGTGTGTTCATTAAAATCATTGTTTGACCAAGATCCTCTGGACCAATGGTGGTTTGTACTCTCCTTCCTCAATTTTGAACCTTAACAATGGTCAAACCTCTACATCATCACTAGATACATAATAATTTCCTTTTTGTTGCTGATACATTTGCTGTATATTAGTTTTACATGTTTAATATGGAGTTCGTCTTTTTGTTACTCAGCCAACATTAGCGGATCTGTAAGATCCACTGCATTATTGGCTTATTAAATCAATAAAGTCATACTAATTTATTTACGAATACTTAACAGATGTTTGCTTTATCCCAGTTTGATGCATTATATATTCTATATATATGGTTAATATCAGGAATTCCCATCTGATAAAATGTAATTTAAAGTAAAACAATCATAACCATTACATGGTAAAAACAAACAGACAAACAAACAAAAAAACGTTTATCTTGAATCAAGGTTTCTAAGTATTGATGCTTCTTTGAAATGAATTACAAAATTTACTGTACTCTTGAAAGTATAGACTGCATCAGCCCACTGAACAAATGCCTATTCAGCCTATAAAACACGGGGGGGGGGGGGCAGTTTTGCTTTGTGTGTTGCATGTGTACTCCTTACACTTAATAGATGTACTGCATCGTCCTGGACAACTTGGGACATGCATTGCATCTGTTCTTTTTTGTTGCTACTGCATCTACGAACTGTGTTTAAATCAGGGGACATGCACAAGAGCAACCACCACTTGTGATGGCCCTCGCTGGAACACATTGGCTCATATGTTGGGCCAGACGATCATTCAGCTTCACCATCCTGCACATCCCTTAGTCTCCTCTTGCTGGTTGCTGATTGGCTTATTTTGAAGCTGACTGATGGTCAGCCTCAAACTTGTCTGCAAAGTCAACGTCAGACTGAGTTGTTGGTGTAGCTCACTTGGTTCACCAGGTGACCTACAGTGCTGTTAAAAAGTATTTCCCAAACAATATATAAGGTTAAAGAAGAGCCATGAATGTTAAACTGCAAGTTGAGATTAGTTTGGATAAAAGTTGAAAGGTGTGAATAAAAATTTATAAATTAGGGAAAATTGGGATAGGCTCCAGCACCCACCCACCCCCCGACCCTGAAAAGGATAAGTGGAAGCGAATGGATGGATGGATGGTTGAGACTGGATGATTTATATCCTGGAACTAAAAGAGCCTTTCTAAGGACTTGGAAACAAGAACAGCTACAATAAATAATGAAACCAATACTTCATCAGATAGTCGTAAATATGAAACCATGTCCTAGTCACCCTTGCAGTGATGGTATTGTAAAATTGCTTTTGTGCTACTCTGACGCACAAGCTGCAAAAATCAACCTCAGAAAGTTAGACCAAAGGTCATGCTCACTCTGTGGATAATTGGCATGGCCTTTACAGAGAGCCAGAGGAGGGTGATGAGGGTGCAGTTAAATTTGAGTGAATCAGTTTGATAGCGTTGCTGGTATCCATCCAGCACTTGGCCCCTGACATCAGACAGCCCGCTGACTCTTGTGGCACCTGCTGAAAACAATTATCAACTCTGTCAACAAGGAACATCCAATCACTCCAGTATTTTCCACAGCAAACACTGTCCTAGTTCTTCTGAAGATAAATATTTTTTAATCTATTGACAAAAAAAAAATCTTGTTTACTGTGTGCATCACCATAGAAACACACGCCTTTTAAATTTCTGCTTCCGTCTTACCCTGAAAGTCACATCACACTTCCAAAGCAATATCAGGATCTCGAGAGGCTCTCAGTGTTTGATGCTTTTATCTGTGCTTTGAGAATGACATTTTATAAAGGAATGAGCTATACAGTGACCATGGGAAAGAATTGCGGATGACGCAGACACGGTTAACTGCTGGAGGATGATTGTGTGAACCTGAAAACTGATCTTACAGCTCGGCAGAGCATGTAGGTCAGCTGTGGTGCGATATAGAATAATGTATGACATCAAAAAAGGGAAAGAGGCCAGAGGCAGCACAATGACCTCCGGCTAAGCAACGAGAAACAGAAGTAAAGACACCATTCAAACTCAAAGTGACAGGCTGTTGCAGAGCTGCACTGAAGCTTTGAAATGGACTTCGTCTTGCTCCACTAGACCAAGAGAAAGAGGACTTACTCAACAGATAACAAGGAAATGGTTTTACTGAACTCCCAGACAAAAATGAAGTGGGAAAATGTATTAAACAGGACACCATTTGATTTTAAAATGCAGATTTTATTTTCTGCAGGGTCATTTCTTACTTGCAAATAAACAAGTTAGAGATCAACCAGTGGCTTCTATTGATTTTTTTCCTCACCTAAATGCCAGCCAAATAACACACACCACCCTCATTACTCTTAAAAGCTTGAAGGGTATAAACTAAAGCAAGAACAATTAACCCATGAGCAAATGCCAACTATTGTGGATTAATAGTTCAAACATTTTAAAGCCAGCCTAAAAGTACTGATGCCTTCATAAATTGTCTGTGTAATAAATATCACTTGATTTTGAACCATTAAGACGACATTTACAGGAGTGAAACATTTTAAGGTTTCATTACAAACACCTAGAGAACTTAATGCAATCCCAAAAGAGCTGCCGGTCTACAAACTAGGAATTTGTCATTAACATAAGCTAGGGCATGAATGTAACAGCCCAGTATACACCACAATGACGACTAATGCTAAAGCCATTGTTAATTCTGAAACCAGAGATCATAGCTAAGCCTTTGCATCAAATTGCATTAAACTTAATCTGTGGAAGTGGCCACTTCCACAGATTTAGTGTAATGCATTGATGCAATTTCAACACTGAATTTTGAGAACCTTTAGGAGAGTTTGGTTTGATTTTAATAGCAATTTCTTTCTGTTCTGCATTTCTGTTCCCGCCTGTATGTGTATGATTGGCCAAAGCTGTCACATGTTTTTAAAAACGTGGCTGGTAGAAGTTACAGAAGCTCAAATATCTCCCTTCATGTAGGGAGACGCATCCATGTTATGAACTATTGAAGTCTTTATTGTGTAACACCATAAACCGCAAAGAACCGAGGTTGTACACTGGAGAAAATTAGTTGCAGCTCAACTTTGGACAGGTGGACAAATTTACTCTGTACATATAACTGCCATTCCCCTTTTGTGTAAACAAAAAGGCCAGGCTCTAACTGCAACAGCTTAACCTCCATTGTACAGATCTGACAGCAGACACTCATCTTTGTGTTCAAAGTCTCATCCGCCTCCAAAACGACATGCTGTGTGCATCAGTTCTTACTCATGTGCAGTGCTTCGTTCATATTTAATGAGCGCCAACATGTTCAGCAAATGTCAACTGATGTGTGCACCCGAAGCAAGCACAAAAGATAGATGCAGGAGAAGAACAGCTGTTTGAGTGTGTTCACAATGAGATGCAATTAATATGACTAAACAAATCTTGGTCCTTCAGCACCTGCCACTGATGGGCTGACCTTCAGCAGTTCACCTAAACACTCAAGCACTTAGAATTCAAGCACCACTTTGAGGAAACTCACAACTATTTTTATTGGGTCAAAAGCCATGTTACAAAATAAGTGTTTCAGCTGAGACCTGCCGTCTCCAGAATAAGACTCAAAAGCTTGACATCCTAATCAATGTGTCAAGTTACACTGCTTTGAAATTTAAGTATTTTAATGTATACAATCTACATTCAAAAGGAAAAAGACCCATTGTCTAAACAAGAAAAAAAACCAACTTTGGTTTAACTTTGAAACAAAGTACTAACTTAACCAAAAAGCCTGGAAGCATCCTTGTTTAACCTTTTACTGGCGCAATCTCGTTCTTCTCCAGAGCCTGATGCTGTTTGATCCCAAACAGGTTACGCAGATTGACTTCTGGGTCAACATAGTGATGGATCTTGCGCTCATTGAAGAGGCCTGAGAGGTTCGTTTCCACCTTGGCACGTCTGGAGATTCGCATGCGCAGAGCAAATAGGTGACGCAGGTTTTCCTCCACGAGTGGCAGATTTTGTCCATTCAGGCGTTTCTGCCAGGTTTTCCTGGGTCGCTGCCGTTTCTGTTGAGTCAGAAAATTGAAATGAACTTGGTTTAACTCCACATATTAAACATGAATGAATTAGTGAACCCCCAGATTTAGACCTGAAGAATTTAAATTGTAACAGGTTTGCAGAGAAATATGTAGGTGCTTTAGTCTACTTCTACACCATTAGGTCTTACTTTCAGAGTGGTAGCATTTGGGTCATGGCGAAGTAGGTGTCTGGTCATACTCTCCTGCAGAATAAAAACAGTCACTACACAAGTTCCAAAAAAAATAAATTGCAAATCAAGTTTATTATTAAAGCTACTTTAAAACTGGATGTTATGTTTCACTGGCATCTCTTTTGATTTAAAGTAGGTACACATTTCCAGTTTCTTGCTAGAGACCTACCCGCATAGCAAACATGCGAGTACAGTCAGGGAAGGAACATCTGTATTTGAGCAGCTCAAGGTGCACCTTGCGAATATGGTGCTGCAGGTTAAAGGTTGTAGAAAAGTAAGCCTGGCAGTCATCTCTGGGACAGACCAGCACAGGCTTGTGGGAAGCATGCGTCCGCTTGTGCCTCCGCAAAGAATCCACTTTCTTAAACTCCTTCTTGCACACTTGGCATGTAAATGTGGCTGCAACACAAAAAAACAATTAACTGGGCCATCCTTTAACCAACAAAGCACTGAGCAGGGAAACAAAAACTATGTACTATGGTCAAATTCACCTGGGTGTTTAATCATGTGTTTCTGAAGTTTCCCCCAGGTATGTTCAAATACCTGGCAATTAGTATGAGGGCAGCGGTAACCTGCAGAGACCAGACAAATGAGATCATCCACCATCTCCCTTCTGGGCCATGTTTATTTTGTCTTCAATGCATGAAAAGGTTACACACAAAAGCATTCAACCCCATTTTAATGAAAAAACTGTACCGAGATTAAAGACGACAAGTCCCCACCAAGATTAAACCAACCTGCATGCTTCTTCTCGTGAGCTTTGCGGGCAATATGGGAGTCAAATGTGGCAGCGCATCCATCCTTCGAACATCTAAGTATCCCAGGAGTAAAGACAGAAGTAAAAATTAATCACAGACACCAACCCCACATAGGCATTGGCAGCTCATTCTGCAGGTATAAACGCTGATTAAAGCAGTAAAAGTATCATCTTTAATACAGAAACTCATTTGACAGCTTCAGCAATTTCTTTAAGTCACACAGTAGTGTCAGTATATGTTAAAGCAGAGCAAAATCTGAACTATTTTATATGAATCCAAGCTATTACATGGACTTACTTGAACTTGGCAACCATTTCATGTTCCTTCAGGTGCATCTTAAACAATCTGCGCTTTTTGAAGGTCAGAGAGCAGCTTGGGTGTTTGCACTACAGGACGGGAATGCACAAGTGATTAAAATGACAAGGCTTGAAAACCGGTTTCTCTCAAAAGTAAACGAAGCTGGTGCAAATTATGTAGTTTTGGTGCCATCTGGTGTATAAGTGTATATTCACACAAACCTTGAAGTACTTATTTTTGTCTCCATGGGCGAAGCGCACGTGTCTCTTCAATTTGCTTGCGTTAAAGAATGTCTTTGTACAGGTCACAAACTTGCATCTGCATGAATCAGAAACCAAAGTGAGACGACAGCTGAGAGAAGGAAAACCGTGTTTGAGTTACTTACTTGAATCGCTTCTCCCCGGTGTGCTCAAGCATGTGGCGCCGCAGGTGAGAGCTTCTGGAGAAGCGACGACCGCAGCCGGCAACTGCGCACTGGCACGGGCGCTGCACGCATTTGTCATAGTTGTAAAGTTACTGTTTCTTACTTTATTTTTCAGTTTAAAGGGTTTAGAAAGAAAGGCTTTGGCACTGCGTAATTGAATATTTTCCTTACCGCCCCGGTGTGCACAGTCTCATGCTCTTTGAGTTTCCACTGCCTGGTGAAAGTTGCGCCACACTCGCCATGAGAACAGCTGAACAACTCCAGCGGTTGACCGCCGACAGGTTTCCCAGCTCGCATGTCATTCATTTTTTTCTGATATCTGAAAGTTACTCTAACTACAGAACGTTATGAAAACCGAGCGGCTGTTCCCTGCCAGTCTTATACTCTCTGGAAAGCTTTTAATTAGTTAACTGGCAGCGTCCTGACACCAGGCGATGAGTCACGCTTTACTATACTCTAAGAGAGAACCTGAAACCAATTAACTGCTAATTACCTCATTTTCCGCCATTTGGCCCAGCTGTAGTCACACAAACCTGGGCAAACCAGCACATCAATCAGCTCGTCACGTTGCTGTCCATGAGTGTTGCTATACTTTTTTTTTTCCTGAAGTGATACAATGACGGCTAAAGAAGACACATCAGAGATTAAAAACAGCAAACTGTGATGTTAAATTCTAATAAGGAGGCTATATTGTAAACATGCCTTCATGAAATTGGCTCATACTTAACAATAAGGACTCTTTCAACAACACCCCTTACTAACACTCCACGCTGAAGCTCTTCTTGATTACATAGGTAATCAGAGTTATACCTGTGGCAAGAGGTACCATGGGAAATATACACTCACTGCCCACTTTATTAAGCACATCTTGCTACCAGCAAGTTGGATCTTGTTTGTTTTTGTTTTTTGTTTGTTTTTTTTGCCTTTAGAGCATTCTTAATTCACCATGAGACAAATTCAACATGGTGCAGAAAAAAACTACCCAGAGATTTTGGTCCAAATTTATATGATAGCTTAACACAGTGGCTGGAAACTTGTCGGCTGCACACCCATGACACAGACCTCCAGTTCCACCACATCCCAAAGATTCTCTATTAGACTGAGATACAGTCACTGTGAAGGCCACTGGAGCACAGTGAACTCGTTGGTATGTTCAAGAAACCAGGTGAAGGTGATTTAAGCTTTGTGGCACGGCACATTATTCTGCTGGAATCAACTATCAGAAATGTACATGAGTAAAAAGATGGACATGCTCAGCAATAATATTCAGGTAGGCTGTGGCATTTAAATGATATTCAGTTAGTATTAAAGAGCCAAGAAAATATCCCCCACGTCATTACACCACTAGCCTGAGGAAAGAACAGAGAATGAACAGAGGATTTTGAGTTGTTTACACATTTTGAATTTTAACAGTTGGATATTTAAGTTACTGTTGCCTTCATATCAGCTTGACACAGTCTGACCATTGTCTTCTGACATCTGGCATCAATGAGGCATTTTCACACAAAGAACTGCTTCTCATTGGATATTTTCTTTTTTTTTTTTTCCATTCTTTATAAACCCAGAAATGCCTGTGTGGGCAAATCTCAGCAGATCAGAAGTTTGCACCAGCCCATGTAGCACCAACAATCATGCCAAGTTGCCAAAATGCATTGAGTTGCTGCCATATGGTTGGATAATTTGCATTAATAAGTAGATGTGTGCTTAAAAAGTGGCCAGTGAGTGTATTTCTACTACGCTTCAGTACACCTGAAATGGGAATAGCTTTCCCATTTCTTCTTATTCCAGCTGAATGGACTCAGTTACAGAGAATTCAGCAATTAAAGCTCTGACTGTGATACAGCACAGTCCACACCAGAGGGTAGTGTGTCTCTATCACAGTTGGCTCTGCCATTCAGATTCATGCACAAACTGTAAAAGTATTTGGGTATTCCCATTTATTTACTTGTGTATGTCCTGCATTCTGAAACAAATGCCTTCTGTTTCTCAACACGTCCGTTGGATTTTTAATGAGAATCATTGTAGAAGCTGGTTGAGACTTTTCCCCTGTTTTAGCAGAAGGTGTTAGACAGCTTAACAAGACTTCAAACATTTATATGCTACAGAAGGAATCCCCCTTTATATAACACGTATGGGAGGTGTATAGTGATGGATGCTGATTTACTGTGATTCCACCTGTGCTTTTATTACTGTGACATATCAACATCGACTGTCTATAGTACAAGTTTTGATTCAGGACTGGCTGCTTGAGAAGAGTTGTCTCTGTCAAGCTCTGATATAAGAGGGTTCAAGATTGTGATTATTATACATTACTTACATTTAAGTGTAACCTGAAATCTTAAAAAAAATGGAATTCCTCATATCCTTTATATTCACCCTAAAACCAGTGTGACCACTGCATCCCTGCTCACAGAGCCACCTTTGCACTACTTGCAACTCAGCTGTCTTACTGCAGAATACTGCATCAGCACTATGTGACCACTTACCAGATCACAGTGAAGACTTTAGTGTTTGAATCAGAAAGCCAGCAGCAAAGTGCAGACTAAAGTCAGTGTCTGTTTAAAGTTTTAGAACTGCAATATTCTGGCAGCCATCATTTTTTATTTTATTTTATTTTATGATATTTTATTTTATTTTGGCAGGGCAGGAGCATCTTTAGCTTATGCTGCATTCCTCCTGATACTCCCACCTCCATCTCTTCCTGCTATTCCTCCTTCTCTGCTTGTCTCAAAGGGAGGTAAATGAAATATTCAGAGGGGGTGCCGGTGCAGTTTTTCTCCATTAGTTTGATGTATTATAGGATGGCTGCTGAGATTGGGCTGCACCAGGGAAGCTAAACCCAGCAGGTGAGAGACAGCAGAGAGACTGCAGGTTTCAGCGTCCATCTCCATTAGTGGCTTCTGATTAGGAGTCATAAGCAGTTAAACTCATACATCCCTTTGAACACAGCATGTTTTACTGATCACTGGGGCCAACAAAAGCTTTAGAGTTACTTTAGTCAACATGATCATGTAATGTTCTTGTAGGGACATTCACAGTGGTCAGTTGGAGTTTTTCATTTCACTGACAGCAGTGTGTTTGGGCAGTATGCTCTGTGTGATGCTTGATTCAAATAAAAAGACTTAATCAGTCCCTGATATTACACTTTAGTAGCAGTCGTGCATATTCACTTAGCCGCTCTGCTGTGGTTAAGTAAGTACTCAGTGGACCACATGTAACATTCATTTTTTTCCAGCATTAATATTACGTTTTCTTCTTTTGCTACATATTTCCAGACCTATAAGCTGAATGTAACACTGGCTCTTAAAGTGAAAACCAGCTTCTCATTACAAAAACAGTGATTTTTCTAAATGTTAAAACAGCAGGATGCATTCAAACAGGTTAAACATTTGGAGATCCCTGTGATTAAGTTTATTTTTATGGCATTTGGTATAACTTGCAGTGCTGAAATGAATAAAAATGAATCGTAAGAATATCTTGAACAGTTTGAGCTGTTTAAGGCAGAAACAAGGTGTGAACAGTATGGCCTCTGCTGTAGCCGGTTTGTCAGAGGGTGTCTTGGGTTCATAATGTCTCTCCTCGGTCGGGACCACTTTCATCCCCTATAGAGCTGTGATCTTCATGTCAACGCTTTCCCGGATACTCCTGATTAACTCCTTCATGTTCAGAAAATGAATGAACTGCCCATCCCTGATCCCCTTTCGAGCTTTTCTCCGGCTGGCGGGCTGTCGCATCCTCTTCTTGCGCAGAGCTGCATGGCAACGGGAGGAGGAGGCAGCTCGGGATGAAGGAGGGTACCAGCGTCCCACGTGTCCTCCTCACCGCAGACCCAACGCATTGCTCTTCGGTTTCCCATCCCTTCGTTTCCGCATACTGCAGATTCGCATATACACACACATACAACCTCATCCATACACCCATACGCACCCGCGCAGGCTTGCGGAGCTATGATTCCGCGGTGCGCACTCTCCCGTTCCACACTATTTCTAAACTGATCACTCTCTAGGCCTGTATCCATCATCTCCGACAAAGGCCTGTCACTTCTTTTTTTCATCATTCTGATATGCAAATCCAAATTCTCTGTAGCAGTGTTGACCGGAGCTGAGAGGGCGAGTGATAGAGAGGGGGAGAGATGAGAGGAGGCACATCGTCAGATGTTTAGTAGATTGATTTTGGATCCTCGCCATCATTTGTGTGATTTTTTTAGTCTTTTCTTCACTCCGTCTGCCGGGTTCGTGACATCCTGCGGCTCTCCATGCTGTAATCCGGGGGAATATGTGAAGATCATGCTGGCGGTGTGGTGCTTCACGGTCTTTGCTGCAGTGGGCGAGAGGCTTGCGGTCTCAGGTAAGAGAGAGAGAAGCGAGCGAGGGGGTTTGGATCGAGAGAGGGAGAACCCCTTTCGTTTCCTTTGCATCCACTCTTTTTTTCACCGTGAACAGCACTTTTCGAACCCCGGTGTAGGCTCGTAATTTTACTGTAGCGGGATCTCGGTGCCAAACAGCCCACTGGCCTGAAAGCACAATTTGCTGCATCAACACATTCCCACTGCAGCCTCATTACCTATAACGTATCCATAACCATTTCAGACGAGCATTTAGGAAGAAACATCTACAGCACTAGAATATAACTACATTTTATTGCCCTGGGATGACGATTTGTGAGCCTTTCATTTGTATACTCACAATATGCAGGCTTATATGAGCATCCCTATTGTAGATAATTTAAGTAATGACAAGTATTCTAATTATTTTCCATCAGAGCGTGCACATCTCCACTATTTTTATAAAATACTATTACGGATAAATAATGTTCACTGTTAAATTAGGTCACCAAACCGTGAGCTTACAGATGAAGACGCTCACAGGCTGATTTGTTTTAAATGTGCATTACTTTGTGCTTGTTTTTTATCCTTAAAGAAATCCCCGCTGCTCTGTTTGGGCAGGTTCACTTGTGTTGCTAACTTGCAGTGCCTAGTGGAAACACACTGTGAGAGTTTTCCTCTTGTATTACATACAGGTGTTGACAGGAACCTGGAGCGGGATGGAAGCATGTGGGACTGGTTTGCCCCAGTGGGCCGGGCGGAGAGTGGGGACACTGCAACCGAGATCATTTATCCAAAGCGCCTCGTACAGCAAATCAAGTCAGAAGAAGAAATGGCTCATGACTACTTGGGTACCAGGGTGAAGAATAGCACCGGGGACACCTTGGTGAGCTTACATCCTTAATTCTGTTTATTCCCATGCTGTAAAGGATCCCAGACAAGGTTTTAGGACCCTTCCTAAATAAAAGAAACTGATACATTTCACTCTAAATTGAACAAAAAGAAACTATTCCACGTGAGTAATGCATAAATACATGTTTCAATGAGAACTTAAAAACATTTGCCCTGCACTAAAATCAATCATTTCCTGCATTTATCGAGGCATAAATGCAGGAAATCCTTGACCATTTCGACTGCAGATAACTGCATGCGTGTACAAGGGTGTGACAGCACCAGGACAGACTTTTATTTTGTTGGTGTCAACCTCCTTTTCCTCCCTGTCAGTAAAACAGTGCAGTGCTCAGCTCCCCACTGCTCATGCGGCTCCTGCTACACAGAGATAACAGCGCAGGGCGGTGTATTGCAGCAGCCTCTACTCCTTGCGATTTTGACCCATTTAGTCAGTGAAAATCCCTTTGAATGTGAAGTGAAGCAGCGTCCGGTGGGTGTTACCAAGAAGAGTTGTTGCTTGAAGCTATTTTTCCCTTCCCTAAATTTAAGCTGTAACCTCTAGCAACAAGTTATGAAACAACACTCGGCTTTCTTAATACGCACTGCTCAAATGCTGGTTAATCAAAGAGCTGTTTAAATGCCGCGCGATATATGAAGCGACCACCATCTCCACAGGACAAAGGTAGACTCTCTTGAAATAGTCGCATCATCTGATAACTCGGATGCCACGCTGAGTCTCTGACTTCTTTATTATTCAGTAGTGTGTTGAAGTATGTCCCATTAATTATAGAACAGGCCTGTGTAAGAAGTGCTGGATGGTCCAAGAGGTTTGAGCACTCTCCCCCATCCACTGTCTCTCCCATTCTTTCTCTCTCTCTCTCTGACAGTATATTAGGCTCAGTACACACACCAGAGTCACATGCTTCAAGATTTGACTGAATACATATGCTATAATCTTGGGAAGAGATGGTGTCTTAAATAAGCATAACTATAATATGTTCATAAAATGGTTTTCCGTAGACAAGATTTCAAAAGTCTCAGCTGCCTCACTTGCTGTGTTTTGTTTTTTAAATATTTAAGATGCTCGGAATAAGAGACCAGATAAATTTAGAAGCAGCAGGGAGGGATGAGCTGAACTTGTTCTTTTTTTTCTGTCACATCACACTGTGTTCAAAAATAGATGAAGCAACATTTTGGCTGATTTGATTTATTTGGTTTTGCACATTGCGTTCATTTCGGCATAGCTTAAACTCTACAGATTATTAGATGAATATAGATTAGCATCTAGAATCAGATGTTCTCAAGGAAAAAGATAAAGGTATCATAAAGGTATAAAGTTATGGAGCAAGGCAGTTTGTGTGAGAGCAATGCTAGCATAAATCTTACAATGTGTTGTTTGAAGTGTTATTTTATGCAAGAATGTATATTGAACTTTAAGCAATTTACATTTCAGTATCCACAATGGCTTTAAAAGATCTGTAGCAGGTGGGGGCTGCTGGAGACGAAAATAATGATGTGACACAATTGAAGAGGAGTTTCTAAAAAGGACCTTTTAGTGTGATTGTTTCGGCTTTGAAACCAGCAACAATGAGAAAGCGACTGAGTGACAGATTCAGACAAATATGAACTTTTTTGATATTAAGTCTTTGTGATACCATCAGCAGCATCAGAGCAGCTACTTTGTCTTAAAAATAATGTCTTTCAGCCACGTCAAGAACAGTTAAATAGAAACAATCTAAAGCAGTAGAGCAGTGTTACTGTACAGGGACAGAGGTACCAAGCTGCAGCCTCTCCAAGACAATAGTAAGAAATCTGTTGTCTGTACTCAATGGAGGGAATAATTTCTGCATAGTGATGCGTTTTATTGTAAAAGCCCAGTGATTCACTGCAGCCGGTTCCTCCAGACTGAGTTCAAAGCCACGCTGGCACAGTCGAAGCTGCTGAAGAGACATACTGTTTGGTCCGCAGTAAATTTCACTCTCTCCTGCCCCTGCGGTGTCCTTACGTCCTCAAACCTGGCAGCTGACCATCCGGGGACACAGCATGGCTGAATAGATAGGAGTAACGCTTTCTCCTCTTCCTATCCTCCTGTGAAGACCTCCTCTATTTATCCTTATCACGAGACTCCAGCTTAGCTCCTAAACAGCCATAGCTCTGTGGAGTCAAGCTTGCCTGAAAGCTGGCAGCCAGTGCTGATCAATGCAGACTTTATAAATCATAATATCTCAGCTGCTGAGATGCTTTTAGACCTTACACTGTATTGATTCTGCTGAATTATTCATGAGACTTTTTCACAACCCTTCTGTGGCTTTCACAGAGTGACACATCTAACCACAATTGTTTTGTTACACTTTAATTTATCAGCTGTCAAATCCATCTCTCTAGCGTTTTTTTCTTTTTTCTTCTTTCAGCCTGTCCACTTGGCCCAGAGCTGTTTCCAAGTAGAAGCCTTTGGACGCACCTTCACTTTAGACCTGGAATTAAATCAGTTAGTATTACCCTGTAAATTTATCAGATCTGCTTTTTTTTTTGCACATTTTGTATCAGTGGGTGCTCTTAATTTACTGCAGCTGTTCTAATTAGCATTTCCCCACACTTAAGCAAATGCACTTAGCGCCTCTATTATGTTTCATGTCAAGATGGGGAACACCAAATAAATTTGTGGGGAGAACAGACAGCAGAAAAAAATCCCAGTTTATTATTATTATTATTATTTCTGACTAGAAAGGATGCTGTTGCAAGTATTTATAATATCTTATCTCTCTTTGCAGCCATCTTCTGTCTTCAGATTATGTCGAACGGCACTTTAACCAGGATGGCAGTCCCTTTCAGTCTGTGGTAAGGTTTTCTGCATAAGGTGGGATGCTCACATGATTTCAGTGCATGAACGTGATTCAAAGCAGCATTATCAGCATATTAAAGAGAGTGACCAGAGCAGCAGTGCAACACTCACTTAAAGTTTTGCTTCCTCCTGACAATCCTGAACTGATATAGATCAGATTATATAACAAAATCCTTCGGCTCAAACTGTATTTATTTTTATTATTCTTATTTTAGAAGTAAAACACACTTTTTAAGCCATCTTTTTTAAAATTATTGTGCTGATGTTTTCTACTATTTGATCACAACCTCGTGCTTTTATCTATTTATGGAAAGTGCATTTCGTCCTCCCTGCTTTAGAAGTAAGCTCGTGAACATTACCGGTCTGCACATATGTGGGTTTGCCTATCAGTACGTATGCATGCCTCTCTGCTTTTCTCAGACTGCTGAGAAAGAAAGGAAGTGATCGCCCGTGGTGTAAAATCACAAGCCCACGGAGAGAATCGTCGAGCGAACGTGGAAACGGGATAAAACCTTGACATCTAACGATGAGCTGTGTGCTTGTCAGGAGGGACCAGTGGAATGTGACTGCATTGTGCAAGCCAGGAGGGATGGCTAATGTTTGTTTTTTTTCTTCGCTTTTTCGTGGACAAATGTGCCACTCACTGCCCCCAGCACCCACCCACCCACTCAGCCAGCTCTCACATCCCCACCCACAATCATTTCGAACTCTCCTTCGGTCCTCCTGACCAATCACAAGCCTGTTTCCATAGCAACCAGTTAGCTCAGCAGTGTCATTAAGTTCTTGGCAGCGAAGAGAATGAAAGAAGACCGAAAGGGAGGGAAGAGCAGATCTGGAATGAGAGGAGGAGGAGGGGGATATATGGAGTAAAATGCCAGTTAATACAAAAGCAAGATGAGCTTTGGGATTGGGGAGGAGTAATTCTGGGGGTGTATGTGTGTTCACAGGCAGTCAGATTGTGCCTGGAGTGGTGAAAAGAGAGAAGGGGCGTGCAGGGTTGAGGCTGGAGACCTGTGGTTAGACCAGATTGTCCCTCAGCTGGATGGAGGCTTCATGTGATGATGCCGCTTCTTCTGGACATAGCAGGCGTGATGCATTCAGGGCAGCACTTAACCAGAGTGATCCCTGTGATTAAAATACTTTCAAGTTCAAAGGCATTGTTTCCCTGAGCTGCTGTTGTGAGGTCAAAGCGCCCTGCTGAAATCAATTTAATCCAGGTGAATCAATGGTTCTCACATTTCCCGCTGGTTCTCTTCACCGCTTTAACCTTGCAAAGCAGCGTCAGTGCTACATGACAAGAGCAGATTCCTCTTTGGGGTTTTTTGCGTTTAGTCGCAGCCTGTTTGCTGTACAGTTACTCCACATTAAATTTTAAGAAATAACTGTGTGGGCAATGTTAGTGTTGATTTATTGAAGAGATCCTTGGGCATGGTGTACTTCCAGCTCTATTGTCAGTAGAGTAAAGGAGTGGAGAACACGATACAAGTAGGTCATAAACTGTGCCACTAACATCTTAAAACAGGAAAGCACGGAGAGGTTTTTCCTCACTTCTCACCTATTGTGATATCAAATGATCTATGAAATTGTCCCTATGAAGCTGAGAGTGTGTCAGCAGAGGTTATTGTACTAAGCAGTGGTTCTTTGTCCTCACAGGGAGGGGAACACTGCTACTATCAGGGAAGGTTAAGAGGTTTACCAGAGTCCTGGGCAGCTGTCTCCACATGCCATGGCTTGTGGTGAGTTTGACAGTAGACCTTGTCTGTAACTTCAAATACTAACTCCCTGTGTGTTACAAATTAGCCTCCCAAACTCACCCTTTATTCTTCATCTTGTTGGTGGTTCTCAGTGGCATGTTCTCTGATGGCTTCTTCTCTTACGGTATTGAGCCCTTTCACAATGACAGCAATCAGGTAAATGACCTGTGACTATAATACAGATTTTTATAGTTAAACATTTTTGTTTTAGGTCCTAATCTTAATATTTTCACTTTAGTATGATGGTGCTCACCTAATACGCAGGATGCCTGATATCAGACTTCCGGCCCATTGTCCAGGTATAAAGCCACACTTATCTTACATTCATGACACATTTGACTTCATTTAGGAAAGAACCTATGCCAAGCGCAATTTTTCAAAAGTCTGAAAATAAATGTCACTTTTTGATTCACAGAAGCTGCTCAAAAGCAGCCATTTTCAAAAATACAAAATCATTTCATAAAAAAATAGATCAAATCAAATTCATAAGAAATGGATAAATAAGCTGGGTATAATTAAATAATAAGAATAATTTTAAATATATTACATTCACAGTGTTCAAAAGGGAACCTGTTTTGTTCCTTTCCAACCTTGTTGTTATGTTAAATTGCAGAGAGTAGCTTTGTATCATTCAAAGTTTGTGAAATAAGCATTTTTAGCTCCCTTCCTCCAGCCTTGAAGTCAACCTTCTTCTGATTGGCTGCCATTCCTGAACAGTAGTTGGGTCATAGCCCGAACGTCCTGGTTTGGATGACCACATTTGGCATATTTGCTCTCAGTGACATCACACAGAGCCAAGTGTAGAGAAAACATCTAAACTGAGCATTTAGAGTAGTCAGACACAGAGCTTTTGGTTCATAGGAACTCTCTGCGTATTATTTGAAAAATTTGCAATGTTTAACATTATTATTTGCTCTTGTAACAGTACATATGTTTCAGAAAATGAGTAAAATTATAACAGGTCACCTTAAAGATTCGATTTTTCATTGTTTAAAGCCAACTTGAGCTAATAATTTTCTGTCCTCTATCTTCCTTAAAAAGTAATATTTCCCTCTAACTGCCTGCAGCTCTGCTTTTTTATGTGTCCAGACTGTACAGAGGACAGTGAGTGGGATGGCAGAGGAGGTGATGGTGATGATGATGACAGACCGGACCAAGTGAGGGAGCAGCAGGCGTCTGGGGGTCTGCGACGGTCCAAGCGAAGTGTTCGCAAGCCCTCTGTGCAGACTGAGACCAAATATATTGAGCTGATGGTGGTCAATGACAATGATATGGTGAGTGCTAAAGGTTCTTGGTAGCCTGATGACTGTAGTGTGTACTGCTTAACCACATACCCCATGGTTTGTCCAGTACTTCTCCTTATTTATTGTCTAAAATTTCAGTGCCACAATCAATAAGGACATAAAATCTCCCCAAAATTACAAATGTACTTGTACAGAGAGGAGCAGTACCTAAATATCACCAGGATTTGCATGGCTAACAGTAAACAAGAATAGCTGCAAATGCTTGTCTGATAGCAGTTTGTGAGTAAAAAATAGCAAGTTAAAAGATAAATCAAATACAGAGCCCAGTAACAAGTAGAAATATACATTTTATCATCATAATATCAGCATTTATTAAATTAATACCTTTTTTTAGTGGCCAGCTCAACAAAGAAGGATGACACACTGCCACTTGCAGAGCAGTGACCAGGTGTTCTGCAGTATGGCTAATCCCACTCAGCTCCACTCAGGAAACCTTGCTACGCAAACAGAACCCACATAGAGCAACCCCTCAAGAGGGCCTGGGGCTGTCACATATTGCTAGTTGTACACAAACATATGAGCTTTTATTTTTATATAGCAACAAAGCTGCCAGAGGCCAGGCAGTCCAGTTTCATTAGCTCCAAGCTTACACTGACATCAGAATATGTTAGGACTGGACAGTGTACAGGTGTTCATATGCTAGTTGAACGTTTCTTAAAGGAATACAGACAAAGCAATGGATATGCAATAAGAAAAAAACTGTGACAGACTGACCTCCTTTGACAGGTAAGGATGGATAAGAGTCATGGTAAAACTATAAACATGAAGAGGCAGAGAGACTACAAACCTAGAAAACTAAATTAAAGAGAAATATCTGGCAGAATAGATGATATAGAGTGTAATCAAGGAAGTGGAAATAGGTGCATAATGAGACACAGGTGTAGACAATCAAGACAATCAAAAGGGGAACAAAAGACTCACAGGAAGACACAACAGATAACCCACTGCTGAAGTAAAACAGGGAACAAACTGAAAGGCACAGACAAACTACTAGGTACAGAGCTGATGCAAACTTACACTGAACAGAATGCAGAAAGAACATTGGGGGAACACACAAGTAACACACTGATGAAACTACAAGTCAAATACAACAGATTTCATTGTTAAGCAAAAAGCAATATTTGCATTTCATTTAATTAACCGAAACTTTGCCACTTCAGTTGACATTGGTCATGCAAGAAGTACATTGAAACATTCCATGTAACTCATTCCTTATATCACTTGGTCAGTACAAGTAAATCAAATTACATGTCTGATTGTGTATTTGTGTGTAGCAGAGCTGATGTGATCCATCTCTTAAGCCATCTGTGCGTCTTTTCCTCTACAGTTTGTACAGCTGCGTCGCTCAAGCAGCCAAACCAAGAACTTTGCCAAAGCTGTGGTCAACACAGCGGATACGGTAAGTGATCGGTTTGCAGGAAATTAATCCTCCTACTGCTAAACTCTGCCTTCTCACTTCGCCACCTGTCAATAAACACGTGTGTGTGTGGGAATGATCTGTCCCAGATGACACTTACAAAAAATCAGACCAAAACACCAAATGAAGCAGTGCACTGATGGGCATTTTGTGGTCCTCAGATCTATCAGGAACAGCTCAACACAAGGATTGTACTGGTCGCCATGGAGACCTGGACCTCTAAAAATATGATGCCAGTAGTGGAAGACCCATTGACAACGCTGCAAAACTTCATGAAGTACAGGAAGGACAACATCAGAGAGCAGAGTGATGTAGTCCATCTTTTCTCGTAAGACCGTCAAAATAAATAAATAAAATTTTAATGAGAACTAAAGCTTATGTGATGTCTGGACTTGCAACTTTGGCTTTCCTGTGCTCACAGAGGGCGTAACTTTCATAGTAGCCGTAGTGGGACAGCCTACACAGGAGGGGTGTGCTCTCCAACAAGAGGAGGAGGAATTAACGAGGTAAGGAAAATATAACATGATTATAATTTTCTATTACACAGATAGGGTTTATTATAAATTTTAACCTAAAATGAGTAATCCATCCATCCATCAGTTTTCTTAATAGCTTATCCATTTGATGGCCACTAAAGGTTATCTCAGCTATCATAGCGTGAGAGGTGTGGTGCTAACTACTGTATTACTGTGAATCTCTAATTGGACTTATAATATAAATTGAAATTTAGTTGTAAAGCCAAATTTTAAGTTTTTATGTATTTTTGTTATAATATTAAAATCAAATCATCAATAAGTAGGACTAAGTTCTCTGATTTAAAACATAGCTGAAAATAATTTATATGAAGCATATATTTTCAAGTAGGTACAGCAAAAAAAGTTGCGAGACTGAACCTGCTCAGTGACTGGGGCTATTCTTTGTGCAGTTTTCATGCTCTACTCATGCTTATGTGGGATTCCTGTGGGTGCCCAGGTTTCCTCCCTCAGTCTAAAGATATCTGTGTTTGATTATCAGGCGATTCTAAATTGATTGTGTGGAGGTGAAAGTTGGCTGTGTCTCTGTGTTGGACTGGCAGCCTGTCCAGGCAGAGGGACCAGGTGTCCCAGCACAGCAGTTTTATCCTGTTTGTAAGTCGTAGAATCAGCACTGAGGCAGAGACGAGCTACTGCATAAGTTAGATGAGTGTAAGTATTCTAGGGTCTGTTGAAAAGTGAAGGACTAGTGGAACAGGAGACTGTTGCAGTAGAGAGAGGACAGAGGGAAAGTGAAGCTGTCAGTTTACTGGTCACTATAAGTTCCTACCCTCATATATAGCTAACAAGCTTTGGGTTGTGACCAAAAGAAATAGATCACAGACATAAGCAGCAGAACTGCAAGTATCTGTGTTCTCTTTTAGAGATAGCACGAGGACCTCAGCCATTTGGGAGGGACTCAGAGCAGAGGCACTATTCCTCCAAATTCAAAGAGCCAGTTGAGGTGGTTTGGGCATCTGGATAGGATGCTTGTTCAGTGCTTCCTAAGTGACGTGTTTTGTGCAAAAGCGTGTAACTATTGCAGTTTGTACTGTGCATTAAATGCAGGAGTTGTACACGGGGCCACAGGCAACAATGATTTCCTTTGTCATTTTGTGGTGGATAAGCTCAGTCTCTCACAAACGTGCTCCTGTGATTAGCCAGCACGTCATAGAGTGGGTGGGAGGTATTGTCCAGCATTGTCCTTGTCTTGGACAACATCCACCTCTCCGGCAACACCTTAAGGGAGTCCAGCTCCATTCCCACAACATTAGTGGCCTTACCAATCAGTTGTTTTGAGTCTGTTGGCATCTGCCACTGCTGAGATTCCTGCCTCCACAACACAGATGTAAATGACAGGGGGAGGATGGATGGATGGATGGATGGATGGATGGATAAACTCAACTTATGTGACTCACAATAAATATGTGTCGCAAAATATGTGTCCCCACTTCACAGCAAACTTTTACATGCATTCCATGTGAATTTGTTTCAGTATGGAAATGTAGGTGCGATGGCCATCACTTTGTGCCAGAGTCTTGGCCAGAACATTGGGATGAGGTGGAACAATGCACGTAACTCTGCAGGTAAGATAGAAGGAAAGCTTTATTTACAGGGAACTGTAAACCCAGCACTGGAGTGAATAGATTAACAAAGTAAGAGAGCAACATTGGTGCTGGTAGGATTAAGGCAGTGGGGGTGGAGGTGTTAGTGTCCCTGTCCAGCAGTTCTCTTCTGTAATTATACTCCTTCATTAGGTGATTAGTCACCTGCTTCCAAGAAGGAGGAGGTGGTTAAAGCATCCTTGCCACTAAAGAATAGGCTCTATAACCATCAGTTGTATTTTTCAATGCCAAACACATAGATCTATACTGTATCTCTTATCTTTATTTGTTATGAGTACAAGTTCATAATGTCTTGCAGCAGCATTTAAAGCGTCACAGCTTAAGTTATAAATGAAGATCAGTGCATTATTTTATTCCTTTAGTTTATGTCTGTCATCTTTGCCGTTCTTCACAGGAGACTGCAAATGCCCAGATGCCTGGGTGGGATGCATCATGGAAGACACAGGGTAAAATCCCTTTAAGCTACAGTTTTGTCTTACTAATTTCCCTGACTTAAAAAATGAAACACCTGTAACAGAGAGAAACTTTAAATTTTACTGTCTTTCGATTAGTCAAGCCAGTGATAATCACCGATGCATTTGATGCTTTGTGCAAATTTGCTGAAACATAAGACATCAGTGTGCCGGTCACCGTGTAAGAATTACAAATGGTGAATTGAAAGTATTTACTACATGAGTGATTTGGATTTAGCTCCCCTTGCCAGATGGAACAATAAAGATTTCAATTATTCATTTGAGTAATATCTTACTACAGATGGTAACATTTCTGTCAGATTGCGACGTGATGGCACAGACACCCACAATGGATCTGGCATTCCTTACTGACAGAAAAGTATCATGCTGTTTTTATTTTATTTCCTTGTCATGTAGTGTCTTGATCTTCCTTTGTGTTTTTTTGTCATCACAGATTCCATCTGCCCAGAAAGTTTTCTCGCTGCAGCGTTGACGAGTACATCCAGTTCTTGCTCCAGGGAGGTGGCAGCTGCCTGTTCAACAAGCCCAACAAGGTGAGGGCCATGTGGATATGTGGCCTGTGAAATCTTTTTTTAAATCAAAATACATATTTAATTCGGAGTCGCACATTATTTTTTTTGCTTTAATCCTTTGAATAACCTTTACTTAATCTTTTACCTTTGTCTCTTTTAGCTCTTGGACCCTCCTGAGTGTGGGAACGGGTTTGTGGAGCCAGGAGAAGAGTGTGATTGTGGATCCCAGCTGGTAAGTAGCTGGCTAGACTGGTTAACCTACTGGAAACAGGTAGCGTCTCCACATCATGTCTATGTATGGGCCCCAAATGGTGTCTTGTTTTCTGGAACTCAGCTGTTTTCATGTCTGTGGTGGCAGGAATGTGCCCGTAGGGGAGGAGCCTGCTGTAAAAAGTGCACCCTTACCCATGATGCCATGTGCAGTAACGGACTCTGCTGCAGTGGCTGCAAGGTGAGCAGCCCTGTATTACAAAGAGCCTGAAAAGTAAATTAAACTGACTGAGTGAAATTTGAACATCAGGTTTACTTTGTCAGAGCATTTATAGTATTTTTCTCCTTTATATGTTATCAAAACTTCTGAAATTTAAAAGATTCAGAAAGTCTTAATTTATGCTGGTGCGGTGACAAGAACAAGAAGTGTGTCATGTTTCTTATGACTCACAACATTTTCAGACTTCTCAGCCTGTATGGTTGCGCGGCATGCATTAAAAATCACCCATATGACAACTGATTGACATGTTTGTCTGATGCCTTTTTTTTTTCTCTGATGCGTGTTAGTATGAGCAGAGAGGCGTGGTGTGTCGACAGGCTGTGAATGACTGTGACATCCCGGAAACTTGCACTGGAGACTCTAGCGAGGTAGCACTCTCTGTACACAACACTGAAAACTGTAAGATCACATAAAACGGCTTCCAGTTCATGATGTACTTTCCTACTTTTGCAGTGCCCTCATAATGTCCACAAGCTAGATGGATACATGTGTGATAATAGTCAGGTAAGAGATGGTTTTGGCTGTTTTCTAATATGCAGTTGAGTTTGTGGTACACTAATTAGCACTGTTTCACCCCTTTAGGGACGATGTTACAGTGGACGATGTAGGACACGTGATGGACAATGCAAGGGGCTCTGGGGCTATAGTATGTGTTAAACACATCCACAGCATCTCTTCCAGCATATGACATTTTTATTTTACTAGTTTAGTCTGATTCTGATAGTTAAAATATGAATATGTATATTTGTTTGTTTTTCCCATCTCAGATTCAGCAGACAGGTTTTGTTATGAGAAGCTGAACGCTGAGGGGACAGAAAAAGGAAATTGTGGCCCCGGTCCTGATGGCCAAGGCTGGCTCCAGTGCAACAAGCCGTAAGTGGCAAATTCCCGATTCTCTTTTTTGGTTTTCTTGCACTGTATGTTAGCATTTTCCTTATTATTGCACGGTCTGAATTTCAAGTGTCTCTTGAATGGTGGCCTTATTTTAAGATTTTCCACCAATTTCACTGAAAAGATTCAAAAGATTCAAACATAAAGAAAAGTGAGGAAAAATGGGCACATGCAATACTGCCGGTATGGTCATCCCAAGACAACAAGCAGCTGGACAGTGTCCAGAGAGACAACAAAAAAGGCTCCACAGAGCCTGACCCTTCCAGACATCCTGAAAATAGCAAAAGTTTGAAAATTAGAGGGATTCACACACCCCCAAAAAATCCACCCTGGCTGTGGCTCAGGAGATAGTCTTCCACTAATTAAAAGGTCTGTGATTCAATCTCTGAATCATTCAGTCCTCAAAGAGTCCTTGTGTGCAATCTCAACCAATTTACTGATGCATCAATCAGGAAGTCATTCATAAAGTTCTGTAAGGATGGAATAAAAACTCTGTCTATATGTGTATGAATGTGAAAGAGTCACCTGCTCATTCTAGGCGTGACCTGAACATAATCCTCAGTTGGCCTGTCAGTAAGGAAAAATAAAACTTCTATAAATGTATAGAAATCTATAATACATTTATGAATTGCACTGTTGGTGAAATGTCATGTTCCTTTTTTCTTATTGCATCGGCTTCTTTTAGAGATGTTTTATGCGGGTTCCTGTTCTGTGCTAATGTGACAATGAAGCCAAAGTTTGGAGACCTCCAAGGTGAAGTGACCAGCTTCACCCTCTATCACCAGAACAAGTACTTGGACTGCAGGTAGTCACATTAAATTCATCCAATCAGTCACAAAGGCTGTTGTCCATTAGTATCCCTTGGTGTTGTAATTCTAACTCTGTCCTATCTATCTCTCATGTTTGGATGCTTCAATTAGGGGTGGCCATGCTCTGCTAGAGGACGGCACAGACCTGGGCTATGTGGAGGATGGCACTCCATGTGGTCCCAACATGATGTGTTTGGAGAGACGCTGCCTCCCTGTGGCTGCATTCAACCTCAGCACATGCCCAGGATCCAACTTCGGACGCATTTGTTCTGACCATGGGGTAAAAGAAAAAAAGACAAAGCTAATATCTTCTCATTTTAGAGTGACACTGTCGATTTTTTCAGTCTAAATTTGAATGAAAAATTAATGTTTTTTATGTGAACTTTAACTGTTTCAACACCCTTTTAAGCATCACACATAGGACCTGCTTGAAGAACAGGCTTACGTTGATTATGTTGATCAATACCAAATCATTTTAATGTTCTTATATTCAACTGCCCCGTCTTTCTCTTAGCAGATAGCTAATTGGGCCTCTCTCCCATCAAATCTCTTGCAGACCTGCAGTAATGAAGTGAAGTGTATCTGTGATAGGGACTACACCGGGAAGGACTGCAGTGTCTTCGATCCCATCCCTGAGCCCACGGTCGCAACAGGCCCAGAGAAGAAAGGTCCATAGCAACTCTCACCCTGTCCATGTCTCTCTTTCTGTCTGCTTCTCACATCCCCCTCATAGTCTCTACCCATCATCCCTTTAGCTTCTTCATGTACTGAAGTCGACTACCTCACATTGGACAAAAAGGATAGTTTACCTGAATATTGTGAGGAAGTTAATTTTTAGACCACACAGTGTTATCCTTCCTGCTGAGTCTTGGTTTCAATGTTGGAAGATTGTGTGGGTGTGTTGAGACACATTTATCCATTAGAGCATGTGTATGTAGTGAATGTGTGTGTGTGGTGGTACTGTGTGCTTTGCAGGCACTGCGATTTTCAAGTGTCTTCCTTACTTTCTTGCAGTCTGCCAATGACACAGAGCAATTGAGCAGCTGCTGCTCTTATAGAGCCAAAAAAGCCAAAGCCACCCTGAGCAGGAGGGTGTCCAGCTGAAAGAGCAGGAGAGGTGGAATGAGAACAAAGTAATAAAACACTCTCTCCTTTGTATTTTTGTTACTGTTGTCTTCCTGACTTCCCTCGCTCACCCGCCTGTTCTCCCATCTCCACCCCATGGGCTGGTTACTTCCTCTTTCCCTGCATCTCTCTTTCTGTCTGCAGGTATCTTGCCATCTTTCTCTCTCTCTTTCTCCCTCTCTCTAGTTGATGTTGTTGATGTACAGTGTTGATGCTGTCTTCTGACGTGTGTTTTTTAGTGGTGTTGTTTTGTTTCTGCCCCTCCTCTTCCTCCTCCTCCTCCTCCTCCTCCTCCGCACCCTTCCTTCCCTCCTCCTTCCTCTGCGCAGGTCCAAGTGGCACCAATATCATTATAGGGTCCATCGCAGGTGCTATTCTCCTGGCAGCTATAGTCCTAGGGGGAACAGGATGGGGATTTAAGTAAGAGTTCTGGCATGCCTTTCTGTACCTGTCTGCTTCTACCTAAAGGACGTCCCCGCCCCTCCCACTCTCACGTTTATGAACTAGATGCCCATTTGCAACTCACTGCCCAGCCCAGGGGAGGGGAAATGGGGAGTCAAGTCTGAGACGTGCTAATGCTTGAACCGCTTTTGGCTTTTAAGATCCATACAAAACACAACTACGCTGTAATCAACTCTGAGCTCCATCCTGCACCTTTCCTCCCTCTCCATCCTCTTTCCAGACCCATTTTTTTAGTAATGACAGGGCAAGACATGTTTTTTGCCAGGAACCACTACAGCCCTTTTCTCAAGTCTACTAGAACAGACCTGACTTACCCTACTGGTGCCACATTTTCCCCCACCTGTTTACTCTCCATGTAAAGACTAAAAACGTTTTTGTTTTGTTTTTTTGACACTGGGTTTACCTAAGCATTCATTTTGTCATATACTCTTACGTTGGTGCTTTTAAACACCTGCATTATCCCTTTTCTCTGTAGGCAGCATCCTAACCTCAAATGCCCTTGCTGAAGTGCTCCTTCCGCACTATTCTACCTATGCATGCTTGCTATTATGCACTACTTATGGTCTGACCTAAAAGGACTACTGCTGCTCTAATAGACAGTCAGTATATATGATATATGATGTATATGATAATTCTTTGATATATAGACAACAGTAAATTAAGAAGCAATAAGTGATTCTTAGTTTATAGAATGCAGTCAGTCCTTTTGGGGCCAGAAGTGTCTGTGCATGTGTGCATGTGTGCATGAGCCATAAGCAAAGTTTTCTCTTCCTAATCATACTGCTGGCTTACTGGGTAATATTATCAGGCATAGCTGTGGCAGACTTCTGTAGACCTGCTGCATGTGATGTGATCACTACAATGTGATGAAGATTTAGGGAAGGACTGGTAGATGGATTGAGTCATTGTTTGAGTCATGATGGAGCTAATTCTGACTTGACTTGAGGCAGTTTGACAAGAAGGAAACTCTTTTTTTTTTTAAATCCTTAAGTCCACTCTAAGTTGTGTTTACTTGCTTTGCTACTTACTTTGCTTTTTACATAGAATTATAACTTGCAAAGCACATTAATTCTTATTTGTGTGTCATGAGTTCTTCATTTCTTTTATCAATACTGACTTAAGTATCTCCACATTTTGTCTTCTCTCCTGGCGTTCTCATGGGATGCAGGAACATTCGAAGAGGAAGGTATAATATATCACCATGTAATCTGTACACAGAGCTGCATCCTAAAAATATCCCACTATCTCATCCCAAACTCACTCCGCATGGCTGCTGACACAGTAATCCACCATCTGAAAATCATCTCCACAGAACTTATTCAATCCTTTCCATTTCAGTTCTCTCCTTTTTAAAAAAATTTTTAAAAATACTTTAGATCATTCCTATTACACCAGCTACAAAACAGTAAAGCAAAATAGCTTCTCTCATCGTCATCTCCTATCACCTATATCAGCATATCTATATTAATAAGTGCTTAATTTTCACTTGTCTTTCAGATCTGGTGGAGGATAAGATCTGTCTGTCTTTCTGTCTCTGTGTCCTGTCCACTTCTGTCTTCCTCCTCGCACTGTGTCATTTCACGTTGAAGAAGAGGGGAACAAAAAAAAAAATAGGTCTTCCACTACTGTCCCACAATATCTCCAAAACCTCTTCCGAGCATCGTTTCCTCCACGATCGCGTCTGCTCCTTTCGTCTGTCCTCCTGGGACCTGTGGAGCTCCTCTCACCATACCAGCCAAATCATACTCATGTGGCTGCTGCCAGCAGGCCACTGAGGATTACGTCCAGGCCACGCCTAGAGCAAGCAGGTGGCTCTCCCTGTGGGAGACACCGGGGTCTTCCTCCAGTCCAGTGGCTATACGAATGTGCTTTGGTGTCTGTGTACCTCTTCTCACGTCTCGGACAGTCTGATCAAGAACATATCAAAGGTGGACCAAATGAGACACGTCTTTCCAGTGCCTGCCTGCACATAAACTAACCCGGCCGTCACTTGAGTAAATGCTGGACTAGCACACACAGACTGAAATAACATAACAGGGGCTGTATTGTTTCCTTTTTTTCTTTAAGGAAACGGACCTAAGATACAGTTCCTCCGAGGTCCAGACGTTGACAAGGTGCATCTTAAAATGGACAGAAATTAGTTTTTAATCTACAACATTTGGCAACGTTGAGATAACTTTAACAAAAAGAACACTGTTGTTAGCATGTTTTCCAAAGAAAAGGTGAGTAAGGACTGACTGATCGTAGAAGCTGTTTGTTCTGGATTGCAGTTTGAGTCTTAACTTGAGGCATCCTACCTGCCCACCAATCTCCCACACCCTCAAGTTTTCAGGTACAAAAAAAGGAAGCTAGGTGTTGTGGTTTTGGGATCATTAAAAAATATATCATATATATGAAGCAGCAGAGACCGTAACTTAGTGTTTTCGATGACAGACCGACCAACATACATTCCACAATATCTGTCTGTGCGTGTTCACCACTTTTGGGCCCAAAGTTTGTACGCTTAGGAAGTTTACTATGTCTGTCTGCTCAGGAGTGAATGTATGGGTGTAAGAGGTTTTTAAAGAAAGTAAGAATGTGTGTGTTTACATTAATGTTATGGGGCAGTTGTGTCTGTGTACACCTGAACATTCCTCCCATCACTGGTTTTTACCTCTAGCAGATCATCTCTTTCTACAACCTGTTGTGCGCTGCAGCCACGCACCCTAAAGGCAGCACAGAAAGAATTCAACATGCCATGTATCTACAAAAAAAAATGAGCACTAGCCAACTGTATGCACACCTATTTGTAAATATGTGCAAGATATACTGAATGTTAAATGCAATGTATGAAGATTTATTTAAAACTATGCTTAAAAAATAATTTATCTGATTGAGAAAATTTATAGCTATCCATCTCCTGACACGCCCTGCCTCTGCAAATCTCTCCTGTAGACAAAGCTGTCCATGCATCTTTAAATGTGGCCAAAAAAAAAAAAAAAAGCTACGCTTGCCATCTCATCATTTCTCTTGTAGTTCTAACTACCACTGAAATGAAATGCCATGAGTCTTTTGTACATTTGTTGATAGCCCTGATCCCTGGGTGAACGCCTCAGCCCAGAAACTTTGTAAATGAGATTAAAGAGATCTGGTTCGGGGTCCAGAATGCAGCTTGTCTGATGGCGTATGCGGTCAGTTTGGTTTGTTTTGAGCTTTGCACTATGGCTAATGCACTATTGTTATTAATACAATATGTACAGAGTGGATATCAAATGCAATCGGGAAGAAGAAGGAAGAAAATGAGATGCGTCTTACCCCATATTTTTAGAGACTATCTTTTTTGAAATTAATCAATGAAAAGGAATGAAATCAAGACTGCAAATGGATTAAAATGAAGGGAAAATAAAATATTAAAACACGAAGCCACAACTCTTACTCTCGCATGTCACTGCCTGTGTCTGTTGGTATTTCACAGCTTTAATCGATGGTTAGACTTTCTGCTTTTTTCTGGTTCTTAATTTTTTTTAAATATAATGATTATATGAAACTATCGTAAGAAGGTAGAAAAGAATCATGCAAAACATTGCGTAAATTATATGGCATTAAAGCTTTTATCAGAGCTATTTACACTACTGTGCAGAAGTCTGAAATCGCTCATTTCTTTATATTTTGTGCACGAGGCAGACTTTCTCCTAATTTTTGTTGAAGTTTTCTTGAGCAACAGTTTTCCAGGATTTCTGATGGATTTCAAACTTTGGCTTTGGGCAAAAAAAAAAAAGTCATATGCTTAAAAAACTGACACCTCATCAGAAATGATCTCAGTGGAACAGTGACTGTCAAGAAGCCAAAATAAAGGAAGGGAAACTGGCAGAAAAGACTGAGGTATGCCAGATTACACAAGAACTGGACTGAAAATCAGTAACAACAGGTCTGAGTGATGAATTCAAATTTGAAGTTTTTCCCTCAAATTATTACCAATGTGCACAGAGGAGGTCAAGAGAGATAGAGTCATCTGTAAAACACGGTGGAGGCTTTGTCAAGGTTTATTGCTGCATTTCAGCCAGTGGTGTTGGGGATCTTGTCAAAACTGATGGAATTACAATGGAAGAAAAATGCCATCAGACTTTGATCCATCATTTAATACCATCTGGAAAGAGCTTAATTGTTTAACAGAGATCCCAAACACACTGCCAATGTAGTAAAAGCCTACCTAAATAGAAAAAACACAGAGTAGGAAACTACCAGATATGCACCAGGCTCCTCATGCCTGGTGCTTAACGGTTTCAAAGCTCCAAAGAAGAGCTTTGAATGTCCTTTGAGAACTATTTCTGAACACTACTTAAATAAATTATAAGAAAGTTCAGGATGTGCTGAAGAAAACCATGATCGTATAGAAAATGTTTTTACACTCCATTTCTTTGCCTTTGCATGTTTAAATAAATTGCTCCTCTTTCCCATTTTACTAACACAAACTGAATAAATGAGGGGTGGCTCGAGACTTTTGCACGTTACTCTACATGGAGGGCAAAGTGGGTGAACCATGCAGCAAGAGCTTTGTGCTAAATGGTGATTATTTATCTCAGGTTCATGAGCGCAACTACATCCCAAACACTTGCCTTCCTGTTGTACATCTAAAAATGCCCCACACATCTTGCTTTCATGCTCCGCTGTTGTCCCCAGAGTCGCCACAGATCTTCAATGAGATTTTTTTTCATTTGCTTTTGTGGTTTGGGTCCTTGCTAAATAAGATTAACTGCCTTTTTATAGGGTAAATCCCATGTTATAATATAAACTGGATGCTTACATTTTTTCAAGAGACCAGGTCGACCTCTACATTGTCTTTTTTTTTTTTTTTTAAATCAAGCGTCAAATACATTTGCAATATAAAAACATTATTTTTAAACCTTAAATTTAATTTATCAAACATCTTCACCATATTAATCAAACTTGGTTCCACAATAAATTGATTAGAGTAGTAATGTAATCAAAATAGTTTTTACAATGCAAGTATATTTGAGCTTATTAAAGTAGTTATTTTTAAAAAATGTATGATTCCAATCAAAAAGAACACATTAAATTATTTTAATTAAAAGCATCTTATTACCAATATCTTATTGGTGGATGACAAATAACAACATAAAAGCCCCATGTCAGCATTGTTATATCACACCTCACAGCTTTCATTAAATAACAGTAAATAAAAACTGTAGAAAAGTCATTGGCAAATATCAGCATTGAGACCAATGATTGATTAGTCTTTCATACTGATCATCATGATGGGTAATTGTGTCCATTTAATAACCAACTAAGTTAAAATTAAAACAGAGCCCCCCGGTAAGATAAACCATGACAAGAAGCATGGGTTGAGTTAATGTAACTTGGATGAAATTTGATATCCTGCAGTAAGAGGGCCCTAAACACACAGGGTGCTTCTCACTCTGGGAGATTAGGGGGAGAGAAAAAGCTCACATAACAAAGTGAAAAAATCCAAATATATTCATGATTTTTCCCTGATAACAAAAGTAGCTTTCTATTTTGTTACCGTGCATATTTAAGATTTGTTCTCACCTCACAAACGTCATTTACTCATGGCTGTGCATGCACTAACAAGGCTGTGAATTTTAATCTTGTCAAAAAAACAGAAAAAAAGAAATCCCCACAATCAATCACCAGGGGGGCTCTGTGTTTTTGGTTTTTTTGCATAATACTGATAGGAATCTAGATGTTTGTCTGTAGATGGTTCATCATTTTTTGGGCATGTTTTCATGGGAGGTGGGACAGAGTTGGATGTGAAAGTGTTCTGCTCGAAGATAAAGACAGATGTCAGTCTATGACTTCTCCAGTGTCCCACTTAGTTTTGGGTTCCTGCCACCAATCAGCCAGGAGGGACTCCTCATAATCCCCCATACCCTCAAACTCAGTGTCAGGATGGTTTGAGCGAGAGGTGGTCATTTCTTCTGGACTTACAACTTCCTAAAATGTAAAAGAGAAAAACAAAACAAATTAACAGAAAACTCTTTAATGAGGCTACATTCACACTGTTGCGTTTGAAAACGCATTGTTTTCTCTCCGTTTTGGCCTCCCGTCCACACTTTCCCCGAAGGAAAACGCTCTCGAAAACGAATACATTTGAAGACGGTGCTTTAGCGTCACAGTGCGGACAGCGAAAACGGAGACTTTCGAAAACGATGACGCATTTTAGTCATGTGATACAGTCATGTGACCAATTAAACTAAGGTAGCGGAGTGGTTTTGTTTGCTCTCAATTTTGACAGCCCTATTAAAGATTAATATCAGTTTGTACATGCTTCAGATAGCTTTTCTTCAAATTCTTTAATTCTCACTCGCTTTTGCAAAAAACTTGGTGCTTTTCCTCGACATTTTGCTGCAACGTTTCAATGAGCTGGAAAGTAAATAAACGGCAGACAGAAATGAGGCAGGCTGAATCTTCTTGTGTTTCACGCATGTGCAGTAATGGAACTTAAGCGTTTTCGGCCCTTTCAATGTGGATGCACAACTCTGTGAAAACGACTGAAAACACTAGTGTGGACGCGGAGTGTTTTCAGATGAAAAGGCCATTTTCAAATCTATCTGGGCTAGTGTGGACATAGCCTTACTTACAGTACTATTCAGAGATTCACTGACACATTCTTCTTCTTATGTCTGTAAATCTGTCAACTTTTGCACCCTGTAATTCAGCCTGAACTTTCACAGTCCTCCTTTCCCCTTCTCAGGTCCAGGCAGTGTGAAGCTGGGAGGAGCCGGCCTGAGTTAAATGGATGTGGCACAGTCTCAGTGGCCAACACCTCCAAGCCACATACCACACACTGCTGCCGGAAGACAACCCCCTCCACCCCTTCTTCCGCAGCCTTCACCCCTGTTTCTCCCTTTCATCCTCCGATTTATTTTCCTTTGTGTTCTCTACATTTAGTTTGTTGGTTAATTCCCCCAAAGTAAAGGTCTACACTCCTAAAGAAGATATGAAGTTTGCATTTTGAAAAACAATAACAGTAAACCCCAGCTGGATCCTCCAAGTCAAAGACTTATTTTTATCCTCTGTAGTCCTGCAGAGAGTTTGGATTTTATCTGCTGAGGTTTTCAGGCATCTGCGTCTGATACCTCAGCCACTGTTCCAGCACAAAGGGGACCGGTGGAATTTTGTTTTTGTTGTTAAAAGAAAAAAAAAAACATCTCAGAGATAATTATCTCTGCAAGCTTAGTCAGATATGATCATCGTAGCTGTATACCAGTAGCTGGATTATAACAAAGGATTTCTTTGTAGTTTAGATGAACATTTATAGTTACTGTTTTTGTAAGAAAATGTCAAATTGGTATAGAAGTCAGACTGTAAGCGTTCAGTGTTTTCCTAGTGGACATTTAAAACAATACATATTTAGAGTCTCAAACTGGACTATCCCTAACTTGTAAATTAAGTGCATTGCCACTGTAGCAGCATATAAAAAGATTGGCATAGCCACTGTGACGTCACCCATTGGTTTGTAAAGTGTGGTTTTGAAGCGTCGCACTGATGTTTGGGCTTCTAGCCATCTTGGCTTCTTGAAACCAAAAGTCATGAGAGAGTGTTGGATCTGACCGGCAAACTGAAGTTACTGAGGAAATAAATAAATCTTTTCCCAGTCTTTGCCTAAAATAGGTTTTAAAGGCTTTCCCCCTCTATAAGCTATATTACTATGTATGAACAACATTTGGTAGCGTACATTCATCCAAGTCTTTACAATTCTAATGTAGAGGAATGTGCTGAAACTATTGTGAACCTCCACTGTGTGTGTGCTTGATTGAGACATTTCCTGTTGGAGCTGTTGATTGACTTGGTCCTTGTTCGGCATTTTCAGTGAGAATTATTTTTGCACCATGTCTCTCTCTTATAATATTTCAGACTGCAGTCTATCTATCAAAATGATCATCATTTTGTATTAGATAAGGTTTGAAACCAGCAATAAGTAACATAAACTCATTGGCAAAAGATTTTGTTATAGCTTGTCCTCTGCTAAATTGGTGCCACAGTTCGGTTTGTTTAATGCTGCTAATTAAATGCCATATTGTATAAAGATTAGTCCTTCAGATAATTTTTTTTTCTTTCTTTAAAGGAATTAATGTAATTTCCGTTGACGCTTAAGCTCAAGCCCTCATGCTGTCTAAAAACAGTGCGCCATTAGTCAACATCAGCCTTTGAGCCAAGTGTAGAAACATACCTCATCGTCTGTTTGCAGGTAGCTCAGAGCAAACTCCAGCATTTCTTTCTGTTTGGTCGTCTGGTTAAAGTACCTCAGTGCCTCCTGGAAAAGTTAAAGGGACATCAGCTTTTGTGTAAGCTCAAGCAACCAGTGGGAACAAACAAACAGTTTTACAACACAGAGCTGAATGACAAATTTGGCTAGCTGGTTTTTTTGTTTACTGGCTTTTCTCCTCTAAGTTTAGAAGCCTTCATGTGTTTACAGCAGCACTACATGTATTTAAAACCAGGATGCAAAGAACTTTACAGGCTAGACCAGCTTCAGATGGGTCTAGCCCATAAACTGCACTGCAGCTGCTGCCAATTTTACACCCTGCAGAAAAGACAGGAAAACATACCTGCCGTACACAACTATACAAGTTTCTAATTACCACCCTGAAATTGTGTTAATGTTCACGCCGTGACCGCTTCATGCTACCATTTTCCTGCTTTGCAATATGCACCGCCTGCTGCTTCCAAACAATCCAGTCTGCATGAGCTGCAGCTAAACCGCTCAAGTCCTGGAAGAGCCGATGAATGAAGACTGGTACAGTTTTTGTTTTACTCACAGGCCGAGGTTCAAAATCATTATCGTTGAGGCCCCACTGCTCCCGGTAGAAGCGATAATACGCCACATTTTGTTGCATCACCTGGTCTTTGGGGTCGAACAGCATGTAACTTGCTGCACACGGAGCAGCGTTCTTTACATCATTTACTGGAAACAAAGTAATACATGTTTTAAAAAACCCATTATATTACACAGATCTCTGCAAAACAAAGCCAAAGTCTTGGTAATAGTTCTTACATTTATAATAAGAAAACTGGAGGTAGTGATACATAGTAGCTACAAACTTCTCCACAAAGAAGCCTCCAACGCTGGGTGTCAGGTTCTCCTCGCATTTAAATTTACATTTCAGAGCATTTATATAGAGATCTGATGGAAGCAAGAAGGAGAAAATGTTATTTTGCCTCAAATAATCTGAATTTAGACTGCTCCTGAATGACTCTCCTCTTACCCGCCATGCTGGGATAGAAATCTTTGAACTCCACAATCTCATATGAGCTGTCACAGCCAGCTAAACAGAGGTTGTATACTTCAAAGTACTGTGTGATGGCCTGCTCCATGTTTCTAGCACTGTTGCTGAAGTCTCCGTTGTTGTAGAGCGTCACACTTTTCAAGAAAACACTCTGTGTAGTAAAGAGATTCATTTAAAAAAAAAAAACAAAAAAAACCCCATAGAACTCAAACATCAGACCTCTCATTGGTGCAATACGACAGTGCTTAGGGTACAAACTTCATATGGCTGCTCCTCGTGATCAATGAGATATTCCTCCACGTCAAACAGTGTCTTGTAGTAGTTCATGTTCTTTGTTAAGAGGACATCATCTGGGTTCTTCTTCAGGAAAGTGTGAGTTGCAGCCACTGCCTTCTCCAAGTTGTTAAGCTGAGGGAGAATGTAACACATGGCACTGGAGTTACAGGAAGATACTTTTTTTTTTTACTTTTAAGGTAAACGTTTTTAAAAGAGGACATGTCAGAGCACATCATTTCTTGATAAGTCAGTAAACAGCTGATAGATGCAGTGGTTGGAAACTAAGTGATAATATCAGATATCACACACCAGAGTCAGGTAAAAGATCTGGACAGATGTTCGTGGAAGTGGGTCGGTATACCCTGTTAGTTTGAAGTATAATAAAAGGTATCATTTTGGGGGAGGGTTAATCAACAATAAATAAATATGCAGAATAATCTCTGAGTGAAAGAGGGGGGCACAGCAGATATTCTGCTTTTAGGATTCAGAGTTAAAGGGTTTCTGATGATGTACGTTCAATTAATTTCCCCCACAGCATGGATGTTGTTAGTGTGGAGGCAATTTAATGACCAAGCATACTTTTACGCACACTTTTTACGCGAAAGATCTTGCCGACTAAGTAACCCCCCCCCCCCCCCCCCCCCCCCCCCCATCACTCTGACAGAAGAATAGGGGGATTGTTTTTAGGGGAACACTGGAAGAGACGTGGCACATGCTCAACTGCTGCTTGGCCAGCAGGAGGGCGCACAGCAAAGTAGTGGCGAAATTACACTCCACAGCTAACCCACTAGAAATTTCCTCTCGGTAAGTAAAACGAGCCAGCCTGTCTAGAGAAGCCAACTGCAGACGCTTTTGTTGAATGAATGCTCCCGTTACGCGTAAGATATTCTTGTGATATGCCGTGCTTAAGTACTGCACCAACTTTGCATTACACTCCCAGAGTCCCAGTGAACTCACTTCCACACTTAGTCTCACCTGGAAGTATGCATACTGTATGTAACGATAAGGTATCCTTTTCTCGAAAGTTTCCAATAAATCTCTCCGTGGATATGTGAGCTTAAACACTGGAAAATCTGCCTTGCACTTTTTAAGGCAAGCAGCTCTCAGCAGGATGTGGCGCATGACGCGGAGGCTGGTATCCTCGAACAGGGTGTCGTTGTCCCGGCTGACGGAGCTGCAGTTGCTGCAGCAGAAAGCCTCGCTGTCCCGGAGGAGCCGGTGGAGCCGCAGGCTCAGCTCCAGGAACTTGATAGTTTCTGCCCAGTTTTGCGCTCCGTATTGCTCCATCGCGTAGTTGTACGCGGATTCCAGCGGCATGATGTCCTTCTGAGGGAAACTTTTAAAGCTGTACTTCTCATACTGAGCGTCCACCGGCGCAAAAATAACGAAGAAGAAGGCCAGGAACAAGCTTCTCGTGAGCATCTTTACCTTCACAGGCTCCCTCAGCCGTCTGTCAGTGCTTTGAATGGCTCAGGAGACCTCCTTCTTTACTTTAACAGGGATCGTTCATGTCTGTGATACCTGTAAAAAACACGGGACGAAAACGCGAACATCTAGTCAAGATTTTCAGAATAAAAGCTTTAATGAGCGTTCATCAAAATAAATAAATAAATATTGATCTCTTGTCTTCTGCTCATTCTGTACAGTATTTACTTCTAAAAGATGGCATCGGTCATACATATTCGTTTAAGATAAATAATATAGAACACAGTACGTGTGTGCATATTATTTTTATAGTTAGTCTCATTTTTTAAAAAAAGTAAACAATTTAAACAACATGACAATTAATGTTTTTGTGCGTAAAAGCTACTGGAAGGCTGCATTTTTAGAATGTCTGGATTAACCTGCTTTTCTTAGTTTAAAAGTGTGGTTGTGAAATTAATATTAATTGTTATAAATATCATTAAGAAACATCCGGTTCGCTACAAGTTGGAGTATTTTTCGTTTATTTAAAATTCCAAAATATAACGGTTTTAAAAAATATAAGGTTTTAAATGCAGCTTGGCAGTCGGTAAAATGCAATCTTGGCAATTACCTTGAAAATAGAGCTCAGTACTTCCGGTATATTTCTTGTTAATTCTGGGGGGCTTGACACAGACGTCACAGAATGAGTTGGGAAGAAAAGGGTCAATGTTTTCCACATAAAACGCAGAAGATGCAAACAAACCAGATGTAATATTACTTTAATCGTTTTTTTTTAATTTACATGAATATTTATCAATGTTCATACGAAGTGTCTTATGAGTTGAAGATTCTTGATTTCTGCTGACATTTCGAGCAAATGGACAAGCTGAGACTAGTGAGGTTAAAAATCCATGCGCATAGTTGACACATGACTTGTGGGCATATTTGAACTCCGTGTCTGCAATATTTCAAAATCTTTGCAGTTACCATTAGAAGCCCTTCGGGGTGTCTGGATGAGATGGTTATTAGGATGCAATAACTATTTAAACCGTAGAAGACTCCTTGCATGAGCCTGCCTCCCTGAAATGTGCCACCAGATGATACGGGATTACAAATTCAGGCTCGTTTCATTTGTGAGCTGAAATCATAGAGCCGGGCCTTTTGGGACAGGCATTACACGTTTGCAAGATTCCATTAGAAAGAGGGTGGGGGCCCCGGGGCCACTCCCCCTCCTGCTCCTCTCTGGAGTACAGGACCAGAAAGATACGACAAGCAAGCCTGAAGGAGATGGGATAAGGCCGGAAGTGTGTTTAGTTTTCCATCCACATTAAAAAATATAAAGTATTATTAATGAGAAATAAATTATGTATGTGTCTCAGATCGTGCGCTGTGCTGCATTCAGGGTTGGAACACACGGTGCCACTTAACAGCCAGACCGCATATCTGGAAGTTTCTACACTTGGCAAACAATCTTATTTTTTCAGTTTTCACACACTTTCATAATGTTCACATTATACATCTGTAATGTTAATGACAAATAGGGTGACCTAGGGTCCCACTTTAAGCGGAAGTGTCCCTTTTCCTGGCTAACACTTATCTCTCAAAGCAGATGTGGTTATTTATCCATACTTCCCTATTGATACCCGAAGATGATAACCAGACATGAGTGTAAGAAGTATATAGGAAGGCTGCATTCAGATAAAATCAAGTATATTTGTACTTTACATGCTAAATATTTCAAATCTGTATAGTTTATGTACAATAATATTATTATTATCATAATTATTATTATTTATGTCACACAAAGTAAGTTAGACTTACAGGGGGAAAAAAGTTGAAATAAGCATTATCAACTTTTATATTGAATATTAAAGTGTCTTTTTTTTTCTCTGTTTGGAGGACTATTATTTTGAAATCCCTTACCGGAAGTCATCTATGTCATTTAAACGAGCTTCACGGCCAGACCAGCGTCAACTTTTTGCTGCTGTATCGGTTCCACATCTTGAACCACATCACCGGCGGGCAGACGGGCTCTCACTCTACTGAGCAGCTTTTCAAATGGATTTATTGGCATGTTTTCAGCTTTTACTTCTGTCGCACTTATTGACTGTGAACTGTAGCCCCGGTCCGTTACTCGACGTTGTCGTGGATCGTTATGACATTCCGAAAGTTTGTCCTCGAGAAGTGGAAATAGAAGATTTTGTTCGTTATCATTTCAACGGTACCTTCTTTGAAGACGGGAAAAAGTTTGACTCCAGGTGAAGTTACAGCGAAATGTCAGTTAGTTTAGCTTCAGAATGAGCTAACTAGCGCTAATTGTTAGTATAGAAAAGGACTACAGTTCCCACGAACTGCTTGTAACGTTAGCTTTCAATGAAATTATGGTTACTGTGTGATTAAAAATGGTTCACTGTGCAGTAAGGGCAATGCTTACACAGTAAAAAAGTTATTACAGTAAGCACAGAAGTAAAGAAAGCTAACACGCATTTTATTTGTTCTTTTAATGGATTTTTCTTCACATATGTTTACTGCAGCAGTGATGACTGCAAACGTGTCAGTAGCATCTCAGCTTCAGCAGAGGTGAAGCTGAGAAAATCACAGCAATTACTTGCTGTGATTTAGTATCTACACGGGTTAGTTTCGGGCAGTTAGTAGATGGCATACCTCCCTTGCATTCCATTCCCTTGAAAAATAAAATAAAATAAATTAATTTAAAAAATCACAACCCATTTTTATTTTGTTCACGCTGTTTTTCACTCTCATCTCCATCACCGCCTCTGCAGCTATGATCGAGGCAAAGCTTTCATCAGCCAGGTCGGCCTGGGCAGACTCATCGCAGGGATGGACCGGGGTCTGCTGGGCATGTGTGTCAACGAGCGCAGGAGGGTCACAGTCCCTCCACATCTGGCCTATGGAAGCATAGGAACAGGTGCAGAGGAGCACAGCAGTGACGGCACTTTACTGGTGGCATTATGTGGGCTGACTTGTGACACTCTGATCTCTATCTCTGTTCAGGTGGTATAATCCCTCCTGATGCTGTGCTGGTTT
The DNA here is from genome assembly GCF_057381845.1 of Rhamphochromis longiceps. NCBI lineage: Eukaryota > Metazoa > Chordata > Actinopteri > Cichliformes > Cichlidae > Rhamphochromis > Rhamphochromis longiceps. The sequence continues at coordinate 30,792,787 of NC_140560.1, read as the reverse complement.
ACGATGTCCTTCTGCTGGATATCTGGAACGAAAAGGACAAGGTTGAGATCCGCACTCTCGACAAACCTGCGAGCTGCAGGCGAACAACTGCAGCATCAGATTTTGTCCGTTACCACTACAACGGCACTCTGCTCTCTGGTGAACTCTTTGACTCCAGGTGAGAGGGCAAAAGTTTCATTAGAAGCTGAAAAGCATCTCTTTGTTTGTTTCTTTGATTATCAGGAACTTTGAACTGTCAACTCTTTATTTAGTTACTCGAGGAATGCCACCTATGACACCTACCTGGGCCAGGGTGACCTCATTAAAGGCATGGACGAGGGTCTTCTGGGCATGTGTATTGGGGAAAGACGCCTCATTATCGTCCCACCCTTCCTGGCATACGGAGAGAATGGCTACGGTAATAACTACTATTAAGATGTCTTTGGCTAGTGTGGCATTTCTTTTAATTCACCTGTTGACAACCTCAAAATGTAACCTCTTATTAATAATCATAGTGACCTGTTTTGTTTCTTTTAAAGGGTTAAGTTTAAAACTTCATATGTTTTCTGCATGTTTATCTGCATATCACATTCAAATATCAGTATTTTTATATATATTTCTGATTTTGCGTGTAGGATTTGGTGTGCTAACGTTCAGAGAAATTGTCAGAGGACATTTATGAGTGTCTTTATGATGACTGATTGATTGATGATTGTTTACTAGTATATTCACAAGCTGTACAGCTTTTCCTCCTGTTAGAGACTTCCCCTATGGCTATTCATACTACACCAGTAATTATGTAATAGATAAACAATGAACTTACAGGAAAAGTAACTGTTTTTTCACCATCTACTAAATTTCTGGGTTGTTTGTTTTGTTTTGTTTTGTTTTTTTACAATGGGTTCATTGTTCACATTTTCTAAAAAAAAAAAAACATGCTTTTGTTAGAAAATGTGAACAATGCAACTAAGCAACTCATTTTGCACATTTATTTCTTACAATTTAAAGCCCAACGAGTAGTGCTGACAGAAAAACTGAGATGTGCTGTTGAGATTGCACTTCTTATATTAAGATGTCACGGGAAATAAATGTTTAGTTAAACTTATTTTCAGTGACTGAAAGGCGAGTATCAGTAGTCTGGCCCACTTAAGATCAATATTTTCTATATGTGACCCACGATGTGAAATCAGTTTGACATTCCTGCTCTAGTACAAGGAAAATAAAGCATCAGAAAGATTGAAAGTTGATCCTAAAACTTTGGGCGTACTTTAAAAAATGGAGACCAGGATGTGTGTAGGGACAAAATTTTGTTACAGTAAAATCCATTACTTTGACTTTTACTGGATGGCCTTCCTTGCTGTCTTATTTGGTGTTTGCGCTGGGCAAAGCTTCAATATGGATACTTTCAAATTCAATTGGCTGTCTTGCTGGTAACCAGTGTTGGCCACAGATATGCGTCCTCTCATTTTCGATGTGGAGTGTAAATGCTTGTGGGTTTGGATTTCCTAAGCGCTGAGTGCAGTAACAGAGGCTAAGCTAGCTGCAGGATGGTTATTCAATCTCTTTTACTGTCTTGTACTGTCTAAATTGCACTGTCTTATTTTATATTTATTTTCAAAAATTGTGAGTGAGGATGTTTTAGAGTTGTCTTAATAATCATTTAACAAACCTCAGTTGAATCGGAGTAGATAAAAAAGGATTTAGGTGGTCACTTGTTCAATGAGTTTTAATTTTTTTTTTAATAACTTTCTTTCATGAACATGCTTCTTTCCTCCCAACAGGAACCATGATCCCTCCTCAGGCCACGCTGGTATTCGAGGTGCTGATAGTTGATGTCTTTAACCCCAAGGATGATGTAATCGTGGAGGCAAAGGAAGTGCCTAAAGGCTGCACGCGCACAACAGTGACTGGAGATTACATCCGCTACCACTACAATGGCACATTTCAGGATGGCACACTCTTTGACTCGAGGTACACTTGAGAGTTTTTTTGTTTGTTTGTTTGTTTTTTCATTTTTAGAAAGTAAATAAGCTATCATCCAAATAAGCTTCTTTCAAGCTCTCTCTCACTCTCCTTTGACAGCTATCAGCGAAATAGCACCTACAACACTTACATCGGTATGGGATACGTGATCCAAGGGATGGACAAAGCCCTGCAGGGGCTGTGCATAGGAGAGAAAAGGAGGGTCGTAATTCCTCCTCACTTAGCGTATGGTGAAAAAGGAGTCGGTGAGTTTGATGTCTGCAAATAGGAGGTTTTAAAGTGTTGTCTGAGTGAGCGCATCAGAGGTGGGAAGTAGTGATATACAAATACTTAGTGTACTTAACTAGAATTTTTAGGTATCTGTACTTTAATTATTTTTCAGAAAACTTTTTACTTTTACTCCCAACATTTTCACACAAATATGTGTACTTTTTGCTCCTTACATTTTCAAAGTAGACTCGTTACTTTAGGTTTAAGGAATTTGAGTGGAGTTATTCCATGTCCCTGTGTGCATTCAAACATCAAAGTGATTTGAGCCTAAAAAGTTACATATGTAAGGCAATAGTGTATCTAATGGTATATCAGTCACCAGGGGGTATCGCATACAACAAGATGAGGTAAAACCATGTAATTTATTAATAATCTATAGCATCACAGTCAGGTTAAAGTAGGCCAGTGTTTTTGGCACATCACCGGAACGAGTGTAGATGTTCTGTAGTCATGGTACTTCAGCATCTAGCTAGCTCTACAGAAAAAGGGCAACTGAATACCATCTAGTATAAAGACAGTGTAAAAAGTATACTGTCAGTGTAAGGGATGGAAATCAGCGAAGTTAGCTTGTGAAATGTTGGGTTACAGCTTGTTGAATTCAGTTGTGTAAATCAAACAAAGAGCAGCAGCAGTAGAAGTCAGCTGATCACAGTCTGTACACAAAGAAAATCTGCTGGAGCCCAAAATAGAAATTATTGTAATTCTTTTCCCCACGTTGAACCACTACAATCAATCTTAGCATTCCCACATCTGCTGAATCCCATGTTAATCCTGACTGTGCTCATTTCCCTGTTAAGCTGTGGAGGCAAAGTCATCGTCTACAATGTATGCAACAAAAAAATAGTGCTTTTCTTCTTAAATGCTCGTGTTCTGCATAACTGATTCAAGCTGAGTACAATTTTTAGAATTACAGTTCAGACTGAAATAAAGTTTGTATTCTCATTTATTAATTGTTTTATTATATTACTATAGCACGAGGTTCAGTTAGTTTTGCACAACAATAGCTCATAGAAACATCCTCAAAAGAGTTACTTTTTACTTGTTTAGTTTGAATACATTTCAGGTCCTGTACTATTTCAATTTACTTGAGTAAAGAAGTTGAATCAGTACTTCAACTTTTATCAAAGTATTTTTAACGCATGCGTCTGTACTTCTATGTGTATAAATGTCATGTTTCTTGTTTTGTTTTTTCATTTTATCTTGTAGGAGACTTCATTCCTGGATCTGCTGTGCTCGTCTTTGACATTCACGTCATTGATTTCCACAACCCAAAAGATCCAGTCAATATCAAAGTTACCCATAAGCCTCAGGAGTGTAACATGAGAAGTGAAGCTGACGATTTGATTCAGTACCGCTACAATTGCTCCTTGATGGACGGCACCCTGCTGTACACCTCGTGAGCGCCCTCTGCTGTTCACTCTGCTACACTGCACCCTCCACCTCATGCATGTAATCATTGCTGGCTCCTTGTCTGACAGATTTCCGTGGGCCTCGAATTCATACCATCTTTGTCTTTATGACAAAAGCATGTATGCTTGCATGGCTCCAGGTTTTTTTTTTTTCTTTCCTAAATGTTCTCTGTTAAAAATAGTTATGAATCACTTTGCAGGGACCAGTATGATTCACTTTCTATCACTACTCTGGGAGCAAATAATGTGATCCTGGGTCTGGAGGAAGGTTTAAGAGGCATGTGTGTAGGCGAGAGGAGAGAAGTGGTCATCCCTCCCCACTTTGGCCATGGTGAAAATGAAGGTCAGTCATCAAGAAACTCAGATACAGTATTTATTTATTTTTTGTTCTTTTTCATGTAATTTTCCTCTTCTTTAATGGCATCTCCAGCCGGAGGAGTTCCAAGGAGTGCAGTGCTCTTCTTTGAGTTGGAGTTGGTGGAGCTTCAGAAGGGTGTACCTGAAGGCTACATGTTTGTGTGGGTCGGGGATGGCCCTGATCCCCTCTTTCCTGCTATGGACCTTGATGGAGACAAACAGGTCCCCCTTGAGGAGGTAAAAAGAGAAGCTAAAATGACTTTTTTTCCTTCTAATTTTTTTTTTTTTTTAAATAAAGGAACATTGCTGCACACAGTAAAAATGTTTTATAACTTAGACACTCCTCCAATATTCTCCAGTTTTCAGTCTTCATCAGGCTCCAGGTTCAAGGAGGCAAAGGTCGTCTTCGGCCGGGGATTGATGCCGACAGCATTATTAAGGACATGTTTGATAATCAAGACCGTAATAAAGATGGCAAGATCGTAGAAGATGAACTGACGGTTACAGAGGATGACGTGTCCAAACAAGCAAGAGATGAGCTATAAAGAGGACATCTACGTGTTTCACTGGTGATTAAGTACAGGCGTGCAATGGCTGAGGTAACGCTGTTGTTTTAGTGTGTTGTGGAACAGCTCTGAATTTTTCAGGACTCATTTCTCATCTACTGGGCCTTTTCACTTCAGACAACTCGCCCTGTAGTTGGAAAAATTGTATTTTCCATACAAAACATCTGTTTACCAAAACTCTGAACCCAAAGCAGCTATATGAGATTCAGCCATCATTAATAACTTTTACACCAGTGTTTTTATAACTGTGATATGTCAAAAACATGGTCAGTATGTTGTGGCCAGAAGCGCTTTTTAAAATGCTGATGGAAGAAAAAAGATCTGTAAGGAAGGCACATGTCATTTACCAAGAATCTGGGCAGGGCCCAACTTCCACAATAGTCCAGCTGTTACAAAAGTCATGTGATTTGCTGTTGATTTAGCCATTTAGATTTACCTTTGGTCCTTCATCTTAATATAAAAATGATTACAAAAAACACTAGTTGTACAGTATTGTTTGTGGCTGTGTACCAATGTACAATAAAATATTTTATAACAAAAAACCTTTGTGTGTTGTCAATGAGCTAAACTCAATTGGTCTGGCCTTGCACAACAGCCCCGGTGTCTCAGGCAAATGCACTGCCCACCTCTGTGTTTGTGTAGTTTTATTTCTGGCATAGCTGAAAATAAATAGGTAATTATTTTGGACAACAGGACAAATCATAAACTGTTATGCCACACCGTCAGCAGACGATTAGACCAACAAAGAAAATACTTTTTGAACATGCACAAGAGAATTGAAGAAGAGTGCAGGGTGGAGTGGCTGGAGATTGAGGTTGACGGTGATTTGTGACAGGAGGGCAGCAGCGAGAGTGTAGTGATGCCTGCCATCATGTACGGCTTGGAGACCCAGATGCCAAGTTATAAAGCAGAGACATGTTAGAGAGGCAACGTTGAGATCCTCTGGACATATGGAGGAGGAGGATAGTGAATACATTTGACAAATGATGTTGAACACGAGGCTGCCAGGTACAAGGAAAATGGAAATGCCACAGAGGAGGTTCAAAAATGCAGTGAAGGAGGACGTGCAGAGGGTTGGCGTGACAGAGGAAGATGCCAGGGAATAGGGTAAGATAGAGGCAGCTGATCCACTGTGGTGACTCCTGAAGGGAGTGCCCAAAAGCAGCTTAATTTAAGGTTTTAGAAAGAACAGTAACACCACATTTCTGTTATGTGAAAAAAGTTAAAATTACAAATTGCTAAAAAAAAAAATATACAAAAATATTTTTCTAAAAGCAAAGTGTCAAACATCAAATAAAAATTGCAGTTGATTTTTTTAAAAGTCTGTTTTTAGATTAAAAGCAGGGGTGATAGACAGTGTTGAAAATTCTTCAGTGATTTTCAGTAACAATCCAGCTGAAAGTTTCTGGGCCAGCTTGGGCCTTCTCAGCTGATGGTCCCAGAATCTCCAATATCAAGTCAGTTTAATTACCGTCAGTCAGAAAACGTACAACTGCATTTGGGACGTCCAAGCTTTCATCCTTTATCAACACAATGTCATATGAGTCAACCCACTGTAAACCATTATTATGGCAACCAGCTCTTCTTAATACTTACTTTGAGTTAAGGGATGAGAGAGGTGAACAAGAGAGTGTAGGCAGGATGGAGTTGGTGGAGAAAAGTGTCAGGCGTGATTTGTGGCTGGTCATCATCGGAGTGAATGGATTAAACATAGTATTGAGACCTGCTATGATGTTATGTTTGGTAAGAGAAGTTTGGAGATGAAGTTAGAGAGGCAAAGTTGAGATGACGACCACTGTAATGACTCAAGGCAGAAGTCGAAGAAAGAAGCAGCAACGTAATTTTTTTTTTCTTTTATTCCAGACTCAGATAGACAGAAAGCATCAGACCGTTCAGTGATTTAAAAACACTGAACCTAAAGTTTAAAATTTGTAGCAAAACATAACTACTTTATTAACTTTTTATTGTATTTCTTGCTAATATTCTCATAATTTCAATGTAATAGTTATTACAAATTACTGACTCTAAATATAGAAATATGTTTTCTATCTTTTCTTTCCCTGTTCCTAAATGTATTTACCGACAGGCCACCACAAGATGGCACTGCAGTGCTAAAAAACAGTGTCTGTTTTCAGATTACAATTCACCGAAAAGGTGCTTTTTTTGTAAGAGAATGGAAGTCGTTTTCAGAGCAAATACTAGGTCAAGTACCGCCATTTATGTCAAAGTTTGAACAGTAGACACACACATGCAGCTTTTAGGCTACAGCTATCAGCTGAGGTAGGTCCAATTACTCAGTGAGAAAGCGAATAACTGCATTTGGAACATCCAAGCTTTCATCCTTTATCAACACAATGTCATATGAGTCCAGGTATGATTGTTTCCTCTCCTCCACCTGTGGAAATTAAAAAATAGATAAGTATCAATTCGCTTTAGTGAACATAACTGCGTGCATGCTTTTTGCTTACCTTGTCATTAAGGAAGCCGATCTTGAGGATGTTCTCCATGTCCTGCACTCCATCAGCCATGTTCAGATCCCCTAGAGAGTCTCCTAGTAGTAGCACATTTGTCTGTGTGCGCAGCTCCTGGAAATGTCCGGTGTTGAGCAGCGCACCTTCCCTTTTATTGTAGATGTGAATCAGTTCTCCTTTGAAAGCCTTCAGCACCCCCTGTGCAAACAGATCAAGTCAAATTATTATTTAAATGCCTGAGTGGAGGTCAGGTTATAGTATGTGGTGTGGCTACTCACAGACTCATCAAAGTCCATGTAGTTGGAGATGACCTTGACATTAGGGTGGAAGACCTCAGTCTGGCGTATCACCTCTTCCAGGATGTCTCCTATTCCAGCAGAGAAGATGAGCAGGGGGATGCTGTGCTCATGCAGGTGGTCAAAGAAATCCTTGTAGCCGTCCCTGTTAAAAGACATGAAAAAGAATCCACATTAGCTGCATTACAAAAATGTTTTCAACATTCAAGAACTAAACAGATCTTCGGGGATGCTCATACCTCAGCTTGGCGTCAGAGTCCCTCACCGCCTTGGCTAACCCATCTTTCTTAATTTTCTGATTCACCAGCAGCTCGTGAGCCTTTGTCCACCTGAGATACAGTCGAGTTATTAAATACCCTTCCAACACTGTTAAACACAAGTCATAGCTCTGTGTACACACTCACCACTCCACCATAAGAGGCAGCTTCTCCTCTACTGACAGCGTAGTGTCGATCTCTATGGGGTAGTATTTGTCGAGCAGCCCCTGCAGCTGTAGAGGACATGACAGTGTTATAAAAACTGATCAGCAAATATCACAATTCTTCTAGAGTTGGCAAGTCTCACCACCACTCAGCAGCCATCTGGGCAATGCTTCTGGATAGTTATTTGGGGTGTTATTTTAAACCCCCTGCATGAATGAACAGGGAGCAAGCCTTCAGGTTCAATTCAATTATCACTACATACCTCACTTTTATTATTCATGTGCAAAGTTCTTTTTTGTCCCTGGCTCAGTCCGGAGTGTTGACCAGCTTACTCATGAAACACTAAACAAATGTTGTACTTACTCACCTTTTGGATACAGTAACTTTTATTTGACACAAGAAATACCAGAATGCCTGTATCTAATAATATCCATCATGTATTGGTCAAAAATAACCCTTTTTCCTTTCACGCCACATCCCTTAACTAGCTGTCAGTTTTAAAACCAATATTTCTGAATGCTCTCATCACACTCACAAACGATGAGCTTGCATCATAATTATTAAATATATATAGTTAGGTATAAAATGATGTTGTTAATCACTTAAACTTTGTAAAAGATACCATGAACATGTTATAGATGAGCTTATAAATCAAGAATAAAAATCGATATCTGCATTGATAAATGACATACTAAGGCGGATTAATTTCAGTAGTATTTTTAAGTACTTACTAATACCTTTCTAAAGCTTAACAGTCTGTCATGATTTTAAAGTGTTACCGTTTCTTCTTATTCTGTACTGTAAACCACTTTGTGACTTTTATTGTTGAAAAACACATTTTTAATGTGCAGCATGTTTTCCTGATAATATTTACACAAAACTGATTAACAGGCATAGTCTAGGTTGTGGACTGCATGCTTCCATTTCTCCCACCACACAACAATTTGGGAGAAAACTCCTCATCATACTTTAATATATAATGCTGCTTTGAAGTGGACACTGTACTAAAACATGCAGTGTTAATATAAAAGCACTATAAAAAAAATATTCAATCGTAAACTAGAAGTTTTGCCTACCTTTTTTTTGCAATCACTGGAGATGACATCACTCCTCTCAAGAATATCTGCAAATACACAAAATGACAGTCATGTGTCTTTCAGCCAAAACCTTTTATATGCATGGCGACCTCAAACTACAAACAGCTGACAAATAAAAACATTTTAAAGACCCTGAATTGTGGTCTGTGAAACGTATAAAAATACTGAGTAGGCTCAAATAATTCTAATTTTATATGAAGATAGAAAGAGGGAAAAAAAGCTAATTGAGTTCTACATTTAGATCTACGGGAAATGCACCAGTATATATATGACTTTAGCATAAGCATTTTTTCTATTATTAACCATGAGTCAGTGCCTGATCGAGTCTACTATTACTGACCAAGGACATATGTGGTAGGGATCACAAGACCAACCTACCCTACATCCTGATCCAGACTTACCCTAAACTTCACCTTCAATTTATCCAATATAGGCTTGATTCCGTTCCATTAAAAATCTCATCATCCACTAACTAGGTTAAGTGGCCTGAGGTTTTCAAACCCCTCACTACAAAGATGAATGCACAAAGATGAATGCACAAAGATGAATTCAGTGGTGTAATAAGTGTAGATATGGTGGTATTATCTTTCATTCTCAACATGTGTTCAAATGCATGTGTGGCGTACACACCAAGAGAATTGTACATATCTGAATAAAAAGCTATGGGGGGCTTTTTGCTGGCATGGCTTTTGTCCTCTTATCCTCTTATAATGACAAAAGTTCCACACCCTTTCTCTCTATTGTCTCCCAAGAAGAAGTCATCCATATTGGAAGAGGAATTACAGGCAGAGCTATGGCTTTCACAGTCACAAGATCTCTACCCAGCTGGAGACCTGCTGAAAACTGAGGCAAACAGTTTCTCACCATTTTAATGTTAATACCATGTCGTTAAATGTCCCCTGTAGAGGCTTTTTATTCTCTCCATTCCTTATCACCACTTTGGCTTGGAAGGTGTTAACCTTGATTTTGTCACCTGTCTAGACTCTTTCACATCTGGTCTTTTATCACTATTGTATCTCTAAATACTGGTACCCCCATGGTCATTCACCAGGCTTTTGTGTCTATTCTTCTCCTTATGTAAATAGAGAAACCTCCACTTGTTTCTGTTACCCCCTCTGTTCTGTTCCCTTTCCCTGGAGTTTCCTGCAGAAAAGTCTTTAAGAAAAACAAAACAGTCTCCCCCCTTTTCAAATAAAGATTTCTCTTCTGAATCTCAGACTAAAGCTAAACTTTTCCATTACTTTGTAAACTTTCCCATTTCCAAGTGCTGCTTAGTTTACAAAGTAAACTTTTCCATTGGAAAAGTTTTCCATTGGAAAAGTTTAGCATGCAATGAATAATGTCCATTTGTTGTTTAAGGCTTGATAATTCAGATTTATACCGTTGCTAGATCCTCTTTAAAAAATACAAGAAATCTTGTGTCTCAATATTTTACTTTCTCTTTGTAACCATTTGACTGAAATCCGCAGTTGCCCACAGTTAAGCCAGAGAGGTCCAGTATACAGCATATATATATATATATATATATATATATAAAGACATTATTTCAGTTTGTCATTTAATTTATTTAGTTGATATATGTTTTTAATAGAATTCTCAAGCATTTGTGTTTTCTTGTTTTTATGAAAGGTCATCTAATACATTTGGTAAGCACTGCAAACTGTGTGTCTGAGATCACGTGGGGAATAGAATGGAAAAGATAGAGTAATGCCGATAGTATGTTCATTTGGATTCATCAATCTGAGTCCCAATTAAATGCTAACTTAGTTTGCATTAGTTTGCTTAGAGGAAGTTCCTCATTCGGTCCTGATCACCATTTTACTTTGGAATGTGTGAACCTTGAGCTTGTTACTTGTCTAGAGCCTTTCACCCTTTGTAATTGTTGTCTGAGTCTTTAGATATCCCATGGAGCTGCCTGACAATCTTCAACACCTTTTGTCTCATCTTTTGTTCTTGATATGTAAATGTTGCCCTCCAGTGGTTTTTATTGCACCACCCTTGCTTGGAAACCGTGTGTATAAAGAGCATTCTTTTAGAAGGTTTTGTGTTTGTAAACCCACTGTATGTCAGTGTAGTTCATAAACACACTACCCCTGCAAATGCAGGGTAACAGAACATTCGAGTTATTATATATAGTTTGTTGTACTTTGAGTGTACTCACTATGACAAGTGGGGCATCTTTTCCCATTGTATTCAAATCTTGTAAGGGTCATGTCAAAATCTGAGATCACCTGGATCAAAAACGAGATAAAAATCATGAAAGAAATAATATTCTATTTTCTTACAGGGGTGAATATGTTTATAAGAGGAGTGAGTGATGTGGATACCTGCAGGGTTTTGGAGCCAGCCTTCTGCATGGACTGCAGGATCTCTTGTACCCTGTCACGGTCCTTCATGTGCAGCTTGGAGAACTTTTCAATCTGTGCAGGCAGAATATATGTTGATGAGACAGATGGTGAGGTGAAGTCCAGGTGCTGATTATAGCATGTGTAAAGCTCAGAGTTTGGCTAAATTTAATTGACAGTAGTGCGATAAACACCAGTCCAGCAGGATAGGTGCTAAAATCAGGTTTTTAATCTCCTGACTGGTGAGTATCAAACACGGACAACGCTGCGGGATTAATGCTGACTCTGCAGTTCTCACATGAACAAAAGCATTCAGAGGAGAAAGCAGTAGCATGTTAACACTAAATTCCTTAGCCATAGACTTTCTCTGGCTTTAGCTAGCTGGGAAAAAAAACTAACCAGTATAGAAGTATGCTTGAAGGATTTGTGAAAAAACATACATTTTTAAGCTGTATTTTCAATGAATTAACTCTTTTTAAAATGTGTTTTATTTTAAACAAAACGAAGTATATATAATTGAAATATGTCAAATACTAAATAAATAGATAAGTCGGAAATACACGAGGCAGACAAGAGTCCTTGTATTTGAAATTAAACTTGTGTGTTCATAACTTCCTGTGCACCTGCTTAAGCCCCATACTGTATTATTAGGAGGAGGAGCCAAGGGTAGAATGAGAATTAACAATAAATGAATGAAAAACAAATGACATAAAAAAAGATCATTACAAAAACAAAACAAACAAACATAACGAAACGAAAGTCTTACACTCCTCGCCACATGCCACATCACCAGTGGGGGGTTAGAATGGGTACTCATATTGGTAGTGTTTGGGATTGGTTTTTCACAGTTTGCAGTCATATACTTTAACTCTCATGATCATCCTGTTTGGATTTCAGTCTGATTTTATTCTCTATCCTAAGCTTAGCTGGACTGTGAGACTCTCGACCGACGGTCACAGCGTTGAATGTCTTTGTGTAATATTTCAATTAGCGAGAGTCTGGTATCAAATGCTGAAACGTTATTTTCTATTGATAAGTGGGTATCGCTCACCTTTTGGAAGAAAATCTCGAATGGTGTCAATTCAGAACTGTCCTTTTCTGTCATTTTTGGTGAATCATTACGAGGTCTTTTGGACTTTTGTGTTTGACTGGCAGTTTTACGTTTGGTAGGTTGACGTTTGTTCTTGTTTTTCCTCATGGTGAAAATTCGGTGTAAAAAGACGCCAATGAAGTCTTCCTATTCACCCAGGTCAGTAAATGGTGGAGATTCCAGGATTTTGAAGAGAGACTAGTCTTATAAGTAGATCAGAAGTTTTGTTTAGGTTCTAGCTAGTGTATGCCGCCATGTTCAATCTCACAAAGTCTCACGAGAGTTGCGTTCACAGGTACATCCTCACGAAAAATCCGTTAAGTCTGATTTTTTTTAAAGCCTCCTATCGTGAGCTGTCAGTATACGCTTATTATTTATTCTACACGGCAACAGCAGATCTGTTTCGTCTTGAATTCCTTTGCTATTTTTTGTTTTTCTAACACAACATCACAGCTGTCCGCGATATCGCATTGCCTTTGACAGAAAGAGCATGCGCGTTCTAAGAGGCTACGTTCCCACGCTGCAACGTGAAAGAGCAATGCAGAAGATTCTAATGATGCCTGCTCATAATTTCATCAACGTTAAACTGTTCGGCAAATGAAGGATTTCTGTTTCATATTCAATAGATGAGACATGACTTCTGCAACTGGTCAGTGTTTTACGCACTGCTTCTTTACAGATAAACTACACAATACATTTTAAAAATAATCACGCGTTTATTCTCAGTTTACTATCTTCAGAATAATTTTACTGGTATAGTAATAGAGTAAGTTGTGGCATATACTTTAGCTGCTCCAAGGATAACATCAGAGTCTGAGTTAAAACTATATTCATATTCTAATAAATTATCAGAGAGTTGATGTTAATAGATAAGTGTGAACTGGAGAAAAAGTACAACCTCTGAAAAGAGGGCAGAAAAACAAAGAGTGCCTTAAAGAAGATTTCTGCCAGCTATTTTTGTACAAATGTAACTGAACCTCATGCCAAGTAATAAAGGGATAACATGAATTCAAGGAAATATGAACTGAAATATGAAATATGATTATATCTCAGTTATATTAATCATCCTCCCATTCTCAACTAGAGCATCATGCTCTAAATAATTCATAAATAACATGCCTGTTTGCTTGTTGTTGTTTTGCATTTTTCATCTCTACATCAGTCATATGAAGTAAGCGCTGTTGATGAATACACTATTAAACTGAAATCAGTTTGTTGTGGGTAAAGCCTGTGGTGACGTGAAATAGTCAGTAAATATAAGGAGTAGAAAGTACAAAGGAATTAGAAGAAAATAAAAGTCTAAATGTATTCCATGTCCAGCAGAATTTTAATACTGCTTTACTGTTAACAGCATCACATTCTGCTAAAATCAATTGGTTTCTGTTTTGTGAATAAATTATTTAAGGCATCCTAAATAGAATAAAATGGGAATACACACTACACAAAACACCGACAGTTGCAGAGGTCTTGTCTGATGTATTGAACATGAAACAGGTGACTTACGAGGTGATTTAGTCCAGATGCTGGTGTCACAGGTTAATCTGGTTGGACTGTCACACAGCCCAATCACATCCCCTCCATCTAGTGCAGATAATATAAAGTATATGCTTTAGTTGTAGTGCCGACCATTCTCAAATCAAATGATAGTTTGTGGGGAGAATAATGATGACAATAACGTTTTCCAAACAGTATATGAACAGGCATCGGCGCGGGCACCAGCTAAGCTAGCACGCTTTTTTTATTATCCAAAATAAATTAAAACAGACTGTTGCGTCGTGTTAAAAAATCAAAAGGCAAATAAATGCATTTGTAAAGACGAAATATTTATAGATTTTCCCGGTTGGTCGTTAGTAGCTCCTAAAGAAGTGTACGACACATCTGTTTGACTGTCACCAGCGAATCTGAGACACCACTTAATCTGAAACACCAGTATTGTCGTTACTGTCGAGATTTTTGGTGACTATGAGATTTTTGGTGACTATTTTACGTGGTAAATAGTTAATGTTAATGTTAAACAAGACTGAAATATGAACTTCACTACGTGTTATTAAAATGGTTATAATATTGCGAATTAAATAGCACAGTGACAGAGTTTCAAGGGTGTAACTTCTTTTTGAAACCAAGCAAAAAAAATTACCAGTAATTTAACAGTGTTAGAATATTCATGCTACATGATTGAACAGTTTTCCTTTCATAAATGATATGTGATTTCCCCTCTTAAAATGCCAAAAGAAAAACCAATACTGTAATGTTTCCCACATTTAGCTCTCTGTCAACTAAAATAACTGACTTTTGGACTGTACACAATCCAGTAATGCAATGCAAGCAAATGTCTTACAAAACAACTTTAATTTCAAGAGATGACATTAGCATTTCATACATCCAAGGACACAAAGTGTTGACTATCACATGCAAAGCAAATTACATAGCTTATTTCAGTTAATATTTGCAGTGCCATTTATGTTAGGTCATAAAGTGGAAATGAATATCATTTCTCCGCTCCGTAACCCTATACTGCTATAATTAGCGCTGCTTGAATGGGAATTTCTGAATGTCAGTCACAACACATTCATAAAACAATCCCTTTTGTTTTAAAGTTTTATTCCTTGTTTTTCTCATTTCTACGTCTCTTTGGCGGGTAAAAGGAGTCTTCCGATAGACAGAACTCCAATATACACCAAACTTTTACAAGACATTTAATGTTGGAAACTAATCCACCAGCAATGATAACATTGTTGTTTCCAAGAAGATTAAATCTCACTGACTCCAAGACAGCTAAAACAAAGCCTTTGCAATATACAATCAGCTCGTCTGATATGAAATTAACAAAACAAGTCAAAGTGCAATGGCAACTTTTTAAAGACTTTAGAAGTTAAAGAGTGGCGTTCCACAGAAGCTTTTCCCATTCTTTGCAGAGTGATAACCAAGCCCTACACATCCTCCCACACTCATACACAAAGATTAAATATGTCTTTGTTGAATGAATGGGAATGCACTGGGCAATAGATAACCAAAGTGCAAAAAAAGGAATGATTAAGCTGCTGCTGCTGATTGGTCCTTAATGCAGTTGCAGAGCAGATTGTTTCAATGTTAGCTTACTCAAAGGAATGATTTCATTGCATCTTATCACATATTTTGGGATATTACGGTCCTCTCATCTTTTCACCTCGTCGGAAACTTGGAGAAACATTACTATTGTTACATGAGCAAGAAAAGTCACACAAATATATAACTGTCTACAACTAGTCTACAGGATTTTATGATTAACAACCTCCTCGTGTTAATTCATATTTAGTTTTTGTGCCTGTACAGTAACAAGCAAAGCCGTAGTAACAGAGCAGTTAAGATACAAGGGGTTTGGACCGATTGTCACAGTGTTACAATGGAATGAGAGTTCATTAAGAATGCAGGAATGCAATTATTACTAATGCCACGTTGTCTTCCAGTACAATAAAGGAATGTAAAATATCCATAGAAATGTATACATATACAGCTTTTATACTATTTACGTATAAAGAGATAAACAGCCTCTTTATCAACATAAATGGCTAACAGATATTTAGTTGTTGGCTGCACTATAACACTCTTATTCACATATTTATAATCACATCCCTCCTCACAGACCACCAGCAGGACAGCACACACCTGCCCACATATTTCATGGCTTTCCACAAATGAGCCAATAACACAAACACAGCATGAAAGCTGATGACACACAGTTCAGATTAATGAAATCCAGGACGAGAGCAACAGGACCTGCTTTAGTGAATGACTCAAGGTAGAGGACAATGGTAGCTGCATTGAAATTGGGGTTTGCAGGAAATCTTCGGACAAACTCACAGTGGACAGTTCAACACTCTATCTGCGACTGGAGCTGCCGGCGCAGGGTGAGAGTGCGCCGGTGAAGCTGTTGCATCTGCTGCATGCGATCTCGCTGGCGGGCAAGGTTCTGGGGCATGGGGTACCGCTGGCAGCCGTACAGGAAGCGGTACGGGATGCGGACGTGGCAGGCAGTAGCTCGACAACGAGGCTGAGGCATGGGTGGCAGCAGCATCCATCGCTTCCTCTCGGCGCAGTAACGGTAGGCCTCCTTGCGATACTGCTTGTCTACATCGTCGCTGTTCTTCCAGCCCCCGATGATGAAAACATCCTCATCAAAGTGGCAGATTGCAGCACCCTCAATGCTGGTTACCTCTGGTGGAAGGCTTTCTAGGATCTCATCAGAGATGCGCACACTAATCTTCTGCCTGGCAACCTCATCCCGAACTGTGTAGCTTTTAGGACAGCAGGAGGCTGTGTGGTAGAAGTTAGTGGATGCCACAGCCATCTGGAAGATACAGTAGTTGTCAATAAGAGGCAGGGAGTCAACATCCTGCCACTGGCGACTCTCTGTGTCATAACGAGTGGTCACCGTCTTCAATCCGTCATCATTATCTGTATCGACGGGTGTGCGTGCTGTGACATAAACATAGCGGTCCTCCACACTCACTGCCTTCACGTCTCGCAGGATTTTGGGAGCAGATTCCAGATTGTGCCATTTGTCCTGCTCTGGCTCATACACACTGACATCCTTGAAACCCGGGCTGAAGTTGCCATGGCCACCAATGCTGTATAAGATATCCTTAATGCAAGTCAGGCCAAAGGAGTGCTTGCGTGTGGTCAAGTTGCTCACCTGCTCCCAGGTGTTACGATTAGGGTTGTAACGTTCCACAGTCTTAGCGAAGCCTGGCTCCATAGAACCAGCTACATAGACGTGGGACTCTGTGGCAGCGATGGCGTGGCCATCCAGATGGTTATGGATGTGAGGCAGATTGACCCAACGGTCCTCATAAATAAAGTAGCCCACACATTCGCTAAGGTAGTCGCCTCCCTCCGAAACTCCACCTACTACCATGATAACGTCCATATTTTGACCAAAGCGAGGCTGAAAGGAGGCCATGTGCGAAGACCAGAACTCCATATCAGCCGACTTGAGGTTTTCAAATCTAATAGCATGGCCCTCTACTGCCTCCGACACCAGCCGCAGGCAGGCCTCGTTGGATGCCACCAGTCGTTCATTTTTCACCACTCTGGTCAGGTAGGTGGGCTTGATCTGGGGTAGCCTCAGGAGACGAAACAGCTCTTCAAAATAGCGGCTTCTCTCCTCTGGGTTCTTCTGCACCCACTTCACCACAGCCTCAAAAAGCACTTCCTCAGAATCCACGGTTATCTCTGCATCTGATAGCCAGTCACGCACCAGGTGAAAGGGGAGCGTGTAGAACTCCTCATCCTGGATAACCTTGTGGAAGTTGCGGCGGATCATGTCTGCAGCCCGCAGAGCCAGCTGGTCCAGGGTGTACATGTGAGCCAAGCTGTGGACGGCCACACAGTTGGTCAGACTCAGCTTCTTCTTAAGGAACTCTCCACAGAAATCTTTCAGCTGCAGCAGCAGGAACCTGACAAAGTAAACAAAGGAAATACAGTAAAGATTAGACAATAAAATTTCCTGCCAACTACATAACAGCATTCTGTTTACTCTTCTTTCTGCAAGCAGTGCGCAAAAACAATACTTCTACGGAAGGCCCAATGCATAGCATGCATAGTTAATTCATCTTTCTGAAAGAAAGAAGAAAAGATGCGAAATTAAACTGATCATACCTATCAGCCAGCTCCAGAACTTCATGCACATTGCAGGTACTGACGCGTATTTCTCCCGTATACATATATTGGATAACACTCTCCACCGTCTCGGGGTCCGGCCCCAGCTCTGAGCTCCACTCCTTCATCTCCACCCGTCCGGACAAGGACTCGGAAAACTGTCCCCCCAGCAGTGGGGTGAAGTAGTCGGTGGCCGCAGCCAGGACAGACCTGTGGGCTGAAAACTCACAGCTCTGGAGGCTGCCCATTGCCGCCCCGCTGCTGAAGGCCAGCGTCACGTCGCAGAATAAGCCCTGCTTCCTCTGTTCGTTCTGCCGCCGCGAAAGCTCCGAGCAGTGGGAAGACGAGGTGAATTCCTCGGCCTCTTCCGCGTCTCCGTCTCCAGCAAGCGCACTGGGCGTGCTGGTGCCGCTGCTACCGCTGCTCCTGGTGGAGTCCTCCGGGTTGGGTGCCGCCGCTGCCATTCTACTGCCAGCACTGGAGATGAGCAGTGGTGGGAAATGAAGTAAACTAGCTAAGGAACGGGGGAGACATATAAGCGGAGAACAATGAAGTGCGTTTCGTATTCGTTGCGTCACTTCCGGGGCGAAAAGGGGAGGGTTTACTTTTAAAAAGCCGCTTCAAATCACCCCTTTTTTCAGGTTTTAGTTTAATTTTAGAAGAAAAGACCTTAGTTTAAAATAAAAAAGAGGTTATTTTTATTGTTAGTTTTAGCGTTCTGGTCTGTGCAGCACATGATAGCATTTAACACACAGGACACAATGGATAAATTTTGGCCTTTTTTTAAACATGTACTGTCATACATTAAGTTTAAAGTGTTGTTTTTGCGCGGCTCTTTTTGTAAATAAACAGAGTCACTGACATGCGCACTGAGTAAAAGGCGTTCCTACCTGTCTACACATGGACAGGAAAACATAATTGTTTTCAGTCTGCAGGCTCAGAGCAAGCACGCTGTAAATACACCAAATATGTATGTAATCACTTTAACATCGTTCGTTCGCAGTGGATATGAAAGCCGTTCAATGCATTTATCTGAAACAAAAACGTCCCCGTCTAATAATGTCTCTGTGATTTGAGAATTACATCTAAAGGCGAAACAATTAACTCTCAGCAGGGCAAAGCAAGTAAACTCGCAGTGATTATACAGGACAGTAAGATACCTAATTCACTCAAATGCACCTTGTTATTAAGTCATGATGTAACTGCGTTGGTCTCACGATACGTCGAGACGTTCATAACCCTGTCTACACGTGTGTACCTCAAAACAGCTGGAGTGATTTAAAAAACTTTTTTTTTTCTTTTTTTCGCTTTTGTGTAATATTTTACTAAATAATTGGGAGAATTCAGCCGTTGTCCAGTCAGTGGCTTCCGAATGTCCTAAATTACACGTTTACCTTTGAGGGAAAAGTCCATGTAATGTCACCCAGAACACATTAGTCTCAACAGCTTAAAAACAGAAGGATACTAGGCTTCTTTAAGTTTAGATGTTAAGGTTTTCACAAAAGGTAAAGAAGTCGGGTTCCTTTCTTTTTTAGCTCTTAAGTCTAAAGAAGAAAACGATCCCCATTCCTGGAGGAGATACTAATCCCGTGGGGTTCTGGCGCCCCCTTGTGAATAAAGACAAACACATGCATTGATACATTTTAATGATTACATTTTAATGTACTTAATTATACCGTTATCAACATACAACAAATCAGTACACAGGAACACTTAGCTCACACTCAAAGATAAAAAACATAAAACATGAAGACACTGAAAACACGTTTCTGGTTTCTCACAGATTTGATACACTTTTTAACCACAACTGCATAATGGATAACACTGGCGATGCCTGCCACATATAGATACCCTTTTGGACCTTGTTTTTTTTTTTTTCTAAAGAAGTTCAGTCATTCTGAAAAGATTTTCACACCAGGCATGAAACAACCTTCAAAACTGCACTCAGAAGAATTAAAAATCAGAATGAATAAAAACCATACCTCATTAATTATACAAAAATAATACATTTTATTTAACCCCAATTGTGCTGGCTCAAAGATATTTTTATTAATAATTTAGCTTTTTGTTACTAACTGTGTCTCATTTATCATATGCAATGGCAGCCTCTTAAGGTAAGAGGAAAAACAAAAAAAAACAAAAATAACCCCCCACTAATTACATATTTGTTGTTCTTATGACTAATAACATTATCTGACCATTTTAATGCTTTCAAAAAATACTCCCTCATATTGTACCAGCTGGGAGAGAACATTTCCTGCACACTGCAAATGGCAGTACCTGCTAGGTATGACTCATAAAAATGGTCCCATCACCCACAGTAAGCAGACTACAAGCATCACTCATTACTACTGTGTCAAAGGCAATACAGAAAATGCAAATTATAACATTCTTGTACCATTTGGTTAGTTAAGTATTAATTCATATGTACACAAATACAGATCTGATGTACAGTATGTTCTGATATTATATAGGAATTATTGCACTACATGTTCACTTCTTGTAGTAAATGGCACAGTGAAGAGAGCAGCACAGAAACATGAAACACTGTCGCACAGACACACATGCTACTTTAATATATTGATGTATTATTTGGGGGTAAACAACAGTACTTCTCTAGTCATCAGTAACTTTCTGTTTACTTCCTCCACTGTATACCTCATCCGATTGCTCTCCAAAACAAATTTTAAGATGGAAGGTTCACAGTTTAGCAGGTTATATATTAATCATGTGAGCAGCGCTGACAGGTTTCCAGAACTAAATTCTTTCCACCACTTGGCATTTACAGCTATATTAATCGTAACATCTTCCCTATGTTATGGCACTGATTTGAGATGATGTCACAGTATGTGCAGGGGTACTAATGGCAGGGTGAGGGACCAAACAGCTGCTGCTGCTATATGGTTTAGTCCCTCTGATTACATAGACATGTGCTCTGGGAGTACATAGGAGATGTCATCCCAAGGGTGGCGATACAGACCCTGTTTCAGCCTCTTCTGATCCAGGTAGTGTCCTTAAGGAGATATATAAAAGAAAGACTGGTTATCATACAAAGTAGAAGTGTTTGCTGTCTTGCAGACATTGCCATGCACGCAGATAACTCACCAATGAATCCCATACTGCGACCCAAGACAAAGATGCCATTCAGAGCACCAATTTCCACAAACTCATCTGCTTCATCCCTGTGAATGTGTGGTAGACAGGGAAAGGGGCTTTTTAATAATATAGACATGCTTCTGTCACATAATCCCAACAAGTTTCAGCACATCTTCCTAAGTAATCATTTTTATTAAAAAGCCTGGAAGAAAAACTATGCTATCCCTTAATTCTAGTTAAAGTGCCATTCTTAAGAGAAACCTGGTTTAAACTTTAAAGAGAAACTGGCTCACCGTGTAAATCCACCACAAGTCCTGAGCAAATCCACAAAAGCCACACCAATGAAGCCATCCACATTCAGGATCAAGTTGGGTTTCTTGGTAACACAAGTACAGCATAAAATCATTACAAGTGGACTTTTCATACCCTTCATTAATTTCCCTCTCTCCCTCTATATATAGACATTATTACAATAAGAAATACTCATATTAAACATGATAAGAGTTTCAAATAATGACGTTAGAATATAATCTGTGTTAGCCAAACGCTTAGACGGCTCTAAACATTCAGCTTCAGTTTTTTCTGCTCTTTGCTGGATACAGATGTGAAAAACAGGTGATATCCCAAATTTCATTGATTATGGAGGCAGCCAATGAGACGAAGCTCCGCTTAAAGTGATTGTGACGTTAAAAGTGAAGAGAAGCTAAAATCACTTGTTTCAGACAGACGATGAACTGGCAGCACCAAGGCCCTGGATGATAAAGATTATTTTGAACTGAATTATGCAAAGCTACTTTGGTAGAGTCCAACAATTTGGAGCTGGAAATAATTAGAATAAGTCCCCTATAATGTAAGAAATTAGTTTTTTCCAAAAGCTATTCCAAGCTTACCTTAGAGGTGGTGATTTTCTCTACTTCCAGAGCATAGTCCAGCAGCTGTGTGGAAGGAAAGTGCTGCTTCACAAAGTCCTTTAAGATCTGGACTCTCATGTCTGGATTGTTAATCTGAAAAGCACAGACAATTCAATTTCAACATCTCTTCTCCCCAGTCAAAATTGCTGTCTTCCTCTATCAGTATTAGCTCATGATCTAAGAATTATTAGATATGGTGCACATCTATATTGTATTTTTAAATACTTAGTTTAGCCAGAATAACACGATGCTGTATCAGATGCTCACACGCTAAGTAGCCATGGTACTCACCGACTTGACTCTGTGTCCAATGCCCATGATCAGCTTGCCATCCTTCTTCATCTTGTTCACAAATTCCATGGGCAGCATGCCGCTATCAAATGCTTTGCTGAACTGCTTTGCTGCAGCATCCAAAGCGCCTCCAAAACGGTCACCCTAAAAAAAATTAAAAAAAAAACATTACAGGAAGAAAGACATAGATTACATTTAGGTGGTTGAGTTTTATAGCTATATAAATCAAGTAAATAGATCAAAGACAGGTGTGGGTGTCTTACAATGGTGAGAAGGCCTGAGGTGAGGCTGGAGATGAGGTCTTTGCCAGCTCGGGCACATACAATAGTGTTATGTGCACCAGAAACAGCAGGGCCGTGATCCGCAGTCACCATTAGACACATTTCGATGAACTGGCAGGCATACCTGGGCAACCTGCATACAAAGATGATGAAATATCATAAAAAGGTTGCATAGTTCAAAGATTTTTCCGGAGCTATTTATGGCTGAGTTACAAGCCTGACCTCCTCTGGAACCAAAGCAGCCCCAGAGTGCCTCCGAGACCTATTTCTGACTTGAAGACCTCAGTGATGGGCATGCCAGCATAAATGAGCTCCTGACCTCTCTCGTCACAGATACTGGTCATGAAAGAAGCTGGCTTACGGATCAGACCGAGCTCCTGAAAGGCAAAAACAATGAGAAAAATGAAAAACAACTGCCATCACACCCTTTAAAAGCTCTGCTCTTAAAAAGTTATTCTTTCTGGCATACTCACTCTTGCCCACGAGTAATCCATTGGTACAGTGGGAGGAGGCAACTCTTCAGCTGGCTGAATAACTCCCTTCGCAACAAGGTCATCATATACAGAGCTGCAAAATTAAAAATAACACAAAAATTAATTACATTTAGATCAAGAATCGCTGCATAAGAATATTAACCCTCCCCCTCATGAACATGCACTGACTTGATGATATCCCCAAGCTCATCAAAGCTTTTAGGGACAAATGCACCAGCTTCCTTCAGAGCTTTGTTCTTAGCTACTGCTGTCTCAGAGGCCTGGTTGGCACAAGCTCCTGCGTGGCCAAACTGAACCTGAACACATTGTGTAACACATTGAAGAACACAATTAAAGCGACAATTAATTTCTGGAATGTCTCATTACTCATCTGTTTAATATGCATCAAACACTAAATCTGCCCTCTTACCTCTGAGGAGAACATAGTGGCACAGGTGCCAATACACCAGCACACAACTGGCTTTGTGATTCTGCCCTGTTTGATAGCTTGGCAGATCTTGTATTCTTCTGTGCCACCAATCTGTTACAAGGGCACAGACAGTCAAAAATTAGCAGCCAACAACAGTTTAAAGCTCCGAGCACCAGTGTGTGATCATTTACTCCTCACCTCTCCCAGTACGACAATCATCTTTACTCCAGGAGTGTCTTGGTAGCGCAGCACATGGTCCGTAAACACAGAGGCTGGGTATCTGAAGAAGAATTATGAATTATGTCCCAGCTCACACCACATTTAAATCCAGAGCCAAAAAGCACATACGTACCTATCCCCACCGATGGCCACACCTTCAAATACACCATCAGTGGTGCGGGAGATTATATTGTTAAGTTCATTGGACATGCCGCCTGATCGGGACACATAGGCCACGCTTCCTGGGCGATACAGCTTGGAGGCGAGGATGTTATCCAGCATGCCTCCCGTGTTCCCGATCTTGAAACAGCCTGGCTTGATTCCTCCAACCTAGACAAAACAAAACAAAAGGTGGTTTACTTAAATTAAACAACAACAAAACAGAAAGATCTGGTAAATTCTCATTAGAGGTGAAGAAAAACTAACAGTTGCTGGTCCAATGATTGTGACACCCTTCTCATCTGCTGTCTTGATAAGCTTCCTAGTGTGGGCTTCAGGGATTCCCTCAGCAATGATGGCAATGGTGCGAATCTGAAGACAAACAAAGAGAAATGCTTAACTGTGAAGCCCTTATTAAAGTTTTTATAGGCCACAGATGCTGCAGCTGGGTACCTGTGGGTACTGCATGGTCTCTATGGTGCTATCAAAGGCTGAGCGCAAAGAGGCAAAGTTGATGAGCACATCTACATCTGGATGCTTCTTCATGGCATCGCTCATGTTCTTATACACAGGGAGGAGGATCTCTTTATGTCCCCAGTAGAACTTCTGTTTGTGGTCTCCACTGGAAGGCAGCCAACAAGAAACGCATATAAGAAACAGTAAAAACAGTACAGTACTCTCAGAGGTTCTTACAGTTATATTACAGCAAACGGGCATTACACTGAGAGCAGACACAAGCTAAAGAGGACAGGCGCAGCATACATACGTGAATGGGTAGACCATAGCTGTGACAGATGGCTCAGCTCTGGAGCAGATATAGTCAAAGTCCAGCATGCCCTGTACTGCACGAGTCTGCATGCCCCACACTATCGACTTTGTGTGTTTAGTGAAGAGGGTAGTTGCCTTTCCTACAGAGAAAGGAAAACTCTTAGATACTGGTGGCACTGTTAGCAGTGTTTAAATAAAATTGGACATAAAAAAAAAAAGAAAATCGATATGTGAGTCCTTGTATTAAAACACTGTAACCTCCATTTTCTCCCAGAGTTTGGAAAATATGAAAATGAAATTTGAAAGTGGAAGCATGGAAATAGTTTTTGCAGAAACCTATTGCTGACCACAGAGGGCGCTATAATACCTATCCGGTTGTTCAGTCTGACGTCACTAGCAGTGTCTGGGTCTAAACTCCGCTGCAGGTCCATATATCAAACGATCACTATGGCATTACTGAGAGTTGAAAAACTGTCTAAAGTCTTTCATCCTTAATAAAATGATCAGCGTTCTGCTCTACCAGGTGTAACAATTGAGTTTAACATCCAGGCATCCATGAAAACGGAATTTATGACATTTAACGGAGTTAGAAGTTAGCAGGGAGTTAGCTCGCTAGCTTCTATCTAAATACAATATAGCATGTCCTGACTGCGGGGTTTTGGAAACAAATTAAAACGTACAGCTCTGTTATCACTTCCAGCATAAATGAAGACAGAAAACTAAACAGCAGTGACGTTTGTAGGGTTACTGAAGTTGGGCTAGCTGCTATATAATGATGTGCTACGTGACCGCTAGCGACACAGCTATGTTAGCATAATATAAACAAGCTAACTTTTTTCCACTCGATAAAAGTTAACGTGAGTGTTCTCGGTGGTCAGGAACAAATGTAATCGCATGGCAGGATGCTGTAAAAGGACCAAACTTCAGCCAGGAGAACAACTGCGATAATCCATCCACAATACGAGGTCAGTCATTCATATACTGCTGCATGGGCTGGGCTGTAGTTACATCCTAAGGTTTTAAAAACTGAGCTTAAATAAATGATTAGCGGTAATAAAAGCCGAGGGAGGTCAACAGTGATCACTGACTGTTTTAGGAGCTTTTTGAGATCAAATAGAAGAAAATACATAACATTAAGCATGTTAACAACACAAAAGCCATATTAAACGCAGACTACTTTAGACCCGGAAGTAGGATTCGTCGCGTCATCACTGAACAACCGGATAGTGAACTGTGCAGACATACAACGCCTCTACCTACTATCCAGTGATGGATGCAAGCAGGGCTGGACTGGGACAAAAAATCGGCCCGGGCATTTTGACTAGAGACCGGCCCACCAAAAATGTGACGTCATTCAGGGGTAAAACCGCAAAGGATTCTGGGAACTTGTGGCAAGAGGTACTAGCGCATGCAGGCTTTCAATTGAGCTCAGTTACACAGCAATAAAAAGAAACACAAAAAATGGCAAGAAGCTGTTGTATTATTAACTGCAATAGCCGGTGTTGTGCCAAAAAGTGATTGTCTGCCAAAAACTGATTGCTGGTATTTAAATTGCTATGAGTAACTTGTTGGGCTATAATATGTGAAACATATGTCAAATGCATCCCTCATGGATGACATGAAGTCATCTCTCCATCTCTCTCTGCTGCTCTTCTGTCTCCTCTGTCACAGACTTCTCCACTTTAGATGATAAATCAGCCTGGTGCAACATGTAAGGATTGGCACAATTTGTTAAGATTTTGAGGAGTTTGAGAAACTAACCTGAAGCATAAAATAAAATTTACTATCAGTAACTTCATAGCACCCGCCCAGCAGTATATAAACTCCATCATGCTAGCTAGTACGCAGTACCAGTTATTCTAAGCGCCTGTAAAAAGTCAGCACAACGAAAACAAACTACAACTAAACTTGGTTTATATCTGACACAGACAGCAGGTCATAACTTCTTGCCTGAAGTTCAGTTCCTCTGCCACTATGACCGGCGGCCGCCTCGGTCTCTCCTCCTCTTGCCTCCCCTTTCCCTTATCCACCTGCTGGCCTCCACCACTTGCTGATGTTGCTAAATCTGTGGAAGCTATGCCATAGCTACCGCCAAACAATTCAGTTATTTTTACACATTTGGCAGCGTCTGCCTGAAGGGCTCGTTTCTTTTTGGCCCTAATTTTTTCTGCACCTTCTTTCCTTTTTTTGTTCTCCATTTTCTTTAGTTCGTCTATAAGATTGCTAAACAAGGGGGAGGGTGCATCCGACCTCCTCGGCTGTAATTGGTCCAGCCCAGAGTCGATCATGACCAACTGGCCAATCCAACACCTTTCATTATTTATACCCTTCCAAAAAAAAAAAAAAAAAAAATCGATCGGCCCATAAAAACAAAAAATCGCCAGCGGCCCACCGGGCAAATGCCCGGTATGCCCGATGGCCAGTCCAGCTATGGATGCAAGTATGACAAACAGAAAGGTTTTGGCATTTATTGTGTAGTCTCATGGTCGGGGTGTTTCTCACCAACGGGGGCTCCAGTTTTAGGCTTCTTTGCTGGTGAACTCTCAACTTTGCCTTTGTTTTCAGAGAAGGAAGCAGTCCTGCTGGACGCTGGCGTCTAGAAAGTATTAAAAAAAGAAGAAGAAAAAAGTAACTTTTTTTCCCCTCGCATATCTAAAAAAAAAAAACCGTTTCTCAGTAAGGACAGCCTAGTTGGGACAGCTTTAGCTGTGATAGCTGTGATAAATGGTAGAGCCGCTGGATAAGTTGAGATCACGTGCACTTGATGTGCATGTGTCCTGGAAATCTATTAAAAATAGTTTTTGTTGATGACCCCAGTTTCCTAGTACTCCACATTTATTCACACCAATTCCCAGTAGGACAATTCATATTTCATTTCACTTTGTTCTTCTGTTGTAGCGCACATCTGAAGCAAAGACAAACAGGCATGCACACACACGCACTTCCTTTGCTGAAATCTTGCACTGCACATTTTTAATGGATGCCTCGAGCGGCGCGCTACAACCTTGCACTTCCAACTGCAGACTCACGACTAAAGCAGCCCACAGATCCCTGCAATGCTCTTTATATAAGAGCATTGCAGGGAACTGTGTAATCTGGTTCACTATGAGGACAAGATAATAGTGACTGAAACAGAGGCTGTGGCATGCAACCTACATTTGAGGGAACTGACTGATGTAAATACACTTCACAGTGAATTGCAAGAATATCTCGATGGTTTATCAGGCCAGTGCGCGTCATACCGATGTGCTGCTGTTGGAGTTGAGGAGGAAGTTGGCAGTGTGGGCAGCAATAGGAGGCAAGTTGGCAATTGGCCTGTGGCCCAGGGCCATGCCAACAATGGCAGTCATGTGGGTTTCTGTGCCAAAGACATGAATTGGGATGCCAGTGGTCTTTCCTGTGGAGAAAGGTCCAGAGTCGAATTAACTGTGGTGTGTAACAGCTGGCAGGTGCTTAGTCTCAAGACTACATTGATAGATTACAATATGAAGCCTAAATTTATAACATATCAGGAAAAACATACCAACTTCTCCCATCACTCTTAGACCTTCCTGGTAGTTGGGGCCTCCACGCCGCACAAAAATAGTGACCTCATGCTCCTTCAGTGGCTCCTGATAATCTCTGATAGCCCGAACAATTCCCTTTGTCCAAAATGACAGAGATGCTCAATTAACACATGACATTAAATAAGAAATATTGATATATTAACACCATGCAAACAAAATGCACACTGTACCTTAAATGTTGCTGCAACATTTGTGAAGTTTGCAATGCTTCCTCCGATGATCAAAACCTTCCCTGGAACACATTAATATGGAAATAATTTCATATAGAAATAATATTGTTAATAATAAAAAAGAAAGAAAGTAAGTAAGAAAGTTTACACAATTCCCACCATCAGAGTGCTTTTCTCTCGTCATCAAAGATAGGATGGTCTTGGCATAATCATAGGTCTGCTGTTCACTCGGTGCTCCAGAATACTCTCCATAATTGGCCAGCTCGTTAACCCCACCAAGATCACAGATTGTGTCACTGAGGGTGTTTCATATTAGTAAAGAGATAGAATAGAGAGAAGAAACAGATCAACAAAAGCAACCACAGCTCTGTTTTTCTTATATGGGGCATTTTCAGCTGCAACAATAAACACAACTTCAGGAAAAACAGACCTCCAGAACACATCCCCTTTATTCATTTAATACTGCACTGTAAACAGATACAACTTAACAGTGCACAGGGGAAATAATTAGTCACGCCTGATGGGTCTGCAAGTCCCACTCTACACCCCCGACAGACGGCAGAGCAAGTGAGGCACCGCTCTTTCTTCCAGACTCTCAGTAAAACAGCAACATCTAGGAATCCAATTTAGCTGGCAGCTGAATGGGCAGAGTCTAAACTGCTGCACTATCAGTATCCCTACTGCATCTCTGGCATTCTCCCCTAATACTAAACCCAATTATGCACAGAGGAATGAATTTAATGGTGATCAATACTAGAGATTGTTTAGTCTTGAGAGCCATGGATTCTAGTGTGTATGTTAGCACTATGACTGAGTACCTGTACACCACTGAGGCACCGCCGCCTGCCACCATGGTCCAGATTCTGCCTCGAGGATTAAGGAGAGTGAGTTTGAGGCTGGCTCCACTCTTGGCATCAAGGTCTGCAATATAGGCCTCCTACAAAAGGAAAAGGAAGAAAAGAAGTACGGGCACTGTTAAATATTGCCTTAATCAGAGACGGACCTTTTACAAGCATCTCACTACATAGTTGTAATTTGTCCTTTGCCTGCCCTGTAACATTAAAGGGGCCATTAATTAGAAATACTGTATAGATATTGACAGCGACAGAGGATGTGATGCACATCAGTGGTTGTTTGTGACAGTCAGGTCCACAGCTGGTGGCTGAGAGTAAAAAAAGCTCCCAATCAAAGGCACCTGCTGTCCCTCATCTCCACTTCGACTCGCAGCAGCCCAATTAGATCGGGCCGTCTGCTACACAGACAGACAGTCTGTCTCAAACCAGCTCCCACATGTTTCACCCAAAAACAGACAAAAAAACAACCATCCTGTAAACAAATGAAAAAGAAAAAACCCAGCCCTTTTCCATTTACAAGCTTACGAGTTAATATTTAACTACATTAAATATTAAGTTCTGTCAGTGTCATTCAAAAGTACAATAATCAGTCTTATTCATCTTCTAATTATTGAAACAATCTTTCATGTTATAGGTCTTTCATTTATTATAAATATAGCTCCCACAACAAATAAAGCAGAACATTTCATGCATCTATGGGGTAAATTTATTTATTTTCTCCAAATCGTTATGCACATGTTGCAGCCCAGGCAATCTTTTCTGGAGACACGTTTCCTCTCCAAAGTGAGACCTACAGTATTTTTACGTGTGAATATGTTTGACGATACCACTGTTTCTAAATAATTATACAGGAGCTAACCTGTTTAAACCCATTTAAAAAAAAATACAATTTATTCTTCAGGTTAAAAACAGGTTTACAGGATCCATCGCAGTTAACACTATCCCCTTCTTCTTACCTTTAAAGTACTGAGGAAGGCCATCACAAGAGGTCTAGGACATTTTAATTAACTGAAACAGTGCCATTATTTTAGTTTGGGAAGGCACAATTTATGAAATGATGAAGGTGATGGATGTTCTACTGTACCTCTGATAAAAAGCTAATGAGCAATAATAAGAAACAGTCTCAAGAGGTCACAATTATAAGTCTGATGCATCTCTACCTCTGTCCCTCTAGACCTCCCCTCACCTCGGGATAAGCCTCCCTGCCGAACGGTGGAGGAAACTCCACATCTCCCCACTTGGCCTTGCAGATGTAATCAGCTGTTGCGTCGATCTTAGCGGCCATGTCCAGCACATAAACTCCATCTTTTGTGACCACTAAAAGGGGAGATGTCAAGATGTAATGTTAAAACGTATACTCCAGCATGCTAGTATAAACTAGAAATAATCTTGTAATTAAACACACACCACAATCATATAAATCAGATACAGATTTAAGTTCTTACATTCCCACATTATTGTGACATGCAGTCATTGAAGCTGTATAGCAAATGATTAGTTTGATTTAATTAAGTATGATTAATGTGCTTTAATACACATTAAGACACTACACTGTATTCTAAATGATGGCACCCACATTTGGTTTATATTGTTTTGTCATTGATTTATATAAGATACATTAATTATTTATTTCCTCGGTTTTCTTGTGTTACTTGTCTGTTGATGCACTCCGCCTTATTTTGAACAAAGGAGGAGGCTAAGGGTGAAGGTGTTTTAAATGCCAACCAATTGAACGTAACCATCTGCTGAGACCGCATTAAGGGAATGTGGTTTCTTTACATTAAATTTACTTTTTAGTCCCTGTGGTTTCCACTGCTAGTCATGGTGGCTAGTTCCCCCTCCCTGAGCTTGGTTCTGTCTTTTAAAAGGGGTTTTTTTTCCTTCCCACTGTTGCCAAGTGTTTGCTCATAGGGGGTATCTGATTGTTGGGGTTTTCCCTGCATTATTGTAGGGTCTTTACCTTACCATGTAAAGTGCCATAAGACGCTGTTGTTGTGATTTGGGGTTACTTAAATAAAACTGAGTTGAACTGAATTTGGTTAGGTCTGTTTGATTAAGGTCTTCTTTCGTTAAGTATTATTTTCAAGATTTGTTCATCTGACATCTTTTGTGGGCTCACCTATGTCTAAAAATAGCCTGTTTTCATGATAGAGCATTTTTCCATATAATTTGTCTTTTCTGGATATAATAAAACCCACATTTTAAAAAAAACAGTGATTATACATCCTTTAACTTACACCACATCAACAGGAAAAACTACCAGAGGGCATGTACTGGTTACTAATTACATCTTTGCAAACACATGTTGCCTTCATCAAACAGAAAGTGCATGTATTATTTAATGTTTTTCCCCCCTCTGTGTCAAAAATGTGTGTTTCATGATGATTTTTTTGTGATGCTTTCCTCTCTAATTTCCTTTTGATGTCCCCTTTCCAATTTTACAACCTGATAACATATTAATAAGCTGGTGCAAGAATAAAGTGTAGATGCTATAACAGTAGCCTGTTCAGATATAGTTTGAGATGTTATTGTGGACTTGAGAAAATCAAAGAAAAAAAAAACCCTACCCAGAGGGTTGATC
The DNA here is from genome assembly GCF_057381845.1 of Rhamphochromis longiceps. Classification (NCBI taxonomy): domain Eukaryota; kingdom Metazoa; phylum Chordata; class Actinopteri; order Cichliformes; family Cichlidae; genus Rhamphochromis; species Rhamphochromis longiceps. The sequence continues at coordinate 30,761,066 of NC_140560.1, read as the reverse complement.
TCCAGATATGTGAAGAACAGGTCTTCATACAGGTTGAAAAGTCCAACAATGAAACTGGCCAAGATGCTGCAGAAAAAGAGAGAGAGAGAAACAATAAGTTCAGTGTATAAAAGCCTGATTTTTGGATTGGTTGCAGCAGTGCCTGAATTAAATGGAGATGTCTGGATGCCGTGATGCATAATACAAGACAATCACATTAGAAATAGGGGGGGAAAATTAAATACATGAAAAATCCACTGATATAAAACAAATTGCTGGCTACAAATCTTGGGCTAGCTCAAGCTCTTAGTCACTTACTTGAGTGTAATAGCTTGAAAGACTAGCTTTGAAGAAAAAAAGTTGCCAACTAAATACACTACAGCCAATTTATTATGAAGAAAAATTCCCTAGAGTTGTCACTGACGCCTTGTTTCCCCCAGTATAATAAGGTTTTATTATTATTATTATTATGTTAGTGGTGACTCATGTCTTATAAATCTATTCTATGAAGCATGACTGATACAAGCCACAGAATGTTTAGATAAGGAAGGACTACAAAGTATAAATATGAGTGCATGACTTTACCCTTTGCCACAGACAGTATAATTAAATGACAGACACAGGCTGCCAGGTGTAAAATCTGAAACAAATGGGGAAGTGCTCGAAACCTCATTTAATCTAATCTGCAAGATGTTCATCTTGTAAATCATAGTCCTACTTATAATAAACGAGACAGTCAAGCAGGATAGAGAAAAAGAGGGCAATTAATTATTAGCGATTCAAAAAGAGAGGAGAAAACACTGCACTGCCCTTCCCATGGACTTTGTATTGCATGAAGGTGCAGTGTGGTGGAAGTCACAACCAACAGAAGTAAGCTGAGGAAGCAAACAGCTGTGCTTTTTGCAAAATCACAAACAGGATAAAACAGAAAAGGAAAACTCCTTTATACTGACATTAATTATACTTAGTTTTTACACATTGCATTTTAAAGGTATAGAATTTGCATCATGGATGACTGTATGATCTATTTATGTGGTGATTTTATTATGTTTAAAAAAATTCTTAACTAATTAGATCATCTTGATAGCAAAATATAATTAGGAATAGGGTGCTAAAATTATCCTTTGATAGTGAAATTTATTTGTGGTCACAAGCTTGTGAATCAATAGTGAAACAGAGTTCTAGAGCTGGGTTGCATATTGTGAAGCCAGCTGTTTTTCCCTCCTGTGCTCTGTCTCCATGCTTGTGATACAGATGCATGGGTCATTCATGTTATTTCAGTCAGATCCACCTGTGGCAAATCATAAAAGATGGCAGATGTGAGGGAGAAAATGAGACTGGGCCCATCTGTTATACACAGTACAGTCTATGATCTTTGCCTAGGTAGACTCTGATTCCCATGAGTCCCTTTAGTATGCTTATGACACACAGCAATGAAAACTTTGCAAAAGGACTCATCTTTGTGAATCCATCTCTTTTTGAATATCAAAATCTCCATGACAAAAAAATGTAAAAATTGCAAAACATTCACATGCAAAGCACAGTTTCTATGGTCTGTATTCAATTTCTTGAATTGAATCTAACTATTTTTATCTTTAATCTGCAAAACAAATTATCCTCTGCATATTAACAATAATGCTATAAATATACACAACAGGAGCTGCATGCAAACAATCTAATTTGCCTTCTCCATCACATGTCAAAACAGAGAAGTGAGAGGTTGCTGTAGGGGAGGCAGTGCTTTGCTCTCCTCTCCTGTCTGTCAGTTCTGCAGGCAGCTCTGAGCCTCTGTACCCGTATCAGCCTTTTGTCAGGTCGTCGAGTGGCCCGTGGGGGGAAAAGAATGACCGAAACCCCAAGTGACTCAGCTTCTCATGTCTGCTAGCTAAATGCAGGTTTTGTTTTGAGTCCAGAGTGTGAGGAAAAAAAGTGTTTGTGGGGGTGAGGAGGTGAGCTGGGGCTGGCAGAGTGATTTCTGGGATGGCTTCTTCAATGTCAGCCAAGACAGTGAGACGGCCAGAATCTGCCATCACAAGAGCAATGCTGAAGAGATGGATAAGAGGGTTTGGCGGAGGGTCAGCCACTGTATCCTTCCCATCAAAATAAGTGGACGTGTTCTGAATGTGGCTGTAGCGTTTAAAAAAAGAAAAAAAAAAGGCTGGGAGGTGGAGGCTGATCGAAGAAAGGCAAAGCCAAGGAGGGAGTTTGTCATTTGTCTAATGGGCAAATGGAAACCCTCTGCCCGTGTACTGCTCCCCCCACATTTACTGCCAATATTAAAGTGCTCTCTCCAGCTTAATTTATTTGCTGCTCCTCCCTGTTGGTCAGTAGTTCCTTCTATTTTTAGCAGTTTAGTGATGAATACATCAATGTTTGGGTGACAGGGTGTATTAATGAACATAAAATTGTTAATAAAATATTATTTTGCAATGTTTTTATTCAGTAATGTTGTCTTTTTTAATATGAGAAGGTCTATAAATGTTTAATTGTTCTCTTGTTTAAGTGCACATACTGTTTTGTGGGGACTTACTACGAAATAAGGTAAAGGCTTCCTGTAAAAAACAATTTAATCATGTAAAAGGTGTATTAGTTTTTAAACAGGTTTCACAAAGATGCTGCTTATTCTGTGAGGATGAGACTGTGTAAAGGCAATATACAATATTACTCCTGCAAGAGAACATATTTAGTCTTCCTTAAAGGCTAAATATGCAGAAACTGACAGAGTACACAATAACAGAAACCCCAGTCTAGTCTGTAATATGCAAAAAAAAATGCAAATTCTAACTAATGCTGAGTTTCATGCTCATTTTCATAAACTGTACATACTGTGTCCACTCCCAGTCTTTGTCTACCCTGCACACATCAAGATTCTGCACATGCACTCCCTTTACCATTTCTATCCCACTTACACTTTCTTGTCATTGGGGACATGAGTCAGCAGGCCTTTCTTCACCAGGTCTTCACTGATCTTTTCATCCACCTTAATTAGTAGCTTCTGTGCCTTGGCGTCGACGTCTCCTACATCCACCCCGCCCTCGTGGTGAAACAGCACATAGTCCCCTTCTCGAGTGGCGTATATGCACACATAGAATTCTTCCTCCTGACCAATGGATAAAGTTTACAAATCTGTCCATTATATTTCTTGAATACTTTAAATATTTGATTTAGCATCTGTAGTAATACGATATGAATAGGCTAAGATATAAAGAAGGTAGGAATTTATTTTACCTGCTTATGTGGGACAAATGGCTCAATGAGGAAGTTTTTGAGAACACCCTTGGCTTTTCCCACCTGCAAGTCATTAACACAATAATAATCTTCTTAGGGAGCACCAATTAAAAAAATAAATAAATAAAAAATAATTATATATATATACAGTGGGGCAAAAAAGTATTTAGTCAGCCACCGATTGTGCAAGTTCCCCCACTTAAAATGATGACAGAGGTCAGTAATTTGCACCAGAGGTACACTTCAACTGTGAGAGACAGAATGTGAAAAAAAAATCCATGAATACACATGGTAGGATTTGTAAAGAATTTATTCGTAAATTAGGGTGGAAAATAAGTATTTGGTCACCTCAAACAAGGAAAATCTCTGGCTCTCACAGACCTGTAACGTCTTCTGTAAGAAGCGTTTCTGTCCCCCACTCGTTACCTGTATGAATGGCACCTGTTTGAACTCATCATCTGTATAAAAGACACCCGTCCACAGCCTCAAACAGTCAGACTCCAAACTCCGCCATGGCCAAGACCAAAGAGCTTTCGAAGGACACCAGGAAAAGTATTGTAGACCTGCACCAGACTGGGAAGAGTGAATCTACAATAGGCAAGCAGCTTGGTGTGAAAAAATCAACTGTGGGAGCAATCATCAGAAAATGGAAGACATACAAGACCACTGATAGTCTCCCTCGATCTGGGGCTCCACGCAAGATCTCATTCCGTGGGGTCAAAATGATCATGAGAACGGTGAGCAAAGATCCCAGAACCACACGGGGGGACCTGGTGAATGACCTGCAGAGAGCTGGGACCAAAGTAACAAAGGTCACCATCAGTAACACACTACAACGGCAGGGAATCAAATCCCGCAGTGCCAGACGTGTTCCGCTGCTGAAGCCAGTGTATGTCCAGGCCCGTCTGAAGTTTGCCAGAGAGCACATGGATGATACAGCAGAGGACTGGGAGAATGTCATGTGGTCAGATGAAACCAAAGTAGAACTTTTTGGTATAAACTCAACTCGTCGTGTTTGGAGGAAGAAGAATACTGAGTTGCATCCCAAGAACACCATACCTACTGTGAAGCATGGAGGTGGAAACATCATGCTATGGGGCTGTTTTTCTGCCAAGGGGACAGGACGACTGATCCGTGTTAAGGACAGAATGAATGGGGCCATGTATCGTGAGATTTTGAGCCAAAACCTCCTTCCATCAGTGAGAACTTTGAAGATGAAACGAGGCTGGGTCTTCCAACATGACAATGATCCAAAACACACCGCCCGGGCAACAAAGGAGTGGCTCCGTAAGAAGCATTTGAAAGTCCTGGAGTGGCCTAGCCAGTCTCCAGACCTCAACCCCATAGAAAATCTGTGGCGGGAGTTGAAAGTCCGTGTTGCTCGGCGACAGCCCCAAAACATCACTGCTCTCGAGAAGATCTGCATGGAGGAATGGGCCAAAATACCAGCTACTGTGTGTGCAAACCTGGTAAAGACCTATAGTAAACGTTTGACCTCTGTTATTGCCAACAAAGGTTATGTTACAAAGTATTGAGTTGTATTTTTGTTATTGACCAAATACTTATTTTCCACCCTGATTTATGAATAAATTCTTTACAAATCCTACCATGTGGATTCATGGATTTTTTTTTCACATTCTGTCTCTCACAGTTGAAGTGTACCTCTGGTGCAAATTACTGACCTCTGTCATCATTTTAAGTGGGGGAACTTGCACAATCGGTGGCTGACTAAATACTTTTTTGCCCCACTGTATGTATGTATGTATGTATGTATGTATGTATGTATATATATATATACACATATATATATATACACATATATATATATACACATATATATATATATATGTGTATATATATATATATATATACACATATATATATATATATATATATATATATATATATATATATATATATATATATATATATATATATATATATACACACACACATACATCTTCCGGCGCCCCCCGTGTGCGGCAGCCTGTTACAGCAGCTCTGCTCAATCTGAGTTTCTTTCTTTCTTATCTTTTCTTCTCGTAATTTTTTATAACTATCGTATCAGTAATTAGACTCTGCAACCATGTTCTACCGTTTTGTGCTAGTTCTGGTCGTTTTTCTTAGTTTATTTCTACTTTTTTCACGCGTGTCTGGGGACCCAGAGCAGGGATCCTTTGTTTACAGTAAGGATCAGCTGTTAGCGCTGCGTCCCGCAGCGGTACTGCCGGCGGACAGACCCGACATTCCCAGCGAGCTGATGAGGAAAAGACGGGGGTGTCGTGCTGGGAAGGAGCGCCGTCGCCCGAGAAGGAGACGTTATCGACCATCTCTTCCTTCTGTAATCATTGGAAACGTAAGATCTTTGCCCAATAAGATGGATGAGCTCACGTCGCTAACCTGGTCACAGAGGGAGTACCGGCAATGTAGCATCATGATGCTAACGGAGTCGTGGCTAACACCGCTAACTCCGGACACAAGCGTGACACTACCGGGATTTCAGATGCTGCGAGCGGACAGGACGAGAGAGAGCGGTAAGAGGAAAGGAGGGGGACTGGCAGTTTTTGTGAACGACAGATGGTGTAACCCTGGGCACATCACTGTGAAAGAACAACTCTGCAGCAGAGACATTGAGCTGTTAGCCGTTAGCATGCGTCCGTACTATCTGCCCCGGGAATTCTCGCATGTTATCGCAATAACAGCGTATGTCCCCCCCCCCCTCGGCCAACGCGGATGCAGCCTGTGACACTCTCCACTCAGTGGTCAGCAGACTGCAAACACAATCTCCGAGAGCCCTTCTCATAATATCAGGGGACTTCAATCATGCCTCTTTGGACTCCACACTGCCCACCTTCACCCAGTATGTGACCTGCTCAACCAGAGACAATAAAACACTGGACTTACTGTATGCCAATGCTGAAGAGGCATACAGTTCATCACCTCTCCCTCCACTGGGCAAATCTGACCACAACCTGGTGCACCTTGTCCCTGTGTATGAGCCCTTAGTGCGCAGGGTGCCACCAGCCACCCGCACAGTGCAGAGATGGTCAGAGGAGAGCGAGGAGGCTCTTAAGGACTGTTTTGAGTCGACTGTGTGGGAGGTGATCTGTGACGACCATGGAGAGGACATCGACAGCCTTACTACATGCATTACTGACTATATTAATTTCTGTGTGAATAACACCGTACCTACCAGGACTGTACGGTGTTTCTCCAACAACAAACCTTGGATTACCCCAGAAATTAAAGCTGTCCTCAAGCAGAAGAGGAGGGCCTTCAAATCCAAAGACAAAGAGGAGTTGAAAAGGGTGCAGAGAGAGTTGAGGGGACTGATAAGGAATGGGAAGGACAGCTACAGGCAGAAGATGGAGAACCAGCTTCAGCAAAACAACGTTGGTGAAGTCTGGAGAGGCCTCAGAACCATCTCAGGCCACAAACAGCAGAACTCTCTGCCTGGGAGGGATGTGAGATGGGCAAATGAACTGAATCATTTCTTCAACAGATTTGATTCAACCATGAGACAGTCTACAACATCGGCTGCAGACTCACCCACCCCCACTGCTGCTGTTCCACCTCAGACACTTCACACCTCCTCTATTCACCCTGCTCACTCCCCCCCACCCCCAACAACAGCATCCAATACACACTCAACACAAGGCTCCAGCCTGTCTCTCTCAACCACCCAGGTTAGGAGGGAACTGAGGAGGATTAATGGCAAGAAGGCAGCGGGCCCAGATGGCATCAGCTCGAGGGTCGTCAGGTCCTGCGCGGACCAACTGTGTGGGGTGATGGAGCACCTCTTCAACCTGAGCCTGAGGTTGGGAAGAGTCCCACAGCTCTGGAAAACCTCCTGTGTTGTACCAGTGCCAAAGACTTCACGCCCCAAGGACCTCAACAGCTACAGGCCGGTGGCTCTGACATCCCACCTGATGAAGACCCTGGAGCGGTTGGTCCTGGCTCAGCTTCGGCGCCTAACAAGCTCATCACTGGACCCACTTCAGTTTGCCTACCAGCCTGGCATTGGCCCGGATGATGCCGTCATTCACCTCCTACATCGTTCCCTCGCTCACCTGGAGACCGCTGGAAGCACTGTGAGAATCATGTTCTTTGATTTCTCCAGTGCCTTCAACACTATTCTTCCCTCGGTTCTGAAGGACAAGCTGGAGAACTCTGGAGTGGACCATCACCTCACTACCTGGATTTTGGACTACCTCACCGACCGACCACAGTATGTGAGGACTCAGGGCTGTGTGTCGGACAGGGTCGTCTGCAGTACGGGGGCCCCACAGGGAACGGTTCTGGCTCCGTTCCTCTTCACCATCTACACTGCAGACTTCTCCCACAATTCCACCCAGTGCTTCCTGCAGAAGTTCTCTGATGACTCTGCAATAGTCGGCCTCATCACTGATGGGGACGACAAGGAGTACAGAGGACTGACTCAAGACTTTGTGGACTGGTGCCAGCTGAACTACCTCCAGATCAACGCCAGTAAAACCAAGGAGCTGGTGGTAGACTTCCGCAGGCACAAGCATTCTCCACTGCAACCACTGAACATCCAGGGTATGGACATTGAGGCTGTGGACAGCTACAGGTACCTTGGTGTTCATCTGAACAACAGACTGGACTGGACTCATAACTCAGACACCCTCTACAGGAAAGGGCAGAGCAGGCTGTACCTGCTGCGGAGACTCAGGTCGTTTGGGGTGGAGGGCCCACTCCTGAAGACCTTCTATGACTCTGTGGTGGCTTCTGCTATCTTTTATGGTGTGGTCTGCTGGGGCGGCAGCATCTCTGCTGGGGACAGGAAGAGACTGAACAGGGTGATCCGAAGGGCCAGCTCTGTTCTAGGATGCCCTCTGGACCCAGTGGAGGTGGTGAGTGACAGGAGAACGGCGGCTAAGCTGTCATCCCTGTTGGACAACGTCTCCCACCCCATGCAGCAGACTGTGACAGCACTGAGCAGCTCCTTCAGTGGGAGACTGCGGCACCCACGGTGTGGGACGGAGAGATTTCGCAGGTCTTTCCTCCCCACTGCTGTCAGACTCCACAACAAAGACTTTAACTGAACAAACACACACATCCACACATGTGCAATAACACTAAGTGCAATAATCTTTTCTGGCATCGTTGTATTTTTACTCAGTTGTATATAGCATTCGTATTCTATTTTTATCTTATTGTATATTTTTATTCTATTTTATTCTACTGTATATAGTATATTATTTTATTCTATTCTGTACAGCTGTGTACTGTATTTATTCTTATTGTATTCTAATTTTTGCGTCATAACTTTTGCACTGTCCACTTCCTGCTGTGACAAAACAAATTTCCCACGTGTGGGACTAATAAAGGTTATCTTATCTTATCTTTTTATATATATATATATATATATATATATATATATATATATATATAATTATTGTGTGGGAGCAGCTCACATGGGTTAAAACACATTATAGCATGGTCTATATCTATCTATTATGGAAAACAACAGATGTTTCATTACTGCCTAATTCCAATTTAAAGATAAATTTACTGTGGGAGAAGCAGACATATATGTACATGAAATTAAAAATGATAAAGTGCAGAAATAGCACTGTGAATGAAGGAACTGACATTTTAAATGACAAAAAAGGAAATGCTCTCATGTAGAACTGCAGGCATAGAGTGCTAACACAGCCACAGCTCATTCAGTAAAAGCTGTCACTGTTCTTCTGTTAAAGGCCAACAGGCGCAACGCAACCAGGGACCGGCTGAGAGCAACCAGCCGTGGAGGAAAGAAAAAAAAATACATATAATAAGGGTGAAAGCTGCCATTTTCAAGGGGAGAAATAAAAAGAAAAGATTGATGACAGTAGTGAAAATGATTGAAAAACTCACAGTAGCTTATACTCAGATAAATAAAGTGGCAAATATGAAACAGGCTGATAAAGAAAAATAGAAAGCAATGCCTTTATAGAATGTCATATTGTACCTGAATTTTTCAACCTAACCACTTATGTCACTATTACCCCACAAAACATTAAATACTAACTGAAAAAACTGAAGACGTGTGGGCAAGCAAAGTGTGAGCATCATAAAGGAAGTGACAGGATATATTTATTTAGAAGTGATGTTGAGGAAGTTAATCTAGTATGGGTGTTGTTCCTGTAAACAGCACCACTTACTTTTTCATTGAAATAGAGTCAGAGAGGAAGACAAGCATCAGAAAATATGAGATCAGAAGAGTTAATGTTAAAATGTCCGCGGGAGGGCGGACAGCGTAGATGTCTAAGTCTGTGGATGTGATAACAAACAACGAAATGACATGGGAGCTTCAAATTGATACCATAGATTTATCCACTAAAAATCTCAGACAAGTTGGAATCTAAGTGACCTTGAACTAAAGAGCAGAGGTCAAAGGTCAGGTTTGCTAAAACGTTGTGAATGCGTTAATGTAATAACAAGGAGACGTAGGATTCTGAAATCGATGCTATAGCTGTTTCTACAGTAGGATGCTGAGGGGTAGCACTGGTCAGTGCCAGTATTTTAATAATATGCATTCACTGTGTGCATTTTGAGGGCAAAAGAAGTAAATGACATATGAATAAAATATACATGTTTGTACTAGTGAAGGTAATTTATCTGCAAAATTACTTCATCCAGTTAAAATGATTACTCTACTGAATTACACTTCTCCTCGGGAGAGGACAATAAAGATGACATGGCCCAGCAAACTGAAACACTGCACAGACCATCAACAGAGCAGCAGTGGCTGCAAGTAGTAATATATAGTAATTCTACCTCTCGGCTGATTCCAAACAAACGATGTTTTCTACATAGCCAAATTGTGTGCTAACTACCTCACACCGCTGTGTCTGGGGTCCGAAAAAAAAAAAATTAAAATGATATACCTTGCGGCAGTTGTGAAGTGCTGAGGAAAATACCGTGTGTCTGATGGGGTGATTTTATATAGGTGGATTTGGTTTCAGTTGACCTCTGACATGCAGAGATAAAGAGCAGGTTGTAAAGAAAAAGGTGGAAACTATAGAGGTACAGTTAGGGGTGTGCGCCTTTCTATGTGAACGTTAGGGTGCGTGTCCTCGGATGCTCTTGTTAAGGAAACAACCTTTATTGTTGGGGGGGCTGGCAAAAAACCAGTGCAGGTATATTACTACTGCTGCATTTATTCGTATTTACAGCCAGTAGCACTGCTGACACTGTCACCTAATTTGCAAGAAGATATGCAGTTTCAGTGCTACACACACTCTTCTTCAGTGCTTTATGAACCAACCCAGTCTCTCCGTAACTCACTTCTGGGTTTATGAGGCAAAGCGGCGTCTCAGTGCTATGTTGATGGAGTGAGTGTTTCTTCAGTGGCAGCACTTGCCTCAGCTGACTGGATTGATTTAATACCAGCAGGCTAGCAATGAAGTCAATAACAAACTGGGCAGCTGTTTAGGCAAACGTGCATCAGGGGAGGAATAAACATAAACCAGGCACATGCAAGGAAAACTGGGAAGGAGGGTAAGAGAAAGGGGAAAGAAGAAGGGAAAAAAAGGGGAAAAGAAAAACACTGGGATAATATTGACTGGAGGACGGTTCAGCAAAATGCACGCTCTCAAGCAGAAGGGTGGGTGGAGGGAGTTGCCTGAGAGACAGCAGAGAGGCAGAGGGTGGATGACGTACTGTGGTTTCTTTCATAAGGCGGGGTTTGAGCCACTCTTTGACGCCATTTAGGTCCAGGTTGACGCCAACCAGACCCAGCTTGCCTCGTCTCTTGATGAGCTGGTCCGGCTTCACCACCAGTCTCTGAAGGAGGAAGGGAAAAAATATTATCAGCAAACTTTGAATGAATTCATCAAATTGACCTTTTCAGTTTGAAAAGCTAAGTCTAAAGTAAATGTTCTAATTTAATCTGTAGTCATTCTGCTTTTACACTAGTATGTAAATATTACTTTAAAGGAGCAAATTTAAAATATTAAAGCTGGAGAGGTTTCTAGAGGTAACACTTAATGCATTTTAACAGCATAAATATGAGATTTGACACCAGTGCAATGGTAAAAATGACCCCAAAAAAAAAAACCAAAATCTGATTCTTAATCATCCATCCATCGTCATCCGCTTTGTCCGGGGTCGGGTCGCGGGGGCACCTTGAATCGCCACCTTATCGTGGTGGAGGGGTTTGTGTGTCCCAGGGATCCCAGGGGCTATGTTGTCTGGGGGCTTTTGCCCCCTGGTAGGGTCTCCCATGGCAAATTGGCCCTGGGTGAGGGACCAGACAAAGAGCGAATAATAAGACCCTTATGAAAAGGACACCGAGGGAACAGTTTACCCTGCCCGGGATAGGGTCACCGGGGCCCCGCCCTGGAGCCAGGCCCGGGGAGGGTGCCCGAGGGCGAGCGTCTGGTGGCCGGGCCTTAGTCCATGGGGCCTGGCCGGGCACAGCCCGAAGAGGAGACATGGGCCCATCCTCCCGCAGGCCCACCACCCGCAGGAGGCGCCATAGGGGTCGGGTGCATTGTGTGTGTGTGTGATTCTTAATCAATCCTTTTGAAATTTCCAGCTTCAGTGCAACTATTTCATTATAAAGTATATAGTAAAAGTACTGAGCCACATACCCATTACCTAGGGGAGCTGCTCAACACCCATGCCACGAACCTGCCGGCGCAGGTTTTGTGTTGATTTTAATAACAGGAGGTTTGGAAGTCTGCACTTATCGAGCTAAGCACCTTGTGTGGTGGCAGGTGTGCAAAAACAGGATGGAGTCTGATGTCTGAATCTGACTGAGTCTGATGTCGCCTATCTTTATGCCATCTCAAGTTTATTCAGTGCAATTTTAACTTTTATCAATCTTCCAAAAAAAAAAAGAAAAAGAAAAAAAGAAAAAGAAAAAGAAAGATGTAATCTTTGCCTTCTGGGAATTATAATTTATGAATCATGAATTTTATGATGCTTTCTACATCTATTAAACAGTAGAATGCATAATCACTGCATTAATTGGCAGAGTAATGGTCAAATCTGGGGCTGTTATTTGCAGTCCTGAATGAATTCTGCTTTCAGTGTAAGCCAAATGTTTCAAAGTGAATTAATGAATGGAAAAGGCATGGATAGGGGCCGACATATTCATGTTGCAGTGATAAAACACACACTGTTTTCCTCAGTTCATTTTATTTCAGACCACAAGACTGCAGGTATGTTTTTTATAGGATTGCTAAACAATTCCTTACTGCTCTGGAAATCCCAAGTATTTAGTACCTGAACGATGAGGTGCCATGTATTTGAGAAATTATCTCTCATCTACCAACCATCCCATACGATGCAATTGAAAAATTACATAAAACCCCTACTGGCATCACCCAGTTCCTCTTACTTCAGATGAAAAGAATGACTTATGACAATGGAGCCATTACTATCTGGGTGCTTGCCAGTGAGCAAATGAGGAGAGGGCTGAGGGTGAACGTTAATGCAATTTCTGAATCAATTCTGCAGCAGGACACATCACTGTGGATCTGCCCTAAGCATCCTCCTAATACCTTCCAGATAAAATCCATCAGCAGAGAGGGAGGCAAACAGAGAATGACATTTCATCGAGCAAGATGAGCAACAGAGTAATTAAATCAACTGATATGATAGCTGTCTATGTACGTAACAGAAGAGCAAACTGGAAGCCTGGAGAACCTGTGCAAAAATGCAAAACCCAGCTCAACATTTGGCTTCTGGTGGTGCAAATATGAATTTTTTCTACGTCTTCTTTTTTTCTTGTGCTTTTACTTTGCCCAATTTCCACCAAGTATGGAACAGAACTGATGGTTTCCTCCTCTGTCTGTGATTTCAGCTAACAAGCACCAAGAGAGCGCTCAGCTGCCAGCCTAAGTAATCGTGCCTATAAAGAGGATATCCTTTTCCACAAGCAAAAGAGACTGTGCTTTGGAGATCAATGGTCTATAAATTAGAGACATAACAAGATGACTGTTCAGTCAGCTAAATAAAATATTACTTCACCATCCACATATATTACCGCCCTAAATGTTTCTCCTGCCTCACCTCTGTGAGCAGCCATGGGTGCTCCTGAGCCAGTCGGTCAAAGTTGGTCTCAGGTGTCACGTTTGCATAGCGGAACCTGTTCTGGATGGCCGCTGATGTGCAGATGTACTTGTAGAGGAACTCCTTTCCCGTCTGCTCAGAGATGGCTTTGGCTGACATGACTGCTCGGGTGAGACAAACAGAGAGAGATGTATGAGGAGATATGCAGATGAGAAGTAAGGGTTGATACAGAAAAGCAAACATGTGGTGGATAGAAACAAAACTAAGCACAAGATGTTACATTGAAGCATGCTTTTTTTTTGGGGGGGGGGGGGGGTTGTTTTTTTTTAACTAAAAAATTATGCAAGAGTTCCCTAATGCACTGCTGTGCTCCCAGAACTGTCAAGAAATGGTCTGCTAACAAGATGACTGAAAGACAGCTCAGCGGTTTATATTCAGTGTGAGTAATAACAGACATACTTAACGGTAAAGCAATAAGAAACATGGTTAGAGGCACTATCAGGCCTTCTATCCTTCTGGACAATCACATATGAGGTTTGTTTCAACCTGACAGGACACGAACAGTAAAGCCAACCCTAATGTGATTAGTATGGGTTTGTTTCATCTGCACACTAATGAAGTCATGGGCAGTTAAGTTATTTGCTCAACAACCGGATCCACACAAAAGCTCCAGCAGAGCAGGAGGAGAAATGACTAAATAAACTCACCTCACAAATTTACAGTTGCAAGATGAATTATATGATGATTATAAACAATAAATATGCAGCAAAGATAAGAAATAATCTTTGGATGCAGGACCTGCTTTCCTTTACTGACAAAATGTGACGGAAGTAAAGTAAGAAATTCAGGCATCTGTAATAACATCTGTAAAATTTTACTGCTAAAGGGTGGGGCGTGAACTTTACACTTTTGCCGCATGTTTCACTCAGTGAGGTCATCTCCACTGGAGTCAACAGAGGTCAAAACAGGACATCAGTGTTTGAGTTTTATAAGCAGCCTATTATGCACAGACACATCTGATTTCATAATACCAAGACCACAGCAAAGTAAATATGCTGATATGAACAGTCATGAACAGCTTCAGGACTTAAAAATGAGAGAAATAATGTAGAAGCAGCAAAAATATAAGGAAACTAGTACTTCTGCAGCATCACCGAACCCATCTCCGATGACAGCTGTTCATTTTTAAACAGGAGAAAATCTCACACTGAAGACTTGCATTTTTCTTTGCATACTGTGCAGAACATCTTGCAGAAGCACGGCATTAGATCTTAGCTTTTTTTTCTTTTTAGGTTCAACTTCAACTTACTGAAATTCTGACCATTTCCATTTCGAACTTGTTAGACATTTCAGTTTTACTGAGAAAATCTACGTATGTGCCTTCTTACCATCATTTCTTGGTGTCCATTAGATCTGATCTGTTTTAAGATCATTGAAGTTTTTAGTTTTTTAAATTTAATTTTTTATTTAAGCATTGTTATTTTAACTGCATGCCTTCACTTGTGTTTATGTCATACACTTCTGATACACTGACTGATGTAGTTGACCCTCCAACAGTGTGTTGGTAAACTGATGACGCTCTGGATTCTCCATGTAACCTTTCAGGGATGGAGTACCTGCTCAGTCTGTTGCTATAAGAGATTTAATAAGCTGAAAGCTCTGACGTCTGCTCGCAGTTCTCTGCGTGCTACACTGCGGACCTGGCAGCTATTTCTTTAACGGATTAATGGGACTGTCATGGAGCTTTCTCATTATTGATCACTGCTGTCTCTGAGTCACAACAGCACCGAGTCCAGACCAGCAAATGTGGTTCAAGCAAAGCTCATCGGGGGTCACATACATCATCTCATTTCTCTGTTGCACCTGACCTGTCAAAGGTGTTAAATATCACTGATCCACAGAAACACTGGTTCAGATTACACACTATAACCTAAATTAATAACAAAGGGTGATGGATGCCTGGGGAAGGGAGAACTGAAGCAAAATAAAAAGCCGTTTTAAAAGAATGCAATCCAATATCAAAATTGGAGGTCATTGTATAATTTTTAGCTTTCATTATAACCCCACTAACTATTACAACAAAATCTTCCTGACACAGTTAAAGGACCGAGTTACTGATTGAGTCACACATCCCTCAGTGGAAGGATTTGGTCAGTCTGGTTCATTCATTTACAAACCGGTCAGACAGCCTCGCAGTTATCTGGCAAACATCCACATCACTACTCACTAAAGTCTTACTCAAACTTACTAAAAACCAGGATGTAGGAAAAGTACAAGTTAAACGTGGTTTGCGGACTGACTAGTTTAACTTCTCTTATCAGACAGAGAGAGAAAACAATAGACAAATAGTTAAAGGAAGTTAGAAAGAAAAACCACAGACGCGTTTTTAAGTAACAAAGTGGCGTATTTTACCTTGTTTTTTGTTTTTATGTCGTCAGCAGCTGTATAAGTTTGTTATGGTCTGATGGGTGAATTTCCTCGGCAGTGTTGCTCCACTCTTGCCGCCTGCGGTGACCACTGGTGCGGGAGAACGAGGTTCCCAGTCAGTTTTGTCTCCATCGCCTATCTGCTGACAGGCTTAGCTGATGTTTCCTGGGCTCTGATTGGCTCTTTCCATAACGTACACTTTTGCTGCCTTCATGAACAGTAAGAAATATTACAACTAAGTTACGGAAGACACACTCGAGGCAAATAAACTGGTAACACTGTATATATGTAATTTAATTTTAATACATAATTTTTAATGCTTATCTTTTTGCTTCTGTAGCTATAGCTTTGATATTAAACGTTTTTAGCCCACGTGCGCATCTTTCCTACATTATTGTCTTTATTGATGGATGTGTGAGTGGGCAGTTTTATTCATACTGCGCTTGAAGATAATCAGACAATTAAATAATACATTTATAATAACATTTTAAAATATGAAGCATCGACAGAGATTAACCTTACACAGGAAAAGCAGGCATACTAGAAACAATAAGAGGAAAGATTTCTGGGAGCACTTGAAGCTATCAATGGTTTTCTCACAAACCTGGCAGAGAACGAAAACAGTGCGATTGTGCACCCCTGACGTTGATTGGTTGTCATTGTTCTTTATCTACCCTGAGCCAATGAGGAAATCACTTGATCCAACACACAACCAGCACATCCAGTCTTGCACAGAAAATGAACTAAGAGGTCAACTTTATGACATATAGAGCACCGGGTTATGGCCGAGTTTACCCATCCATGGTCAGTTATTTTTAGCTCAAAAGGTGCAGTGAAGGGTAAGCGCACTTTAGATAGCGGCATGGGAAAAAAGAAAAAAAAAAAAAAAATCAATACAGCCTGGAGGGGGGGGGTAGAGGTGGAACCAGAAGTAGTATTTGTATTGTAACAGTATGCACAACTAATGGATTTTTTTTTTTTTTTAACTAATGGGGTAATAGAAGGATAGATGAAATATCACACTATATTAGAACATGTTAACCATGTCAGCTTATAAATGCAGATTACATCTGAGCACTTGCTTCATCACGTGAAATACTTTTGGCAGCCATCATGTCTATGAAGAAGTTTGAAACATGTATACTGTGCCAGATTCTTGTGCAAGGTACACCGATGTTCAGACAAGTATTGCAAGCCAATCTGTGATTGCAATGTTTCATATCTTCTTGCAGTATTTGCAAAGTATTAAAGCTAGTTCTTGAACGTTAAATGACAAGCTATTAATGGTTTGCAGGCAACACTTTACCACAAACAAAAACAAAGTGTAATGGCAGCATGGGGCAACCAACAGCACCCTCTGCTGGAGTGCTCAACTACAAGCACTGTGAGAAAACGACCATCTGGAGATAATGACTTTTTCAGTTTGCATGCATGGAACCAGAGTAACCAGACAGATTACTGGAGCAAAGCATGTTC
The DNA here is from genome assembly GCF_057381845.1 of Rhamphochromis longiceps. NCBI lineage: Eukaryota > Metazoa > Chordata > Actinopteri > Cichliformes > Cichlidae > Rhamphochromis > Rhamphochromis longiceps. Next base: position 30,743,930 of record NC_140560.1, on the reverse strand, counting down.
TTTTTATTAAGTGTACAAAACAAGTGCAAAAATAGTGATTCATAAGAGCGACACAAAGTAGGACTTGCCCTTCAGAAGGTTCCATCACAGGATACAAATTGTAATTCAATGCATGAAGTGCTTTTTGTAGAGAATGAGTATTGCGCAGTACAAAAAAAGAAAATTGCAACACATGGACTTTGATTCACAGCATTTGATAAGTACTAAGTGCAAGCTGCAGAAACAAAATGCCATCAGCATTCTCCCTCTCAAACTATGCACAGTGCAAAGATTCTTACTAGGAAGGTTCTCTAAAAATGACATTCAATCTAATACACTTATTCAAATACGCAACTTTGGCCCATATGTTATTGTCACTATTACTTCCTAGGCTGCGCAAACACACAGAAATGACACTACTACGTCAAAGGAAAGACAAATTCTGTTAAAGTGGCAGAGCTACTCTTAGCAGGTCAGTAATGTGTAAATACGTCATAGCATGCAATGAAAGTACCTAATTTATCACAGCTGAGTATAGTGAGAAACACTGATGTAGACAGGAGATCTAGAAAGAAGTGATAAGTGGAGCTGAAGGAGGGCAGACTATGTAAAACTGCAGCTAACAAGACCTCAAACAGCCAGGTACTGCAACCTCTGGCACTGATCTGTAAAAGAAAATACTGAACCGTGTTAACAAGCCTAATGGGATTGAAGGCATCTTGGGTTGTGGTGCAAATCAATGGTAAAAAAGGCACACAACTTGTGGATTTAGGATGGCTATAAGTGAAACCCCAAACTAACACACAAACTTTGCACAGAAGAAGCCCAAGTTTAATTCCAGTCATCCTAGCTCACACATCCCATGTTTGCCATTTACAAGATCATACACTTTGGCTTCTTTTTCTTCTCGTGGTCTTTTTTGGTCGGCTCAGGTTCCTTGCATCCGTAGAAGCTGGAGAAGCAGGCTGGTGCACTAATTGGCTCTCTGAGGTTGAGCAGCCACTTTCCCGTACCGTAATAGGTCAGCGTGCCGAGCTCCATCTCTTCAACTTGCTCCCCCTGCTGGCCTTCCTGCTGCAGGGTCAAGATTTCCAGCAGATCGATGCCCGTCTGAACGGGCTCGACACCCTCTGCGCAGCCCAGCGTGACATGGGCGCGGCTTCCCAGAGGCAGTGAGGCAGCTGCGGGGACCGACTCCACCTGCTTTTCAGCATCAGCATCAGCTGGCCACAACTGAAGCTGTTCCTCAGTGAGAGACACTCTGGCACCAAATGTGCGAGGGGTTACAAAGAGGGCACCAAGTGACAGATCGAAGATGGAACCATAGGAATCTTTTACAGCCTAGAGAAGAGGAAATACAAAAAGAGATCAAATTAAATGAAATTATGGTTAGTATTCAATGTTAGTTCAGCAATTACAAGTAAATGAATAATGCTTTCATTTCTGGGAAAATTGAATTGTTTCTTGCCTGTTTCTCTGCATATTCTTTGGCACCCTCAGCTTTTCCATAGTTACAGAATTTCGTAGTGCAATGGAGAATTCCTGTTGGTTGAAAGTACTGCTCAAGGTCCACCTCCTCAGCTTTTCCTGAAACTGTTTATGACAAAAAAGGAAAAGAAAGAAATAAGTTTTCACCCCTAATTAAGAGAGTTCAGTTACTTGGTAATAAAAATTAGACACTCACAGTCAATCAAATGTTTCTTGAAGGCCTCCAAGGTGTCCAGTGTTTTCAGGAAGTCCATTGACGTGCATTTAATCTTGTCCTGGATAGAGGACAGAAGGAACCAGCCAAAGTAAAGAGGAAGGGACACTTCTTCAAGTGGTCCTTTCATGGCTGCCAGATGGGCTTCCTCTAGGCCACGCTTGGTCTTCTTGGTCAGCTGTCCAAGATCTCTGTTCCATTCAGTTTTTGGCTCCAAGAAGATAGCAACAAGATTGTTCTCCTCGGCAATCTCTCCTAGACGGGCCAGGCGATCCTGGGTGTGGTTGGTGTCGTCTACCACTATCAGCACAGAGGAAGAGTTTCCGTCTGTGCAACGAGCAACTACAGCTTCATCCAGTGCTTTGTAGCCCTCTGCATTAGATTCTGGTTTTTCAGGTTTAACACCATGGTCATCAGCACTAATGACGATGCAGAGGTCTTTGTAGGTGTCGGCTATGGCACGTGCCAAAAAGGTTTTACCGCTCCCTGGAAGGCCTCTAAGGACAACAAGGGTACGAGAGATTCGGAGGGCATCTTTGGTCTGCTCCTGTTCTAAAAAGGCAAAAGACAGAGAGCCAGAAGCTGGGACGATATCCTCTTCTTTTTGAGGCTCCGACTCAGGGCTCACATTTCCAACTTCTGCTGAAGCCTCAGTCTTTAGCATTTCAGCTTCTGCTGGCTTTTCTGAAGAAGTGTCAGACACCACAACAGTCTCTTCTGGTTTGGCTTCTTCCTTCTCCTTAGGCTTAGCTCCGGAGTCACCTTCAGCCTCAGTATCCATTGCTTTTTGCAGTTCTCCCACAGACTCAGCTTGTTCCTTCTCTTTTGGGCCCGGTGGCTGTGTATCTACTGGCTGCTGTGTCATGGCCGAGTCAGGTAATGTTTGCACTTTTATTTCTGGAACAGATTCGGCCGCTTTCTCTGGCGCTGGTTCAGGGGCGCTCTCTGCCAGGGGCGTTTGCAAAGCCAAAGATTCTGGGTTGTTCTCTGGCTGCTGTTCAGAGATTTTCTTTTCAGATGACTCTTCTGGTTGCTGTGACGCTGCTGCGCCAGGCACCGAGTCTGCATCAGCTTTTTCTGTGGGCATCGCCACCTTGTCTGTCACACTCAGCGCCTCCATTTCTTTCACGACCTCGCTTTCCTGACCATGTACTGCCATCTTCCCAGTTGCTTCCTCAGCAGCTGGTGACTTCTCAAGCTCTGTGGATTCCACTGGCGTCTCCACAGCTGCTTTTTCCACTGCAGTCTCCGCTTGCTGTGGAGTCTCTGACGCACCTAAAACCTCACCACTCTTCTCAGTATCCATTTCTGGTTCAAAGTCCAACTTTAAACACCACCATGTACCTTAAACATACAATCAGAAGACAAATCGTTTTATCAATTTACTGAATTCAGGAAAGGAAAGGCTCACTAAGGATATTAAATTCATTTATCACTTTTAAAACGGATCTAGCACATTAGCCTAACTTAAAAATTTAAGACCAGGTTACATTTTGGGATTTCCAGAAGTGTATCAGACAGAAAAATAATCAATTCCAGTTAAAACAAACAAAAAACAAAAACACCCCACTTTAACTACAACTGACGATGCAAATGTGCAGCAAACATATTTGAAAAAGGAACTCCTAGTCTTTTTTTTCCCCCCATAACTGTCACTTCTGAAGTCTTTTGATGGTCATCAATTTAAACAGTGCTGCAAGAATTGCAATCAGAATGTCTTAAGGGGAAGTTACACAATATTGAAAATTTGCAGAGGCTGTATTATACTCCTCTCCCCTAAATCAGTAACACACACACTATTTTACATCTGCAGAAGGTGGGGAGAAAAAAAAAGAAAATTCTGGCATGCAAATAACTTGAGCTTTAATGTTCATTTTTGGAGACGGAGGGGGTTTTGCAGCTTTGTGCACATAGAAGAAGTGAAAGAAGAATGCCGTCTTCTTCTCCTCCCCCTTTTACGTGAATTCCTATTCATCTGGTAAAACCACAAAAATCTCCAGTTCACTGGTAAATTGAGGGAAAGCACTGTATTAAAACCTTGCATATGCGCCACAGCTTGCCAGCAAAAAACAAGACAAAGGGCAATAAAGAAAATGGGGCATCGCGGAAGTGTAGTTACTTCATAGTGTAACCGTATGGCAAGCTCTGACCAAATATTAAAGCGTTGCTAAACGCTGGATTTAACAGATAGGGTGAAACTACGACGTGTCATTGGGGAGAAGGGGGAAGCTCTCACGAAACAATGTGGCAACAAAGCCAAGCTGGCCGTCGTTAATCCCGGTGTTTTCCAGTTTAGAAAAAAAAAAAAAAAACCCTAAATGCACAGCAATCGAAACCAGAGACACAAAGAGGGGCAACAAGAACAGAAAAAAAAAAAAAAAAAATGGGTTCGTCTTTATCTCATACACAATAATCAGTAAATGACGATAATTCTCATTTTGTTGATTAAATAAAGTTTGAATTACATTAAAGACACCACGCTAACTATTTCTTTTAACCAAATCTATGAGATAGCCTCCAGAGGACCTTAAATACCGTTTTAAACAAAGGAAATCGATGGGAGTTTGGCGATTAGCCTGCATTTTACTATCAGCACATTGTGGCTAGGCGGGGAGTGGCGTGCACCTACTGTTAGCAGCCCAGACAAAACCAATTTAATCTGGCAGTCAGTAGAAATTAGCTGGACCATCAGCAGGCGCAACGCCACGACTCGACAACTTTAACACGCAGGGTGTAAACAAGTCGACGCGCGTTACTGGGCCAATTTATTTTTAAGGTAGTTCGGGAAAACAAAAGCGTTGAAGCAAGCAGTTCAAAAGAGTTTTGTTCGCTAAAACGTCCGCTTACCAGTTATGTCGCTGCTGTGGAGCTGGTCGTGGCTGCCGCTGACCACGCGTTTCTCTCTGAATACAATGACAACGCAATCCTGAGCACAGACGGGTACCCGCCCCACTCTTCAAGGGGTGGAAGGCGGAAAAAAAAAAAAAAAAGTAAATCCCGGGAACGCGCATCTGGGCGTGGTCAAGGACACGCCTCTATAGACCGGAAGTCTTTTGTGGAAGCTGTACCTTTAATCTAATCTTTATTTTATCGGTTATTTTTCTTTTTTCCAGTGTATTTGCATTGATTTCAGGAGAAGCTCGTGAATGGAACTAAAACTACAGACAAAATAGTATTAATAGATGCTGATATTAACATAATAGAGCATCTGCTGTTTAATTAGTTATACTCCCCATTTTATAAAATGAATGGCAGTTAAAATATTAATGACAATTAGAACCTTGTAGACATATTTTAATCTATAGCAGTTATATAGGCTTTAATATATCTCTTGTAATTCCTATTTATATTTGATACCTCATTTGTAGTTTCTTATCCATATTGTTACAGCTCTCTGTTCCATTTTACGTATATTTTGTTCACATTGGGTCAGTGGAAAAGCCATTGTTTAAACCTGTACACAATGCAAAGTTGACAGTAAGGCTGAATCTCACTTTGCAAAGTATTATGTTTTCAGGCACAAATACTTTTGTCCTAATCACGAATAAAGGTGTTTATAAAACATATCCTCCTTTTAACCTACCCTCAGACTAAATTAAATTATACAGATATCAACAACAGTATAAGTAAAAGAAAGGGAAGTAATTTTCCGTTGTCACAACCACTACCAAACAAAAGTCACACAAGAGTCACAGAGTCAAGAGAGGAAAAAAAACAGATATCCAAATTTTAAAAAGGCAAACAGGTTTCTAGTATATCTTAGTTTGCATATACAGGTAATATTATGCAAACATTTTATGTGGTTAAAATTCAAAGGGCACTACACACACTGTCACTCATATCACAACAATTGTGTTTCAGTAAAAAAAAAGTTTGCATAAACACTTGGGTACGTGACAGTAACACAACTTCTCTTTAATGGAAAAACATCTTATTAAAACTTCAGTAAAATAAAGGTTCTGTGAAGAAACTATGAACTGTAAGCAGGCTGTGTTTCTATCAATGGGAAATTTGCAAGAAGCAGTCATCTGTTTGCAAATCACACAGTGCACGCCTTGTAATAGGGGTACTAGGAAGGTGAAATAAGGAAGTTCTCTATAATAAGTTAATCTCTATATATGGAAGCTCTAAGGTAATACTGATTAATGGGACTTAATGGTTGCCAGGTTTCAGTATTTATATCAGTAAACAGAACTTTGTATATCAAGTGACACATTTTCCAGATAACATTTCAGTTTGTCATGGAACTTGCACAGAACAAAAATATGGGCTCAGCAATTACATCATGACTGTACCTGAATATATTCATTTAAAAAAAAAAAAAAAGAAGAGTTTTTCAGAACTACTATAATTCTGCATAAGCTTTAAGAATTATAGCTTTAGTAAAAATGCTACAGAAAATGTCGGTATGCATTGTTCTTCTGAACATCCGAAATTCAAGTTTTAAGCATCTCCCATAAACACTTTTATTCCACAACGAATCACTGTTCATAAAACGGATATATTTTACAACTCTGAATATGATCTTCTCATTTGATTAAGTTACTGCTTTATTGCTGTGTTCCATATAGGTGTGTAAATGAACGCACGCGCACACACACACACACACAAAATGAGTCTTTCTTCTTCTTTTCCTCAACCATTCTGACTGAAGGGGTTCCTCATTGTGTTAGGTGTTGCTTTGCTTCATGAAGGGCCTGAAAACAAATGAGAAATGTCAGGACTGAAAAAACGTACGTAAAAAGGAAAACAAAAGAATGTATACAACAAAGAAGCACGAACCTTCTCAATAGCATCCATGGCAGAATCATCTTCTAGAAGTTTGGCATAGGACAAAGCTCTTTCAAAGTGGGTGACACAAGATTCATAGTTTCCAAGCTTCACTGATATAAAAGAGTAAACTGGGATCAGGTTAAAGAACTGTGCAACAGTATGACTGATTCAAACACACTGTGGTTTAAGAAGTAAAGTATTAAAGTTGCGTGTCTCTGTTTTGTTAATATAAAGTGATGCATCATAAATAAATAACCAATTACATTCTGACTGTGCAACCAAAACATTGGCATTCAACTGCCACTTCTTATCGGCGATTCCATCAGCAGCAGCTACTGAACGGACGCCATAATCTCGAGCTTCTTCGTGGTGATCGAGCTTCAGGTAACACAAACCGATCTCATGTAACAACCATGTCTTCTCCAAATCACTGCAAACCAGCGGAAGCTTCTTTTCCCAGCTTATAAACAAAATGGAATAAAAAGGATTAAATAAATGTGTCAGAAATAAACATAGTTTTTGGATGAATTCAAGTGCAGGTATTATTTGATTATTTACTTACACTTGAATGGCCTCTGCAAACTCTTCATTTCGAACATAGACTCGGCCAATGTTGTCCAGAGCTCTGGACAGTGCTCCTGGGAGCTTGCTGTAGGTAAAAAAAAAAAAAAAAGATTTCTTAATGTTTAATAATAATAATAATAATAATAATAGTGATTAAAAAATATTTATAGGAACCTTTCAAGACACTCAGGGACACATAACTGTATGTATAAAAAATGGAAAAATTGTAGAATTAAAATTCAATACTACAGAATCAAAGAGAATAAGCGAGCTTAAAAGGATGTATTTTAATGCTGGTTTTAATAATAGGAAGAAAATCAATATTGTGAGTGTGCTACAGGAGAGATTTCTAAAGATGAGAGGTCCACTCGGCTGAAAGCTCTAAAATCCATGGTAGTCAGACGAGTAGGTGGTATAATGAAAGAAAAAGAGGAGGAGGATCTCAAGGTATAGCAAGGAGTAGCAATGTGCAGAAGACCAGAGAGATAAGGTTGTGCGAGATTATGGAGAGACTTGAAAGTAAGAAGCTAAATCTTAAAATGAATGCAATACTTTACAAGAAGCCAGTGAAGCTGCTGACGGTCAATAGTAATATGTTCTATAGAACTGGTTCTGGTCTATGAAGAAGTTTGTGTGGTGGATTTAATCTCTCGTCCAAATATGTAGTTTTACTCCTATTCTGCCTTTCTTCTCACCACTGTTTGGCCAACTCCAGGTCTTTCTGATGATGCTCCAATGCTTTGTCCATGTTTCCCAGGTCAACCAAAGCATTGCCAATGCAACTGTGCAAGGTGCCCAAAACCTCTTTTTTATTAGGAACCTCTTTCTCAGACCACCTCTGCACCATTTTCATGACTTCTTCTGCCTTCTTCAGAGTGCCTTCTGCATTTCCGGACATAAACTCTGGGATGACAAAGAGGACAGTGAGAATTTTTAAACTGAAAGTAAAAGAGAGAATCAAGGTCTATGTTTATCCAGAATGCTATCTTGCCTCTGTCAATTTCATCCAGGCTTTTCAGCAGAAATCCAGAAGAGAGTGCGCTATTACGGCGCTTTGTACATTTCTCTTGCATGAACTTCTGCCTCATTTCTTGTGCAGAAGTAGGCTTCTCCTGGTGCCAAAATTCAGTGCAAGTGTCAAGGTAAGACAGACATCTCTGAATGATGTCCTTCACCTTCTCCCCACTCTTTGTTGTACCTTCTATCAAGTCTGCAAATCATTACATAACAGCTATTAATATTATTCAACAAGAATGAAACAGATATAGTTGTTTTTTTTAAGTAAACATTTTGAACAGTATATGCTAGGTGACAGTTAGATACATAGAAACATACAGTGTGTGTAAATTTGAACAAATAGCAAATTACCTTCATCTTTCATCAGATTTTCTAGATATTTCTTGTCACTATAAAACTCGCCCAGAAGTTGTTTGGTTGTCTTTTCACTCTTTGGGGTTTTCTCAGTCTTCTGATTTTTCTCCTTTGTGAGATTCTGGATAGCTGCAATTGGTTTGGCCCTCTTAACAGTTCAGAAACATAACATAACACTGTGCATCAGAAGACAGGTCAGGCTAAACATTGCATACAGAAAACTGCAGGGGTTTTGGGGGGATTGAGACAAGACACATAATTGAAGCAATGACTCAGCCTTGTTCTACAGAATACATACAGGTGGTGATAGGATTTAAGTGTGCATGGATTTAACTGTTTATGTAACATTTTCAGTCTCTTTCAGTGGGAGAAATGTTTCATTGTTCATCCAAGTGACTTCTTCAGACATGGATTTACCTACCTGGATGATTAAGCATGCATCAAGACAACTGTTCATTGGATTCATAGCAAGAGGGAAGAAATCTTTCTATTGTCTAGCAGTTTTGATATACAGCGAGCTGTAGTGCCTTCCTGCAACGAATCCTGGCTAAATGACAAATACTGTCATTTTTATTGTTATTTCCCTTGTACCATTAGAACAGCTCTGCCTCTAAGCCTGCATGTTAAATACATTGCTCAAATAAAAATTAAGGGAACTTGTATCAGGAGAAAGGCTGTTAAAGAGAGCTGCACCAGTATTTTTTTCCTTGGTGCAAGGAGGAACAGGAGGAGCACTGCCACAGCCCTACAAAAAGACCTCCAGCAGGCTAATCATTCATGCTGCTCTGACCAAACTGCTCCACACTCTGGTAACTGTGTTGGGAGACAAAGAAAACGTCATTGCAATGGCACATTGAATAGATGTGCCATCCTAGATACACATCTAGTTTCATCCTAGTTACCAGCTGCAAAGACTTTTGGAGGTTTCCTTGGTCTTACCTCTCCAATGCACCAAAGCACGATTCACATTGGTTTAAGCATCCCAGCTGGTAAGATGATGTCCCTTAAGTTTAACTGAGTTTGTGCTGTACTGTGATAATTGTGACTTACCTCAGTGGGGTTGTTTTTATTATTATTATTTACTGAAGATATATGCACCAAAGACTCACCTCACCACCTATGTTGAGAAATGACAGGTCTCCTTTAATCTCCAATTTCACATTGGAAGGACCTAAAAGATGGCAAAGAACAAGCGGCTCATATTTTAGGTAAGGAGATGTGAGATGATTGCAACACTATTAACAAGACACTTACTGCCAACAGAGTTTTCTATGGCCTCCTGTGCTTTCTGGATACCCAGTCTGAACTCCTGCATTTGTGGACGTAGTTTATGGCCTCTGTGGTAAAACACCAGGGCAAATTCAAATTCTCCCATGTAGTATAAAGCTTCTGCCTTCAGGTACAAACCCTAAAATGGTGATTCAAAACAAATGTATACAATAGGCACTGAACCTTTAGCGGGGATATAAAGATACATTTTACTCATTTTCTATCATGACAGCAGAAAAACATTTACCTCAAAAAACGAGTTGTCTCTTTTAAGTGAAGCTTCTGCATCTCTCAAAGCGTTGTCAAACCCTCCCATCTTCAGGTAACATCTGGACCGAGCAACAAAGCACTGCTTGTCACTAGGCTTTAAAGCCAGTGCCTAAACAAAGAAAAGAAGTGAGCCATTTCTAGAGTGCTTAAAAAAAATCAGAGAAAAAGTAACGACGACACTTAACACTTACCTCTGTGAAGCTGTCTATAGCTTTTTTATACTCTCCTGCCTGGTACATCCATTTCCCATCGGCCATTAAAGTTGCGAATACGCCCTTAGATTGCTGGTCTTCGAGGTCTGCGTCGATGTTTGCCATTTTTGGCCACTTTTAAACTTTCTTTCCGTCAACTTGAAGCCAGTTTAACTCGTATAAACTTTAGCCCAACGCATCGATCCACGTTTAGCTGGTATCCTAGCAACACCAACAAACGAATCGCGAGGAAGCAGCGCCCTCTGCTGCTCATCTCCTGCAGTACACCAACCTCCACGCTACTTTTTTCTTAAAATTCCGAAACAAAACAAAGATATAAACCTATTTTAGAAGCCTCTTTATGACTGTGATATTTTCCCCACTCTATGGTTCACATTTTACTCACTCCAGTTCTTTTTTGGCAACTTAAAATATTTTTAAAGTTTTAATTTCTGCTGCCCTCTTGGTCAGATCTCTTTTGAAAAAGACATTTTTAATGTCCGTGAAATTTTACTAGAACAAATAAGACATATAAAAGTCACTTTCCCCAATAACTGTTTGCAGCTCTATTCACGAGATACATCATTCTTTTCTGGCAAATACAGGACATCACTTTTTTGGCATGATACCAGATTGCAGGACTCACTCCCACAGCAATCTGTAAAACCACACGGTATCTTTATGCAATACTTCTAAACTAATGATTCCAAACAAAAGAAAGATATCAATCTAGGGGAAACCCAGAGGAGGCCAACTTTATTGTCATGGCTGGTACTTTTCCAGGGAAAAGAGTGGATGGTCTCACTCTCACCATAAAGAGCAAAAACAATCAGAGCAAAATGAGGACACTCTTCATACTCAAGTGCACCAATGGACTAATGGGGAAATGATTAAACATTCCTACGTTTCAATCATCACACAGCACCTGAACATTTTGGACAATAGCAAACAGATTTCACTTTATGTGGAGCAATAAAGTTGTCACTTTTGCTCGATGCCTCCACCTTGCATTGAATAAAATTAGACAGCTTCAATGTCAAATAACCTCTACTGTATACTGTAATCGATTTGAGCTTAAAATGCCATGCAGATCTAGCAAACCAATCATCTTCCTGAGGTTTTTTGGTTATTTTTTTTCCCAACGTAGTGTTCATGGTGGGTGCCTCTTTCAATCTTAGGAGAAGAGCATCTTCATCTTACGCTGACGTTTATATCAGACAGCAAATTTACAATAAATATACATTATGACGATAAAAAAATGGAAAAAAAGAAACTCAACTATTATCACAAATCAACACTTTACATTCCAGTAAAATGTACAATGCAGCAATCTGTGAATGGCAACATCAAATGTGAAACAACAAAAGGGACGGAGACTTTGCTGACAACAAAACCAGCACGGCCGTCTCCTCTGCCGCCTTTCTAGTGTGCTTCGGCTGAATTACATGCGTAGGTCTAGACTCCAGCTGTTGTCAACTTAAAAAAAGAAGATTGAGTGCTCCCAAAGGCTTATGACAAGGAGGCAGTTTTCAGTGCGAATTCGTAGCAGCCAACTGTCTGTGTGACAGATTCGTCAAAAAAAAAAAAAAAAAAACGGGGATGGTGCAGCTTGCTCAGTGATTTCCATCACAAATCACTGAGCAAGTTATTAACTGTCATGCAGAGAATACCCCCCCTCAGCAGTAAGTTGAGATGAGCAGGATAATAGCTTGCTCGAGAGTTTTCCCCAGGATGGCACTTCCTGCATGGATCCCTAAAAGCTCTAATATAATAGCTGTGCAATCTTTCCTATTTGAAAAATCCAGACTATTTGGACCAGTGTTGTTAGCCATTACCGACTTTCAAGTTTGTTTAATTCTGGAAGGAAGAAAACTAAATCCAAAACCAGTAAAACTACCAACTCAGTTTGAGCCAACTTGGTGTCCTTTGCTAGACGGGCATTTGCTGCATTGGGTTGCATTCATTCAGTCAATGGCATATACAGGAAACTGACTTGCAAATCAGTCAGTTATTAAATACAGATGATGGGTTGTGGGGTTGACATTGTTGGAAAGTCCTGATGTAGTAACTGTTTAGGTAGTCGACTCTTCCAATTAACCAAACTGGAAGAAGAAATTTCCAGGTCCAGATGCTGAAAATAATAAAAAAAACAAAACCATTAGCGCATTTAGGATATTCTCAGATTGTGGGACTCCTTCCAAATGGCTGGCAGAGGGACAGATTTTTACTTTCAAACAGAACATATGTTACCTTCGAAACTAAAACCCCCTGGACCTCCAAAGAATGCCTTGAAAATGTTGTTGGCATCAAAATCTGGAAAGAAAGAAAACACAAGAAGCGACATGAACACAGAACTATCTGGCTGAATTTTCTCGTATCATTTCAATCTGATCATCCTTGAGACCTCACACACTGAAGTCGGCCCATATGCTCACCTCCCATGTTCATGCCGTCATCCTCTAGATCCTGTCCGGTGTCGTAGCGAGACTTTTTCTTTGCGTCAGAAAGCACGCTGAAAGCTTCGCCCACTTCCTTAAACTTCTTTTCCTCTTCCTTCTGTACCTCAGCACTAGCTCCACTGTGACGGTCTAAAGGGAGGGGGAAAAATGAAAGCAGTATTATATTTGGTAATTTAAATCAAAGTCCTTCTAGAAGCAAATCTCACAGCTCAGCTGCCATACCAAAAATCACCCATGTCACTTATTTAGGCAGTTATTTTGAAGGATTATCTAAACTGATTTTCATTTCAAATGTCTGAATAAAGATAAGATTAAAAAAAAAAAAAAACAGTTCCCTAAAATAATGTTTTAAAATATCTTTTCACTGGAAATTATATGGCCATATTTGCTGCAGAAAAACTTCCCCCTACAATTCAGGACTCTTCATTGATGTGATGTTTAGTTCTCTTTTTACGTAGAAATCAAGCACCTGGGTGATGTAAAAGTGCCCGTTTGCGGTAAGCTTTCTTGATCTCCTCTTCTGTTGCGTTCTTATCCACCCCGAGGATTTTGTAGTAATCTTTCCGTTTGCTTTTCTTCAGTTCCAGCTGGGAATTCTTCAGGAGTTGCTTGTGTTCTAGGTAATAAAGTCAAAAACACACAGCATGTAGATTAGTAAGCATTGCATTAAAAACAGTTATGTAATGTCTCTAAAGTGGCAACTTAATACTAGTCCAAAGGTGCCAATATGTGGAAAAGGAGCACTGTGAGGTGGTAATATCTGCTCTGCCCCCACCTTTTGTCTTCTCTGTCTGGTAAACCTTTTCATAGTCCCGCACTGCCTCTTCGTACTGCTCCGTGTCCATGTAGCTGCAGGACACCAAGCACAAGTCTTTCAGTCAATTCATTACTCAATTTGAACTATAAAATACAAAAGTGTCGGTAAAAAAGTGAAGCTTCTGCTTAAAGAAACCAAATGACATACAAGTTGGTCTGTCTACTAACAACAAAGTAAAATCTTCGGCATACCACTGTGCTCTCCTTAAATAGGCCTTGATGTAGGTCTCATCCAGTTTGATGGCCTTCGTGCAGTCTTCAATGGCCTGTTCTAGTTTCTTGAGCTTTCAAAGAAAAAGAAAATGTGAACATGTGAGGCAAAGAGACAGGAAAAGGTAGTGACCTGTGGTGTCTGTATGCCTACAATTGACATATTTTAATGAAACTAATGTTATGTCTTACCTTTGATCCGACTGTAGCTCTATTACAGTACAGCTTGGCATTTGTCTTGATGTTATTAGGGTCTATTGTTAGCGCCTCAGAGTACAGCTCACATGCTGCCTCATAGTTTCCCTCCTTGAATGCCTTGTTTCCTTCCTCCTTCTTGGCTTTTAGCGCTTTGGCATTCTGGGTAGAAAATTCATACAGCAGCTTTAAAAGCTCCTCTGAGCTAACTGAAACCTCAAGCAGACTGGTGAAGGAGATTTTTTTTCCCCCTGCTAAATTTGTGTTAGCTGTTAGCTACTGAGTTACTCACTCTGCACGCAAGCCGAGCCTTGTCGTGGTCAGGAGCCATACGCAGGGCCTGGACAAAGAACTGCACAGCCTTATCAATGCAGTCCTCATAGTACAGACAAAGACCACGCACGTACAGAGCGTCCGCGTTAGTGGAGTCCATTCGAAGAATATCACTGGATACAAACAGATAATTACAGGCAAAGTGCAATTAAAAAGAGTAAATCACATTAAAAAATGTACTGTTACACCATCTTCAAAGGAGAAGTTCATTTCTGAAAACTCAACTGTTTAATGTATTGCAGACAACCTAGTAAAGATCAGAAGAGTCAAATCATGACAATCGCTGTTCCCACTATTCAGAACATATAGTAAGCACTACATATAAACACAACAAGGAATCTTCATGTTCAAGGCAAACTGGAGTGATTAAATTTAAGGATCCGTGCCCTGACCAGCTGTGATTTTTCATCCTGACAGTTCTTCAACCTGCATGGAAATCACTGCTTGCACATTTCAGTGGCCCTGTCTGAGAAAGGCATACTGTTTTGTTGTACTTCATGTTAGGGCAACTACATACCTCAGTGACTTTTCCCCCATTATATCCCTTTGACAATAATGTCAAAAAATAAATAAATCTTTTCAAGTGTGCATTCTTACCTGGCTACAGACTGAGCCTCGGGGTATCGCCCCAGCAGGGCTAAACACTCTGCTTTTAGTATCTTGAACTTGTGACAAGCGGAGGCAGAATCCAAGGCACGGTCCATGCAAAAGACAACCTAAACACAAGCAGATACCTGCAGTACGTGATGCTTGACTTGGCAGGTATTTATGACATAATACACCTCACAAATAACACACCTCACAAATAAAACACACACACACAAAACAAAAAAACAACTAAAACTGTATCTAATGAGTAGCTTACCATCCTGAAATCTCTCTTCTCAAATCCAATCTCTGCCATTCTCTCATATTCAAGGATAGATTCTGCATTCTTCACCTGCCAAAGGAATTTATGATATTCAGTAACCATGAGGAAGAACTTCAGTGCTTCTCAGAAACTGCTAGTCTCTTGAGTGCCATGCTTATTAAATCCAGGTCAGAATAAGTACAAGTGATTGTGAACTACTACTACTGGATTTCCATTCAAACCTTTTTTTGCTCTTTATTTTCACTGGCTTGGCCAAAGCCAATTTAATAGTGGATAATCATGTCCAAGTTGTTAGGTCATGCTCTCTGCAACTGAGGCCAACTCACCTCCTGCTGGGCCTGGCTGTTGTCTGACTCCAGCTCTAGAACTCTCTGGAAACAGCGGCTGGCAGCCATAGCATTCCCAAGCAACAGGTGGCACTTGCCCTCTCGCAGATGGCCCTGTAAGTAAAAGATTTACAGTTCACAGCCTAAAGTGATAATACCCTGTAATGACCAACATCATTAAAAATATATGACTGCCTCTAAAATATTTATCTGTTATGTAATATATTACTAGACTACAACCAACAACAGTGCTGGAGCTTATGTGTTTATTGGCCTTGTAATACTACAGATATAGACCACTGGTGACTTATACAAGATCTGCAATAAACAAAAGCTTTTACAGTCTATGTGAAAATCTGTATTGCTCTAAAGCCATTGCTTGTTAGAAATATTTACAAAGGAAAATCCTCACTACTATCTATATATCTATATCTATATATATCTATATATCTATATCTATATATCTATATATGAATGGAATTTCTTTAATTCTTCAACCCACCTTGATGAAGGTGTTGTCTAGTCGTACTGCTTGCTGGCAATCCTCTAGAGCGTCTCTATACCGGCACAACATCATTAGTGTCGCTGCCCGATTTCCATAGTAACTTGCATTCTTTGGGCACATATCTGTTATGTTAAATTAAGAAAATTTTATTAATATTCTACCAGGGACATGTTGGATGCAAATGTTAAAATTCTCATCCACATGAGAAATTAGCATAGCTTCTATCCACAGAAATATATACTGAAATTGTTTAGAAAGAATTACCAATGGCCTTGGTGTAATAATTGAATGCTTCTGCATAATCCTTCTTGACATAAAAAGCATTGCCTTGTTCTTTGAAGCTCTCTGCTTCCCTGTGTAGAAATGGGCAAAAAGAAAGAAATCAAATAAAGCTTGCAGGCAAATCTAAAACAAGTGAGAAGAGAAAAACACATGACAGGTGGTAAGATAAGTAGAGGTAGACTTGCTGAATTGTTTCTTGACTAGAGGTAGGTAATTACTTTTTTTCATATTCATGTTTTCGAGTAAAGAAAGAATGACACAATGTGCATTTGACAGTTTGCTGGACTGAGTTAGCTAAACATAGAACAAGTCAAACTAGCAGGACAGAGTGCACGTATTCCCAGCCAACACGCAGCAATGAGACTGAGCCAGGAACATATGACACCATCCTGAAGGGCTACTGCCGTTACTTTTTTTGGAGGCCTGTCATACTTCACATCACGAACACTCATTAACTGAATGGTGCCATTAAGTAATTAGCCAGCTTTGGTCATCTCTGGGATGTGAAAGCAAAACTCTTAACTCCGATCAACTTTCACACTTAACGATTAACCACCAACTTACATACGTTACTGTGAACGAAACCCAGAAATCCAACACAAGGGCTAGCTAAAGTGGAAGGCAACCGAGCTAGATGCTTTCCAGGGCCAAATTTAGCTAAACTGTTAGCGGTAGCGCGCTGGTAAGCTCTCATGTTGCGACAAGAAAATTAACACGACGGGGGCTTTTGAGCACACATATCAATAAAAGACTTTGATATACGCGTTTTTCATTCGCTGACAACATAGCTGTAATTTCCACCACCTTTCTAATTCTTCATCGCTGAGCAGTTCCATGTCAGGGTCCATGTTCACAGCATCACAGCTCTCCGTCGCCATTTTGCCGTCAATGAGAAAGGCGGGGCTACATACTGCAGTCGTTACGTACAACATAAACAGGAAGTAGCACATTTGGGAAGGTAAGCGTTTTCTCAAGCGAAATTATGACAATTAGCAAATAAATGTCGGCAAAATAACCAGAAGTATCAGCGTGTGTATTTTTGAAGACACGTTTTTACTAGCATTTGTCATATACAGGCAACATTAATGGCTGGTTTTGTGATATAGTGGTTTTGTGTCTTCCCGAAGCTAATGCTAAGCTATTTTCTGTACAAACGTCTCCAAATTAGCTATCGTTTGCGACGCAAAAACTTAAAATAACTATGTCAGATAAAAGGGTTTTTTTTTTTTGCCAGTGGGCTCTTCTAACTTGTAAGTTAGCTAGTGTGCATAGTAGCACAGTTTATCTACAAAGGAAACCAAATAAGGCGTACTGTGTTGTTGTGTTTTGCATTGTTTCTAAGTAATGGCTTTGATCAATTGGGTAGTTTTTGTTTTTTGTTTCTTCTGTCCTAAACAGATTTTCGGACTGGAGAGTGAGAAACCGTCATGGGTAAAAGCTGTAAAGTGGTGGTTTGTGGTCAAGCCGCAGTAGGAAAAACGGCTGTGTTAGAACAACTACTGTATGCCAATCATGTTGCAGGTATGTCGCTTCCCTACATTATCATATATTACCTCAATGAGTCAAATGATGTATGGTCAATGTGGTTTATCCCCGAGTGATCGCAGCAAAGCATAATATAATTTGTTGTCGACTTGCAGTAGTGTTGATGTTATTGAGTGAGTATTCTCTCTGTCGTCCATTAGTTATTTATAACTAATGTGACAGTATGTAATCGTAACTGAAATCGTGATTAAAACGTAGCAAAATTGATTTGGTGCTATATAAAGTTTAAATGAATTAACTCAACGCTTGGTGAGTTAACAGTATATAACAGTTGTATTAAAAGTTTATAACATCTAAGACTCGCATGTTGTCATCTTAATATTTGTGCAGCATATCACATCATTTGTGTCCACCTTTGTTTATTTCTTGGTAGGTTCAGAGCCAATGGAGACCCTTGAGGATATCTATATTGGCTCCATAGAAACTGACCGTGGCACACGAGAGCAGGTGCGCTTCTATGACACCCGTGGACTCCGGGATGGGATGGAGTTTCCCCGACATTACTACACTTTTGCTGATGGCTTCGTACTAGTCTACAGCATTGATAGTAAAGAGTCCTTTAAACGAATGGAGGCCCTTAAGAAAGACATTGATCGCCACAGAGACAAGAAAGAGGTAAGCAGTAAATACAATTAATGTGTATAGTGAGGGCATGGGTTTTGATTGGTACACTTCACAGTTACTTGTTCTGTTCTAGTAATTTCAGAATAGAAGAAGTTATGTTTGTTAAAAACCTCATAAATATTCTGCTCAAAGTGTGGCTCATCTAATATATGTGATATCTAATATATCACTATTTTTTAATAAATAGATATACATAAAAAGGTTTAGTATAGGTGGTGTAGTGATTAGCACGGTTGCTTCACAGTAAGGAGGTCTTAGGTTTTAATCCACCAGCCTTTCTGTGTGACTGTCTGCCCATCTTTGCTTGGGTTCTTTCTGGGTTGTCTAGTTTCCCACAGTCCAAAGACATGCATGAGTTAGGTTAATTGGTGATTCTAAATTGCCATTATGTGTAAATGTGAGTGTGACTGGTTGTTTATCTCTCTATTTGCCTTGCGTTAAACTGAGGGCCTGTCCAGGCTGTCCCCTAAATTGGATAAGGGAAAGAAAATGGATGGATAAAAACAGTACAATATAGAATACATAAAGCTGCAGAATATTCTGCACCAGTATGCAGAATGCATTGTTATTTAATATTGTAACATTAGTTGTCAGGCTTTAGTCATTGTTGTAGCCTTGCTTTGGGGGTCATGTTTCATTAATGTGCACTTAAAGAGGGATGACAAGCCTTTATAAATTCATGACACAGCAGTTCGAGAGCTTTTTGGGTCTGATACAGGTCTCTGGGATATTAAAGAAGCAAGCAAGCCAGAGATGCCAGATATTGATTCATCTGCCCTATGTCCTGGGATGATATTTCTAAATTATTAATTTGAATATTGTTTCCTCCCAGTCATATTTAATTTTCACCAGACAATCTGCTGTATCTGAAGCCACAGCAGCTGTCATGAAGCACAATGTGAAGAGTTGTACAGTGACTAATGTGGAACTAACTTGATAATCTGATCTATAGGTAACCATTGTTGTGCTGGGTAATAAACTGGACAAGCAGGAAGAGAGGAGAGTTGACTTGAACGTGGCCCAGAATTGGGCGAAGAATGAGAAGGTGCGTCTGTGGGAGGTGTCTGTAGTGGACCGACGTACACTCATTGAACCCTTTGTCTACCTCGCCAGCAAAATGACCCAGCCACAGAGCAAGTCCACTTTCCCTCTCAGCCGCAATAAGAATAAGGGCAGTGGTTCAACAGATAGCTAAAATATCCGAAACAGCTTTTGAAAGGGGAGGCATGTTAAAGGAAACCCTGTTTTATTAAAACATATATATTTTATCAACATGAAGGATTGACTTAGTAAAAATTTGAGAAGGCAGAGAAATTATGTTGAGAAGGAAGGCAGGATGATTGTATGGATCTTTGTAAACAGAGAGCACTGTTAATATTAATAAAACACCTGCATTTCATATTTGTTAAAAACAACATTCTTAACTATTATGATTTTTGTAAATTCTTTATGTCTCTGTCATCTGTATATGTATCACATTTCCCGTTCTCAAATAATTCCCATTTTTTCCAGGTAGAAAAATGTTCAAACTGTTTCACCTGCATTGATAAACATGTGCGATAGACTGTGTGATTTAGAGCTACATACTGTAGCTCTTGATCTACTGACAATCATCATTTTGATCTCAGTTTATATTTGAGATTCCAGAGATTTAAGCTATCATAGTCACTTGAGGCTCACTGTAATGATGACGAAGGACCTTACACATAGTTTGTACACTGGCTACTTTTTTCTTTCTTTCGGTAAACCTGTGCACTAAATGTATACACGGACTGAACCAAAAATGGCAGCAGTTTCAAATGTTACCCAATAACTGCATCACACAAATGCTGAATATCATATTGGAAAAGGAATGATGACTGAAAGGGTTTCATAGATGCATTATTTATATTGTACATAAACTGTCCTGTCTGTTGATGTGGAGATTTGTTACACCTTACACGTTTGTTGCTGAGATTTACTGTTTAATATTGTCACGTGAATCACTCAGATTCTTTATCACATTTAGCTTTCTGTACGGGTGTGATGAGTCTGACTACAAGATGGTCAGATGATATTTCAGTGTTTCTGCAGGCTGAAGTGCTACTTTTTCTTGTTGCATGTAAAAGAGAACACTCGATTTAGTTAAATTCCATTTCAATGTCAACACGATTCATTCGTCACTGATGAAATCGGTGTATTGGGTTTTTTTTTCTTCTGAGGTGTAAAGTAGAACCTATCACTGGACTGGTGTAGCATGAAGTCATGTATGAGCAGCTTTTAATGTTAGTTTCACTAAAATGGGGAAATGTGAAAATTTGTCAGTTCCAGGGTCTGTCAACACTATATCATGCAGCTTTTTTTTCTTGTGAAGATTAACCTTTATGTATAAATATCCTGAAAATGTGCTTTTTTTGAGATGTTTGCATGTTTTGTAAACAGATTAAAGCCTTTGACTGTGCCTAATTAGAATTTGTGGTTGTGGGTTAGGTAATTCAACATAGAACAGGTGTCATTCTATTTTTCTGTTTGCTATTTTCTGCACCGTTCTTCTTATTTCTACTTTTCTATTTACAAAATTGTGTCAGTAAGATGTAAAACTCAAAAAACAGAAGCTGGAATTGAAGACTGAAGATTTAATCTGATTTAGAAATTTTGAGTAAAAGCAACCTCTGCTGTCACTTATTTTATTGCAGAAGTTTCTGATCTTGTGGTTAAACAGGATTTTTCACATGGTTTTGTAAAAAGACCCTACTTTCATTTGACTTTCAACTGTAGCTAATTGATTATCACAAGTCACATCTAATATCAGTTAAAACATGTTTGTTGTCTTCACACACTTGAAAATAGACTCATGGCATTTGAAGGACCACGAGTGATGTGGGTGGCACTCCACAACAGTCCCAGTTTCTCATGTGGCCCCTTAGGAAAATTAATTGCCCACGCCTTTAAGATGTTTCACCTCTAATTGGAGTCCTTTAGGTTACATGAGTGTGGGTTGAAACGCCTCTCGAGAGTGCCTTAGAGCTGGTGGACTTAAATGTGAGTGACAGGGTGGGTCAATGATTATCAATGTGACTGTGGGCTTTTAGAACTGGAGAGACTTTTTAGATGAGAGGTGAGCCTGCTTGGAGAAGCTTAAAAAATGCAGCTCCCTTCAACTCAAGCACTTAAGACCAGAGATGGGCAGTAACGCGTTACTGTAATCTGATTACTTTTTCAAATAATGAGTAAAGTAAGGGATTACTATTGCAAAAACGGTAATTAGATTACCGTTACTTTCCCGTAGAAACGCTGCGTTACTAAAACCGTGATTTTTGCGAGAATGTCTCACGACAGTGATGTAAGCGAGTGCGTCGTTAGTGACAACAGCTGTGTGCAGATCAACAATGGATCATATATCGATTGTGGGAGAGAGTATGAGCGTGCAGCGTTTAAAGCGTGGAAGTATTGACCTTACTTTGAGTTTGATTCCATAAAAAGTGACAAAAACATTAGTGTCCATCGTGCGTGGGAAGAAAACTTCTTTTTACAGCGAAAAAACCCCTTCCAAGCAAGCACCGAGTGCGCAATGACGTAATGGGAAACTCACAGAGAAACTCGCGGATTCTTCAACTGACCGTGGCACACCTGCACCAGGGTAAACCTCCGCCTACCGCAGTTCTGCTTTACAGGTGAAAATAGAGCAACGGGACCGCTGAGTCTTTGACTTTATTTATTTTCTGCTGTGTTTTACTTGCATCTATTTGAAAGAGTGAGTGTAAACACAAAAAATATTTTATTTTATGTGCTGGAATGTGCAGAAAATAGGTTTAAATGTTAAACTAATTTATTCAAGTCAGAGAATGTTGCATATAATTAAAATTTTGCTTGATGCATAAAGTTAAAAGATTAAAACTGATAAAACAAGTTTTTATCAAAAGGTACCTCTCCATTTGATTACATTTTGTATGATGGATTATGCAGAAAAAGTAGAATTGGGCTGAAAGATCTATGCTTTATCACCTCTTCAGGTTGTAAATCGTGTTTTTAAAAAGTAACTAAGTAATTAATTACTTTTGAAAATAAGTAATCAGTAAAGTAACGGGATTACTTTTTTGGGGAAGTAATCAGTAATTAGTTACTGATTACTTTTTTCAAGTAACTTGACCAACACTGCTTAAGACCGCCACGACTTGCATGAATGAGAACCTACATAGACCAACGTACCATTGAAATCAGGGACTGTGCAGTCCTTGATTGACACTTAAACCCCCACGGATCGCCATTTGGCGTTTTCTACCTTTAAAACCCGGAGAGCAGCCAAATGGCTTTTAGCTAGGCTTTAGCTTCAGCCAAGTGGAAGCTAAATTGGCTAGTCATTCATATGTATATTGGGTCGTTATCTGGGAATTCTGGAGGGAGGGGAGTGGGGGTGTGTGATTGAGGGCGTGGGGGAGCTGCTAAAAGCTGTGCACTTCCTTTTGTGTTTCATCTTGATGCATTCTCAATCATCCAGGGAAATAAATCTCCAAAAGTCACCAACTTGGAGTGTTTCAGTTTGCCATCTTAGGGAGAAATCAACACACATGGGTGTATGTCCTTTGTTGCTCAGATTTATTGATAAAAACAGTACAAAAAACCAACCATTTGTACACATATTTACAAATAATAATAAAAAGTGAGTGAGTACAAACAATTCAACATTTTCAGCAATCACTCACAATCCTGGCACTGCCATGGTATCTGTAGTCTGCATTTACCACATGTGTATCTTTTGCAGTGAACACATCGCACAGTGGATGTGATGGACCAGATGGTTCGGGAGTACACTGTCCGCAAAGGAACACGGTGCTGGCCAGTCGCCGTGTTTTATAACATGATTGACATGGCAGCACTGAATGCACATGTGCTGTATCAAGCATGCACCGGGACGAAGGAAAGACGGGTGGACTTCCTGGTGGCGCTTGCAACAGAGTTGGCTCGCTCTCATGTAGCTGCGAAGAAGGCAAGAAAAGAACAGTTGCTTCGGACACAACCCTCCACACCTAGCCCTGGAAAAAGAGCCACGTGTCAGGTCAAACACAACTGCAAGAACAATCATGCCACTGTGCGATGTGTTCACTGCAAAAGATACACATGTGGTAAATGCAGACTACAGATACCATGGCAGTGCCAGGATTGTGAGTGATTGCTGAAAATGTTGAATTGTTTGTACTCACTCACTTTTTATTATTATTTGTAAATATGTGTACAAATGGTTGGTTTTTTGTACTGTTTTTATCAATAAATCTGAGCAACAAAGGACATACACCCATGTGTGTTGATTTCTCCCTAAGATGGCAAACTGAAACACTCCAAGTTGGTGACTTTTGGAGATTTATTTCCCTGGATGATTGAGAATGCATCAAGATGAAACACAAAAGGAAGTGCACAGCTTTTAGCAGCTCCCCCACGCCCTCAATCACACACCCCCACTCCCCTCCCTCCAGAATTCCCAGATAACGACCCAATATACATATGAATGACTAGCCAATTTAGCTCCCACTTGGCTGAAGCTAAAGCTTAGCTAAAAGCCATTTGGCTGCTCTCCGGGTTTTATAGGTAGAAAGGTAGAAGCCTGGGGATGCTAGTGTTGAAACATACACACTGAAATAGGAGAATTTGGTGCCCTCCAGTGGTCACTGTAAGGAACTGTAGAATAAGATAGAATAATCCTTTAATTGAAATTTGGTTGTAACAGCAGCCAGAAAAACACATATACAAACAAACAGTACACAGAACAGAAACATACACTTTTTTTAACATCACACTAGGATCTACACTCAAAAAAATAACTCTTTAAATGAACATAAAAAAATCATGGAAAGAATTTCCACGTGATTAAATTGCTTTATTTTAGCATTATGCAATTCTGTTACTCCAACTTAATGCACTCAAGTTGGACCAACTTAATTAAAGATTGATGAATCAACGTATTTACTGCATTTTGATCCAATATATTTTAATAGTGTTGATCCAACTTAAAGAGTTTTGTTCCAACTCAATTCAGTAGGTTTTCTCCAACTAATTTACTAAATTTGGTCCCAGCTTAAGTTAATTGAGTTGAACCAACTCATACAAATTAAGTTATTCCAACACAAGTCTTTAATGCTAATAGAAAGCAATTTAATCACGTGGAAATTCTTTCCATGATTATTTTAAGTTAATTTAAAGAGTAATTTTTTGGAGCATTTAACAAAGTCTAGAGTCTGGTTAACATACATTTCACTATTACATCTAAAAGGTAAATAAAAATTTGTCATACACATCTTTTTGTTTTCTCCAATTTATTGAATTTATAGCAAATTTCACATAATGTATAAAGAATACATGAAATGCAAGTACAAGTTACATAACAGAAAAAAAGTAGTGGACAAAGTGGAAAGTTAACCTGTTAAAACAATTTTTTAACAACAATGAATGGCTGAAGCAGGTGATTTTCCGATGACCAATACAACTACTTTGAAGGTCAACAGATGCACTTTCAAAAAAGAAAATATCTGCAATTATTTTAGGTTCATGGTCCAGATACATGGTGTAGCTGTTGTAATGGGAACATTTCTCAACGAGAAAATAGTGTTTTGAGAACCTGTACTTTGTGTGCTGTTGGATAGTTCGTGTGCATCTAATTCCATAAGAATCTTCTGCAGGACCTCAAAGGTGTACCTGAGTTCCAGAGGGTAGCTCAGGTTCAGTGAATAGACCAGACCAAGCAACATTGTCACTGCAAAAACTACATTGCCCAACTCACCCATCACTTCCACCCCCTCTAGAACAATCACAACATCCTGAGGGTCATCGCCAGGCTCCGCACCCTCTGACCGAATGACACAGATTCCAAAGACTGTCTCTGCTATGGCAGTGGCGATGCTTTTTATCAACTTCCTGTGACAATAAAACAAACAAAAAAGAGATAATGATTTCTCACTAATGTCCATTGCAAACAGTTTTAAAAGTAAATATCTGTTTTACATTAATGTAAAATACCTAAAAGCTTTATT
The DNA here is from genome assembly GCF_057381845.1 of Rhamphochromis longiceps. Lineage (NCBI taxonomy): Eukaryota > Metazoa > Chordata > Actinopteri > Cichliformes > Cichlidae > Rhamphochromis > Rhamphochromis longiceps. The sequence continues at coordinate 30,718,644 of NC_140560.1, read as the reverse complement.
CATTCAAGCCTTATAATAATGTAAATGTAATCAAAATTGACTGCCCGATATTTTTCCTGACTCATGAGAAGTTCATTCAATACCTCAACAATGTCCTGTCTTTCAAAATCTTGTGATAGGGGTTAGGGCTGCTCAATTAATCGAATTTTAATCACGATTACGATCTGGGCTTTCAACGATCATTAAAAATGACTGAGCCGATTATTAGCCCCTCCCTCATTTATCCGCGACACCTTAAAGGCCGGTCCGTGAAAATATTGTCGGGCATAAACCGGTCCGTGGCGCAAAAAAGGTTGGAGACCGCTGATTAAGAGGACCCGAGGGAAGCTCGGAAAGCTAAGCAGAAGTTATTTGGAGAGTGACTGCCGTTGGTTGAAAAGAGAGTTTAAAAAAAAAAAAAACTTCAGTGGTGTTGCACACCATTTTATATTATTTTTTTAAAGTCATTGTTAACCCTTTAAAGCCGGTCAGAGCAGCACGCTCCGTTTTGCGTAACTATTTTTAAATCCCTGTAGAACCCGAACCGTGTAAGCTAGCGCAATAATTTGTTTTGCATATGAAACCGGAGGAGTTGTACTTACATCTTATGCCATCAGCTTGTCCTCGGTCACGGTTTCGTTCCACATATAGCTTTGCAAAAATTGCATAAAAAGCGCTTGCAGGAACAAAAACATAATATTCCAGAAACAGGCTTTGCCGTTCCTATCAGCTGTTCGTAACACTTCCCACAGTGAAATGATGCACATGCTGTTTTCTTTGCAAATTTGCATCATAGGATTGTTTTTTGTTTTTCCTGCAGTATATAAAAATTGCTGTATCTCCAAAATAAAACTATGAAGACACTTAAAATAAATTTCCTGTGGTGGGAAACTATTTTTTGCAACTTTATTGTATTTAAAGTTTTGAGGGATAAACCTCTTAAATTTCTCCAAGTAGAAATATATGTAAACAAAACAAAAGCGATTTTCAATTTTTTTTAGTTTATTGCACTTTTTTGCAATTTATGTAATTACTATGGACTTAATGCATACATATTATTAAAATATGGGCTATAACAGTTGTATTGATGTATAGCAACTTGAAATGCTCCCACAAATGGCACTACAGCATGTAAAAAAAAATAATATAAGCTCTGGTGGACTTGGTTCTATAGTAGGTCTTAAAGGGTTAAATAAATATCGTCAAATAATCGTGATCTCAATTTCAGTGAAAATAATTGTGATTATCATTTTTGCCATAATCGAGCAGCCCTAATAGGGGTGACTGTGGCACAGGAGGTAGAGCAAGTTGTCTACTGGTTTAATCCCTGGCTTCTCTAATCTGATACTAAAACTATCAATGGGTAACATACTGAACCCCAAGTTGCTCCTGATACATCCATTGAAGTGTAAATGTTACATAAAAATCTTTTATGAATGTGTGTATGAATGAGGTTATTATAATGATATTATAATAATGATAGTATAAAACACTCAAAAATGGTGTGTGTAGTATCCAGTGAGAAACTTAAAGCTCTTACTTTTCCTATTTTAAAAGGTATTTTTTACAGCCACCGGTAATTTATAGGAAAACCCCATCCCCTGAAACTTTTTGTATGTAGTTCAAGCTTATCTTTGATCATCTCCTTAGTTAAGGATACAGGCAAGTTAAAATACCAGGTAATTCTTCACCAGCTTCTCAGGATCTTCATTCAGGTACACGCAAAGACCTTTGGCGATGTATTCTCTTCTGATTTCAACAGCATCAGTCTTCATACACAGAGGGGGAAAAAAAACAAATATATACGGAAATCCATCTCAACGACCTAGCAGTGGGATTAAAGAACTTTTAGTTGAATTACCAGGAATTTATGAGAAATACAGAGGCTATTGTTTTACGGTCTTAATCTTTTCAAATAGTATTTATGCATTTTAGACAAGTCTGTCATTTTAATATTGTTTTGTAATTTGTGTATTAATTTAATCATGCCATACCCCCAATTCAAGAAAGTTTAGATGATGTGTACATAAAATCAGAATGCAATGGTTTCTTGGTCTCAAAACTATATGTCACTTACAAATGAATATATTACATTTTTAACATGGGAATGTGATAATTTTTAAGAAAAATATTAGCTCACCATGAATTTGATGAACTGGCCTGCCAGCTCTCCAGACCTTTCACCACCTGATAAGATTAAACATTTATTATCTTTACAGGAGGGAACTGCAAGTCTCCAACTTTATTAAGTAGAAAAATATTTAATTTCAAAAAAATTAAAAAACAGGAAAACATATCTGTTCATGTTTTGTCTTTCCTCCTCAGTGTACTAAAAACACATAAATTGTTAAACAAACCACTGTCCATCAGTTGCAACTTACAAACTTACAAATTTCAACAACCCACACGTAAAATGTAAATTTATCACAACAGTCTCTGTGGTAGAGCCAAACTAGCTTATGTGCAGAGGTTAAGTTATAAACAATATCTATATTTGGAGTAGCTAAGTCTTTCATATTAGGCTATCATGCTAGCATGACATTGTGCTATATTCTTGCACTAACGTGTTAGCTAGCTAGAATGGCATAAACAAACAGATTTTTTTTTTAAAAACAAAAAAACAAATGTGAATAAATAGAACTGAAAAGAATCGACAAACTAATGATACCTTTGTGCAAAAAGTATTTTCATCAAGATGGATGAAGATAGATTCACTCTTACCTTTCCAAGATGACCGTGAAGCAAACCATGTGCTTTCCTGCCTCTTGTTGTTTAGAATCTCACGTGATCTTGTGATATCGCGAGTCTTTAAGGCAGCTAACCACTCTTGTTAGATTTTATCATGTCATATCAACAAGAATAAATTTAAGAGGCGCTAAGTTGGTAAATTTCTTGTAGATCTTATATGATTTTATTACGTTCACCTTAGAAACATAAATTCATTGTGTTCAAATTACATGTTAGAGTCTTGTAAATGCAATAACCACCAAATTTCACTTTTTTGAGTGTATATACATCTGGACATACTGGAATCCACATCATAGAGTCAAGTTTGTCCAGCACAATAAAAACAAAAAGCAGCAATTGATTTTCTGCAGTTATGTTCTGAACTATGTGAATAGATTGAGACAGGATTTGCACTTTAGCCTATAACCAAAAACTACGTAGCAAACACTTTTGTTTACTGAAGACAGACATTGTTTTTTAAAGGCAGTTTTTGTCTATGTGAGGCACAAAGTTTTCTGCCGATGTAAATCAATAAATTCCACTCTGTGTTTCATGGGAGGGTTTCCGGTTAAGTCCATGAGTTTTGAACTTGTAATTTTGCCTCAGTACACAACATAAGCGGGTGTTAAATCAAACAACCAATGTGATTGATGTACAGATTTTTAGAAGTTGGAGACATTTTTAATTGGCCACACTAACATAATTTTAGATATAAGAATTGTTTTTAATACTTGGACGAAAATCTTTGGCAGTCAGTGACTACCTAAAGTCTTAAACCCATGTAGATAAACGCTGTGTTTTCTCCTTTGAGAGGCTCTGCCAGGCCTTTACTGCAGCCACCTTTAGTTGTGCTTGTTTATGGGTCTTTTTGTATTCAGTTTTCCATCTATTAACCAAAAATCAAGCTCTGTTGGGACTGACTGACTGAGCTACTAAAAAGTATTCCATTTCTTCACCTTGAGAAACTCTTGGGCTGCATTTGCATTTCACTTTGGGTCACTATCCATTTGCTTCATGAAACACTGATCAGTTTTAAGCATTTGGCCAAATCTGGATAAAGAGTATAGGTGTGTAGACTTCAGGATTCATCCTGTGCCATTTATTAGCGATAACATCATTAGTGAAGTGGTTCTATTGGCAGCCATATATAACGTTGCCAGCATACATTGCCTCAAGTTGAATGATAATGGCGTATGCCTTGGATCATCAGCTGTTTCTCTCCCTCTTCATATTTTTCTCTTTCCATTGTAATACAAATTCTTATTGTTTTCTTATTGTCCAAAGATTTTTTTTCCCAGAACTCTACAAAGTCTTTTAGATGCTTTCCGGAAAAGTCAAATTTGGTCCTCTTGCCTGTGGAAATAATTCTGTCACAATGCACTTTAGTGTCCTCCTGTGGTCTCTCTGGTCTGTTTGTGTATCTGACCCGGGCAGTGCATTCACCTCTCTGATAGCTTTTTTTTCTCCAGCCTAATTGCACTGATTTCTCTTTGGGCATCATTTTTAAAATTACAATGAAAATGATAAAATAAAAATTCAACACTGTGACTCAACTGAAAACATTATGTCTCTTTCATTTGTCATGAAGGTCAGGAAACTGCTTGTAGGTCAATTGTCCAATTAAGTCTGACCCCCATCCAGGAATAATATTTTAATTTACTAGTGTCCATGCTGGGCAGCATGGACAATAATGACTACTGGTTCATTGCCCTAACATTTCACCAAAACCAACATACAGTGGATTTTGATCTGCAATTTTACAGCTAAAACAAGTTAAAGATAAAAAGTGTTACTGGAACATGAATTAATTTTGTTCCATTCATCTGTTGTTTAGAAGTTTTAGCAGAAACAATGTCAGTTAGACAGGGTCTGGAAATTTCAGCAAAGGAAATGATCTGCCGGCTCCAAACAGGCATGTTGACTGGAAAGGTTAATGCAAGATAATGAGAAAACCTCAAGTGGAACATTTAAGAAATTATATTACACTCACCTTAGTTTCCCCCTGAGGGTGTTATCATGTACCATCTCATTTCAATCATGTTCTTTTTAATGGCCTAGAATTGATCCAGTGGTTCAGTGATACATTTGGGCGAGGACAGTACACAATGGTGTTAATTTTCATGCCCCTGAGCTCAAAAAGCGAGGAAGAGATTTCTGTAAAATGCCAATATGTTTTCTTGTCAAAGGCTCTCTGTGTAATAGCTCAGTGGCTGTATTGACCCGCATAAAAGACAGAAAAAGGGAGAGAAAAAAAGACTTTAACAACACAAATTCTAAAACATTCACTGTGGAAGGATTGATTTGTCACTTGCTTGGATGATTTATGAATGTTCTTCCTCCTTTTGACAACACTAACCTCAAAAGGGAAGATTTTTACTTGCTAGTCACAGTCACAGGGCAACAAGGCAATGCAATACCATCGACTCTTTTACTGATGCATGACAGTGTGATTCATGATTGCGGTTGAGCATCCAGCTCTCACGGGGACCCATAAAATAGATAACATTTTAAATTCCGTCGTCTTTTCAAAGGAAAAACAAAAAAAAAAACTTCCACTATGGAAGCTGCCGCACTGATGCTCTTTTCATTTTCACCATCACGAAACACCAGGGTAACAAAACAATTCCACACAGCAGTAAACACGAGCAGTTTATGTATCAGTGCCACCTTTATTCTCTGAGCTACTGACCTTCTTCTAGCTGTAAATATCAGCTGCTTTTAAGCCATCAGTCGTGTCGCATGCTAGTTGTTGTGCTGACTGCCCACGAGCTTGTGAGACAGAGCATTTGTCCTGAAAGCACAGGGTAAGTTCATCTTAATAAGTCAGGCTGAAGGCGTTTTGAACCTCGCAAAGACAAGATCTAGGTTGTTTTTCGTATTTTGTCCTAAACCACGATGTGTTTATGTGCATTCAGTGAGTCTGTTGGAAGTGTTTGACACATCTGGCGAACACTTGGGAACAAGCGGACAAAACGTCTCGCCAGTCAATAGAAAGACCATTTATCATCAATAAAGTAAAGTGGAAGCTGAAGAACAAATTGATTTACTCCACTGCTTAACAAACTCTAGTCTCAATTTGTTTTTTTTTTGTACCACAAACAGTGGCATCAATACGGCACTATTGATGCTTCTATTTTACAGCACAACAGCATCCCAGTGTTTTGAATATAATCAGGATTATCTGTTGTTTATTAATATTATTTATTATTATTTATTAATATGCTGTTTTTCTGTGTTACATTCTGACTAGTGACGATTGTGAAATTTCTCATCTTAAATGTGTGTGAAGTCACATTTCCTGTCTTTAAAACTATATTATATTGTTGTAGCAGTAATACAATCTAAAAAAGTTATTTGCTGTAAAGGATGTAAATTTAAAAAAAAAAAAAAAATCCAAAATAAAACAAGAAAACCAGGTTAAACTATGTGAAATTTTATATTTATCTTCATTTTTATTTAAAATAATATAGATACGTGTATAATTGTTCATGGAAAGAATATTAAGGCCAATCTTACAGAAAATGTTCATCTTATAAATTATTAAAAATCAAACAAAACTACATAAACACACACATGCACGCACACACACAGAAGCAGTGTAGCTTGACTCTTGACTGAAGGAGCAGTGTTTGACCGCAGCAGGAGACAAGAGTGTCACTCTCTCCTTGGAGAGCAGTCAGATAAGATAATGGATCAATATGGCAGACACACCAGTGTCACAGCTTAGCAAGGTCATCGCATCCTTCTGCCATATCACTGAGCTCTAGTAAGTGCCAGGCTCCAATGGTTTTTCTTTGATTGGCACGGCAGGAGGTGGCCAGCTTAATGTTGTGCTTATCTGCTGTTTCCACAAAGGAAGGGCTGACATGTTGGCTTGAGGCGTAAAGGGAAACATCAATATACAATTCAAGGGCTTCTCATCAAATAAAACATTAAAGAAACTGGGAAATTAATACAGACCAAACTGAGCTAAATGCACGATTATCGACTCTCACGCGAGGAGTCCAGACCAGATGCTCCTTTGCTTGGTTTCGGTATTTCAAAGCTGGCTTCAATAAGAACAGCACAGACAGGCAACAGTGTCTCATTTTGGCAAATACATATTAAATGTGGAAGAGCAGTGATCTGCTGTTCCACAATCCAGGAGGACTCATTGTTTGGCATTAAATCTTTCGCAACTGCTGGAGGTAATACAATGTATTATTTTGGCCATCTGTGGAGACTCATCTGAAGATAAAGAAGATTAGTTTGTCTCTAAACCATATCAGCCACTCAGGTATATTACTCTATCGCTCCTCTGTGTGCCACAAATGCAGCAGTGCCCAGACACAGTAGCTGTAAACTGTTTCCATTTGCTTTCCCACCTATACTTCGTGTCACCGGTCTAGCTGTAAGAAGTTGTTCCTGAAATGGATAGAAGCTGGTAGCTGTGGGATACCACATGAGCAGATGCTGTGAGGGTGTTGCACACTTTCTGAAAAGCCAGAAAACCTGCACCTTTTATTTCAGTTGGCAGAGTGTTTAAAAGGAGTGGTGTTTTGTTAACATCTGAAGCGTCTTTCAACTGTATGGAATGTAACTGTAAGTGAAATATTGATCTTCAGAATTCTAAGCATTTGTGTTGTCACCGTTTAATCATTAGCAACCATCTTCCTGAGTTTTCTGCCATTTTTTTCTTCGCCCACCCACACACATATTGTTTTTGCTCAAATATCAGTCTGATTTAAAGTTCTGCCTTCTGGGATGCGTCTGTTTTTCATTTTTATCCAAGACACACACACACACACACACACACACACACACACACACACACACACACACACACACACACACACACACACACACACACACACACACACAGATATTATTCCATAAACACTAAAAAACATACACACAAAGTTCTAAAATCTTTATTTTCCAAAATCCACCCCTTTCTCTCTAATGTACAGCACTGTAAGATTTTTTTATTTTGTTTTTTGTCAATCCATCCATTTGTACAGTGTTTCCTGCTCTCTAGAGCTTTGGAGGGATACCCTGAATGGATGGTCATGTTAGCAGTTGCTCAACCTGTCACCCCTGAGAAGGCCTGGCTAATGTGACATTAGGATCTGAAAAGGCCTTAAAATTACATTATTAATTAAGTCATTGTCAACAAGGAGAAAAAAAACACACTGAAAAAATTTGTTTAAATATTCTCTTGTACTTTAAAAAAAAAAATTTCGGCAAAAACCATGTAAACAAAAAACAAAATATAAAGCAAAGCATTTGTTCTTTCCCTGTATGAGCCTACGGTAACATAATCTACTCTCTTATATGATAGCAATTCTTTATGATACAGATAACGATAGCAACTCTGGTAAAATCTCTATAGTTACTCTAGGATTTCTACATATAATTTGCCTTCTCTAGATTCTTTATATTAAGAAAATGTTTCACTTCTTTAGGTCAGAGTTCCCACTGAGCGAGAGAAACAAACAAACATACAGTGAAGATTAAAGGCTGGCTGGTTCACTGAGTAGTGCGACTGGGGAGAATCATATTAGTATGGCGAGGGAGACCCGGTGGCTTTGCCTGTCCAAAAAAAAGGCTTGGGGGATCCTTCAACACAAACGTACATTGGATCACAAGCTCTAGTAGTACATGGCAGTTATAGGGTTTTCACGACAGATGGCACTGCTGTGTCACACACAACTACACGTGTAGCACAATGGGAAATGCATAGGATTTGCTCCATTACTGTAATTTAAGAGAACATGATTTGGTATGAGCACCGAGGGAAGGATGACTTGTGTGTGCGCTCCGAGTCCTCGTGAGATCTTGTCAAGAGTCCATTTTGGCGTAAGGAAGGGTGAATGTCAACAGATATTCAGGGTGGGAGGGGGAGACGGCACACTAGCATAAACAGCAATATGACATTTGATGTTGCACTTGTGACACTTATCCAAAACACTTCACTATGACGGCAATGTTTTGCTCAGTGGAAGTCATACAAAGGGTCTTCTGCTCCACTAAAGAGTGAAACAGCAATGTCATATGGCGCTGAAGCACCCTCTCTGCAGCGCAAGAGCAGCTATAAATGGAACGGCTCAGCCCACAGTCACAACATGTGGAGACTGACCATGAGCATCAAGCATCAAGGGCAGCACCGGGACAACCCAATATTTCAAATGACTCTTCGCTGACATATCAGAGTTGGCCCTTGGCTGTGTTGGAATACATAATACATCGTTACAGGTGTTTACAGTAGAGAATAGATAAAGCCATTGATACACTGGAAACACATCATAAACATAAACATATTGAATGTATTGCTTTAAATGTGAGACTTATCATAGTCCTTAATAAACCATAATGTGATCGCTCTCACCTGATTGTTTTTTTTTCCCAAAAAAATTATCACTGAAATTGACATGGGATCATAGAACATACACAAAAAAAGCTTAATATAAACACAATTTCCATTGCTTTTTAGGTAAATTAGTTTTAAGGTGCTTTTAATGTGGTTGCCATGGCACTGTGCTTTGTTCCCGCCCACGTGTGTGTGCAGACACTGCAAGAAGATGTCAATCAAATACTGGTTGAGCAGCCTCCCCACCTACTGTCATCCAAACTTTTTATCAAGCTCTGAAATCCCATCAAGTCTTCAAGTTATCCATTGTGTTTTCATTATGTGTGCGATGTTGTGCTTGTGACCGGGGGAGGGAGGAGGGGGAGGGGGGTTGCTTTCCCTGCTGCTCATCATCTCAAGCTGAGATAATGCCAGAGAAAATCAAGGGCAACAGCGAGGTGACGAAAGCGGGGTGGAGGAAAAGAAGAACAGCAGTCATGAGGGGAAAGAAACTATGGCGTTTTGCAATATAAGACATCCATAGCAGCAGAAATGTTGTCATGCCGCCAGCTTGGCAAGAACATAATGTACAAGTTGCATTGCGTGAATGATGCACTGGGGCAAAAATCATTCTGAAGACAGATTTGCAAATTGAAAGAAAGTCAAGTTGACAGGTTGACCTTTTCTGGACTGTAATGACTGCTTAATCCTGGGGATACGGGAACGGAAAGAAATCTGGAGGGCTATGACTGTGGCTGTGACTCAGAAAGAAAAAGAGAGACGTGTTTTATTCGTAAGAGTCAAGGGCTGGGAAAACAGTATTTGGTTGAGGGCTGGAGGTGCAAAATGTTGTTAATGAGGTTTTAACACATGAGTATACTGTATGTAGTTATTGATTCACACTCTATCCACAAATAGCAGTCACTTTTATCCTTCATAAAAGCTCAAAGTTAAGTGGAGGTAATTCTCCAGACAGTTGCTTTAACAATTGCCGTATCCCAACTGCAACGTAACCTCAGCATTTGACCTCAGTTGATCCTTTAAGCGACTTCGCTGAAGACGCTGATCATTGAGAGTGGCACGTGCAACCATCTGGATTGGGATCAGCTGCTTTAATGACCTATGATGACCTTTCATCAAACCTCCAAACCAATACGTTAAAAATCTTTTATAAGAGCATCAAGTAAAGGGACCTTATTTTGTGGCAACCACACTAAACATACATCTAGACTTGTCTATATTTGTTCTCTAATAAATTACACAATAATATTCATAATTCAAACCACGTTGACCCATGAAATGGCTATAAAAGCGGCCTCAGTTCACCAGTCACTGTCTGGAGGCCTGTCCTGCTCCTTGGGTAATTTTAAGAGGAGCAGAAAGAAGGCATGATGGGGGATCTTGGCCTTTTTTAAGAACAGCTCTTAGGCATAATGGCCTTTCGAGAGTTTGAAGTTGTGCACGCTTTCCATTTTAAGTCAGGCAGGCTGCATAGTTTGCGTGTGGCCTTTGTTGTATGGGTCACACTTAAGGAGGGCCTTGGATTTGGTAAAGGGACAGGGGTGGAGCTCAAATGGGAAGTGGGTCAAGTCTTTAGTAGGGGGAGAAAATGATAGGTGTGTGTGTGGCCCGCAGGGGCCCCGGAGCAGGCCTGAACAGTGCAGGGCCCAGGAATGGGGTCTGGATGAAGGTGGTTGTACCCACTGGGTGGCGCAACGCCAGTGGGTTAGTTGCCACTGTGCACAGAGTTGGCGGAGTGAGGGGGCTGGGCAGGAAGCCAGTTGTCAAACTCTTGGTCAGCTGCTTCTGCAAGGCCAGTTTGGTCTGGAGAAAACAGGAAGGGGAATGGCAAGAAGTGAGAGAAGAACACAGTGAGGACAGAACACGTTTACTGGACAAACATGTCTCCCAAAGCCATGGCCCTTTTTCCACACAGAGCTGCAGCAGAGTAGTACATGTTCTTACTAACAGACCTGGATTCCTGATGGCTTGAATCATTAGGCACCTCTAGTTAAAATCCATATTTTGTAATAACACTGCAAAAACAGCCAACATTAAAAATGTTTTCAAAGTTTAAGCACTGTTCATGTTATTAAGCTAAAAATTAATAGACAGTGCAATCTGCATGTGCAGCGGTGCAGTAACCTTTATACGTCATTACTTAGTAACAACCTTTGGCACTTATCATAACTTCCTCGGTCCTTGCAATATGCAACGCATGTTTAGGAACCCACTGATTTTCTATGATATTCAAGTCAGGGAATGGTAATTCCCATTTCAGAAGCTTTAAGTTGAATTTCTTTAGGTAGTCACAGTAGATTTTGAAGTACATTTTGGATTATTGTCCTAATGAAAAGGCCAGCGTCTTTCAGTTTTGCTCTCTTGGCAGACTGTATTAGATTTGTAGCCAGAATCTTCTGACATTTTATGGAATATTTTCTTCTGTTTATCCATGGCTTGTGCCACTGGCTGTCACAAAACCTCAAAGCAGAATATTTCCATCCTTGTTCTTAAGCCTTGGCATTGCTTTTAGTATTTCATCAAATGCTGCTCCTTTATTTACCCTTCCAAAGACATCCTTGGGTAATTGCGGCATAAGGGCCCCTCTTTTCCCTTATCTGTCTACAGCACATCCAAAAAACAACCTCTGGCTTATCCAGATGTTACTTTTCATACTTTAAATAATGAACTTTGTGATATGGGTGTAGGTGAGGTTTTGTTTTTTTGACTCCTATATGTAGGTCCTTTTATTCATGACTGCTGCACACTGCAGTGTGCACTGCCATTTATGTGTCAGCTAAATCTTCCTGCAGCTCCTTTACAGCCATTTGCAGGGTTTTGCTATGCCTAAGATTTATCTGAATGTTTTCTTCTTCCCGTCAGATCCAAAGTTCTCCTCAACTGTCATTTTTAAAATTTACATTTCAGACAAGAAAACTTGCAAGCTGGAAGTGCTCTGACATCGCTTTACAGTCCCTGTATTTGCTTCATTTTAGCTTCACTTTTTTTTTTTTTTTTTTTTTTTACTTCATAGCAGTCCCCAGGTTGTGAATTTTGATGAATCACAGAGTTTATTAAAGTCTGAAAGGACATTTTTGACCTGCTTCAGAGTCAGTTGAAGTTCAGAGACATCTGCACAAGTATGTTCAAAATAAAATAATAATAACAGTGCGTTAATGATTGAAAAATGCTCATTTTTAATGTGTTTTTGCAGAGGGGGTTTTTTGTTGTTGCTTTTTTACTTATTTTCATTTTGAAAATCAACAAAATATTAAATTATTCAGAGGTGCCTAACTTCAATAGATCTGTACACAACAGCTGAAATCTAGGACCACAGCATGGATGCACTTCAGCCTTTTTCATCAGGACAAGGGTTAAGCTGGAGGCTGTAACGCTAAAGCTCTCCAATATTAAAGGGATAGTTCTGATTTATTTTTTTTCTTAATCAATGGTCAATTGCTTTAATCACTGGCCATGATATAGCTTGAATGAGAAATCATTTACACATTTAAATACAAAAAAATAGTTTAAAACCATTTTTAAAGAAGTAAGAATGTAATATTTAGAAAATGCAAATAAAACTGATCATAAATAAATTTAGAAATTTACACAAGATGTTGCATAAATTGTAGGCAATTAAAAAAGAAAAACCTGAAACAGTCTCAAGATAAGAAACATTTAAGTCTCTGTCATGATACCAACTTTAATCACTTTAATTTCAGAACATGCTTCATCCATCATTTTGGTATGATGGCTACAATTACTGCAATATTAATGAGTCTTGGCGATAAGGAACACTGTAATCGATGAAATGAAATAACCAAAAAGCATACGTTGCCATAGTGATATTATCCTGTGAATAAGGAGCAATAGCGAAAACACAGGGTTAACTTTGAAGATACCTGGATAAGCCCAATATAGCTATATAGCACTGGCCACATGGGGAGCCATATTATTTAGTGGCATCTGCTATATTGGTATCACCATTAGCTAGTTAAAAAAGTAGCACCTCATGTAAACCATGGAAACAAATCTAAAAAAAAAAAAAAAAAAATCAGAACAATCCCTTTAATGCAAACATGACTTCTTTGTGAGATCTGCTAAGTCCCCTGCCCATGGCCAGGCCTAAAGTTCAGCCAGCTGCAAGTCTCGCCTTCCAATCCAACCCCAGTCTCAGGCTCTCCTGCCACTGACCTGCGAGGAGAGGGAGGTGAGGTTGTACTGGCTGAATGCTTTCTTCATGGCAGACACAGCCACGCCTGCATAGCCACTCCATCTCACGTTCTGTAGGATGGAGGAGGGGGATGAGGAGAAGGAGAGATGGGGAGGTGTATACATGACAGGAGCAGAGAAATGATTAATCTGGAGTGCTGATTCAGGCTGCTGTTGTCAGAGCTGGTCAGTGGGGACTATTTTAGACCTGTCTCAGGGGTAGGGGACTTACTGAGTACAAAAGTGTGCTTAACCTCTATGACAGTTGCAGGCACACAAGCATGCTGCCTCACCAAAACACTGAAGTCCCTGAGTGAACCCTGTGTAAAGTGATCTGCGTGTTTGCAGTTTTCATTGAATGTTTGTCTGGGCCTGGGTCAAATCAGTTAACTGTTACAGAGAAAAATTAAAACTGTTGTTTAAAAATGCATTAGTTTACAAGCTAGACTGAAATTATTCCAGTTTTGGGAAGAACATCCAAGCATATCTGCTGTAAGAAAAGGCAATTATGCTTTGTTTGTTTTCCTTGAGTGTGTGTATGTGTGCATATTTGCATGACAGTGTTTTGTTTGCCTGTGTCTTTATGCTGAGACTTACCGCTAAGCTGGAGCTTGGCTGGCTCTTGCTGTGGGGGGTAAATTTGGGTTTGGGCGGTTTTCCGGCCAGCCTATCCTTGTGCCTTCTGCTATTCATGTGCTGCTGAGACCAGTGGAAATACCATTAGCAAGCTAACAAGAATCTGTTGTACCACAGTGGAACAACTTCAAGTGTTATCTGCTGAATTAATAATGGATAGGCATTGAGTACGACTGAAGTGAAGAGAAATTACATCACATTACTTTCTACCTCTGCCGCGCTCCTTCTCTGTCTCCAGTACTTAAAGGGTACGTCCTCATGGGATAGAGGTTTATATAAGACTGGTGAAATGCATTTAAGGCTAAAGCAGTCTGGGTGCTGACACATGACAACATATCCTGCATCTTTTCCACTCCAGCATATACAGTCCCACGACACAGATGTAGCAGTAAATGAACATCAAACGCAGAGAAATTCAATCTCAGCCCGGTTTGATGTTGGTATAACCAGAGCAAATAGAGAAAGCTTTTGCAATAATGAGAGGTAAATAATTGCTCAATGAGGAGTTAGTTAAAGCATCAGATGGTATCTGTGTAAAAATAACAGCTTGAATCTATTCTGCACTTACAACCTCCTTTCAATTGCTTGATTCATGCATCCGTAAATGAAGCAGCTTTGATTTAAGTTTGCAGATTTCCCCCATCAAGGTGACGTTAAAATTGTCTCCCGGATCGAGTAATGTCTTTAAAATCTCATTATTCATATTTATCACTTTAATGCACATCATTTTTTTTTAGCTTTTATAACTGTGACATTACAGGGCAATGTGATTTAAGTTCAATATGCAATATTAAACCCTCGGTGTCTGGGGTAATTGTGTGTGCAGACACTTTTGTTTTCTAATTAATTCTGTGGCCACATCATCTGTCTGTGAATGTGAAGTAATTATACAGTATGCAACATTTTATCCGAGTGGCATGATTGGGCTAGAGTGCTTTTCCCTGCAGAGTCAATAGCACTCTTATGTCCTTTTGAACAAAATCCTACCAGGTTAGCAAGATTCTCACTTAGTATGCATTGAGAAACCTGCAGGACTTTCCCAAGCCCATGTTTCCCTCCTCATATTTCATTTTATACCACACAAGAAGGATAAATAAGTCTGAGAGTGTTAGATCTTGAATTTTGTCCCCCTGCCCTCCTACATAACAGCAGAAACCTGTGATGCCCTTTGTGGTGCTCGTGTTAAATACGTTTCTTTTTATTTATGCCAACTCTTATGCGATGTGAACAGTACCTCCTTTACAGGGCAAAAGGTGTAAATGATACATTAGTAATTATTTTACCTGACTCAGTTGGGTTTCAGAATTCACAAAGATCTCACACACTTCACACTGGAAGTTCTTGCTGGGAACTCCAACGCTGCCTTTGCTGCCCAGCCGCTTACTCTTGCAGCCTGCACGAGCTGCCACCACTTTGCCCCTGCGTCGTGGCAGAACACTGTGACCCTCCAGCATCAGTTTGTGCTTTGTACCTAGTATAGACAGCAGAGAGTTGGCAGGTAGGTTGTAGTGTGAGTATATAATTTGGTAACACTGAACCAAATGTTGAAAATGTGAAAAAAGATTTCAGAACATTTCTGTTTTCAAGAAAAAAAGTGCAAGCCTCAAGGTCACACATCACGCTCTTACCGCTGTTATGTGCTTCCAGTTGGGAGATTGAGTTTACTGTGACTTTACAAACAGGACAATGGAGGTGAGCTTTGCTCTTCTTGGGGTCTTTGTCATCATCTGTACCAGGCACCCCATTTGTGCTCGATGTGTCGGCACGAATGCCTGACTCATTGGTTGATCCCACAGCATCTGGGACTTCAGGGGCACTGGTGTCTGAAGCTGTCTCAGAGAGCTGTGAAGAAGGCGAAATCTGAGGGGGGGAAAGAGTGACCAGCTCCATAGAAGAAACCTCAGATACAGGTGTCAGCATAACCGAGCTCTTGGGATTCTCCTCGGGCTTCACCTCCAGGTTGGCTGATTCTAGATCAGACTGAAGACCTGTAAAAACATTAAGAACGGAAAGAGAACAATAGCTGACTATTATTATTTAACAGTATTCAACAAATACAGTTTAATCCCTCTGAGCTCAGTGGAGAGATTGTTTTTTGTTCACATTAGCTTGAAGCAATTGGCCAAAAAGAACAAATATCACTGATGGTTCGTCATGAACATGTTGCATCACTAGTTATTATTTTGCTTGACATCACTACTACATAATTCACTGAAATTCATTGACATTGGTAGCCTATTACTGTGTGGACACCCTTTAACAAATAAATAGAAGTTTATTTCAATGCCTTGTTTATTTCTTCCTCTATGTCTAAAGTACAGTGTATGTGACATTTAGAGGTCTAATTGGTTAGAACCTACCCATACACTCCTATGAAGCCTAAAAAGTGGAAATGTAATTACTTGTTAAACTTGTAATGAATAGTTGCATTTGCAAAGTATCATTTCCTGGGCTGACTACAAGCTGTTTGATCAGAATTAATATAATCTCTACAGAGCATGATACTGCCTGAAAAACAATCAGACGCGCACAAAACCTAACATACAACGAACAGGAATATACAGTCACCAGATGAAAATCTTCAAAGAAACATTTTTTTCATGATAAAGTGATGAAAGCCAGGTTAATAGAACCTATCATGTGGTAGCCTTGAGGAATTCTCTGATATAGTATCAGCTTTTGTTTTAAATCATGTGGAACAGACTGGATTACACTTGGCTTAGGTGAGTAAATGCCATCAGCCTCCTCCCATTCTTCTTTCTCTCTTTCCCCTTTTTCGTTCTCCCTCTCCATTCAAATATCAAGTGGACCTGGAGTCTTAGTCAAAATAAACAAACCCATCGACTGCTGGCCCCATAAGTAACTGGAGTTCCATTACACGTCTCCCCTTCACCCCATGGCCCTCCCGAGGGAGTCACGCACTTCACCCCAGAGCACTGTGTGCTACGCTCAATGAATATCTCCATTTTCATTTGGAGAGTGTTCATTCTTTCTTTCTCTCTCTCTCTCACACACACACACACCACCCTCCGTGCAACTGCACTCCATTGATTTTTCCTTTTTACGTCCCAGAGTAAATTCATCATTGGAGATAAGGGTCTTCCTTTCTCATTACTACTAAAGAAAAAGAAACTATATAGAAGCAAGATTAAACAGTCCCCTTGGTGTAATGAGAGTGACCCTTGAGGGATCTGAGCTCCTCTTGAGGGGGGTGGGGGCAGGTATGATCCTGAGTGTTGGTGAAAGACTGGGCCACCTGAGAAGTCTCTAGAGGGGAGTGATACTGATCAGTGGATTAAGCAGAGGAAGACATGGAGGTTGGTGGGAATCAAAGCCCTCAAAAATCCAAGGATTTAGATCATGAGGTACCTCACTCTGTGCTGCTGGATGAATATCAAATACCCCTGCTGAGTTTCGGCAGGGGTAAGATCTCCATTTTTAGAAACACTACATTTCAACAGCTAAGAAAACCTTTACTCTTCCACCATTAGCGCTGAAATAAGTCTAGAATTCATGCAATTATTCAACATGAAACTGGTGCCCATTTTGGTAATTTATTAAGACAAACTAACTAGATTTCTGGCACCTAAAGAATAAAATGCTGAAGAAGTCGAATTTAACAAATTAAATATTTAGATCCAGATTTGACTAGGGGGTGGCATGGTGGGACAGTAGTTAGTATTACCCTCTCACAGCAAGACTAATGTAGGTTTGAAGAATCTTGTCTCTATCTGAAGTTTGCATGTTCCCTGTGTGGGTTTGTGCCAGGTTCCTTCTACAGCATAGTGAAATTTATGATTGATTAATTAGTGACTGTTTGTAGGTGTGGAATAGAGCATACTATAATTAGCATCTTTGTGTTAGCCCCATGAGTGAATCTGTGAATCTGTCCAATGTGCATCTAATAATAGGTGGATGTGCCAAATGGTACCTGTAACAATTTTGATGAGCAGTATTTCCTTATATTAATGCCATGACTTTGCCACGCATCCAAAAATGCCTTTTGTGTCTCATTGTCATTTGTCCCATTTGTCCTCTGACTGTTTACATTATAAGCAGAGACCAAAACTAGCAAAATATCAGATCAAAGGCGGGCTCTTAGCAGGCCTTCTGTGGAGCAGAACTACAGAGCAGCAAATTATGGATCACTGATATGCAGGTAATCATCATATTTCTTTAATCTGAATAGGACTTAATCTATTAAATAGTTAATCTTTTGACAGTCTAGTTTAATAAAACAGGTTTTAATAGCTTTTAGATCTCTCAATTCAGCAGACTGATCCGCTGAGAACTTTAACCACTGCCAAAATAACAAAAAAATATGGACACTGGCGTCATTAAACACAAATTCTCTTACACATACAAGCGCCGAGCACTTGATTTAGCAGGCAAGTGCTGATTCAAGGCAGCTTCAGAGCATAAACAACTTCTCTGGGGAAAACTCTTGCCTTTAAATCATCATTACTGGTGACAGACATAGTCCCAGCAAAGACAGGTTCAACAGTGGAGTCAATCAAAGCCAAAGGTGATTGATGCTTGTCATGATTGATGCCAGCTCTCTGTCTCTTAGCACCAGGCTGGTGCTCTCTTCACTTGCTCAGTCGCTGCCCTTTGTTAGGATAGGACATGGTTTATAAGCATCGATTAGTGCCCTTTGTACAACTCCCTGTCCTTTCTGAATGTATGGACTGTTGAGGTTCCCTCCAAGAAAGGATAGTTTGTTTTAAAGTGAAAGAAATTTAAATTTTTGTAAGCAAGAAGAGCACTTTTGATCATTTGAAGTCATGAAAAGAAATCCACATTTTGACAAAATACATTTTCCTAAGAGTTTATAGATATGTTTTTCATACATGTTTCTTTTTAATACTTGTTTTGTAAATGATAAACTGGCTCGAAATGCCCTCAAGCCATGATCCAGTTGGATATGTTTTTGGCCTTATCCGTGCATAAAGAGATTTCTATGGATTCTATGAATCTTTTAATGTTATGTGATAATGAAATCCTCACTGAAATTCAAGCTCTCTCTTTCGCACAGAGGTGAATCCCTGTCCATCTTTACATTTGAAAGATTCAGCCTCTCTGTGATGCGCTCTTTTGAATAGGCAATCACATTACTTAACACAAATGGCTGTGTGAAGTTCTACAAGGCGTCTTTTGTTAGCATCACACATTTTTTTTTTTTCAATTTTCATTGCTCCTGACTAAACTTCAGCTGTTTTTATGAAATCTAATATTTTTGCTTTTAAAAGACTGGGACATTCTGTTTTTAATCAACATTTCAAAGCACTTTTTGAAAGCAAAGTTGTACAACATTTGTCACTGCACCTCTAAACAACAAATATAAGTTCATTCTACAGAATAACATTGTTTGCCACTGCCTTCCTAACTGCACTGTTTTCTGAACTCACACAATTATGGCTAGATTTACACAATGAAATCACAACACTGTGGCTCGGGTTAAAAGCAGTACTTCATTATCCTCAGAAGACCTTTGTCATCATGGTTACAATAATTACCAACTAGATGAGGTGGTCAGACTTTAAAGAAACCAACATGTTGTGGGATGGTTACCGAAACATGCATTTATGTCTCACCCTGCTATACTGTTATGAATGCATGTGTCCTGCTATTATTGGTTCTCTTATTTGTGCTGTGAAAAGGCTTAAACTTTAATTACCCACACCACTCCATGGTGGCAATTCTCCAAATTTTCTTGGAAAACATCTTGTGTTTAATATACACTTTGAACCCCATCCAGTGCTGATGTCGAGAGGTGGCGCACGAGTAGTAAATGTCTACGGTGTCTAAATGTGCATATAGGCATTTTCTAATGAGGCTGAGGAGGCTGACCTTGTGGGTTGAGAAGAAATCTGTTTACTCTGAGCCAGGGAGCCAGAGTGCTAAGAATAGCAGACAGGTGTGTTATTGGCTCCTGATGGCACACAATGTGGGCATTAGCCTCAGACAGCTCCTCACCAGCCTTTACTTTCATGGCAGATATAACTCATTTCATAGAGTGTTAATTTGTAGCACTATTCCATTACAGTTTGGCATTGTGGTGCATGCCAGCACTGGCTCGCACTGCTGCATTTCAATTTCACATTAGGCCAATCACACAATTGGGCTTATTAAAGAGTGTTCCTCCTCACAAAATTGCTTTAGAACTGCAAAATTATTCACAGCATAAAAACTAGCATTGACTTATGTACTTTCTCTCTTCACTGACCCCCTCCTCCATGTTCTTTCTCTTTCTCGTATTCTTTCCCTTTTCCCTCAGTGTTCTTCATTCATTTCATCTTATCTTTCATTTCCCACTCATCATCTCATTTTGTCTCTGCTGTTGCATTCCTCTTTCAGAGCTCTCCTTTGCAACAGCGGAATATTAAAATGATATTTGATGAGAGCGTTATCAGGCTTCTACTCTTTTGTCCACTTTCTCCTTTCTGAAGGAGACTCAAAAAGTGCTGCAGGCAAAAAAAAAAGTGTGTGTGTATGTGTGTTCATGTGCATGTGGACATGTCTGTCAGATGGGATGAAGTGGAAAAAGTCTCTTTCCAACCCCAGCACCTTCATATCTCGTCTCTGATTTTCCATCTAGCATCCAAGAGTATTTTGAATTTCTGCCTAGACAGTGATCTTCTCTAGGGGAGGAAAGTAAAAATCTAAAAGACAGAGGGGGGAAAAGTGTTCTGGCTCTTCTCCATTCCCATCAGCTGTGATGGATAAATGAAAAGTGTGGACCTAGACAAGAGCAACATGAGATGGTAATGGGCTCACTCTGCAGTCAAAATGCCACCGGAGCAATTCATGCTCTCTGAGGTAAAGTTGCAGCTGTGCGGTGAGAAAAAGTCAACATTCATTTTCTGTTGAAAGAAAACCAATGCACTTCTATTCCTTTATCACAAGTTAAAATGTCTATATTTACACTGCCAGTGTGAAAACATTTGAACTTTTTCTAAAAGAAGATAAGTGCCTTTGATGTCTTCTAACTTTATTTTCTATTTGACAGCCCATTAAATGAATGCTCTCACCACAATCTGGAACCCTCTCAATTCTGGACAAGCAATATATGGTTTTCTTTTCATGCTGCACAGATACACCAATTCTGGTTCTGTAACTACCCTCTGCATCTAACTGAGATTGAGAGAAGAGAGCATAGAGTAACTGAGGTGAAGTCAAGCAGTCGAGGCAAAGGGGGTAAAAATGGCCCCAGTAAGGCTTTGATCGATCCCAGTCTGCCCCTGAATTTTCACAGCATTTCTTTATCCCAGATTTTTCCCCATTCCCATAGCATCTGAGCCTTCCATCCATCACAAGGCACAAAGACAGAGGACCAGTTCAGAAAAGTTCTAGGGGAAAAAATGTGAGTTACAATTTCAGAGGTCTGAATTTATAGTGGGGATAGGAGGCCAAGAGGATGAGGGATAAGGTGTACAGAAGATATAATCTCAAAGTGTAACACACTGGAGCTGAGAGAAAGGGATAAAGGTGGCCAAGATATGGAGGGGGATGGAAACTGTCAATAATGTGAGAAGCAGATTGGTTGATGGGGTTTAGAAAGATGCAATGGAGCAGAAGAGGAGTTAGAGGAATCAAAGAGTGATAGAGTGATATCAAGAAGGTGGAGAGGATTGGAGAAGGATCGGTTACAAATAGCACACTCTTGCAGATGCCTTTGTCCCATCTTTCTGCCACTATACCTACTTGTTCCCTCCTCTAAGCAAGTATCCATAAGTGTGGGAAGGGCTGCCTCAGATGTAGATGTCTTGCTTATGTCCCGCTCTCGTTCCCGGTCTCTGTCTCGGTCTCGCTCTCGCCCTGTGGATGAGGACTCCCCAGCTCGTCGCTGCCTGTTTTTCTGGGCCTCCATGGCTTTGAGTTTACGCGCGTGCTTGTGACCTTTATAGTGGGCCTCTGCTTGGTTCTGTGGGAATATGAGACAAAAACAGGGAAAAAAGGAAAATCAGAAATTACTTCATGAATAATCTGCTAGAAAGACTGGAGTTCGCGTGCAATAACTGTTAAAATGCACGCCTGGAATATTCACTCTCTCACAGGCATACGCGGGCGGCAAAGAGTAGAGTCTGTTTCTACCTGATAACAGTGCTGGCACGTTGGGAGGCCAGAGGTATAATTGCATGTGCAATATGCAACGAGAGAGGATTCCATCTCTACAACTAGCCTAAAAATGCTAACTGTGAGAATCAGCCTCTGCAAAACCTGGACGCATCTGGCAGTACATGCTAATGTCACACACATCTGAGCGCTCGTGAGCACGCACAAACCCACAAATACGGATCAGACTCAAAACACATTCTGACTGACTGCGCTGCAGCAATAAACACGCAAGTTTCTCTCCGGGCGGATTTACCTTCCCATTTGCATCACTCTCACGACCTCGGTTCAATCCCAGAACAAAGCCCCTGTTGTCAGAGTAAGCATGGATACATACGAAAAGAAAAGAAATCGATAAAGAGATCACTCATTAAAAGAGAAGATAAATTCTCTTCAGAGCGTAGTCTGGATAGAACGTAGGTACAGAAGGGAAGATTTCAGACCCATAATGAGAGAAAATCACAAATAACATACATGAATTGGAATTTACACAAATTAAATACAAATCACAAAAACACCTATTTTTTTTAAAAATGCAAACATTTCCAAACACACTTTTTTGTAGCACGGTATGATGCAGCTGTTTCTCAAACACATCAAAGTTTATTCTTAAGCTTCTAATTTAACACTTCCTGAAGAAACAACTCATGCAAATCCTCAGGTACTAAACAACTTGCATGAAAAGAGAGCTGACATTTATCTGAAGGACTCCCTAGTGAGAAATAAATACATGCAACAAGAAGATATGAGACTTGTAATCTCATTAAGGCCTTTTCAATAGGATCAAAATGCTGATTTAACCGAGTACCTGAGAATGAACAATAGATTAGTCCTAAGCCAGCAGTTCCTAACCTTTTTCATCTGATGTATCCCACAGGCCTCTCAGATGGAATCAAGTACCCCTTTGCCACCAACTGTTATTAACATATATAAGTGGATATTGTTAAAGTGTTTTTCCATCCAGCAGAACAAGCAATGTTATTTCAGTTGGATTTAAGCTAATTATTAACCCAACTAAGATATATACACTCCCGGTCATTTAATTTCATTTGCTTGTTAACACAAATATCTAATCAGCCAATAACATGGCAGCAACTCCGTGCATTTAGACAAGTAGACATGATTAAGATGACCTGGAGAAAATTTAAATTGAGCATCAGGACAGTTAAAAAATGATTTAAGTGACTTCAAAAGTGGCATGGCCAGGTTGTTGTTCCCAGACATGCTGTATTTCCGAAAATGCTAATCTACCGGCATTTTCCCACACAACCAGCTGTGGGGTTTACAAAGAATGGTCAGAACTGCAGTTCTCGGTGCAAAAATGTCTCGTGGATACCAGAGGTCAGACTAGAAAGGACAGACTGCTTTGAAAGCAACAGTAACTCAAATAACACTCCTGATAACTAAAGAAAGCATAACAGCATGAGCGAATGCATAGCATGTTCAACCTTGAAGATGAGCTATAACAGCAGAAGACCATACTGGGTGTCACTTCTGAGGTTTCATTTTGCATGGGCTCACCAAAATGGGATAATAGAAGATTACAAAAATATCGCCTGGTCTGACGACTCTCTATATCTGCTGCTACATTTGGAAGGCAGGGGCAGAACTGGCATAAACTATATGAAAACATGGATGCGTCCTGCCTTGTATCAGTGGCTTAGGCTTCTGCTGGTGGTGTCGTGCATTATTTACACGCAAATGTCTATGAATCCTCTTGCTGATCATACTGACCTTTTAATTACCACAGCGTTCCCATCTATTGATGGCTGCTTTGAGCAGGATAACACGCCATGTCAAACGGCCTCCTCAGTTTCCAGATCTTAATCCAACAGAGCACCTTTGGGATGAGAGGGAACAGGAGATTCCCAACACAGATGTGTAGCTGACAAATTTGCAGCAACTGTCAGTATGCGCCCAAATCTCTGAGGAATGTTTACAGCATCTTGTTGAATCTGTGCTACGATGAATTAAAGGCAGTTATGAGACAAAATGTGGTCTAACCCAGTATTCGGAAGCTGTACCTAATAAAGCATCTGGTGAGTGTTTGTTTTTCCAAGTTATCCATTACGTTTGGCTTTTTCAACAATGTATCACTTTTAAAGATTTCAAGTCTTTACAGTTATTCTTAGCTACGTATTTCTTCCAAACAAATCTTTACCTGGATTAGCAATTACATGGATACCATCAACTGTTAATCAATAAATTCCAGTGGACCGTTTCCATCATTGACCTCTATTTTTCCCTGCTACTCTATTTAACATCTTTGTTTAACAAGATATTTGAACTGTTTATGCATCCTCTTAATTTGAACTGCTTTGGTTTTAGTCCTACTTTCAATCATTTATTAATTTTTTTTGACCAATGCTTTTTTTGTTTATTCATTTATGCATTCCTTTTGGCTGTCTGTTTCAACTGCTTATTCATTAATTTTAATGAACAGTAACTTTTGTTCTCCAGCCTGTTCAGGTCCACTCAGTTCTTTAATTAAAATTATAATTTCAGTTTTATACTTTTATTTTATTTATTTATTTTGTTGGATTAGTTGAACAAATCTTTGCATATACCCTGTGGCAACAAAACTCCCCCTGGGATATTTCTACCACTGATTGCGAGTCACTGCCATAAGCAATAATTAAGTTTACTGCTTATGCAGTATCGTGGCAGAGATATAAGGTCAGTGGCACACACATACACAACCACTACCAGCCTACAGTAAACAACAGAAGTTGGACTATAGAGCGTTAACCATGTATGCGTAGCCACCATAACGTGTCCGTCAAAAGATCTGTAAAAGGAACTCAAATACCTCAGCACGTTGTCTGACTGATTTGCAGTGAAAAGGCTTCAGTGCTTGGCTTCACAGCTTGATTTGACGAATTCTGCTGGTGAGCCCTCCACCATTTGCTTCTCCATCCAACTGAGACTCAGTGGAGGCTTGAAGGACAAGGTGTGAAATGAGCTTTGGTTTTCACCACCCCAGCAGCGAGACTACAGGGAGATACAGCTTCTTGTCCCGTGATTAAGAAATCGCTGCGATAAAAGGAAACACAAGGCTATATTCTGCCAGACATATGTTGTGGGGGTGTGAAAAGTGCCCCATCCCATAGCTCTGAAATACTGCGAAATTGTCTCATCCAATAATGACTTTCTTGTAGGAAAGGAAACTGACAAACAAGTGAAGTTGTTTTGCCAGTTGGTTTGTTTAATTCAGCAAATGCATAGCTCCCCCATTTCATTAAATTGATGAATTAACTTTTCATTATTTCCTTAAATTACAAGTATAGGGTCAATTTATAAATACAGGCAGCCAATGTTCCCTCTAAGCTTCGGCACGTGCACAATTGTGCACTGCTGGCACGGTCTCTGCGCACAGAAAATCTGTGTTGCACACAAAAAAAAATCTAACCTGAATTGAAATTAAAATAAATACGTTAACAATTCTCTTTTGCAGTGTTAGTCAGTGAGTGACTGGCTGCTCCAGTATGGGATTAGAACGATGCCACCTTATCCCATAGTCCAGCCAATGATGCTCTTCACATTCATATATATGCAGCTAATCAACGTCGACAGGCTATGACAGCGTCCTTATGTGCCGACACCGGTGTTTTAGCTAGCAAAGCGGCGTGGCTGATGTGGAGTGAAGCCACGTTAATGACAACGTGTACAACCATTGGAGATGTGAGCAGGACAGACGGAACAATTGACGGAAAGAGTGTGGACTATACCACGATTTAAAAACTGTTATAGTTTTTAAATTGTGTTGATAGGACACGTAAAACCATAGTTATGATAAAAAATAGATGCAATGTTTGGTTTTCTTCCTGAATACTATTGTTGTTTAT
Organism: Rhamphochromis longiceps; assembly: GCF_057381845.1. Taxonomy (NCBI): domain Eukaryota; kingdom Metazoa; phylum Chordata; class Actinopteri; order Cichliformes; family Cichlidae; genus Rhamphochromis; species Rhamphochromis longiceps. The sequence goes on along the minus strand of NC_140560.1, from coordinate 30,692,802 downwards.
ATTTACTGCGGGAAGAAACTGTAAAAACGGTGTTTTATAAGGAAAACGCTTGAAAGCACTCTCCGCCTGTAAGCGAACCCCTCCCACCCTTTCCTATTGGTGGACTATGTGGACCAATCAAAAAGTGATATGGCATTTAGATGTTTAGGAAGAGGGAAGTTTTAGGAGTGACTGCGGTGTTTTGAGATGTGAGAGGTTTGCGACGTTTAGCGCAAATCTTGTGTAGTTAGTGTGTAGTGTAGTCAATAGTTTTGTTGTGTGTGTCAGAACAATGAGGCGACTGCTGAATGTTACAGGTGTTACAGGAGTGATACATCTCCTGTTGTCAGGCCTGCAGGTATCAGGCTTGGGATGTTCTCCTTTATCTCATAGTGGACAGAAATTATGTGTTGGAGTGTCATAAACAATTTGTGTGGCATCAAATTTGATGCAGAACACCTGATTGTTCTGTAAATATTTTGAAATGTTTATTTAAAAAACCGCCTTGGCTGCATTTTTAGGTAAACAGCTGCAAAAAACTTTGTTTGCATAACTCAGTTACTTTTTTGAAGAAGTAACTATATAATTAATTGCCCAACATTGGTCATTATAAACTGTATTTTGCAGACAGAGAGTCACAGGACTCTCTCCCAGACCACAGACTCATAATACAAGTCAGAGCAAAAAATGAAAAAAAAGTTGTGTTTTCAAAATTGGAGTTCAAGTTATTTTTTACTTCCAATAGTGTTGACATACTACACAGGTCATGAACAAGATCTTTTTTTACATTTTCATTGTAAGTGGGCTAAAGCAGTTAATTAAAAGTAGTCTAACATAAATGTAAATGCTGTAATTTGATTATTTTAATAAACCATGTAACTTGGATGGATTCAATGCTGGCATGACCACAGTGCACACGTCTGCTGTTGCTCACAGTGGTCCAAGGGACCGCTCAGGGAGTTTGTGTGTTCGCTCAGACACATGAAAAATTAGAGGGAACATTGGAGGCAGCCAAATCTTATTGTAAAATGACAACATGTTATATGGCAAACACAAGGAAGAATATAAAACATCTTTAGCAATTATTCTCCACACTTTCAGTACCCTCACCTTCCAATAACATTACACAAGTAATATAAACCAAACTTTACTGTAAACTCTTTATTCTCTATGACCTTCTCCTCCTCAATCTAGACCAGAATTGTTTGTTTCTTTGTCCATGAACTCCCCCTAAACCATTAGGAATTAAGCATCGAAAGTAACCACACAAACATCTTACACCCCTGGAGGTTCTTAGCTATAACAGATGTTATGACTTGGCTTGGCAGCCTCCTAGCAACAGGCTAAAGTGACCTGTTTGTGCATTTATGCACCTATAATACCTTAGAAATCCATTCTATCATTTTTATTTCACAATAATAAGACCTTCTCTATGTCCATAAAAGTTGAACTATACATTATATATTGTGACATTATCACGTTGCCTAGCAACCACCTAGCAATGGGCTAAAACGACACATTTTTAGTAAATGAACAACATCTACCACCCCTGTGTTTTTAAAAAAAGCTTTTCGCTGTGTGATCAAGTATATTAGTTCACCAATATACTTAGTGTAGTACTTAAAACAAATAATGTTAAAAATTCAGTAGAAGCAATTAATGGTCCAAATACACTGAAAAAAACTATAATAGCTAAATCAGTTTTGGGAAATGAACTTTTTTGACTTCTTGCCAACTGAGACTTATTCTACTCTCATTTCAATAGAGACTGGTGACAAAAACATGTCATAAGAAGTTGCTGGTTTTCTGTGTGTCAATTGGATTTATATCTGGTGACAACAACTTATAAGCTCACATAACACTTAGTGACCCCTCATGCCTTACGGATGGAACCTCTTCTTATCCTCAAGGTGACCAGAGCCATGAAAATAGAAATATTTTTATGCAAAATGGGGTCACCAGGAAAAGTGATGATTTACCCTTTGAGGCATGTCTTTAAAAAGAAATATGGTGCGAGTGTTTGTATTCTGTGTTTGTATTCTGTACTGTTCTGTACAAACTGTACAGAAAAAGAACATATATAGATATTTTAGTCTATTATATGTTCTACTAACACATATTTCAGAAGTCTGACATTTCTCCACTATATTTGTATATGAAAATTATAATTATTACAAATTTTAAAAATTGTGACTAAGTAGCCTATCTTTGGCTGAATTCTGAAAGTTTTGTTTATGCTAGAATTTCTGAATAATCTGGTCCCTGTACATGTATTTATCTGTTTTTGTAGTCTCGCCATGTCTATCCAGCCTTTCCTTTAACAATACACTAGGTGACTTGTCTAACATAGACAGGCTTGCCTGTCGAAACAAAGGTGCACACCTGCGTGCCATGGATCCTGTGGCAAGATCATACAGTGTATAGGTGAGAGTGACAGAACTGCATCTAATGTGCATCTTGTACCAAATGATTGTTTTTGTAAAATTGCTGCTCAAGTTCAAGGCCAAACCAACTCTCAGGCCAACAGACTGACTGTCAGCGCTCCCAACAGCCAGTCCCCCACTGGTTATTAATCTCTTGAAATTATTTTGGTTCATGTTGGTACGGTCCTTTTTCAGGTGGTTTATAGATCATCAAAAATTTCTGTGGTGGTTTTTACATTCTTTGACACCAGCTCTACGTTTCAGTGTTATAAAATACATAACAGAAGAGTTTAAATTGAAGAGAAATGCTTTCTTGTTCTGCACTACTACTACTGTTGTGGAATGAAACATACAATCGTGCTTGTAGTTTTGGGCCACATAAAATGTTACCAAGGGCTGTTACACTGGCCCAACAGGGATAACCATGCCAGTGACATTCCCCCATCCGGTTGCACAACATCGCCTCATCATCAGATTTTTTCCCATAATTTATATCTGTCTGTATGGCTAGGACAAGTAGCTGGTTAGCCTATAAGCTTAGCACAAATACTAGAAACCTGGAAACATCCGTCAAAGATACACCCCAGAGTACACCTCTGCATCACTTCAGGTGGGTGAAAGGTCGAACCACTGAGGAATTGCTAAAAACAAGATTGTCAGCTGGTGTTAAGTTGCTCTTTAAGGTCTATTTGTGCTCTACTGAGCAGCAAAGTGAGCTTACTTATTTCCCCTTTGAGCATTATGCATAAGGATAAGTTGGTATAATATCTGAGCAAACTCTAAGGAGGGTGCATGGAAGTGTTAGAAAAGTATTCATGCTCTCTGAGAGACTGATAAAGCTACAGTCAGACCTGACACTCCTCTTTAAGTCGGTGTGCGGAGGCAGGGAATGGGATTTGCTCTAGTGTGTGAAGAGCACGACTGCATCTCTGCTCCCCCCTCAGCTCCCTGTCTCCTGTGCCTCAGACCTTCTTTGAAGATGGAGTCCAAATAAAAGTGTGTGACAGCGAGTGTGTGCGCTTAGCTGTGCCTAGACCGAAGAAGTCTTCTGGCTTTCTGGACATTTTCTTGCTTATGTAAATATGCATAAAATGTCATGGGATGTTTTTCTGTGTTTGTGTGCATGCAATCTAGTCTGCACGTTTGTGTGTGCATGTATGTGTATATCCATGTGCTTTAGCGAGGGTGGCAAAAATGGAGTAGGGAACCGAGAATGCTGCTTCCTGCTGTGGCGGCTGATTGTTTCTGCTCTTTGCTGATAAACGGCAGCTTTCCCTGCTGTCTAATCCCTCATACCAAAACAACTCACAAGAAAGAAAAACCGAACAAACTTTTACATAGAAATAAAAATCAAATGACCAATTTTTCATTTAAATATACAATCATTTGGAGAAAGGGAAACACTCAGACCTTTTTCGCATTTCCTTATACACACACAGATGACACACAAACACACACAGCATGCAAAAATGCAGTGATCTGAGGTAATTGCAGAAAGATAATAAGAACTAAATTGTCACAGTCTGGCAGAGGCAGACTATAGGGAGTGGAGAGGTTGGACCCAAGTGCGTACACGCAAAATAACAAGACTTAATATTAACTGGAAACGAGCCGTTTATTGAAGGCTGATTTTAGCAAAGAAAAACTAAAGCAAAGACAAAACTGAATTATAACCTAAACTGGCTGAGCTAAACATAACAAAACAAAACAAAACCCTGGAACATGGACATGGACATGGACATGGACATGGAGACAAGGTAGGATAGCAGACGCTCGGACAAGGCAGGAATGAACACACACAGACTAAAAGCACACAGGAGGTGATCAGGGGAAGTGGAAACACATGGGGAAAAACAGCTGACACAAATGAACATAATGACATGCAGTAGAAGAGTAAAACTTCTACTCTTCAATGAACACAGGAACACATGACCTCTTCAAATTAAAACAGCAAATACAATGAGACAGACATGACAACATGAACAACAAATGATATGCAGACATGAAACACATAGGACAGGGGAGACTTAATACAGGGGTAGAAAACACAAAGGGAAACTAACAAACAAAGAACTATAATGACAACCTAGGCATGATAGAATGAACTTAGAAAACCTAAAGGACTTAAACATAACAAACTAAAACCAAAACGCTGATCGTGACATAAATTCAAGAAGATAGCAGAAGCCCAAAACAATCTTCTCTGAGGCCAGACTCACTTTCTAGCATAGTGTGCTTTTATGTTTTAAATTACACAGTCTGGCGTACTGTCTGTTTCCCTGCCTTGTAGTCCAACATTATCTCTTTCTTCCTCATAAACACCGAAACATAAAGCCAATGCAGCGTGTCTTACCGTCGAGTTAAAGCGCAGGTGGCAAATGTTGCAGGAGATAATCTGTTTCTTCTTGAGTGGCTGTGGAACACCGAAAGTGTGGTTGATCACAGCCTTCTGGACAGGGTCCATCTGAGAAACAGAAACACATGACAAGTATAAGCTATATTAGTTCTATATAATTTTATTTTCCCAAATGATAGAAGCTACTTTGTTTCAGAGGTGAGGTGAGGTTAGTTCCCATAAAGCCAACATTCAATCTTCAGTGTAAGCATTTGTTTCAGTCTGGTAAATCAGAAAACAGCATGACATGACTTGATGTCTAAGCAGTTTCAGCAGCTACCGCAGATTATACACGAGGGCGCATGTTCTGGTCACAGAGTGCAAGACACAAGAGCATCTTACCAGTTAGCCTTTTGGGAAATTGTTGAGATATATGATCCAAATGATAAGTCTTCATTTTTGTTTCCGTTTTTTTTTTTGATATGACCAAGTTAGATTTTTTGCTTTATGACTTAAGTGTACTAGTAAAATCGTCCCATGATCTGTTGCGGTTTTGAGTTTGAACCCGAGATCCTGACATTATGTTCTGATCAAACTTGAATTCTCCCAAGTTGCATGTTTTTTATGAATTCATAGATGCAGAAATCTTTAGTGTATAGTGCAATACAACAAATTCACTTTCCTTTAAAGGTGGCGAGTTGTGCATCAGTGTGGATATTCTCTTTTCCAACTCCAAACTATCTTTACTCTCAGGCTCCTCTAGAGCAGCCCTGCATGATTCATAGATCAATGTAATCCTTATTAGGCCTTGGTCCAACCCCTAAATTCATCCACTAGTCACTCTGCCTTTTATGCCAGCTTTGATTGGCTTCCCCCTGGTAAACAAATAAACAGCAGGTAAATGGGAAGTCCTCACAGCCACAGCTGTATGCCTGCGATAGATCATACAGAGCAAGGGATAGAAAAAAATATTCCCAGCTCTGTATGGGAATAGGAATAGAAAAAAATATCAATAGACAGTCTGAAGTCCGGGCGTTTGACTCAAGAATTATGTTTACATACTCTGACCTCATTATTTGGAGCTTTGGCCATGGTTCTTATGAGCTTTATTATAAGAACAGACTAACAGGATATACGGATGGCAGAAAATAAGGAAAACAAGGAAAAGCTATTTTTGAATACACAAGATGGAAATAATAATAATAAAAAAACTGGAAAGCATTAAATGTTACTGATGATAAGGTAATGTTAGAATCAAAAGGCAACCCATTTCTGCTGTGGGATCACCACAGTCTGAGCTCTTGCTGTGTGCAACCAGAGGGCATGGAGAATACTCCTCACATGAAAGTCAAAGCATACCACTATTAATAAAAATATATTAAATGTAAAAAGAAACAGAGAGTATATTTCAGTGACAGCTGAGCTTATGAAATGAAACTGAAACAAATTAAAAGGTTACTCTGTAATGTCAGCATGAGGCTGCCTTACCCTTTAATGTAAAGAGAATAACTCGGTTCCTGTCAGCACGTGATACAGATTTTCTGATCATCAGTAGCTCTTTGGCCTACATACACAGAACATTACCAGAGGCTTTATTTTGATTAAAGATGCTCATTAAGAGTCGTACTGCTAAACTCCTTCTGATGCACTAGACGAGGGCAAACTTCATTTTGAAGAGATAAGGTGACAGGGCGCCACCTTATTATGCATGCAAGCTAATTACTGTAGTCAAGCTGCTGGTGAACTGCCAAACTGAAGGAGAGAAATTAGACTATTGTAAGTATAAAAGTAAATACGCTTTTTCTTATGCTTCCCAAAAATATGCTTAGCTGCTGTTCAATAAAAAAGGAAGAAAAATTAAATAAATCAAAGATAACTAAGATCAAAGGGTTTTCCATCTCACTTTGTTAAAGTGCAACTGTGGTTTGGTGGAATTACTACAACAGTAGTGACATACTGTGCAATATTCAGCGAAGGAGTTAATAAAATAGTAATACTAAAGAACAAAAAATGGCACAATCCCTAAAAGAGTTTAGATGGCCTTGAATGAACTCAAGTTATTTCTCGATAGATAATATGTTACTCCTCCAAGATTTCGTTATTTTTCTACCTAAGAAATGCAACTTCCAGGGTAAACACCACTTTCTAGTACCACATGCTGCATTTCTGCTTGTTGTAAATCAACTGATTGTATTCACTGATTGCAATTTGCTATTGGTATTGTTTTTTTTAATCTCCCAATTTTTGTACACCTGAGTTTTTGAGAATTCTAAAGTAAAGATGAAAACACAGTTTTCCCCTCATAGAAAGCTCAGATCTATTATTTTTCAAACTTGCTGGATGTAATTTTTTTCTTTACTTAAGCACAAAAGACAAGAGATGTTTTGCTGCTGTCACATCGACTTTGACTAAATTAAGTAACTGCTTCTGTGTTTGGATGACGATCTTGATGGGTTTCAGGTATGAAACACCACCTCACACAAACAATCACCTTTTCAATTTGAATGAAAAGATGATGCAGAACCGAGATGATCCTTATCCTTTAGTGAGTTACACTTTTGTGTGTTGTATTGCAGCGGTGATATTAATGGGGGAAGTGTGGTGCTTAAACTGTTAGATAAATCAACACCTACACCATAAGAATCTACAGGGAAAAGAGTTTCTTCTTTATGAATGTATTTTCATTGTAATCTCCAAAACTTCACTGCTTAAACTTTATGAGTCATTGCAGCCCACAATGAAGTGTTTACTGCAGAAGGTTTTAGACAGACTAAAACTGTTTTAACTGCCTATGAAGAGACAGCAGAGAGTCCCAGAACACCATACTATAAACAGCAGGGTGAAACCTGAGGCTTCATTATAAGATCTGCATTCCACAGTGACAGCTGATTTCACTGGGGAACCTTTCAGCGTGGTATCACATATAACAATCACCTTGGATCTTGCCCCAGGCTTGTACAGGGTCTGACCCACTCTATTCCTCAGCTCGTTTGAGAGAAGGGTCTCCGGAGGGACGGGGAGATCACTCTTCACACACTGAATGATACCGCTACGCTTACTGAAACTACACTGGTGGCTGTGCTGACAGCCTCACCTGCCCAGAGATCAAAGAGTGTTGGCGTGCTCATGGCATACTGCTTTGCTTTGTTTCTGGCACATAAGGTTAAAAAACATCAGACTCTTCCACACTGCAAAAAAACCAAAAAACTGTGCCATGTCCAAGGTAGCTGCCTCTTCTGCAAGGATAGAGTCTATTTACTACGGCTTCCTCATGGCCAGGTGTGAAAAGGAATATAAACACATCTGACAATGAAACCTTCGTGCTGCAGGTACATCTCTCCCTCAGGGCTCTTTACCATTGTTGCTTTATTTTGGTTTCCTCTACATGACACAGAGATATCTTTGGAAGCAAATGGCTGTTTCCTTTTACCAACTGTAGCCTGACCAAGGTAAACCTAGCTCTTCCTGCTGCCCTCTGTCCACCTTAGAAAAGCAGGCTGCGCACAGCCGTTTGTTTTAGGAACTGAAGAATGTGTCCATTGTCTGTCTGCAGCCATCCTGAACCGACTGCTATAAATGCGTCTTTTGTCCAAGCCCTCGGTTCTCCCTGCCATCCTAGTGCAGACAGAACTTATCCTGCACCGGGTGGCTGAGTCCGTGATGGGCTTTCAAGGTAGATAGATAGAGAGAGAGAGAGAGAGAGAACGAGACACACAAAGGGATGAGGAGTGAGGGTGGAGCAGTGGGAGGATGTAAGAAGGGACACCAGGGGAACCGGAGGATATTTGGTTTTGGAGACAGGTGCATTCATCTTCCCTCCTGCACACGTCTGGGACAACGTGTGCCTTATCAAGGCTAAGAGAACCTGGGGCTTCTTGTTGAATGGACTTTGTGATTAATGCCACAGCTGCACTGTCAGACTGTGTATTATGGGGGCTAATCATCTCCTCCCGTGACTGAAGCGACACTGATTTGATGTTATTTCCGTGGTTATCATAATTTCTGCATTGTGGTTGTGGTAGATTCCAAGTCCTACTGCGAGTTGTATTCTATTTAACAATGGCAGACTGAACAGCATTGCGACTCGGTAAAAACGATTTCCTTTGTACTACCTTGCCGCATTCATTGGTAATCTACTGCCTTTTCCGTCTCCAATAGCTTTTACTTATATGGATGCTTTTATTTCTCTAATAGGGAAGCATAATGTGCAAAACTAAAACCCTAAATTAGAATGGTGAGGCACAGACATTGGTTGGAGAATAAAAACAGCAATTTTCCCATTGAAACACAAGAGAAACACAGACAAAACACTGACAGACACCTACCCCACTGCCTCCACCACTAATATAAATACATGAGGTTTTAGAGGAGTGAATGTTTACCACGCTGCTTTTGCTCAATCCTCCACAGGGCAGTATAGCCGACTTCATGACCCAAAGCAGTAGGCGGTTGAACAAATGAAAAAAAAAAAGCTGCACTTTTCACACAGGCTGGCAGCCCCCTACATACACAAATACACATCATAGAGCAAACATTTATGTCTCATCCACCCCCTCACACATGTCCTCCATTGTAAAGAACCAGCCAGACAGACAGATGACTGAATCTCCCTCTTTCTCATCCTACTTTTTATATGTACAGTTTCAAAAGGTGTAAAAGTGTATGCAGGAGCTAAATCTCTAGCTTATACTCCATTTACAGACCACAGAACTGGAAATAGTTTCATATTGCAATGAAAGGACTGAAAACACTTGCACACTGTGGCACACAGGATCAAAGAAATCAAAAAATGCTTGCACACATACACACTTGAAATGACAATGACCACAGTGCTGGAAAGTAAAGGATCAAAGATATAAGCTTTTAATTCCAGAGACTGAGCCATCAGAGTCAATGTGCTTGAAAACTGAATGGTTTGTGGGTGATGTTTGAAACAGAGGCTATTTTTACACATAAACTGCAATCCTGAACTTCCCTAGACATTACCTAATGTTACCTATTTCTTAAGGCCATCATTTTCATTTGCAGCAGATAATTTTTCAGGTCTTCCACATCTTGTTTTTATCTCCCACTTGTCCAGTTTCCACAGATTGTTTAAGCTTGCAATGCTTTTCTTTGTGAATCATCTTTTTGGTGGAAAAATACTATTTTAAGCCTTTCAAACTATGTTATATTTGACCTTTTCAATAAAGAAATGGGGAAAAAACTGTGTTTCTGTGTCTCAAATGTAAATAAAATGTCAATCAAATGTATTTACAAATACACACTTGCATTATTTTAAACAATGCCTGCATGTCTACTCAATTTTACATTTTAAACCAAAATAAATCAAATATAGTGACACAATTCACCAAAGCAATATTCAGAGGTCAAACCTTGCTTCATTAAAAACTGTAACCTAAAGCTAGGATAAAGCCTGGGCACAGCACTGGAGGCTGTGGTGTAGCAGGAAAAGTATTGATATAGTGACAAACAGAATAGGTAGCAATAATGACACAGCTTTATAGGCCTGTATTTCTTTGTAACACCCCCTGATATAAACAGAGTTGGCATGAGGGGCATATTGACACAAAAATGATGAAGTATGTGTACAAGTACCCCGACCCTTATACCATAAAAATATGCCTCATGCTGCCACAGAGAACGAAATCAGGCTAATATGTCTTCTGTGTGTTGTCTTCTAATCAATACCCTTCAGCGTGTGATTTTTTTTTTGTAGCTGATTAGATTTTTTAAAAAAAATTGGCCTTGCCTCAAATTCTGTGTAACTTTCAAAGTATGCTTTGAAAGATGAGACAAAATGTTAAACTGTTTTTTTTACAGAGTATTGCTGACATTGAACATTGTTCTCAAATGACTTCAACATCTTATTTTTCAGTCCATTTTTTTTTCTAAAAGTAAGGTTTATTATGACTAGTACCCACTAGACCCACTAGACTCACCGTATTAAAGTTAGGGAACAGGCTAAGTGGGGAGGATCCATTGAGTCTGAAGGGCAGGAGGTGTTTGAGGTCGAGCTGAGGCTGCAGAGGTCGTCCTGGGACGGGGAGGGAAGCCAGAAGCGGGCTGCCCTGGGCCGATGTACCTGGACAACACAACAAGACTGATGTTAGAAGTTAAGAAGCATTATGAAATGTTCACATGAGAGATATTTCTGTCTCAGTGCAACTGTAGGAGAGCAACTACACTGCTGGCTACGAAGGGGACAAACGCAGTGCTCAGGGGAGGCCTGACTTTGATTTATTTGATACCAGAGGCACCATTACACCTCCAGCTGTCACCAAGCACTCACTGTGAAACTTGTTTGTATGTGTACACTTCCATTTGTGACTAGGCAGGCGCTTGTACTTGGGACAACACAATGTGTTTAAAGACGTACCTGTGTGTTTGAGGGTGGATGGGCAGTGTTAAATACCCCAATCACCTCAACTATCCATACTCATCCCCCCCAAGGACACTCACCTGCCCCTTATGTACATGCACACACATACACATAAACACATTATTTAATTACTGATTTATTGGCTAAGAAAAGGTGCCTGCAAGAGGGGAAGATAGGAGTTATCAGATTTCAAATGGATCAGGGATGAAGAGATTTCTAATTTTCCGCCTGGCTGCATTTCAGTAGACCGGTGTGCTCAGCAGTGTGCAGGCACTTATCCCAGCAACAGGATCAATCATTCGATGTCAGCTGCGGGTCACGGCGGCCACCTGAAAGTATGCCTATCATGTGAGCTGTTGTGCCATACACATTTATACTGAGGTAGTCGCACACAGAAAAAAAAAAACCAATCACCAACTGTAGAAAAACATCAGCACCACAGAAATACAAAAGCTTGACAATAAAAAAGAATCCTTTAACTCTTTCCCCAATAAAGACGACATTTGAAGACATCCCGTGTACTATTAATGGCGTGTTTTCACACCTCAGTATGTATCAGTGAAGATGTGGTTTGACAACCATTAAAAGGGTTTCTAGGATTTTCCCAGGATAGCTGCATAGGCATACACCACCCTCACTAACCTTTGACAATAAAACATTAAAAGTAATGGAAATTATTAAGATCTTTGGTCCATATCTAACTATGTAATTACATAACTATATACATTGTCCAATATCCTACACATCCAGTACATGATTCTTTTAGCATCAGCTTTGAACATCATTGCTAGAAAGACTAGACTGGATAAAATACAGAGCTATTCCACTCACAGATCACCAGAAGACTGCTCAAACACTGCTACAAAGCCATCACACCCAACAAAATAACAGAAGCTGTCAAAATAAAGCGCAGTTGGTGCTCTGCAAAATTTTGTGTTGGTTTTTTTCTTGCTTGTTGTGGCATCTTTGTAGGACCTTTTTTCTCTCAAAATTGCTGTCAAGGTTGCGGTACGATGTTGATATAGCTGTATGGCTTGTGTAAAGCGCGGAACACAGTGATAGATGGGGAATCTGTCAGTAGTCTGGCCCATGGCTTTTTGCGGCTTGGCAGGATTGGCAGTTATGTGTGTATTTGGTGGGTGGGGGGCTGAAACACTAAAGCCTTGAGCATATGCTCCTCAGCACTGGGCTCAGGCCTGCCTTTGCCATGTGTGGGATCTCCTCTGCAGTCTGTCTGACACTGAAAGAGTCAGCACAGGACGGACGCAGCCTACAGACACGTGGGCAGCAGCCGGCAGGGGATCGCTCCTACTCGCAACATTCACAATCACACAGAAAAACAAGGAAAAGCTGAGTCTTCTCTTGGCAGGACTATCAGAGGAGAAAAAAAAGCTGGGCTCGCAGGGAGGACAGTTATCAGCTGATAGTGCTTCCCCACCTCTATGTGACTCCCTAGGCAGCTTATTAAATCAGGGGCTGGCTGTTTGCCTCTTTGGATGATAACACTGCAATGGACGCATAGCCTGAATCCTGGCATGTACGACAGCAAGCGAGGGAGTGTGTGCGCTCGGCTTGCATGTACTAGATGAGAATCAAACATACACAGTAAGACATATAAACAAAACTGCCTACGCACATCTGAAAACAAATAGCTCCGAGGGCAAGCGGGAAGTCAACACACACACAAATACACACACACACATAAAATCAAACAAGGTATAATTTTGCACTTGACGCATATTGTACGGGATTTTACTAGAACTACTTTTTAAAGCAAGTACATCCCCATTTCTTGTGTTTGTGTGTGTGTATGTTAGTAAGGACAGTGGATTTATTTTTCTTTTAGCCTTCTACTTCCGTTAACCTCCCATCACTCTACAAATGTTCCACTCATGTGCGTGTTCCTCTACATATGAGTTTGCATGCATATGTGGTTAGGTGCACATATGCTCTTTCTGTCCAAAGTTATGTCTGCATCAAGGCTTAGATTTATTTATGCCTCACTTGTGGCCCAGACAACCACTGGCAGTTGAGGCAAGGCCTGAAACCAAATGTCCAGCCTCGTTCTCTCTCCCAGATGACTTTGCTAACGGATCTGACTGTCTCTGCCAGTCCTTCCCCAGGCAGGCTCCCTCCTCCTCCTCCCATCACAACAGCGCATTCCTCCCTCTCATGACTCACTGGGCTTGGTTACACAACAGCCACCGTCACATTGTATCTACTCGGATATGTGTGTTTGTGAGGCGCATTTGAGTCGTGGAATTCAAGCAGCGATTTTTCAATTATTTTCTACATGCACACCTGAGAAAAATAATGGATTCTAATGTATACATGCAGGCACACTGAGCCGTCCCTCTTTCACGATTGCAGAATTAGCCCTTCAACCCCCAAGTCCTTCTACTGTAATCCTCTTGTCAGTACTCCAGTGCTCTCTTAGGTTTCTGACAAATTGCCTTTTCTCACATCTAAATACCCCATCTCTCCTCAGTGCTCTGCATATATTCTCACTGCTGAGCAGCACAGGGGGAAAAAAAGGAGAGGGTCTGGGAGGAGAGAAAACCTTTCTATTTGTGGCCCAGTGTAATTATGTGGATAGCTGCTGGCACAGCAGGGTCTTGAAGTTCGGTGAGTGGATCTCCACCTTCTTTTTCTCCATACTGTTGTTGTCCAAGATGACATACAATTTCACCTGAGATCAACTTGCTCCAAGCAGGTGCCCTTTAAGGTTGGACATACGATGATTGATTCACCCTAATTGACCCAAGCCTTTAATTCAATCTCAGATATCACAAAACTGGGCTGGCAACAGTTATTCCAAATCTGCAAGGTTAACTAATATTAGTATCTAAATTTTAGGGTTTCATTAAACTTTGTCCTCAGCCCTCAGAAGCTGAATAGGAAACTGTACTGCTGTAGACCTCTAAGGACCCTCATGACAGTGGATGTACAGTTGGTATAAAGAGACAAAACAGTACATGACCATTCTTGCTGACAAGCTCTCCAGTTCACAACTCAAAGGTTAGACTAAGAGAAACAAAAAGTCTTATTATGAAGTTTCCTATGGAGCTTGGTGGAGAAGGAAACATGATGAAATCCTTTGCTTAAGAACATTTTAAAAGAACATTTTAAAAGAACATATCAGAGATGTATTTGTCCAAGTCTCCAGTTTTGCATCATTTTTATTTTTTCTTTGTAGAGACGTGATTGTGGGATCACTGGAGTAAAAACCTTTACTTTACAATTCCACATATGATTTCCACATATTTAGAGGACATTGTGTACCACATCCCTGATGCTCAGCTGTGGCTGCCTGCTGAATAACAGTCAGATTATCAGTAAGACCTTCATCATTAGGCCTCTGATCTGATTATCCAGCTGTGATGATGAATATCTACATATCTGAACTTAAATGAACATGGATTTGCAAGGGAAATTGCTGACTGGTGAATTGATGAGCACTAAGTGCAGGCACAACGTGAACATAATTACACTGAACCATGCGGATGCTTCTTTTGTCACTTGCCAAGTACACATTATAACCTCTCTTTTGATGATGTTTAGCACGGTCTTCATAATTCAGTCAGTGACTGTAGCCTTCATGTTCCTAATACGCACACAGTCGAGTTCTGACACGCACACTCAGAGTCATAACACGATGTGGCTCATTGTGCATCTGCCACACTGTTGCCACACTGTTTCACCATCCCCCAGTCGCCCTGCGAACTTCCCAGCGGCTGCTGCCCTGCCTCAGAGGTGCTGATGGGACTAGATCTGACAGCATAGGAAGAGGCAACAACTACAACTCTGTGTAAAAATAGAGAAGTGGAGCTTTTTAGTTACAGTAATGTAACTAATAGAACATCTTTTTCACTGTGGTATGAAGTAACCCAAGACATGCTATGCATACAAACGACTGCTTCAACTGCTCTATGCTTGGAAACTGTAAATCAGGCTCATAGTGTATTAGAGGTTCACAGCTATTTGAGGGCACAAACTGACATTGCGCTGCCCCTGGATGTCACTGACAGACAGAAAGAGACAAAGATTGGAGAGAGAATCCAGGAGTGAAAGAGATAAGTAACTCCTAACAGCCAATTAGCTTCTACTCGGTCAGGTGGTGGTGTGGGGGCCACTGAGGGAACTATTATAGTCTGGACAAGAACATTAAATACAATCAGCTTTAATTAAAGATCCCCACTCCCCCACCACCCGCTCCTTTAGTTATGCTGATAATCTGCAAGATAAGCTGAGAGATGTGGCTGGACTGATTACATGAACCACTAAACAGATCATGAAGGAACTTCACTTAGCAATCCATTAAGCCAATTTGACCATTTCCTCAGCGTGAAATACGATGACCTGTATGCTTCTGTCCATCATGATACGAACACTAGTATTACAACTATGAGCTGCAACTGTTTTTGCTTTCAACCAGACCTTTTGGAGATTGTTATGTGTGTAAGCAATTTCTGTGTTTCAGCGAGAAAGTAGAATATATTCTCAGTGGCATGCAATTAATTTTTTTCCCTCTCCAAAGAACCCTCTCATTTTAGCTCCCCTGCTTCCCATCTCTCATTTTTCCACCTTAGCTTAAAGCTTTTTAAATTTATTTATTCGAATTATGTTTTTGCTCTTTTTTTCGGGGTCGCTCGGCTTGCCGTGCTGGCTGCACTGTGGCTAGATATTATGCACTGAAGTGTGTAAGTTGATAACTGTTTGTGCTACACACGGCAGTTTGTATTTCAGTGTGTGTCAGAGCCATATATAGTTTAGAAGGTAAATATGTACAAGGAATATTTGAACAGTGCAGAGTCCCAACTCTTTGATTTCTGATGTCTGAATGGTGAGGTGTGCTTGTCCACTAAGAATTTTTATGAGTATTAAATTCAATCTCAGCACAGTTGCTTCTTTTATATTTTAAGCTAATCTACTCATTAAAAAAAAATCTTTCATATTTAGTTTTGGCCTCCTTTCCCCTTCTTTACTCTGGATTGCAGAAGGTGGCAGCCTGCTCCATGTGGCCTGATTATATGCAAGGCTAAGCACAGTTTGACCCCCGACTGAAAATAGAGCATGCTTAGGAAGAGAGATGACTTTATAACTTTTTTTCACATGCAATTTTAGAGGAAATATTCAAAGTCAGACCGTGAAAGTTTTGCGTTTACCTCTCTGTCAACCCCAGAGCCTCACCTGTACTCAGCTAGCCTTACTGTCCTACTTCACTGGGGTCATTTCTGTAATTACCAACACAAAATGAAACAATGTATGAAGTAAGTTAAGTATGCAAAACATTTTTAATGTTTTATAGGCCTCAGGCAGTTCTTTTACAGTTTAAACAAAGGTATAGAGAGAGCTATTTTTTGTCAATAAATAAAATATGATCTGAGACTTTTCTGGGGTACAGCCTTTGGCTTCAGCATCAACAGTGCTTCATCAGACAAACATACTAACCAAAGCCTGGCTTTGCTGTAATTTGTTTATTCATATTCCATTCTAAAAGTACAAAAGAACAAAATTCGCTTAATTGTCTGTAATTTGTGTCTTTTTTAATATTACGGTGTTATAATAATAATAGCTAGTCATGTGTGAAATTATAATATCTCAAATGTTCTAGCTAGTGGCAGGTTGCAAGCAATTATTCTTAAATTTCACATTCAATCTAAAACATCAGAAAGGCTTTCAGGAGTGTGTTTAGGTTTACAGTATTTGGCTCCATTGTGAGTCGTGGGGGCCCAGTAGCAGGACCTTGTGGAGATGCTTCTTCTCCTGGGGTGTGTCTGTAATGAGTTCTGTCAAGCAGTGAGCTGTGCTCTGCTACCAAACCCAACCTGAGCAGAGGCAAGGCCCATCTGTCAAGCAGAGACGATAAGCCCGGAGCCATCAAGAGACAAATTGCTCGGCTTCCCCACTGTGAGACCCTACGAGGCAGTCTTCTAAAGGCAAGCAGCAGAGATGCTTCTGATTCCTGATGCTACACGGGAAAAAGGAGGCGGAGAAGGAAAATATCAAACACATTCATTTATGCAGATGGTGCCGTTGGCCAGTCATTGCTCTGGTGCAGCAACAGCAGCTGTACACAGAACTTCAGTGTGACTAAAAACCAGAAAAAAAGCAGGAAAGAAACATTATTTTTGTTTCTTTGCTTTTAAGCCGGAGGGTGAGCTGCTTTAATAAGTCCCCCACACTTCTCTTAATCCCATCACTTTGGTTTTCAAAAATAATGACAGCTGTTGGACCTTTCCATTTAGATGAAAACAAAACTAACTTTAATAAACAGATAGAGCTGGAAAGGTGAAAACAATCAAAGGTAAAATTTAAACATATGTCTGAGAGTCAACATTAACCCCCTCACCATCCACCATCATTACCGTGAATGACATTACTCCAGTTTAAAGAGTCACGTTAAAAAACAAACAATACTGAATAAAATAACTTGAAGTTGTGCCATGCTCCTAAATATGCAAAAACCTTTGGCTAGAAGCAGTGCAGGATTGACAGGAACTCCGATAAGGTTCATTTCCACAGCAAATTGAATCATTTGTGGAAGCGGGATTAAGTACATAGTTTTTTACAGGAATAAATATCAAGCTGGTCAACCAAGCGTCACAAAGCTATCATGCCAAGTGTGACAACTCATTATAAATTGATTACGGTAGATATGTGAGCCGGACTGTTTGGATCTTCAAGTAAGGAAGATGCCTTGTAAAAGAGTAAAAAAGGACAAGACAGAGGCAGCTTTCTAATTTTAACTCCCCAGCTGATGAGAGATGCAAGAGATGAAACATTCACTCAGACACTAAGATGCGGGACTAAAGGTGGTTATGAGGCTATGACGAAAGGGAAAAGAAAATGAAGTTGTAGCTATGTTAAACACAGTGGAACTATCCTCTGCTGAATTCCCCACTAGACGAGCATCAAGTTGCATCGCACACACACACACACAGAGGAGAAAAGCCCTTCACAATTAATGATTCATTTACAGCCGCAATTCGTGTGAGATTTGTAAGAATCGCAGGCAAGAACATTCCCTTTATTTATATAAATGACAACAGCAAAGTGCTTGCAGAGAGAATTGTACTGTACGTTTCTTGTATATTACATTCATTGTTATGCAAAAGAGCTTCTGCAAAGCAGGTTGAATTTGCAGTCAGTAAATTGCTTTGCAGAGCAGATTTTTTTTCTTGCCATCAAATGGACCCGTGATTATCTAAATCCATTCCACCTGAATTTGTTTTTCACAAAATGTCTCTTTCCTCACTCATTCGCCTTTTACTAGGGTCTTTGTTTTAGACATTTCGCATAACACACCTAATTTAAATTCTGCTATCAGGCAAGTGTCTACGGCCAAATTAAAACTTAATGGAAATGTGTACTGGCTATAAAAATACAAAAGGTTTCCTGTTCGTTTTAAGTCTTAGCTGTAAGGCCAAATCATTTTTATCTTCTTTTACCACATGCACATAACAGGAAAGTCTTATATTATTTGAGAAGGAAAAGTGCAGTTACATCAGGGGAGTAAACGTGGCTAAAAAAAAGAAAGAAAAAAAGTCCTCCAACTGTTAGCACAGTGATAATTCATTCACAGCTCACTTACTTTAATGGAGGTTTGAGAAAAAACAAACTCAGTAGCAGCTCAAATATAATTTAAACCAGATATGCAGAAAGAACTGATATCTTTGATGATTGAACAGATGGAGTTTTTTCAGTGACCTAGTGTCCACATCCAGGTAAAAAGGTTAGCTGAAGAATGTGCTGGTGTTAAAAGCCAATTACCCCTGGCTGCTTTGGAAAGTACCATCACTCGCAATCAGTAGCGACCTTGGGAATTGAACTAGCTAATTTTGCCCAACCTGGGCTGTAATTGTTTCAAATCAGCCTCATGCCTCAGCATCACTGCCAGGCTAATTGCTCATGAGCGGGAAGATTAATCTACAGAAGCACATCTGTGGGACTTAATTTACGGGTCGCAGTGGATCCATTAGACTCATTTGGTTTTCAATCCTGTACAGCATATGCAGCTAAACAAAGGTGAAACAATGGTGGGAAATTGCCAGGGAACAAGCAAACACAAGACCCACACTGCTAAATATTTGTACATAGTCAGATTCACGCAGTGCACAGCCCTGGTTGTCGATACGCGTAATGCATAGATACGCGTAATGACGACAGTACCAGCATCCGTGAACATTAGCTTATGCGAACGAGAGTGGTTTTTGAATTGGACATCAGACAGTACAGCTGTACTCCTCCCCAAAATGAGCCGTCCCTTATCAAGTTCCTCCCTAAACATCTGCTAATGAAGGACAAAACTCAGCTAGGCTCAGACACAGTAAACAGATTCGTACAAAGCAGGAAAAGCATCACTGTGTGACAAAGGTCAGCACTAAACCTGAAAAAAGATCAGTGATTGGATTGTGAGCCACTTTTAGCCTGAGAGAGGACAGGCCGTTCAGGCTCTCTGAAGAGAAACAGCTGCAAGTTGCAAATTGGAAAGCCTTTGTGAGAAAGGGCTCTGCCCTTTGTTGTCTCCTTCCTCCTCTCCTCAAAGAGCTGGCATGCAGATGTCTCCTCTCATTCCTCGCGTGTAATTACAAAGATGGGAGAAGAGCATAAAAGGATCATTCCTGATATGGCATTGTACAGCAGGCGGCGCACACCCGGCAGCTGGCATGTTTTTAAATAGAATTACTTCACTTTCAAAGCAAAAGACTTAACACTGCACTCCTCTGCTGCAGCCACTTATTTCCTTTTGATTGTTCAATATGACGTAGCAGACAGGATAATACGAATACGATTGAAAACAATCAATGTGATCACCAGTGGTGGTGGTACATACCTTCAACTCTAGTTATAGAGTGCTCTTGCTTTGCCTGGGTGCAGAGAGGAGACATGGGACTGAGCAGATAAGGATTCTTATCAGAACATGTGCAGGTGTTTAGTGGAGCAAGGCTATAACAGGATTCTTAAGTTACTACTGGCTGGCAGGATTTCATTTGATGGCAGAAGTAGGAAAAGAAGTGCAGATGGATGGTGAGGTGGAGGTACAGAATGGAGTGAGCTGGTGGCCTGGGTGTTATAATTGTGAATCCCCCCCAGAGTGCCGCAGTACTGCATGTCTTTGACACCTGCTGGTGTGGTGATAAGAAGTGAAAACCAATCACTCCAGCTACCCGCAAGCCCCAACTGGCAGCTTGCTGCCTCTCAGCTTGCTACTCGGGTATTTCTCTCAAATATAACTGGCTTTCTGCTATAGGTCAGCTCCCTCTGTAGGCTGACACCTCAGGATCGGAAAACCAGAGACGAGAGGTGAGGTTATAGGAGGGGAGACTACTAAAGGACAAGCGAGATGCTCATTAGTTTACAGTAAGCCCAAGTAAAGGGTTATATACCACAGAACCACCTCTATCTATCTATCTATCTATCTATCTATCTCTTATCCAATTCACTGCTACAGGAGAAGCCTAATACAGCTGTAATAGGGCAAAGACAGGGACAGGGTACACACTAGACGAGTTGCCATTCTAACAAAGAAAGAGACAATCACTGACACCTATGGCCAAATTAGAATCACTAATTAACTTAACTTCATGGATCTCTTCAGACTGTGGGAGGAAGCCAGAAACCCAAAGAGAACCCACACAAGCTTGAGGGAAACATGTAAACGGCACACAAAAACTCCTCAGTCGCTCCAGGATTTTCTTGCTGTTAAGCAACAGCACTAACCACTGCTTCACCATGCTGCCCTGTTATTAAACAAGGATGAGTTTTTTTTAATCTCAAAACAAATGGATAGGTCTTGTCCTCACTTCTTGTTTACAACCAGAAATACTGTGAAAATGAGAAAAAAAAATGTAACCAGTTCTACCATTGTAAAACAGATTAAATGGTCGTGATATGCTACACTAAGTCCACCCACCATCGCTGGTGGCAACTGTATGACAATTATCCCTCCCTTAGTCCTAAAGAGAAAACTGAACACTTTATAACAAACCAGGAAAAATCCAACCTATTGTACTGATGACAGAAGAGCAGTTTTTATTGCACTGATCCAAGCGTGCTCTTGTTGTGAAACATTGTGCATGCAGAGTGGAGGTCTAACCTCAGGTAACGAGCTTATGAAACTTTAAATTGAGACAAAGTCACCAAATTTAAGTGGTTTTGAAAAAAATAAACAGTTTAAATGTGGAAAGAACAGTTATAGCTCTCTCTTACTCTCAAATTATTTGGGGTTAGTTGCTTTTTCTCCCAAAGTAACTGAACCAGGGTTTATTTCATGCAAACAACCTATGACTGAGAGTAGCAAGACTTAACCTACATTAACTTAAAGATAACTCATCATCATCACTGTGTTCTGTGTGTTTCACTGAGAAGGGTGTGCACATAAATGAGTGAGTAATTGTTTTCCTTTGGTTCTCAGAGCACTGGTGGAACACTCTGTTCTGCCATCTCACCACAAATTCAGTATGGAGGGTCACTTCCTTAGTTTCCATATGAGGAACTCACAGGCCTTATATCCCTGTGAGGCAGGACCAACTACCCAAACATAAAAGTAGAAGCATAACCCACAGAGGAACTGTGACTTCATTCTGTGCTGAGGATGTCATTACTTTACTATGTCTCTAGTTTGTTTGATACTAAATTGAGGTTCAAAGTCTCATACATAAATCCTTAAAGAGTAGAGGTGGCCTTTGTTTATGTGAGTGAAATCCAACAAGTCTAAAAATGCAAAACGCCGTGTGGGGCAGAAGATCTTTGTGCCATTACGGACTGTCATTTCAAACTAACTTTATCGCCTGCAGAGGTCAAGGACGTGCAGTCTGCCTCTGAGTGAGTCCTTAGACTCTCCCGAGAGAGCGTTTCTCATTAGTCTGATTCCAGCTGAGGATTATAATGTGAATCCTTTGGATGAATCTTTGCTCGTCACAGAGAGACCATCAGCTGTTCCAGTCAACCAGTGCAGAGTCCTGAATTATTCATTTCCTGTTTACAGCAGGCGACAGGTGCGTGACCTCTGTGATGAGTGCCCTGGTGTCTGAGAGAAGAAGTGACAAGGGAAGGAAAGGAGGGGGGAAAGGAAGCCTCGGAGGGACAGAGCTGGAGATGAGGAGGACAGGGTGTGTGTGTGTGTGTGTGTGTGTGTGGGGGGGGGGGGGGGGGGGGGGGGATTCAGAGTAAACTGCCAATTTGTAAGAACAGGTGCATGGTGAAGTTTGGAGTTGGTTTTGCTTTTCAAGCTATCACATTTTTTCATGCTTTTACTTTTAATTCCTTGGCAAGAATTAAAGCCTTTAGCAGATTTTTACCCTGAAAACACTGCAGTGATTTCCTGTTCTGTGGGATTTACGGCAAAACCCCTTATGTGAAACCGGCTGAAATGATGTGCAGGTTGCATCATTATAAATATTACGGAATATATTTTGAAACACTGACTATTTTAAAGATCATTTCTATACGCATCTGTTTTTACTTTTACAGTTATTCAACTTGGAAGGCATTTATTTCAACCAAGACCTTGTTCCGACAACTCATGAAGTCAGCCAAAGACCTGATTTAAGGAGCATAAAGATCAGAGAATAAAGGCTTCTTTACACATTTATTGGTAAGTTATTCAAGCAAATGGTACACTACGCACAGCCATCTTTGACTATACAGATTGGCTGTCAAAATTATAGTTAATATTTTGTGCATGAATTTGTGCATGAATTTTAATTCAAGACTTTCTATTCTATATTGAGCAGTGTTAACACATAAACATTGACCATTTTGTTCACTGGAAAGGTGATCATATTAGAAACTCCATCCATTCATCCCAGTCTAAATAATCATTCTCAGACCTCCCACTCCCCACTCACCAGCACTTCTGGTGGTACATCAAGGTGTTCCCATGTCAGCAAAGAGACAAGCTCTGTCAGACGTAGGACATGCCCAAAACACCTTACTTAAGAGATGCCCAAGAGGCATCGTAATCAGATGCCTAATGTGGAGGAGTATTTACTCTACTTTGAGTTCCTCATTCTCTCTCTCAAAGAGCCCAGACACCTTTATTTTACTTGGTAAAATGTGATTTAAAATTCGATTGTTATTCAAACAAAAACAAACTATGTACAAGCTCTCCTAAACAAAATATTAAGTCACTGCTCTCATTTATAGCTTCTCATGTTCTTACACATCCCCAGATATCTCATTTAGCATTGTCAAAACTCTGATTCAGGAAATGAACGATCTTGAATCTTGGCTAGCTAACCGTCATTTCAGATATCTAGAAAGCTCACTGTAGATTGACTGGAATCATGCCGTCTGAATTATACTTCAGATCTGAGGAAAAAAAGCTGAAGTAAAAACTAGTCATATTTTTTTGTTACATAAATCTGAAAGAGTGATGTTATGAATACCTTCCCAGACCAAAAAACAAAACAAAAACAACAACACATAGTCTAGTCATTAAATTTTAAAACGACTTGTCATAACTGTGCAAAGGGTCAATATTAAAAGAATGCTGTGAAAAAGTAAAGCGGTAACTGCACAACCTACGACATCGAGTGCACCATGTTTGACTGTTTAAACCTTGACTTAGAAAGAACAGAGAGTTGTTGTTCAACATAAGGCAGTCCAGACTTGCTTTCAAATAGATGTTTACATGCTGAAAAGCACAGTCTAATTTTCAAAGTGCTGATGGAACACCTGCTAAAACGGATGTCAGCTTATCATTTGTGAATATATGTGCACAAAAAGATTTTTGCATGAACAAAATTAGCTTTTCTGACCTGTTCCAACCACGTCAACTGTGCAGAGTGAAAGACTGCGAAAGATGTAAACTAACACTAGTAGCAATGACACTGCCAGAAAGTTGCTTTTGATTTTCTAGTTCTCTTACTTTATAATGCGTTTCCATTATGAGAGAATGCTCTGAACTATAGCACATAGTTGTATTTTTATTTTACAGGAGACTACTGTCACAAAAGGCATGGCAGCACATAACCCATTTCCTAAGGTTTGCTTACCATAAAATTAATTTACTACTGTTATAATACCATGTAGAAAAATACTGTATTATTACTGAAATAAGGGTACATTCAGTTAATTTCTTTATCTATTTTATATCAAATATTGAAATGTCAGTTTCAGACTTTCATTACAGTGGTTGAGTTAACTTGAAAGAACCTTTTTTGAACTTAGAAATTAACATGAAGCAGCATAACAGGCACTGGGTATAAAGTGAAGCTGTTATGGACAGTTTTATGTGTGTAAAAGAAGTACTAAAAAACACTATAAAAAGTAATATGACATTCCCTAAATGTTAGGCAGAAACTCAAAAGTAGCATAAGGGTTAAGAAGGTCTGTCTTGAAATGCACATCACTGGAGCGCCATTTACTGTAACCTTTCCCTCGCCTTTTAATAGCTGCCACAGAAACGGCAGAACCACGGATCACTGCCATTCACTAGGGTGCACTGAGAGTGGTAGTAGATGTCCTGATGCTTGTGGCTGCACAAAGGTGAAAAGTGTATCCGAACACGAAGTTGGCTTCAGCTCTTGCCGTACTAAAGATGTGTGTTAGAATAGATGAAAATCACTACTGAGAGCCAATGGAATAGGTCGGGACAGGTAGACAAATAGAGAGGCTAGAGGCTGTTGTCGCAGATGATGTCAAAAACACAGGCAACCCATGGGGATTGTTTAGTTTAACACCAGTGAAAAACCAAACTGAATCACAGGAATTCAATCTGGTTCACTCAGCCTGAACAATAGCCTGTGACACCTGATAGATTAAGAATAAGCCTCCCATTTTCTGCACACATATTCATGTGTACATCTGCATGAACACGCACACACACACACTTGCAAGAATGCATGCAAAAGCAAACAAGCTCTAGACAAAATGATGAATGGATTTCACCTTCAGGCAACTGGGGAAAGAGACAGACATTTCTACCCCTCGGCCAACTCCTGCTTCAGACAAAATAACAAATGGCTGAATGATCAGAATCAGAATCAGAAACTTTATTGTCATTGTCATGAGAACAACGAAATTAAGAATGGTCCCCGATCATTGCATCATCCCTAGCAATATCAAAATATAAATAAAACAATAAAATTCAAAATAAAATAGATAGAATACTTAAAATACTAATAAGATATAACAGTAAAACATTCACATACATTCCCACACACATGCTTCAGACCGTGCATAGATTAACACAAGAGTGGCGTGATGGACATTTTTTTGTAGTATTCAGATGTGTTATTGCAGTTGGATAACAGCTGTGTTTGAGTCTATTAGTCCTTGCTCTGATTGCCCTGTACCGTCTGCCTGAGGGCAACAGTTCGAACAGGGAGTGGCCAGGATGTGAGGTGTCTTTTATGATGTTTTGGGCCTTTTTAAAACAGTGGGCGTTGTGTAGAACTTCCAGTGTGGGGAGAGGGCAGCCAGTGATCTTTTGGGCGGTGTTAATGATCCCTTGGAGTGCTTTCCTCTGAGCCCCTGTGCAGCTAGTGTACCAGATGCATATGCAGTAAGTTAGAACACTCTCAATGGTGGCTCTGTAGAAGGACACCAGCAGTCTCTGTGTGATGTTATTCCTCCTGAGAATTCTCAGGAAGTACAGTCTCTGTTGGGCCTTTTTCAGCAGCTCGGAGGTGTTCACACTCCAGGAAAGGTTCTCCTCTATATTGACTCCCAGGAAGCGGAAGCTTGCCACCCTTTCTACACAGTCCCCATTTATGAATAGTGGTTGGATCTCTGCCTTTTTCCTTCTGAAGTCTATTATGAGTTCTTTGGTTTTTGAAGTGTTGAGGAGGAGGTTATTGGCCTTACACCATGACGTCAGCTGCTCCACCTCGTCTCTGTACGTAGACTCGTCTCCCTTGGAAATGAGCCCCACCACTGTGGTGTCATCTGCAAATTTCACAAAGATGTTGCTGTGGTGGCGAGGAGTGCAGTCGTGTGTGTAGAGAGAGTAGAGCAGTGGACTGAGCACACAGCCCTGGGGTGAGCCAGTGCTGAGACTCAGGGCTGAGGATGTGTGATGGCCAACTCTGACTCTCTGTCTACGGCCCGAGAGGAAGCTATTGATCCACATGCAGGTGCTGTATGGAAGCCCCAGGTCTTGTAGCTTGGCCACCAGTTTGTGTGGAAGGATGGTGTTAAAAGCTGAGCAGTAATCCACGAAGAGCATCCGCACATAGCTACCATGCTCTTCCAGGTGAGTTAATGCAGCATGGAGTGCTGTGGCTACAGCGTCTTCCGTGGATCGGTTTGCTCTGTAGGCAAACTGGTGTGGATCCAGGCTGCGGGGCAGGGCTGCTGTGATGTGTCTGCGGACCAGATATAGTGAGCTGTCCCCCCTGGTTGCAAAATGGGAATGGAACCACAGTTTTGAGACAGCAGCTACAAATGGCCCATCTCTATAACCACCCTCTTTTTCTCTCTCTTGTTCTCTCAGCTGTGCATCCACACAGACCTTGGCACATCTCAAAGATGGATTAATCCCGATTGAAAGTTGCTGAAGTGTCCTCAAGCGTCAAAGCGTTACTACTTATGAGGAGAGAATGTGGTGAAGATGATTCAAAAGTCAGAAAATAAGCTCTGGGGTCATTTAGGATGGACAAACACCCACAATGCAGGGATATCCTGTAAAGTGCACTACACTGCATTAAGCCCAATCATATTTCTTGACAATCTTCTTCCAGGTCTGCCTGTGGTAAGCCTTGGGCTACTGCTGTTGGAATGGCATGAATGCGATGCTTCTAACACTCATGCTGGCATGAATATCACAGTTCTGGCTGCCGAACGAAGCACTTCCTCCTCCTACATTGCCTCAAATGCTCTGGAACATGATTTTAATGTGGTACTGTAACATTATTAGTTCAATGTCAACACTGTCTAGACTCTAGACATGTGTAGAGAGTCCATTGAAGCAAACTGTTCATTTTAGCTGTAGCTATTAATAGTATAGTTTGACTGCTATTGTTTTTTTTATGTTAATTTTGACAGCATTGGCCCACTTCACACTTTATATGATCATGTGTCATGTGGGAAAACATAAATTTGGGAGAAAAGTGGATAGTCTTGTTGCCTCGCCAGAAGAAGGTAATCGGTTCACATATTGGTGATTTTCATTTTTTAACACTTCTGCGTGATCAGTGTGATTTTTTTTCTCCCCCAAAAGGCAAAATAAAATGCACAATATATTTTAAGCAAAAATTTAAAAAAATGTCAGATGTTGCAAATATGATACAAATTAAAACCAATATATGCAAATTAATATTAATATGTAAAAAAAAAAAAAACAGTAGTCAGAAGGTTCAATAAACACTCCATTTTCAAAAACATTTTATTTTCTAGCAATTATTTGATAGTTCAGGCTTTAGAGGTGAAACTAGCTGTGGATGTAAGGTGGAGGATGTGCTTAAAGTGTTTAAAATGAAGCTCTGTATAAAGGCCTGATTAAAAATGGCTTGTAGTTTAAAGCGCTTTAAGTGATTAGTACAACTAGAAAAGAGCTACACATGCTAGCCCATTTCATTTGTATTGAAATTAAACAAAATCTTACTGCAATTAACTACTGTTTTTTTAATTAGCTGTGATTGCGATACTATGAATATTGTCGATATCTTTTTATATCTATGGCTACATTATGCCCTATAAACATTAGTGAACTCACTGCCTACAAGAGAAATATAGTCAATTAAGAAAAACAGCAGCTTCTTTTTTTTGTACTTCTTGCATATTATATTTTTAATGAATATAAATATTTGTCTTAATGTTCAATACATTTTTAAAGTTATTGTTCTGTTCATTCTTATTGCCATGAACAATTAAAGCATAGTGTATTCATCGTGTTTGCAATGTAAACCAAAGTAGTTGCCTTTCCTAATTTATATATGACAAAATGCATCTCTCTATTAAATCAATGCTAATTTAGATCAAAGCCACAATGTTGCATAAGCTACAATGTTCTGTTTATTTGGCTTTTCTGCATTTTAAAGATTCATGTCATGAATATAAGCGTTGTTGTACAGTGCGCATTAGGACAGCATCTTACGTGTTACCTCATTCCAGACATCACATGGATCAACCTCATGTTTAAAAAGGCATCGAACACTATACAGCTGCTTCAGATGACAATTTTTATTGACCCTTGGCTAAGGTACTTTAACCTCGACTGACTGTGCGGGCCTCAGCTAACCCACTTCAATCTGTCTGCTGTTGTCTGCTGAAACAAAGAGGATTACCGTTAATCTGGTCTTAATAACAGCAGGAGAGCCTACTCTACACAGCACTTCAGAGAATAGGACTAATAAAGAAATCATGAGGATCAAACAGAGAACAATTACATCTAATAAAATCTGTTTTGTTGATTGACTACGAGAAAGCGAGCCGACGCAGGTTTTGATTGGACACGATTACACTTGAATGTATTTTTTAAGAGCAGCTCAACAAATACCGAAGTTTAATAATATAACCACGGTATGATGTAATTAACCCTGTATCGCTGCATTTAGACTTGGTTTTAAGGTTTCCGCCATGAAATTCATCAAACAATATAGATCAAATGATATAATTTTAACCTCAGCACTTATTAGCACCACTTTTAATGCAAGACAAAATTTCCACCACTTAATTAAGGTAATTAAGTAACTTGATTACAAACGGCAGCTTCCACCCTTGCTGACACAAGCGAGCAGAACCCTGCATGTATGAAATGGGTCTGAGAACCTAAATGGCACAAAGGCTCCTGATGAGGTGACAAAAATAGGTTTGATTATCAAAGAGAACAAAAACAGGATTTGATTGCAGTAATGAGCGAATGGTTTTAACAGGTGGAAGTATAGCCGGGGAAGTGTACAATTCGCAATCCCACCTCATTAGTAAGCAAATGAATTCAATCACCTCTCTTTGATAAGCGGCTTGATAAATCCCTGCAAAGTGGTGTCTGGCTTTGGCTGCAGCAAGCAGCTTTAATAGGTGCAGACAAACAAACCCCAGTCAATGAAGCTAGGGCTCCACAGGGAGTGAAAAGTATTTTTTTTGTACTGGCTCCAGTAGCTCCACAAATTTTATTCATATGTCCCTCGAGAGAATAGCTGCAGTATGCTTGTGTTCAACAGGAGGGTGGAAGTATCCAACGGGCACGGCTATGTCAGAAAATGTAAATCTAACAAGACAAGCTGGGTCTTCCATGGAATCTAAAAGAGTGCCAGGGCAGCTCCTTGAGCCCAAATCATCTACAATCTACAAAATATCTGATCCCCTGCTGAAGTTTGCTCCTTTACAAAGAAATGAATGCTCTCTAATTTTTATGGAGAGACAGAGAATATTAACCACAAATCCAGAAAATGTCACTTAAAGTTAAATTGGTGTTTGATCACATGGCTTAGTAGTTGGCAGTGAATCTTTTGTTGGCAAGCAAAGCAGTAAGACCTTTATTGTAGTTGGTCACCGGTTTACACACATCTCCTGAGGGATTTTGGCCTACTACCCTTTACAGAAACTTTCTAAATCCTTTAGGTTTCCTTACTGCTCCTTGGGATCTTGAAACTTCTGCTTCCTAAACAGATTTCAAAGAGGACTGAGGTCTGGAGACTGCTTAGGCTACTCCATGAGCTTAATGTGCTTCTTCTTTAGCTACATGTCATGAGACAACATCTTGCATGGAGTGCAATTCATGGTCATTTTGGTCACATCAGCTCACCAATCTTCTTGTTTATGGTCATTCCAGCCCTGTGCATATCTACAGTTTTGTCCCTGACATCCTTTGACAGAATTTTGGTCATGCGCATGTTGGTGGAGAGGTCTGCGTGGAAGGAATTGATCTTGTGCACAGCTATACACATAATGGGTTGAGATCAAGATTATTTGTAATTGATTAATTGTAATTGTAAGTGTCCTGGTGCAGCCACAACAACCTGGTGCTGAATGCCCAGAAGACAGTGGAGATTATTGTGGACTTCAGGAAGCACACAGCCCCACTCCCCCCCATCATCCTGACTGACACCCCCATCACCTCTGTGGACTCATTCCGCTTCCTGGGTACCACCATCACCCAGGACCTGAAGTGGGAGCCCACCATCACCTCCGTCATCAAGAAAGCCCAGCAGAGGATGTACTTCCTGAGGCAGCTGAAGAAATTCAACCTGCCAACACGGACGATGATGCAGTTCTACACTGCAATCATCGAGTCCATCCTCACCTCCTCCATCACCGTGTGGTACGCTGGAGCCACTATCAGGGACAAACAGAGACTGCAGCGTGTTGTGCGCTCTGCTGAGAAGGTGATTGGCTGCAGACTCCCATCTTTGCAGGACCTGTACACCTCCAGGACATTGCGGCGTGCAGCTCGGATCTCAGCTGACCCTTCTCACCCTGGACACAGTCTGTTTGACCTGCTCCCCTCAGGCAGGAGGCTCCGGTCCATTCGCACCAGAACCTCTCGCCATAAGAACAGTTTCTTCCCCTCTGCTGTTGGACACATGAACAATAACCATATGACTGTTCCCACCACTAACACATGACCCTACGCTGTGTTCACTGCATCATTCCATGTTTGGCACTGATCACCACCTGCACTCATGTATATATCTTTCAACGTAGCACTCTTAATTCTTATTCTCATGTATATATCTCATGTATATCTCATGCACATATCTTCCCACGTAGCACTTTTAATTCTTATCCCTACTTTTATTTTTTTCCATGTCTATTTAAGTGCTATTTATGACACTATGTTTGCACTGAAGCACCGCAGCAATTTCCTAATGTTGTAAACCTGCTCAACATTTGGCAATAAACCCCATTCTGATTCTGATTCTGATTCTGATTCTAATCTGTTGGAGCCAGAACTATATGTGGGTTCTAGGGGATCAAAAACATATATTTTTCTGGATTTTTCATTGAGAAACTGTTCATTTCTTTAGTAAATGAGCAAATTTCTAAGTTCATCAGGGGATAAAATAATCTCCCCCACTCTACATGAGAGATTTTCACCTAGATGAGAGAGCAACACTGTAACACCATTACTACCACCTGCTGCACCACTCTGTGCTCCCATAACAGTGTCCAACAGCAGTATTTGATCAATCACTGGGACTGCAATCAGAGAGAGACACAATGAACTAAGCAACAGACACAAACAGAAGGATGACTTGTAGATAATATGGATCAGATGAAGACCTAATTCTCAAAAAACTAATGTGGTCCAGAGCCCAAGCAGCACAGATCTCAAGTCTCATTCTCAGCACTGTCTTCAGTGAGGCTGTGACATTTGAGGCATCAAAGGCCAATCGATATATTTGTTGTGTTAGAGAGGGGACAAGAGTGCAGCATTTGAAAACAGCTTAGACTGAGTCAAACTAATCTCCGGGCAACAAATCCACTCTGCAGCCCTAATCAATTCGTTATACGGCGTCTTCTCGAATACACATTTGCACCTATGCACAGACGCGCACGTGAGTAAGGCACTGTGATGATTAGCTTGTCCCATTTAATCATTTCCTATTAGAGACACCTGCAAGGTTGAAACAGTCTTATGTGATTACGTGTAATCACAGAAAATGTCACATTTGAATGATAAGCAGCATGAGAAGACGACATGAAACATGATGCCCTGCATTTTTACACCATAGAATTATTAACTTTTCTCATGCATTTGAAAAAAAAGAAAAAAAAAAAAGCTTTTCTTGTTTAAGTCTCACAAATGTGTGAAAAAAAAACCATTCACACAAGGCTCACACATAATTATGCATATGCTGCGCAGGCGTATAAATACAAGCACCCACACTGGGCTGTGGGGGGGGGGGAAAGCCTATCTACTGTGGATAAAAGACATCCCTTATCAGCTTCCTCATAGAGGAGCTGGGAATGAAGGCATTTACTCAAATGAAAGAGCAGCTTTTGGAGATAAGCCGAGAAAGACGAAGCCCAACTAAGCTTTCAGATTGGACTGGGCCTATAGAGGGAACAGAGGAGGACGGGAAAAAAATAGAGACGTAAAGGATGGATGGACAGACGGATGGATGATAGATGGGTGGATTGTTGATGAAGTGATGGGAGGATGGTGTAGGCTCCTTTTTGGTGATTTTAAGTGCAGTTGTGTGAGGCAGATGTGTGCATACAGAGGAGGAGTGTGTGGCTTTTGTCTGCGATAGAAGTGCTTACATAAAGAGTATTTAGAGGATGTGGGTGTAAAAGCTATTGTGTTGACCCCAGTATTTAGTCTGTGCAGGCGTGCATGTGCTTGTCTCTACCTTGTGTCTATCCCTGTGCTCAGAGCTGGCCCTGTCTGCACAGTGAGCTGGCACATCTTCTCCGCTGCACTGGGCTGTGAGCTGTGCTAGAATAACCCACTTCAAAGACACCCATTGTCACACACTAATGTGGCAAACGACAGCTAGCACCACAGAAATCAGCACACACTGAGAGTGGATATTCCCTCCGAGTCTCTGCGATGGGGGAAGAAGGGTGGCGTGGGTGGGGAAGGGGGGGAGCGAGGTTTGTTCGCAAACACGCTGCTGTGCCAACATTAATCATGTAGACTCTCATAAAATCATTAGAGCTGATCATTCCCAGTCAGTCTCTCTCCATAATGGCTCGGTACTGATGACAAAAAGCAAGAATGCCAATTTCTGTAAGAAATGCAAGCCAACACAGTCACACACGGACACCTTTGTACTGTGCAAAAATATCAACATGGAGAACTGAGGCAGCTGAACTAAACAGAAGGCTTTAGATGAAGAGAGCTTTTATTTTACATGTTTTATATATAATTATGCCTGCACTTTAGTTTGATTCGTAGAAGGGAATGCAGGTGTAGTTCTGTGTGTGTGACAAAAATTTGCATACAGCATTTTTTATTTTTGTATTTTTGTACATCACAGGTTGCGAAAGTGTTGTCCCCTGTACACAGAGTCTGTTAGTTTGTATGTGCGTCACAGTGTATGCATGTGGTTTGGAGAAGTGGGTGCTTGTGAGTACAAAAAAAATGCTTACTATAAATATTGGTAACTGCATCTTGGGTGTGTGCACAGAAAATACAAACCACACAATTGGGTAATTGCATTTTGTCAATTGATTTATGTATATTCATTTGTTGTTTGTACCACAGCTGAGTTTGCTGAGTTCTACCTTTTCAGTGATTTGCTGAATACCCCCAATCCTTTTTAGCCACAAATATTTGAACATTTCCTCAAGTGTATAATTTATTTCCAGTGTTTACTATTTGCAAACATAATTGATGGAAATAAGCCTCTAACAGCGAGTGCTGATAATCTTTTTTTTAAATTTTTATTTCTGTTGAAGGGCAGTTCATCGTTTTTTATGTTTTATAGATTTGTTGTCTTTTTATGACTGAAAAAAGTCTGTAATAATTCCAGTTTTTCTGTAAATTGGTGTTTGTGCATGTGTGCATATAGGACAATGACTGGATAATAATTTCCTGCCACTGTAGTTATTATTGAGAACACTGCACTGTTAAACGCTCATGAGATGGCGTACAGTACAGGTGAAGGTCACCATCCTGACTGCTGACAAAGAGCTGGAGCAAAGATAGCCATTAGAGCTGGATCACTGCATCTTCTGTTTACACTTCCAACCATTTACACACTCGCTGCACTCTATTAAGCCCATTGGACCCCTGAGAATTGCAGATTGGTGGTCAGGGCATGAGGTTCTGATGGCTGGATTTGACTGTAAAATCGATGGCCTTTGTCTATATAACTGCACTAGCATGAGGATCAGTGGCTGTGAAAGTAACAGTCTGATTTGAAGACCTAGAAATACACATGGAACAAAGAGAGAATTGAGAAACACAGATTAGGAAAGATGTTCCATCTCCTTTTTAGGTTTTATTTCCTTTATGCTCATTTATTCTCCCTGTCTTCTAATCCCCCAGTCTGTTGGTTTAAAGGCCTTTAGCTCTTCTGTCACTCATTAGAGTGAGAAGTAGAGGTAGTCACAAGTAGAGGTCAGAGCATCAAGTAGACCAGTCACCCACTTCAGCTGAAAGCTGCATTACCAGTTGAAGAATTCACAAGCTCAGAAAAATACACAAATACACACAAGCACAAAGTGCAAGTGATGTTTTGCTGTTTCTCTTCAAGGCCTCCATCTTTAGCCTCAGCACCCAGGGAATGAGAGGCTAAATGGTGAAGTTTTGGTGCAGAGTGCAGCGTGGGAACATTTCTCATGTTGTCAGAGCTCCCGCTGAGGCTCACATATGCCTACAGCTCTCAGCATCCAGAAGCCATCACTCCAGCAGGCGGGCCAATCAAACCCATGCTGTCACTTCAGTGAAATGACTTGAACTGGCACTCACACACAGGCAATTTCCCCACGGGGAGCACAGGGACAAGAAGGAGTACATACGAACCATGCGTTCAAATGCTACACACGCAAAAGAAAACACACGTAGCCCTATAATGTGCCGCAACAGAAATCAGACTTTTCCACAACAGCCTCTGTTACAATGAAAAAAATATTCCAAGAAAAAGATCTAATGAATCTAATGAAAGAACCAACCGAGGAATCTGTGTACAGCTGTGCATTCTTTGCTTTTCTCGACAACTGTTCATCCAATCTACCTGAAGCTGACTCCTGGGAGGAGGCGATAAAACAGCACCCTACCTTTTCCAAATAGTGGCTACAATGCCATTCACACTTGGAGAAGGTCTGCAGAAGCAGAGAATAACTGAAGTGTAACCAGTTGTACTAATACTGTACTCCCTGGAAAGAGAAGCGCAGAACTCTTCTGTGCTTGGGAATGATTGGCACTTGAATATACCTGTCTCCCAGATCACTGGATTTGATAGTGATTAGGCTTAGGGAACTCGGTGAATAGAGACAGGTCCAAATTTGGCCTCATTCTGCAGGTCTGCTTTGGAACAAGAAAATAGCACAACTGAAACTCCTTGTTCTTCCGCATAGGGCGGCCAGAGAAGTAACTTATCCAGGAGCTCTGCCAGCTCTCACATCAAGGCCATTTTCTCCATCTACGATGATAAGACCGTTTCCACAAGGCCAATAAAAAGGGACATGGAACTTGACTGACTGCCCAACCATACAACCACAAGTGGACTTCTTCGCTTTACCTTTTGCTTGCTCTTACACTGTAATTTGAGCGGAAAAAAAAATCATAATATTGTCTTTAATTTTGCTAAATTGGAAGTTCAAACTATTTTCAGTAGTCAAGAACAAATCACTACTGTAATAATAAATTCTTTGACCTTCAATCTTTGCTCTTTGCTGACCTCTAGCTTGTCTTAACGCTTGCGTGCACATCCGTGTATCCGTGTAGACAAAGCTTATTATGCTCCTGCAGCAGTCTGCTCAGTCATCCTGTTCTCCAACCTACCTAAACATCATTTGGTCAGAAAGATTCAGTCTCAACATCAAAATGCGCCCACTCAAATGTGTAATTTCGCTTTGATTTATGACATGCAGCATTCCTTTTATGTATCCAGTTACATTTACATTTTCTCTCAGTAATAGTGGAGATAAATCAAGAGATGCCCAGCAACGTTTGCAGGACACTTCCCTCAAGGAATTTGTTCCAGACTAAAAGTGTACTCCACTAAGTGCGACTAAAAATAGACAGTTAAAAATAATAATAATAAACAGCGATTATACTTCTTGCATTAATCATGACTTCACTTGACCATCTAAATGTTCAGTCTGAGACTCAGGTGTATTATGTTAGAAGTGACTAATGTAGCCTTAAACTACTAACTTACTCCAAAGCCGCACTTTCCTCATTATTAAATTTTCATCTTCAGCTTCATTGGATGTTCTGTCCAAAGACCCAGCCCTTTTATGACACATAAAGAATTCCATCAAAGACTGGAATTATTATCATTATTAATATTTTTTATTTATTTATTTCGGGGGATTTTTTACACTCTAATCTCAAAAGTCCAAACGCGCCGTGACAAAACACACTGCATTATGATTAGAATTTCTGACTCACATATGAAAACACCATATCATCACAAACTACTCTAAAAAACAGTAAACACAACAGCTTGACAATGTGCAACGACGTGAGAGTTTCTACGAGAAGAATCAGTCTTTAAATTTACACCTCATGAACTGATTTCTGCTGGGAAAGATAAAATGAGATCAAGATTAGTGACTACAGCAAAAAGCAGTATGGAGAACAAGAGTTTTGGAGTAATAACACATCCCATTGTTCCCGTTACCTGGAAGCAATGGCAGCCCGGGACATTAAAGTGAAAGATTACCTCACACAGACATCGACAACTGCATAAAAGTGGGAAAGAACTTTACTCCAGTGGATAAAACATATAAAATGCAGTAAGATGAGAAACAATAAATATGAAATAATATACTATTTGTGGCAGCACTCTTTCATTTCCACATAAGATTTTTTACATAGATGATGCAGATTAATAGGGACTGAGGTAATGAAAAATACAAAAGTCACTTTAACTACAGATTTGTCATCTGAAGTGAGGTGTTTGTTGGGCTACTAAAGTGGGTTATTTGTCTTCTCTGGGCACATGCCTGCCTGCGTGTGTGTGTGTGTGCACGTGTGAGAGAGAGACAGTAGGCAGAGGTGTGCTGAACAGAAGCTGGAGAGTTTCCACCTTCGTCCCTCTGGTCCGTGAGGGATGAATGAAAAGACAGGAGGCTCGGGAGATTCAGCCATCATAATGAGTGATGAACACACAGACACACACACAGAAGAGCACTCACTCCGTCAGTCCAGACAGGGGCCCACAGCTGCTCTAACCAAAAAGACACAGTCGGCGTAACACACACTCGGGAAGAGCTTGTTCGTTTAATCGGCTGATGGTTTGGTGATGGCACAGATGCGTGGTTTGTGGGAAATGAACCAATGCCTTTTCATTAACCTCCTCATTTACATCCCCTCCACCTGCACCACCACTTCAAACAGCCATTGCTCCCTACTGCTTAGAAGACCCTGCAGCTTCTGCAGATCAAAACTAGAAACAAGTCCAAGTGGACACTGACACTTCAAGGTCAAGCAATACAAATGAAATTATACATTCAGCTAAAATCTGGAAATCACAAATAGTATGTTTATGAATAAATCATTCGTTTTACTTAAAAAAAATACAACTCTACTTTTAGGGTGTGGCCAGTCCACAATAAGTGGTCGCAGTCTGTAATCCTAGCCCTGTGTAATTACCCCTGATCAACCCTGGGACCCCTTTAGCTCAGATTAGCCCTGCTTCCTATGCATCCCCCACCTCAGATCCCACAGACAAAAAAAAGGTTGGAAGTGGAAGAATGTCGCCCACTCCCGAAGAAGCCTATAATCAGCTCTCCCGCAGCCCTGCAACCTGTCCCCCGCTTGTGCGGATGATGGGGGTGTTGTGGATGGATGAGTGAAGTAAGACAAAGTCAAGCCCCCACTACCAGGTCTTTTGCTCTTCAACTCAATACTGAAATATTCAATATGAAGAGAACTGTCTGTGTCAGAAGACAGCAACACAGTGACTAATAATGGCCATTGTCCAGTAAAGGCTGTTATCTGGAACTGAGAAGAAGCCACTGCCGCCAAAGCTCCCCAGTGACACCCCAACTGGCTTTTACGACGACATAATGGCCGAGAAGAAATCAGCACAGGACAAAGCCCCAAGTAGTTAGGGCTCCATTTGACAGAAGAGCAGTTCTTTATGAGCTGACTAAAAGGGCGAGTGGGAAAGAACGCTGACGAGAGAGGGAAGAAGATGGTATTTCAGTAAAACAGTTCAGTGTTGGAAGCTTTTGGTGCTCCATGGACGATAGTTTTTACTAGTGTAGGGATTAGAAGGTTGCATTTGTGACATGGAGTAAATATCTAGAGAAATGCTAATGCGGCATCCATTTGCATGAGTCATTTGCCCATGCTCCGAAGCCATTTTAAGAGCACCGAGATCGCAAATCACCACACAGTCACACTTATGGCGGGAGCCATCACATCCAGAGGTCTGACACAACACTATGAGTGCATTTCTTTTAGATCTTTGTGAACTGGATGTTTTTCCCAAATTCAGCTACATTTTCTGTTTATTTGTCTCTGAAAGTGAAATAAGGAGTACTCATAGAAGCACTGATATGCAATGCAGGAACAGTTGCATTTTGTTGAAGAAAGGTAAGACTGCACTGAGCCATGAACATGCTTTAAATCAGGATTTTAGATGAAGGACAGGGGCCCAGCAGCTTGGGTCCATTAGTCATTCTTTGTTCAGCCCATACACACAAAAAATACACCTCCATTGAGATTGAGTTAATTATGCAAATGAAGTTCTCTTTTCTGGATTTAGTGGGACAGCTTTTACACTAATGCCTATGCCAATTTTATCAGATTCAATCAAAACATACTAGTAATCATCAAAGCTTTATTTTTAAGCCCCCAAAAGGTTGAGATCTTCAAACATCACTACTTGAATAGTTCAGGGTAAGCTGGTCAATTTTATTTATTAATAAAAAAATGAACAACGAGTTGTTTGAAGGCACACTGAGACGTCAGGTTAATGACGTCGTTCTTCACAACGAGCTTATGATGCTTATTATCAGGAACTGGTTTACAAATGTCCACTAATTATAGTCCCCCCCCCCCCCTCCCACACACACACACGCACGCACACACACACAAGCAAACGTATTTATTTTATTTATTTAGCTGATGTTTGAGAAGGTCATTTTTCTCAAACAGACTGATGTTTTGTTTTGAGTTTTTTTTTTTATTATTACTGATGACTCGGAACGTTGTGACGTTTTAAATGAAAAAAGAACAACACCATATTAATGATAATCTACGGTGGAAGTTTTCGTGATAAAAGATACAAGTTCCATCTATGGGCCGAGAGGACTAAGGAGTGTGAGGTGTCGGTAACTCCGAACCACCCAGGACGCACACTTTTGGTTGAGCTTCATATAATCTGATAGAATAGAATAGAATAGAATTCAACTTTATTGTCATTGCACATGCACAGGTACAGGGCAACGAAATGCAGTTTGCATCCATCCAGAAGTGCTTTAGTGATATAGATATATTACAATGCGGTGATTGTTGATGCACAGTCATGTAATCGACGGCGCACAGGACATTCATGAATAAATCATAAAAAAAGACACTTCAAATGGTCAACTTGCGAGCCCGATAAATGACTGAATCCCTGGATTTTTCATTTTTCCCGACAAGGACTTTTAGCGCGCCTGCTCCACATAGTGTGTTTGCATTAACATGCTTTAAGATCTTTTTTTACCCATCGACACTGTTGCAACGCGAAATCCTGAAACGGTTGTATTTGGAACCTTTCAGGAATCTTTCGTGTATTGCTTACTCAGCGCAGCCGCGTTATCACCGGTAAAGTGGAGAACTGTAGGTGTTTAACACTTACCGATCAGCATCGTGGCTCCAGGACCGTATCTGTGAGTCTACAGCTCGGCGTGTCACCTGCCGTGAAAACGGTAAAAAAAATAAAAATAATAATAATAATATTTACGCACTTTTATCCCCAGAGAGCGAGGACAGCACGAAGGTGCGAACGGTAGGCGTACGGCACTTAAAGAAGAGCCTCGGAATGTGCTGGAGCCGATTTTAGAGGACTTGTTTCCTCTCCTGTCTTTCCAAAGACAACTCTTTTTGTCAACACTGTATCCTTTACTCCCCCGTCTTTGGTGACCAATTCCCAGGAAATCTTAGATCCTATTGATGCGCGTTCTCCTCAGTTAAAATCCTATTGCTCGTGCTGCTGCTCCGCGTGGCCTGAAGGAGGCGAGGGATAGGAGTGTGGTAGCGAAGCTGGGTGTAATTGCCTGTTTCTTCTCTCTCTCTCTCTCTCTCTTCTCTGATGTCTCTCTGAGTTCTCTCCTCCTGTCATCCTTTCCTCTCCAAAGTCCCACATCTTTCTCTCTCCTCCCCTTGGTGAGCCCCTTTAACATGACAGGGCTGCACAGAGACAAGCTGCACACCTGTACAACTTGGCAACACATTAGCCATCTTGTCAAACTTACTGCTTTGTAGGTCAGCACTAGGAATGACGTTGGCTTCAGATATGTTCTGCCATGCAGCCTCAGAAAAACAAAGATAAATTAATCAATAAAATAAAGGCAGAAGCAGTAAGCAGGTCTGGATAGAAGAAGCATGACAGGTGCACGGTAAACATGAAGGGAAAGAAAAGAATATTTTCTGAGACAGGTTTCCGTTCGTGCTCTCATAAGTATGATTTGTGCGCACTTGTCAAGGCAACTGTCGTGTGTGCACTACAATGTGTGAGTGAGAGCAACGTGAGAGTGACTGCAAGTGATGGTTTCTCACAGCCGTCTCTTCTGCCAGTCTGCGCCTCCTTTGTGTCTCTTCTTGTCGATGCATCATTTGGTGAAGCTGACACATATTCGGGGATTTGAAATTGGCTGCGAGAGCGCAGAGAGCCTACTCGGAATTAAATTTCTGTTTGTTCAAATGGCGTGTTGTGTGTGTGTGTGTGTGTGTGTGTGTGTGTGTGTGTGTGTGTGTGTGTGTGTAAGTAGATTGTGATTTGAAGGGCCTTGGTGTAATGCTAAGCTGTCCTGGAGCTACGCCAAAGCACATCTCCCAGGGTGCTATCGGGAACTTAATTACAGCATTAAATTGCTCCCTCTCCGCCTCTCCTGCGCTTGCAGTTCACTTCCTCTTCGTTTCCATTTTCGCTCCTTTCCGCTTTTCTACTTAAACTGTATTTCTACCTAATCATATACTTTGTCTCTTCTCCCCATCTGTCTGTCTCTCTCTGTCTATATTGTTCCTCTGCTTCTAGTTTATTCAATTTGCTGCTTTGGCTGAAATGCCCACTGGTCCTTGCTGTGTTCATGTCATTGTGAAGAGGGCTTTCAGATGTTTTTTAAATTGTTCCTGACATCCGCTGTCCAAGTCAAAAATAACGTGTTCATTAGCTGTGTCTGCTGTCCATTCAAAGGGTCTAATTCAACCTTTACATTAAACTGATACTATATACATGATGCTCTTTAACAGTCAGTTTGTCATGATGCTATTAAGAGTGCTGTTCCAAAGAGTAAAGCTGCAAGTGAGAAAGTGGAGCATGGCAGCAGGGAGAGGTTGTAGTGATCAGATTGCTGATGAAGAGCTCCTTTTTAAACATGAAATATTGTCTCTGACAGAGTGTTGTGCGGGGTGTGAACTACCTTTCTTCTCCAATCCAGGTTTCTGTTTCTTGCCATTCACAAAGGCAGCAGTAGACCCAGAGACTCTCCTTTGGGGCAGAGTAGGGGACACAGGGGCAGCTGGGCTGTTCTGTTGCCTCATGCCAACCATCAGCCTACAGGCTGCCATGCCAGAGCCTGGGCTAATTAGAAACACGGGAATCGCTCCAAGCTTTACATCAGTCAGCCTCAGCCAAGAAGATTTGTTCTAGCCTATTTGTTCCATACTGTATGTTAAGAGAAAACAATGTTTACACCTCTCTGAGGGACTAAATAAAAGTCAATTTTTCCACCGCAAAGCCTATGTGTATTTTTAATAATATATTGAGGAAAGGCTCTTTTATAATACTGTCCATTAAGGACCTTTTGCAGTGGCTTAATAATAGTTGCTCTTAGCTGCATCACAAGTCAAGTTCTAGAGTAAATCTATGAGGCTGAAAAATGAAATCGGAGCACAAGTGCCAAAAACTGCAGTCCTTCAAGAGGCCACTTGAGGCTGGCACCAAAAGTGAAACTAATCACATAGACTTCTCACCTTTACAGCTGAAATCAATATGTTTACATCTCAAATGGGGGTAGGGAGGAGGGACAATTATAATTAAAAAAAAGTTGTGCATCATTACAGGCATGGCCACTTAGATGAGGGGTGAATACAGAGAAATGTAACTCGTAGCTGTCGAGTAGGTCTTGACTAATTTGAGTCACTAATTAGACCTCTTTTTAACTACCTGAAAAATAATATTCTGGCAAGCTCCAAGATTATATTAGAACTTAAAGCTTATAATTTAGAATTTCAAGACCCCCAAAAACAAAGATAGAAAAAGCATTACATCTAAAACTGAGTCTTCCAAACAGGACCTCACAAATCAGTGAGTGATGTCACAATGTCTATGCCCTCCTTTAATATGGCCTAAAGTTGGTGTAGGTAATTATATTCAGCTTTTGAGTCCTAAAGCAATTACAGCACTACAGTGGAAACCCATGCCATGAACCTGCCAGCACACAGTTCTTGTGCTGATGTTAATGCCAGAACAGGTATAGGTGACAAGGAAGGAGTCCACACACTGAGAACTCAGTAGTTACTGAGTGAGCAACATGCTGGCTGTAAAACAGCCTGTTTCAGTTTAAGCATTGTTTTCAATTAATTGCATTCTCAAAAAAATGTTTTGCCTCACTCCCATTTCTTCTTGTTGCATGTTGAAGCTATACTCGAAACCTTCTTAACTCATTCACTGCCAGCCATTGGCAGTGAATGAGTTAAACCCATTGACTCATTCA
This sequence comes from Rhamphochromis longiceps, assembly GCF_057381845.1. Classification (NCBI taxonomy): domain Eukaryota; kingdom Metazoa; phylum Chordata; class Actinopteri; order Cichliformes; family Cichlidae; genus Rhamphochromis; species Rhamphochromis longiceps. Next base: position 30,650,240 of record NC_140560.1, on the reverse strand, counting down.
CTGCCATTGACGGCTATAGACGTCAATGGCAGTGAATGAGTTAAGATCCAACCATGCAAATTATAATTTTTTGCCACTTTTCAAGTGGTCTTAACCTTCCTGCCTTCTTGGGACCTTTTTGTGCCACTGCTATGTGTTAAATGGCTGCCATTTCCACTGTGTTCAGTGGAATATAACCAAACTTGCCACAGGATAGTTTTTACCTGTCAATGTTAATATTCCAGTGTGAATTCCTTAAATCAGCCTAAAATGGCTGAGCAGCAGAAATCCCCACACCCATCACCCTGGGGACCATTTTCTGCCCATTGACTTCCATTATAAACGCTATTTTTCAACCCCAAATTATCATCATATGATTTTATTTTTTCTTCTTTTCTTGGATGTCAATGAAGACTCAGGGCCTTGAAGTTTTAATTTTTAAATTGCAAAAAAAATGCAAAAAAAATAATGGCAGGTCAAAATGTATGTTGGTGCCAATCTTTGGTCCATCTAAAGGCCTACTTATAATGACAATCACATATTACTTCAACTGGTTTTTTGTGGAAATATTTAGTTTCGTTTTTTGGTTTTTGGGGCTTATAACACAGGGCGCTCATGTAATAACACTGGGATTTGAAGGGTTAAAACAACGAAAATATAATTAAAACTTTACATGAATATTTCAGGGAGAAGTAGTTTTACAAGGTTGGCTAATTTAAAGTGGAATAAAATATGGATATATGGTCTTTTTATGGCGTGGCTGAGAATGGTCCCTAGGGTGATGGGTGTGAGTTTTTTAAAGGATGGCAGGAGGGTTAAACTTTTGATTGGGACTGTATTAGAGAGCCTGATTCACTGTGTCTGTTTTCTTCAATTGCCGTACACTGGTTTATAACATAAATTTTAATGTTTATTTCCAACATTGGTATAAGAACAATTCTAAGTCAACTGGATTCCAAGGGCATAAGCCTAAGTGAATTTATGACTACATGTAAAAGTCAGGGTGAGTTGCAGGGATTCACACCTTTGATTTAGTTCTGGCGGAGTGATCTTTACTGTGTTTGACTTGACAGGCTGTGGCATGAACCAAGAATACACTATGACCAAGTGAAAATTGTAAAATTAGCTCACTTAACTAGTGAAATTTCCATCTAAATTAAAACGAACAAAATCAAAATAGCCTCACATGGTGAAGCTTTTTCTACATGCTTAAAAAACACGATGAGGAGCACAGATACATTTCCACATGAGTGGAACTTTTTTCACATTGCCAGCATTTTCACTCATTTATGCCTAAATGGATGTAAGAACAGATGGTCTCTTAAAAATAAATACTAGATTGACTTGTCAGGATGATACAACATAAAGGAGTTTTCTTTTTCATGATTATATTGTTCAGACTTTTGAGCCATTTGACCTCCTTTGTCATTGGATCAGTGTTCAACTTGTTCATTTCAAGTTGCTACGCTATACACTGAAAAACAATGCAGGAAAAAAAAGTCTGACATTACTGTTCCTTTGTGAGTTGCGGGACAGCAAATCTGTAGTTAACACTGGTGGACTTGCTGCTGAGAGCCAAGTATCTATGGTGATGAGTGACAGATCCTGGAGAGGAGAGAAGGTCAAGCTGTCACACTTAGGTTTAATGAAATTGTGTTATCTTTCCACAATTGTGTTCTTTTGTACACCGTCTGGCTCTGTGTAAAGCCACAGATTTTTCACTGGAGTCAGTTGTGAGACTTGGCGATTTAAAGAAGAAGATCAGACATGTTGAAAAGTTTGTTTACAAGTTAAAAAAACAAAACAAAGAACACGATTGCAAAAGAAACATTTCTGCTAAATGTGACATATGCACAGAATATGAATTGTTGGCTGGTTACATTGCACGGAGGTGAGGTGGAAACTCCAGAAGAGGTGAGCAGCTTGTGATTATTATGCAGTACGTGTAAACGCTGTAGAGTGCTGACAGTGTCGCTGCAGTGGGTTGGGTGGGTGGAGAAGTGTGGGACAAAGAGCGAGTGCGTGATGAGTGATCAAGACCTGGTGGAGGAGGGGGTTAGATGTGAAATATGGAGATAAATGCTGTCACCTGACAGAATGATGGCGGTGTATCACGCCATGCAAGCCTAATATCATGTGACATCCATTTAGCCGTGGCATCTGGGCATCACTACAACATCCTCTTCTTCCTCCCTTCTTCACATTCACCACAAATATCACAACTTCCATTAGTTATTAACAGATGGCAACAAACAGCAAGACTCTGATGGGAAGTTCATCTAGTCTCTCAACAGCAGCCTGATCAATACCTGTCAACGCCTGACAGCCTTGTAATGTCCACCTTTTTGTTTTCCAATATGCGGCGGGGATGTGAGAGTGCGATAAGAATGGCACCGCTGTTTTTGATGAGTTGTTTGTATAAATCTATGAAAGCATGAGGACGAGAGCTTGGGAGTGTGATTTACTAAGAAAAACAAATGCTTTTTCGCAGCCCTTGAGGTTAATGGATATGATGCATAGCTGCAGATTATCTTCTTTATTCTGTACAGAAGTCATTTTTTCTGTAATTTACTGGACAGCACAACAAGAAGTGCAATCAAATCTAACCACAGCCATGCTGTTTTATGATCCCAAATACATGCCAGAGCGTAATGAGTGACAGGCTAATTAATGAAAAAGAAAAGAAGTTAGCTCTGCCTCTCTTTCTCTAGTGTTCCAAGCCATCGGCCTCCTCAATTAGAGCTTTCTCTGCCAACCTGCTGCTGAGGCTTGAATAGGTAATGGCTGGCAGCAGCAGAGGAGGCTAACAGCCATCGCTTTCTCTTTCTAAACTAACAATAGTCCTCTCCTCTCTCATTCCCTTCCTCCACAAACAGTTTTCACTCTCCCCCTTTCTCCTTAATCATAAACTTTATCTCTTACTCGTTCTCTCATCTCGCACGCGCTCCTCTTTGAAAGCCTGACACGAAGCTCTCACTTTTTAAATTGACATCCATGGATCTCCCTCTTTCTCAATCCCTCTGTCAATTTGCTTACTTCAATAGCATTTTTTTTCCCTCTTCACTATCTCTCACTAGACCCAAATCTCTTTCACACCCTCTTTCTCTAACAAACAAACAAATGAATTGAAGAGCACTGGAAAGGAACATCCTCAGAGCGTAACGGCCATGCCGGCTACCTGACTGACTGACTGAAAGAGAAACCAACTAAGTGACAGAAAGACTGACAGCAGGTTGAAGGAACACTGAGAAAGTAGACTGTGAGGCGCTAAAGTAATTTAAAAATGGGCGGACAAGAAAGACAGATGCTGATGGGTGACAGTGTAAGATGCCCAGTCCCATAAAAGCACCTGAAGGCAAGTCTAAGAGCGGGCATTAAAGGAGAAGAGACCAAGTGTCAAGTTATTAGCTTGTTGTTCAGCTCACTGATGAGCTTCCCAGCTTGTGTCTCTATGTCCCTTATTAACATATACTGATTTGAATGACTAGCAAAAAGAGAAAACAAGCAAATTACATAAATTATACGACTACATGCAAACCCCGGGATTTAAAATACAATTTAAAATCACCCCAAAAATGAAAAACAGATACTAATAAGAGCACAAGTTTTTTTCAACAACATGCTGTGTGGTTCACCTTATCTGTCTTGATAAGGAAATGTGTTGTCATCATGGAGTGTCATATAAAAATGCTTAGTTAGCTCCCATCTGTGTTGTCCTTTGCAGCCATTCTTGATGCTGCAAAGGATTGCACCTGGGAATATTGTGCTGCCATCAGATAACAGTTCTGGTTTTAAGACCTGCAGTGTCTGCATGAGGTGCTGGAGAGGTGGCTGTGCAGATTTGTCAGCCTGGAAGGTTGTCAGCCTGTTTTGGACCTCTATGTTTAGTTTTCATTTCACCTGCTGACTCCTTTTGTTTTTCACTTCATATTTACTCACTAGTTAGGTTTGTGCACATGGACACACCTTGCACATTAATGATGGCACAATGTTAACTTTGACAAAACTGCATTATTGATGCCCCAGAAATGAAATATGTTAATATTTCTATTTTTTTAAATAAAGCAATTCTAATTGTTCTTTGACTCTTAAATGTGTTGATTAATTTTGGGGGTCAATAATTAGCCATTACTAAAAAGTAAAAGGTAAATTTGTTTAAGGAAATTTTATGCATCTTTTATGTTTTATAAAAGAGTAACAAGCCATTGGTAATAACATTTGACCAGGTTGTAAAAAAAAAAAATCTATTTGGCTAGTTTTTATCCAGCTCATTAATTCATCATTTAATTCACCATCCCTTACTTTCTGTAAAAGGGAGATCCAGCGCATCAGACAAAAGTACACTTATTAATAACTTATTGCTGCACCATTGAGGTCGAATTTCCCAGAGGAACCCACCCGAGGGATTAATAAAGTTCTATCTTATCTTATCATTTACAACATGTATAATCTATCATATGTGAAGTGGTGAATGTTGCAGAAATAAGTTAATAATACATGTATTTTGGATTAATAGGCTGAAGATCCTTTACACAAACTAGGTGGTCATATTGATGAATTAAACAGCAGCAGTAAAGTCTACAGAAGTAATGCAGCTAGAGGACATACAGTAAATTAATTATTAATTTTCCACAGCCTTCAAACCCAGAATGTCTTTAACAGAATGGCTTACAACAGCTATATAAAGAATTAATGAATGATTTATAAACCATTAACCTCCTAGGACCTGGCGTCCACATATGTGGACATCACATTTTGGGTTATTTAGACCAAAATACTCAATTTTGCTCTACAAGGGCCTGATATCCACTTACGAGGACATTATACTGCTACTGTTCTAATGAAATTTTAAACGAATGTCCTCATATGTGGATCTCATTTTTCTTAGAAGCAAAAATTAGGTAAAAAATAAATAAATCTGGTAATTCTTTATTTTTACATTCATCGGGTCCCAATCAGCCCAAATATCAAAGAGAAATTAAAAATGCATGCCGTGGAAGAGTTCGCGTCTTAGGAGGTTAATAGAATAGCAACTTATTGAACGGCTTGTAAAATGTGCTGCCCAGAAAATGACATCATTCTCACAACTGTAATGTTATAAGCTAGGATCATGAGTTTTGTTTGTGACCAAGATTTTTCTTGTTTACATGATAACATCTGGATTCACCAGACTTCCCTTTTTCCATTAGCAAAGGATGGCAAGTTGCTTTGCAAGATACATTTACATAAACTCCTCTAAATCCCCGGGCGCCTGCTTAGTGGGCTGCCCCCTGCTTCACTGAGTGAATGGGTCAAATGCAGAGAAAAACAAGTAATTTCCCCATGGGGATCAATAAAGTATCCATTATTATTATTATTATTATTATTATTATTATTAAAAATAAACATAGCTCCTCATATCTGTTATATCTAACAATATTTCTTGTTTGAAGTTTCCACTGTAATGAGAACATTAGAAACAGTAACATCTGTCTGGTACTAAATCATATTCTTACTGTATATCACCTGGTGTCACTCAACATATTGGCTGCTGGGGTGTTTCTTTAAAAAAAAAAAAAGTAGCACATAGTGTCAAATATCTAGATCATATGCGTTAACCCAGAGGAGAGAGAGGCTGACAGCCCAGTATGACACTGCAAAGTGTGTGTGTGTGTGTGTGTGTGTGTGTGTGTGTGTGTGTGTGTGTGTGTGTGTGTGTGTTGTGCTTGTAAGCTCTGCCACCTGCACATTCCAACTCATCACAACAGGAGAGAAGACGTCCCATTTAGCATCACTGTCACATACAGTTTCACAGACAGACAAACACAAGAAGAGAGAGGAAGAGTATGTATGTGAGTGTGTGAGAGGGAAAGAGAGATCGTGGTAAGAGGGGAAGATGGCTTCCCTAACATAAATAAATCATCAGTGTGTTTCGTCGCCTTGGCTGGGTTCACAAGTGGAAGATGAAGGAGCGTAACAGTGAGGGGGAGGAGGAGCTGAAAAAGAGGGAAACCGATAAAGAGGGAAACTGCTAGGTGAGGGGAACAGCAGGCAGGTGGGAATCCTGATGTCTCAGGTGGAACAGAAAATGTCTACTGTCAAACTGATGTAATTGCTGCCAAGAATAACAGGACACGTCGGGGGTCCATGTGTAAATTCATGCATACAGCTATATAATACAGTCCAAACTACTCCATGTGAATTTAAACATCTCTGCTGTCTCTAAAACACAGGTAGGAAGATACTTATTGAATGTCTCATTGGAAATGTAGATCTAAACCCAGGCATATGAATTTAATCTTTAAGGCAGTTTTCTTCTCTTAAAGTGTGTTATTCATACTATCCAGCACTGCTCTGTCTTTATAGTATCTGTGAATGAAGATTTTGGTGTATGTGCACTCGCTAGCCACTCGTTAGGTATGAATGGCGAAGAAAAGCTATTTAAATGATTTTGAATGTGGCAAAATATGTTGGGGTCAGGCAGGCTTGACGGGAAATGTTGATCTGCTGAGATTTTCCCTCACAACCATCTCTAGGGTTTACAGATGATGGTCCAAGTGTCAGTTCTCTAGGCAAAAAATTATTTGAAAAAAGATATAAATCAAGTCATCAAAAACTGAAGCAGATGGGCTACTACAGCAGAAGACCCCACCGAATGCCACTCCTGTCAGCTAAGAACAGGAAACTGAACTTCAGTCTGTATGGGCTCACTCAAATTGGACAACAAATGATTAGAAAAATGTTTCCTGTTGTAATGAGTCTAGATTTAGTGTCAGAATCTGGCATAAACAACATGAAAACATGAATCCATCCCGCCTTGTATGAACCGTTCTGGGAGCTGCTGGTGGTGATGATGTAATTTCTTGGTATTTTCTTGGTACACTTTGGGCCCTTTAGTACCAACTGAGCATTGAGCCTATCTCAGGATTGTTGCTGTCCATATCCATCCCTTTGTGACCACAGTGCCCCCATCCTCTGGGTACACTGAAGATTTGAATGTTGTGGCTCATATCATCTCAAGATGGTTTCTTGAACGTGACAATGAGTTCAAATAGCTTCCACATTCACTAAATCTCAGTCCAGTAGTGCACCTTTGGGATGCGGTGGAACAAAGGATTTAAATCATGGATATGCTATTGATAAAACTATAGCAAATGTGTGATGATCATGTCAATGTTGACTAAAAACTCTGAATGAATGTCTCCAGCACCTTGCTGAGTCTATGCCACGAAGAATAAAGCCAGTTCTGAAGTCAAAAGGGTGTTCACAGCCAGTATTGGAATATTTACCTACTCTAATCTCACACAGTAAGTCTTCAGTGACTTGACCCTGTTTACCAACATTTTGGCACATGATAAAGTGATAGATGAGTCCTGATTTTCCATTAGGAAAAACATCAGCTTTGCAAAAACATTTAGGATTTTAATTCTATTACACTAATCAAAATGTAATAAGCAGACCTCAATAAAGTCTAATATAATAATGGCCTCAAATACATAACCCATTTTGGTTTTTCATTTGATTTTCCTCTTAATAAGCAAACACTCTGCCCAAGACTAACAATGATAATTTTATGTTGGTGGTAATTGAAATTTTTCATCTCCAAACAAACAGTCTGTTACCTTTAACATTAAACTATCCTGGCATTTTTATTTGCCATTTTTTAAGCAGACACATGTCAGTTACAGCACATTTACAACTAGAGCTAAATCCAAAATAGGTAACTGTTTACTTGCTTCTTTCGTCTTTATTATATTTTCATACTTCATATCTGACTCATTTTTTTACAGGGTAAGTTTTATATCATTTTGCTCCCAAGGCCAACTAGAGTGACTCATGCTATGCAAAGAATGGATAATGCTCGATTGTACTTTTATTCCCTAATTGCTGCCTAGGTACTCCAAACTGTAATTAGAGGGGGTCATACATTTGAACAATCGTTTCAGAGTTAGTTCAGCTGTGTTGCCACCACTTAAGAAAGAATTTGAAGGAGAACAGTGTTGCATGTTTGATGATATTTAGCACAGTTCAGCCACTCTCAACCATATATTCTTTAATTTACACTGTATAGACATATACATACTTAAATCACTTGAAGAAGAATTACAGTGACATTGGTCAAGCAGACTGAGAGTGAACAAAGGGGCATCTTCTGCTTTAATGTTCCAGGCTACAATTACACACAAAGACTACATGAAGGCAAAAATCAGTCTCTTATTCATTACCATTAGAGTGACTCCAGGATGAATATTACCACATATTAGACTCCTACTGTATTGTTTTTGCAGTATTGTTCATGAAAGAGAAAGCGAGAGAGAAAAAACCCAGTCTACATAAACATGTTATTTTGATTTTTTTTATTAGATTAGTTTTTCTGGTTTTGTCACGGCTACAAAAACAATTTGTCCCCTTTATATAGCTCTACTAAACATTGAATTATAGCTGCTAACAAAACACTTGGTTGTCTGAGTATTGAGGCATAGAAAATAAAGGTTTGAAAAGTATCTGTATTTGGGGGGCAAAACTCAGAAAATATATTTGTACACTTTTTTAGCATTCACCTTGAAAGTTGGCTTGTCTTTGGGTTCAATAAATAATACAATGAAGCAGTCAGTGAAAGCCTGTGTGCTTGTTGAGTCAGATAAAGGACATGCTTTACGTAGGAGAGTCATTACAATGGCAGAATGCTGCTTTGTATAGTGAAGATAAGGCTATTCAGAGTTAAAAGCACAGGCTTTCACATAATAAATGTGGCTAGTGGCCATCCTCACACTAAACAAGGTCAACTTGGCTTTTATTGAGGTAAAGTGGGAAAAAAGGAAGTGATTAAACAACGTCAGGTAAACCACTTGTTTATTCATATAATAGGAATTGAACTAGTATTTTATATATGCAGTATGATGAACAAATGTTTGTGTGAAAATGTTTTTACACTTGGAGCCACTATAGAGACAAATGCGATATATATATATATAGATATAGAGACAACATTTACATTGTTGTGTTTACACATCAACAACAGAGAACTACAAAGAAAAAAAAAACGAAGCCAGTCTTGCCATTTTGTGCAATTTATAAAATTTGACAGTACAGCAGCAGACCATCATATAAAGGATGGAAAGAGCAGCAAAGAAAGGAAAAACAGCTATGCCTCGAGATGCAGTTGAATCTTAGAGATGTGAAAGGATATTGAAGGTGAGAGGGGAAAGTAATCCATCGTGAGGCATGTGAAGAGCCACAAAAAATGCAGTGGAAACACTGGGATTTTGCTTTCCTCCCAAAAGATGAGAGCATCTGACGCACCTGATGGTAGTCCTGGAAAATCTGTAAAATAGGACCCATAAAATTGAAAGACTGCAAGGGTTTGGACCTTGGAAAAAAACTGTCACGGTCTGCGAGAGTGTGTTTGGTGGATCCAGGTGCGGACACAGACGCAGGAGGCAAAACTTTTGCTAAGCTCAAAGTGAGCCTTTAATCAGGGCTGATGGAGAAGGCAAAATAACAAACCATAAACTATGGGAATGACAAAACTAAGAACCTAAACTGGGAGTAACTAAAGGCTATGAACGAAGACCAGGAATGATCTATGACGAAGTACTGTGGACAGACTATGAACACGACATGAAAAACTGTGAACGAGATCTCAGTACTGGCACATGAAGGTGCAGGGAAACATGACTGGAGAAAGTGACTATGAACATGTCCAATACCGAATCTTGCAGGCTAGAATCATGACGTGCAGCTAGAATAACAGGGTGCATGAACAGACGACGTGACACAGACTGAATGAAACACAGAGACTAAATACCCACAAGGATGATTAGGGGAAGTGGCTACACATGGGAGCACAGCTGACACACATAAACCTAATGACAGGACAGGGGAAGTGAAACTAAATACAATGAACAAAGAACACTGGACTCTTTCAAAATAAAACAGGAAACATGGAGATTAAACATGACAGCAACCTAGAAATTCACCAGCTCAAAAATGAATACAAAAATACATAAAACTCAAACACTGGGTCACACGACCCAGTATCGTGACAAAAACTGTATATGAGTGCTGCAAGACGCTCGCTCTGTTTTTCTTTCTGCTCGTAGAAATGACTCCTTTACAGGGACACAGTCTGTCTAATTCTATCCACCTGAAATATTTATTCTCATACATCACAAATTTTTTTGCTTCATATTTAAAGAAAATTATAAGACGTTATGTGACCAGTGTATCAGCCTCTAATTCAGATTGTTATTTGATTTTTATTTTTTAAACCTCTTTGGTTGTTCTATTACAAAACATAAACATGCCAATCATAAACCTTGTTGTATATGTGCCTGGTCACTCATTTGTCTCTTGTATCTCCTTAGCAACGCATTGTTTGTCCATTGTATGCATATACATATGCATATCCAGGCCGGGTTAGTTTCCAGCTAATCGTGCCCTTACATGCCTCACGGGTTCTCAGTGTTGATGTCAACAAGGTAAGCAGCTTTCAAGTCACACATATCAGACAAGACAGAAAATAAGAGAGGAAATTGAAACTGACTGCATAGTTTTGAGGGACATTTTTTGAAAAAGCAAAATCGTTACAAAAGTCTAATCTCTAGTGCCTTTAAAGACTTAATGAAGACAAACTGCATGACATAGAGGCTTAGAAGGTCTTCTATTCTTATTTTCCTTTATTTAGTTATGAGATGTGATATGAATCACACAAGAAACACTTGAAATAATTTTCATATATTTCTGACTTTATAAAATACAATTTTTAATAAGTAATTTTAATACAGTCAGACAATCTAAAAATGCAACTGAGAAAAAATGGTAACACATGACTGAAAGAACATGTGGGGAAGTTGGCTTGAACATCTATGAGCTGCTTTCACTTGATAAACGACTTGTTACAATGTGTATTTCCACAGCCTTACTGGAAGGCAGGCTGCTCTCGCTGACTATTCTAGTCTTGCTTGGACCCACAATGTGTGTATTTTTGTGTCTGTCTCCATGTTTGTGTCTGTTTGTCTGCATTTGTGTTTCAGAGCAGCTGAAGCATGTGGCGTGAAAGACAATGGCACAAACCTAAAGGTCTAGAGCCAGGCATGCTGAGATTCATTTCCCTGCCATTCAGCCAGATAAAATATCACAGCAATCATGGCCTGCACCCAGTATCACTGTGTGTCTACGTGTATGTGTACACATCTATTTAAGTATGTCTGTATGAAATTTGTCTATATATGTGTGTGTGCAAAGGTGTTGTGTGTTTTGTCAGTCTTGTGCCAAGTGAGGCTTCTGCAGCTGCTATTGTGAGGACGCATCGCCTCGTTGCCTTCCTGTTTTTCCATCCCATCCAACACCCCCAGACCCGCCTATGCCTGTATGGCAGGTCACATGGGCGCTCTGGGTGGTTTCACATCCCATCATTTCCTGTGACTGACTGTCGGGGCACATCAGGGTGCCACGCGAGTCTAATGCTGATAAGCTGAGACAGCTCTATTCTGACTGGGAGGGGTCTAGTGGACCAAGCACAATCTGCAAGCACCACCCCCTCCTCCATGTACACACACACACACACACACACACACACACACACACACACACACACACACACACACAGACTTACTGAAGAGAGCAAACTACATAGCAACAGTCTGCTAGCACCACCGTGCAAATTCAGTGTGTATGCATGCGTAACTGTGTCACTACAGTACAAGCATGAATCACACCAGAAAGCCTAATGCTAACTATATTTTTGTGGTAGGAATTATGATGTATATACCATTAATATGATAATATATGCCTACAAACGCATAAAATAAATCAAATCACAGCACTTCATTTACTGTTTGGTTGGTGAAGACTACTTGTCTACGAGACAGGGCGAGGCCATCCAAGGCAACTAACAGACAGACATAAATCAAGGACAAGAGCCACAAAGAGGGTCAGTGTTAGGCGATGAATGAACAATCTGTGTCACAGGAAAATCCTGTTTCATATTGTGAAGTGGATTGGAGGAGGCGATGGCCTGTTATGTGCACTATGTCACACGTACACCTGCACACCATCTGTGCATGCATGTGTAAAAGCAAGTGCGTGTGCTGACGTGGACCCGTGCGCACCTCTAGCTTGCGTGGACTCGCAGTCACAGAGATTCAGAACAGACACGCACCTGGGCCGTGTGCATGCACGGAGACAGATGTGGTATATATGATAAAATGCCTGTTAAAGAGATTAAAGGAAGACAGACAACGTGTCAGGATAAAGAGCAGGGGCCAACAAGGAGAAACAGAATGAAAAAGGGTTTGACAGAAACAGGCTAACAGTGTAAAGAAGAAGGGAGCACAGGAGAGCCTGACAGACAGAAAAGTTCGAATAATAGATAGCGGCAGTGACAGGGAGTCAATGTGATGGTGAGACAATAAACAGATAGACGTGTTCTGTCACGGGGAGAGAGGCTGAGGGAGAAGAGCGAGAAACACTGGCCTTACAAGCCCCTGCTACACTCTTGTTTTTACAATGGAGAGAGAGACAAAAAAAACTCTAAAGCTCACTTTAGAAAATCATCCCCTTCTCACATAAAGCTCAGTAATTTTCTTCCATTGATTATTGATTAATTGGCTTGAAGAGAATAGAGTAACAAACTTACATTGAAGCGCTTGCATCGATTCATTTTCATTCTTTCTGTTGCTTCAGAGCCTTTCATGTCCTGTATAACCCCTCAGGCTGTGCACCAAATGAAAAAAATCGCTTACAACCTTGAACAGCTGCAAGTCTGTCCATTTTAAACACTGCTAATCCACTTTATATATTAAAGACTAATTATATGTGGACATGAACTGAACATTGACCGGGGCAATATAACAGTCTTCATAGTCTGCAACACAAAACCCCAGATAAGCATGTATAAAAATACAAAAAGATGATGCAAAAAGAATTCCTGTGTCAACTGAAAATTCATGACTGCATGAAAAAAAATAAACATGGAGTTTAGAATCAGTGTCAGCATCAGTTTTTGAAGGAGTTCCACGTATTGTTCCTCTGATGGTTTTTGAAAGAGGACTGTACATTTTCCAATAACTAACAGAAGCTACTGAGCCAAGAACCCCGAGAGGTTTAACAAAATCACTGAGCACCAAAGGAGCTCAATGACTCCTTAATAAGGCATTTACAGATATAGTAAATCTAACAGATGTCTCATAATGGATGATTCAGCTGACTATATTCAATGAAAATGTTTTATAGCATTTCATATGTATAGAATTTATTCTCTACAAAATCTGCACCTGGCATTTATAATACAGTTAAAGCCAGGGAAAGAGTTCTGTTATGGAAACTCAGCCAACTATTAAGGTTAAGCAACTCAACTGTTGAGTTGCTCAAGCTGGCAGTTGGCTACAAAATTCCCACCCATCTCTGCCTCTCCTGAATTCAACTCTTGAAAATGCATAAAATATGCCTCAAATATGAAACCATATATTTACTGTTAAACACACTTATGGTGTAAATGAAATCAGAGTTTTCTATGCACCCGTTCTGTTTTGTTCTCTACTTCGATACCCCTAACATTTTATCCATCATGCCAAATTTCCAACTTAACATGCTGCAGAGATTGCAAATAAATTTAGCCCATAACGCAACATGACAGGGTCAATGTGGGTGACATGGCTCTTTATCCCCCCTGTCTTGCTACAGTTGATCTGTGTAAAAGTTAAACCAACTATTTTCTCAGATGGGAATTCATCACACAGAATCTGACCAATGAAGTGTATTCACTCAGAGACCTTGATTTAAAAATGTTTGTGAACTCAGAGTGTACACACAGGGCATCTTTTATAAAACTAAGGATTGATGTTTTATGCTCTATATTGTGCAAGCTGTGAATACTCAGACTGTGTGCTCAATGTAAGGAGTGACCAGTTGGGACACTGAGAGGCCAGGAGAGATTAAAACTGTATTTCTCCACCAGCTTTTCAGACCCTTCCTCACCTCTGACGCTGTTAGAAAGCAGGAGACGACGACACGGTCATCAGCAGCCTGTTCGGAAGAGCGTCTGTTTAAACTGGCTGGTCAGAAAATGAATGGTGCAGTCAGGCACTGTGAGCCGTAGTGACACACTGTACACAGCAACAATCGCCACACTGCAGTGAGGCATCTGCCAGCCATATAAAATCCTGACAAGCCAGGATGAAAGAGGAAATGGAGAAGCTGCTTTCTGGAGAATGGCTCAAATCATTTTCATGTCAGTGCGCGTGTCAGTTCGAGCTGAGAAGAATGGCGGTAGGGTAGGCGAGAAACTCTTGTTATGATAGTGTGTCCTGACATAGAGCTGCACAATGTCTTCATCTTTTAAGCAGCTGGAAGTCATTTCTGTGATTGTGGCACTGGAAGCAGAATGGATGGAGAAGAAGGGATTGGGGGATCGGTACATAACTGAAAACAGCTTTTTTAAAACTCTCCTCTTTAGTTTGTCGTGGAGACTATTCTGGTCTGGGGCACTGAGGGTAGAGTGCAGACATTTTTCACCCCACATGCCTGCTTGACACAGAAACACATAGACATGGGAAAAACACACAAAGTAAACTTGGTTTCGCACGCAACAGAGAGCTTTTTTCCACAGTTTAATCCAAAATACTGACAAATTCCTGGGTCAAACTGAACTTAACACAGGAGTGAATACAGGGCTTGGCAGGAATGTCACAGGACCATGACCACTTTGGCAGGTATATTCTCAGTAGGGAAAAATGTGGAAAAGGGGAAGAGGGATTCATGTATTCCACAGGGAAGTGAATGAGGCTTGGGACATTGTTGCTATATCCTTTTCTGGGATCATGCCCTTCCTCCACGTCTCTCATGTCTGGATCAGGTGCCAAGGCTATTGTCAGCCTATCTAAAAGCTATTGTTGCCTCTATTTTAAATTTTTAAGATTTTTTGGCACTCAGGCTTATTTTTTTTATGACATTCCACCTCAGGTGTTCATTTCTGTGCCTGCTTCTCTGCTCTGGGAAGCCATTTATTACCTAGAAAACCAGAACAGCGTGTAATGAAGTTGAGGAGGCACTTAATATTCATGAGTAATGCAGGAACCTTACCAAACCTTGACATGACCTTCACTCAGTTGGTCAGGATAACAATGCTCAATTTTCTTTGAACTTCAGGGCCCGTTCATAATGCAAGTGTCCTGTGAACTCATAGTAAATGGTCTGTGTGTGATCCGTGAAATATAGTGTTGATAGTGAGAAAACTATGACAGGTAAAATAAAATTAGACGTTATCTACTGGCTGACGGAAAGGATGAAAGCCTGTCTCCACTCTATTTAGCTCTAGCGTAGGTTCTTTGACAGGACAGGAGGGACTGACTCTTGACACACATACACACACGTTCACATATATGGAAAGATAGACGCTGCTGGCTAATCCAGGCTAGCTCCCGCAGGCCTATAGGGGGCTGGTCTAATCCTGTTATCGGGCCCAACAGATGCTGTTGACAGAACAATAAGCAGGGGGCCAACATGGCAGCGCAGCCCCAAGGAGGTCATGAGCCAAACTCGCCACAGCAGCAGAAGCAGGATCGCTGCCTGGCTGGAGCAAGCTGGACTCAGCGCTGGCCACATACACCAGAGCTCACAGGCTGAACGCATCACAGCGACAGACACACACAGTGATCGGTTTCGTGGTATGCAGACCCCATTTTGCTTTGTCTGCAGTGTCAGAGGTTCTGGAGTGTGGCATTTCCGAAAGCTCTGAAGCTGGAATCATCTTTCAAATCATGTCTTAAAACTTTAAACAGTTTCCCATTTTCAGTGTCTTTGATGTGACAAAAAAGACCTTGATGGGACAATTAACCATAAAAGCCTGCCATGTAAAATTAAGTAGGAGCAACTGGTTATGTCTGCCGTACAAAAACATCAGCCATTGCCTAAAACCACAAACTAAAACTGCAGACATCTGACTGACGTCTAAACCTAACCAGAGTTTCTAATGAATTGTTAAGTCCCATCCTTCCACAAACAAATTTGTATACAGAATTTTCTATCTACCTTTTCAGCTTGTTATGGCCTTGTGCTGCTTTAAAAAAAAGCTGTGATCTCTCCGTGTATGTATGTGTGTCTGTGGTTTCTTCTAGATCACAGAAGAAAGAGAATGCCTGGGGGCGCTGACTTTACGTCTCAACTTCCAGCAAAGGATCCTTTCTTCTGCACACCGACTGAGTACTGCACACAACGAGGAATGCGTCAACATTAGATAGATACAGTGCGGTATGGCAAACTGGCTTTTGCACACATATACGCGAGCACACACAGTCTTGCACCATGCGACCTTAGAGAATGCTGTTGTGGCAGCTCAGCATATAAAGGTTAAAATAAATAAGTACATATTTGGCTGTTAGACATTTAATTTGAACAAGCAGCCCACCCAGCCTATCACCCATCGGCATGTGCCGACTCAACCTGCAGAAAACACAGTCCGTCTTTGTTTGCTGCAAACCAACACAAGACGAGGCATGTAAGCAGTGAGCGAGGTAACAGGAAAATTACAGAAGTGATTGGAAAAATCAAACGGGGTACAAAAAAAAAAAAAGGAGAAATCCACTGGAGCAACATGATTGCAATGCCAAAATAAGAGGCATGTGACAGACATTTGCCATAGCCAATGGGAAAGACAGATGACACACGTATATATAAATTAATCACAGCCTACAAGCGAGTTATCCATGAGCAGAAATAACAATGACGTTGGCAGTGATGATGAGGAAGCGTTTTCCTCCCCTCTCCCCGACTTTCTGGTTTGTGTCCCAGTTTAACTAAATCCCATTAAAAAGGCTTTCATCTCACTGCACTTCATTACTGGCATAAATGCTGCGGCTCACCCCAGAGAGAGGCAAAGATTAGATGAGACGAGCTCATCTAAAATGTTACGCTCTCAAACCCCAGCAGCTTTTTTAATAAAGACACTCACTTTAAATTCTCCATATTGGATTATCCAAATAGACCCTCCAGCGCACAAGGTGCCATTAAGGTCAGGCTTGTTGTGTTATGTGTAGGCTTGCGCGCAAGTCCTTGTGCCCTTGTACAGTGGCTAAGAACTGACTCGAATTCAACTATGGAGGTGGCTGAACGTTTCCTTTAAAAATTAGAATGGGTCGACCAACATCCGTGGAAAATGGAAAACAAACTCAGGGAAGAGACAGAAGGAGGAAAGGGAAAAGAAAAGTGGCTTTAAAGGCAGGGAAAGCAAATGGAGAAAAGACCGCAGGGAGGGAGCTTTGCATTGTGTGTGTATGATTGGATGCGATGGGTCAGAGGCTTTTGCACGCATTTATGAATGCTTATTTTAAGCAGAGCCCAAGCTGGGCTAATCTTTACTGCTCGCCTGAATGAGGGTGCTGATTAAAAGCTAATTATACGCTACAGATTTGGCCTCTGGTGAAGACTCTGCTGATTTGACACGGCTTGGACTCCGGCCTAGGAGCATGCCTGTGGGCTTCAGCTCCAGATAGCCATGCACATGTGTCTACAAATCAGAGGGGAATAAGACGTCAGAATGCAGGATGGATGTTTTGAGGTCTGTGTTTACAATGGCAGAACATAACCATTTACAAGCAATTTACAATTCTAAGCTATGCTGCTTAATTATTTCCATTCTCTGCTGTAGTCCTCTAAACATCATGCAGAAATATTATAATTTTATTTGACTGGTAAATCTAAGCTAAATATTAGCATAAGTGAAATGCTAGCTAAAACTCTGCTATGTATTTTTAACATGTGTGGCATTCTTTTCTTTTAATAGCTTTGTACTCAGTCCATCACACTGACGATAAATACTGGGATGATTTATAATGGTTAGTAATTGCATGGTGCAATGCACGCACACATGGATGCACATGTGATGAGCTAATAGTAAGTTTGTTTGAATGCAAACACATTTTTTTCTTTGAGTAATTTTTTGCTTTAAAGCTTATATGTATTTATATTTAGGGAGTTGTAAGTCATCCTAAATCACTCGAGGGAATATCTTCAGATTTGGCAGAAATGTTCATTTGGATTTAACGATGAAGAAGTCTGTGAAGAAATAGGTCAAAGGAAAAATATCTTCTGCAACATTTAGATGGTAAAGTCAGAATTTGGCATAAACAACATTAAAGTATGGATCCATACTGCTTTGTATCAGTGGTTAAGTTTGGTTAATGGTTAGTTTCTAAGCACACTTTGGGTCCCTTAGTATTAATTGGAGATTATGTATCAGAATTTCAGGAGCGGGACCACGCCTCCAAACACACTCCTTCTGGTTCTCATCTATATAGGTTCCCCCACTTCTGCAAGCTGTCATTCTCGTTTACGGGCCCCACCCTCCCTACCCTTTTCAATTCTTTAACTTCTTCACGTCTATTTAGTCCATGGGTATCTGCCAGGTCCGAACAATGTTTTCACCGCATGTTTACCTGGATGTAGTTACAGTGCGGGTAAACTTGACGCATGCTTATTTTCTCATTTATGGAGCAGATTAAACCTAGAAATCTTGTCAGCAAATGGTACCCTTGATAGATTTTAAATCTTATTTTGTTTACCTTTTGCCTGTTTTCAGACTCTTTAGAGGTTTGTTAGTTGGCACTTGTCACTCACTGTCTCGCTCGTTCTGTGCTGATTGCCAAACCTCTTGTACGGCTGACACTGTTGTTATTTAGCTTTCAACCCAATATGACTCACCTTGCTTCCCAGTGTTTCTACACAAAACCAAATTATCTTAAGAAAGCCTGCGTGTTTATTATATATAGCAGCACATGTAGGATATCGAGTGTTTCTTAATAGAATCTGAATGTATTTTCAGATAGAAAAAAAATGCATAAACAGATTTATGTAGTGATTAATTGGAATTTGTGAGGTTAAATGTTATATTTGGCCATGATGTAGGATTACGGCAGCACGTATATATCACAGGTTTCTTTACATCTTAGTCTCTTTTTTATGGTGGCACAGGTCTTTCATTTTTTCCTTTCATTTTATCTCTAAAAAGCTCAACCTGGAGCTATGTTGCTGTGTGGCTGAATTTGACTTTCATTCTGCATGAAATGTGCTTGGACTTCTCTCCCCTTCTTTCCCTCTGCTTGTCATTCTACTGCTCAATCAGAAAGACAGGAGGGGGTTAATATTTCTTATACATGCAGCGACAAAAGAAAATAGACTAAATCCTTTGTGGCCTGTTAGCATCTTGTTCTTGACATTATTCCTCCTCGAGCATGCCAATGTTCAACGCCTATGACCCCCCCCACCCCTGCAGGGCCTAACCCCAGTGCAACACCACAACAGCATGCACAGAAAACAGCAAGACTCACAGCCCACAGGGTATTTCTTTGGCTATTTGTGTCTTGGTAGTGACAAAGATAGTTTGTACAAGTGCTTATATTCTTACGCAGATTGCACACACATCACATAAAAATGCATTAGCTTTTTATTAGTTGCATTATGGAGATATTTATTTTTCTTGTCAGCTGAAAAACAAATGCCGTTCTTGAGAAGGGGTCAAGAAGTAGTTGACTGTAGTATGTTTCAGCAAGCTTCTGCTAAAGATCATTGTTGATATTTTTCAGTATATCTATCTCTTGGGTGGGAGGTTAAAAAAAATGATATTAAACTGTGGATTTAATCTTATCATGAAGAATAGCCAGTTTTAAATCAGTTTCTACTACCGAGCTAAAGAAAGTAGAGCAACAGCCTGCAGCTGGTCAGAAGTCTTGTCAACAGTACAGAGAAGACAACACTACATGCTCACCTTCATGTCAAGGACAAGACCATTCACAGCTAGATCACACCTGGTCACCACCTGCGCGTGTGTATGCGTGTGTGTGCGTATGTGTGTGTGCGTGCATATGTAGTATAGGGTGTCGAAGATTTGTTTGAGAACCGGTGTATGACTGGAGGCATGCTGACAACTCTAACCTTCCCTCCTATAACTGCATTTTCTCCCTCATCCCTTTTTCTCTCCCCAGTTCCCTCCCCCTTTCCTCCTCCACCTCTCTTGCCTGTCTTTATTATTAGTGGCAGCTAGAGGCAGTGGACCAGAAAATTCCCATCAAGAAACAAACCCACATCTGCATATTACAGCCCTGTTTCACGTCTGCCATGAGCGAATAAATTAATACATGAATAACAATGAAAATCATCCATGAGTTGCCTCCCTCGCTCTCTAAATGGCATGGTGTGTGTGCGTGTATGTGTGTGTTTGTCAGAAGGAGCTGTAGTAGTCCGCTTTGGCCATGCTATGAGGGAACTAGGATTATTTGCATAAAAGTGGCATACATACAGACCTGCAGGTAAATTGAGAAGTCAGGCAGTAATGGTGGAGCAACAAAACAGTTGAGGGGAATTTTTTTAAACCAAATATTACTTTTTTCAACAAAAAAAAGTATTTAGTCTACCCCCCCTGTACCCGTTTTAAATTTGAGAACTTTTGTGGTAAATTTAAACATGACAAATCATGCATCACATCTTATACAGACTGCAAACAAAATGCAATTCTGAGAATGAAAAATAAGAACTGAGTTCTACATTTTTGTTTCCTTAAAAGTCCAACTTTGCAATCAGCATAAAGACTTACAGAAATTAGAAAAGACTGCTATTCTGCAGGTAGTATATTGATGCATTAATATGTTGTATCTGATGACAGTTATTAATTTTCGTAAAATAACAATGCTAAGATGTTACTGTATGCAGATGCGATATGAAACAGGCAAAAAGATATGCGTTTATGACCGTGTGTGTGCTACATGCCCTCCCCTCACCCTCACTTTCCTCTCATTCCGCCTAGTTTACATCTGTTTACAAAAGCTTGTCTACTTCAGTTTTATGTATGACACACTAAGGGTCTCTAGAGTTCCACTGCTCCATGCACTAGCAAACGCTCCAACATTGTCAGACTACTTTGCAGTTGCTTCCTCTCATTCGATGTGACACGAGGCCTCTCATGAGATTAGCTCCAATTCCCCCCAAATTATACTATAAAATGCTCTGGACAAAAATGCAATGACCTTCTGCAAAGACGCTTCTGGTGTCTGAAGGCTTGGTTGTGAAGAATTGGAGGTATATGTGAACTTTGGGAACTCTGAGGAACTGCAAACTTTCTGTGGCCATATATCATGTGTCCATTAGCAGACAGCTCTGCCTCGCTCTGTAAATGACAGTGTTTGTCTACGTCTGCCTCTCACACATACCACCCACTCTCTCTGTTCAAGTCAGCCTCTTTCCTAAGCTTTTCTCTGTCTCAGTCTTGCTGATGTGATTCTTCCCTTTTTAGAACCCCCATCTTCCTTATTACTCCTGCTCATCTCTATTTCCCCTTTACTCCAGACTACCTTTTCCCTCTCTAACCTCCATTCCTGCCCTTAGATACAGCTGGTAATATGCCACTCTGCTGTAATTTTGCCTTTCCAAAGGCCTGTAATGATGGGGAACAGATGATGGCTAAGGTGGAGGTGAGATGAGGGGGGGTTAAAGGGACTCCTTTCTGCTCAGAAAGAATGCCTTTCATGAGTCTTTTAGCAAAGAGCCAGTGGGGGAAGAGGGCAAAATTGTCCAAAAAAGACAGCTCACTGGGTTGTATAGTACATTTCCTGATTTTACTTAAAATCTACAACATGTCTGATGTTCCTCACTGTATGTTCAGGGAGAAGGAAAAAGCATTTCTCTGTAATATGCTTACATATATTACACTGAAAAGACCAGCGGTTTAACTCTGTTTGACAATGGAGAATAAAAAACAAGCACACGGCCAGACAAAACGAGGGCAATGATAAATAAGAAAAACAAAAAAGAGTCATGCTAGGTGACCAAAATGACAAAATACTGTTGAAAACCGCCTGATATTTTCTGACATTTAGCAAACTGGCAAACGGTACGACTCATCTAGCAGATATGTCTGCGGCAGCTGTGGCTGTACGGGTCTGTGTAGCAGACAGGGCAGATAGGGGCTGATAGCGAGAATCGCTTGGCCTTCTCTGCAGACACAGCCAGTCAACCTGTCAGAACCTGAGTAAACACAGACATTGGATGATTTGAGAAACGTGACCCTTTCTCTGTGGCCCGGTAAGAGCCACACCTCACGTTTCTTTTGCTCCAGTGGGTCCTGTGTGTCAGCCTGGTATGCCTGTCGACCTTTTCCCAGAATCTGAACTGCCGTCACACAGAGGTCTGGACCCTGGGGCAAAGTGGAGAACAGGGGGAAAGAAGGACAGGGGATGTGGGGGTGGAGTGGAAAAAAATGGCAAAGTGCAGGACTCGACGGCCACATCACATTTCAGGAGATTTAAACACCCACACCAGGAAAAAAAAGGACATGGAAGACAGTGTTTTAGATAAACTGTGGATATGCTTATAAAATAAGTCCCTTTCTATATAAATATATCCTTGTAGCTTATCAGTGATTTGTACTTTACATATTCTTGTTTCGTCCGTTAGTCGAACCTCGGATACAGGAGGAACAATGCGGTTTTCGTCCTGGTCGCGGAACACTGGACCAGCTCTTTATCCTCTCCAGGATACTTGAGGGTGCATGGGAGTTTGCCCAACCAGTCTACATGTGTTTTGTGGACTTGGAGAAGGCATTCGACCGTGTCCCTCGGGGTGTCCTGTGGGAGGTGTTGCGGGAATATGGGGTGTCTGGCCCATTGCTACGGGCCATTCGATCCCTATACAACCGTTGCAAGAGCTTGGTTCGCATTGCCGGCAATAAGTCGGACTCGTTCCCGGTGGGTGATGGGCTTCGCCAGGGCTGCCCTTTGTCTCCGGTTCTGTTCATAATTTTTATGGACAGGATTTCTAGGCGCAGCCAAGTGGTGGAGGGCTTTCGCTTTGGTGGCCTCAGAATCTCATCTCTGATTTTTGCAGATGATGTGGTTCTGTTGGCTTCATCGGGTGAAGGCCTCCAGCTCGCACTGGAACGGTTCGCAGCCGAGTGTGAAGCAGCGGGAATGAGGATCAGCACCTCCAAATCTGAGGCCATGGTTCTCAGCCGGAAAAGGGTGGAGTGCCCACTCCGGGTCGGGGATGAGTTCCTGCCACAAGTGGAGGAGTTCAAGTATCTCGGGGTCTTGTTCGCGAGTGATGGGAGAAGGGAGCCGGAGATCGACAGACGGATTGGGGCTGCAGCTGCAGTAATGCGGACGCTGCACCGGTCCGTCGTGGTGAAGAGGGAGCTGAGTGTAAAAGCGAAGCTCTCAATTTACCGGTCGATCTACGTCCCTACCCTCACCTATGGCCACGAGCTGTGGGTAGTGACCGAAAGAATGAGATCGCGGATACAAGCGGCAGAAATGAGCTTCATCCGAAGGGTAGCTGGCCTCTCCCTTAGAGATAGGGTGAGAAGTTCGGCCATCCGGGAGGGGCTCAGAGTAGAGCAGCTGCTGCTCCACATCGAAAGGAGCCAGCTGAGGTGGTTCGGGCATCTGACAAGGATGCCCCCTGGGCGCCTCCTGGGTGAGGTGTTCCAGGCATGTCCCACCGGGAGGAGGCCCCGGGGCAGACCCAGGACACGCTGGAGAGATTATATCTCTCGGCTGGCCTGGGAACGCCTTGGTATTCCCCCGGACAAGCTGGAGGAGGTGGCTGGGGAGAGGGAGGTCTGGGCCTCTTTGCTTAGGCTGCTGCCCCCGCGACCCGGCCCCGGACAAAGCGGATGAAGATGGATGGATCAGAATCAGAATCAGAATCAGAATGGGTTTATTGCCAGATGTTGAGGTTTACAACATTAGGAAATTGCTGCGGTGCTTCAGTGCATGGATGGATGGATGGATATTCTTGTTTATTCAAATAATTTTTTGTTTTGTTACAGACAATACTCTCTGGAGAGGTTTTAATGTTTGCTTGAACTGTGAAATGACATTAGCTGAAGCAAGTGCTTCCTGGAATTAGACACAGAAACAACCCAGCAGCAACATCAACCATGTACAAGGATCAGAGTAGACACTGCGGTCCCTACATAAACACCACACACCAACAACGTCTGTACATGTATGTCCAAAGGCATGTATAAAGAGAGTGAAGTAATTTTAGTCTGTTGAGGGGGGAAAAAATAGCGAAATTGCAAGGCAGCGCAAAAATAAAATGCAGATGTGCAAATGCATTCATGCAGAAAATCCTTGCCTTTAATCCAATTCCTCACGCTTTTTAAAAACAGAGCCGGAGAGATAGAGTCAGACAGAGACCGCGATGAAGAGTCTAACCATGAAAAGGAGGCTCACACTAACACAAACATAAACTAACACGCACACACACACTGCAAAAATGTTCACATATCAAAGCAAATAAGATAAGGACAACTAGAAAAAAAAACCCTCACATACACACACAGGCACACGCACACACAAATGCTAATTCTATCATGCGTGGTTTCTGTCTCATGGAGGATGTATCCGTAGGACACATTCATGCTGCCTCACAATGCTAAGGAAGATTAACAGAAAACACAAACAACCACACACAGCCGAACATCGTGTTGTCAGAATGATTTTCGGATCCACAGGCTTTGCTAGGTCACATCAGGACAGGGTGCTGTCCACAGTCCTGATCCCCCCCTCTGGACCCTTCTAACAGGATTTCATCATTCGCTCTGGAAAAAGAGGGGGGTCTGCAAGTAAACGAGGGAGTACAAGGAAGTATGTGTGTGTGCATGCGCGTGAAGCATTTAACTCATTCACTGCCATTGACGTCTATAGCCGTCAATGGCAGTGAATGAGTCAATGGGTTTAACTCATTCACTGCCAATGGCTGGCAGTGAATGAGTTAAGTTTGGGGGCGGGGTAAGTTTTAATTGACTGACTCCTTACATTGATGCATGTCCTTGGCCGAAATTAATACCAATACTAATTACAGCATAAAGGATTAAGGACCTTTCTCCCTCTAAGGACTGGTTGATCTGAGGCCTCCCTACTTAGCAGTAGAGGAGAAACAAAGTAGAAATTTGCTTTATACATGCATGCACACATGGTTATGCATGCTAACATACACACATGCAACAAAACATTGAAGTTAAAAAAACACATTTACATGCATCACTGAGGCCTGTAATAAAATAGATCATACACAGTCATGGTTGTCAGCAGCAAACATAAACACTATTCCAGTTTAAGCAGTAATTAAAGCTGCAAACCTGACATCTGGATTGATGGTAGTCACTAATCAAGCCAGACATTTCACCGATATTTAATTATTAGACTACTGCATTGAACGTTAAACCCCATATTAAAATACTATTAACCAAACCCTGAAAAGATAAAAGTCATAATTCTATATTGTTTTCATGCCAGTCATCTCAGCAGTCAAAGACCCGATGGACTTATAACTGGTTCTGCAGTAACTTCAGATTGTGGGAGAATTATGAAGATTTGCAATAGCTTTTGTTTGGCCTTTACAAAACATTCAACTTCATTTGTTTTTATTGACTTCACAAAACTATTGCTATTCAATTTAAATAGAAGCGTAAAGCTAGTTTGGACTACTAATGTTGTGTTGACCAGATTATGTTTTGTTGCAACTTTAATTTCTGCAACATGATATGCTGTCTGAGCCTTTATTGTCAAAGCGTTGAGGCGTATAACAGGGAATTGTTGCAATAGCAAATTCATAAGCAAACAAAAAATACAGTTATAGTATAGACTTGTAAAGGAAGGGATGTAGGAAAAGTTAGAGGTCATAATTATATTTTTAACAGGTTATTGTCAACAAGCTTCTTTCTACACATATATGCACTCAATACAGGTTCATAGCAAGCATATGATATGGATCAAGCAGAGGTAAACCTCCTACACATCTGCACCTTAAATATTTAACGTGATTTGATGTAAAGAATATGTGTTACATTTGTTAGCTGGACTTTTGTCTTGTACTTTTACTTTTAAAAAAGATTTGGCTTACGTGACAATCTGGCTAAATTTTCTTGAAATGATGAAACAAGCTTCACCTTGCTTGACTTAGAAATGCAGCCTTAGTTGTAGTAGTAGTAATATTTTCCATACATGCATCAATATGTGTAAAATATGTATCCACCAAGAGTACTTTTGACTAAAAAACTCTCTGTGGCATTGAAATATTGCAAGCATTGTAGCCGTTTTTCTCTATAGACAGAATGAAATATAGCCAGCATTAGGAGTCATAAAAGAGCCATGACATCTAAAAAATATTGAGTTTAAAAAGTTCACTTCTTGTTGAGCTGTTTACTTTATTTCATCTTCAGTAAAGTAATTCTTCAATCTCAAAACAAACACATGAGTATTCGCTATGAATTTTTAATATCATTATGGAACATTTCCATAAAAATGAACACTAAAGCGCATAAATTTGCACCTGAACTCCCATTGTCACCCAAACATCTGGACTATTTCTCTTCATTCAGCCCTGTCAGCAAGCTTCTCTACATATTATTGCCCATGATAACAGAGAGGACTCTCTTAATCACTGGCACATTCATCTTTCAGTATGACTAGCTGCCCCACATGTCCAGCATCCATGCCAGAGAAAGGGAGAGGAAGAAAAAAGAGGTAGGAGGGGAGACAGGAAGGAGAAAAAAGAGAGCTTGGACTCATGTCAGCTCAGTGAAGCATGGAGGGAGGGAAATACACGCCGACATGGAGAAGATTCGCTGCAAGTAACACACAGACAAAGACACACACACTTACATACACTCTTATTTAAATATTATATTCTTTATCTATGCAATAAACCTATAAACATCTACACCAAACACAGATACTGTACATATGCAGACTGACAGAATCAGGAGCGTCAAAGCCTCTTTTTTATATTTCCACACTCTGAGTTACAGACTGTGTAACATTTAAGAAATCTAAAAATATCTGAACTAGATGAGGAGGATGTGCACATACATACACAGACACACAGAAACGCAGCATAGCTGTGCTGGAGCTGAGGACGCAGCAGAGCTGGCTGCCTCGGGGAGTCAGCAGAAGGTGAGCAGAGATAAGGCTGCGTGATTGTGACTGCATGTCAGAGAGAATCTGCACACCACAACAATTCAGCGTGCTGTTTGACTAATACACACAACACCTAAAACAACACATAAACACACAGCCACAGAGTCACAAACTATATATGTGTGTGTGTGTGTATGAATCACATGCACCAGTGTACCAAAACTGGGAATTTAAAGTAAACAACATGTAGCTTCTTGTGTGTACGATAAAGTGTTGGGTGCATACTACTGTAGAATTTATCAGGTGTGCTCGATGCTTGCTGGACAGCTGTCTCTAACCTTAAAAAGCTGGTGGCATCAAAGACCAAATGATCAAACACTTTGCATTACAGCATGTCTTATGATAAAAGTTGCACTTCAGCGCACAGCAAAGACCTAAGCTGACAGCTGACATGTGACTTGCAGTCTGTTGTTCATGTAAGGGAGAATGTATCCCCTTTTAATAAAAATAGATCCAAACTAAAGACACACATTTATCTGTAAAGTAACTGTCAAAAAAGTTTTCGTTTATTTTATTCCTCACATTTGTACATCTGTTCTCCGACTCTTGGTTGATTATTTCAAAATTTGTTAAATTATTTTGATATGTGAGTCCAGGCTCCAGGTATGCTGGTTTAGAGCCTAGACAGAGCCGTGCTGTTCTTATGCATGCGGAAAAGACGTAGTCTGGATAGCACCATATGTTGC
The DNA here is from genome assembly GCF_057381845.1 of Rhamphochromis longiceps. Lineage (NCBI taxonomy): Eukaryota > Metazoa > Chordata > Actinopteri > Cichliformes > Cichlidae > Rhamphochromis > Rhamphochromis longiceps. The sequence goes on along the minus strand of NC_140560.1, from coordinate 30,622,624 downwards.
CCCCCGACACCCCTCCATACAATCACTGATTCTGCCTTGGTAAATGTGTGCTGATAATAAGACAGAAGATCACACTTTTCTAAAGCCCAGAGGACAAAAACCAGTTTGTAATATGGCTTTTTATGGCTTGCTATTAAAACAATTAGTTCTGAGATGGCAAACTTTTATGAACAAAAATTAAAGTATGATTTTGCACCTATACCAACTTTTTTTTATATTTCCTGCAAGCTTTTTAGCCATTTAGGGCAATTAAGTGCTGCTTTGTGTAAATATATTTTAGAGCTTCAAAAACAACACATGACTACAAATTAGCTTCAGTCTCCAGACGTATTTGCAGCAACGTGGAACTGACTCGGTTAAACCAAATCTGATTCATACGCAGTATTTATGAAGAACTATTTTACATTAAACTGGATACAATTTTAAAACATGTTTGGAAAAATCCCTGAAGGATATTATGTGATCGCTGAATTATGGTGTGGTTACTTGAACTGCAGTTCAATACTGCAAATTCATACTTGAAATGTGCAATTCATGTGCAATTCACTTGTATTTTTATTTTTTATTCCTATTTATTCTATTTATCCCCTTCGTATATTTTATTTATATTGTCTCTGTATTTATATATATATATGTGTGTGTGTGTGTGTGTGTGTGTGTGTGTGTGTGTGTGTGTGTATATGTATATATATATATATATATATATATATATATATATATATATATATATATAATATTCTGTAGCTCTGTAACTTCTGTCAGTGCTGTGCTTTTTTGAAAATCGAATTTCCCAGAGGAACCCACCCGAGGGATTAATAAAGTTCTATCTAATCTAATCTAATCTAATCTAATCTAATCTAATCTAATCTAATCTAATCAATATCTCTGGAAGTGTATGAGTCATTTATCTTTTACAAGGACTTCTACATGAAGCTCTGAAGACTCAGGGCTACTGGTTAGCCAGCATAAGGCTTTAAGATAGAGTGTGATTATTAACAAAAAAAAAAAAAAGAACAGTGAAATATTTTCTGGGTTTGAAAGATTTTACTTTTCACATTAGTTACAAAAAAAAGAGAAAATGTGTAATTATTCAAGTCACCTTGCATATTAACTGTGTACTTTCCAATTTCTTAAACCGATTAAAAAACAAAGTGCAGTAATAATCAGAGGTAATAAAATAGCCTCAAATAATGTCAGACTATTCCCAAATTAAAGTTTCTTCCTCTCTGTAGAAAAGTAATACCAAAATTATGTACGCTTTTTTGATCAGACAGTTTAGGATGGCGCATGGGCCCTTAGCAGCTGAGTGCTTGGTTCAGCTCTCAGCTGGCTGGACCTTTGCTGCATATTATTCCCCTGCACTCATTTCCTGTCCATCTCTACTGCCTTAAAAAAGAAAACAATTACGTTAAATGTTATTTTAAGAAGCTACTTTATCATTAAATACCGAAATATACAGATTGTTTTCTAAAAGATAAAGGCTGATTAATTTGGGGAAACCCACTGTCATATTGGATTTTTTTGCTATGATTGCTATGATTTAATGTTGATTACTTTTACTTATTATTTCAACTTACGCACATTTTATTTTGCAAGGGTTCCAGTGTAGCACTGACAGTGTTGGGCAAGTTACTTTGAAAAAGTAATTAATTATAGTTACTAGTTACTTCTTCAAAAAAATAACTGAGTTAGTAACTGAGTTACAAGATTCTAAAAGTAATTAATTACTTGAAAAGTAACTATTGCGTTACTTTAAAAAACAAAAGTTTAACCCTCTGGGGTCCAGGGTATAATTGGCCATTTTTAACTACTTTTGATTTTCCCTCCACATTTCACCTTTAAAAACTATTTACTTTGCCTTGTTTAGTATCATCCTTTTCAGCACAACCTCACGTGTCTGAATTTACAGTTATGTTTTCATTTTGACATACTGTATTAACACAATTGATCTAAAATCAGGCAAAAACATAAAATCCGATTAGAAAAAGTTATATTTTTTACTGTAACAACCACAAACATGTTTTTTGAATCATATTTCATAACTTTAAGTGCAAATATAAATTGTTAATTTTAAAATCCTATGCACAAGTTTTGCAAACAACAAAGTTATTTGCATCCATTTACCTTTTACCTTGATTTTTTAAATAACCATTTCAAACTATTTACAGAACAATCAGCTGTTCTGCATTCAATATGATGCCACACAAATTATTTGTGTCACTCCAAAATAAAAAAAATAATTTCTGTCCACTATAAAGGAGAACATCACAGCCTAATACCTGCAGGTCTGACAGCAGGTGTATCACTCCTGTTTCTACCTGGAGACAGCAGTCGCCTCATTGTTCTGACACACAACACAAAACTATCCACAACACTGCACACTAACTACACAAGACAACACACACTCCAAACATGCTAAACGTCACAAATCTCTCATATCTCAAAACTCTCTCTCTTTTTCTGCTGTCTTTCTTTCTCTCTCTCTCTCTCTCTCTCGCCATCACTTCTAAAGCTTCCCCCTCTTCTTAAACAACCAAAGGTCATGTCGCCATATCATTTTTTTGATTGGTCGACATGGTGCATTTTTCCACCAACACGAAATGGCTGTTTTTTTGTTTTGTTTTTTAAATTTTTTAGTCATAAGCAGAGAGCGCTTGCTAGCGCTGTCCTTAGACAGTAAACGTGACAAAACTATTCAGGAAAAAACACACGTATATATTGTTTATCATGACTCTGGTTTTACGTGGCCTATCAACACAATTTTCACTGGTATATATCACCTTGTTGCTTTGTCTTTAAGTGGTCATGTGATTGGCTTACCACGACTACTTTATCCTTCCTCAGTTAAACAGCAGCACTCATGTGATTGTTTTGCCTTCTTAGCTCCAGGTGTTGTGCCAAAAAGTGATCATCTGCCAGAAAGTGTCCACGGGAGCGCGCGAAGCTGCTTAAAGCTGTAGCACCCAGATTACTTATGTGCGGTAAGGTGAAGACAGCTTCAACCGTCTGTTTGTTGAAAAATAGTAGCGCGACCGCACCGCTTTTTCTTGTTAGTAATGGCAACTGCGTTGTAATGATAGAAATAGTAATTAGTTAGATTACTCGTTACTGAAAAAAGTAACGCCGTTAGTAACGCCGTTATTCCCATCGCTGAGCACTAATGGGTTTTACAGATAGCTCTTTCAAACATCAGCTAAGGGGTGCTTAAGCAGGAAAAAAATGCTTAATGGCATCCCGTTTTCTTTCTTTCTTTCTTTCTTTTGCAGAACATTTTTAAGAATGATTTAGCTGTAATGAAGGGAGATGTTTAAAAATAGACGCTATGACACTTTGGTCTATTGGTGGAGCAGTGTCTCATCTGAGAATATCTGCAATTTGCATACAGCCCCTCAGCTGTCTTGGAGATTAAACTGTTTAACACCCCTTGAGTCATTTCAGGGTTTGACATTTAACCTGTTAAAGAGCTCTCTTCGGATAAGGTTACTCTTCCTCCTCAGAAAAATCTAACCGTAATCATATCTTAATTTTGCAAATGCTGATTTGTGTGACAAAATCACACCTGCTCAAATGCAAACACATCTAAACACATCATCTATTGCACCTGTTTGAGGACAGTGACAGACTTCCAGCACAGAAACCAGCTTTGCTCAAGTATAATCACAACGTTCTCCCTGTTTGCAACACGAATACAAATGTGACTTCTGTCTCATATGATTAACATGTTGCTACATGTAAACCACCTAAAGGATGTGCCAGTCTGTGTTTGAACTGGGTTTCAAAACTTTGTTAAACTCATAGTACTAAGAAAAAGTTTTGAGTCACCCCTCTGTTCTTTACATTTTTCTTCCAAGTGATCTTATAAAGTTTTTCTTTTGACATTGGCGGATTTTTCAGTACTTTTAACTCTACTCATTTGGCCCCTTAGACCTATTATTCTAGCATAAAAAGGGCACCTAATTCAAGGGATTCATCGGACATAATAGCCAACTTAGCAAATTCACAATTTTGAATTAGATCTATAGGCACTTTGTTCGTAGGAACCTTTTGCAAAAATACATAACTTGTTCTTGTTTTTTTAGACTGAATCTATGAAAAATGCCAAAGATAACACAGTTTGACTAAGATAAAATTGTAATTTTGCACTAACAAGGTGATTTGCAAAGAGAGTCAAAAACCTTCCATATCTTGGCATGGTGAACAGTGTATCCTTAAGGAATTTGAGTAAACTGGACAAGTGAAGGGTTAAAAAAAAACTATCTATAGCTGATAAAACAGTATCTGAAAGTCCTTTCCTTAAACATAGTTAAGTAAAGATCAGCTGAAAGAGGATCGGAGAGATGCACTTGGCCCTTTAGTTGATTCATCTACTGTTTGCTGAAGTCTGATCAGAAACAGCCTCAGTGTAAGTGTGTCTGTCAAGAAGTCATTCTTAAGGAAAGGACACTGGGAGAAAAGACTGAGGTATGCCAAATTACACAAGAGCATCTACAGCCATCTGCACAGTAGAGGCTCTGTCATAATGCGGGGCTTCGTTTCAGCGAATGATGATGGGGATCTTGTCAAAAGTAAATATGAATCTAATTTCATCCCATGGATCCTGGAGAACTATTCCTGGAGATTACTTAAAGAAATTAAAAGAAACCTTTCCTAAGAGAGTTCGGCTTGTATTGAAGAATAAATGTACTCATACCAAATATTGATGTTCAAGTCTCTAAGCATTGTACCAACTCTTTTTTTTCCACATTAATACTGCATTTCCATTCTTATTTCCATGTTTTTAATAAATAAATAAACCTATTTCCTATTTTCCTGGCAAATTATAAAGAAACGAAGGTGACAGACTTTTGCACAATGCCCTGTGTATTTTCTTTTTATTGAGATAAATGAGTCTGCATACATGTTTTGGTCGCATGTACGTCTTTTGCCGAGGCTGGAGACAGAGCAAAGAAGCGAATGAAAGTGTGAACACGTCAAATTTAACTGAGAGACTGATTTCCCTGCAGCAGAGCTCTAAACAAGACTGTGACTAGAATGAAAAAATGTCCAACTTCACTCCAGCCGACTCACTTCCAGGAACACAACCATCAAACACAAGCAGCACTTAATTAGCTTCTTGTTTTCTAACTTCACTCAGCTCTGCTCTACTTGTATGCTACTGTGTCCGTGCGTGTGTTTGTGTCTTCAGCCCAAGGCTGTGTCTGAACACATTTCACCAAATAGAATCCAATTTGTTTAACTTCTATTCAACACAAATACAGAGGAATGGCACGAGGAACTTGTGACAGTGTGCTATGAACAGTGTGTGGGATTCTGTTAAGCTGCATGACCCTTGTGCTGGACACTGTTATAAAAATCCAGTTAAAGACTTTATCCACTTTTCTGCATGTATATCTTATTTTGCAACTTTAAACAAATGGTCAGTCAAGCAGCGCTTAAGACCTACCTGCGTTGTTTGGTATCTTGCCATTGCTGACTTGCTTGAGTCTCTTTTGGTGGGATTTGCCATTGTAGTGAATCTGGGCCTGTGCAGCTGAATTCAGCTGTATGTTGCACACATCACACAATGTGTAGCTTCGTTGCTTCCTCTCCCTTTTTGGTCTGCAGAGCGTAGAATGCAAGGCGCCCCCTGGTGATTGCTCATCTGGTCGTACGCCCTCATCCCCTATGCTGCAGGAAAGCTCGCTGTCCATTTGCACTACCAGCTCAGTGCTGCCCGTCCTTTTGTCCAGCTCGATTGTTGGCAGCAACGACGGGCTGAACGGACGTTTCATACCTGTGGTAGAAGAAAAGAGCAAGATGGAGAAGATGTTTAATACAAACTGGAAGAAAGTACCCTTAGAGGCTAGCAATTACATACACACAAAACCCAAGGAAACATTGGATCCTCCTTTTCTTTCTGAGGAAGGCTAGAGAAGATGTGTAAAACATTATGGAATAACTTATCACAGTCTGGTCTGGCCTGGCCCATCCAGCAAGGAAAACCCTCTTAAAACCTGATAGCTGCAGAGGACAACTGCAAAAATACCCTTGATTCCTAAAGTGTCAAGGAGTGTGTGGAATCAAATACCCTCTGAACAGTGACACGTGTATAAAAACAAAAAACATTTATGAAGAGCCCAAAAAGATGATGCTGTTCATCTGGATGTTTATTTGGACATTTATGAAGAGATTAGGAAAGTGTGAAAAGAAATGCTGGGCACAAGTGCAAGCATGATCACACTGTCAGCTGTTGTTCATATGGTGGAGGTCCGGGGTGCAAGGAAGTACCACTTGGGGGAGACAGAGTGCTGCAGTGTGACTCTCAGAGGAACAGTAAGGCTCCTATGTCAAGCTATTTCACTTAGGATGACTCCATGGCAGAGTGCTATCTGTCCCCCCCTGCAAGCCAAAATGCTGCAGTGGAAACCATGCTGCCTCTATGCAGGATCTTCAAGTAACTGTGCATGGAACAAACAGGTGCATATAGGGGGAAAAAAACTATAAACTATACAACCTACAGTATTTCTTCAACATCAGCAGCTTTAGGAAATATAGAAGTATATGGGATATTAAACACTTTATTTACCAGAACTATGTACAAATGGATAAAGAGACTTCTGTAAATGTGTCTGCTGAAGATAAGCAGGCCAAAAATATTGAAAGAGACAATTAAGATTCTCCGAAGAAAGCAGTTGAAAATAAGAGCTATTTGTTTCATATGCATCCACTCCACATAAATAAATGAAAAGGTAGCTCTACTGTAGCTCTGTGAAGGATTGAGCCATCACCACTGTAAAATGTCCCTGAAACACACCCAGCTGTGCATTTCTGCTGCTGGCTTTTTTGCCTCCGCCTCAAGTTATTTATGTAAACAACCAAACTGCTCAAACACATGCACCAAACACACATACGCAAAGAGTAAAGTTGAACCTATGACACATACGTACATACAAGCATTAAGAGAAAATGCTCACACAAGGACACACAAATGTGAGCAAACACACACACACACACACAGTACTCAAAAACACATTAGAGCAAGCAGCCTCCATGAAAGCTGCTATTCACATTGCCAATCTGGGAGCACTCAAGAGGCTCCATCAGATGTTTTCTCAAAAGCTTTGAGCAATGCTGCTCTCTGGCACTGAATGAAAAAAAATCTCTGTAGTCCTTAACCACGCAACCTTCTCACTCCTGCCAGACAACTCAACTAGTCACCCTAAATTAGCAAGGTTGTAAAAACAAGAACCTTAGTGAAGACATGCAGAACACATAGAGAGCATATTGCACCCTTGCAAAAGATATTTCCTTACAGACCATTAAAGAATCCTAACATTCATATATACATTTATTTTTTTTCAGCCGGACAATTCTGCAAAGGTAGATTGTGACCTTATGCAGACCATGCTTTCAGATCATGCAGGCATGACTGTTACCATAGAGACCAGTGTAGCACAGATCTGTATGTTAAAAATTATTTTTAATTTTATGTGAATAAAGTTAACTTTAGAGCTTCAGTGGAAATGTATGTAGCATGACACATAAAAATGGCCAAGCTCACAGAAGGAACGTATTTCTACCTGCTACACTATCTACATTTTGAACATGAGTCATCTGGTTATACAGCTATGAAGAAAACCTTTATATAGGGATTTGACACACGTAAGACTGATGTACGTAAGACAGTTTTTTTTATTTAGAAATATTTGAAATTCTCTGTGTATGTTATAAAAGTGAGATTTTCATTTAACTGTGTAATTTTGATCTTACACAGATTTTCACAGCTAATTCAGTCAGCTTTGTTGTGTTACTAAAATAGAAGAAGAAACCCGGAATCTCTAGGCTGCATGCTCTTAAGCTTTTCAGTGCATCTATATTTGGAAAAACAGGGCTGCAGATTGTCTCGTGCTTTTAAGTACATACAGGGTTGTTCAAGGAATTCACTTCTAACAACACTCACCGGTGTCCCTTACTTCTCTGTCAATGTTATGATACAGGACAATGGACAGAACCAGCTACTTTCATGAACAGCAGCACCAGGACCAAAAGGTTTCTCCAGCTTTTTCAACAGTGAGTATGTGAGTCTGTTTGTACTGAATATCCTGCAGTGACTTTAAAGACACTTCCAGCTCAAGGTAGAAGCTGTGTGAGACAAGAGTCCATGCCGTGTCCACACAGAGATCTGTAGGCTGACACAGGACAGGAGATTGTCAGGGGGTAACCCAGGGGAAATGAGGGAGGGCAGGAGGCTCTGCCAGCCTTGCCATGTCCGCCGTTTCCGCTGTCTGATGCACCCCCACGCTGCACAGCCTCCTCCCTCGGCACATTGGAAACATCAATCACTGCTACGATCTTGCTGAAAGACTGAGGCTCACCCAGCATAGCAGCTCAGCAATAAAAACTCTATTTACGATCTTACGTCCGCTGCTCGCTGATCCTGAAATACTGTTGCACTTTCCCCAGCTTAAACCAGCCCTAACCACTGGCCCACCTCAGACAGCTCCCCCACCCATCCTCTGTGGCCACAGTTGGCATGGGGGCATTCTGGTTCAGGCAGAAACTGGCTTCCAGATGGACCGGCGCAAATACTGCATGGCAGTTAGCAGCTCTTAAATCACCCTGATGAGAGGGGAATACTGACAACAAGTGAAGCCAATTGGAAGCAGAGATTTGCATGCAAGTTACATGTTCCACATCCAGTTCAAACTGCCATGAGACAGACATGCATGTGTACAGGCATGGCTATACACAAACCATGCATGTGTACAGTTGCACACACAAACACAAACATATGCTGACCTCAGTTTTTTTTTTTTAGTAAAGGGCAGCAATTCATCAAACATGCAGAAATTGCAAACTAAACACAAGCATTTAAAATTTATAAAATATATATTGAATCTGCTGTCAAAACCACATGGACTCATCTTAGCAACGCAACAAACACAACTGAAAAAAAAATGAAAATAATCTAATCAAGCTAACAAGCATTAAAGCAGCTACAACACACACACACATATGCGGAGATGTCGTGCATTCACTGGGTAAGAGGAGATTAAAAAAATAAAAGGAAATGAAGTAGAAGAAAAAGACTCCTGTCTAAATAATTGGATACAAAATATCAATAGCCCAGATTTCTTGCATAAAGCAATCCTGACAGCAAGGACTGTAAGCAAAATGACTGCAGAAGGGGATAATCTATTTCCCTGTCTGATGCATTTCAGATGGGGAAGGATCAAAATCCTCCTGACAATCAACTAAAGCACAGAGCATTTATTATAGAGGTCAGTGGTGCCAGGGAGGCAGAAAGAAACACATGGAAAGAGTGAGGAGAGATTGGTAAAGACAGAACAAAGTCTCTTGTATAATTGGCATCATCTTTTTTTTTTTTTTTGGCCTGTCCCGTTTGGCTCTTTTGCCATCAGAATTGTTGTCTAAAGGCAAAGAAAGATGCCCAACGGATTTACTTTACCAAACTGACCATCCCAGCCTTGCCGTAATGGTCCATTTGATTCACCTTTTATTGTTTATTTTATTTTCACTTACTGAATACGGGACAGACTTGACTGGGGGAAAGAAGGGGAGAAAGAAAGAGGGAAAGAGAAACAGCTGAGAAGAGGGACGGGGGAGAAGGGCAAAAGACAAAAACCAACAGAACGGGCAGAGAAAAAAAAATGTATATATCAATCACCTGGATCACCTGCTGAGAAAGAAAAAAGAAAGCAAGCAGAAGAGAACAAGAGTAATAGAATAAACAACATCACAATGATATATGGGAATATGACAGTAAATACTAAATGTTAAACATTATTGTGCAGCACATAAGATCAACAGAACACAGTGTGCTTTGAGGTAGGAGCCAAAAAGGGTGTAGTTTGTGGGTGTGATCACCCGTGTGTACACCTGTGAGCATGGACGCGCTTGTTTTTTGTTTTTTAAAAGGTTCCTTCATGTAATAATCTGCTAGAGGGTGTGGGGGGGCCACAGCCCCGTCCTCCAGGGCGTGAAGCAGGTGTGGAGGAGATCAAAACTCCAGACATCCAGAGGCCCCCAGAACACAAGAGACCAAGGAAGACCAACAGAGGGGCAGCCGTGCCACTGTCCCGGAAAGAGCTGAGGAGAGTCCCAGATGAGGGCTCACTCAGCAGCCGCGGAGCAGAAGCCAGGGGGAGTTGCAGTGACGCGCCCGTGAGCTCCGCCGGCAGCCAGCTGCGCCTGAGTGACCGAGCCCCAGGCCGAGAGGCCGGGGGCACCCCACCTCCGAAGTGGCCCGAGCAAGCCCCAGGCTCCAGGCCCCGATAAGCGGCCGCCAAGGAGTGAGCCGGTGTGTACCTGGACGCCCATCCCCGGACACAAAGAACCACCAACGCACCGATGTCTGAGGGGGTCCGCCACTGGCAGGGGAAGTGGTGGTAGGGGGAGATAGGCCTCCAAACCTTGGAGGGCCTGAGATGTCCCCAGAGAGGTGGCGCCTGACACCCAACCTGACATATAGACACAGACATACAGGCACACACAGATACAAACATCCATTCCCACCCTCATGCTCTCATATGCACTTACTCCACACTCAACCAACGTGGAGACAGACATAAAGAGACGTTGTACACACGATCACACTCCCCAAGCGTACTCTACAAACCGGGTCTAGGTGCCCCCGCCCCTGGAGGGGGGAACTGCACCCAGACCCAGGTGGTGTTTCCCTTTTCCCTGCGGTGGGGGGAGGCAGACCGCCCCGACTCCGCAGCAGCAGGAAGGCTCCACACTCCAGACCGCAGTCGGACGGCCAACTCCTCCTCCTAGCCCCCCTGCTCCAGCAGGTCGCAGAGAACGGGGGTGAGAGAAGACTCCAAACCTCCCTCCACCCGCTCATTGTAATGTTGATGCATGTGTGTTCTAAGGTGCATTTAAAACCCAGGAGGGCTTGGAGCTACCTGCCAGAGAGCAGCAGGTAAGCGCATGGTCCCTCCTGCTAGCCCTCAATGTCTACGTGTATTTAAAATTGAGAGGTGGGCAACGATGCCAGGGGTGGGGTGTACACCCTGATGGTACTTTGGACTCCGTGTATCGTGCCCACCCCCAAGATCCTATATGTATGTGTAATGAGAGTGTGAGTAATGTGAATGTCTAAGTTGTGGGATAAAATTGAGGCAGAGGCAGCCAGAAGGGGACAGAGGGGGGACAGAGGGGGGGGGGGGGTAGCCTCCTCTGCACCCTGGTGACATACCCCTACTCCAAGGCCCTGCATGTGTGGGTGGTTGTGGTGGAGCAGGAAGAGGGAGGCAGCTGGAGATGGGGAGGGAGGAAGGGAGGGGCAAGTGACCCCCAGTAGGCACCCCCATACTCCGCGACCCGCCAGGGAAAGGGGGCCCAGGCCCATCCAGACCGGGCCCAGTGCAGCAGCGCCGCCCGGCCCCACAGAGCCCGGGACAGTCCACCCAACCCCACCACAGAGAAAACTGCACCCACCCCACCATCCACTCATCTTCCAGACTACATAAGACAATAAACACCCAGGCTGAGATCTTCCTCCACCTCTCCTGTATCTCCCCCTCCTGCAGAGGGAGCTCCTGAGGAGAGGAAAGCTCCTGCAAGATGTGACAATCTCCCCCACCAGTTGAAGAGCCCCCCAGGTGGCTCGACGCACCGGCGGCACCCTGCTCCAGGGCTGGGCCCCCATGCACCCACCCGCCCACAACCCCGGCAACACACCAACCAGGACCCAAGCCCCCGAGGCCCGGTCCGGGTCCCAGCCCAGAGACGGAGCGCCCCCAGAACCTCACGCCCATCCCGGACCCACCCAGGGGCAGCCAGGCTACCAGGTCAGTAACCCACGTCCGTCAGCACAGACCCTCCCCTAGCCCCGCTGCACGCAGCCGCGAGGAAACAGTCACCTGAGAGCCAACAGAGCCCCTAACCGGACATGACCGCTACCCCGGGTTGAGCCCCCCAAGGAAGATGCCTCCGGGGAACCCCCCGACGCCCTAAGCCTGTCCCTACCCCCACACCAATCACAACAGTGAAGGCGGGACCAAACTATGACCCCCCACCCCCACTAGGTGATGGAGCTGATCAAAGGAGCCCAGAGCAATTGATCTGATGTGGTGGCAGAGGCTGTATCAAGACTAATGTAATCTAATAGATAATTTCTATATTGGTTAGAATTAAGATTATTTTTATTTTTCCAGTTCATGAGGACTGTTTTCTTGGCTATGCATAGGGCAGTGAAAACCATATGGGCGATATTCTTTTCTGAAGTGACATTATCTAAGCTGCCCAACAAACACACTAAGGGGGAAGTTGAAATGTTACATTTCAGACACTTCGATAAGTCTTCACATATCTCGCGCCAAAACTTCTGAACTGGTGGACAGAACCAAAGAGCGTGGATATAATTGTCCGGTGAATTGGTTTGGCAGTGTGAGCAGTTGTTGGTAGACGAAAAGCCCATCTTGAACATCCGATGACCTGTATAGTGCACTCTATGTAATATTTTGTATTGAATTAATTGAAGACTGAGATTTCTAATTAGATGAAAGGTTTTTAAGCAAATCTGAGACCAGAAGTTTTGGTCTAAGTTAACTGATAAATCCGCTTCCCATTTTGCAATAGGAAGTGATATTGATTCATCTGTTTTAGAAAGCATTCTGTATATTTTGGATAGTAATTTGGGGGGTTTAAGAGTAAGAAATTGAACCACACTTGGTGGTGTTTGTAGTTCAACTTGACCCGGTTTAAATTTCTTTTTTACTATGGATTTAATTTGTTGATATTCTAAAAATCTTTTCTTGTTGATCCCATATTGTGTAACTAGTCCGTCAAATGAAATAAATTCTGTTCCTTCTAGTATATGTTCTAAATATTTGATTCCTTTATCACTCCAATCTGAAAAGTTTATCATATTATTGTTTTGTAATATGTCAGGGTTGTTCCAGATAGGTGTACGTTTGCATGGGATTAATGAAGACGCCGTCAATTTTAGAAACTCCCACCATGCTGTCAGAGAAGAGCTGATGTTGATGCTTTTAAAGCATTCATGTCGTTGGATGTTTGAGCTGATAAATGGTAGGTCTGAGATCTCTAGATTATTGCAGAGTGCTTGTTCTACATCTAGCCAAGGTTCATCTAAGAGGGTGTGTTTTAGCCATCCTGAGATAAACTGAAGCCTGTTGGCTAAGAAGTAGTGCTGAAAGTTAGGCAGTTCTAGTCCTCCTTTATCCTTGGTCTTTTGTAGTGTTTTTAAGCTTATACGTGGGGGTTTATTTTTCCAAAGGAATTTGGACATACATGAATCTAGAGATCTGAACCAATCTTGTGGCGGTTTAGTTGGGATCATTGAGAATAAATAATTTATTTTTGGTAAGACCATCATTTTTATAGCGGCAACCCTTCCCATGAGTGATATGGGTAGACATTTCCATCTAGCCAGATCATCTTCTACCTTCTTTAAAAGTGGGATATGGTTTAATTTAGTTAGATCTGCAAGCTTGGGAGAAACATTAATACCTAAATATTTTATATTTCCCGATTGCAGTGGTGTAGAAGAGGAATTATGGAAGGAGCAATTAATCGGTAGGACTGTAGATTTTGACCAGTTAATTGAGTAATCTGATATTCTTGCAAAAGAGTTTATCAATTCAATCACCCCAGAGATATTGGTTTGTGAATTTTGGAGAAAGAGTAACACATCATCCGCATAAAGGCTGATTTTATGTTCCACGTTCTTGCATTTTATGCCCTTAATTACTGAATTCTGTCTAATTGCTGCTGCTAGTGGTTCAATAAAAATTGCAAATAGTGAAGGGGAGAGTGGGCATCCCTGCCTGGTGCCCCTCAAGAGACAGAAGCTGGAGGATGTCTGGTCATTTGTTCTAACACAAGCTGTTGGGGAATTATATAATATTTTTAACCAGTTTATGAAAGAGGATCCAAAACCAAATTTGTGTAAAGTTGCAAATAGAAATTTCCAGTTAACTCTGTCAAATGCTTTTTCTGCGTCTAAAGAGAATATTGTAGTTTCTAGGTTTTTACTGTATGAGTAGTCTATCAAATTAAGTAATCTACGTGTATTTGTTGATGAGTGCCTACCTTTTATGAAACCAGTTTGGTCAGGATGAATTAAGAGGGGGGTTATTTTCTCCAGTAATTGGCATCATCAAAGTATCATTACTGTCACGATGACTGTATTGTCATTACTGCAACTACAGAACGGGCCTGAGGTCCATGTCTTTGTGCCCAGCACATCAATGTTGATTATGTAAAGTCCAGGCTGCGGTCCTCTAATGAGTGTAATTATACAGGAATCAGTGCAGTGCTTACTGAGAAAGAAACCTCAACTGTTGTATGGCTAGTTCAGTAGTCGAAAGCTAGGACAGAGTGTTTGCAGTCCCTATCACCCCAAACCCAAGCCCGAGAGTAAATAAAGAGCACTGGCACATGAATTGATGTGTTTTCTCTAATCTCTGTTTGCAGCAGTTCTTTGGGAGCGCACAGGGAGGGCATTTGTTCACTCTGTTTGTGTGTGTGTGTTTGTTTGGCAATGAATGTGTGTTTGTTTGCAAAAAAGAAAAAAAACAGGGGAAATTTATTATATTATATGTATAATTATTTATACAGCATCACGCTGATCCCATCAGTGGGGGATCAGTTACACCTCAAAAGAGAACTTGGACAGGACAAAATCTGATTTCTTATTAAAACCTACAAGGTTTACATGCGGTTACATGAGGTTAACAGCATTAAAGATATTTATATTATAAGATATCCAAAATGACAAGCTAAGACATATCATGTCTGTCATAGCCTTTGTGAAAGATATGGGATGTGGTAACAGTTTACAAGCTTTCTTGTGATGTATCTCCACCGAGCAGAACTTCATAAAGACCAATTATCATGTTTACTTCTTGTCATTTGAACCGTCTTGTAAATTAAACCGCTTGTACATTTGCTTGCTTTTAAAAGTTTTTCAAAGCAGACCATTTCTATTGCAGTGTAAACAACCTACCGCAACAATCCGGTGAGCCTCTGTGCTCAAGCGCTTGTCAACAGTATGAAAAAAACAAACAATTTCCTGTAAGCGGCTGGTGGGAGAGAGATAAGCAAAGTGAGAAAACCCAAAGTTTCAAATTTGCATTCATGTGTTACAAATGACACAAGTCTGTGTCTGGTCTAAGGAGCTGGTTGTTTCATTAAAAATAAGGATCTGCATAACACTAGTTATTTCAGTCTTGTTTTATGAGACTTAAGCAAATATCCTAATACTGTCACGGACCGCCGGGGCAGACCGTGTGGAGAGTGCGTGGAGGACTCAGGTGCAGACACGAGTGACACGGGAGTAAACTTTAAACAAAAGCGAGCCTTTTATTGTGGCTGGTAACGCAAGAGAAACAAACAAGAATAAGGGCAGCTCAAAAGCAATAACTAAACAGAAACCTAAACTGGGAATGAACTAAGGTAAGGCTATGAATACAACAGACCGGGCATGGAAACATGGAGGGTGGGAACACAGACGACGCGACGCAGACTACATGAAACACAGAGACTAAATACACATGAGGAATGATCAGGGGAAGTGGCCACACATGGGAACGCAGCTGACACACATGAACTTAACGACAGGACAGGAGGAGTGAAACTGAATACACTGACAGTGAATGCAGGCCTTCAAAGTAAAACAGGAAACATGAGACATGAACCGGGGAGACGTAGTACAGGGGGAGGTGACATAACTGACAGCATGAACTTGACAGTACAAGACACACAGACATGAACACACGAAGGGCAAGGGAGACGTAATGCAAGGGTGGTATATACAGATGGCTGGACTAACTTAATGAACCTAAACAATCAATAAACATCAAAATAGACTAAACACAAAACACTGGGTCGCACGACCCAGGGCCATGACAAATACACATCTTGCCAAATTAGGATTTCCTTTTCGTTGTGTTACCTCATCTACTTCACAACATTTCCATGTACTCTTTGGTAACCACAGAAGCACCTCTTTTTTGTAGCATAAACAGAAGTTTCAAACAGTAATATGCAAACTTTATAGCAACCAACAAAAACTGGAGTTTCCTTTTTTTCTTTTTATCTCTTATTCTGTTTTACTTTACATGGTTTTATCTTTCAAACAGTCAGTCAATCTTTGTCTTAACTTTTCTCTTTCTGCATCTCAAAGACACATCCCCCAGGAAGCAGCTATTAATATGTGCCGGATGGTTTCAAGTTATGTGAAATACACATTCTCATCCTTGTTTGTTGAATCAGACTGTGTTCAAGCTTACAGGGACATGAGCAAAATTAAAATTTATGTTTTTGGATGTACAGTGATGGATGACTTTCGTATTGTTTTAGGATGTAAGAAAAAGTCAGTTTTCTCTTTTCGTGCTTTGGGGGGATTTTATAGCAACATGTCAAAAAGACTATATGAGCGTGACATCCTATATGGATTGTTACCCCCCTTTCGTTAAATTATGCGCGCCGAATAAGCCAGATGCATTAAGTCACAGTGGAAATAAACGTGAATTGTGTGCACTATTAAACAAAAAAGAAAACTACACAATGGAGAGGGTAATCTACAGCTTTTCCTAACAGAGCTCAAGTGGAATTTAATCCTTTCATTGAGATTTCACTCAGAAATGTTAGTACTTCAAAATGGTGCTTGAGAGAGGAACGTAGAAAAGGTGGAATGAATGGAGCCGTAAAGATGAGCATGTAGGAGTTATTTAGTTCCACGTCGATCAAAGGATGAGAAGAAACATCTGCTCACCAGTTTGCAGCTGTATGCACACTGCTGTTTTGAAAACTGTTAAAGTTCAATAAAGGATGCAACTTGGTATTTTTGATTTGTGCAGCTATAAAGCATCAGATACTCATCTGTTACAACCCTGACAAATAAAGATTTTGCATTGTACGATTGTTCACTCGCTTCTTTTCCACCGAGTTTTGCCTTGTATTTATTACCTCGCAAGAACAAGTTCTGTGCCTTGTGCTTTTCAACTCTTATTATTCAATGACACAGTTCCCTTCCAGAGTTACTGTCATGCACTCGGTCAAGCATAGCAGGTGAAACTGATGCCAAACACCAGCTTTTACAGTTTTCAAAAGGCACACAACCACCGCACTGAATACGCTGACTCCATCTAGTGTGGCCCATTTATTTCTCGACCGCAAAAAAACAGACCAGTCCAGTTTTTACACTACTGTTCAAACATCCGTCTACCTCAAGTGTTCCAAAGTTAGCCGATGCAGGAAAACAGGCGCATATTCGCCTTATTCACATTTGACCACAAACTCAGCTGGGGAACTGCCCAGCAGGAGTAAACACAGACACTGGGAAAGTTTCCATACAACACTAGATATACTTAGACATGGACAAACCCAGACTCAGCCACAGTTACAACATATGCACACACTTACACACACACTGCTCAATCAACCAGATGCACAAATCCACAGAAATGCAGATGGGGAGACACAAACTTAACTCTCCTGGAGTCCAGATTTAAGATGTGACTTTGTTCACCTCCTATCTAAGAGGTGATTATTTTACAATCTGCTTTGGCTCGTGCCACCAACCTCTTGTCAGTTTGTGTCTGTGTGCTTCAGCAAACATCTAACACAATCTGTAAGAGCTAAACAACACAATCCCCTGACAGTTATGAGCCGTTGTGAAAGCAACAGCAATATTTGGGAGAGGCACTGCTGAAGTAATTTCCAGCCAGGAATAAATCTAATTAATTTCTTAATGGCTAGTCATCTTCATCCCACAGGGCATCTGTTGGCTGAGGTGCGACACAAAACGCTGGCGGTTTGTGAGCCATGCCTGTGGTGTTTGGCGTATCTGCAGAGGTATTCTGATGACCAGATTTAAAAATAACATCAAGGACATTTGCCACCGCTGGCTTGAACATGCATGACTGAGAGAATCACTCAGATTTATTAGTACTGACTGGTGCTGGCTTCCCCTTCACTCACTTTCACTGCAAATTATGCCAGAAAAAGCAGTCCACCCTCTAAAAGGGAAAATTTTGACTGTCCTTTTTTCACTCATTCTAACTAATAATTACAAAAATGTACAACCATCTGCTTTACCAGCAATCCACAACCAGCAAGATTCAGATAATGCTGTGTGCTCTGACAGATGTCTGGGGAAATGGATTTATTCAGATCTGACAGGCCACAGATTTTGCAGAGAGAGTGTATGGATTTTTGCTTTCAGATAAGAAACTCTAATCCTGCAAGTAAGGATGATGTGCCCTGTATGACTTTCTCAAGACACTAATGCAATTATCAGCTAATATGTTCCGATACTTAAATGCCAAACTCTCACATTTTCAAAGAAAAACATGCAATTCCCCAGATAGTTTACAGAGTTTTTCACATAGAGGGGGAAGCAGGGAAGCATTTCTAGCCCAGATAGCATGACTGATGAATGGGAGGAAAAAGACTGCCTTTAGGACATAGGAGAGAAGGAAGAAGGGTGCAAGTTGGGCACAGGTGCAGTTCATCACTCTACTGCATGCAGCTGAAATTAAGTACAGCCTTTTTAACTTCCTTTTTATGCCTGCACATTCCTGCACCCACAAAAACAAATACGCAAACACACAGTCCTCCATCTGTGTAAACTTGTTATTCCACTAATATATTTTTAAAGTGGGTAGATGATTGTAAGCTCTTTAAAAAAAAGTGAATCAGAAGGCAGTTGTGGCTAGGGATGGCCTCTGATCTGTTTCTCTTTAAGAGCGAAAGAAACTATGTGGAGCAGACGTTCTCTCACAGTGTTATGTATAATTAAGGAATCCATGGTATTTTGACCACACAGTTTTTAGACAAGAATGACCTGAACAGATTCAGACTTAGCTGGCAGAGAAAGAGGAAGGCTGTTACAGGCTCCTGTTGGCAACGTATTAAAGGGATCATGTTCATCTTTTGCTGCAGCTCCACACAAGCTTTCATCTGTCATCAAGTTTAAACACATTTTTATAAAGGTGTAAAAAAGGTGCTGAACCCTGAAATATTATTTGAATTACGCTGGTTGAACACGTTTTGATTATTTTGATGTTATGTAACCACAAACGTCTGAGAGTTGTTCAAATGTAAACTTCTTTTCCTTTACCTGAACAAGACGTTCCTATCTAATTTATGTTTGTATATATTAATAGGGAAAAAGATAATCAATCCAGCTAAATACAGGCGTGGTGTCTGTTTAAAAACTAAGTGATGCTTTGATTTAAGCTCATGAATCAAACTTATGATAAAACAAAAGGGATGTTTAAATCCAAATATTTCTCATATGAATGTAGCCTTGCGACTGTTAATCATGAAGGTGTGTTATTAGTTATTAAAAATTAAGACATTTACTTTAATTTACTCATAACAGATTAAGGTTAATAATCCAAACCATATAATATGTAACTGAAAAAACAGGTGATTTTGACACAATGTTTTCTATAAATTTCATTTTTCTTCATTATCAATTGTCATGAGAATCTCTATATGTTACCTTTAGTGGCCACACCTACAGCATATACAAACATCATGCATCAAACCTGCCAACCTGTTTCCCCAGCGAGCAGTGTACAGACGCAGTTGAAACCTGAGTCTCATCCCTCCGCAGCCACTTTTCCACTGTAGAAATGCTTTCAAAATTAGAAAGTAATAAACAAAATAAGCAAACAACAAGAAGAACTAGACTTTAAACTGCTGGATTAAAACCATCTCATATTCCTCTCTATTTTTTATTGCTGCCTCTTTTTGCTGATAGCTTTTAGGGAGGAGGCTTCTTTGAAGCCCGTGGTGTATTGTTTACAAGCATTCCTAATGAGCCGCTTCTTCTCATTGGTGTGATGCGGGGCTGGCTGATGGTAGTTGTAATCACTGAGAGGATTTGATTGCATTAGCCTCATCCCTACCTGTTGTTAATGACATTAGTTCTGTAGGAGGACATTCATTAGAAGCAAGAGAGCTGAGTTAGGTTTCCTCACATGTAGGGAGAAACACTGACAAAACTGCCTTCTCTGATGTAAACAAATCTAATTTAGTGATGCTTTTGACTATTTTATGCTTTTAAAAGTTATACAGGAAACAGGTATTTGTTCCGATGCAGAATCCACCCTAAGAAATAACAGAAGTTCTGTTATTTCAAATGAGGTGGACCACATAAAACTAAACATTTCCACTTTTCCACATATGTCTGAATGGACACATACAGACACATCAGTGCAACAGGAAGGGGTTTCTGAAGATAGAAGAAATGCAAAGGTGTCCTGATAAAGGGAGATAAAGGCCACTGCTACTTCAGTTTGACATGCTGTTTCAGCATGTGGTAAGTGAGACTGATTCAGCTGCACATGTCTATCTCTCTGTGTGTGTGTGTGTGTGTGTGTGTGTGTGTGTGTGTGTGTGTGTGTGTGTGTGTGTGTGTGTGTGTGTGTGTGTGTGGTATTCAAGACTATCCAACTGTATTATCCAGGGATCAGCCATGGTGTTGATGCTGGCGTGCAAGTTGTCCTTGCCAATGAGCTACTCCTGCATCCATCCGTCACTGTGGCACTCCCAGGATTACATACCTAGAACTAAGAGCACTTGTTATTTATGTTGCCATGTTACTCAAGGGGACACACAAAGACAGAGATTATTAGAGGCGATACATACAGTACAGAAGGGCAAGGAGTCTGGTAGCAGATGGTTTGATGCCCGTAGAACACTAACTTTAACTTTTAGTAGCCAGAATTGTCACAAATTCTGAAAAATGCATGGAAAACTTTGGAAAACTCACCTTTGCTAAGGCTGAAATTATTAAGTCAATTATTTTTTCACAAGACCAGGATTATATCTTTTAATATTTGTTATTTACATTTAATATACATCGATGAATGTATGTTAAAAAATGAACTATGACATATACATAGTCCTGTAAATTATATATTTAAAATTGATTCGCTACTTCTAAACAATAGATGTCCTGGAATACAAGGAATAAAAGAAGTCAGAATAGGAAACAAAGCAATTGTGGTTGGTTTACAGTTTTCTACAAAGTTTTCTTCTGGTTCAATAATATCCCTCCGTACAGATTTTTATGCCCCATGCATGTAGAAACCAAACCTCTCATACACATGCCTCTAGCTTGGCAGTGTACCAGAATACAGAGATGGATGGGAGCTGGATGATGTGAAAACAACACCAAAGTGCAATGACAATGAGCATAATCTGCCTGTAGTTTGGTCCAAGTCTAAATTTTTTCATTTTCATTCACTGTCATCCATAATTTTTGGAGTAATCCTGCAAACAAACTAGCGAAACAGACAAACCAATAACCAGGTTATATTATTATAGATTTGTTGGAGCAAATATTTCTTTATAGTAGACACCTCTTAAATGCAAGGTCACATCTAGCAGCCTCGCTGTGTTCACCCGCTAACCACCACTATCTGCGTACTGTGTGGTGCTGGGCAAGTGCCAAACTATCAGAGTCTGCCAACACTTGTGTGAAAGCATTTGCCAAGTACTGGCTCAGCGATAGTGAAACGCGAGAAACAGAACATTAGCCTTCAAAATAAAGTTCTGTCTTTTGAAATGTGTCTGTACCAGCAGTAAGCCACAAGTTTTATTTTAAAGGCAAATTGTCTCTGAAGTCAACTTCTTCAGTGGTAACCTGGTAGCAACCAAAGCAAGCAGGAAATTGTTGGCAGAGCACTGTATACCTCTTTTTGACAAATTTCACCTAGCAACAGTCAACAGCCTCTTGGCAACTGATCAGGGAATACACATTTTTCCTTAACACCCAGTCACCATCAGGGGGGCTGAATGATCTCTAGGCCTGCGTGGCTGGGGCCTTCTTTTAGAATTCACACTTCTCTCCACATACTCATCCTATAAGGGTCAATGCTGCAAATAAACCTAGAATTGTGGTTTCCTTTTTGACTTTATTTTAATAATAAATCTGAAAACATAAGACTGACCTCTTAAAATAGGCCTCACTCATTCACATCTTTGGCTTTACCTTGAGACTTAATAATTTAACAAGTTAGCTTTGCAGTGGTTAACATTTAATGAAAATAAATACAGCTCAATCATTTTATACATTAGTTTCTTGAGTTTCTTGACTTTCCTTTCAGCAGTATATAGCCAGGGCAGAGAATAATAAGTAAGAGGTGAGCAATTGATTAAAAATACTGAATACTTCTAGGTTCAAAGGAATGTTTAAACACATTAACACAGCTATAGAGCTCCAATGAAACACATCTCTCTGTCAAAAAATATCACGAATGGCTTTGATACAATATTTACATCCTTGTCAATACTCACTCATAGCAGTTTGTCTCTTATAGCTTACACTTGCCTCTGTTACATCTCTTTGATCATGTAACTTTAACACATTTGCAAGCAGTAATCTATTATAACATCATTATGTCCATTGGGAAAGACCATCTCTGAATCAAGGAGGGGCCTAAGGGTACATCTGTCACCATCTTACAATGCTGTGATTGCAGCCATTCCCCAAGTCTCTGTGAATGGTACTCATGGCCATTGATCAGTGGGCTTTGATCAGTGGTTGTTGATCAATGGTCATGAGAATTTGCATAATTAGAGAGGAACTGACCTCCCAGCCCATTGTTTCTTCAGTGGGCTGGTTTCAGTCATTATGCAAATGTACTGTTTATAAGATTGGGGAAACCTGCAGTCAGCTGAGACTGAAGAAGTCCCTTGGATGAGGGGCGATCGTGGCTCAGGAGTTGGGTGTTTGTCTTGTAATCAGAAGGTTGCCGGTTCGAACCCCGGCTCGGACAGTCTCGGTCGTTGTGTCCTTGGGCAAGACACTTCACCTACCGCCTACTGGTGATAGCCAGAGGCCAGAGGGGCCGATGGCGCGATATAGCAGCCTCACCTCTGTCAGTCTGCCCCAGGGCAGCTGTGGCTACAACTGTAGCTGCCTTCACCAGTGTGTGAATGTGAGAGTGAATGAATAGTGGTATTGTAAAGCGCTTTGAGGGCCCCGAAAAGCGCTATATAAATGCAATCCATTATTATTATGAGTGACGAAACGTTTCTCCCACAAAACGCTACATCCAGATGAACAGAATAAACTTTTGGAGATTTACTTATGTGGATGATTGAGAATGCATCAAGACCCATTGTCCATTTTATCTGAGAACTGCAGTGACAAAAAAAAGAACAAATCCATCCACATATGCTAACATTTGCACAGTTTCCTGTGTTCATATGCTGCCCTGTGCATATACTGCATAAATAAGCCAGAAATTCTAATCAAGACTATGCGTCTATTGCATGTGAGCAAGTGGTAGAGCCTGTGTTCACAATGTGGCATCCTTGCTGTGAGCAATCAGACAGAGGCCGTACTCTGCTGCCCCTGCACTCCAAAAGCCAAAGCAGAGATGAAGCGCTGCAGGAGTGCGGGTGGAGGGTGCATGACACTGCGCGCGCTCCTGTAATGCAAGTATTATCCATGCCAAAACTTTTATAGGGAAGTGTATTGGCTTTGTTAACCTTCAGGCACCTACAGAAAGACTACACACATACTGTAATCTATGCTTGGAGTCTTTCCAAACAAGTCCATAAGTACAGGCAGAGATGATGAACAGCCAAACAGATAAATAGACACATTCACCATCGTAAATCTGTAAATCAGCTATTAGTAACCTCTGCGTGGTACCTGGATCACAGACAGTCTTTTACAGCCAAGATCATGGGTAGCTACTGTGGTTATGCCGTGGCTGATGCATTGCAATTGCATGCACACACTTCTGTGCAAACACTTAGACAGTTTGTACTTGACACTGTGTTTTAGCCCGTTTGGAAAAAGCAAAAGAAAATTAAACTGCACTGCTGACAAAAAAGATAAACGACTGCAACCTTCGAACTCCGCGAGCCAATTAAGTTGCCCCTTAAAATTCCTCGCTGCTCTATGACCGAAGCTGTCTGCGAAAAGCCAAGCATCACGTCTTGTGCCTTTCACTTAGCACAGCACACGTGACTGCTTTTGGGGCCTGGTTGTGCCTTTGGGCATGTAGCCAGTTTCCTGTCTTAAGTGTGAAGGTTAAGGGAGGAAAAGGCTCATGAGGAAAAACTTTCTGGCATGTATGACTGTAATGAAACAATGTAGTGCTAAAAGTACCACCTGTATTTCTACATAACACACACCTACATGCAATAGCACACACATCCTTCCCCCCTCCCTCCTTGCACTTGCTGGCACATCTTCCCCTTTTCTATCAGCATGTAAAAGACCCCCAGGAACCTATTAACACTGTTAAACTAGGGTAATTATGTAGCTGACACTTTCAACGCCGAGCAAGAGGGAGGTTGCCTAAAATAAAATGACGAAATGTGCGCGTGAGAAAGCGCAACTGCACAATTGTGTATGATGTTCGATGATGTGCGCGCCTCGTCAAATGCTCTCACAGGAAGTGAAGTGAATCAATCAGGTTGCCACTCATAATTACGGGACTATTAATAACAAAACATGCTGCTGTTACCTCCACAACAGCCTTAACTGCTGGAATGAGTCCACTAGGAAAATAGTCTTATCACCATATCAATTATTCAGCCCTCGTTAGTAAACAGAATTTGCATGCTCTTTATGGCTGCACAGACATTTCACTGCTGGTTATATATCTGTTTCCTAATGTATTTTGGGATAATGGTGAGGATCAAGCGCCCTCTCCATCACTGTCTTAGTGTCAGTGACTAAGACAACTGCTGCTCATCAATCACATGCTAAACCTCTATAGAGAAATCAACATACTGACAGCCTTTTAAAAGCAGGAGGACCAAGTTGCTTAGAAAAGCCCAGGAGGATTTGATTGGCAAGAATAAGAAGGCACACGCAGAGGCTACTATTTATGAGATTGTTTACAGATAAGGAAAGTGGTGATATTAGGCTTTTGGCGACAGGTAATTGAAGACTTTAAGTTAAAGAGTTAAAGTAAGTGACAGTTATTTTAATCAGAAATAAACTAAAGCTCAGACAAAAACCACAGATAGCGTGTCAAATGACAGATGTCTTCTCAGTAAATTTACTAGATAACCAGAATTGCATCTGCTATTTACTTGAAATAGAAACAAACATTTTTTTAACTTATATCTTAATAGGACGCTTCTATTTTAATAAATGCAAACTTAAACTATAGGCCATAACATCGGAAAATATACCACAATGACTTTGTTTTCTTTGATGCTTGACACTGTGGGTGGGTGATAAGCGTGGCTTATCAGTAACTAACTGAACACTAATCTTAAATCTTACATATTCAAATCAACTCAAAGCACCTATATGAAAGTGAAGAATACTTTCTCCTGAAGGATAAATGATATGCTTCATAAACCATGACAGTGGATTTTAAATCAACCAATCAAGGTGTGATATAAGTGCAAACTTTCAGCTTTAATTCAATTAGATTAACAAAAGTATTGCATTAACTATTTAAGAAATAAAGCAATTTTTAGAGAATCGGGAATTGACTCTGCAGTCAGTGACTGCCTGAAGTCTAGAATGACTAAATGCTGCATTTCCTCCCTTGAATTGCTCTGCCAGGCCTTTACTGCAGCCACCTTCAGTCGTTGCTTGTGTGTCCCTGTGGCTGCAGTTTTGCCTTCAGTAACTGAAATGCTCTGTTGGGTTGTGATCAGGTGACTGACTGAGTGACTGAAGAATGTCTTATTTCTTTGCCTTGAAAAACTCTTAGCATGTTTTGGGTCATTATTCAACTGCCATCTGATTAGTTTTGCAGCATTTGGCTGAATCTGAACAGAGAGTATAGCCATGTACATTTTCACATCATCAATACACACAAGTGTTCCACTGGCAGTCGTAGATGTCCATGCCATAACACTCCATCATGTTTGACAGATGATGTGGTATGTTTCAGATCATGAGGTATTTTTGTCCTTTGCTATACTTTTTTCTTCCATTCATTATGGTACAAGGTAATCTTGGTTTCACCTGTCCAAAGACTACTTTCCAGAACTGTGCCGGCTATCTGATGAAGTCTAATTCTCCTTTTTAAGAAGAAACCAAACTATACATGTGGCCACTCCTAAAGTTTTTATGAAATGAGTTGTGACATGCAACAGGTTTATTTAAGGTTTTCAGCCTATAATATCCATAATATCCTCCTTCACTTAAATCAACATCTATATTGACCTCAAATTGAGAACTCCAGTGAAAAGCTAGTTCAGCACGTGGAATTACTCTAGATCTTTTATCCACTTAATTTATCACGACATATTGAAGGAACAGAACATGCAAGTCTCTGAAAATGGGGGACAATGTATAAAAATGATTTGAATTCCTAACGACTTAAAGCAATACTTTTGTTAAACCTACTTAAACCTTCAACCTGAAATTCTGCACTTAAATCACACCCCGACTGTTTGATTAAAATTCACTGTGGTGTGATGGAGGCAAAATTACAGAAACAGTGTATCTGTGTATCTTTGTTCCAACACTTACTGATCTAACTGTATGATGTCAACACGGCTTTAGAATGGCCACAAGATGAGAAGAGGTTTAAAAAATCTGCTTTTTTAGCCTAATTGCGAGACAGTATGGAAGCCCGCTTCCGCCACTAAAAAAAATAGTTAATAGAAATAGAAAACTGCGACTTATTAACTAGAAATTTTGACTTACATTTCTCAAAATTTTGAGTTAACAACTCGAAATTTCAAGTTAGCGTTGCTAATCAGTAATGTATGTGAATGACGTCGTTTCCTTGTTACCCGGAAATTGAAGCCCTCGGCTATAAATGCTGAAGCTACCAGTATTGTAGCCAGTCATCAATGCACAAATTGCTGATTATTTTCAGCGTGGCTTCACAAATGATGAAATCCTTGTGTTATTAGCTGAATCACATGGCGTTACTATCAGCAAACGTACTCTCGAAAGCGCCAATTTGTTGCGATCCGGTTTTGAGTGCACATTCCACCTAGATTACTGATTGGCAGCACTAACAGCAATAATTTCAAGTTATTAACTCAAAATTCTGAGAAAAGTAAGTCAAAATTTTGAGTTACTTTTCTCGAAATTTCAAGAAAATAACTCGAAATTTTAAGTTATGGATACGTTTTTTGGGCGGAAACGGGCTTCTATAAGACAGTGTTGACTGCAACTATATATCTAGAGGATAGTAGTACTCTAGATGGCTATATATAAATCCTTCTCTCACAGACAAAAAAAAGACAAAACACTCAAAAGGAATACAAATTAGTATAAAGAAAGTTTTAGTTCTTTGTATTGAGATTTACTTCTGTAAAAAAGAAAATCATACAGTGAGCTGCTAATGTACTGTAACTGAACACAGCCCTATGATCAGAATAATAACGTGATATAAGTAATCCCACTGACTACTTTAAGTTACACATTTGGCAGTATAGCCCATGAGAATAATAATCAGTTGTAATGTAATACACCTTCAGAGCAATCTCTCCAGCCTGGCCAGCAACCAGCAGTTTAACACTTAGTGTGACACAATGATAAGTTGCTGTTATACAGGATACACTCTTAGAATAGTGTGATGGATCAATGGATATAGTGGTGACAAGTGAGAATGTCAGAGGGTGCTACAACAGTACTATCCTTAGGTACTATGTGATATGTCGCTATACTGCACAGCCACTCTGAAAGTTGGCCTCGGCTTACCGCTCTTACTCAAATCACTGAAGACTGCCACTTTGAAATCAACAGCAGCCGCAGCTAAACTCAGACTGACTTCTGGCCTTCTGCTGGGTGTCTGTTATTACAGCCGTCCAGTTTGTTTTGATCAACTTTTTGGTTTTGCCCGGTAAGAAATCCAGTTGCCTTATCTAATTTTAACAGACTTGATGGGCAAACAGAGACAAAAACACCACAGAAAGAGATAAGAAAGTGAGAAACGGAGGTTTCAAGCTTGCTTTGCTGCCACTGAGCTCAGTCTCTTTCTGGAATAAGAGCAAACCCTAAAACTTAAACCCTCCCGGCTTCATAGCTTAGGCACAATATCACATATATATTACATTGATATATGATTGCACTTTATTTAATATCACACTGGTGTGCTAAAGCTGGTGTAAGACAAGAAAAGAAAAGCGCAAAGACCAATACTTGAAAACCTGTGGAGGTGCGAAGCTGCCCATCCCTGCATGTTGGGATTAATTAGTCATAATGTCCTTATCTTTCATCCCACAAGATGTCTGTTGAGTGAAATATGGCAGCATCTTATCAGTGAGTATGTGTGGGATGATAGTTTTGAAAGCCAATAAAAAGTTAAGATAATTAAGTCTAGCATGAGTCTTTTGGCCCTCCAGATGTTTATACAGGATATTCAGTAGGATATGACAGCATCCTCCACCCCTCTGCTAGTCCAGATTAAAAGGGATCCAATGATTTATCCACCTGCTGTACAGCTTTCTTTTTAATGAGCTTCTACATCGACTTCATCAGCAACGATATTCAAGCTAACAACCTAAGGCTATTCAGCGGCATGGGTGGATTCTTTTTAGCCATGGCCCATTTCCATATCTAGGGCAGCAGTTGTAGGCGCAGTGACAACATAAAGATGTAGTGAAAAATGCGTCTAAGAACCAATTACTGTCTCTGACTCTCTCAAAGATTCCAAGAGGCTTGACAATTTTTTGCTGTAAACAACAGGCTTCGAGTTTTAATCACGAATAAACTTTATAAGCAATGCAGAGACAGAGATGGGACATTTACAGTGATTTGATAGTGATTTGGAGACTTTTCTTAAAACTTTAAACTGGTCTTTAAGATCCAGTTCATTAAGGAAATTCATTATAAAAGATTATATGACTATGAGAATATGTATGCTTGTCATCGACCTGGTCATTCCACACAGCAAGCACCAGTGACATATGCTCAAACAGAAATGGAAAAGCGGATGAGAGTTCTTTCCTTTTTAATTAACTTACTCTGACAGTATGTGACACTTACAATAGAATTCAAGAATAAAGTCTGACATCCTCAGAAATTATTTTAAGTGCTCCCACAGTAATCCACTCCTCTGGTGTGGATTACTGGAGTTCGTATGCGTCCAACACATATTTTATCCACCTGTCTCATACTCCCCCCTTTTGCTGCTAAAACAGCCCTGACCCATCAAGGCATTGACTCCACTAGACCACTGAAGATGTGGTGTGGTATCTGGCGCCAACAGGTTAGCTACAGATCCTTTAATTTCTCCAAGTTGCAAGCTGTGGCCTCTATGGATCAGATGTTCTTTCCCAGAACATCTCATAAAGGCTCGATTGGGTTGAGATCTGGGGAATTTGGAAGCCAAGTCAACATTTCAAACTTGTCATGCTTCTCAAACCATTTTTGAACCATTTATGCTTTTCTGCAACAATACTTAGGTAAGTGGTAGCTGGAACCAAGATTTCCCAGCAGGACATTGTCCAAAGCATCACACTGCTTCTGCCCGCTTGCCTTCCCCCCATAGTGCAACCTAATGCCAAGTGCTGCTAATGAAAATGTGATTAATCAGACTAGTCCACTTTCTTCCATAGCTCCGGGATCCACTTCTGATGCTCACGTTCCCATTGTTGACAAGATTCAGCGTGGGTACCCTTAATGGTCTGTGTAGCCACATACACAACAAACTGCACTGTTTATTCAGAGATCTTTCTTTCTATAAGCATTAACTTTACTGGATCGGACCACACGGGGCAGCTTTCGCTCTCCGTGTGCATCAGTGAGCTTGGCTAAACATGACCCTGTCACTGGTTCACCACTGTTCTTGGACCACTTTTGTTAGACACTAACCACTACAGACTGGGAACACGAGAGCTGCAGTTTTAGAGATGCTATGTCCAAGTTTGACAATTTGGCCCTTGAAACTCACTCATTTCCTTATACTTTCCCATTTGTCCTGCATCTAACACATCAACACTGAGAACAAAATGTTCACTTGCTGCCTAATCTATCTCATCCACTAACAGGTGGCATGATGATTACATAATCAGCGTTACTCACTTCACCTGTCAGCAGTCACAATATTATGCATGACTGGTGTATCCCTGAGGTGGCTCACAAACTTTATTCCATTATCACTTATTAGCCGTAAGATTTAGTCATGGTGACCGATAGAATTACAGTTTATAGGTCACAGAGACCACAAACTATTTGTGTCCTTGCTCAAATTACTGAAAAACTATTGATTTTGAGGATAAATGGCTAAGAAAAATAATACTGACAGATATGAATGCAACAAAACAGCTACTCTTGGCACCACCCCTAGAGCCACATGGAAGTGAAAAGATTTCCACATGCTCAACTGTCTCACAAGCAATCAGTGTGTAGACAGGGAGCACGTGTTAATTCTTCAACTAATTATGCCTTTATCACCACATTAATCATGAATCCACTGAATTCATTATTCCCAAGTAAGAGAATGCCAATATGCAGTCATTATGGCCTATTTTTGACTACAAATGATAACGGCAGTGGAGGTTACTGAATGACAGGAGAGAGATGAAAATCACTCTTCCAGCACCAAATGGACAGACAGTTAAAAAAGCAGCAGTGAGCTTGATTGTGTCTCTCTATCACCGCAAGAAAAAGGAAATGAGGAAGACGAAAAGAGAACAACATAAAGAGGGAGAGAAAAATGTAGGAACGAGCGCTGCTCTCGACTCAGAGTTAGAGAGAGACAGAAATGAGATGCCATTGTACAGAGATGTGAACCTGAAGTGGTCCACGACTGATGAGCAGCTCTGATTGGGTGCAGCAGATGGTGAGCACATATACACACAAGGAAATGACGAGAGCTAATGATGCATAGAAGAGAAGTACCCCTCTCCTCTACAGAGGACAGTCACTCTGCTTTTTGCATGGACAATACTTATTCTAAATGACCTTACCATCTATTCATGAGGTGTATGTATGTGTGTGTGTGCGTGAGTCTCTGTGGGCTCGTGTCTGCCCTGCTTCAGGGTGACCAGCAAATTGAAGTCTCCACATATACAAATACACATACATGCAGACACACACTTTTCTTACTTTGAAAGAAAATGCAGAGATCTGTATCTTGGTTTGTGAAAATAAATCTCTTCAGTGTTTATTTAGCTAAGAAAAGACAACTGTGAACAAATTCTCTCATCCACCAACTCACTGCTCCATTTCTGTATACTTACAAATTCCTATTGAAACGATGTGTATTCTTCACAAGCCAGCATGCCTTTCATTTTTATACCTACAGGCATGCACAGAATTTTCTGTCACAGAGACAGCTGCCCACACTCCACTGAAACAAAGGTGAATGGCATTTGATTTGTGGGGTTAAAATTATTAATAATTTAACAGACAGCATTTCTACTGGCATTTATTCATGTTTATATACACTCACCAGACACTTTGTTGCAGGTACTTTGGCTATCAGAACTGCCTTGATTCATCATGGCATAGATTCAACAAGGTGCTGGGAACATTTCTTAGATATTTTGATCCACATTCACATGTCAGCATCAGACATGCTGCTATAGATTTTTCAGCTGCACATCCATTACGACAAACTCCCACTGCACCACAGTCTAAAATGTTTTATTGGGAGTGAGGTCTGATAATCATAGAGACCAGCAACAATACTCAGGTAAGCTGTGGCATGTAAATGATGCTAAACTGGTAATAAGGAATCAATTTACTTCATTCAACAGACTATCCCCTACACCCTTACACCACAGCTAGCAGCGTGAATGACTGATACATATCTGGCCCTACCATTCAAATCTAAATTTATCAGAGCAGGAAGTCTTCTATTGTGCAGTTTGGATCCCATGCAAACTGTAGCCTAATTTTCCTGCTCTTAGCTGACTAGCGTGCTCCTGATGTGGTCTTCTGCTTCTGCTGCTCTCTCATACCTCGGTTGTAATGAGTTGTCATTCAAGACACTGTTGCCCTCTTATCACTCTTAACTTCTTATTCACTTCTGATCTCTGACCGGAGAACTGCTGCTCACTGGATATTTTCTCTTTCAGAACATTCTTTAAACCTTAGAGATGGTTGTACAAGAAAATCCCAGTAGAGCAGTGGATTCTGGAATATTGAAGTCAGTACTAACAATCCTCTAAGGTCACTTAAATCATATTTTTCCCCAGTATGTTTTTCCCAATAAGTCATCTTGTCTATTACTATTTGACTAAATATACTGAGTTGCTATCATGTGATTGGCTGATTAGAATGTGTTAACAAGTAGATGATCATGTGGACCCAGTGAAGTGATGGGTGAGCCCCGGGTAATCTAAACGGTTACAACATAAAAATAGCTTAGAGCTAATATTTATGGCACTGATTATCTCAATAAAATGCAGCATTCTGCTGCGAAACCTTGAGTCATTTATGTGGCTGTTACTTTAACATGTGTACTTTAACATGAGAAGAGCACACTTTGATGGCAGTGGCCTCTTCCGGGGGGCATTGTTCCCTGCCATATGACAAAAACACATCAGGACTGGTACAAAGAGTATGGCATCAAGACCATGGTGTGGGATTGTCATCAAACTCCTATCAGATCAAACATCAGCAGGATGCGCTGAAACAAGCCCAATCCATGGAGGACCCACACTGTGATCTACAGAACCCAGAGGATTCACTACCACTGTCCTCTTACTTAACATCAGAAGACATCCTCCAATGTCCCAAGTTCATTCCCTGAAGTAACAGAGCTTTTTTGGCAGCTTAAACAATCTATACATATTCTCCTGCTGCACTGCATATTCCTTCTCTTCCTTTGTCTACCTTGCTTTGCTTTTTTATGATGGTTTTTAGCATCTAACCTCTTATGAAACAATTCCCTGGTGAATCTGTCACAGTATCCTGCATGATGATGCATCTTTGGCAGCTGTACTTTTGTACTTTTCAAATTATTTCAGGTCCCCAACGTAAGCTGCCAAACACTGCCAAATCTGCTATAATCATCAACTGATTTTTGATTTCTGATTGCTTCACACAGCTGTGCTTCAGATCTTACAATCATCCAACAAAGTACAAACAATGTTTTGCTGTCAGCTACCCCTTTTTGGGGCAGTTATGGATTTTTATTATCAATCAATCAATCAATCTTTATTTATAAAGCACTTTTCATACAAAAAACAATGTAGCACAAAGTGCTTTACATAGTTAAAAGCAGCCCACCCCACCCTCCAACTCACTCCCCACACTCTCATTAACATAAATGATGTGAATACACACATACACACCCCCCCCCACACACACACACACACACACACACACACACACACGCGCACACTTAAAGAGTAAAAATTGGGCTGGGCTCGCATGAGCCAAGTGAGGAAACACTATAACAGGGAGCCGTCTGCACCGGGAGCCGGTCACAGACCGCAGCCTCCAGGCTGGGCACACAGCAGGAGGGAGGCCAAGGAGCCCCCCAGCCAGGCTGAGAGGACCCCCAGAGACCCAGCAGCCACAGTCGATCACAGCCCCGGTGCAGAGAGCGCCCTCTGAGGAAACACTGGAGATATGACACAATAGGATATATACAGGGTAAAATGATAAAATAAATAAGAACAGGATACAATATAAATATAAATATAAATAGAGTAAGAAGATTAAAAAATGAATAAGAATAAAATCAATAAATATTAGGTAAAGCCTAAATTAATAATAGAATAACAGGATAGAATAAATAAACATAAAATAAATAAACGCTAAGTAAAAGCTAAATTATCATTCACTCAGCACTGCTCATTTGTTCCAGGCAAAAACCCACTTCTCCATTTGGGCTATATTTAAAGGATTTCACCTTTCCCTTACCCACTGAAGGAAATTTTAGTCCTCTTTATCTTTGTGCAGATTATACACCATCTGTTAATCATGAAGATAATGTAACCTCAACCACCTGGCATAAAGGCAATAAGCAATGAGGGGGGAAGGGTCAGAGGGATTTTTATACACACAGCGTTAGAGAGGGTTAAGAGGTGATATAAGAACTGAGTGAAATGAAAAAGCGTAAAAATGACTGCCCCGTAGGCAGTGCTCTATTTACTCAGTGATGGGTGTAGGGGTACACTGCCCTTGAGATACTGATCTATTGGTTTGTTGGCGAGACCATGTTCATCTAGGCCATCTGTGGCTCAAGGGGGGCAGACACGTTGATTAGATGTCGCTCAGAAAACAGCAAGGGATGCTTTGAGTGTGTCTCATCATCACTGCTTCCTTCTCTTCCCTCTTTTCATGCTGCCTCCATCCCTCCAAATGCAATGACTTAACTAATGTGCCTACTCGGGAGAGTCCAAATAAGCAGATGAAATCACTGAAACTCTTATGGTGTTTGAAGTGTCTGTGAGTTTATGATTTTGGAGAGCATGTGGGACTCACACTAAGGCACACGTTTGCAGAAAACATGCACACACACTTTACCCCATGGATGACTCTTCCAAGTGAAGGGCAGCGGATTACAGGCCAGTAAAGGCTTAGCATGTAATTCAAACCATTTTCCATCACATTTATACTGACTAGAGGCCAAATCCCACCTGATTAACATGTCAGTCAGTGGGGACAGCACCTGCTGTATTAGTGCTGATCAGAGACAAACAGTGACACATATACAGGTATAAATGAAAGTAGATTGACTTATGGCATCATTTTGGTCGTGTGATAAATTTTTGCTTACAAATGGTGTTTCAGACTCTTCATCACATAATAGCTTTTAATGCACAGAACATGCAGACTAATAATTGACTAACAATCATGCATCTATTGAAGACAAAGTACTCAGCATTTATTCACACGTGGATCCCAAAAATAATATCTATGTTTCATGGATGATCCACTCCTATTCGCTGTCAATGCAAACAGCCCTGCAGCAAAACATTTTATGGCGTAAACGATTACATACACACAAACACACACACACACACACACACACACACACACACACACACACACACACACACACACACACACACACACACACACACACACACACACACAAACAAACAAAGGATTTAAAAAGAAGTGCGTCACTCCAATCTTTTTCATACTTAGGAGGCTCACAGAGTATGATGTGGTAGCTTAATTTGATGTCATTCTAATGACATTCCTGGATGAGCCTGTATGTATTTTAGGATACTGCTTTGCCTGTTTTATTAAATGAATGGCCTCTAAATATATACTTACAGAGTCGAGTCAGTGATTATCTTTCATACATGGGAAAGACTTTCTGGGGAACTGGTCACAGCTTACCAGACTGACACTACTCCAGAACTATTTAATTCAGGTTCATTTTTCTTTTCATCTTCAGTGTGAAGGCTTAGGGCTTCAGCTAGAGCTGCATGACCCCAGCTCACAAGACTTTCACAACATTTCACAACAGAAAAGGTCAAAAAGCAATTGGTTATATTACAGTACACATCTGGATTGGCACTGCTACATACTTCACTTGACATAAATGTGTTGGATATGTATGGGATAGTAAGTAAAATGGCACGGTGTGCCTTTTTTAATATACTTATTTCAGTAAATACAAATGTCTAGATTAACATGCTTGGATACTGTCCAACTTTATTTAGAATAAAGTTGGAACAATGTGTAAAATAAAAACAAAATGCATGAAATCACTACACTTTGTTTAGGTATGCACTGTATGTGAGTACACACCTAAGCAAAAACACTATTTAGCATACTCTGAAGCTACTTCAGTATGTAGAACAGCAAGTGAACACATCAGTTTATACAGCTTCTGCTGTTCAGCACTGATTTAGACTGTCCTTTGTTCAGTAGTACATTCATTATTGAGTCCAAGCTGTTCAGTGGTGCTTCTATTCAGCACAAAGTAGACTATACAAGCAATTCAAATAAGGTTAAAAGCTGTTGGTAATGAAATAGTGATTTAATTCCTGTGACTTTTGCTGGCTTTTATAGGGCTTTTATTGTGTTATTAGGCTTTTAACAATAACATTTTTTTATTGTGCATTTCTATATATTGTCACAAAATGTTCAGACATACTGTATACTGTATGCCTGCATTTTGCTTGTGTTCTAAGAGCGAACAGCCAACTGACTAACCAATACGAAACATTTTATAGCTATTGAAATAACATCTGACCTTACAAATGCAAGGGAACAAACCATGTTCACATTAAGGCTGGCTAAAATCAAAACAGGCATTTCTAAATGTGCGTTGACACGGTCTCTACTGCTGAAATGATCTGAGTCAAACATGTGTCAAATACACAGCCTCATTGTGGACAATCTGCTTGCACATTCAGTGTACTCTCCCTGTTTGTTTGTTTTTCTCCTTAAGTGATGAAAGAAGCTTGCTACGTCTCACACACACCACAGGCTGAAGACCTGTTCCAAGAAGGCAGAAAAATAAAAGATATTAAATGTGAATTTTTGACATTTCTTGTCCTTATGTAAAAGAAAAAATAGTGAGGTTTGATCTAAATTAATCACTCTAAACACCAAAAAAAGTAAAAAGGAACAATTTGGAACCACATAAACTGGAGTGCATCTATATTTTATGAGCAAAACACAGAGAGATTTGTTTTTCTCTGTGTATTTAGGGCTTATATCAAGGACAGACTAATTCAAGCTTGGAATTCTATGTGAAACTTTGAGTTTCAGATTGGTTATGAATTTGTCCACCGTTCCATTTTTTGCAGGCATGAAACAGACTGGTACATAATCAGACGATTTCAATCCCTGGCTGGTTGATCAGTGCATCTCTAATTAAGCCCCTGTAAAAGCATGATCCAATGTGGAACCTAATTTAAGTGAAACCTTTATTTTGTTCATATGTCTGTGAAGGTTCTCAGTCATCCAGGTCATCGTAGTCAAAGGAGCTTGCAAAGAAAAGCGTCTGGACTTCTTTAAGTTACTTGAAGACGTTTCACCTCTCATCCGAGAAGCTTCTTCAGTTCTAAGGTCAAATGGTGGAGAGTCCCAGATATAAACCTAGTGGGAGTAACCCCCCACAGAGGGACAAAAGGACCCCCCGATGATCCTCTAATCGCCTGAGCCAAGGTGTGAAACTGGGTGTGGGTCCCAATCAGCCAGAGTTTTGGGTGAGTTCATTGTGAAACCTGGCCCCACCTTATCATGCGAATTCCTGAGATCAGATGGCCCAGGATGTGAGTGGGCGTTAAGGCGTCTGGGAAGGGATCTCAAAACTGGATTATAGATGGCAGACAGTTGGTGTCGTAAACCACCGCCTCTGTTCAAAGATGGTCGCTCACAGTGGACATAGATGGCTTCTTTCACTCCTCTTTCAAACCATCTGTCTTCTCTGTCCAAAATGTGAACATTGGCATCCTCGAAAGAGTGTCCTTTATCCTTAAGATGCAGATGGACTGCTGAGTCTTGTCCTGTGGAGGTGGCTCTTCTATGTTGTGCCATGTGCTTGTGAAGTGGCTGTTTGGTCTCTCCAATGTAGAGGTCTGAGCATTCCTCCCTGCACTGTACAGCATACACCACATTGTTAAGTTTGTGTTTTGGCGTTTTGTCTTTCGGGTGAACCAGTTTTTGTCTGATGTCTTTATTTTGTTCACAGTAAATATTTTACAGAGAGCATAATGAATGGTGTGTTGGAGAACATCGTTACAAAGCTGGGAGATGCCCACACATTCTCACAATTCTGGTTTCAGGCCATGGGAAGCAAACCCAAAACCTATTGACAATTCTACACTAATTTTCTTCGCAAGCCCCCTGATCATTTTACAGTTAGACAGAAACAATCAACCAAATTAACTAAGACTCCACTATAAAAAGAGCTGCAAATTGCTGCAAAACCCATGCACATCATATGCCCAATAGGATTAGGATGAAATTCACAAATCTTACAGATTTTTATTGATGTGCTTTGTAAAAATCCAAACAGTCAGCATAAATATTGCAGTTTAAAAAAAGGTTTTGGAACCATAAAGATCCAAATCAATTAACTTAGAGAGAGACAAGACTTTAGAAAATCCTGTACAATCCACTGGTTTGTGACCTTGTGGCCAAGAGATATATCGCTATCCTGCTGGAAGTCACAGCATTACTAAACCAATTCAATACTTCCAACAAAGTAAAAACCTGTAACAATGAAAACATCCTCTGAGTCTGCTGTTGCAAGATAAAACATTTTCTATCAGGCAACACAATCTTCTTCCAGCACACAAAAGCCAAGACACAATAAATGTTGAGAGCATCAACAGCAATCAGCAACTTGGAAAAGACAAAAACAAGGGCGATGTTTGTCAGTATTCAAACCTAATCAAGTCACGCGTAAACTTTTCCTTGCGCGTAGGCAGGCTTTCGGAATAACATTACCATTTGGCTTCATTATCCTCTTCTTAATAGAGAAAAAGACAAAAAGATAACACAAATTATTCAGCACAACAAAGTCATATTGAATCAGCTTTACACTTAAACACTGGCACTGGTTCAGGCCACTTTCTGAGAACGGACATAACATAAAGGAGAGCAAAGTGGAGCCCCTCCCTGTGTTGTTTGTTTTCTTGCTGGAGGTGGACAGAGTCTTACAGTCACCCATGCATGCAAGGCCAGTCTGTTGTAATTTAAAGGCTCAGTTGTTTAATAAGCTAGGTCTTAATTTGTTCATAGTGCCTGTCCTCAAAAACACAGGGAGGAGCTCAGAGAATATTCGGTGAAGGAAAGAAAGGAATGTATATCATATTCACGACACTATACACGTTTTCCTAGAATTTGTTTGGAAACTATAAAATACTGTTTGTAAAGTGAATGTGAAACTTGACTGCATATATGGCACATGTTTAAGGAAACAATCCTCCACAAATCTCTCTAGAGCAATCTACCAAATACTAATTTTCTTTGTAAATTATTATTAACTGCTTAAGTGCAGCCAGTATTTCAGTATTTTAGTAGGAGGAGTTAATGAGTCAAGCAGAGCATTGGCATGGCCCTGGGAGTCCAGAAGGTGTGGAGCCTATTACTGTAACAATTCTGTCTTCCCATCCTTCCTGCTTAACTAGAAATCACAGGGCTAATTAGCTTTTTAGTTAGCATTCAAGACAGCAATTAGACTCAACTAATATTCACAGCAAATGTGTTCCTAGACAGCAACTCTGCTGATGTATGGTCCAAAATTACATGTTATTGTAATCACACTGTTTTTCACTAACACAGTAATGTAGTGTGTTATTGTACCAAACTCAGTAATTACATTATAATGCATGGCAGTACAGACTCCAACACTGCTCATGACATATAGCATAGTGTACATAACATGTGCTATAAACACACAAATACACATAGGTTGGGCTCCCATGAGGCACTGCAGAGAAAAACTCTACTGTAAATGATACATCCAGTATTTTCCCTTTGATGACAAAAAATGTGCCGTGCTGTTTATAAAAATGCTTTTCAAACAGCATGAATGACACAGGAGATCCAGCAAAGCCAGAGTCCAGCAGGCAAATAGATCAGGCAGCCACAGAGATAATCATTATACAGGAATGCACTGTGCTCTCCTCAATTGTTTGGCCACCTCACACAATTAAACCCAAACTGTCATGC
Source organism: Rhamphochromis longiceps (assembly GCF_057381845.1). NCBI lineage: Eukaryota > Metazoa > Chordata > Actinopteri > Cichliformes > Cichlidae > Rhamphochromis > Rhamphochromis longiceps. Next base: position 30,583,137 of record NC_140560.1, on the reverse strand, counting down.
AGGAGGCATGTTTAAGCACAGTGGTCCAGTAACCACGCTGGCACAAATGTATTTACATAGAGGTGCATTGCCCTTTTAATGACAGATCAACAGAATTTTCTGTAAGAGGCAAGTGTGTATGTTTTGCTCATAACTGTAAGTGTATCTGCATACAAATATGTAGACTAGCTACATAAATATGTAGCTAGTCAGCTTGTAGTCCCAACACTATTGACAAATAACTGGTCAATAGTCTGACAAAGCTTCAGTCACATGCAGACTGCAAACTGAAATCAATAGCTTTCATTTTGTGGCAATTTAGGTTTTCATTATCTTTATCTGCTATTGTGACCAGAGCACAGAACAGTGCATTTTAGCTGGGATGTCTGCTCGCTACACCAGAAGCCTATAAGTGAAGTTGGCAGATACCTGTAGAAACTAGCTTAAGATACGAAGGAGTAGGAAATACATCAGAGGTTTGCCAAAGCAACCAGAACCTGGTGTCTCCACCAGTGACTAAACATCAGCTACAAAGTAATGGAGGGCCAGGGAATTGGTTCATAAGCTGATGAGGGTCAAGTGCTCAGGCAGAAGCTGAGGATTCAGAGGCTGGTCTGTAGGATCATTACCGATAGCATTTTGGGGATTGGTGTCCCTGTAATGCTCTAAAAGTTAAAACTAGAATTTTAAAATGGAACCTAAATCTGATTGGTAGCCAGTGCAGCAACTTTAATACAGGGGTCATATGAGCTCCCTTGTTCAAGTGGGTCATTAGCCTCGCTGCAGAGTTTTGAACAACCTGTTGACGAGCTAGCCCGTTCTTGTTTAGACAAGTAAACAGGCTGTTACAGTTGTCAAGTCTTGTATAGACAAAAGTATGTATTATCATCTCGAGTTCACTTGTTGACACGATGGATCTAAGTTTTGAAATGTTCCTCAAGTGAAAAAAGCAGGTTCTTACTATCTGATTTAAATGTCCCTCCAAAGAAAAAGCTTCATCAAAAATAACACCCAGGTTTCTTCAGGTTGTGTTTCTGTGAGGAACCTAAGTCACCCAGTCGCCGTTTAATATCAGGTATTGCACTGTCTGGTGCAATAATCAAAGTTTCTGTTTTAGCTAGGTTTAGCTGTAAGCAATTATTGTTCAACCATTGTTTAATGTTGGCTAAACAGTCAATCAGATCGGAGAGATTATGAGCGTGAGCAGGCTTAAATGAATAATATAGCTGAATATCGTCAGCAAAAAAAATGATAAGATACTTCAGGAAACTGCTGTATTATCTGGCTTAAAGGAAGAATGTATATTAAAAACAAAATAGGTCCCAGTACAGAGCCCTGAGGAACTCCACACAACAACTCTGTAGATTCCAACATGATGTGGTTTGCAGACACACTAAAGCTCCTTTCAGATATATATGATGAAAACCAGTCTAGAAAAGAGCCAGACATCCCAACCAGGTCGCTCAGTCTGCTTATCAGGATGGTATGATTGACTGTATCTAAGGCTGAGGTGAGGTCTAACAAGACTAGCACTGTGTGATCTCCGGACATCATAATATCATTAGTGACTTTCAGTAGTGCTGTCTCAGTGGAATGCAATTTACGGAACCCAGATTGAAAACAGTCATAGGTGTTATATTTCTCCAAGTATGCTGTAAGGTGGACAGCGACTGCCTTCTCAAGGAGTTTTGACATAAATAGGAGTTTGGAGATAGGTCTTATATGCTGAAGTAGTGTTGGGTCCAGGTTGGGTTTTTTGAGCCTTGGTTCCACAATGGTATGTTTAACAAAGCTGGGGAACACCCCAGTCTGAAGAGAAACATTAAAAAGGTTCACAACCCGACCAATGGTGTCAAAAGCACTGATGAAAAGCTTAGTGGGGATAATATCTGAGGGGCTTGAGGACAGCTTCATTTTGTCCACCAGGGCTGCTTTTTCATCATATGTTACAGTTGTAAAAGTTGACCAGGAGTACAAAGCGAGTGCCTCACTTGGAGAACAAGAAAGCATTGGGGAGATTTTAGCACTGACTTCTTTAATCTTATCCAAAAAAAAAAATAGGAGTAGTTTATTACTATCTACTTTAGAGTGTACATCTAAAGGTCTCACATCTGGGGATACAATAGCACTGATTTTATCAAAAAGAAACTTGGGATTTCTCTTATTTTTTGATATGAGTCGGGAAAAATATTCTGATCTAACAGTTTTCACTGTATCATTTAAGGAGAGCATGAGATCTCGAAGATGGAGCCTGTGTACTTCAAGTTTGGTTTTCTTCCACAGTCGTTCCGTTTTGCGGCATATTCTCCTTAAGTTTAAGATCGAATCATTTATCCAGGGGCATGTCTTCTTTTGTAAGGCCGAGCTTGTTTTAATAGGTGTCACTTGATCCAAGATGGGTGTGCATTCCCTGTTAAAGGACCAAATAAGAGTATTTACATCGTTTCCGATAAAAAATAGAGAACTGTCAAACATAATGGAGAACCTCTCAGCAGTAGTCCCAGTTATTATGCGTCTATGAGTTAACTACACAGGTGTTTGTTTCGAGCTAAAATTAAATTAAACAAAGATACAATTATGATCACTCAAGTGTACATCCTCAGCAAACACATTGACAATGTTGAGGCCCAAGGACAAGACAAGGTCCAAGGTATGGCCTTTTAAATGGGTTGGACCAGAGACATGTTGGACAAAGTTAAAAGACTCAGATATAAAAGTTCAGCTGCAGAGTTAGATGAGGCATCATCAATATGAATGTTAAAATCCCCAAGAATTGAAACTTTCTCCAGCTTGATAATAGAAGATAAGAAGTCCATAAAATCCTTTAAGAACTCAATAGCAGGGCCAGGAGGGCGATAGACTAAAACACAATAAAAGATGTTCGTAGAGCCCACCTTAATTGTTTGCAACTCAAAATAAAAAAGTAGTTTTCAGTTTGCATATCTCTGCAAGTGTAACTGTCCTTAAAGACAACAGTCAGCTGACGTGGTATATACAGTGGGGCAAAAAAGTATTTAGTCAGCCACCGATTGTGCAAGTTCCCCCACCTAAAATGATGACAGAGGTCAGTAATTTGCACCAGAGGTACACTTCAACGGTGAGAGACAGAATGTGAAAAAAAAAATCCATGAATCCACATGGTAGGATTTGTAAAGAATTTATTCGTAAATCAGGGTGGAAAATAAGTATTTGGTCAATAACAAAAATACAACTCAATACTTTGTAACATAACCTTTGTTGGCAATAACAGAGGTCAAACGTTTACTATAGGTCCCAATCAGCCAGAGTTTCGGGTGTGTTCATTGTGAAACCTGGCCCCACCTTATCATGCGAATTCCTGAGGTCAGATGGCCCAGGATGTGAGTGGGCGTTAAGGCCTCTGGGAAGGGATCTCAAAACTGGATTATAAATGGCAGACAGTTGGTGTCGTAAACCCCCGCCTCTGTTCAAAGATGGTCTTGCCTTCAAGACTTTGAAAAGGACATAATTATTGACCGCCTTACATATCACCGCCTTTACCCAGGGGATGCCATACCCTGCATCTATGGACTTCCCAAGATCCACAAGGAAGCTGTCCCACTCAGACCCATAGTCAGTAGCATAAACTCAGCCACTTACAACATTGCTAAACACCTTGCTACCATCCTTGCGCCTCTCGTGGGGAACACCCCACACCACATCAAGAACTCCACCGACTTCACCGACAAGGTCCAGAAACTTACCCTGGATCCAGATGAAACCATGGTGTCCTTTGATGTAGTCTCTCTTTTCACTTGCATACCCACCACGGAGGCCGTGGAGACTGTCAGAAAACGACTACAAGAAGACAGCTCCTTGGAGGACAGGACCAACTTCACACCCGATCAGATCTGCACACTGTTAGACCGCTGCCTCACCGCTACATATTTCAAGTACAACGAAGGCTTTTACAGACAAAAACATGGCTGTGCCATGGGCTCCCCCGTGTCACCTATTGTAGCCAACCTTTACATGGAGGAAGTGGAAAGGAAGGCTCTTGGCTCTTTCAAAGGAAGAGTACCCAGCCACTGGTACAGATATGTGGACGACACCTGGGTCAAAATCAAGACACAAGAAGTGGAATCCTTCACTGCGCACATTAACGCTGTGGATAAAAACATCAAGTTCACCAGGGAAGACACAAAGGGCAACTGTTTGCCTTTCCTGGACTGCGCCGTGCACATTGAAGAGAACGGCAAACTCAACATCGAAATTTACCGGAAGCCCACACACACGGACCAGTACCTCCTCTTTGACTCCCATCACCCTTTGGAACACAAACTTGGAGTAATTAGGACCCTACACCACCGGGCAGAACGTGTTCCCTCTAAGCCTGAAGGTAAAAAGAAGGAACACACACATGTAAAGGAAGCACTCAAAACGTGCGGCTATCCTAAATGGGCGTTCTTAAAGTCAGCAAAGAGGCACAGAAAAGAAGACCAGACACCACCGAGGGAGGATAAGAAGGACAGACGCAACAACATTGTCATCCCCTATGTAGCCAGTGTATCAGAGAAACTCAGGAGAGTTTTCTCCAAGCATGACATCCCAGTGTATTTCAGACCCAGCAACACGCTCAGACAGAAACTGGTTCACCCGAAAGACAAAACGCCAAAACACAAACTTAACAATGTGGTGTATGCTGTACAGTGCAGGGAGGAATGCTCAGACCTCTACATTGGAGAGACCAAACAGCCACTTCACAAGCGCATGGCACAACACAGAAGAGCCACCTCCACAGGACAAGACTCAGCAGTCCATCTGCATCTTAAGGATAAAGGACACTCTTTCGAGGATGCCAATGTTCACATTTTGGACAGAGAGGACAGATGGTTCGAAAGAGGAGTGAAAGAAGCCATCTATGTCCACTGTGAGCGACCATCTTTGAACAGAGGCGGGGGTTTACGACACCAACTGTCTGCCATCTATAATCCAGTTTTGAGATCCCTTCCCAGAGGCCTTAACGCCCACTCACATCCTGGGCCATCTGACCTCAGGAATTCGCATGATAAGGTGGGGCCAGGTTTCACAATGAACACACCCGAAACTCTGGCTGATTGGGACCCACGCCCAGTTTCACACCTTGGCTCAGGCGATTAGAGGATCATCGGGGGGTCCTTTTGTCCCTCTGTGGGGGGTTACTCCCACTAGGTTTATATCTGGGACTCTCCACCATTTGACCTTAGAACTGAAGAAGCTTCTCGGATGAGAGGTGAAACGTCTTCAAGTAACTTAAAGAAGTCCAGACGCTTTTCTTTCCAAGCTCCTTTGACTACGATGACCTGGATGACTGAGAACCTTCACAGACGTTTACTATAGGTCTTTACCAGGTTTGCACACACAGTAGCTGGTATTTTGGCCCATTCCTCCATGCAGATCTTCTCGAGAGCAGTGATGTTTTGGGGCTGTCGCCGAGCAACACGGACTTTCAACTCCCGCCACAGATTTTCTATGGGGTTGAGGTCTGGAGACTGGCTAGGCCACTCCAGGACTTTCAAATGCTTCTTACGGAGCCACTCCTTTGTTGCCCGGGCGGTGTGTTTTGGATCATTGTCATGTTGGAAGACCCAGCCTCGTTTCATCTTCAAAGTTCTCACTGATGGAAGGAGGTTTTGGCTCAAAATCTCACGATACATGGCCCCATTCATTCTGTCCTTAACACGGATCAGTCGTCCTGTCCCCTTGGCAGAAAAACAGCCCCATAGCATGATGTTTCCACCCCCATGCTTCACAGTAGGTATGGTGTTCTTGGGATGCAACTCAGTATTCTTCTTCCTCCAAACACGAAGAGTTGAGTTTATACCAAAAAGTTCTACTTTGGTTTCATCTGACCACATGACATTCTCCCAATCCTCTGCTGTATCATCCATGTGCTCTCTGGCAAACTTCAGACGGGCCTGGACATGCACTGGCTTCAGCAGCGGAACACGTCTGGCACTGCGGGATTTGATTCCCTGCCGTTGTAGTGTGTTACTGATGGTGACCTTTGTTACTTTGGTCCCAGCTCTCTGCAGGTCATTCACCAGGTCCCCCCGTGTGGTTCTGGGATCTTTGCTCACCGTTCTCATGATCATTTTGACCCCACGGGATGAGATCTTGCGTGGAGCCCCAGATCGAGGGAGATTATCAGTGGTCTTGTACGTCTTCCATTTTCTGATGATTGCTCCCACAGTTGATTTTTTCACACCAAGCTGCTTGCCTATTGTAGATTCACTCTTCCCAGTCTGGTGCAGGTCTACAATACTTTTCCTGGTGTCCTTCGAAAGCTCTTTGGTCTTGGCCATGGCGGAGTTTGGAGTCTGACTGTTTGAGGCTGTGGACGGGTGTATTTTATACAGATGATGAGTTCAAACAGGTGCCATTCATACAGGTAACAAGTGGGGGACAGAAAAGCTTCTTACAGAAGACGTTACAGGTCTGTGAGAGCCAGAGATTTTCCTTGTTTGAGGTGACCAAATACTTATTTTCCACCCTAATTTATGAATAAATTCTTTACAAATCCTACCATGTGAATTCATGGATTTTTTTTTCACATTCTGTCTCTCACAGTTGAAGTGTACCTCTGGTGCAAATTACTGACCTCTGTCATCATTTTAGGTGGGGGAACTTGCACAATCGGTGGCTGACTAAATACTTTTTTGCCCCACTGTAAGTCCAGTGAATGAATATTTGAATATCTGGGCACAACCCTGAAGTCTATGACCTTGGTCTAAAATATAAAAACTATTAGACCAGTCAGTGTACAGTAACATTTAATACACAATTCCTCAACCCAACTAAAACACAATAAAACAGAGCTACTAGCATCCTTTTTAGTCTTGTTTAATTTTAGGCTTTACTTTGTTTCCAATGATGAGATGTCGCATCCTATCTCGAGAGCTAGCTAGAGAGAAAATGTAGCTGAGCTGATTTCATTCAGTAGTCCACAGAACGAAACCTTTAGGTGCCTCACTTTTATTTCAGTGCTGGAAAAAAAAATCAAGATAATTTTGAATGGATTTGCTTATAACCTGTGTGATTATCTAAATGCTCATGCTACCTGCCAACAGCTTTAATTTCAGGGTTTTTATAAGATCCTTTATCTTCTGCCTGCATCCAGATAATGCCCTGAGATCAAACACTAAAAACAGGGACAGCTTCCAGTTTAAATGTTTAATTCATTGTAGTGAAAGTACACGTATTTATTTGGGGCAACTAAAAACTTAGTTATCTCTACTGTCACTATTTTGGATGTTTCTGTGACACGGCAACGCTCCCCCTCATTTCCATAATCCTTCAGATAAGGAAAGCGACAGGTAACATCCCTGAGCTGAACATTAAAATTTTTTTGGACTGAATATTATAGCAATAACAGCTTCTGATAATCACACAGTGAATGTGCTGACTGGTGTTTCACCTACAGCTGGTTGCCTGACAGTGCTTTACTAAGTATGTGGAGGCTGCCAGATGCCTAATACATTTTTATGTTTTGCAATCTTTTGACTAATTCATTAAAATCTTTCATCTTGCTTGCCTCTAACACACAGACTACACAGTAAAAGAAAAACGTGTGCACAATTACACGTACAGTGCACTGCAGTAGCGCCGCTATAAACCCAAATCTACTCTCTTCAGATCCTCGCTAGCCACGAAAGCACATAGCAATGGATAATAATGAATAGCAGCCTGCATTGCTGAGCACTTTGCAATATAATCTACAAAACAATCGAGTGAGGTAGTGATAGAAAAGGCAGGGAGGCAGAGAAAAAGAATGACCCCTCAGAACTGCTGAAATAGCACTGCAGGCTGAATGATTGCACAGCTACTCCACAAAAAAAGAAAGATTGAGAGTGAGATAGAGAAGTAATGCACTGAATCTTCTCGTTTGTGTCTTTACTGTTCAGCTTTGCTGTAGAAAGCTTTCAGCATTATAATAAACTTCACAGAGAGGAACAGTCTTTTTACACTTTTTCCACTGTGTACCATTTAACAGCATGTTTTGTGTACATATGTCTGTTTTCTGTCTAATTGCTGTGCCCTTCCACCCTTTACCCGTTTCCTCCTCTCCTTGCCGCTCCCTCTCTCCTTGTTTCTGTCTCTGGGTGATGAGTCAGGGAGCAGCAAGGGGTCCAAGATATTTGCATCAGTACCTCGCCTCATTTCCTTTCCTAATGGGAGACATGGGAGCCTGGCAGCAAGCAGAAATGGGGGCTGAAGAGTAATAGATAGGTGGGTGGAGGGGTTGAGAAAGCAAGAGATAGACAGATGGAGAAAAAGAGATGCTATAAAAAGAAACGCTGGATGATGAAGGGTGCTCAAGTAGGTTGGTGCACACTGAAAGACATATTAGCATTAAAATGGCAAACAACCAGCAATGCAAATGATGCGCATTTTCATGTGTGAGTCATTTGTAGCCCAAGTGTGTTGATTAAAACAGAGGTAACACTGATTCATTGTTGCTTGCGCTCAGTGACAAGATCAACCTAGACAACCTCCTCTCCACCTCCTCTTTGAGATGCTCGAAAGCTCGCTGATTCATCCACTCTGCTAGTACTGCAATGTTGTTGGTCCTATATGTGTGTGTGTGCAAGCATGTATGTGTGTGGTGTATGTGTGCCTTTTGGTGGTGGGCAGTCAAGCACTGCTCACTGGTTCACTCCAGTACAGGAGGAGAGGCCCACACATCATCCCCATGACAACACTATGCTCGCTTGCCAATATGAGCACCTCTACCTATCTAAGTCATTAGGCAGCCAGCCACCGATGCATTACCCATTATCAGATGTGCATAATAAACAGCTAGATCTCCAGAAAAATATGCACAACAAACAAAACAATTAAAAAAGCCTCATGAAATACAATATAATTTAGTCTGTTCAAAGACCTACATGCCAGCTAATGGGAATGAAGGAAACACAAAAACAGGTCCCAGTCCCTGACTGCCACTACTCCCTGTTGTGGGACTCTATCATCCAGCTGCAGGAGGTGATTTGGACCTGGAAGCATCCCTGTTTGCCATCCATCTGGTACTGCACTGCTGGGAATGGATTCAATGTATGTGTGCCTCTGTTTGCAGCAGTGGACGACTGCGTGCCAGACCCCTGGGCTGGCACCACTCTGTGCAAAACCTAATGCTAGCGTTATTGTTCTCCAGGGGGAATGAGGTTTGTGTCCCCACACAGCTGAGCAGGCTACAAGCTGAAGAGAGAGGGGGAAGTCGGGGGGGGGGGGGGGGGATATGAAGGGTATGCCAGGAGGGATGAAAGAGGGAGTAGCCAACCGTGGAAGTTTTTACTCAGGGTAATGCCTAGGGCGACAGTTAGGGGAAGGAAGGGAGGAACTGTACACACTTGGAAACAAACATCCGCCACAAGCTTCTGTTTTGTCACTACATTATAATGAATGTGATCACCTTCATTCCAATAGCCAAGCTTTCCAGCTGCACAAAAACTAAATAATGATATTAATGAAACCACATTTACTCCAGTGGATTTTGAGACGTGTTTCTTTTCAGTTCTCAATACGTTACTTCCTAAAGCGGCCAGTACATTACAAACAAAGTGTTTCTCAGATGATCAAATAGCTTTGGACACGCCCCAAATTCCTTGTCTTTACAAATCTGACATCCTGTATACAAAAACACTTTATGCTAGCATGGGGCAGAGGTAAAAAAATATATATATATATGAAGGATTTAAATGTTTCATTCAACTACTTATTTTCCAGTACATATTATAGAACTGCATGCAAAGGTTTTAGGCACTAACACTACATGCTTTAATAATAATAATATACTTGCATACACATTTTCAACTTACTGGTTGTTACAAGCATGCTGGACACCCTGACAATATTTTTCACAGGATTTAGGCTCAGTCTGAGATTACATAAAAGAGATAGAAGAAACTGACTTGATAACATAGAGGTCAGGGCCATGTCAACTGGATTTGTTTTTTCTCTTGAAAGAGAGTTCCTTATTCCTTATCATATTTATACATGAACTATATTGAAAAATTCTGGTGCGGTAGTTGCATTTGTCTCACTTTTAGCACACAACAGAACATGGTCAGATGACAAACACACAATCTCATTACTGGAAGTAAACTGTTTGGTTTAGGCAAACGGTGGTAGCTGGGTAAAGCATGCAAAAGGCAAGATGCATGACATCCACTCAACCACTATGAATTCTCCAGGCAGTTATTTGCTCTATTTTCACATGAGCTCAGACATCACAGAGAATTTGTGCTAGGGTGCTGGCAAGGTAAAGTCCATTAAAAGCCTAATCTGACAGACTAGGACAAGTGACTTCACATACAACTGTGCTGAGCAATGTCAAGACAAGTTCAAGTTTATCAGAACAGATAAACTTGACAGATATAGGGTTTTTAATACTACAGCCCCAAATTCTGATATATAGACCAATATTCTTCTTTTAGGCACATAAACAAATTCAATAGACTTCATTAACATTTGTTATAATTAGTTTTTTCTTTACTCATTCACACACTGCCCAGCTCTGCTCTATTAGCTGTTTGCTGTGTTTGCCATGTTGCAAATGAGGAAGTAGCAAATTTGTCATTTGTCCATTTAAGATTAGTCAAGAATAACCACGGACAAAAAATCATAGATGAGAGTAAATTCAAGCAAAACATGTTCTGTTCGGTAGACAAAAATCGTGGGTTAACAAACAGAGTAAAACATGCAGGTGGGTAGTGTATCACCATTGCAGTGAATGCACCATTTGCTTGGATGTATATAAAACTTCACCACATAACTGGCAAGAAAGCCCCTTGCATTATAAATTCCAAGTGAAAGGAAGGTTTCATGAGTACTTGTACACTGCTTCCTGCTCAAACTAAACCTGAGATCAAAACTCTTTGTAAATCTGTTTTATAAATGAGGCCCCTGTGCTACAGTGCATGTGTAATGTTGGCTTATCTCTGGCTGTTTATGTAAGGTGCTTGTTATTCTGCAAAATAATTTGTGACCAACTCTTTGATGCTGGGATGGTGACAACTGATTGAGCAATTTAACGGTATCGCCTGTTGGATAAGATCAAGGGAGCCCCTGAGAGAAACAGTGCATCTCAAAGAATTTATAAACCATTTAACTTGAACATTAAATAAAGTCAAAGTACAACACGATAAATGTCACATTCAGCTGGACAATCTCTTTTTTCCTTTCTTTCTTTTTTTTTTTTTTTTTTAAATAACTCAGCTTTAAGCTATACATCCATGGTGAATATGCAAGTCTTTCAAACTTAGTTACATAGGCTTTGTGCCAAAATCTTGCCATTTCTTAATTGACAACTGAATATATCTTAATGGATACATTTGTTGGACTTGTCTTTTACTACAGTAGGAGGAGTTCTGACAGCCGTTAGAGGGTGGTTGCACTTTAACTCCCTGAGATGCTAATAGATACTTGTTCCCAGTTAAAACAATTATCTCCTCACTCCTTCTTTAATGGGGATTGACATTTAAATGAAGTAGTTAATGTGTGCCAAGGACAGAGTATGCCATGTTAACAATTAAAATGTTGCTTAATGGAGCATGCCAGAGCTATTTTGAGTGCATGTTGTGGGAGAAAGAATAGTGCGTACTCTATTAGTCAGAAACCAGAGCGAATCCCTGAAGTGGGCCAAGGTCAGAGCTGCTCCTTCGTTTCTAGGCTAGCTGCTCGTCATTCAGGCACTTCAAAACCCTGACAAAAATCATTAACATAAACACCAACCTGGGAGAAGGCTTTTAGCATACAAAAAGTAGCCATTGAGAATGTTCTGTCATTTATGTAACACCTCTTTTGGCATGTTGAAAAGCAAGGGCTAGCAGGTTTACATGCAAGCTGAGAAGTGCCCTCAGGGCCCATTGCTCCTCTCTTTTAAAGACAGGCTTCATCTCACTTTTCACTCACTGTTTTTCCTGGTTTAAAGATTTATTTCCACACTGTTAGAAAGACTTGAGCTCACTGTTGCAAAGTGTGATGAACTTGGCTCATGCACAGTGGCTTAGGAGTCTGGAATAGACTTGAGAAACAAGCAAAAGAAAAAGAAAAAACAAAACAGGGATACCAGGGATACTTGTCTCTACTGTAAGTGGACAGCAGGAACAAGACGAAGCAGGAGTGAGGGTTGTTCCAGAGGAAGGTGGAGGAGGAAGTTACAGAAATACAGAGCTCCAGTGTATGTTTTTCCTACCAATCCCGTCCTTCAACTTTAAACTCTCTGAAGGCTCCAGAACCTCTCTGTCCTGAGCCAGTATGGGAACAAGGGTGTTCTCTATGTTCTTGCTGCCTTGTGAGGGGTTAGTTTCCCATACAAGCAGGTTTTTGGAGTAGGTTTTTGGGGTTAAATATGCGAGCTGTGTGTTCATGTGCCACAGTAAAGTTTACCATGAAGGAGGAGTGCCTTGGTACAAGCTGTGATGTGGGAAGGCTGTCGAGATCCATCTCAGGCAATGACTGAGCACACTGTTGTAAACATTTAACAAGTTCTATCCTGCTTTCAGAGCAAAATCATTCAGGTAAAAGTAAAAGGTTGTCTAAAAGTTGATGTCATTTTAGGTATTTTAGCATATTTCATTTAGTCTGAAAAGGCTTGAAGGTTCAAGTTCATAGTCAATTATCCTGGATTCAATTGAGAGATATTTCAGATTCAGACATATTTTAGATCCCTTTTTTGTAAAGCACTATAGGTTTAATATAGCTTGAGTTGGGGAGGATATAATAATATTGTATAATTAAGCCTGTGCCCTTAACTCAGCGACAACGATATGAATTTTTATTGCTGCTTTTCACCTCCAATTCTTTGTACTTCATTTAAAGTGAACCTGTTCTACTCTGTTTCATTTTATTCTAGGGCTCCACTGGAGTAGTTTTGTGTAATTAATGGTTCAAAAAGTATTTATTTATCTTGTACTGGAACTTGAACTTGGCGTGGGGTTTCTGAGTTCACAGAGCTGTGTGCCTCAGATGACCAATAAATTTCATTTCAATGACATCATGCAGAGCCAGGACTAGAAAAAAAGTCTCAAATGCAGACTTTAGAAGAGTCTGAACCCTAACCTTTTCACCTTTAGAGATTACTTGCACACAGGCTTTCTTCATTCCTTGATATACATGACTCCTCTTTAGTAACGCTGGCATCTTGTTGGCACACTATATATACTAATATATTTCTAAAATAAACAAATAAATGACTTCACTGCAATTTTCCCACTTAGACAAAACCATTGAGTGGACCAAAGTGAAGCTTCTGATGAACCAGTTTTGGCACCTGGACAGTCCTGGTACAGCCGATTGTCAATTTGCATTTCAGAAGCTACTTAAGATACTGAATAAACTGATTGAGGTGTAATGGGTTTGCCACACCTGTGGTTAATCACCTTTGATTACTTGTCAGGGATCTGTCCTAGAATAGATCTGTGCTCACTCAGTAACAGCCACATAGCCTTTAATAAAGGACTGCAGAAATTTCCATAATGAGACTGACATGGATATTTTTGCCACCTCAGTGTAGGTGGGGGAAAAGGTTTGCTGCTGTCCAGAGATGAAAACTAAGCTGCTGCTACTGTGATGTTGATTTGTGCGAGCCATGTTTGTCGAAGTTGGGGTTTATGTGCATTCACTGTCAACATACTTGTTTAGAAGTGCACGGAAAGGGATCAGATGTCCTCAGGTTCACAGCTTCAGATATACTCATGTTTCCTCTCCTAGTTTGCCGTGAAAAACAGCAGATCTACACTGTTTTCGCTTTCACCTCAGTTTCCTAGCTATTGATTTCCTGCGGACTTGGGGGTTCAATTTGTCTGAAGAAGAACAGTGCACTGTTTTGATTCTTCAAAGACAGTCACTGAGGCATCCCTGGGTTGCAGATCTTGTAGCACCCTGCTCACTTCACTGAGAGAATGAAGACCCTCAGGAACCTCTGAGCTTTTTTCAGTATTGCAAATGACCGTTGGTCAAAAAGAGAACGGTTTTGTTTTGATATCAGAATTTCTAACTTCTACATTGGCGATTTTTTGATGCCGAATCTGATGTCACAACAAGAAATTGCCATATTGACGGGATAACATTTTTGAATATTTATAACAGTAAACAGACTGCAAAATGGTGATGAGGTAGTGGAGTGAATGAGAAGAGGGGGGACTATGTGAACACAGCAGTTTGTGTGGACACAATCAAAGGAAAGAGTGAGAAAGTACAGCTGGAGTTTGTGTAGTGAAACAACCTGTAGTTAAACTGTTTAAAATAAAAGGGTTATATATAAGCTTTATTTAGATGTTAGCGTCTGTTGACATCAGCTATCTACAATCTTTTGGAGTTATTAAGTCGTATCTGTACTTTCAGGTATCTTTTTCCTTGCTTTGGCTTGAAAAGGACTGTATGTGGCTTTTCAGAGAGCAAGTGCATGCATTCCTCCGCTCTCTTTATCTTGTGTTGTGCACACTCTGTGACAGCAGTGTCTTTGCAATTGTTAGCCCAACCCCAGTAGACCCTGTTTTGTCAGCAAAAATGCTCCCAGGAGCAGAGCACTGAAAGATTCCCATTCTTCTTTTTACTGAAAGGAAGAAATATATAGTTCAATTATAGGGTCTATCAGGCTAGCGTGAGTTTGGGATGGCTTAAATTGAACTGGTGGGAGACAAAGCCAAGCTGATGAGTAATATAGTACAAGTGGAGCTCCCTGTACCCTCAGCTTTTGCCTCCTCACTGACTTAACATACACACTGAATCATTAGTAGAATGAGTCTTTTAATATGTACGGCTCAAGTCAGGATATGTCAGAAGTACTATAGATGCAGGAACTTGCCAAACAGGTAAGAAATGGAGAGAAAGACAGTGAATCAATTCTGTTAACAGAAGTGATTTAGTGGATCAGCGAGTCGATATGTGCGTCAGCTGCGCGAGTTAAGAGTTGATGTCTCGGCTGCTGCTGCAGGGCTAAGAGGGATTTTGAACCGGAGGAAGTGGAGTTAATAAGGAATCTCAAAGAGCAGAGAGCTGGCCTTGCTTTCTTCATCCACTCGTGGCCCACCAGTTTGACATGGAGGATAAGGGGCCTCCAGCAGAGTGCAAACGCACATCACCCACACACTCCTGCAACGCAGAAATGAAAATCACCTCAGCTGTAAATGAGAAAATGGATAGAGACAGATACCGCTGGAAAAAGTGCACACACTGACGACACAAAGTAAACAGTGTGAAAGCATACTGAGACTGTGGAAAGAATAAACAATCTCGATTTTCTAGAGCGGCTAAGGCTTCATATGGTAAGAGCCTGATAATCTGACTTCTAATCCAAGACCAGGCCCCCACTGATAGGTTTGCTAAGCCCTGGTTCATTGTGAGGATATGGTAGACGTAGATCAAAGAGGGCAGTTGAATGATATGAGCAATTCTGAGTCAGCTGCTACGTCAATAGTGGCATCACAGGCTCATCTTCGGTACCAGAAGTGCTATGAGGCTATCTGTGGTGACCTGAGCCTCACCCATCAATATCCAGCCCCCCACCCTCATCACAGCCTGCATGGTTCAATAAGAGACACAGTAAAACAAGAGTGTGTGCCTCAGAGTCAGCCCTCCAGATGGTGGAGGTTACTGTGATCAGCATGGATTACATGTCTTTCCACCCTGATCAATGAGAGATAGAGGCAGGGGTTGGTGGCTTGGTGGGGTGGAGGAAGCTTTGGTACCACCTCCTGCAGGCTGTAATGACTCTGATAGCTGTTGGGGGCAGGAGAAGAGCTGTTTGCTGTGCTGGATATAAAACAGATGATTGTTTTCATAGGAATTACATATGAAAGCAAACTGAAAACACACAATCCACAAAAACACTATCTCGTTTAGGCACACTGTTAACAATAAGCACAAACATTACACAAATAGCTGACAGGCATGAGTAAAATGTACTAACAGCGAACAAAAACAGTGACAATATTCCTCTCATACTGGTTTCAGTGGCTCCTTGTTAAACTCATAATTTATAGTCCTTCTCATCAACATACACAGTGCTGAATAATCAGGCCCCATCATATCTTAAAGACTTCATGGTACTATTTTATCCCAAAAGATCATTTGTGCAGGTTTACCCACTTGCTACATGTCGAGCATTTTGAAAAGTGCAGTAAGGTGGATCGTTAACCTATCCGGTTCATTTCCTTTAGAGCCAGCTCCCAGTTTGCCCTGGGGGGAAATTATGGACTAAAGATCAGGTTTAAAATGTTCATTTTATTGTAAGGATAACAATACCTTTCATCATATTAGTTATGCTGCTGTAGGTTCAGGCTGACAATCTCAAAACTGCAAAGCCCTGTGAAACCCTACAACAAAACCTGACATTCAAACAATATTTATTTGTCACATACACAGTCATACAGGGTACAACATGTAGTGAAATGCTTGTGTCCAAGCTGCGGACGTAGCCAGGCCATTCCAGGGCTTGTTTTAGCATGGGGGTCTAGCCAGGACCCTTACTGGACACCGGGTGGGAATCAAACTTGCAACTCCCGCTCCAAAGGTGTGTAGTCTTACCACTACACTATCCAGCTCCATTCACTGCCCCAGAAATGTAACAGCATCACGTTGATGCACCCCACAGTTATTATGATTGGCCTGTTCAGTACATTCAGTTCCTCCTGTGCATTTTGGCTGTTTTTTCACCATAGTCTTTGAATTTATCAGTGGGAAAATGACCATCACCTAAACATAATAATGGATTGGATTTATAAAGCGCTTTTCAAGGCACCCAAAGCGCTTTACAATGTCACTACTCATCAAAAATCAATATATATAATCACAAATGCTCAAAAAATCCTAAGGGAAGATTGCTAAAACAACTAGAATGGGATTGAAGGAATATACAATGAAGTGAGGGACAAATATTTGACCACAACAAAGACTGGAGACCTAGGAGGGAAAGAGGTCTCAACATTTTATTTGTTTCTATTGGCTGGCACCGCATATAAAACATATATAACAGGACATAACCACAAGGTAATTAACACATAAAGCACCAGCACAAGGATAAGTCCCGGAAACAATATCAGCCAGTTACATAGACTGCATTGTAGGCTAAACAATGATTCACCACAGAAGTCTAAATCAAGGTAGACACAGGTAAAACCAGCGGGGGTGTGGAAGATAATGACAAGGAGAAAAACCAGACATACATGGAAACAAGAATCCGATGGATCAAGAGCCAGTGTAATTCCCAATGTATAACAGGAAGTTGAAATGAGATAAAGCGATTAGCACACAGACCAAACAGAGGGAGGCAAACTCGGGAAAATTCTGGAAACCACAAAAACAAGAAAGATTGGTTTGTTTAGATTATTGACAAACTCAGTAAATACTACACAAAAACTCAGGACCGTGATAGTTTTCATTGTCAATAATTTTCCATAAGGAAAGCTCAATTTCTTACTCTTAAACCCCCCAAATTACTATCCAAAATATACAGAATGCTTTCTAAAACAGATGAATCAATATCACTTCCTATTGCAAAATGGGAAGCGGATTTATCAGTTAACTTAGACCTAAACTTCTGGTCTCAGATTTGCTTAAAAACCTTTCATCTAATTAGAAATCCCAGTCTTCAATTAATTCAATACAAAATATTACATAGAGTGCACTATACAGGTCATCGGATGTTCAAGATGGGCTTTTCGTCTACCAACAACTGCTCACACTGCCAAACCAATTCACCGGACAATTATATCCACGCTCTTTGGTTCTGTCCACCAGTTCAGAAGTTTTGGCGCGAGATATGTGAAGACTTATCGAAGTGTCTGAAATGTAACATTCCAACTTCCCCCTTAGTGTGTTTGTTGGGCAGCTTAGATAATGTCACTTCAGAAAAGAATATCGCCCATATGGTTTTCACTGCCCTATGCATAGCCAAGAAAACAGTCCTCATGAACTGGAAAAATAAAAATAATCTTAATTCTAACCAATATAGAAATTATCTATTAGATTACATTAGTCTTGATACAGCCTCTGCCACCACATCAGATCAATTGCTCTGGGCTCCTTTGATCAGCTCCATCACCTAGTGGGGGTGGGGGGTCATAGTTTGGTCCCGCCTTCACTGTTGTGATTGGTGTGGGGGTAGGGACAGGCTTAGGGCGTCGGGGGGTTCCCCGGAGGCATCTTCCTTGGGGGGCTCAACCCGGGGTAGCGGTCATGTCCGGTTAGGGGCTCTGTTGGCTCTCAGGTGACTGTTTCCTCGCGGCTGCGTGCAGCGGGGCTAGGGGAGGGTCTGTGCTGACGGACGTGGGTTACTGACCTGGTAGCCTGGCTGCCCCTGGGTGGGTCCGGGATGGGCGTGAGGTTCTGGGGGCGCTCCGTCTCTGGGCTGGGACCCGGACCGGGCCTCGGGGGCTTGGGTCCTGGTTGGTGTGTTGCCGGGGTTGTGGGTGGGTGGGTGCATGGGGGCCCAGCCCTGGAGCAGGGTGCCGCCGGTGCGTCGAGCCACCTGGGGGGCTCTTCAACTGGTGGGGGAGATTGTCACATCTTGCAGGAGCTTTCCTCTCCTCAGGAGCTCCCTCTGCAGGAGGGGGAGATACAGGAGAGGTGGAGGAAGATCTCAGCCTGGGTGTTTATTGTCTTATGTAGTCTGGAAGATGAGTGGATGGTGGGGTGGGTGCAGTTTTCTCTGTGGTGGGGTTGGGTGGACTGTCCCGGGCTCTGTGGGGCCGGGCGGCGCTGCTGCACTGGGCCCGGTCTGGATGGGCCTGGGCCCCCTTTCCCTGGCGGGTCGCGGAGTATGGGGGTGCCTACTGGGGTCAGCGGGGGAGCTGGCCCCAGGGAGGGGTCACTTGCCCCTCCCTTCCTTCCCTCCCCATCTCCAGCTGCCTCCCTCTTCCCGCTCCACCACAACCACCCACACATGCAGGGCCTTGGAGTAGGGGTATGTCACCAGGGTGCAGAGGAGGCTACCCCCCCCCCCCCCTCTGTCCCCTTCTGGCTGCCTCTGCCTCAATTTTATCCCACAACTTAGACATTCACATTACTCACACTCTCATTACACATACATATAGGATCTTGGGGGTGGGCACGATACACGGAGTCCAAAGTACCATCAGGGTGTACACCCCACCCCTGGCATCGTTGCCCACCTCTCAATTTTAAATACACATAGACATTGAGGGCTAGCAGGAGGGACCATGCGCTTACCTGCTGCTCTCTGGCAGGTAGCTCCAAGCCCTCCTGGGTTTTAAATGCACCTTAGAACACACATGCATCAACATTACAATGAGCGGGTGGAGGGAGGTTTGGAGTCTTCTCTCACCCCCATTCTCTGCGACCTGCTGGAGCAGGGGGGCTAGGACTAGGAGGAGGAGTTGGCCGTCCGACTGCGGTCTGGAGTGTGGAGCCTTCCTGCTGCTGCGGAGTCGGGGCGGTCTGCCTCCCCCCACCGCAGGGAAAAGGGAAA
Source organism: Rhamphochromis longiceps (assembly GCF_057381845.1). Taxonomy (NCBI): domain Eukaryota; kingdom Metazoa; phylum Chordata; class Actinopteri; order Cichliformes; family Cichlidae; genus Rhamphochromis; species Rhamphochromis longiceps. The sequence goes on along the minus strand of NC_140560.1, from coordinate 30,563,729 downwards.
CACCACCTGGGTCTGGGTGCAGTTCCCCCCTCCAGGGGCGGGGGCACCTAGACCCGGTTTGTAGAGTACGCTTGGGGAGTGTGATCGTGTGTACAACGTCTCTTTATGTCTGTCTCCACGTTGGTTGAGTGTGGAGTAAGTGCATATGAGAGCATGAGGGTGGGAATGGATGTTTGTATCTGTGTGTGCCTGTATGTCTGTGTCTATATGTCAGGTTGGGTGTCAGGCGCCACCTCTCTGGGGACATCTCAGGCCCTCCAAGGTTTGGAGGCCTATCTCCCCCTACCACCACTTCCCCTGCCAGTGGCGGACCCCCTCAGACATCGGTGCGTTGGTGGTTCTTTGTGTCCGGGGATGGGCGTCCAGGTACACACCGGCTCACTCCTTGGCGGCCGCTTATCGGGGCCTGGAGCCTGGGGCTCGCTCGGGCCACTTCGGAGGTGGGGTGCCCCCGGCCTCTCGGCCTGGGGCTCGGTCACTCAGGCGCGGCTGGCTGCCGGCGGAGCTCACGGGCGCGTCACTGCAACTCCCCCTGGCTTCTGCTCCGCGGCTGCTGAGTGAGCCCTCATCTGGGACTCTCCTCAGCTCTTTCCGGGACAGTGGCGCAGCTGCCCCTCTGTTGGTCTTCCTTGGTCTCTTGTGTTCTGGGGGCCTCTGGATGTCTGGAGTTTTGATCACCTCCACACCTGCTTCACGCCCTGGAGGACGGGGCTGTGGCCCCCCCACACCCTCTAGCAGATTATTACATGAAGGAACCTTTTAAAAAACAAAAAACAAGCGCGTCCATGCTCACAGGTGTACACACGGGTGATCACACCCACAAACTACACCCTTTTTGGCTCCTACCTCAAAGCACACTGTGTTCTGTTGATCTTATGTGCTGCACAATAATGTTTAACATTTAGTATTTACTGTCATATTCCCATATATCATTGTGATGTTGTTTATTCTATTACTCTTGTTCTCTTCTGCTTTCTTTCTTTTTTCTTTCTCAGCAGGTGATCCAGGTGATTGATATATGCATTTTTTTTTTCTCTGCCCGTTCTGTTGGTTTTTGTCTTTTGCCCTTCTCCCCCGTCCCTCTTCTCAGCTGTTTCTCTTTCCCTCTTTCTTTCTCCCCTTCTTTCCCCCAGTCAAGTCTGTCCCGTATTCAGTAAGTGAAAATAAAATAAACAATAAAAGGTGAATCAAATGGACCATTACGGCAAGGCTGGGATGGTCAGTTTGGTAAAGTAAATCCGTTGGGCATCTTTCTTTGCCTTTAGACAACAATTCTGATGGCAAAAGAGCCAAACGGGACAGGCCAAAAAAAAAAAAAAAAAAAAAAAAAAAAAGGAAAGCTCACTGGAAGAAAAATGCTACTGTGATGGAACAACAAATCTTACAGGTACAGTCAGTTCAACCTAAGCCCCCAGCAGATGAATGTAAAGTAGATGATATAGAGCAGATCCAAAACACTGTGAGGTGCCCGTCTAACTTGATGGCTGTTAGAGCTGCATATTCATTATTTGTTACTATCTGACATTTGGGTGACACATGCAACAGAAAAAAAACATCTTTCACCTGCTGTTCTGAAATTGTCTTTTGGGATGTTGATATTTTCTCCAAAGATATCCCCACTGCTCAAACATTTATGCTACAGACAGCAGGGCTTTTCATTTTTATTCCAAGCTTTATCTTTTGAATTACAGCTAAATCCACCTACTATTTTATATGGTAGAGCAAACAGTGGGCGCATGTTTGGCTATGAAAAGAATCATTCTTATTCACACTCTCAGCAATGGCTTATATCATAATTAACTTCCCTTTTTTCACTAGAAAAATACTAAATAATATGTCAACCAAGGTTGAAGCAAGGTGAGGGCAAACTGTCCTACAATTCAACTAAAAAGCTTTTATAGAGAGTGGTTACTCTAAAGATTTTGCCTCAGATAAATCCATTGCACCCAAATATTATTACTTAAACTAATGCCTTTCATTTATTAAAAGCAACCAAATAAAAATAGCTTGCAGTGAGGGGGTGGGCTTTATTTTTCACTGCTTCCTTGCCTTGGATTTAACAGTAAATTCCCAAACCTTGCTACAAAAAAAGTGAACATGAATATTGCTCCAATAATCCTGACATTCAAAAGCCCGGAAAGTGATAAGGGACAAAGACTCAACACGCTATCCAGATTGGGAAACTAGTCATCTCAGTTATAAATAATCCTGATGCCGTGAAAGCAAATGAGTAATACTCTTACTTCTGTCAATAATGATGACTGTTTTGCCTTTATGTAATACGCAGGTCCCACAGATCTCCTCTGAAAGGCTGTAGTTGTGTTTAGCAGCTAACAGATGTGAACGTGAGTAAGTGACTGTATGTGAAGCAGGGTGTTACTGAAAAAAAGCACACCTACAAAAAAAAGAGAAAAGTCAAGAAAATATTTGCATATTCATGAATGCTGCTCATTATGAAGGCTCTGATCAAGTGATTTAGCTGCTACCCTACCTGAGAAGTTCAGTTGGACCTAAACAAGCAACCTTTTTAAGGTTTGTTGTTGTTTGGAGTGGTTGAGGTGGTGTACCTGGCCCCGAACACTGAGCCAGTGTTCAGCCCCAGAGCACCGCCATTCAGCAGCAGCTCAGCGGCATAAATGCACCTCTGTGTATGTGCATCTGTTTGTGTAAGTGAGTGTGCCATTCTAACACTGGAGCCACTGTGAGTGTGAGTCATTACACATCTGTGAATGTGTGCGTGTAGGCATCTAAGGTTGATGGCAGCGAGGCAGACTTCTGCTGCTTTCTGTTAATGAACATAATGATTTTACAACAAATCAAAATTAGATCAAATGAAGCTCAACACAGATGCTGAAAGTGCTACTGAAGAGGTTCTGCCTTCTCATGTTATTGTAGGTGTTGAAAATTGTGATTCCCCTCCCATCTATTATTCCCATTTGTCTTCCAACTTCACTGTGCCAGATCCATTTCTGTTTGGGCACAGGGCTCAGAAGGGGGATTCAGGTGTCATGAGGGGATAGAAAAGGGGTCTACAGAGGGATGCCAAGAGACAGTAATGGGTTCAGTTGTGTCACATCTTGGGATAAGCACCTTTGGTCAGGCATGCCAGTCAGGAGAGTTGAGAGAGGAAGGCTCTAACAATGGGAAATGGACAGAAGGCAAGTCTCGAGATCTACGCAGCTCTGTGTGCAGCTGTCAGAATCCCTGACCCCTACCAAGTCCACCGCCACCTTTCTGTCACATCTAGTCTCACACAGAGCAACAACCCAGGCCAGCTAAAGGCTCTGGGGTAGACACATACCACTACTCCAACTAGACAGCATGGCATGAAGGTCAGGTTTACATGCCTTTTAAAATAAATATAAACTTTTCATTGCACCCATCAACCAAAGCCATGCACAGCTAGTTACTTGCCCACCTGCTGTGCACCTAATCCCCTCAGTGTGTGGAAGAAATTCATAATTTATGAACCTTATGTGTTAATCCATTCTCCTTGAAGAGCTTTTTTTAACTGAATAAATTCTTCTGACGACACCTTAGCTGTGACTTGTGATGAAATGCCTTGTACAAATTTCAAGATTGTGTTGAATATGATAGCACATCTACTTTTCCATGACAGAACAGTGATGTCCTCCAGTGCCAGGCTACCCCCAGCAAGGTTGAATTTAGCTGTGTGTTTGTTCTGGCAGACAGAAATGTGACAACATGTGCGTCACAATTTTAGCACAAAACTTTTCAGACAGTCCAACTGAAGGTCACGGTACTGCTCTGATTGGTTTTACAGCACAGGTTGAAATCAAGGGTATCAGTCACACAGAGAGAGGGATAAAGACTGAACCAGAAAGGTCAACAATCTACCCACACATGTGTAGATTCAGTCTTGGACCTTGCAGGCTCCAACTGTGTCGGCTCCTCAGCTTGAGCACACTGGTCACCTTCGCTCAGCAGGTGACGATACCACGTAACAGTAACAAGGAAGATGATCATTAAAAAAGTCAAAGTAAATAAGCTAGTGGGCAGCTGAACAGCATACGAGTGAAACCAAACAGAAAATTACACTCAGCAATATAAATGCATGTGGATCACAGAAAATCTTTTTCAAATGCACACATTGAAAAGTATAAATATATCCATAAAGTCTTGACATAGTGGTAGCAGGAGTACCATGGCAGTATTCGTATTCATCTGTGTGTATGCTTAGCGTTCTGTTTAAAAGCCTTCAAGCTTCAAGCTGGTCTCTTGTCCAAGCAAAAGAGAAGATAACCTGAGGACCATCAAATCAAAAAGAGGGAGATGCTGTGGCCGTTATGAGAATGTCACTGTAAGCCTAAGTGGCTTTACATCTTTAAATACTCACACACAGCCTGTCAGAAAATATTTATAATTACCGATATCAGAAAATTCGAGCTCCCATATAATGCTGTCTCTCTCACTTTTACTTTGCTCATATCATACCATTTTTAACACTTTTCTCCTCATTTTTTTGTTGTATTCTATTTATAGTCTCACCAGATGTCTCTGCAGACCTGTGGAGTAAATAATTACATTTCTTCTTTCATGTAAGGTGCCATCTTCCCCACAAAGTAACATCTACAATCTCACAAACAATGCCCATAGAAGAAAAGATCTTTTCAAGCCCCCAAGTAGATGAAATGTAGTGCAGACACAGAGGGAACCCTCTCAAATCTACCGCTAATGCTTCCTCCAAAATGACCCCTGTGAGATGAACAAGGCTTTTCAGCCCTGAACCCTACAATGAGTATAAAGGCACTTTAAAGCATTTTGCTGAGACACGTTTCACCGCTGGCTGCCAAAGTGGAGGTAAAAAACTAGTAACCACAGCTAACAAGACAGGCTGTTTTTTGACGTCTTCTCTTTACCATCAATGGCAACAACAAAACCTAAGCAATGCATCAGTCACTCACGCACACCCCATCTCCACCCTAAACTATATGCCATAGTTTGTAGTAGGTCTACTGTTCAGTTAAGAGAAAAAAAAAGCCACATTATTTTTCATCCAATTTAAAAACTTCTAGCATCCTTTCATAAGCGTTAGAGCAATATTACGTGTTTTACCTGAAATGTCCAAGTGACTCATTTAAAAACAATTTCTTACATTGAACCTGCTCTGCTGTGCATGCACTTCTACCCACATCCACGCAGGATGATGTAGGTGTAGGTCAACTGCTATTGGGCTAAACGAGAGCTTTAGGTGAGATAATGAAACATTATCAAAACATGAATCAGTGCTGTGCTGAATGTGGCTGCCAGTTATTTTGTCAGCTATAATTCAGATACAGATATCTATTCAATTCAGTTCAATTCAAGTTTATTTATATGGTGTGAAATTAGAACTGTTGGCTGTAGGTTCTTTATACTGCAGGGTAAAGAACCCAACATCAGATCACCTCCTACGAGCAAGCGCTGTTAAATATCTGCTAATCATTTGTTTGAATAATAACTTTTTCTTGTTATTCTCAAGCTAAATACACTCACTGGCCACTTTGTTAGGTACACCTGTTCAACAACTTACTAATACAATTTTCTAATCAGTCTAATCTAATTAATATAATCACATGGCAGAAACTAAATGTATTCAGCCATGTATGCAAGATGACCTGCTGAAGTTCAACCCAAGCATCAGAAATGGGAAGAAATGTGATTTAAGTAACTTTGAATGTGACATTCTTGTTGAAGAACAGGCTGGTCAGAGTGTTTCTGAAACTGTTGATCTATTGGGATTTTCCCACACAACCATATCTAATGTTTATAGAGAAAACAGAATACTTTGAGCTGATAGGAAGGTAACAGTAAAGCAAACCACTCGTTACAAGCAAAATATACAGTGGAGCAACTCTGAACAAACAACACAACAAATCCTTAAGTAGATGGGCTACACCAACAGAGGAGAACACCAGGTTTCATCTTTCTTCTATCAGCTAAGAACAGGAAGCTGAGGCTGCAAATTGCACAGGCTCATCAAACAGAGGATTGGAAAAACGTAGCCTAATCTAAAAAGTCTTGATTTCTGCCTCAGCATTTGGATGATAGGGCAGAAACAACTGCTGTAAACAACATGAAAGCATAGATCCATCCTTTCTTGCATCAATGGCTCAGGGTACAGTAGTGGTGTAATGGCGTGAGGGATATTTTGTTGGGACACTTTGGGCCTGAGCATCATTTAAATGCCACCTTAAAATGCCTAAGTGCAAGCTGCAGACAATGTCCATCCCTTTATGACCACAGAGTATCCAACCCCTGGTGACTGTATCCAGCAGGAAAACACACTGTGTCCCAAAACTCAGATTATTTCAGGCTGGTTTCTTGAACACTACAATGAGTTTCCTGAAGTCAAAATTCACCAGATCTCAATCCAACAGAGCATCGATGCAATGTGGTGAAATAGAAGATTCACATCACGGATGTGCAGACAACAAATCTTCAGCAACTGCATGATGTTATCATATCAATGTGATTCAAAATCTCTGAGGAATGATTCCAGCACCTTGCTGGATCTATTGAACAAAGAATGAAGGGGTTCTGTGAGCAAAAGGGAGTGAAAAATTAGGTTAGATCAACAATTCTTAAGGAGGTTTGAAGTAGTGCGAGGCAAACTTTACTTAAAAGTTCTCTTTCTACAGATCATTTATATGCTCAGAAAGCAAGTAAACAATTGCAGGTGGCAACATTAAGTAAAATGTAATGTGGTTTGGAATTAAGTTTCATAAACATACTTCAAAACTGAGGGAACAGGAAAACTTAGAAAGTTGTGTAATGATAAAACAAAACACCTGATGGGCTGCAAGGATAATTGGATTAATAAATAACAGACTGTGTAGAAAAAAAAAACACCGCAATAAGGCTGAGTCTTCAGAAGTAAACATGGTTTAACAACTTTGTGAGCAAATTGTTCAGCAATTTAAAGAATTTATTTTCTCAATGTAAAAATGGCAAAGGATTTGGGAATTTCATCATCTTCATAACAAGATTAAAACAAATATACAGAGAATGTAGAAAAAACATTAAAAACTGATACTAAATGGCTGTGACCTCAGCCAGTGTATTATAGATAATACATAACACTGTAGCAGACATCACTGCATGCTCAAAAACACAAAAATCCCTGTCAAGTAATGCAATTCATGACTGCACTGCACTCAGAAAAGCCACGGAAATTAACTGTTTTTGAAACATGGGATGTATATGTATAATATAAAAATTGTGTTTTACATGTCCATATTTATTCAACTTCATGGTGTGCACATATGAGGTAAAAGAGCAAGACTCCAGAACTTTACTCTGAAGCAAGGGGGAAACTATTTGTTTGAATTGCTATCCTGTTAATTAGAAATCAAACAAAGTGAGTTTTTTCTTTTTTCTTTAGAATTCATCTCTTCATCATAAAAATGTAGCTTGACCTAACAGTATAGTTTAGGTAACAGGCAACTACTGGCAATGCCTTTTCCAGATGGAACTTGCACTTTGCACACATGTCCACAAACACTGCCATTACTGTACTGTAATGCTGAAAGCCTGTACTGTAATAAATGGCTTGTGGCCTCATGGCAAATGTATCGTTACACACTATCTCCTGTTGGCACAAGCTGTACAATGTCAGACTTTCTCCTCCAAAAGAAAAAGAGGTGGCAAGACAAATTACAACATTCATCATCAGAGTAATTCAGCAGGAGAAGCCTTCTCTCAGAGGTTCTCACCATAAATAACCTCCGTATAGATCCGCTGCACTTTGTGAAGCACTCCAAAATCGGCCTTGTGATATTTCACTTTATTTATTCATTGCAGCAACTACTGGGCAGTAAGAATACAACAAAAGAGGCATTTCGCTGAAAATCCATCAAAAGTGCCAAAGGAGAGTCAGAAACCACTTGCTAAAGAAAGCTGGAGATGATTCCAACAATATGCCAACAAACATGCCCTCCTCCCATAGTACCCCTGTTTTTGATAGTTCATAAAAGCACTGATAAAAAATAAATCTTTAAAAGTCCAGAAATCCTCCATGAGCAAACGTCTGTTATTACTGCTCCCACTAGACCATATGTGACAGAATTGCGGTTAATCGAATAGTAAAAATAGGTCCCATGTGTCACAAGAGATTGCATGCAAAGCCAGTTTTACCTACTTCATAAGCAAAAAATTCTGGAGAGTGTAGTACGATGTAATATGTGCCTTTTGCACAGGTTACATAGCAATAAGACAAGATGAACACGTAAAGCTAAAACTAAAGGAGTCTCCTCAACACTATCAAGGGCGATAAGTCTTATTTGATTGCAAATGTAATTTAATTAGGTATTTAAGTATTAAGTATTAGAAAGCTTGCAGTGCGTGAAGCCTCTGTATGTAACGTGAAGGCAAAAGTGCTCTAGAATAACTTCATGTTTTTACTGACAAAGGGTATCTTGTTAAGTCATATAAAGGGGTGAGGGGTGCATGACCCACAGTTGAATGTATACCAACAAATGAATCTTACATATATCTTTTAGATACCTTCTCTTTCGTTAGTTTTTAAATTATGTCTCAATCTCTTTTTTCATTTTATTAAGCCTATTCGGGAGATTAGTTTGCTAATATTATTTTCAGAGAACAAATCAGTTAAATGCATTTTCCATACGAAACAAGTGATAAGAAAGAGGATTATTCGGCGGCTGCTGCTGATGCGCAATTACGCATAACCTCAAAAATTCACAGTCTTTCGCCAAACCCTCCTAATCCTCCAGCGACTGAGAAAATAAAACTTTACATGCACTAAATGAGCCCTTTACTCCACTCTGTCTGAAACCGGCGCATCCACGCACCTGAAAATCCCGCATCATTAAGTCAGTTCAGTCCCGTGAAAACTTTTTGCACTCGGCAGTCTTCTTCACATGTCTACACTCAGAAACGAAGTCGCTTTGCCTTACCGGTCCCGTTTCGTTTCCGAGTTTCCCGGTGCTCGTCGGTGCCCGGCAACGGCAGAAACAGATGGCTTGAGACTGGCAGCCACGGCAAAAAAGCAAACCTGTCCAGTGCAGCGGTTTTGTAAAGTTTAACACGGTGCGACAAGCTTTGGAAGGAAGTGGCTTTTCACAATAATGGCATACCAGTAGCACTAAAGAGTCGTGATAGACTGCCAGGCCCGCGAGTTAGAAATTTGCTTTCAGATGCGAAAAAAAAACATTTTTATTTAACTTTCGGCCTCAGTTTAAACTGCATTATGAGAAAACCCTCTTTACTTAAGATCTAAAAAAAAAAGACAAACAACTTTGTCTTATTTTGAAACACATGACCAGATGTCTTTGCTCTTTTTATGGGTGTCTTGACAGTTCCTACACTGACCAGCTGTTTTACCTCCAGGAACTCATCAACACGTCTATGCAAACTGTTCTTTGTTTTTGGGACCCCAGATAACAGGATCAGTACCATTTCTTTACATATAAATGTATTTCACGACACTCCCGTTCTTTTATTTTCCCAAATAAGACTTGTATGTATATTTTTTTTCTTCGTACACTCTCCCATACAACTTACTTTTCCTAACAGACTTACATCAAATACAATATTAAGATTCCTTAATTGACATTTATGTGGTTGCACCAAACAGGTAGCTTATTTATTGGTAGCATGACCTATTACTTACTGCAGCACGATGGTTTGCTTTAAAATATTGCTGGTCAAATTTGTCATAGCAGCCATGTTATGATGACGCGTTTATGTTAGGATATTTGAAGGTTTCCCAGACTCGAAAAATAGCTACAGCAGGAACAATAAACATCCCAGAATGACAGCCTTGTTCTCATTGTCCAAGAAAAACATTTCAGAATGCCAAGTTTGCTCAGGATATGCCTTAAAAATCCAGTTTTAGGTATTTATGTAGTTCATTTGTTCTATTTAACTCTATTTCTCTGTTGGCTCGCATACTGATCACAATCTGACTCGACTAACAGAAAAGCAATTGGCCTGATTATACTGAGCAGGGCCTCTTTACAGTAGCATGACTCCAACTGATAAAAATGCAATGAGCAGGTTGTCACCAAGGAGGTGATGGATACTCTTGGCTCTCCTGTTTATGAGCATTAGACATGTCCTTCTTCATGCAAATGTTCTGGCACAAGCAGTGACCATAAAAATAACCTACAGTCAAGAACACGAGGACCACAGAGAATGAAACACAACACCACCTCCCCACACTGACAACAGCCATTACCGCCGCTGACTAAGATGCCATCAGTGTTTAGTCTGCCAGTGCAGATTTTTGTCATTTGTACAGTGGTGTTAAGCTTCTGGGGAATGAAACTTACCCACAGAACCCCCACCTGCAAAGGTGCAGTGCTACGCTTGTATGCCTGCACACAGAGTTGGTAGTAATGTCTAAACGACAAGATGTAAGCCAAATTCATGTACCTAAAAAGTATCTGACAAGGTCCCCATCCAAACTCTCAACCCCATTAAATCAGTGTGCACCTGCCTCACATAAGGTCCCAGGCTTCACTAATGGTGCAACTTGCCCTTTCAGTGCTGACAGCGATGATGATTACAGGCAGCTTACAGTGTTTTTTAAAGACACGGGTAAACACTGTGACCTTTGTCCAGTGGTCTTCATGGGACAGGGGCCTCTGAGTTAAAGAAAAACTATGTAAGAAGCACTCACATAGGTATGCTTGGTTCTATTAAGTCACAGACCTTTGCTTAGCATGCAGCAAAAGAAGGGGCAGCAGAAAGGCAAAGTTTAAATGGATTTAGCAACATATTTAACCTTCTAGGACCTGGCGTCCACATATGTGGACATCACATTTTGGGTTATTTAGACCAAAATACTCAGTTTTGCTCTACAAGGGCCTGACATCCACTTATGAGGACATTATACTGCTACTGTTCTTTCAAAATTTTAAAATGAATATCCTAATATGTGGCTCTTATTTTTCTTAAAAACAAAAATAAGGTAAAAAACAAAATCTGGTAATTCTTTGTTTTTACATTCATCAGACCCCAATCAGCCCAAATATCAAAGAGAAATTAAAAATGCATGCTGTGGAAGAGTTTGGGTCTTAGGGGGTTAAAATATTATCTTGTTCAGTTTATGCAAATTCAATTATTCAAATAAATCAATCAATAAAGAACAGGAATAAAATTTTATACAAAAGGCCAAAAGCAGTTACTAAGCAATCAATGGACACACTTAGACTGGAATAGACAAAAAACATCCCCATTGTTTATTTTTTCCTATTTACATATTTTTCTTGTTTAGTTTTGTTTTGTATGAACACACAAAAATTACAAGATGGTCAAACATTAAAACCACTGAAACAAGTGAATAAATCTGATTATTTCTTAGAGTGGTACCCAGATGATATAGCATGTTAGGCAGAAAGTCTGTTCTCGAAGCTGTTGTAAGCAGGAAAACTGGGCCAAGCCAAAGGATCGGAGAGATCCATGACTTGGATCTCTCAGATCCGCCTAGTAGTAATGACGAGAGCTTATGGGGTGTTTCCAGTATGCAGTTGTTAGTACCTACCAAAAGCAGTTTAAAGTAGGAAAGCTGGTGAACTAAGAAAGGTCAGTGGTGACTAAACTTACTGATACAGGTGGAGCATAGAGGAGCAGAGGATGGCCCATGTGGTCTCATACACAAAAAAGCTACTGTAGCACAAACTGCCCAGAGCCTGAAGGCTGACAGCAGTAGAAAGATGTCAGAAGACAAATACACTGCAGCCTCCTGCCTCAGCCCATGAGCAGCTACAATAGGCCACTGAATGTAGTTTGGTTTAAGGAATTGCAGTTTATTTCAAGACACCCTGGTGCATGTGCAATGTTTATCTAGTAAAGAGATCCCTGCAGGATGAACTATGGTAAGATGAAACGTCAGCAAAGATAGTCAAGTCAAGTCAAGTTTATTTATAGAGCACATTTTGACACCTACCTCTGACAAACATCGCTGCAGTCTTTCAGGAGCATTATGCACAATGAACCAGATCAAACAAACATGTTCAAGGTGTTGATGTTCACACTGTTGTAATATCTCACTTGAATTAAACATCAAAGATCAAAGGTCAGACCTCACAACTTACAGGAACTGTAAACTGCTGCTAATGTCTTGGAGCACATCTGACACCCAGGAATACTTTTCAATATTTTATAGAGTGAGTGAATTGCATTGCTTTAGCAGAGCAGTTTTGTTTTGTATGATGGCAGGGATATAATCACACAGTATTAGGGTGGTAGTTTTAATATTGTAGCATATCCAGCTATCCATGCATTCTCTTCTGCTTACCCAATTCAGGGTCTTGGGATGCTAAAGCCTATCCAGCTGCTGTGGAGCAAAAAGAGGGGTACATTCTTAACAGGTCACCAGGCTCAGATAGACTACCAATCACACTCACACCTTGGGGCAATTTAGAATAACCAATTAACCTAACACTGCTAAGTGCATGTCTTTAAATTGTGGAAGGAAGCCAGAGTACCCAAAGATAAACCACACAATCACAACATGCAAACTCCACATGGAAAAACCCCAGATGGATGGTGAATTTAAACTCAGGGACTTCTTGCTGTGAGGCAGCAGCACTAACCACTGGGCTATATATTTGGATTGGGCTGATTCCCTCATTCCAGTATGTGCTCCTCTCTGTATTCATAAAATGAGAGCAGTATCAATGTCATCTAATTCTGAGAAAAAACTAAATATGTTTGACAGTTCATTTAGCTTCCCATGTTGCAATATAAATTATATCATTTAAGATGTACATCTGATTTAATACTTACACAGAATATGAAACCAACAAAAGGACAACAGTCCTTGTTGAATAACTTTTGTCTCATCAGTGTTTCTTAGAACTGCTGCCATTGTAAAGCTAGTCTTAGTGTATTTTGATATCGGAGATTACATGTAGTTCCACAGAGGATCCAAACTGAGTCTCGCAAACACTTAGCAAAAAACACATTTAATGAACTTACAGAATGGGGAAAATAAACAAAAAGCAGGTAAATAAAAAGGTAGCTGAACCCCACCCCATCCCCCGACTCTGTGATGAATGTGACTCTATGTGGAATCACACTTGCGGCTGCTGGGTGAATTAATGGGGAGGGTTGAAATGCAGCGACAAGCTTTGGGATGCCCTCACCTTTCTCTTGCAGAGAACTTCCAATTAGCAGTGATGTATACAGATGGATGCATTAAAATCATGCCCAGCACTTACTGAAAAGTGTGCCTAATCATTTGCAATTAATTCAGGCAATTACAGCGTTTCCCAAATGCTCCTATTATGAGTTTTGAATCTGTCTTGTTCATTATTGGAAATTGCAATAATACAAATAACAAATCTGTTGCAATACACAATTCAAGATATGGAAGTTTCATTTTGTTTATTGTTGACAGTCCTGATATATTCACACTTTGCTCAAATCTGTGAGGGTCTGGAGTTTGCTCCATATCTGACACAAAATAGGTGCTGAACATTTCTGGAATGCAGTAAGCCTGCAGGGGTGTGAACTCACTGCTGGAAGGCCCTATAACCCAATTCCACTTACCCCCATAATGCCTAGTATATCAAATTTGATAAATAGAGGTTTTCTGATTTTCTGAGTTCCTACCCTCACCTGTGGTCACGAGCTGTGGGTAGTGACCAAAAGAACAAGATTGTTGATACAAGTGGTGGAAATGGGCTTCCTCCGAAGGGTGGCTGGCCTCTCCCTTAGGGTGAGAAGTTCAGCCATCCGGGAGGGGCTCAGAGTAGAGCCACTGCTCCTTCACATCGAAAGGAGCCGGTTGAGGTGGTTCGGCCATCTGACGAGGATGCCTCCTGGGCGCCTCATGGGTGAGGTGTTCTGGGGATGTCCCACTGGGAGGAGGCCCCGGGGCAGACCTAGGACATGGTGGAGAGATTATATCTCTCGGGGGGCCTGGGAACACCTTGGTGTTTTCCCAGACAAGCTGGAGGAGGTGGCTGGGGAGAAGGAGGTCTGAGCTTCTCTGCTTGGGCTGCTGCCCCGCGACCCAGCCTCGGATAAGCGGAAGAAGATTGATGGATGGATAGATGGATGGAGTTTTTCTGAGTTTTTGAGACTTCTACATCATCATCATTAGTGTGAATCCTCAAAAAAACCTAAATTGATTGTACAAAATTCTTTTTAAGCAATAAATAGCAAAAATATTGGTAGATGTATCAAATATGATACAAATTCAAACTCATTTATGCAAATTAATATTCATTCATTCATGTTCATATAATTTAAATGGTTAAAGTTAGTTGGTTTGAAACAACACAGGAGGTAAATATCATGGAGACACAAAGCGCACGTGGATAAAGCAGTTGCAGCAAAATTAAAGGAAACACAGGAGTCACAAATGTGGACATCAAGAAACGTGAGAGAGTGAAACAACAGGAACCAAAACTCAACAGATATACCTAAAAACCAAACACCATGATGTCATGCCCTTGAAAACTAGCTATCATTTGGTTTTGGCATCAGTTTTTTTTAGGTTGGAAAAGCTACTCTAAAATAGACACTGTCTCCACACCAGTGGACAAAGCATCATCATGTTTTATATATATGAACACAAAGATACTGTATACTCATCTGTGGATAATTGCTACGAGGTCAGTCCAATTCTGCAGTAGCCTACAATCCATAAATCTTGACAGGCCTCTATAGCCTCTCAAACTCCCACTCACACTGTTCTCAACAATCTGTCCATGCGTCAACCTGGTTTCCACAGCAACCAAAGTGGCAAGCTGCGTCCATTCAACGTGAACTTTAAAACCCATCTTAAAATGGAAGAAATGGAACAAGTGCAAGAGCGAGTGGAGGAGCAAGCGAATGAAACAAAAAGGTAGGCAGGAGGAAAAGTGATGTCCCTTCAGGCAGTTGATTAACTTTAGCAGAGTGTAGCCAAAGTGGCATGTATAAAGAAGAAGAAAAAAAGTGGGATGAAGAAATGTTAGGTTAAAACAGGGCTGACTCTTAAATGGCTTCAATTAGATCCAACATTTTCCTTTTCACACTTATTTGTGCCCACCTTCCTTGACATGTCTCCCTCCCTCCCAAATGGGGGAAATAAACGGTTAGAACAAGTCTGAAGAAAGAATGAAAGACTGCAGGTAAAACAGTAAAAAGTGTTACAGTTACCATAGACGTTTATCGAATTCCTGGAAGAGAAATTGCTTAATCTATATTTCAGACAGTGATGTGTCTGACACTCAGTCAGTTTTTGGCTGTCCATCTAAGATCAATCAATTTTCTTGATGCCTGCAGTGGGAAAGATTCATATGTGAGTGACAGTTACTCAAATGAAAAACCACTGAGGGAGAAGAGCAAAATAATAAAAATGGAAAATGTTCTTGACAGATACAGAGTTGGGATATTGTAATCATGTAATAACTCAGTAATGTAATGGTGTAATTAAATTATAGCTGCAGTTGTGTTGTTACAAAGCTTCTTCAGTTGTCTGCACTGAAAAAAAAACCCCATTACAAAATATGTTTATTTATTCCTGCACACTAGCAGCTACAATCAGCTGATATGAACATTACTTTTAATTTTGTTGCATAAAAGTACATGAGCACAACGGTAAAGTGCAAATTGTGTACAGGATATTTTACTACCAACACAACTTTGCACAGACGGACTGCTAACACAAGGGTGTCTTCAGCTAATAATTTTCTAGATCAAAGCTGCATCACAAGGTGTTTTAGACAAACTTTTAGGACTTGAAATGGACATTTCTTGGTAAAGGTTTATCAAAGAACAGCTTACTTTACTGACACTTGAGGAAACACGCCTCCTTTTGGGAATAATTGCAAGACAATAAGTGTTATTGCCTACCAGTAGTTTCAGTTTGCCCTTTTTCTTCTTATGAAAAATGGTTTGTCTTAATGAAGGTATTTTCACGATACAAAGGGATTCTTGAAATGTCAAAATTAATTTGTAACAAGCTGTTTTCTTAAACTGTTCAAAGTTTTGGAAGGTGAACTGGCTTTGTGAAGGGTTGAAGTCTTTTCCAGCTGACACTGGCTGAGAGAAAGGGTACACCCCACACAGGCTGCCAGTTCATCAGAGGGCTAACACAAAGAGTCCTTCATTAAGTCTTTTGAGATTAATTAGAACACAGACTTAGTGACTTGGTAACATTTAAACACCAGGATCTCTTTGTGATTCATGTGATTCAAACATTTTTTAAAATCATTTTTTGAGTGTGTGGGTTTTATTAAACTGAGGGTATCTTTTGTGAAACTGAAAATGAAGTTTGTACCCAAGTATTAGAAAAGAGAAAACAACATAATTATTTATACAATGTGAGACTGATGTGAAAATGATATTTTTCAAAGTGATTTCCCTACTGGTTTTGTTTTTTCACCACCTTTTATGAATTGAATTCAAGCATTGTTGGGAAAGATCTTGAGACTAAGTTCAAGTATAAATCTACAAACATTTTCATTAATGAGTCCCTTGACACGTGGCAAATCAAAGGTATACTAATATTGGTATTAAAGGACAAACTCAACCTGGTGCAGCAGTCCTTTGTCATAACCCACAAATGCAGCGACAGCACACAAAGCCAAACTGTCTTCTGTGATTTATAGTGCAACAATTAACCTCTGAGAGCTGCTTGTGACTTTCATGGCATTTTTCCCAGTGAGGAAAAGAACCTCCTGGCTCTCGACCATTATGCACTATCACATTTTTAATTCCACTGGGAGGATGCAAGCACAAGAGCTATACATATTAATAAGTTGGAATGCATATCCTCATGCTTTTTAGACAGAGCAGTCTGTCACAGGGTTTGATCCACTGTCAATATACCAAAACATTTACCCAACACATGTATATATATTTTTCGTGCAAAGTCGGCTGAGAATAATACTTTAAATGCTGCAAGGAATCTCTGGTCAGGATGTAAGCAATGACCCTGCATTAAAAGCTAGAAAATGATTCAACCATAGAGAAACCCAAGTTTTTATTTATTTATTTCAATACTTGAACTTGCATCATAGATGATTGCCTAGCTATTCTCAGCAGGCTTAACTGTCTGAATGACACACAGGAACTATCTTCACACCTCTTCTTCTAAGAGACATTGTGGGGGACAAAATTGAGAAGGTTACCTTTCCCTATGGAACAATATACCATAAATTCATATTCTTTTTGTTATAATTATGTCTAACTAGAACACCTATTTCTGTTTAAGTAATACTTAATGGTGTTTATTTTGACCAGTGGGTAGAGCCTTGAATAAACCAAAGTGCTGTCTAAAAAAAGAAGCAAAGGAATTACTACTTTATCATCATGCTAAAATATTTCTAATTTCTATATAACCTTTGGTGCATATTGAACGATAAATATGCAGCTAGTGTTCTAATAAAACTAATAAAGATTCAACTAATAGTGGATGTATTGATTCTGCCCTGATATGGATTCTCATCCATATTATGACATTGTGTCTATTCAAAAGTAATGAAACAGTCATAGCTCATGAACCTGCACCGTCACTTAATTACAGTGTGACAGATTTATAGAGAAAGAAAATGCATAGATAAGCTGAGTGCATTTGTGTCATTGGCAAATTTCTCATTATGGTGACATTGTTATTCTCTGAAAGAAAGACAGTGCATTAAAGAAAAATAATATATTCTAGCACTCTGCGCTTCTCTGCAATGGAGTCATTTGTAGGAAATGAGGTTGCTCATAATCAGGGTCTATCAGGAGCACCTACTGATATAATCAGTCCTCATTTGGCTACACAGCCACATGGAAATTATTTTCTCCCCCAGTTTCTCCTGAACCTTCTAAAAATGTTTCTCTGAGGCCTTGTTTCCTTTGGTGTATGGTTTAACTCCCTTTTTTATATCTGTGTATTGGTGTGGGCTTGTTTTCCCTTTCCCACAGTCATCTACGTCCAACCCAGTAGAAACTAGAGATGGCACGATACCACTTTTTTATGTCCGATACCGATATCATAAATTTGGATATCTGCCGATACCGATATGAATCCGATATAGTGTTTTTTAATCAACAAAACTGTTTTTTTTTAAATATCTTGCTGCATTTTGTATAAGTTCATACTCAAGTTTAAAACAACAACTACACTAAAGCTATTCTGTTATACCTGTATGCAAAAAAAAAAAAATTTCATAGTTCAGCAATACTGATCAATCTAATAAACTCAAACCTACACCTTCCTCCCTATTCTGGTATTTTAAAGAGTACTTAGCGTAAATATTAAGCAACCTAACTAATAGGGTTCCAACTCCCAGCAACAACAAAAATAAATAAATAAAAAATAGGGAACCACCCCTCACACTCCACCTCATGATGCTTAATCGACGTAATCAACCTTAATTTGATGCAGTGTGAAAAAAAAATGCACAGAAATCAATTCTTTTTCAAGAAATATTAAATAGATTCAACATCTTTCTTCAACAAAATTGCAGACTGCACAGATGGTACCTTCCCAAAGGAAAAAGTACTATAGCTTACTAGGGTATATTAGACTTAACAGTTACTATATGCAGTAATGGACTTCTATACATTTTACATCAGATTAAAACTTTGGGTGTAAGATTCAGATAAATATTGAATAATTAAAAGTGAGACATTTTAAATGAGAATAAGAAAGAAAAGTATGTCTTTGTGCCCCCTTTTCCCTGTTAATGCCCTATCGGCCCCCCTGGCTAAACTTTGCTAGATCCGCCCCTGCACAGTTACCAGCGTCAGCTACGTAGAAAAAGATCCTCGAGTAGAAAGTAATATTAAATACATTCTAACAACAGCTGATCAAGCTTAAACGTGCTGCTGTTGTTCAGCCGCTGGTTTCCTCTTTCTGGTGCAAAGTGGGCCAAAAGCAAACAAGAGACACGGACTCGCGACAGAAAAGCCGATCAGCTGATCATTAAGCAGTTTCATGATTGAAGTAGCAGCCGGAGAGCGAGAGGCAGTCGCTCGTTAAGCTTAACGCAGGAATGCTTTACAAACATTCAGAGATGGACTTACACACTTGCTTTACTTCTCTCGGGGATAACTTTGTCGGAGATGAAATGCCGGGTTGCTAGCGAAGCTCCACATGCTATCCAGACCACCGACAGGTCCCGCATGCCACAGCCGCTCTATCACGTGATGCATACTGCTCCGACGTGCTAACGTTCTGAGGTGAGTTACGGCGTGTTGCAAGTTTTGTGAGGTGCTTTCGTGATATTTAATGGATCGGATTACATTTTTTATTTTTCTCCGATATCCGATCCAGTAATTTAGGTCAGTATCGGACCGATACCGATATGTAATATCAGATCGGTCCATCTCTAGTAGAAACTGCAGATATAAACAGAAAGGTAGCCTTCTGTGCAGTAGTCTAGCAGATAGGCAAGAACTCCTGTTTTTTTTCCCAGATTTTTATTTCTTGTTAGATTTTTGTTCAGATTAGATTCATCTAAATCACAGCGATTATCAAGTGACATTTCCACTAGCACCTAAAAGTCTAATTAAAGGTGTTGGATAGAATGCCCTGCAATTCAGTTTGAACATTTGGGTCCAAAGATGAATCTAATACAATCATCAGGTCAACATTTCAGTTTTAAATTTAGTTTAAGTACATTAGACCCACCTAGTAATCCACAGACAATCTCACTTAAGCTAAGCCATGAACAGGCCAAAGAAAACTTTGCCCATTTCAGCTCTACCACACGGTTGACCATGATACTCTCAGTAGTAGGCGAGCACCTTGGCAGATCATCTGATGTTGCTGCTTGAGGAACATGTACAGGTACATAGCTAGATAAAGAGGAAAAAGAAACCTTTTAATATGACTTACTCTTCCATCCATCCATGTTCTTAACTGCTTGTCTAGTGATAGAGTTTTTCTTTTTGAGTTTGTCACAATGAAATATGCATAGGAGACTGCACCCATGATTGCACATAATTGCAGACAGTAGCAGAGAAACAAAGACTTTGGGATAGACTTAACAGTAGGCTAAAACATCTTCTTTTTGCATTAAAAATATATTTGCTGCCATTTATTAAAGCAAGGCATTGATAAATGGAAAGAAGAGCATTTAAATAAATCTTGCAAACACATTTACCGAGGTTTGTCGTAGGCTATTTACTGAAAAATAATTATTTAATACTAAAAAAAACAATTTTTTCCTCTAATATGGTTGTGATAGCTGCGGTTAGTAAAGTCAGTGACATTCAATCAGGATCTGATGGCAAACATTATTTTGGGTTCTTTTACACATTCTGCAGGTCAGATTTCAGGTTCATCCAGAGAATGGCTTCCTCAACCTCTGAGGTATCTTACAGTCAACATTGATTTCTGACAGAAGAGTTTGCTTTGATATGACAACACATCAATTCTCCTTTTATTCTCCAGCTATTAGAATTGCCATGCTGTGCCCAGAGAGAAATTAAATCTACATTTCTAGGATATTATTTTTGCTAGTAGATTAGATCTGATTGATTCTGACCCATTTGTGCTGCACTTGTGCACAAAGCTAATTTGCTCTTCTTAGTAAATGTGGTCCTTTATGTTTGATGTCTTTAAAAACTAAAATGCTACCATATGACATCAGTCACTTATCTGACAGTGATGTTTAAATGGCACAACAGGGTGTAAAGCTGTTACAACTACAAGAATAAAGTCTATACAACACACTGATGCATTTTGTTGACCTTGTGTTGTATTACGCTCCAGCATCCTCTTTATTTTCTACTTGTCAATATTTGTGCTCTCCTTTCACACTTTTCCATGACCTCCAAATACTTTCTGTCCATGTTTATTTCCCTTGCCTGCACCGTTCTACCAAACTCAGTTTCCAATCATTTTTTAACTCTCCCATGCAATCGGTTCCCCTGATTTCTGCCCCACCTCACACTCTGCGTCTCCCTCTCCATCTCCCCCTCCCTTTTCTCTAATCGTTCTGTTTTGCACTGAAGGTTACTCATGCCTGCAGGGCTATGAAAATGTCAGAAAGGCCCACTCCATTTTCAGCTACGTAAATAGCCATTTCCCGCCAGAGCAAACCCACTTTCCCAGGTCTGACCTGCCACGTTCCACATCTCACTTCGCACCTCCTTCTCCAATACCTGAATAGAATAGTGAGGGGGGGAAATAACGGTCCTCCTTTATTGCCAGTCATTTTGATATAACAGAGTGTTTCCATTGTCTTCTGTAGGCATTTAACCCTTGTTCTATATTTAAACAATCTGAAACAACAACCGTTTTTCCATCTGTGTCATCAGGTTTAGTGTCAGTTTTTGTGTTTTTATTTTTTTTTCATGTTTCTTTCTTGTGGTTTTTCATCACCTGTCTTGTTACTACTTCCTGTATTTCTTAGCCTCCCCCCCTCATTTGCATTACCTGTTGTGGCGTAGGTGTGGTCTCTGGCCCGCTGCAGAGGAGGCGTGGCACAGTGAGCTCCCGGGGCGGCGTGGAGGCGGAGTGAACAGGTGTGCTAGGGACACCTGATTGATTGTGACTCTTTTTATATTGCAGTGACAGTTGAGGAGGGCTGGTGAGCGGAAGTGACAGCCGAGCGTTTATCCATTGCATATCTGCCTCATGCTTCTTCCACTCAACTTTGAACTGCTGTTTTGTTTTTGCACATTTTCATTGTTCATGCATTCGAATCCCCTCTTCAACAGCACTTTACATGAGAAATTCTATTGACAAACTTTACTAATTAAATCCTCAAAATGGGATTAAATATTCTGATATAATCACAAACGTGCAACGGCAGTGTTGAAAGAACATGCTAAAATAACTTTCCAGAACTCACAAAAGAAAAGAAATGGACTTTTAAACCTTGCCTAAAATCATTTTGTACTGTCATTATAATTTATCAGCACTTTTCATTGACAGACATAGAGAAAGCACTTACAGTGAAGAAAATGACAAGCAGTGAAAAGAAACCCCTCTCTCTCCTCCAAGCCGCAAAAAGTTGCAAATCAAATCTTGGTTCCATTAAAATTTTACTCTTAACACTCAAGGGACAAATGCTCTTTTAAGGCTGAGCAAGTGCAGTAGTTCTCAAAGGTTTAGTGTTTTCCCTGAATTAAAATAGAGCTTTCGATGCAGTAGTGAGAGGATGCGTGGGATGGAGAGGATGTCACAGAAATATTAAACTGGATTTGTGCCCTGAGTGTTTTACTGAATAAATATAATCACTTATTTGATCTCTCGTGTTCTCTAAAACAAATGTCCTTGCTTTTCTGCCCCGCACATCCTCACACTTTGAGAGTAGGGTCATGCAAGGCTAGTTCATTTCCGTGTGCTGTGTCCCAGAAAACCCTGACGGGCTGCACGTCAGTCCCGTCCTCCTCCTCTTCTCCCCTTCACTAACACTCTCCTGATCTTCGTTTTCAATTTCCTGCAGCTCTGCAAGACAATGGAGAGCTACATCAAAGGCCTGCATGACGGGTTTTATAGCTCACATCAGCAAAAAAAGAAAAAAAATTCACTCACAAGTCCTATTCAATAGCATTTGAACAACTTATCATCTTTCAATCCACTTGCAACCAAGGTTCCATTTTTCTCCGAGGCTTCTTTTTAAGAAAGTCAAATAAAAACTGTTTGAATGACAGCTGAAGAGTGGAAATCATTTCCAGAGGCCACGATCCATTACTATTTTTTTTTTTAAAAAGTATAAGGAATAGAAGCGAGATATGATATGTGAAAACAGACAATATGCCTTTACATCAATGTCAAGGCCATACAAGCTGAAAGTATCGTTTTTCATGGTCTCATATGTATTCCCTCTGACAAGACATGATTCATGCCACAGCCTAACCACATGTTATACTCCGGATGTGAGTGCAAAAGTACACATGCATGTACACACATTATGGTATTGTATTCTATTGTATTGTACGACTGGAAATAACAGTGAAATAATGCACAAAAAACCCCATAATTGAACAGTACATATATAAAATGACTTCAGGATCCATTCAGGCAAATTTACCTCGGTTTACTCAGTGTTGCTCTTCTCATAACAATGGGTATATTGAGTCAGCACTGTCAGTCTGGCAGTGCCCCCCTTCCCGCCGTGACTGAAAATGACTTTCAACAGCTTGATCGAATTAATTGGCTTGACTGTTGGGCAGGGAAGGATAGCTAGACCATTAGCTATTGAAAGAGAAAAGATTGACAAGTGCGTTGTTTCACTGAAATAAATGAGAGGGAGGACAGCGGCTGAAGGCAGAGTGAAGGGTACACAAAGAAAACAGGCCTTAGATGAGGACAAAAGAATAGACTTTGCAAAAATGAGCCTGCTTTGTTTCCACTCCTTGGCACGAATCAGATGTTTTGCTGTGCTCCATCTTGTGAAGCATGACTCCCTCTTCTCCTTAGACACAAAACCTATCATTTGGACATTTGTGGACAGAAGAAAGAAAAGCGGCTTCACCAAAGACAGGAATAGACATTTTGAGGGATGTGGGGAAATTGGGGTGTGGTGGCAGCATGAAAAGCATTCAGCATGGAAAATTTATTTTCCAATAGTAGAAAACGCATGGTACTACATTCATTCATGCTCTGGGGATAGTATGTTATTACTGTGATAGTCAAATCCAAGAAAAAGCAAAACAATCAATGCTTTTATGATGTTGCTAATCATATGGATCGTTCCTAAATAATTCCCTGTGTTAACCATAAGGAATATTAGAGACCAGTGAGGCTGTGGCCAAGCTGTAGCACCGTGGATGCCACGCTGCCGTATAACTGCTTGTGTCAGGGTTACTTTGAGGGCAGGGCAGAGGTGTGGAACTCATTCTAATTGGATCTGTCAAAACTCGCTATCAGTTAATGTAGTGCTTCTATTAAGCAAAGCTGCAGCCCATGACCTGCAGCACTCCGAGCATGATCAATGGTTCCATTTATTATTTTGCTCTTGTTGTCGCTGTTATTGGTGGTGATGATGATGATGCTGTCATTAATGATGCTCATTCAAAATGCCTGTTACATTTTGTCTGCGACTGATTCCATTATTTACATACTGCCGTCATGCAAGTAGCAATGCTAAACCCACCACCTTTCTTTTCTTGCATAGAAAGCAGTTTGCAAAGATAAAAGTCTCAGATTTACTGTTAAACATTTGCAATAAGTTTCTTTAAAATAACTTCTATGTGATTTTGGACAGCATCTTAGTTTTATAGTACTAAAAACTGAACAGTTCCTTACATTGCTCACTTTATCTTCTGCTTCTGCCCCTTCAATAATTCTAGCGTCTTACCCTGCAGTTACAGTAAGTCACTCTGGAAACGAGAACAATTCAAATAAACCAGTCTAAGATTTGCAGAAGTATCCTCTCTCCCTTGACTGTCTCAGATGGAAGAAAGGGATCAATACCTCAATTCGCCAGAGTAAATCTATAGAAATCCTTTTATGCTACATGAGCCCTGTACTTTTCTGTGGCTATACTTGCACACAGAAACAAGGTTTTTCCATAGCTTTGATTGCACTGCTTGGGGACTTGAAAAGTGTTTATAAGCCATCCCTGTAAGCATGTTGTGTTGTCTCATTCGGTTCATATCAGATTATTCCCATCAGAGCTTGTCCCGTGTCTTGGCAAGGTTACAGATGATGAATGACTTCACTTTCAGTTCGTTTTTCATCTTGAGGACATATGCTGCCGTTCCTCCTGACTAATTCAACCCCTGACTTTTCTATACTCTATGCAGGTATTCATATAGCTCTTTTTTTCTACCTTAATTGGAATCTCTCTATATTATTGTACATTTTCTGCCTCTTTCTGTCACATGCATAGTTTTCTGCAAGACTTTTCAGGCAGTTTTTTGTGTTGGTTTTGCTTTTTTGTCATTGTTTTCTCGCTGCTTATCTGAGCCCAGGCATCTTCATAATAAAGACTGGTTTGTATAAATGTTTTTTTCAGTTCTACGCATCTGCACATAATGTGTCTGTGTGCATATTTAGGCCTCATATAATAAGAAATAAACAAACATTTAGAAATACTGAGAAACTACATTGAGACACAACATCTGCAAATTGGTTGTTTCTGCAACAGCCAATTTAGATGATCAATGTTCTAAATATTTTCTTAGAAATTAATGAACCACTGGAATACCATACGATACCATAAATTATTGTCAAATTGCCATTTGTTGTAGAACAATCAATCTGAAAGCACAAGACGTTGAATCAAAAATGACAAAACCAGATTACATGACGAGGGGGAAAAAGTCATATTTGAGAAACTGCTTGTTTTTTACTTGATGAATTAATAACATGATAGAAAGTAAGGCTCTAGGTAGCAATTATAATTTATTATTATACAACTGAATATCCCCTTGTTATTTATTTGATTAATCATCAAATGATTCAGTTAATGAAGATTCAAAAATGGTGGAAAAATATATTGTTTTTTAGAGGGCAAACATGTCTCTGACTCACTGGAAATCGAAACATATATTACACAAACACAGGGCTCAACCAAGACAATATTAAAAATGTAAAAAGTGAGTCTCTGAAGGATTCTTTGCTTTTAAATATTTCAACAATTAACTAATAGTCATTCATTTTCCCACTGGACTCATTTAATATGGAACCAATATTTTGTTATAGTTAAAGGCGTTCAAATTAAAATATTCAATTAGCCCTTTCATCCTTCATCACCCCCAAAGAAATACATTTTTGTACACATTTAAACAGGACCACACTCAATCATCCTGCAATCATCAGCATAGACATGAGTAAAAAGAAACAAAACAAAAGAGAAAAACAAAAAAAAAACCCACAGTGTGCTTTCATATGAATCCGCAATAATCTTCACTAGTCTGAATGAGTCAAAGCGACTCAACGTGGATTAATAACAAGGATTAGTGAGACATAAACTGCAGCAGAGGCAAAAGAAAAAGGGACAGAACGACATATTTATTTGAGTCTAAATCTACAAGTATACAGTTGTGGTCAGAGGTCTACATACACTCAGTGGATATCACAGCAATTTGGGCTTTTAGTGATTTCTGTGAACTGTTCTTCTTCCGGCGAGGAATAGTTTTACAGTACTAATGAGTGGGGGGAAAGGAATTCGGTGCACAAATTTGTGTTTAATATGAATTTTATCTAATCCACAAAGTAGTATATGTATAATGTATAATGTTGACCAAGTATTGAATAGGAAATGGATAGGATAGTATTGAATAGGAAACTTGTGGTCCCCATTAAAAGATATGTGTAGTACAATCATTCCACTCTGGAAAAACAGTTCAAAGAATTCGTTAAAAGGTTTTTATGCTGGAGCTGTAGAAGCATTAAATGCTGCAATAACAATATCCACATGAATGTGCTCCGTGCCATAAACGGTGTGTGCAATTTCAGATTGTATGTTATAAGTATTTTGTCACGGTTAGGTGGTCCTCACCGATTACCTTGCCACTTTTTGGGGGTGTTTGTGTGTACTGTGTCGTGTCTCCTCTCCATCTTGTGCATGTGTTTTGCTGCGGAGACATGTACCTCTGGAAGCCGTGGCACGGCACGGCAGCTGACCCGAGGGGTGGGTCCGGAGCTGGAAGCGTCGCACCTGGACGTAATTACTTCGCCGGCTACAACTGATCTGAAGCAGCCCTATTTAACAGTGCAGTCGAGTCACAACCAACGCTGGAACGTTGAACTAAACCGGGTAGCGTAATCGTGGCTAGTATACTCAGCTTGTGAAAGAGAGACGGTTGTATTACAGTGCGTGTGCTTTTCTCATCTGCCCTCAGGATTCAGAGATCGGAGGAGGAGCCGGCACAAGGAGCGGTTTTGGATTACTACAGCACTGTCACTGCGGGGAGAAGTCATAGGAGCGGTTTGGGATTATTACAGCACTGTCACTGCGGGGAGAAGTCATCGTATAATTGCACTGCTCTTTCTGGATTACAGACTCGAACTATTGACTCACCTTTTCACTGTGAATAAATTCACTGTCACTCTGCAAGGAGTCTCGCACCTGAGTCCTTTAATTCCATTTCACCATGACAGAACGTTCCAGCCAAGCGGACTCAGCGGACTCGTCATCCTGGCGGCGCGAGCTGTCGCTCCAGGCGGGGCAATTAGAACGCCACGAGAAAATGTTACACCATGTCTCCAGGGAGCAATCAGCGCTAATCCAGGTTGTGACGGAGTTAAAAGGTATGTTGCTATCTCCGCCTGGAGCTGCGGGGGGCCCTTCACCAGCGCCACCCCCGATCAGCGTCGCTGCTGCTTGCCCACTGCCCCCCTCCCCTCCTCCGCAACCACGGGAACATTCATTGCCTGTCCCAGAAAAATTTTCTGGAGAATTAGACAAGAGTAGGGGATTTTTGACGCAGTGTGCCCTCATCTTTAGGCAGCAGGCTCAGGCCTACACCACTGATGGTTCTAAAATAGCCTTGATGGTGGAGCTGTTGACAGGCCGAGCCTTGCAGTGGGCGCAAGCGGTCCTGAACTCCCAGCCTCAGATTTCTTACACTGAGTTTTTGAGCAAATTTCGTAGTGTTTTTGATAAAGGAACTAACCCTGACAGCGCTGCGCATAGGCTGTTTACCTTGAAGCAGGGCCGGAGGAGTGTCGCTGACTTCTCGGTGGACTTCTGGATCCTCGCTGAGGAGACTGGTTGGGAGGAAACGGCGCTCCGGGGCGCCTTCTTGAACAGTCTGAATGATGGACTGAAGCGTGAGTTGGCTACAAAAGACTTGCCTAAAACTTTGAGTGCGTTGATTGATTTATGTATTAGGTTGGACGACTACCTGCGGGAGTTCGGCAGGCGGACACCAGGAGGCGCTGGGTGGCGGGCGGAATTGCCGGCTCTGGAATGGAGAGGGACGGACCCGCGACCTACGGAGGCGGAGGAGCCTATGCAGCTAGGCAGTGCACGTTTGAGCTCCACGGATTGGAGGAGGAGACGCCTGACGGGGGAGTGCTTTGCATGTGGGAAGAAGGGACATTTTGCTGACGCATGCCCCTCTCGGGGAAACGACCAAGCCCGTCAGTAGCTGTGGGAATACTGACGGGTGCGACCATGAACACTGCCTCCCATCTGAGTTGTCCTGCTAAGTTGGTTTTTCAATCTCACACCCATCTGTGTAGTGCATTAGTGGATTCTGGGGCCGAACAGAGTTTTCTGGACGAATCGCTCGCTAGGAGGTTGGGTTTTCCTGCGGTTCCCCTCCAGGAGCCTCTTCAAGTGTCGGCTCTTAACGGCAGCCCGTTAGCAGAAATAACTCATCGCACAGCTGATCTGACCTTAGTTCTTTCTGGTAACCATGTCGAGAAAGTTTCCCTGTTTCTGTTTAGAGCCCCCGGCACACCATTGGTCTTGGGGTTCCCATGGCTCACACAACACAACCCGCAGATCGACTGGGCGCAGGGACGCGTGACAGGATGGAGCGAGTGGTGCCATGAACATTGTTTACGTGCAGCGGTGCCCAGTTTATTGCCCCTAACTCCAGCGGCTCAAGTGAAGGCACCTGATCTTTCAGCCGTCCCTCCGGAGTACCACGATTTGGCTCAGGTATTCAGCAAAGACCTGGCAGTGTCACTCCCGCCTCATCGCCCTTACGATTGCGGGATAGATCTGCACCCCGGCGCCCCATTACCCACCAGCCGGCTTTACAGCATCTCAAAACCCGAACGTGAGACGATGGAGCATTACATCACAGACTCCCTTGCTGCCGGTCTAATTCGCCCGTCCACGTCCCCGCTGGGGGCTGGATTCTTCTTTGTACAGAAAAAGGACAAGTCTCTCCGCCCCTGTATAGATTTTCGGGGCCTGAATCAGATTAGAGTCAAGAACAGATATCCCCTCCCTCTTCTGGCCTCAGCGTTCGAACTACTCCAGGGGGCGACCATCTTTTCCAAACTCGACCTCCGTAATGCATACCATCTGGTTCGTGTTCGCGAGGGGGATGAATGGAAGACGGCGTTTAACACCCATCTGGGGCACTTTGAATATTTGGTTATGCCTTTCGGACTCACCAACGCCCCCGCTGTTTTCCAAGCTATGGTTAATGATGTGCTGCGTGACTTTATTAACCACTTTGTGTTTGTCTATTTAGACGACATCCTCGTTTTCTCTAGGACCCGAGCCGAACACGTGAAACAGGTGAGACTGGTGCTGCAGCGTCTGCTGGAGAATCGGCTTTTCGTCAAGGGTGAGAAGTGCCAGTTTCATGTTCAGTCTGTGCCGTTTTTGGGGTTTATTGTGGAGAAGGGGCAGTTGCGAGCCGACCCTGCCAAAGTGAGGGCAGTGGTGGAGTGGCCCGAGCCCAAGACACGTCGGGAACTACAAAGGTTTCTCGGGTTCGCCAACTTTTATAGGAAGTTCATCAGAAACTTTAGTGCGGTGGTCACTCCTCTCACGCGGCTCACCTCTCCCAAGCAGCCTTTTCTCTGGTCTAGTTCAGCGCAGCGGGCGTTTGCTCATTTGAAACATCTGTTTTCCTCTGCTCCCATTTTGATCCAGGCTGACCTCACCCGACCATTCGTGGTGGAGGTGGACGCATCGGACTCAGGGGTGGGGGCCGTTCTCTCCCAGCGGGTGGAGGGCAAGCTGCACCCATGTGCCTTTTTCTCTCGACGGCTGACTCCAGCGGAACAAAATTATGATGTGGGCGATCGGGAGCTCCTCGCCATCAAACTGGCCCTGGAGGAATGGCGGCACTGGTTGGAGGGTGGAGAACACCCCGTTGTGATTTGGACAGACCATAAGAACTTGGCGTATATCCAGGCAGCTAAGCGTCTCAACGCTTGTCAAGCCAGGTGGGCCCTGTTCTTTACACGTTTCAATATCTCTATAACCTACAGACCGGGATCACGCAACACGAAGCCCGATGCTCTGTCACGCCAATTTTCGCCCCACATGGACGACGAAGAGAGGCAGAGACCCGTTCTGCCCGCCTCATGCGTCGTGGGGGCCATCACATGGGAGATTGAGAGGATGGTCAGAGAGGCCCAGCAGCAGGAGCCAGACCCAGGGACGGGCCCGGATGGACGGTTGTTCGTCCCCACAACGGTCCGGGGCAGAGTTATACACTGGGCCCACACCGCAAAGTTCTCCTGCCACCCTGGTAAGAACCGCACCATTAGTTTTTTGCGACGTTTGTTTTGGTGGCCCTCTCTCCTCAGGGATGTTCGGGACTATGTGGCGGCCTGTCCTACCTGTGCTCGGAATAAGACCCCCAGTGCTCCCCAGGCCGGTCTCTTGCACCCTCTGCCCGTCCCCAAGCGCCCCTGGTCGCACATCGCTTTGGATTTTGTCACCGGTCTACCGCCGTCGTCAGGTAACACGACCAGACTCACTGTTATAGACCGTTTTTCCAAGGCTGCGCACTTTGTGGCATTGCCTAAGCTCCCGACGGCCTTGGAGACTGCTCGGCTCCTCACTGATCATGTTTTTCGATTACATGGACTGCCATGGGACATTGTTTCTGATCGGGGTCCCCAGTTTACTTCTCGGGTGTGGAGGGCGTTTTGTTCGGAACTGGGGGCCGGAGTGAGTTTGTCTTCAGGTTTTCATCCTCAGACGAACGGTCAGGCGGAGCGGGCGAACCAGGAGTTGGAGTCTATGTTGCGCTGTGTGGTGTCCTCGAATCAATCCACCTGGAGTGGCCAATTAGCTTGGGTCGAGTACGCTCACAATTCCAGCACGTCGGCGGCCACTGGTGTGTCTCCGTTTGAGGCGTCGCTGGGGTACCAGCCGCCTCTACTCACCATCACTGAAGGCGAGCTGGCCGTCCCCTCCGTTCAGCATCACATGAGACGCTGCAGGCGAGCGTGGCGCGCCACTCGGGCGGCTCTGTTGAGGACGGCGGAACAGAATAAGAGGCTGGCTGATCGTCGCCGCACCCCTGCCCCTGCCTATCGTGTTGGGCAGCAGGTGTGGCTCTCCTCCAGGTATGTTCCTTTGCGGACTGAATCCAGGAAGTTGGCCCCGCGTTTCATTGGGCCCTTTTCGATCCAGGCTGTTCTGAACCCAGTGACTGTTCGCTTGGCCCTTCCTCGTGCCATGAGGATTCATAATGTGTTTCATGTTTCCCAGGTGAAACCGGTCCGGACCAGCCCTTTGTGCCCGCCCTCCGGGCCCCCGCCACCCACCCGGATTATCGACGGCGCCCCGGCGTATTCCATCTCCCGCATTATGGATGCCCGGCGCCGCGGTAGGGGCTTTCAGTTCTTGGTGGATTGGGATGGGTATGGTCCGGAAGAGCGTTCCTGGGTGCCGCGGTCTGCGGTTCTCGATAACGCCATGGTGAGGGAATTCCGCCGCCGGCACCCTGACAAGTTTGGTCGGTCGCCGGGAGGCTCCCATTGATGGGGGGGGTACTGTCACGGTTAGGTGGTCCTCACCGATTACCTTGCCACTTTTTGGGGGTGTTTGTGTGTACTGTGTCGTGTCTCCTCTCCATCTTGTGCATGTGTTTTGCTGCGGAGACATGTACCTCTGGAAGCCGTGGCACGGCACGGCAGCTGACCCGAGGGGTGGGTCCGGAGCTGGAAGCGTCGCACCTGGACGTAATTACTTTGCCGGCTACAACTGATCTGAAGCAGCCCTATTTAACGGTGCA
The DNA here is from genome assembly GCF_057381845.1 of Rhamphochromis longiceps. NCBI lineage: Eukaryota > Metazoa > Chordata > Actinopteri > Cichliformes > Cichlidae > Rhamphochromis > Rhamphochromis longiceps. Next base: position 30,532,205 of record NC_140560.1, on the reverse strand, counting down.
GTCGAGTCACAACCAACGCTGGAACGTTGAACTAAACCGGGTAGCGTAATCGTGGCTAGTATACTCAGCTTGTGAAAGAGAGACGGTTGTATTACAGTGCGTGTGCTTTTCTCATCTGCCCTCAGGATTCAGAGATCGGAGGAGGAGCCGGCACAAGGAGCGGTTTGGGATTATTACAGCACTGTCACTGCGGGGAGAAGTCATCGTATAATTGCACTGCTCTTTCTGGATTACAGACTCGAACTATTGACTCACCTTTTCACTGTGAATAAATTCACTGTCACTCTGCAAGGAGTCTCGCACCTGAGTCCTTTAATTCCATTTCACCATGACATATTTATATAGTTTATAGCTTTATATTGTTTTTGTGATGAAGATTGCATTTAATTTAATTATATATGTTAAAGTTTATAAATACAAAACAGATATTCTCTTTTCTTCTAAAAGCTCAAAACTATACCGTGACATTCGCGGCCAGGTTGAGTGTTTATAAAAAATCTGACCACAACTAGGTCTACATACAGTGTAATCAGTAATTATATAACATTTCATAACTCTCGAGTAATTTTGCTGCTGCTTTGATATCCTGCTTTATGGACCAAAAGGCAGCTGTGCTTGTTTTGTCTTTTTAAGAGTTTATTTTTTGCCAGTAAAACAGCTGAACCATCTGCAGAGTTTAGGGGCATCAAAGGTCCTGATGAAGCACTTATGGGGAGTTCATCTTTGAGATTCTAGTAATCAAGCAGGCAGTTCTATCACAAGGAAAGCAGAAGAAAGAAACAAGACAGCGAGGAGCAGACAAAAGCTCAGGCAGAAAGAGGCAGACAGTAAAGACAAGCACCTCTTTTAAGCTGCTCCATAATAAAGCATGAAATAGGCTGGTTAAGTCGTGGCTCTGGCACGGACACTAGTCCACTTCAGAGAGCTACATCCTCAATCAAAGAAGAAATGCAACAACAAAGATGTACTCTGTGCACAGTATAATTGCTTTCATGTCCACAAAAACAGAAGCATCTGGGTGTTAAACAAATGAGGAAAAGCCCATCTCGGTGACAGCTTCACTTTACCCTAGGAGATATTTGTGTCTGTCTGTGTCCTGTGTGAGAGTCCTGGAGTGAGTATGTCTGACAGCTACACAGGAAAAAAACACTATTGTGTTGAACCGTTGACATCATGAATGTATTGGTTGTTTAGACCAGTTTGGCACTAGTCTAAAAGCTGTGAATTTAATGTGCAGGCAGAAAACCGACCCATCAAGCAACTGATGCACTTTAAAGATTCCATTCATATTGAAGCAGAGGCTTAAAAATCAACTGCTGAATAGCAGAATTTATAATAATAATAATAATGATAATTCTCCTCAAAATACATTTCGCTATTGCACAGAAAAATAAAGTAATTGAGAAATTAAGCTGAACTTTAACCAGATGAGACATGTGTACTCAATTGCTACAGAGCATCTACAAGTTTGTCCGCCCCTGAGAGGCTATTCATCCGCACTCAGAGCAACCTTAAGAAGCCAGCGCCTGGAAAGAACAAGGTCAGTATGTCATAATGAAATGCAAGTAATACCAACAGGCTGATAAGCATTAAATGAAAAAAGCTCATTTTGTGGTTGAAAAAAAAGAGATGCCAATTTGTAATTAGGCTAAATTAAAAAACACTTACAACATGCAGCTGAATCAGAAGAAAGGAACAGAGCAGTGCACCACAGTTTGCAGAAGCATCAGTATGGTTGACTGTCCTTCGTAGCTTAAAAAGAATCCAGCCAGCTGTGTTAGTTTCTTGGCTAATAAGCGGAGGTGGCCAGGTCACCTAGCTACCATTACAAGTTGCTAATTAGGTCAAATTGATCCTCAGTCAAATTGAAGGAGGCACTCAAGATTCATATTACCTGGCTGCCTGTAAGACAAATCTCTTCCTTCTCACCAAGAGGGTGAACACTGAGCCCCCATCTTTTAATTTTCATCTATTAGTACCACCATTTTTTCCTAGATTAATCATTATTTGAATTTTGAAAACAAAACAAAACAAGGGGACAACGTTGGCTCACACAGTTACATGGATAATTAAACATAGATCTGGGGGGGAAGTGTGCACACAAAATGTAAATAATAAATGCCCATCATTATTATTATTATGCATGACAAAATCACTGCAACTCTTAATATTGTTGAAAAATTAAATCTTGTTCAAAAAAGGCTAAACCCACGCTGATGTGAAAACAAGCATGTTCTGTTGGTGAACTTGTCTAATTAAAATTCACATTACAGTTCAGCTCCAACGCAGACTGTGAGTTTCCATGTCTCCAATGTCTCAAAAGACAGAATGTCCCCAGTGCCGCTTTCAAAACACGAGGATACGTTCTGTCTTGCTTGTACTTACAGATGTGTATGCCATAAAAGCTAATGATTCTATTGTGTGTCTTAAAGGATTCCCTATATCGTACAAACAAATCTACACTGCATTTGTGTATGTAATCTCTGTGTATGTACACCTACCTATGTAATCATTCATTGCTCAACTACTCCAACTTGCTTTAATTTCAGAAGACACCTAATTGCAATTAAGATGCATGGGGTGTTGAGCTGGGAAGTAAAAGGAAGTAATCAGTGCTGATTATAGAGCCAGAGCCTGATCAGAGTAAATCATATACTGACTGTACGTCTCCTCTGTGCCCGCCTGAATCGGAGTCGGGAATGAGACGGAACAGAGCCTGTTTTTAGTGTGATTATGTCCATGGCAGCACTACAGACTCCAGCTCGCTGCCAGATTTGAAAGGATTATGCCGCGTGTGACACCATGAGGTTGACCTAATCTTGTGGAGAGACACACAAAGATAATTTATGGGTCACATCGGACATGAATCTGTCCAATATGTTTTCCAGCTTTTAAATTTATAGTTTCCCCACCAGTCTCTTTAGTTTCAGTTTATGGGTTTGTTTTGCAAACGGTTCTATATAAAACACAAAGTGCTGCTTATGTATGTGGAGTTTGATTTGTGTATGTAAACACAGGAGCTTAACGAAACTCCAAGTCTAGCTGTCTAGGTCTGCATTCTGAGTGCTGCCAAAATGTGAGGGTTCTGAAAAACTGGTAAAGACATTATGCAACTAAATGTATTTTTTGAATTCTGTATGTTTAAATGAAAATTTGCAAGTATAATAAATCACTTCCCCTGTTTATTTGATATTAAATGATCCAAGCTGAAATGCATTAGCACATATTGATCTAGCGATGCAGAAGAAGCATGGTGATCTGAAACAGTCAAAACATTTCATGGCAGCATTCAGGTTATAGTTTAAATATGTAAACAGACGGTCTTTGAGGACGGTGTTTTTAAGTACCACCTTTTCATATAATGCTTTTTCTTGTACATCAGTTGACTGAAAAGAGTGCACAATATTTGCTTTGCTATGCTCCACACATACATCAGGAGACTATACCATCTCAATGTAGTCGCTAATGAGAAACTTCACTGAAACATTTGGGGAATGAATGCCTTGCTCAAGGGTTTTGACAAGTTTGACTGTGAGTAGAGTCATACATTCATTCTTTCTCAGCCTTATCTTTACTTTATCCATGTATTCCGACTCACTTCTATTACATCAGAGCCCCGGGCCATAGAGGGCCAATTTTTTAGTGTGAAAATCCACATGGAAAGCTTCAATCCTGGCTTTAGTCACACCATTTGTTAGCAGTAATGAGGGCAGATGAGAACTGTAGCGTTTTGCAGATTGTGAACATTGGCTATCCAACAGTGACACCTACTGGCTAATAAAGTCAAAATTAATCATTTCAAAAGACATGTCTGATTTTATTTGATATTAATTAATGTAACATTAATTCATATTAAACACACAAAAAGGGATTTAGACTTAGTAGACAATTTCTTAACATTAGGATAAGTATTTATATAAATGTCAGATGATCACTGTACTCCCACTTACATAATTCAAACACACATTGGTAATATTACATCTAAACTAATTGTAAAATAGCTAAAAATTCATGTAAAATGAATCTTTTCTTAATGACATGTCAAATGCTCATGGTTCATGTTCTTTGCTTCTGTACTTGACTTGAGATGTGAATGAGGAAATACTCTATGTACAAAACAAATGCAAATAATTACAAGCATGATTGGTGCATTAAAGGTTTTGGCACGCAGGGCTCGCAGAACAAAGACTTAACATCTGTGGAGCAAATCTGTGAAAAGAAACTCGAGAATAGGAAAACCCACACAGAGCTCTCTTATTGATGTCTTAATCGAGCAAGAAATTTTCCTGGCAGTACTCTTTAAAGTTGAACTCCTCAACAGTGAAAGGTACATCCTTCCACTTCTTCACTGGGAGCCGCTCTTGACCAGGGCTCTCCAGAACAAAGTTCTTAATGGCTAGATTTGGCAGTATGGCACACTTCTTGTACTTTATTTCATTTCCCCATTTCTGTAAATTTACACAAGAACAACACTCAGAATCCAACACGAGCATGAACGTAACATTATGTTTTGTTTTTATTTGAAGAGGGTACCTCGCTGCATATTTTACAGCCGATTGTACACCCAGGCTCCCAGTCCTCAAAGCTTCTTTTTAGAGTCAGTTGGTCTCCAAATGTATAGTGTTTCCTGAGGACAAACCAAAAGAAAAGATATTTTACTTTGTCCCCAACATGCTTTTGCGTTAACTCTTAGATCAGAACATATTTAACTCACTTAAAGTCAGGGTTGACGTTGACGTACATGTTCTCAACTAGCTTGATGTCACTGCCAGAAGCCACAGGGGTAAAACAGCTTCGACACAAGAGCTGGATACTGGAAGCAGTGTTACGACTCCTCTTCTCTGCTTGGCGCCTCTGTTCAATTTTGGTGCAAGTGACTACCATCTCTTGAAGCTGAGTAATCTGGAGACAAGGAAGAATGGAAGGTGATGTTAATACCACGGGGCTGTGAAATGTATTAAGGACTGGTAGAGTATATACGCTCACCTTTGTGCAAAAGTCTTGAGGGGTCATAGTTTGCACACGGTCAATGGCTTGTCCAGTCAGCTCCTCCAGATATTCATTCATGCGCTCTCGGCGATCTTCACGCCCGCCTGCTTGGGCTACGACTGCATACTGACTGTTTTTTGCTCGTGCACGTCCACTGGCCTGCTGCTGGGCGATCTCATTAGTAAGGAGTCCGTAGCGCACCACCAGGTTGCATTCAGGTATATCAAGACCTTCTTCGGCCACACTGGTGGAGATCAGGAGGTTCAGAGAACCCATACGGAAATTCCTGATTGTTTCTGCCTGTTCATTCTGTAAGAAATATGCAAATAAAAGCAAGGAAACATGCAGAAATGTCCATAGAGATGTTACTGAATGTGACTGACTCAAAGCTTATAGGCGAAGACTGTATATCATCATACCTGTGTCATGTAGGTGTTGCCATTACCAGCGCCGATGAAGATGTCTGCCTTGATGCCAGCTTCCTGCAATGCCCTGTTTTTGAGGACCCAGTCTTTCAGGCAGTGGGTGCTTTTACGAGTTTTACTGAAGATGATTGCCCTTGATGGGACACCTGACCCAAACTGTTGTAACAGAGTGCTCTGAAGTTCATCCATCTTTGGGTTATCAAAGCGAGAATCCATAGCAAGGTTCTTTAGCTCCACCTGATTCTCTGTGTGCCACAAAATAGTGACGCAAGTGATGGTTATATTTGCTGAAACCATGAAAATGTGGATTATAATGAAAATATGAGGACTCTCACCTTCAAAAAGTTCCAACAGGAAGGTGTCTGTCCCATCAATGGGATTGGTTCTCTTTTTGGAGTAATACTCCTCTAAGGAGCGATAAGCATCAATCATCCGTAAGGTGTCATTGATGAGGAGGGCATCATTATATTGCCTTAGGTGTAACGCACATTGTGCAAGCAGCCTGTTTTTCTCCTGTACGCCTGGTCAAAGAAACAGATGTAAGCAGAAGCATTGTTTCATCTAAAGATTTACTTACTCTAATTAATTCTATGAAAAAATATGCTCAAAACAAAATCACGTTACAAGGTTAAAAACTAAGTCTGTACCTCGGTGCTCTAGATTCACCACATCTGCCTCATATTCTTGTGTTCCGCACTCTTTAAGTCTGAAGTCTGGGGGAAGGTTCATGTGACTGTGGATGCTGTTCATCATCGATATCAGATGATCACGAAACGGATCCTCAAAGAAAAACACGTGTTTGTGTTTACTAGCAGATACTGTTTTTCAACAAGTGGTTGTTGTCCTGAAGCCAGCATTTGTATGATACCTCTGGGACAGCAACTGCTTCAGCCAATAACATAATATTATATTAAATATAAAAAAATGTTTACAGTCTGATACTACAGGGTTATTTTTTATTATATATTAAAATGTGCATTTGCTTCTTAGTTTAGTATTTTTCCATGATTTGTTTAAGATATCTAAACTTAATATGTGTGTGATAGCTAAGGGTCTCTGCTACAATGCAAGTTCAGCATACCCATGATAGCTTAACTGGTTTCACTAACTAACGTCAGTGGTAAAGCAAATGTGTTAAACAGGCCATTAAGTCAAACCTGAGTTTCCCAATGTAAAAGCATTTTCATGGGAAAGGCATGTTGTTGGCAACATGTGAGCAGTCAAAAACACAAACAGGTTTACAAGCAGCACAGTGAATTATTTCACAAAGAAAGGGAAAGTGGTAAAGCTCTGTCACTAAAACACTGGAAGATCTGATAGATTATTTCTTTTTTTTTCTTTAGATGTGCACTAGAAAACTTTACCATCATTTTTTTTCTAAATGAGCAAGTAAAGAATACATACAAAAACATTCAAATTTAGAGTTATCTTGCAATTTTCATATAAGATCAACAAGGTTAACAAGTGCTCTGTTTGTGTTTCATGCCAAGAGGTGATGTTAGGAATGGGAATAGAAACAAAGATAATAAGGGAAAAACATAAACTTTATAGAAGGATACGAAATATTTATCCCATATCTGGCAATTTCTTTTTTATTACAGCAAATGAAAACCTGCTTCTAGTGCTACTGTCACAAAAACAACAACAACAACAACAACAACAATAACAACAACAACGTGTTGTTTTTATAAATACAAGAAAATTGTAATTTTCGTATTTCAAATAAATAAAAACAGGTATAAAAATATGCTTACTTTAAGTCTTTCTTTTACAATTTTGAAGCTTTTTCTGGGTTTGGGCACCACTTCCTTCAGTTCAGATGCATATTCTTTAGCTGAAACTATGACTGAGTCCAAGTTGGCACAAATCTGAAAGGAGGAGCATTTTCAAGCAAAGCCAGCTAATTAAATAGAGATAAATTATATAAAAAGCTCAAATAAAAAATGAATCCCTGACCTCCAGTACATGCTCCACAGCCTTGTCCAGGGTCTTTGCGCCTCCTGTTCCTGGAGATGCTGTGAGGCCCAAGATCTGTGGCAGTGGTTTTTCTCCCTTCAACTTTTTCTCCACATAGAGTCTCATTACTTTGTTGTAGGCTTCCTCCTTGTGAGTATGGTGGCACTCATCAATTATCAGCAGAGTAATATCTGTAGAAAATCCTCAAGTCAGTTCATTTCAGCATAAAAGCATAATCAGACATGTTTAAGCTCACTTTGACTCACCTGAGAGCTCGACATGTCTTGCTTCCTCTTTGTTAATCAGAGCGTTGTACAAGATCTGCGCTGTGCAGATGACTACTTGTGACTGCTTCACCACTAACCCAAAAAAGTCCTTTTCCTTATTCTCTCCACTGACTTTCTTAATAATGAAGGTACCACCCAGGTGAGGCTCAAACTCTTTGTTGTAGTGTTGGTCAACAAGATGAACCTGAATTATAGAGCACATCAAAAACATTATATTTAGTCACCTTTAGTCACAGCAGGTGTATAATAGTTTTTTTTTGTCTTAAAAATTAAATCCCCTCATTCTGTTTTAGGTACCTTGTTTACGAGGACCATCACTTTAGCATTTGGTGTGGTCTCCAGGTGTTTTTTGGCCACATACACTGCAGCGCGGGTCTTTCCACCTCCTGTCGGTAACCATATTATGATGTTCTCTCCTTTAAGAGCCCTTTCAACCACTTCCTGCTGGTAGTTATGCAGTCCAAAATCTGCCATTTCGCAGTGCCCTTTTGTTCAGTAATATTTTTGCGTGGCATAGAATACAGATACTGTAGAAGAGAAATGGACACCCAGTTGTGACTTCAAACTCTTAGCCTTAAAAGTCTGCTGGAGCAAAGCTAGTGACAAAACAAACAGAAAGAAAGTCAGCCTTCTGAACTCACCAGTGACGAAGCTCTGTGTAGTTTTGTCTCTTTTTCAGCCGTCACAAGACAGTTGCAAGCTGGTGATGTTTTCAATTTTGTTTGGACTGCCCATGTCACGTGGAAACTGGAAAATGAAACTTATCTGAACTCAGAAAGTTGGCCCTCATGAGGGAGTCTCTGGATGAACAGAAGGTGATTACTAAAATATCTACTCTTAACTCGCTCTGCCTATTGTTTTTAGTTTTGCTTTCCTCATGTAACAAACAGCTTGTTAGTGTTGCAAAAAAAAAAAAAATCCCCTTGTCTGTTTTAATGTCAGCTCACGTAACTTGATCTCTACCCTCTGGCAAAAGAGCTTCAGCAGTATTTGGTTTCAGTTTCCTTTCATTGTGTTACAGTCAAATTCTTCATCTTTACAATGTAGTCTAAATGTTTATAGATCTAAACCATAAAAAACTAATTTCAGCTGTTAGTTGACAATGACATTTTCTAAAGACTGAGCTCAAATGAAACATCTAAATTTGAGATAATCAATGTATGCACAATATCATATTTTTGTAAACTAATTTGTAGTATTACATCTAAGTGCACTTTAAAATGACTACAATGGTTCATGGAAGTTCATCTTTTTGATTACATAAAGTGTACACGATGGTTAAGGTTCATGTTACAGCAGGAGATGGTTTTATCATTTGCTTCTGTGCTGGACTTGAGAGGAAAGTGAAGAACTCCTTACAACAACATGCAAAGGGGATGATACAATGGCCGTGGTCTGGGTTCATTCAAACGTCCAGCTGCAAAATGATTAACTTGCATTTTCTTAATGAAAATAGGCTCACAAACTCCAGTAGATTGCAAAAGAAAACCCCCTTTCCTCCCTTACAGGGGTCTCAATTGTGAGAACGTCATGATGTTAACAAATATTTATTTCTCTTTCAATGTTTTCCTTCCACCCTGAATCTCCAAAGAAAAATACATAGTCACTGTGGATAGGGTCTTCTTGTACGTTATCCTATTCCTGTGTATTTACATAAGAACAACACAATCCCTAACTATGGATCTATTTGTACTAGGGCTGCAACAGAAGACTATTTTGGTAGTCGACTAATCTGCCAATTTTTCTTTGATTAGTCAACGAGTATTTCAATAACTCTTATCTTCGCTTCCTGTAGGCAAACCTGTTCTAGGGTATCTCACCTGCTCAGGTGATTAGCTAGCATATCCTGAGAAGTTTCCGGTAAGCTAACATAAACATGAACATAAACATTACTGTACAAGCATTAACATGGAATTACTGTACAAACGTTAACATAAACACGGTCAACGCAACGCACTAGCTCTCTCAAACTGACTCATTCAGAGTTGACGTCACAGCTCCAGGGTGCTTCCTGTAACTGCGGTCAAGTGAGCCCTCACACACGAAGTCAGGTCAAGCTAGCCGCACCGCCAGCCGCACCTACAATCGTATTGCACTTTTCTTCCGTATATTACGGTACGGGTGCCGACTGGCTTAGAAGCGCTTCTGGATACTTGCATTTTTCCTTTTCTCAATTCTCAAGTACGCGAGTCCGTTCTCATTTTAGACTGCAGGACCAGCAGCTGGTGCTGTGTACAAGTATGGGCATCATCAGTGACAGAGATGCCAAAAGGAAGAGCAAATTCATCTGCAAGGTTAGAAGCAGCACTGGTGGGCGAAGGTCAGAGGTCACTGAACAAACGGTTCTCCATTATAGACACCCCATCACACCTGCTTCATTCCACCTTTGTAAAGCAGCATAGCTTCTTCTCCCTCTAACTGATTCAACCTTTCAGCCATGAAGTACACGTCAGGAAATCATTCCTATTGTTATGTCTGTAAAAGTGTACAATAACTCTTCGGTATGTGGCACGATCAATACAATGTCTGTGCCTTCACCTGGAGACTGGCGGTCCATCACACAAGGATTCCAGGAGCGCTGGAACTTCCCTCTCTGCTGTGGAGCTCTGGATGGGAAGCACGTCCAGAAAAAGGCCCCCCCCATACATCATATAGGAGACACACACATCAATATACACTAAATATTTACTTCATTTCTTTTTTTGTGGTGCCCAAATTTATGCACCTGCTTAAATTTTCTTTAAACAATTATTGCACACTTTTTGTAAATCCAGTAAACTTCTTTTCACTTCTCAAATATCGCTGTGTGTCTCCTATATGATATATTTAACTGACATTTTTTATTGTAACAACCAACGATTAATACGGGAAAATAATGGCTATTAACAAGGTTGCCCAAACTTTTTTGCGGTGTGAACACACCATAGAATCCAGTGAAATATTCACGTCACCTTTAACAATTTTCTTGTTATAGAATTAAAAAAATACACAATATCAAAAATACAGCACAGCAGTTTAGTTGGGGATAAGGTCAGGTTGAACAAAAATATACAGTATAGTGAGAAGACAAATGTATTGTCAACTCTTACCGAATTTGTAATTCTTTTTATTATTTTTAACGTGTAGTGTAATAATTATATATTAATGTATATCATATAAATATATATATATATATATAGCTAATATTTCAAATCTCGAAGTGGATTAAGAAGTAAAATAGTGAAAAATGCAAGTATTCAGAAGACTGTTTCTAACCCAGTCGGCACCCGTACCGTAATATGTGTATGAAAAGTGCAACAGGATTGTATAGGTGCAGCTGGCGCCAGGGCTCACTTGATCGCAGTCTTCCTGTAGTGTACTGCAGTGTAGTATACCTTGTATTACAAAAACATATTTATTAGTAGACAGTATAATTCTGCGTCTACAAATTTTTATAGTCGACATCATCGATTATGTCGACAAATCGTGCAGCCCAATTTGACACTAGTGTTTAAAGTATTATTAAATTATAGTATTATTATTATAGTATTATTAAACACAGTATTAAAGTCTGTGCCCTGTTTAAATTACTATATCTGATTCTACATCCAGGCGCCCAGTTCCCAAAATGTTAGAAATGTTGACGTTCACTGACCTGAGAGCACAACATGTCTTAATACCTCCTTGTTAGTCAGAGCATTGTATAAGAGCTGTGCTGTGCAGATGAAAGGCTCTGACGTCTGCACCAGTAACACAAAGAAATGCTTCTTATTGGTCTCTCCACTGACTTGGTCCAGCTCTTTGCTCTCAAACTCTTTTCTTCAGGATTGGCCAACAAGACAAACCTAAATTGTGGATTGCATTAAATAATAACTTGTCATCATCTTCAGCTAGAGAAGTTTGACATAGCCAGGCTTTCTGTCTTAGTTAAGCCAGGCTTTCTGCTTAGGGCTCTGTGTGCACTCAGAGGAAATAAAGCATTTGATGGATCATTTTACACTTCTTCTGCACAAAAATGACAGATTTGACAGATGCCTAGTTCAGAGACACTACGAGTCAGTCAAATAAAGATGTATAAAGAATATTTACAGCTAAAGCCAGCACTGGTGTTGCAAATAAGTCAAGAGAGCTGCAGACAATCAGTAATAATTTGAATTAATGAGTTTATAGATTTATTTTACAACTCAGTAATAAATTACATCTAAACTTAAGCTCTAAAATAGATCTAATAAAGATTCAGTGTTCAGACCTGATACTATCCCACTGCTTATTGAAGGTTAAATGCCTCATCCGTGGCCAGATCACAGCAAAATATATATTTTTTGACTTATCCTTGGGAATAAGTCTGCTTTAAACAGACTTTATAATTGTAAAACATGTATGCCTTACTCCAGTGTGACAAATTGCAATTTGAAATAATCATATCTCTAATGTAGATCAGTTATATGGTGTTAAACCACAACAGTTAAAATACATAACTATGTATTGATCCAGTAATACTGAGGGTGCATCCCCAGGTGTTAAAACATTACATTAAAGTCTCTGAAGTCAGCATTTTCACATATCCTTTTTTTTTTTTAATGTTTTTATGTAACAGTTTTATACAGAGATATAAACAGAAATATATATTTTTATATCCTCATCCCAGCAAATAACGTGTGTCTATTCAGTCAACTGAATGCACATCTCTTTTACAGTGGTTGCCTAGACACATCAGAAGGCTGCACAACCGTGCTCCTGACGTGGATAATACCATAATTTATAGAAACAGTTGGGGATTAAATGCTTTGCTCATGGGTCTGTCATGTTTGACTGTGGCCTGCAAGTCATTCATTCTCAGTATATTTCCACATTATCTGCAGATTCAGACATTTCCATTACATCCACATCTTTCAATGTGAAAATCCTCGTGGAAAGCTTTAATCCTGGCTTTACGAAAACATTTCTTGTGCTATCCAAGACTGACACCTACTGATTAATAAAGGCAAACTTATGAAAAATCAATCATTTCAAAAGGAGCATTTGTTTAAATTAATCAAATTTAGATTTAGTTAAAAAAATTATATGCTACAATATAGAAAAAATAAAAAGGATGATTTCATCTGTTAGTGAACAATGATAATTCTTAAGATTAGGCTCTCATAAAACATCTGATTTAGTTACAGAAATTGTCCACAATGTCAAACTTCATACACACATCAACAGCATTACATCTGAACACATTTTAAAATAGCTAAAACAGTTCATGTTAATTAATCTCCTCTTGATGGCATGTCACATATTCATGATGTTTAAGGGTCATGTTATAGAAGAACGCAAATGAACTCAGGCACTGGGCATAAACGAAGCATTCACTAATTGCTAATTATAAACATGACTGATGCACTAAGGTTTTTAGCTGCCTCAGGCACCATGGAACAATGACCGAGCATATGTGGAGTGAATTTTTCAAGTCTGTGTTCATGCAAACATCCAACCATACAACAGTATGGTGTTCTAAAAGAAACTGGAGTCTCAAAATCAAGTAAAGTGCAGAAGAAAACCACACAGAGCTTTCTGGTTTGTGGCTCAATCAAAGAGGTCAGGGAAGTTTTCCTGGCAGTACTCTTCATAGTCAAAGTCCTCAACAGTGAAAGGTACATCTTTCCATTTCTTTACTGTTATCCTGCCTTTGGGGGTTTCCAGGGCAAAGTTCTTAATGGCTAGATTTGGCATTAAGACATGCTTTTTGTATTTTATCTCGAATCCCCATTCCTGTGAATGTGTATAAGAATAACAGTCAGATTCCAACATGAGCATGAACTGTGGATCTATTTAGATACAGTATTAAACAGTGAGTTCACTGTACCTTGTCGCATTTTTTGCATCTGATTCTACACCCAGGCTCCCAGTCCTCAAAGCTCCTTTCTAGAATCACCCGCTCTGCAACTTTGTAGTGATTCCTGAGGACAAACAAGAAGCAAAGATATTTTTATTTGGTCTCAACATACTTCTGCTTTAACTCTTAGATCAGAACATCTTTAACTCACTTAAAGTCAGGGCTGACGTTGACATATTGCGTATTGTCAACAAGTTGAATGTCACTGCCAGAAGCCACAGGGGTAAAACAGTTTCGACACAAGAACTGGATATTGGAAGCAGTATTACTCCTCCTCTTCTCCATTTTGCAGCTTTCTTCAATTTTACTAGAAATAATTGCCTTTTGTTGAAGCTCACTTAACTGGAATCACAGAGGAATGGATGATAATGTTAGTAACACTGGGCAGTGAGAGTGAGAGCAGTAAGTTATGGCTCGGTAGTGTCCTTAAACATCACCTTTAAATAAAACTCGTGGTGACTCATACGTTGCACACGGTCAATGGCTTTACCAGTCAGCTCCTCCAGATATTCATTGATGCGCTCTCTGCGATGTTCACGCCCGCCTGCTTGGGCTACGACTGCATACTGACTGTTTTTTGCTCGTGCACGTCCACTTGCCTGCTGCTGGGCGATCTCATTAGTAAGGAGTCCGTAGCGCACCACCAGGTTGCATTCAGGTATATCAAGACCTTCTTCGGCCACACTGGTGGAGATCAGGAGGTTCAGAGAACCCATACGGAAACTCCTGATTGTTTCTGCCTGTTCATTCTATAAGAAATATGCAAATAAAAGCATGGAAACATGCAGAAATGTCCATAGAGATGTTACTGAATGTGACTGACTCAAAGCTTATCGGTGAAGACTGTATATCATCATACCTGTGTCATGTAGGTGATGCCATTACCAGCACCAGTGAGGATGTCTGCCTTGATGCCAGCATCTTTCAATGCCCTGTTTTTGAGGACCCAGTCTTTCAGGCAGTGGGTGCTTTTGCGAGTTTTACTGAAGAGAATTCCTCTTGATGGGACACCTGACCCAAACTGTTGTAACAGAGTGCGTTGAAGTTCATCCATCTTTGGGTTCTCAAAGCGAGAATCCATAGCAAGGTTCCTTAGCTCCACCTGATTCTCTGTGTGCCACAAAATAGTAATATTTTTATTGGCTGAAATCATCAAACGTTGCATTATGAGCTACAAAATAAAGTTATGGTATTAACACATAACAGCAAGTGATGAAAATGTTAGGATTTTCACCTTCAAAAAGTCCCAACAAGAAGAAGTCTGTCCCATCAATGGCCTTGGTGCTCTTTGTGGAGTAATACTCCTCTAGGGAACGATAAGCATCAATCATCCTCAAGGTGTCATTGATGAGGAGGGCATCATTGTACTGCCTGAGGTGTAACGCACATTGTGCAAGCAGTCTGTTGTTGTCTCGTACTCCTGGTCAAAGAGGACAGATACAAACAGCAGTATTCTTTTATTTAAATACTGATTACCTTAACTCTCACAAAATCCGTTGTATTTACCGCTGCCATCAGCAGAAGGATTAAATGCTACGGTCTTACCTCGCTGTTCCAGAACCACCACATCTGCTTCATATTCTTGTGTTCCACACTCTCTCAGTTTGAAGTCTGGAGGAATATCCATGTAACCGTGGATAATCGTCATCATTGACTTCAGATGATCACCAAAAGGATCCTCAAAGAAAAACATGTATTTGTGGTTACTAGCAGGTCCCAATTTTTGCCAGGTGGCTGTCATCCCAGGGCAAAAAATGCCTCAGACAGTCAGTCAGTGATGTGACACCCAAGAGCCCTTTAAGCACAGGCAAAATTAAAAGGAAATTTTTGAAAATCTTTATTTTAGATTCTGCTACTACAGATATATTTGACTCTTATATTAGCATTTTTCCAAGGTGGAATTAAATTAACACTAGTCTTGGGAGTGGCAATAAAAGTATTTGTGGTCTTTTCTGAGGTGAACTAGTAGATGAGGCTTTTACCCATTAGTCTCTCAGTGCATTTGTTCATGTTACAAGAAAATGCAGTTTTTCAAAATCCATCAGTTTTTTGTTTTTTTTTAAATATCTGCTTACTCTATCTCTCATGTTGACAATGTTGAAGGTTTTTCTGGGTCTGGGCACCACTTCCTTCAGTTCAGGAGCATACTGTTTAGTTGAAACTATGGCTGAATCCAAGTTGGCACAAATCTGAAAGGAGGAGCATTTTCAAGCAAAGCCAGCTAATTAAATAGAGATAAATTATATAAAAAGCTCAAATAAAAAATGAATCCCTGACCTCCAGTACATGCTCCACAGCCTTTTCCAGTGCCTTTGCGCCTCCTGTCCCTGGGGATGCTGTGAGGCCCAAGATCTGTGGCAGTGGTTTTTCTCCCTTCAGCTTCTTCTCCACATAGAGTCTCATTACTTTGTTGTAGACAGACTCCTTGTGAGTATGGTGGCACTCATCAATTATCAGCAGAGTAATATCTGTAGAAAATCCTCAAGTCAGTTCATTTCAGCATAACAGCATAATCAGACGTGTTTAAGCTCACTTTGACTCACCTGAGAGCTCAACATGTCTTGCTTCCTCCTTGTTAATCAGAGCATTGTACAAGATCTGTGCTGTGCAGATGACCACATCTGACTCTTGCACCACTAACCCAAAAAAGTCTTTTTCATCACTCTCTCCGCTCACTTTCCTAACAGCATAGCGTAGACCCAGGTGAGGCTCAAACTCTTTGTTGTAGTGTTGGTCAACAAGATGAACCTGAATAATAGAACACATCAAAAACATTATATGAAGTCATCTTCTTATACCAGTTTTACGATGGTTTTTATTGCCCTTTTTCTGTTTTAGGTACCTTGTTTACGAGAACCATCACTTTAGCATTTGGTGTGGTCTCCAGGTGTTTTTTGGCCACATACACTGCAGCGCGGGTCTTTCCACCTCCCGTCGGTAACCATATTATGATGTTCTCTCGTTTAAGAGCCCTTTCAACCACTTCCTGCTGGTAGGTATATAGTCCAAAATCTGACATTTTCCAGTGTCTTTTTGTCCAATAATACTTTAGAATGGCATAGATTTCAGATACTGTAGAAAAGAAATGGACACCACATTGCAATTTGAAGGCTTAAACGTCTGTAGGACTAAAGCTGGTGACAAAACAAGCAAGCATTCTGAGAGGCATAGTGAATAGAAACACTTGATATCATTTATATATGAAGAAAATGTAATTTTAACTCACCAGTCAGTGCTGACAGAGCTCTGTGTTGTTCTGCTTCTTTCCTCTTCCGCTGTCACCAGGCACTGCAAGTTGGTGAGGTTTTAAACTCTGTTTGGACAGGCTGTGTCACGTGGAAATTGGAAAACGAAACCTCTATGTTCTCAGAACAGTGGGCCTCACGAGGGAGTCTCTTGAAGAACGGCAGCAGGTGATCATTATGCAGTGACAAGGGAAGAATGAGCTTCACTAAAATAAAGTAGGTTCTTCTAAGAAAAGCCACACCCAAGGTACTGCTTAGAAATCGATTTATTTATTTGTCAAGGTAATTCCCTAACTTAACGTATTCATTGTTTGTAGTTTTGTTTTCCAGACACAGCTTGTCAGAATTAGTCTTTAAAAAAGGCATGGGGATTTTTTACATGTACTCATTCACTTGTTTTCTGCCCTCTGGCAAGAAAAGAGCTTCAACAGTATTTGGCTGCGTTACAGAGCTTGGGTACAGCTTAAGTCACCATCAAAAAAGTTGTGCCATCTGAAAACATATAAACTCACAAGTAAGAATAACCAAAACCAAAAACTAAAACCATAGTTGCCCTTTTTTCAAAGGAGCTTGGAAAGAAAGTGGCTTCTTCAGTTCTAAAACCAAACGGCGGAGAATCTCAGGTATGTAAACCTTAATAGTGGTTGTCCCTTAAGAGGGTGATAGGCCTCGCCGTATCATGTGACCTAAGGTAACGTGACGCAAGGTGTGAATCGGGGTTAAGGCACCTTGGAAGGGATCTCAGAACTGCACTGAAGGTGGAATAAGCCACCCACTCTGTTCAGCTATGGCCTCTTTTACTCCACTTTGAAACCATTGTCATCTTCTCAATTCAAATTGCGAACATTGGCATTCTTAAGAGAGTGACCTTTAACCTTTAGCTGCAGATGTACCACTGAGTCGAGGTGGCTCTTCTATATTACACCATGCATGGTTTTTTTGGACTGGCTGTTTAGAACTGAAGAAGCCTCTCGGATGAGAGAAGACACATCGTCATGAAACTTTAAAAAGTCCTGTGGCTTTCATTCTAAGCTCTGTAATTAGTTGGCACATTGTGTAAAATATCAAAAACAAGATGCAATTATCTGCAGATCTCGTAAAGCGTTAAAAGAGGAGAGCATGCTACACTATGGTGAACACGGGCCTCTACCAAATTTTTTGCAACATGTTGCTGCCATCAAATCCAAAGTGACCACATTTTTTCTCTTTAAAATAGTACAGTTTCTCAGTTTAAACATTTGGTGTGTTTTACTATGTTCTACTGTGAATAAAATGTGGGTTTATGAGATTTGCAAACCATTGCTTTGTTCTTTTATTTACATTTTATATAGGGCTCCATATTTTGGAATTGGGGTTGTACTTCAAAGCAGTCCAGCTCGTTTAATTTTTCATAGTACAGGGAGTACACAATTATTAGGCAAGTTGTATTTTTGAGGAATAATTTTATTATTGAACAACAACCATGTTCTCAATGAACTCAAAAAACTCATTAATAACAAAGCTGAATGTTTTTGGAAGTAGTTTTTAGTTTTAGCTATTTTAGGGGGATATCTGTGTGTGCAGGTGACTATTACTGTGCATAATTATTAGGCAACTTAACAAAAAACAAATATATACCCATTTCAATTATTTATTTTTACCAGTGAAACCAATATAACATCTCCACATTCACAAATATACATTTCTAACATCCATCCATCCATCCATCTTCATCCGCTTTATCCGGGGCCGGGTCGCGGGGGCAGCAGCCTAAGCATTTCTGACATTCAAAAACAAAACAAAAACAAATCAGCGACCAATATAGCCACCTTTCTTTGCAAGGACACTCAAAAGCCTGCCATCCATGGATTCTGTCAGTGTTTTGATCTGTTCACCATCAACATTGTGTGCAGCAGCAACCACAGCCTCCCAGACACTGTTCAGAGAGGTGTACTGTTTTCCCTCCTTGTAAATCTCACATTTGATGATGGACCACAGGTTCTCAGTGGGGTTCAGATCAGGTGAACAAGGAGGCCATGTCATTAGTTTTTCTTCTTTTATACCCTTTCTTGCCAGCCACGCTGTGGAGTACTTGGACGCGTGTGATGGAGCATTGTCCTGCATGAAAAGTATGTTTTTCTTGAAGGATGCAGACTTCTTCCTGTACCACTGCTTGAAGAAGGTGTCTTCCAGAAACTGGCAGTAGGACTGGGAGTTGAGCTTGACTCCATCCTCAACCCGAAAAGGCCCCACAAGCTCATCTTTGATGATACCAGCCCAAACCAGTACTCCACCTCCACCTTGCTGGCGTCTGAGTCGGACTGGAGCTCTCTGCCCTTTACCAATCCAGCCACGGGCCCATCCATCTGGCCCATCAAGACTCACTCTCATTTCATCAGTCCATAAAACCTTAGAAAAATCAGTCTTGAGATATTTCTTGGCCCAGTCTTGACGTTTCAGCTTGTGTGTCTTGTTCAGTGGTGGTCGTCTTTCAGCCTTTCTTACCTTGGCCATGTCTCTGAGTATTGCACACCTTGTGCTTTTGGGCACTCCAGTGATGTTGCAGCTCTGAAATATGGCCAAACTGGTGGCAAGTGGCATCTTGGCAGCTGCACGCTTGACTTTTCTCAGTTCATGGGCAGTTATTTTGCGCCTTGGTTTTTCCACACGCTTCTTGCGACCCTGTTGACTATTTTGAATGAAACGCTTGATTGTTCGATGATCACGCTTCAGAAGCTTTGCAATTTTGAGACTGCTGCATCCCTCTGCAAGATATCTCACTATTTTTGACTTTTCTGAGCCTGTCAAGTCCTTCTTTTGACCCATTTTGCCAAAGGAAAGGACGTTGCCTAATAATTATGCACACCTGATATAGGGTGTTGATGTCATTAGACCACACCCCTTCTCATTACAGAGATGCACATCACCTAATATGCTTAATTGGTAGTAGGCTTTCGAGCCTATACAGCTTGGAGTAAGAGAACATGCATGAAGAGGATGATGTGGACAAAATACTCATTTGCCTAATAATTCTGCACTCCCTGTATGCAGGCAAGTTTGTGAAAGTTGCAAAAGGATAAACTAAAGTTAATGTACAAAAAATCCCAGCTGATTCGAAGTAGGAATTTTTACTACTTTTTTACAGCACTGTGTAAACAATATGCAAGTTCTAATAAATCCTTTGGTAATTTCCATTACCTATCCACTATGTGAGTCACAGCACAAAATATCAACAGTAAGGAGTGGACGCGTTGTGTGATACAGAGAAACGAAATCAAAAGCTCTGTGCAGAATGGGCCAACTGAGGGAGGCTCTGGAGGAACAACAAATCACAACTCAAATGCAGTGACAAAGCCTAAATGTCATTGACAATAAAGCAGTTGTTTTACAAGCCTTACATAATACAGCAGCAAGACATTTTGCAGTTAACTGTGCAGGGATTTTATGTTCTTTATAACTAATAGAAATCAATGAAAAATACCATGAAAAGAAGTAAAGTATACCATTACATCTACATTGAAGTAATATATTGTTTTTGGTGTGTCCATAAATAATTCAAATTTCATAATTCATTGTTTTTCACATTAGATTTTACCAAAACGCCTTTAAGAATTTGCATTCTTTGACAAGAAACAAACCACAACTGAAAAACACCACCTCCTTACCCTGAGGAGCTGGACTTTTGCCTGAGATGACTAATTTCTTTATTTTATCTAACTGGTTTAGGTAGCACTGTTAATGATCCACTAGCCTTTACAAGCCTCAAGTATTTTTGAAGAAAATAAATATTTTTCCTGATAAAACCTTCAGTTGAAAGTGTCAGGCCAACTGAAAAGTTACCCTAAATATATCTTAGTACTGTGTAAACCTTAGGGTGTTGTAGATTTTAATCAGTTTTTGCATGCACCACGCCCTTGATACACCCGTCTTGTTTTCATTGCATCAGGAAACAGAACTCTAAAGCCTATTATACACAATCATACAAGAGAGCCTAAAGACGCATTATAGATAACAGTCACTTATTTAGTTATATGCACGCAATTTTTTACATTTGAGCGGATCATAAAGTTCACTGATGAAATCAACCATTACACACTACGTGGCCTTAACTAGTGTTATTAGGTTATAATATTCACTGTCCTCTAAAAAGCCTTTTATGATTTTACTAATATTTCTGCCTCAGATTAAAAGTGTTTGTTGGTGACCTTCTTTATTTAGCCAAGTGACCATGAAAAGAATTATTTACCAAAAAAACCAAAAACAAAACAACCCCAACAACTTTATTGTCGTGAACAGTTTTACAGTTACAGTAAACGGTATTTAAACCATAACTCAACAGTAGCCATCCTCAAACAGCTGGAAGGTTCACTCAGACACCTTTTAAGAAAGTCTGAAATGCAACATTGGTAGTCTGAGGATGAACTACATAACTGACAACCCTGAATAACGAAACACTGACATCACTCCAACAATTCAAAGCTTGTCATGATTCAAGTACAAAACAAAACAGACATTCACACACACGCAAACATACGATGTTGATGAAAAGTTTAAAAGGAAAAAAAAACAACAAAAAAAACAAACAAAAAAAAAAAAACCACTTAAACCCTGCAACTGTGCCTGAAGGTTTTGTTTTGTTTTTTTAATGCACATTGTAAACTGTAGCCATGCATTAACACCTTCCACAGCTTGCGAACAGTGTGATAAAATAAACCAAGTCATGTTCTCTTTCCAAGTCATAATCTATACAGGACTGCTGATTAACGTCTGCCTCCCCTGTTTTTTGTGTTTGCAACAAAAACTAACCAGTAAACATGGAACCACCACAAAAGTGAGGCTACACACAAAGCACTCCCTATGTGGAAGTGACAGTCCTACAGGACAAATCAGTTCAAACACGTACAGTAAACACCTGCAAAAGAAGCTATACTAACTGTGACCTCATCAAAATCGTTTGGAATGCTGCATAAACATTATGTTTTATATTTTATGTATAAATAAGTATTATATTAGCATGAAAACGTTTCTATTAAGGTAACTTTTGACTTACTTATTTTCTTCATCACACAAGTGCTGGAAGTATTTTATGCCCAGTCCATCACGGAGTGCCTCAATTTGTCTTAACAGTAGAGCTGCAACCAGCAGTTATTTTCATCTGCAGTGCTGTTCTCATAATTAGTCATTTATCCAAATGACAATTTTCTTTTATCATGACCAACAGTCAAACATTTAGGAAAAAAAAAAAATCAAAATCAATAGATGGTAAATATTAAAAGAGAAAGCAAAAAAAAAAAAAAAAAAAAGTCCTCACTTGCAAACATTCAGAATTTGCACTTCACGTGAGAGTAACAATTTTACTCTTTTTTTTTTTTCTTCTTTTTTTTAAACAAATGACTAATTCAATTGTTTCAGTACTACTTAGCAAAGTACTTCCCATTTTTCAAGTGCTCTAAGCACTTTGCCCCTTAGAGCTTTTATATTCATTCCTATGAAAATGGCTGGGATGCTCAAGTGTCTCAGTAATGGAAGGCAACGTGGCTTTAGGTCCCAAGGTCCAGTTTTTGTTGTTTTTTTAATGAACTCTTTACTACTTAAACACTGGCTCCTGTAAAATGCAACAAAGCTGAATCTGTCACTCTACAAAGAATGGTGGAAAGTCGCATTATTACTTGGACCTGTAACTTTGGTACACTCATTGAAACACGTATTAGCAGATAATTCACCCACTGCGAGTACTGAAAGAAGACGTCATCAGGTAAGTTTAACTGGATCACATTTTGAAACTTGTAGTATTCAACTGGCTGTGATGCAAGTCCAACAATTTTTCAGCAATTCTTTTTTTTCCCCTTGAAAATAACCTTTTCTTAACCAAGATATGACAATAGCTAAAAATCTTCTCTATCTCGGCGTTTGGCCGCTGTGAAATTAACTCCTTGTAAGTCGAAATAGTTCTGAGGCAGGCTTCATTTCTCAATCAGACCTCCGTCTTTTAATTTGAAGTAGAAAAATTTTTCTAAGGTGTTGGCACACTTGCAGTACTCGCTGTCTGGGGGGTTGTACTCGCGACAGTTGGTGATGATTCGCTGTAGGTCGGCAATAAAAAGTTTCTTGGTCACATAGTATCTGTTCTTGAGTCTTTCTGTCATAGTCTTTAGGTCTGTGAGGGCAAAACAAGGACAAAGAAAATCTGCATAAATTAAAAAGTAATGGCTTAAATACCACAAACAATAACCCCAATTCCAAAAACACTGGGAAGTAAAATGTAAACAAAAATGAAATGCAATGATGTGAAAATCTCAAACCCATATATTATCTATATTATCACAGAAACCATTTTGATGGCAGTAACACATCTCAAAAACAAGGTGGAACATAGGCACAAGCAACTGGAAAAGTAAACTGGATTCAAAGGGAACAGCTGGGAGGAACCCCAAAAAGTTGATTGTGTTTGTCTGGTCATAGCATTTTCTTCAGTCTGAGGAAGTCACTTGGATGAGAGACAAAATATTTCTCCCACTGAAAACGCTACATCTAGATGAACAGAATCAACTTTTGTGATTTACTTACCTGGATGATTGAGCATGCGTCAAGACAGTTGGGAAGAACATTTTACAACAAAATAGGTTAATCCACAACATATCAGTAACATGATTGGGCATTAAAAAAAAAAAAAAAAAAAAAAACTATCAAAAAAAAAAAAAAAAAAAACAAAAACAAAAAAAAAAAAAAAAACCAGCAGCAGCTTCTATCAAGGTAGCTTTTTTGGGGAAGGCCACCCATTTTTCAGCAAGACAATGTTAAGTTGCCTATTGCATCTATTACAATAAGAAGACTTGGTAGTAGAAGAATCCAGGAGTTAAACTGGCCTGCCTGCAGTCCAGACCAATTAAAAAAAAAAAAAATTGGCATCTCATGAAACCAGTAATACAACAAAGACGACCCTGGACGGTTGAGCCGCTAGAATCCTATATCAGACAAGAACGGGCTCAACACTGCTCCCCCTGAAAGTCCATTAGCTATTGTCTTCAGCTCCCAGGTGTTTACAGACTTTTGATAAAAGAGAGGATGCTACACAGTGGGAAACATATAGTCCCTGTACCACCTTTTTTAAAAGATATGTTGCTGCCATCAGGTTGAAAACCTTTTTTTTCTTAAAGTGACAGATTTGCTAGGTTTTAATTTCTTATGTTTTTACTTTGAACTGTGTATTGTATTGTAAAATGCAGGTTTTAAGAGATTTGCAAACTATTGCTGGGGGGTGGGGGGTCATATTATCTAAGAGAGGCTTACTCACCAATAGGAAAACGGATGATTTCGTAGTAATCCGGAGCTTCAGATTTCTTCACTGGTTCCATAAAGGGCCAAGCATCAGGATGAGTCTGCAGAGGTGACAAAGTTTTAGTTAGTCTCAGGTCTTGTTAGTCTGGGTGTATCCTTGTGTGTGCTCCACTCAGGTGTTAGCTGGGGCTTGTACCTGAAAGCAAGTTCAACATGCCAAGAATCTCTTTTCCTTAAGTGTCCAATGACAAACATGCAAATCTGCTGGCAGCAGAGCAGCTTATGTTACAAATATTGAAAAAATACTGACTGAAGTCCACACAAGTGATGCATCCAAAGCAATGGTGTGTGACTGAGTGGAGAGTCAAGGAGGTCAATTATATGAAAAGGCAGTGACCTGTTCTGAACTGAGGAGGGGGCCTTTGAGTACATATTTCACCATCTAAAGCGGTTTTCATGTTTTCAGCATCCATGACTCCGCTTGGGCAGACTGTGACCTAAATTTCGTCATCGGACATTAAGCCTGAGGACATACGTGAATGTCCATGTGCCTGTTTGTTGTTTTGTGACTGGGCAGACTTGTCTGTGTAGAATTACATTACAGTGCACAAACTACACATATGCCCAGGCAGCTGAAGTATAACAGAAATGAGTATTCAGCCGTCGGGTCTCCAGCTGTCCATCTCTGCAATAGAGTATAATCCAGGCTTTACAATACTGTGACAGCGGCCATTCCCAAACTCTTCGTGAATATGGTAGCCATGGAAATAGATCAATAGTCATGACAATATTAATACTCGAGATCGTGAAACTGAACTCACGGTCCATTGTTAGTCAATGCAAATTGACTGTTATGCAGTCATAACAGTCAATTTGTTATGACTGTGTAGGTTGATTTGTCTGTGTAGGTTCTCACTCATCCAGGTCATGGTAGCCATGAGAGCTTGAAAATAAACAAATACAACTGGACTTTTGTTTTGTTTTAAAGGCATTTCACCTCTCACGGATGACGCTTTTTATGGGAACTTCTTAGCACCATGATGTACCCTGGTAAAAGAGTTAACCCTCATAACAGCAAAAATCTATGGTTAACCCTGAAGTTAAGCCCCAAATACTGCTTCCGAATACAGGCCTCTGGTGATCCTCACCTTTATCTGGGCGAGAAGGTTCTTCAGCATGTTGTATAGCACATCAGGATCCTTCACCTCTTTCCTATGAAAGATATAAATGATAAGTAAACCTTTGACTACACTTAGCCCTCTCAAGGCAGGCGTTGCCGATTTGCAACAGTTAAAAACTAACAACCTGATTACCCCACATACATATTTTATGAGGGGTTTTTTTTACTCAGAAGTACCACTGCAGGACTTGGTTGTGCATTAGCAACAAAAAGTGTAATTTGAACCTGAGAAGGTTAAAGGACCTGTAGACTTAAAGACACAACAAAAAGCTAAAGTTAGGTGAATACATTTCTGAACACCAACAATAGTGGCATCTTAGCATTAATACCAAAATCATAACAACTTCGATAAATTGTATATTTCAGTAGGTATTTCTTATTATACATTTTTTTTGTTTGTTTTCTTCACTACTCAGTCATTTCTAAATCTTAATCTGTTCAATGAAAGTGTCCCTGCAGGGGAGGTCACAGTCCAAAGCAACATCATTTAAAAATATATCCAAAGAGTTTACCCTTTGTCCTTGTTACTGGGTTTCCAGCCTGTCTCTCCTGAATAGAAAGACAAAAAAATAAAAAAATATGTATAAAAGTACTTGTAAGTAAAACATTAATAAGCATTTTATTATATATATTTTCAGACACAAACACAAAAACAAACACTCACTTATGCCTGGAATGCTCTCCACTGGGATCTGTCGTACTCCCTCTTTGAAGCAGGTGAGACCCGGGTAAACCTTTCTGATCTGGCTTTGTTTCCTCTCAATCAGTTTCTTAATAATCTATTGACATTTTCAAATTTATCTCATAAGAAACACACTGACATGTTCACAAAAATGAAGAAAAACAAGGTTTGCTTTAATGAGAACTTCTGACGTACCTCCTTCTGTCTTTTAATGATATGAGAAAGCTCGGTATAAGGGATTCTAGGGTTCAGTTCGCACTCCATGAGGGTCGCTCCCTCGTAGTCTTTGATGTATCCAAGGTATCGACTCTTCGGCACTTTGATGTCTTTGGAAAAGCCCTGCGGAGGGAAAAAGAAAAAAAATTAATAGAAAGACAAAAATGAGAGAGGGAAAGTTAATGCACAAGTCACGCCTGCAGTACCTGCTTCTTGAAGTAGCCAATGGCATACTCATCAGCATAGGTGAGGAAATAGAGGATATTGTGTTTGATGTGGTACTCCTTAAGGTGGTTCATCAGGTGGGTACCATAGCCCTTAAAGAGACCCGAGAAAAAGCACCGTATTTATAAAAGAAATTCCAACAATATTCAGCAATACTGCTCATAATCGTATTCATGTTTATTTTGCTATAGGTACGTGTAGGTAAGCTGGTTTTTCCGAACTGAAAACTGAGTATAAATTTAACCCCTTATTATATACCTTAACTTGCTCATTAGATGTGACGGCACAAAAGACGATCTCTGTGAAGCCCTGAGTGGGAAACATCCTAAAACAGATGCCTCCAATGACGCGGCCATCTTTGATAAGGGCTAGGGTCTTGTGTTTCCTATTAAAAAAACAAAAAACAAAAAAAAAACAAATAATAAAAAAGACGGAGATGTCAAACATGTGTGGGCCTCAAGTGGCACAACATGTGGAAAGAACGTTAGACTTACGGGTCAAACACCAGTCGTGTTATGTACTCTTTGGGCATACGAGGCAACTGATGTGAAAAGACATTCTGTAGGCCAACCAGCCACATCAGGATCTTCTTGTTTGATTTCTGGGAAAGTGAGTTTCCAATGACATGAAACTCTATGATACCACGTCTCTCCTCCAGCCTTGCAGTCTCATCACGGGCAGCATTTGGTGTCAGCAGATTAGTCTAGCAATATTAAACATAACAAAAAAAACAAAAAACAACATCAGTATTAAATGTCTTTAAAATTGTACCAAAACAACACCAACTTCTTTACATAACCCTGGTGTTAAGTCAAAGCTTTTTAAATACCACCAC
Source organism: Rhamphochromis longiceps (assembly GCF_057381845.1). Taxonomy (NCBI): domain Eukaryota; kingdom Metazoa; phylum Chordata; class Actinopteri; order Cichliformes; family Cichlidae; genus Rhamphochromis; species Rhamphochromis longiceps. Next base: position 30,505,051 of record NC_140560.1, on the reverse strand, counting down.
TTAGGCTGTTATGACACATCATAGTAAATGTGACTGAACTCATTCATAATTGTTCCATGCTAAAAATGTTACCTTGCCTGGTGAGTTAAAATTTTGATCACAGAAAATTGACCAGGGTGTCTCCTTAGACATAACTAGGGATGGGTATCGTTTAGGTTTTATCCGATACCAGTACCAAACCGGTACTTTTGAAACGGTGCCGGAATAATAATATTTATAATAAATAAAAAACGGCTTTTAAAAAAAATAAAATAAAAAAAAAATAAAACGCTATACGTCGCCAGGTGTTTCATCAGATTCGAGGTGTTACCTCCTTTGCACAGTATTACAGTATTAGCTTAAAGCAATTGTTGCAGGCTGCTGAGTTTGCATATTTTGCTGTGAAGTACAGCCAGACTTTTGACCACTTCGCCTTGGGCATTTTTAATCTGTAGCTTTGCTCTAAAAGAACATACGTACCTGGGCCCGCCTACTACGCTTGCAAAGGTAAAATGATTGGCTAGAATTCAAAGTGTGTGACATCTCAGGGAAAAAAAGCACCGAAATGTGCGCTGCTTTTCGGTCTGGTTACTACCGTTTATGTCAGAACCGGTGATACCGGTACCCATCCCTAGACATGACACAGGTGTTATGAACTTAACCAAACATTAAAAGAATGGAGTTTAACCAACTGACCTCTGGTCCGAGCATAGCAGCAGGGTCAGTGATTGTCATCATGACTTCATTGACCAGCTCCATTGGTATATCTCCCATCACACGAATCCGCTTGGCATCCTCCAGGGTCAAGGTCTCGGGAAGTTTGCGCTTTTCTCCTGAAATGAGCGCAACATTTCTCAGATCAAAGCAATAAAAAGCATAAACATTCGCCGACAGTGATCTATGACACAGGAAGGTCTGATTGGAAAAAAAATAATAATAATCTCTACATCTTAAAATAATATATATTGATTAGCCACGATAGTAAAACCCAGTGACATGCTGGTTCACCTTCAAAATATCATCCAATTGTGCACCCACAGGAAGTGCTGAAAACATGTCTGATCCACAGAGGCCACTGACAGCATCTAAGCACTAGACATTCTAGACTCCTGTGCAGGTGGTTTTAATGTTGGTTTACACACCTGTCTTTGGTTCTGCTCCACCAGTATCCATGCTGCTGACAGAAGAGCTGCTGTTCAGACACTTGGACAGAGCAGGAGAGCCAGACACTGAAGCCGGACTGATCACTGCAATGACAGACAAAAAGACTTGACATATTTACAAACTATACAACAGGAACTAAGCCTTCAGTCACACAGGTCTAGAGCCTTCCGGGCAACCATAGGTTGCGCAAGAAAAATGCACAGTCATTGAAACGTTGTGTGCCACACCAAAAACCTTCTTGTGATTTCTTGGGTTGCTAGCATACTGCCACATTCACTCTTCATTTGCCTTTAAACATATGCCTTACACATAGACCAAACACATTGCAAAAGCTCAACTGTACAACTTTATGACTGCCTCACCTGTCTGATGTCCGAGCTGTGTGCCATCGGAGGCCGGCATGGTGAAATCAGCCTCCCATATGGGTGAATTCTCACCATAGATTTCCTCCTCCAGCATGGACAAGAACCTGAAGACACACATGTACAAATGTAATAACCATAAAGTGATCCCCACAAGATGAATGTGAACAGTGTCCAGTGCACCATCAAGTACACTGATAATCTTTCTGCAGCTTTTCAGGTTGCCTTTTAACTTGAATACAAGGATACACCGTTTCAATAAAGCTTGTCCTTACTTGGGGAAATGTGTAAGGATAAGTGTACGTTTCTCTGGTAGCAGTTTATCCTTCTCCACCCTAAACTTCTCCAGGAGTTGGCGTCGGGTGACAGTGAAAATGGACTTGAGCAAGTTGCGCCCAAACACCTGAGTGGTTTCATAGCGCGGTAAGCTGTCATTACTTTGCGGAACATGGCAATAGCACAACCACCTGCGATCATAAGAAGAAACGCCTTATTGCACAGACTGACATACAATAGTCACTTTAGAAACAAGTAAATGTACACATCGGCTTTCCCTACTATCAAATGAACGCACCTAGTGTAGTCCACTTTGTAAGCTGTCCCATCATCCTTCTGGGTACGTTGACGATACTGCGTAGGGGTCTCAAGCTTCCAGTAATTTAGGCACAAAAGGAACATCTTTGACAGTTCAAACATTGTCTGTCTTTCCTTTGGTGCAAGGTGGCTGAACTTATACTGGACAAAATTCAAAACCCCCTGTGAAATTAAAAGAAAGACAAAAATATTTAAAGATTTAAAGTAGGGCTGCTCAATTAATCGAATTTTAATCACGATTACGATCTGGGCTTTCAACGATCATTAAAAATGACTGAGCCGATTATTAGCCCCTCCCTCATTTATCCGCGACACCTTAAAGGCCGGTCCGTGAAAATATTGTCGGGCATAAACCGGTCCGTGGCGCAAAAAAGGTTGGAGACCGCTGATTAAGAGGACCCGAGGGAAGCTCGGAAAGCTAAGCAGAAGTTATTTGGAGAGTGACTGCCGTTGGTTGAAAAGAGAGTTTAAAAAAAACAAACTTCAGTGGTGTTGCACACTATTTTATATTATTTTTTAAAAGTCATTGTTAACCCTTTAAAGCCGGTCAGAGCAGCACGCTCCGTTTTGCGTAACTATTTTTAAATCCCTGTAGAACCTGAACCGTGTAAGCTAGCGCAATAATTTGTTTTGCATATGAAACCGGAGGAGTTGTACTTACATCTCATACCATCAGCTTGTCCTCGGTCACGGTTTCGTTCCACATATAGCTTTGCAAAAATTGCATAAAAAGCGCTTGCAGGAACAAAAACATAATATTCCAGAAACAGGCTTTGCCGTTCCTATCAGCTGTTCGTAACACTTCCCACAGTAAAATGATGCACATGCTGTTTTCTTTGCAAATTTGCATCATAGGATTGTTTTTTGTTTTTCCTGCAGTATATAAAAATTGCTGTATCTCCAAAATAAAACTATGAAGACACTCAAAATAAATTTCCTGTGGTGGGAAACTATTTTTTGCAACTTTATTGTATTTAAAGTTTTGAGGGATAAACCTCTTAAATTTCTCCAAGTAGAAATATATGTAAACAAAACAAAAGCGATTTTCAATTTTTTTTTGTAGTTTATTGCACTTTTTTGCAATTTATGTAATTACTATGCACTTAATGCATACATATTATTAAAATATGGGCTATAACAGTTGTATTGATGTATAGCAACTTGAAATGCTCCCACAAATGGCACTACAGCATGTAAAAAAAATAATATAAGCTCTGGTGGACTTGGTTCTATAGTAGGTCTTAAAGGGTTAAATAAATATCGTCAAATAATCGTGATCTCAATTTCAGTGAAAATAATCGTGATTATCATTTTTGCCATAATCGAGCAGCCCTAATTTAAAGTCTGTGCTCACCAGTAAGTACACTGCTTAAGACCAAAACATTCACCGAAGCTATTTTCTTAAAATTTACCTGCTCAATGTTGGGCTTCTCAAAAGGTGGACTTCCGAGGGATCCTTCTACGACTGGCTGGCTCATCTGAAGGATGCATTTCCTCAGCAGCTGAAGGAAAGAGTGTAGAAGTAACGAGACAAGTTTATATCGGGCTAAAAAAATGTCATGTACATCAACTTCTAAGTTCAACTGAACCAGTATCACAATCACACTAATGTTTGAATGCCTTTTCCATACCTTAAAAAGGTAGAAATAGACCTGCTTGGTGTCAGTGTCTTCCTCTTTGTGTACAGACATAAAAAGGTTCTCCACATCAACCACCATCCCCAACAGCCTGTTAATCTCATCTTCAGACACGTTCTCCAGATGTGACACATGATTAGCTGTAATTAAGGTGTAAAAAAAATGTAAATGCATGACTGGAATACACGTTTGTTCGTTATTACAGCATGTCCAAGGTGAGCAGTACGTGGATGCTAGTTTGTACCCAGAGCATGTCCACAGCTGCGGCAGGGCTCGCTTAGGCTGGCTGCTTGCTGTTGCAGATCAATACGTGTGGCCGACGGTGGGTTTGGGTTTTTCCATCCATTGCACTTGCATGTGTCATTAGCCTGAAAATACGCAAATAATCCATACACATCGATTTACACAATAACACAACTGTAGCTTTTGTACGTAAATGAATGACTGTTCAGTTAGCCTAACAATAAATGCATTTTTGAGGCTTTAATGTGAATAATACAGCAAATACAAGACTGCCTTGACAGTTAAAAACTGATACTGCAACACGTATGTTAGGTTACGTGCTACATGTTTGTTCCTGAATATACACAGTAATGCTAATACTGTCTGAAGAGTGCTTTGTTATGGTGAACTTTGGCTAGCTATGCTAGCTACCTTGCATGCGGAGAATACGCCAAGTTTTTCAAGCTTCTTCGCCCGTGGGAAAGCTCGGACTTGTGCTTTTTTCTGGCTTGCACGTTGTTGCTGGCTGAGCCCTGGTCTGACCGGGTCACTGTTCCCTGATCCTGAGCCTGCAGTAGTAGTAGTACTGGAGCCCGCTGACCCAGCAGACTGGGCTTGAAGAAGCCGGGGTTGTAAGGCCTGCGCCGCCGGGTCCGACATATCCACGCTGCTATAGTTTCTTCCTCAGCTCCCGTTTAGCTCATATGCTGCATTCAAGTTCTGTCGGCAAAGTAGGATTTGTTAGAATTGCAGCAAAGTTATTTTGTACTGTCTACGATTAAAACCGATATAGCCTTCTTCAGATTTATTGACAACTGATTTATATTGCCCCTCCCCTTAACGGACCCCGACCAGTTAAATCCGCCCACAGCATAGATCAAACGAATCAACTCACTGTGATGGTTTAGGTTTTTCCTTTAATATGCTACACTTCTGCATGTGTAACACGTGCAAAAATAGCTAACTAAGTGCCTGTAAGGTTAGGAATCTTGTCATTTGTATGTCCTTATATTTTAAATGCGTTAACATAAATGTTACCACAGATCTCCGCTTGCATGTCTTCCTTGCTCACCTTCCTGCCGTGTGTTGTTAAACCCTCTTTAGCTAGCAGCTCACCCTCTATTGGTTATAGTGGGATCTGCAGCTCTCACATTTTTGTTTTACGTAAAAGGAGCCCCAGATGTCACTGTATGCACCCCAGAAGTAAATGACAATCCACAGTAAGTATTAGAAAAAATATCCAATATAAATGTTTAAACGATAGTGTCATTATCAACTAAACCCCATCAGGTAAATTTAAAGTTTTAGGATTCCTTCAGGACTATTATAGAAGGCTAAAATCTGCTCCTTTTGGGCCTTTTCTATAGGACAATGTTAAAGGATAAGATTAAAGACATTCTGACTAAGGAATAATTAAACTGAATAGCTCCACACATCCAAATTCAGGATTAAATATCCCTTTTTATACATGTCCTCTTTTAGGCATGTCAGCAAAACAGCTGCCACAGACAGCAACTGACCTCAAGTGTGTATGCATGTTAGTTTACACAATGTGAAAATGTGATTTAACAATAAATAATAACAATAAAAACAGGTTCTAGCCAGAGATCCAAATCCCCCTTGGGGTTGTGTCAGGAAGGATATTTGGCAAAAATATCAAATTACACGACCCCTTAAGTAGCTTTTATACATCATGTCTTGATGATGGAATCCTTCACTGCGCACATTAACGTCGTGGATAAAAACATCAAGTTCACCAGGGACAACAAAAAGGATAACTGTTTGCCTTTCCTGGACTGCGCTGTGCACACTGAAGAGAGTGGCAACCTCAACATCGAAGTTTACCGGAAGCCCACACACACGGACCAGTACCTCCTCTTTGACTCCCATCACCCTCTGCAACACAAACTTGGAGTAATTAGGACCCTACACCACCGGGCAGAACATGTTCCCTCTAAGCCTGAAGGGAAAAAGATGGAACACACACATGTAAAGGAAGCACTTAAAACATGCGGTTATCCAAATTGGGCGTTCTTAAAGTCAGCAAAGATGCACAGAAAAGAAGATCAGACACCAGCGAGGGAGGATAAGGACAGACGCAACAACATTGTCATCCCCTATGTAGCGGGTGTATCAGAGAAACTCAGGAGAGTTTTCTCCAAGCACGACATCCTGTGCATTTCAGACCCAGCAACACACTCAGACAAAAACTGGTTCACCCGAAAGACAAAACTCCAGAACACAAACTTAACAATGTGGTGTATGCTGTACAGTGTAGCGAGGACTGCCCAGACCTCTACATTGGAGAGACCAAACAGCCACTTCATAAGCGCATAGCACAACATAGAAGAGCCACCTCCACAGGACAAGACTCAGCATTCCATCTGCATCTAAAGGACAAAGGTCACTCTTTCAATGGTTTGAAAGAGGAGTGAAAGAAGCCATTTATGTCCACTGTGAGCGACCATCTTTGAACAGAGGTGGTGGTTTACGACACCAACTGTCTGCCATCTATAATCCAGTTTTGAGATCCCGTCCCAGACACCTTAATGCCCACTCACACCCTGGGCCATCTGACCTCAGGAAGTCAGAGGATAGGGTGGGGCTAGGTTTCACAATGAGCTCACCCGAAACCCTGGCTGATTGGGACCCACACCCGTTTTCACACCTTGGCTCATGTGATTAGGTAGAGGATCATCAGGGGGTCATTTTCTCTCCTTGGGGGGAAACTCCCACGGGGTTTAAATCTGGGACTCTGCCATTTGACCCTTAGAACTGAAGAAGCTTCTCAGATGAGAGGTGAAACATCCAGACGCTTTTCTTTCCAAGCTCCTTAGACCATCACAGTAATGAAATCCCAGAGAGAGCTCATTCTGTTTATCTGGACACAGTATTCTTAGTGCAAAGTACAGCTTGAGTTTCAGCTGACTACAGGTTTCCCCAGCCTTATAAATGGTACATTTGCATAAAGACTGAAAGTAGCACCACTGACTGACAGTCAGTTCAGTTTCATCATCGTCAATATGCAAATTCTCATGATCACTGACCAGTGGCCATGAGTATCATTCACAGACTTGTGAATGACTTGAGTGACTTAGGGAATAAGTAGGGGATTTTTAAAACATCCACGTTTTATTTTTTACATTATTTAAGCAGGTAAACAAAGTTATTTTACAAAACCAAAAACTACCAGGGCCTGATGCTAGCAATCAATTGTGTGTTTTAAATTGTATGTCTGTGAAGGTTCTCAGTCATCCAGGTCATCATAGTCAAAGGAGCTTGCAAAGAAAAGCGTCTGGACTTCTTTAAGTTACTTGAAGACGTTTCACCTCTCATCCGAGAAGCTTCTTCAGTTCTAAGGTCAAATGGTGGAGAGTCCCAGATATAAACCTAGTGGGAGTATCCCCCCACAGGGGGACAAAAGGACCCCCTGATGATCCTCTAATCGCCTGAGCCAAGGTGTGAAATTGGGTGTGGGTCCCAATCAGCCAGAGTTTCGGGTGAGTTCATTGTGAAACCTGGCCCCACCTTATCATGCGAATTCCTGAAATCAGATGGCCCAGGATGTGAGTGGGCGTTAAGGCGTCTGGGAAGGGAACTCAAAACTGGATTATAGATGGCAGAAAGTTGGTGTCGTAAACCACCGCCTCTGTTCAAAGATGGTCGCTCACAGTGGACATAGATGGCTTCTTTCACTCCTCTTTCAAACCATCTGTCCTCTCTGTCCAAAATGTGAACATTAGCATCCTCGAAAGAGTGTCCTTTATCCTTAAGATGCAGATGGACTGCTGAGTCTTGTCCTGTGGAGCGTGTTTTAAATTGTAGTTTTCAACATGTCACACCCATGCCTCCTGTGCAGTGTCTTTATGGTGAAAAAGCTATTTGTAACGTAGTCATATCTGACCAAAGACATGCTTCCAGTATGTCTAATTTTTCTCCAGATTGTCCTTAGTGTACTTCAGTCTGGCTTGAAGATGTCTCTTATGCAGAAATGGGGGGTTTCTTGGTCTGCTGTCCATTCCTGTGGAGAGGTCTAGTGATTGTCTTCTTTGAGACTACATTTATCAATTTGGCTAAGTCTTGGCAGTTGTTCTGGGGTCTTTGAAATTTTTAGTTATTTATTTTGTGTCTTAAACTTATTTTTGTTTTGTCAATGCAGAGCAGTGTGCTATGGGTCATTAAAAAGGTCAGTTTTTCAATAGGCAACTTATAACTTAAAAAAATAATTATGTCCTTGTGTGCAAATAGAAATCATTTATGCCTATAAAGAAAACTAGCCCATTTAGAAATATTACATTGAAAATCCCTTGCTTTGTAAAAGAGCACTTGGGAAGGTTTTGCAAAAAAAAAGCTTAAAGGCTTATAATTTTGTCCACATCTTTATATAATTATATATTTAAGTTTATCTGGAGCTTGTTTGGTTGGATGAGATGCCTACGATTTATGTGTCTAAAATTTCTTCAAACCACTTTGCAACCTTGGTTGGCACAAAGGATTCACCTTTTCACAAAACACCTGGGGGATAACAGGAACAAACAAAAACCTAACAGTAAACCTGTATTTAGCGCTAACTGAACAATTACCTCTCTACTTTACGGATCTCTTCAGATGCACTTAGATTAGCTAAGGGATTATTATACTTGGTATTGTCCAGGAAACTCTAGTGAGCATGTGTTAACAGCCAAGAAAGCAAAGCCAGTTTAAACAGAAATCTAATCTTTAGGAAATCTCAGGATATGTAGACAATAGCCTGGAGAGAAAAGAAACAGGAAAGGAATCGGGAAATATAGAGAGTTAGTAAAAGTAATGCCAAAGCCAATTTGTGGCCAGCTACAGATAATACATGTCTTTTAAACTCTTGTGGGGCAGTGGGATAAAATCATTTACAAGCCACAACAGTACAACTCATAGTTGTCATTACTAGCACAAGCTGATATAGATATATTTATAAAAATCCAGTGTGATAGTTAATTAGATAGGACAAAATGATTAAACAGGCATACAAAGAAACATAACCTTACCCTTGTTTATTCATAAAATTACATTTTCCTTCCTCCTCCTCCCCCCCCCTCACCTAACAGCAGTGACTGCCGTGCAAGTTCTGTTGTGCTAGTCTTTGATGCCATAACAGGATGATAACAACAGTGTTGAAAAGCAGTCCCTCCCTGATGTGCAGAATACAAATAAGGAGAGAGAAAAGAAAAAGGAAGCTGAGGATAACATCTAAATTCACCAAAATGATGAGACAGAACCAGTGCATTTAATACCATAGATCTTCAGAGAAAAATTAAGACATAGAAAAAACAAAAAAACAAAAAAGAAAAATCACAACATAATTAAGGTTGACAAAACATCATGTAGAGATTGGGAAGATAATGTTTTGACAAGAACTACTGTTTGATTATAAACTTCAAAAGTCGGATACAAATACAGTCATATGTTTTCAGTACACAATTGTGATTTTGGTCACGAAAACAAATCTTGCTTTATGTATTTGCCATTACACAGATGATTCAAAGACATTTCATTAATGCTAAAAATTACACAAGTGACAATGTTATTAAAGTACTATTTACTGTTTATTGTTTAATAACATGGTTGGATGATTGTAAAACCTGAAAGACTAGGCTTTAAAATCATATTGACCAGCTTGTGTCAAAAGGAAACAGAAAAAAATAATAATAATAAAGATGATTTATTTCAATCTACACAGCTCCATCAAGATGGAATATGTTTCGATTCCTCTTCTCCTGGTAGAAACCTTTTTCCAAAAATCTGACCAGGGACAAGACAGAAAAGTGAAGGATGCTGCATGCACCTCTATTTGAGTTTTAACCGTGTCTCAAGACCACGACGGAAAAACTTCAGAAATTTATGGTGCACGGGAAAGAAAGAGGGCAGAATAGAAAGGGTAGGGCTAGTGAGTCTTCTTATACTCCCTCTGGTTGCATTACTTTTTGTAATCCTTTACACAAATACAGAAACAAAAATGAGTGGCGCTAGTAAGTGCCACTGGTAATGACTGAGCTTTGTTTTTTCCTTCTTCCATGAATGGGATGCGTTTCCCCCCCCAAGATGACATCAAGGGTCCATCATCAATCGAGAGGTCATGGATTGGCATGAAACATGATTCCCTATGAGTAAGTTGATTTCTTGATCTGTTGCTTGGTTCGCCAGTTTAAACCATCAGTGGAGTCTGGCAGTTTACTGGCCAGTGGATTCATTTGCCAAACAGTTAATTGGTGCCGTGTTGCTCATAGGGTGGTTGGTCTGACCGTGGTTTGGTTTGACCAATGGGACGTCGTTTGACAGCTGGCTAATTTCTGGTCGGGTTGATCGAAGCTTTAGATTGGTTGCATCAGCCGATTCATTGTGCTAGTTGCTGCCCCCGCAGCACTGGCCACTTCTGCCCTGTGGTGCGGCTTCCTGCAGGTCCACACCACCTCTGGCTCGTCCGCCCGCGCCTGCTGCACCATGAGGCTCGTTTTTCGGAAGCTTCTTGGCTGTTTTGTGGTACAAAGTACAAAGACTTAATTCCTATACTATAATAACATGACAGTAAGCGTCCAACAACCTGCTATTTTCATTAGTAATAAGAATTTTTTTTAATAACTTAAAAGGAACAAATTCAAACATTATTCCCCTGACATGTAGGGCTATTTTTCCAGAAAGAATTTTTCTGGTAATGAAATGAAAATGTGACCTGCAGCGTCAGTTTCTTTTACTGAACTACACCTGCAAAGCATGAAAGGTGCCAGACTGTAGAAGTAGGCACCTGTTTACCCATGAGAGGCTTACACTTGTAACAGGATGGAAATATTAAAAGGCATCTCTTGTCAGTGAGCATTTCATTTGAGTTGGTCGATACTAACAAAAGGCCCACACCATGGTTTAGAGGGATTTTTTTTTTTTAAGGTCATTGTACACAAGTGTGTGGGGGGTATCATTTCTAAACGAGACGATGCATTCAAAGGTTTTTTTTTTTTTCTACTTTGCCCACAACAAGTCAAATGCCATCTGGTTCAATAATAATAATAATTATTTATTAGTTATTATGAGAAGGCATAGATGCTGACATCTCCAGAACTGTGCAACTGTGCAACTCTCACAAACAAGTCTAGATTTATAAATAGCACTGTAGGACAGAGGAAAATATCCTAATCTATTTTTGGTGTCAATGTTTCAACAGCAAAAAGCCTTTTTTCCTCTGAACAGTCCAAACACCAAAGTTATCCAATTTAGTGTAATGCAAACTGAAGAAAATCAACAAATTCACATTTTACAAACTTCAGCAATTACATTTAACATTTACGTGGGAAATGACCATCAGTGGTCTTATGCAGTATGTTTTGATGAGGATTTCTGGCAATCCCCCTTTTTTCCCCTTGTATGAAATGATTATTTTGGCCAATGGACTGAGCAGTGCATAAAAATGAAGTCTAAAGTTTGCCACCTTGCATTCTTAACATTTATCATCATTTCGTCACATCGTTGTAAGAAAATGATTACTTAATCCAGACTTTAGAATTCCTATCATCAGGATGGTTGCTGATTTATTTTCCACTTCAGTACTTAATAAGCTATTATCCCTCTGTCTAACACTTACCTATAGCCATAAAAATCTCATTGACATTCATTGCAGTCTTAGCTGAGGTTTCCATGAAGAGCAAACTGTTGTCATCGGCATATGCTTGTGCTTCCTAAAAAAAAGAAAAATGCAAGCAGTATGAATTCACAGTAGTCTGTTAAATAATTTCCGAAGCTTTCACGAGCTTCAGCAATTGATCTCAGAACTTCCTCATTACCTGGAAATCTACAGCTCTCTTGTTTGCCAGGTCTGCTTTGTTTCCTGCAATTGCAATTACAATATTTGGGCTGGCTTGTCGCTGGAGCTCCTTCACCCAGTTCTTTGCACGTGTGAATGTATCCTTTAAAAAAAAGAATGTGCATCATTACATATTGCTGTGCTTTTAAAATTTAAATCACAGCTGCAGGTTTTTCATTTTACATTTTACTGAAAAAAAAAATAAAATAAAAAATTGGAAGGCCAAAGGTCTGATTGCTGTTAAGCAATCATCAACCCAGGCTAGAAGACAAGGGTCAGCAAACAAATGACGTACGACTTTTGACTGTCCACGGTCCTGTCACAGCGCATGTTACTTACTGTGTTGGTGATATCATAGACAACAATGGCAGCCTGGGCTCCTCTGTAGTACATGGGTGCCAAGCTGTGATACCGTTCTTGTCCAGCAGTGTCCCAGATTTCAAACTTAACTGTTGTATCATCCAAACATACTGTCTGTGTGAGGAAGGCAGCTGGAAAGGAAGTAGAAAGAAATTATTCAATATTTGACAAAGAGGGGCTTAAGAGAAAGCAGAAAAGTCATCTCTAGGGGTGGACTTTCATATTTAAACTTGGCTTTGTAATCACAATATCATTAATGAAATCAGTCATTGAATGAAAAGAAGTTTAAAACTTGCTGATAAATTCAGACTCCAGAGGACATGCCAGCTATGGAGATAAACCTATAACGCAAAAAAAACCAAGAAAAAACAAAAAAAGCTACCAGGTACAAACAAAATGCTATGGTTTATGAACAGAGGCAAAGCTCCATTTAATTAGCCAACTGTCACAAGACCGAGAAAACTGATCACTCACATAGCACATACTTTAAAGCTTTGTAATCTTTGACTAGGCATGCTGCTGACCAACCACAAGTTCGGGAAAAAAAACATAAAAAATGCTGACTCGTTTCAAGTCTTTTGGCGATTGTAAGCACAGAGCTTCCTGTCATTACATCCTATAGCCACATTACTCACAAGCAACCTGATACAGGAAACATGGGGAAAGTTGGTTCTACACAAAGCAAAAGGAAAAACGACCAAAAGAAAAGACAGAACGAATGAACCAACTGTTCAGCGCTGATTTAACACAGTTTACTTTTGGCTTTCACCTGATACAAAATTGCAATGCAAGCAACTTTAATTAAAAGTGAGAAACTGCAATAATACATAAATATTGGATCCAGACATGAGCAGAGAGGTGGTGTAATAAATGTTGCAGCAATAATATTGAGATAGGTAGATGAAGAACTGAAGAAGAAGCTTTCCCTCACTTTCACTGAACTCAAACTTTGTCATTAAGGTAAGAATGATTTTTCCATGCCTTTGTTATTATACAGAAACATCTTTTTGGTCTTGCTAATCACAACATACTTAACAGTTTTTACAACTGTAAAGAAACTCCATATAAACCCAACATTGAGAAGCATGTGAATGGCTGCAACCCAGGAAACAAATACAGATACTTTGCACCACCTCCTTACATTATATTTGTCAAAAAACTGTTATCAATTAATTTCATTTTTAAAGTCATTAATCGGTATTCAGTCTCCATTTCATTCTTCAGCTAATCATTTCCTTACTTGCTTACAAATACATGCATTAGTTTGTTTACTTTACTGTATTGAGTATTCAGCACTGGAATTCTAGTAGGAGAGTAAATGTATTAATATCTAAACTCAGTGATTGTTTGTCCAGCTGGAGCAATGATTTTGCTCAGGCAGAAGATCCCATAGTGTAGAGAAAAAAAAACATATTTAGCCATCACCTCAAATACATTTTAATATCATCAAATATACATGTGAGGAGTTTGGTGGCTCATTTTAGCTGCAAAGAACTGGTTGCACGACTCTTCCTGCACAGACTCTAGTAACGGAAAAGATTAAGACCTGCAGGCAAGCAGTTCTCTGAACTAGCAAGGACATGTTTTTCTGCTTGAGCACCTAAGTTTAAAACTTTTTAAGAGTCAGAACAAAAAGAAAAACATTTGTTTATGATTACGTTTTAATTTTTTTTGAAGTTATTTGTAAAGTCTACTTTTACACTGTAGATGAACAATTTCAAACACGCATTAAGAGTCTGCTTACCTGTACATACACAAGACATATATAGCTTTGATGCTACATATGTCTGTAAGTAAAGCAGAAAGTCAAAGAATAATACAATAGACAATTGTGGAAATCAAGCAAGAAAACAAACAAACAACCCTCACCTCCGATGGTGCTCTCCTGGTACTCGTGGAACTGGCCTTTGACAAAGCGCAGCACCAGGCTGGACTTGCCCACTGCCGACTCTCCCAACAGCACTAGCTTAAACTGGCAGATCTTGCTGCTTGCTGTGGTGCCGTTGGTCCGTGCTGGTCCACCTCGCCCTGCCATATTGCAGTGTTGAAAATTGGGAAAAAGAAGGAGGAGCTGGGGGAAGAGGGTGTATGGCTGACTTCAGGCTTGGGCTTACTATAGGGGAGCTGATGAAGTTAAGATGGATGTAGGAAAGTTTAGGTTGGTTGGCAGATTTACTGGAAGAAGAGGAGGCCCTCACCAGTGGGGAGCTGCAAAACACAACAAATTTAGTTAAGCTCTACTCCAAACAAAACAGATTTCTACTGAAAACAACCACAGTCATTGTGAAACCTGTGAACACCAGTAGCATCAAATCCCCCCAAAACAAAATAACTCCTTGTTCCTGCAAGCGGTTTGACATAAGAAAGATTATTGAAGAAAGCAGTAACACTTTTTCTTTAACCCAAAATGATTAAACAATTTAAAATCCAAGTTGTTGACACCAAAACTCTCATCACATTGGGCCTCGAGATATAGAGTTTATAACCTAACTTTATTTACTATAAACAAGAGCTGAAGGAGAGCACTTAGTCTCTGATTTTAAATTGTGTCCTCCAACTTGCTCTCACAGGTTAGGTTATTAAACATTTAAATGGCTGAAGCATGCATTACAGGATGAAATTCTTACTTTTGCTTAATTTTTTGGCTTAACTACCAGTTAACGCAACTTGCCTAATGCACAAATATAAATACAATACAACTCAAAGTGTTCCTGTGATTTCAAAAATAGCCACAGCTCAAAGATATAGTCATGCATCATTAATATATTCGTGGCTGTTATCTACATAGAAAAGAAGAAACTCATTAAACGTTAAGCATTGACCACAAAAGAATGCCAGCAGTGGCTATTGGCCAAATTTTGTTTTGCAAGGACTGTAAGAACAATAAAAAGAAACCTTTGAAAAAAAACAAAAACAAACGGGGGTTTGTGGTTAGTTTAAATTGGTACAAAATAAAATCTGTAGCTTATGTGTAAACAGGACACCACCAATTTGTTCCTTTCATTTCGCCTACTGTTAGTAAGTGAAACCTTGCCTGCGTGTGTGCGTGCGTGCATGTCAGTTGGGTGATACACATGAGGTCAGCCAGCTTCTGCTTGGTCAAAAGACAGGAAACACAACTGAGCTCAAAGCAGGAAGTGAAGATTGCAGAAGACATTTTACTGCTGAGCACATTAAAACCTGGGATAGACTCAGCTTGATCACAGGAATAGCTCAACACAGAAGCATGATGAACAATCAAGCCACGTATGAGGACTCTTCCTTAAAGACAGGGGGATAGCTCAAGAATGAGGGAAAATCAAGAGGCGGCATCATGGCTAATGATTTGGTTGTGCCAGCTCCACCCCCGCCTGTTGCTGAGCTATGCTTAATCTTTAGCATGTGACTGTAGATCATGGCTTTGTCAATGAAATATTAAGAAATTGCATGTTTTATTTGACAGTGAATCAACCAAGCTACAGTCAGTCAACAGACTAACTTGTCTCCAACACATTTCCATTATGTTTTTGGAGGAACTGGTTTAATTTAGCATTTGCAGATATAAGGAGCTATTTAAAAAAAATACACCAGTTCCTTTACAGTTTCCTGTTACGCAAACAAAAACGATGGCCATAACACACAGGCATTACATGTGTTATGGTAAAATAAATATTTTCCAATTTCATTAAAGCATTAAAGTCAGTTAACTCTTACATGGGATTACAGCTGTATACATGTACAGTAGATATCTCTAGCAGTACACTAAAGTTTACGCTGGGCTCCTTAACTAGTAGATCGGCTCTGCTTCACAGCCTAACAGAGAAAGGAAATCCTTTATAGCACAGCAGAGTTGGAAAAGTCAGTCTGTACTCATAAGATTAACATTCCTCACTAGGTGAATGAGTTGTTTCTTCCTCTTTTTTCTTTTTCTTTTTAAAACAGAAGAATTAACTTAATTCTTCTGTTCTTAGGAATAAGCTACATAGTAATAGATAAACTATACTGGTACTTTCCCATGATACTGGGAAATTAAGACCTATTCAACCAACATTCCTTAAGAAAATTATTTTCTACTATTTATAGTATTTAATATTTAATACTGAATTTCAACTTTTGACGATGACAAAAGCACTGCATTCGTAAATAATACACACACAAGTTAGGCATCTTTTGGTAGCAAAAATTCATCTTCAACCAAGGACCATGACGTAGTTTTTTTTTGTTTGTTTTTTTAATAAAAAGAGGATATATAAATGGGAAAACAAAGTACTAAAAATCTAATTCTATCCACAAAGCCTAGCTGCTGGATTGATGATTTAGTAATGACTGAGAGCCACAACAGTAACATCAAAGCTGGAAGCAGCTGACAGGCTTGCAATCAGAGACTCTTTGTTACACTGATAGAGACTTTCACACATCTTAAGCAGCATCTGATGGATGCTGTGATGGCATCCCTAATGGGTACTGCAAACCTCCACGGGGAAGTGGGTCAGGGAACGAGAGACAGTGGGACATAGGTCAGAGGGGGAGGAGAAAAGGCAGGAAAAAACAACAGACGAGAGGGAGAGGCTGTGAAATATTTATTGTGGCCCCTGTATGTTCTGCTGCTGGCATAATATCCAAGAACTTAGCAGCGATTGTGGTTTATTGCAATCTAAATTGGAGAATGCATGCACAAATTAAATGCGTTTAATCAGTCAAAGAAGCAATGAAAACATTTTTTTAATTGCTTTTGCTCCGTGAACAAAATCTAGGTATCGTTAAACATTAGTTATACTGAAAAATTAAGCAGAAAGATCAGGTTACCAGCTGCTATGATCAGTTTCCAAGTGTTCTTGTGACTGCTAGATTTGAAGATTTTGTATTGTTGTACTAGTGCGTAATCGAGGCTCTTCTTATGCAGAAAACAAGCTGTCACCTAACACCAAAAGACCATATTTGCAGAAGGAAAATAACAGGATTAATTCTCCATTCCTGGTCACACAATTAAAAATGACATTCTGTAATTAATACATTTTGGTTTGCCTGGACAGTATGATGATTTCCTTAAACTTCAGACTAGATTTTAGAAAAAGAAAATCACTTTCACATTCAATTTATAAACTAGATTAACAACCTGCCACCAAAACACTGACATTACGAAGACAAGCAGAGACATGTGCAGTTCACTTTATTTGAAGGATGGGGTCATGGAAGAAATGGTATCTGATGAGGGGCTGCATCACCATACTTTTGTCTTAGCTCATAATCCCATCTGCTTGTACAGATGGCTGTGTCCAAATTTGCATGTACACATGAGCATATATTAAAGGCCTATCTATTGCTGCCAAAGGTGATAGTTTGTCCTAGGTTGTAAACAAATATTGAAAAGCAGCACCATTCTTGGGAAATCAAAAGAAACAGGAAATGTTCTGAATCCAAGATAGCTACAAAGAATTGGTTTGGCATTGTGATTTTAGATGGGAATGTGGTGACACAATACAGGAAAAGCAAACAGCAGAGTCACCACAAGCATCACTGGCGCTTCCCAAACTGAGACCTTTCAACTCATCAAACTGTTTAAAACAGACTTTGTCCACTTTATGACTTCAAGTGATTTTAAGTGAATTATTAAATAATGGGATTTGATATTTGATCCTTTACACAGATTTACTCAAAAATTGAGTCCAGTTGATTGAGCGACATTTAGTAGGTCCAGCTGTCCGTTTAACTACAACAACTTACAACTTTAAAGGCAATGCCAAAACATAGCACCCAAATGTATTGCATACTAGTGTTCAACTAATTTGCAGTCCTTATTTTAGGGCTGGGTTGTCAAAAAGAGTGGCTGTTTAAGAAGGACAAGGTCCACATGCCATAAACATGAGAGCTCAGGCAAGCAACTGTAAATCACATCTTTATCTCAAAGGCCAAGCTCTGTTACTTGTATCAAGCCATAAACATAAGCTGTGAAGATACACAGCATACAAAAAAAGTATTTGCTGTTAAATGCAAGAAGACACACGTGCAGGCACATAACAACCCCAACGTTGCAATATGCGGATGTTACACCACAAAGTCAGCAGTAATGACATTTTAATGATGAGAAGGCACTGCCATAAATACAACTTCAGAGGTAAGCAAGAGACTATGTACGCACATTTACTCTGTCACACAATGTGATGCACAAATGCAGCTGATAATAAAAAGCACCAGATTGTGAAGAGATTACAGCTGCCTTGATAGTACATCTAATTTAGAGAACATTAGACGACTATGATGTGCCTCGACTGAGCCTAGACATCGCACATAAGACCAGTCATTAGACACTTAACCGGTGGCAGGAACGTAACATATTAAGTTAGTTAATCTACAACTAATATTTCAAAGTACGTGAGAAGTTTTGCTCGGTCGATGCCGGGTTAAGCACAATGATTAGGCAACTTAAACTGTAAAGCTAAGGTTTGATTCAAAACAATCGATAAAATAACTATCAAACAACAATGCACCTGTCTTGGCTAAAACGGCACGTTACATTTAGGTGCGATACGGAACCGCTTTCATAAACGTAGACGACACGACTGGAACTTGTGAGTTCCACTAAGCACTTGGCTAACAAAATGAACGCTGACTACACAACGTGAAAGAATCAACCTTGTTGCTTACTTAGCAGTAGCACCCATTTGCTAGCCTAAACTGACAAAGAAAACAAAAGCTATGTTCTTGGCAAGGAAACTTGACTTCTGATAGCATTAGCTGTGTTAGCAGCTACGGCCAAAAGTCGAAAGCGTCATTAGACAACTTTTCTTTTCTCGGCCCTGTGTCGTCAGCTGTCTGACGTTTGAGAAACTCCGGGACGTCTTATTGCGTCCACTTGCTTGCATGAAACGATGTCACATTTTTCTAAGCTATCTCAGGGCTCTGCCGTGGCATTATTATTTATTTATTTTTCAATATTTAGAATGTTTGTCCCACGGGGCAGCTCGTAGCTTCCCTCGATCCAGTCTGATAAGGCATTTCGGTTGAGCCCGGACTTTGCTGACATGCTAAGCAGAAAAAAATAATAATAACAAAATAGATCAAACTACATTAAACAGTTTGTCGACAAAATAATCCAACACACGTTCAGTATTGCTCTTCACCAACATGACTCTTAATTTCAAGTTGTTTTACTTACATTACTTTTTCTTCCTTCGCTGGTCTCATCGGCAGCAGCTGCCTTCTTCTTCTTCTTCTTGGGCTCCGGCCTTCCCTTCCGGTTAGCAATTTTTCCGGGAACCTCCCACTTTTTGTCAGTGGCTTTCTGACCAATGAGGACAGCGGGTTACGCTAGACCCTCCAGTCTGCAGCACGACATTTTTATCAAGGTTTTATTATATCTAGTCATAAATAACATCTAAAATTATCTTAATTTGAATATAATTATAATATAATGATATGGTGTTTATGAAAATTATGTATAATGACAATAAAACTTGTGCTTTTCAAATGGCGTGAAATTTTGTAACAAATTTTGTTTAGCATAATATTTTTAATAAGCTTGGGATACAATCTGCGTTCATAAAGAAGGATCCTTTTTTTATTTTTACTAATATTTTAATGATCCTTGTGATGTCTCCAATGTCAAACAGTAAATTCTGATCTTCATCTTCCTTTGGCTTCTTCATTTAGGGGTCACCACATCATCTGCCGCCATTTAACCCTACCCCTAGCATCCTCCTCTGTCACACTAATCCTCTGCATATCTTTCTTCACTGCTTGAGTCTTCTCCAGTGGGCTTCCTGTTCTCCTCCTGCCTGGCACCTCAGTGTTTGTCCAGTGTATCCACAATCCTCTTCTACATATGTCCAAAACATCCTTGCCTCTTTAACTTTGTATCCAAGCCACTTAATCTAAGCTGTCCTTCTGATATACTCATTTCTAATTTTGTCCATCCTGGTTACAACCCAATGAATATCTTAGCATCTTCAGTTCTGCCACCCCCGGCTCAACCTCATGCTTTTTTGTAAGTGCCACCATCTCCAAACAGTAACATCTTGTAAATGTTTCCTTTCACCTTTGTTGCTATCCTTCTGTCACAAATCATCTGTCACTCATTTCCACCCACTCTAACCTGCCTACTCGTTTTTCTTCACCTCTAATGGGCAGTGTTTGTTGCTTTAGATTGTTAAACTCACCAACTTTCACTATCTCATCTCCTTGCATCTTCACATGTTCAAAATGAAAGATGAATTAATAGTGAAAGAATGGCTTTCTTTGCTTTGACCGATGACACAAAATTCTACATGCCCCTCAGTATATTATTAATTTCAGAATTGTTGCTAAATGCTAAAGAGTCACATGGACATAAATATATCTGCCATGATACTACCAATGAATAAAAATATCAAGATTTTTCAGCAGTCTGTTGAAAATGTCATTGCTATATAGAATAGAATAGAATAGAATAGAATTCAACTTTATTGTCATTGCACATGCACAGGTACAGTGCAACGAAATGCAGTAGGTTGATTGGACCAAGATTGGTCAAATATGATTAACACGTTTCAGGAATATGTTACATCATTCTACAGGTCAAAAGCTTGGTTGTGGCTCCAAAAGGCCATATCTCATGAAATGCCAGTCTTGTGTTTGTTGTAGTAACGACATATCACCACTCAGGGGTGCTGCCCATTCACTTGCGGCTTCTAAGCCAACCCTGGAAACATTTTGTGGCTGAATACAGCAGTGACAATTCACGTGATAGAAAAAAATTAAAAATAAATAAAATGAATAACTAGCCAAACAATTTTGCATTGAATGGTTGAGTGAGAGTGTATGGTCTGCAAAATAAGATTGCTTCAGCTATGATCTATGCAGACCATGACATAATCTCAATTCACAAATATTATTAATGCCATATAAAACACAAGAACCATCAGTGGAGAAAAACAGGTTTATTCTGTAGTGGCAGTTGGATTCCAATAGTTGATTGAGAACTTGGCTAAATAACAATTTATTAATTTCAAACTTCACACCAGATTTCTTGGTAAGGTACTCTAAACATTACGTCAGCTTTGTTATTTACTCGCTGATAGCACAACCAGATAGGGATGTCATCAGTGTGGCCTTTCTTTCATATCAAGAATGCTGTCTCCTGTGGAATGAGACTCCATGGTCTCTGTCCTCTCTTTATAAAGTGAAGCTTTACTGTCCATGTTTGGTACTTGCTCCATCAGAGAATTTGCCAGATCCTGTGTTTGGTGGACAGGACTGGATCCTACCGGATCATTCTGTCTGGAGCCTTCGACAGTACCTCGCTGGTCCTCGTATCCTGTGTATATCAAAGTGTGGGCTCTTGATGGCGTCAAAGAGCTAAAGGCAGTGTGATACTGTGGTTGGGCTGAAGGAGTGGTGGATAAATGTATAGGTGTCTGGGATTTGGTCTGATTATGTGAAGAATCCGAGTTGGTTTGAACACTTAGGGGTGGCTGGGAGTAGCCACAGTTTACTGTAGAACATAAGGAGTGGGTGCTGCTTATTGTGTGGATTTTTGCACTACTAACCACGTGTGAGGCCTGAGAACTTAATGGGTAGCCACTGAAGGCAGAACTGATACCCAGGAGCGATGGACCTCCATGGGCATGAGAGGAGGTCATGTAAGGAGAGCCTGGAGATGTTCTGGGTGTTTGGAAAGGGCTAGAGAAGCACTGAAGCCTCTGAGTTGTGTCTCTGTCAGAGCAGACCAGGTGTGAACAGGATGGTATTGTGCTTGACGAGTACAGCAAGGCGGAACTGGTGCACTGGGAGGGTATTCCACTGGAGTGCCATATATTTCTAGTAGGATGGCTAATCATTTCATGAACAGGTGGTAACTCAGTGGAGATATTTAAAGGGACATCCGGTTGCCAGTGGCTAGAAGTTGTCACACTTGGGTTGGGGAGCACCTGAGTGCCACATGAACATGTGGAAGCTGGAGAGTTATTGTGGAGCATTGTCATATGAGAATGCAGAAAATGTATTATGTCATGGAGTTCCTTGGCAAGGTTGGAAACATCTTGGTTTAAGTTGTTTACCTGAAAGAATGAGAAATAATGACTGTTTATTCAAAACTGTTAACTGTTTATTTGTAACTGCTATCATGTTAAGTTGATATGAATTCAAGCATTAACTGATTAGATTCACTTGGTCAAAGGTAAAGGTTACTGTGTCCTCACAAAACACATTTGGGCATATTTCAAGGAGCAGCACTTTTGCCTAATAAGGGAACATACCTCTTTGCTTAGCTTGCTGACGCTCTGTCTCACTTCTTCTGTCTCAAGAAACAGGCTACAGATGTGTAACCGATCTGAAAAAGGATTTTTTTTTTAAAAAGTGAGAAACTCATCTAATCTGTCCCGACTTTGGGTTATATTTAATGTCTAGTCCTGAATAGAAAGGCTTATATTTACAATTTCTCATTAATCATGCAGTTTTCAGACACTTTACCTGCAACATTAGTCTTTGCCTCGCTCTGTTCCATATTAAACTGAAATGTGTGATCATTATCCTCAATTCCATCCACGACCCTGACAGTAAGACAAATGGGTGTTATATTAATTTAATTATATGCAAACAGATTATTGATATTTGACCAAAGGAGAATGAATAGGTCACCTGGGGCTGAGGTTCAGAGGACTAATACAAGAACCGGATGGCATGAGTTTGGCAGGCCGATGGTTCAAGTCTAGGTCACTGGTAAGACTGGGTAAAGGAGATGGAGAGAACTCCTCGCTGAAAAAAGGTTGTGGGGAAGGACTACAACCCCTGCTTCCCTGAGCAGGTGATCGGCAGAGCTGCAGTGCGCAGATGTGCCGGAGCTCCTCGCCCAGCAACGTGCTGAGGCAGGGTTGATGGACAGGGCTGCCCATACTCTGTAGTAGAGGCAGTCTCTGGTGCTGAGAGTATTTTACGTGGTCTGTATGTTTTACATCAGCTCCTTGAATGATATAGGGTAGTTTATGATCCATAAACTGAGGAGAAAAAAGATGGAAAACTCAATGAAGCCGATTGCAAAGATTTGTGCATGATTTTTGTTTGGGTAATAGATTTGTTTGCTACAAAAATTCTTAGTCTAGTGATTTTGATAGTGTCAGAAATACTTCTCTTGTAGGATAGTTTTAATTAAGCTTAGTGTTTTTCTTGATGACTGGAGTGTAGAAACCATATATAGTACATGCTGTTTGCTCCATTTCTCTCTGTTACCTAGCAGCAACTGGAGCATTATTATCTCAACTATAAAAAAAAAAGGCATTTTAAGTGTTTTCATATCTACATGACATTTATCAAGAGAATGCAATGCAAGCCGGACTAATCCCTTAAGCTAAGACAGATTTAACTATGGCTGTATCAAGCATGTCAAGGCTAAATTAATCATCCTAATGAGGCAGACATACCTGAGACTGCCTGGGTGTCAGCTGAAACCGTGTTACTCCCTAAAGGCATGGAAGTGAAAATGAACAAAGCATTACACTCACACTGGAAACTGAACATGTAAAGCGTTCCATATAGCATAGGTATGTTTGTACACCATATTCTGAATTGTGGTGCATTCGAATGTGTCTCATTCTCAGTTTTATTCCATTGCTTCAAAGTAAATGTCTTACATCAGCTTCACTGCCTTCTCTCAAGTTGTAGGTGAGATTGTGGTGGATGTCCAAGCTGAACCGACTGCAATACTCTGGATAAAGCCCCAGGACCTCCCTCAAAGCCCTGACACTGATGTACTGCAAGTCGCAGTATGTCAGTGCCTTCACATCTGCATTGGTCTTGATCACCTTGTCATGCTCTGGTAGGTCAGCCCCTATGAGGTCGCCTTTGCCTGTAGGGATTGTCACATAAGCATAGTATGTGTAATATGTCAATACACAGCTAATATGTAGAGAAATCTGTATGAGATTAACATTAAAACACTGGGTGCACACTGACCCAGGATCGCTAGGACCATGCCATCTTTCAGAACCTCCAGGGAACCGGAGCACACAAAGTAATTAGCTTGCAGGGCATCTCCTTGGCGAATAAGATATTCCCCTGGTGCACAGAAGGAAGTTTTGATGTGGAGGGAGAGGGAGCGCAGACACCCTCTGCTGGCTCGCTCAAACACAGGCAGCTGCAGTATGTCTTTGTTCAGATGCATGGTAATGTCAGCTCGCAGTTCATCTGGGAAGTCATGTAACAGCTAAGAGCGAGGACACGATAAAAATAAGAACCGCTATTTAATAGTTAACCACCGTACCGGTACTTAAATGCATATAGAGCTTTGCAAGACACAAATTACCCTCTTTTTTTAAGTACTTGTAATTATCAGCTCATTGTTCACCCAGATATTCTTCTCACAGAAACAAAACTCCACTGCCTTCTTGTCTTGCTACATTTCGGCTTGATAAAACTGGAATATTGCAGTACTGCATTTACGTGTTTCCTGTAAAGTCTGTCCCTCCTCTTGTAGTCAAAAATCACCAGGTACTCTCCTTTTAAAATACTTCAATCTTTTTGTTTTAGACAATTACTTAGAGATATTTGACTATGCAATAGTGCTACTAAGAAGCCTACACATATGGTATGGTTAACCACTCCTAAATTAAACAAATTAAAAAAAAGGGCAGACTGTGTTTTTAAAGACATGATAATACTGCCAGCATGTTCTCAGAAACCAGTGGCTCTCTCTGTTACCTTCAACACTGAATTAATTATCTGAGGATACTGATGGTTGGGGGTGTTAATGAGTGCTCTCTCTATTTCAGCTCCAACCCTTGTAATTACAGGAACTTCTCCTAGATAGGCTCTGGCAGTATACTGAAATTCTATTTGCAAAAAAGGACTATCTACTTAAAGAACTGGAATAAGACTCCAGAGAATCTGAGGTGCCCCATATTTTAAGAATGGCATTTCTGAGTGTAGAATAACCAATATCCAAAAAGAATAGACATATTCTTCAGCTACATATTAAAAATGATGCATTCTGCCAGAAAAATAACTTATTATGTCCAAGCAAATATTTTTCATAAACACAAAGAGCCAGGAGAACACGGCTACAGTGTGATTCTTTACCCACCTCATTGGTGTTGATTCCATTGTTGACAGACCAGGTGGCCTGAAAGTACTCCAACATCCTTTGCTTGAGCTGTTGAGGTAGCCGATGCACACGGATGAAGTCCTTGAGATCCTTCATGCGGGTGTGGTAGAGGGAGCGACGTGAGTACATGCGCTGGATGATAGCAGTCACGTTGCCAAAGACTACTGCATGCATCAGGGCTGGAGGTGACAGAAATATGGGGACATTCTTGAAACATTTTTCATATAGTTGGGAATTTCCTGCCATGTCCTTTAAACTCACCTCCCATCAGCATAATACAGATGGAGAAGATTTTCTCTGCATCTGTATTGGCGCACACATTCCCAAAACCAACACTTGTAAGGCTGCTGAGGGTGAAATAGAGAGAAGCAATGTAGGCGCTAGGCAAGGATGGACCACCCACGGTGCTGTTGATGTACGGCGTCTCCAGACGTTTTCCCAGCTCCTGAAGCCAACCTGGTGGAAGAGGTTAGAAGGTTGTTACGTAGGTCTATCTGAGTGATTAAATTAACTTTTGTTATTCTTTTTTAATGGTTGAACTTTTCTGCTGTCGTAGGTGATATAATACATGATATAATATAGAATGACATAATGTGTTACTGGTGATATAATGTAATCATTTCTTGACCTACACTTCCTCTGAGGAAACAAGCTAGGGGATGAAATGATGCTGAAGCATTCAAGCATTAGCTGAGATGTGCAGCACTGACACGGCGATGTTGCCAAAAAAAAGACACCTAATTTGTCTCAGTAAAGCAAACGAGTGAGGGAGAATATTATACTTTTAACTGTGTGGGACTATTCAAACAAAACTGCAGTGTCCTCACCTATGTCCCAGGTTACTGGGTCACCGCTTTCTATCTCCTTGCGTCCAATGATATACCAGACACAAGCCATCCAATGAGCAAGCAGTGCAAACACAGACATGAGCAGGGTCAGGACTACAGCGCTGTACTGGGAATATCGATCCAGTTTTTGTAACAGCCGTAGCAAGCGCAGCAGACGGACTGTTTTCAACAGGTGCACCAATGAAGTCTGGAAAAGGAGTGGAAAAGTACAACATCAAAGATGCAGATTAGTTTATTTAGTAGTTTTGCCGTTCAAGGATCTGTATGAGTGTGTTTAACTTGTGACACATCCCCACTTCTCTGTTAGTACCATCAAATACTATCAAAGTTAGAACAGCGTAATAGCTGGAGAGTTTGCAGCGGATGTCGAGCAAAACAAAAATACAGTTAGGGAGATGACTTTGTGCGTCAGCTGAAGTTGCCTTTGGCAAACTAAGACTAATCCATGAGAAGTACTAGTGTCGAAGCAAGCAGACTAACAAGAATGTTCAGTGAAGGGCATGAATGTAGAAGGATAATCATCTCCACTCTCTTCTCTGGGGGAAATAGCACTATAGCATTACTCACTATAGGCTTAAAGTTAGTCCATTTAAAGACACTGGAAAGTATAAAACAAAGGTCATTTTAGATTTTCACGTATCTGGAATAAAAGTCTTACCACTGTAATGTTGAAAGCATAGAGAAGGTCAAAGGGGAGTGCTGCAATCAGATCTACAAAGAACCAGGTAGTGCAATAATGGAGGCAGATGGATCGGGTGTCGTACACCACCTGACCTGACTGACTCACAAAGGTGGTACGGAAATTCAGGAGAATATCTGAAAAGGAACAGTAAAGTTAAAAACAAAAGAGAAAGATGGCAAACCAGAACAAAGAAAACAAGATTTCACTAGAGTCATAGCCGGGGCAGTTAATATATAAAATAATATACATTACAACAATATAGCTCAAGAAGACAGCGGGATATTAGGATACAAAGCCTCATTTCAGCAAATAATTAAATCATTGTTATAGTGCTAGTTAAAGTTGCACAGATTCTATGAGTAAGGGGCGGGGGTTGCAGCCCAAGAATGTTAAACAAAGAAACATATCAAGCTGCATGTTGCAAGGACAAATAGAATTTGCAGCATAAGAAGCACAAAGCAGTTAATGCAAGGTTTCCCTGGCAATAAACCCAACTCTCTTTTGTATACTGAAAAGGCGACTGTTTGTTTAATTTCAGTAAGACTGAACTGAGGATGAGTTTAAATGAAAGAAAAAAAGGAAAAACGTGTTACCAGGTGAGCTAATTTTGTGATGGTGTCTGTCCCCAGACAAACTTGTTGAGAGACAAGAAGTCAGCGAGCCTCGTGGCACATGTGCTATCGCGCATTCTTTGGAGGAAAAATGGGACGACGTGAGAGAAATCTAATTATGATTTCTAACCTAGGGCAACAAAGACAGCCTGAGTGGGTGAGAAAAAGTAGGAGGTAGTCGTGTGTTAGCCATTGCCAGGGAAACTACTGCAGCTGCACTGGGGAATATGTTTCTTCATTTAAACTTAACATTGTTGTCTGTTCGTAATGTATGTAACAGGTAGAAGAGACTAGTAGCTTGCAGAGTAGAACCTCTTAGAAAAACATTTTCATTTGTTTAAGGTGTTTAGTATTTCAATTTTACCTAAAAAAATATTAAAGGTTATACTACTGCATCCTTATTTTTTTCAATAAATTCAAATATATTATACCAAGAATGAAGAGCATCTCTACAGCAATGTCACTGCCTATGGTACTGCGGCTGACAAGTGGCCGATGGTCACCGTCCTCATCATGGCTGACAAAGCAGACGTTGTAAGGCACTGTGACTGCGACATAGAAAGTTGCCAGAAGGATTAACCAGTCCCACAGAGCCTTGAACATGCTGTAGTGCAGCAGGATAAAGCGGGACCTCTTCACAGCTGCCACCTTGTACTCGGGCAGGGACGGTTTCTGGAACACACTCTGAAAAGATAACAAGTCATTTAGCTTTAGACTTCAAATCAGCACTGCTTTGATATCCTTGCTTGGTGGCATAGTGATGACACAGATGGAGAGAGTAAGCTAATTTTACAAGCCTGCAAATCTCAAGTGCCCGGACTGTGTTTGCAAGTACTTTAATTCTTGAAGGGCACTAAAAGTATGACACATCATCATCATCATCATCATCATCACAGCTGTTTGAATAGGGCCAACTGCCCCTATCTGGTACACAAAGTACGTACCTTGGTACTAAATGCAAAACTCACCTGACTCAGGGTTACCTGATTATTAGCATATAAAGGACAGCTTTGTTGTTGAGTGTAAATGTTTAGCTAGTAAAAGTGCAAAACTGTGCTTTAGTTTTATGTATTTATTTCTAAGCCAGTGGTTTGCTCTCACATTAGGCAACTTCTTCTTGTTCCTCTTGGTGAACAGCCTGTTCAAGTGGTGTAGAATGGTTCTCCCCCTCTCTCTACTTTGAAAAAAGTGTGATTGTCCACTTTTTCTTCTCTGGTCAGCAATCTCTAACATTCCTGTAAGGAAAATAATACGCACTAAATAAAATTGTGTGTAAATTATGCCAAAAAATGCACATTAAATGACACAAAAAATAAGTGCTTTTGTTAAAAACTAAAGAAACGCAAGCAGCCAGGCCTCACCGTCTCTTTGAGTACAGCGATATTTTTTTCCATGTGATTCGCTGACATCTTTGAAGGATAACAGGAACAGCACAACCTCACCTTTCTCATTTTTAATTGGTACAATATCCAGGAGGCACCAGAATGGATTTCCTGGGAGTATTAAAAATGTTATTACAAAGACATTACCTCGTCAGACAATTAATTCACCAAAATGATGATTAGATCTCTAATACTGATGAAATAACAATTTTTTTTGTTGCCAAGCTCAAGTCATTCTCGTTTGTGACCGTGAGTGTCTGTGATTCTCACCATTTTTCCTATAAAAACAGACTTCTCCTTGGTACTCCTGCTGGCCTTCCAGGGCTTTGTCTACCTGTTGAATCACATTTTCACTGGTCTCAGCCCCGTGAAGGAAACGACACGTGCAGGTTTTCTGCATCACCTCTGTTCGAACAAAGCCGGTTAACTCACAAAAGCCATCGGAGCAGTAGACAATAGGGTATCCACAGCTCCCCTGAGTATTTCCCAGGAGGAAGTTACAGTCTGTGAGGAAAATAAAAAGATCAAAAATCAGGTAAAGTTATTGTGTGACCTGGAGAAACAGACATGGCGAACCGAACAGTAGGAAGTGAATAGATGTATCCAAAGTATATAGCTGCAGTTCTGAAAGAAAACATTTAAATGTGTCAAGTATAATGTTTTTTAATATAAATTTTTAAATACAAGTTCTTTTGAAGCACAAAAAGTAACTTTTCCTATCTGAGTCATTCTTTGTATTTTCAGCTCAGAACCCTGAAGTTGGCAGTTATCTAGTGTACATCAAAGAGAGCTTTGAAGTTTGCTGCTGGTGAGCATTAAGTCCAAGAATATATGCAGAGTGCCAGCTGGTCCCAGGACCTCAGTGAGACTCTGGTTCTAAATCATTTTCAGTCATTAGACATTGCACTGATGAATATTTTCCAAAATGTTTTGTCCTGTTAACCAAAAATTTCAATTACATTTCCACCAAACTATGCGGAATTGGTGGAGTTCATTTAAACTGATTGATTTCCTGGCATGGACCCGGCACAATTTATGAGCAAAGTTTAGGTTAGGGTTTTTGGGAATGCTATCCAGAAGCTTAATGTTAGCCTACTTTATCAATTCCAAAACCAATTTTGTGTGCAAACATCTTTTCAAACCTCTAATTGTTGATTTGAGGTGAAGTTAAAGTCCTCCTTTTTTTATTTTTCCATTCACTTCACAGTGAGTCAGGGTGGCTGTAGCTCAAGAGGTAGAGCGGGTCAACTGCTGGTTGGAAGGTTGGTGGTTTAATCCCTTGCTGCTCCAGTCTGTATGCTAAATATACTTGGGAAAGATACTAACCCCAAGTCGAAGATGTGTGAATGAGGGATGTTGTATAAAGTGCTTTGAGTGCTCTGGGAGAGCAGAAAAGTACTATATAAGAATCAGTCCACTGACAATGTGAATGGAAAACAGCCCCATAGTAAGATGCTGCCACCACCCTGCTTGACAGACTGTACATTACATCTTTACTCCACCAACAATAGCTCTTATCATTGTTGCCAAATAATTAATAATTAAATAACAGTGTAAGAATAGCTTTTCTTTGTGTATCACCAGTCAAAAAGGTGGAAAATAGAATAGCTTACCCAACTTGCCCAGTTCCTTAAGTTACAAACTGATATATAGAAATAAACTGTTTGGGGTGATGCACTTTAGACTCTATTGTAAAGGGACGCAACAACCAGATGTCTTCATCATTCAATGACTAATGGAAGTGTGCTTTCAGTTGTCCAACCCATCAATATTTAGACAAATAGACTGAGTACACTGACATGTCATCTTTTATTTGTTTATTCAAACACACTTTGATGCAAGCAAATTTAATTCCCCCAAAGTTCTTTGTTTGCTTATGTAGCAAAGCACTCCAATGATGATATAGCTGCAAGGACAACACCAAGCACCTGTACTGCGGCCAGATATAATGAGGCTGATGCTTTGTGTTCTCTCTACAGCTTGGAAAGTAAACAGAGACCGATAATAGCAGTTTATTCAGATGCATGCTGTCATACGGTATTGTATTTTAAATGATTTTTCAACCACAAAATAATTGCCAGCATCACTAAAGGGTGCTAACAAAGTGTTGCCTCCAGAAGAACACATGTGCAAGGTTTTTTATTTTATTTCATTTTTTCACCTGAAGTGTCTGCACTTAATCTCATAAGAAGTTACATATATATATATATATATATGTAACTTCTTATGAGATTAAGTGCAGACACTTATATATATATATATATATATATATATATACATATATATATATATATATATATATATATATGTATATGTATATATATATATATATATATATATGTATATATGTATGTATATATATATATATATATATATATATATATATATATATATATATATATATATATATTGTTGATGTGTTTCTCTTTTTTTTTCACTAAATCTGATGTAGAGTAAAACTGACATGCTTGGATACTTGATGTAAGATGTAACTTTCCATGCCTGGTATTGTTCATATGTGTTTGAGTGGGTGTAACCAGGTGGATCTGTTCCATATGCTAAGGTAATAAGATTTTTCTTTCTGTATATTAAGTGTTATAGTGTGAGAATGTTGTTTCATTTCTTTGCTTCTGAGGCAGAACAAGCAGGAAGAAAAGCCACGTATTACCCAGAAACAAGAAGAAAAAAAGTACAATATTCTATGTGCTGTAGAGTGAGACTGTTAATCTGCCTCTTCATCTCATGCTAGGTTACATAAGACTGGAAAAATAATTGTGCTTTCTTAGTAATCCAAGCACATGTAAATATTAGCTTTACATTGTAGTGTAGTTTCGCATAATGAGCAAAAATCAAATCATGTCAAGCACTTGGTGCATAAGCTACATTTTCATTTGAAACTTTAATGGCTGTAATTAAATGCTAAAAAGTAATATGTTTTATTAGAGCTGGTATTTAATCAGGATTAATTATTCAGCAAAGTCTAGTGTTTAAATCCAGTAGTGTTTTCACAGTTATTAGCATCATTCTGTAACTGCCGCACATAGTTATTTAATTAATGACACTGTGCTGAGCCGGTCTTATAATAAACAATAGATTTTTCAGTAACTTTTTAAAAAGCTCATATATATTTTTTTCCCTTCTTTTTTGGTAGATTTTAAACTGAAAGAAAGATGCCAGACTTTAGCTCTAAAACTTTAATGTTGCTCCTGAATAATTTGATTTGCCTTTATTTATTTTTTTTGTTTGCTGTTGAGAAAGACCTTGACATTATTATCAACAGGGAAATATTCTAACAAGCAACACATCATCTCAACAAGTGGCTCTTCAGCTCCAACATATTAAATGGGATCTCACTACTGTTGGACATATTGATTGACAGCAGTGTTTATCAGCGCCTGTCACAGTCCTAAATTGGGTTACAGAAATGCCAATGGCAAAAATCCTAAACGCAAGCTGGGAAAGCTTCATCTTTAAAATTGATTGACCTTTTGCAGCCAACATATTTCATATATAAATGTATTATATACCATTTCTTTCAATATAAGTAATACACATTTTAAGAAGAACACATACTGATCAAAATCTGCGGGGACTAGCAGTTTGACTTGTCCAACAATATCAGTCGCAGATTCCGAATACTTGGTCTGCAGGTTAATCGATTTACTATTCATGTATACTCATCAGAAATGTAATTATCAGCATTCTTTTAAAAAATCTGTATTAATGCAAAGTGATCCCCTCTCCCCAAAATACTTACGAGTTCCATCAAAGTGATTGGCAATGGTGTCCAAGAAGGTATTTTGTGGAGCAAGGAGGCCCTTCATTACAGGCATCTTTCACCAGAAAAAAAGGTCACAGAGTCCTAGTTTCAATTAGTTTGCCACCATTCCCTATAGAAGACCCGAATTAGACTTTCAACACCGCTTCTTGAGTTTTCTTGTAACTCTTCAGTGGAGTGGAAGTTTTATATATTCTATATTGAGTGGATAAAACTACTGAAATGTATCACAGAGTTTTCCATTTCTTCTTTGAAGGAAAATTCAGAGGTTTTCCGTGCTAAAGCTCTAAAGCTTTTCTCAGCCTGAGTCAGAAGTATTCAGGTTCAGTTGTGCATCGCTCTGTGCTCAGCACTGCTCCAGTATCACAGCAAAGTCTCAGCTGCTCCTCAGTCAGTGTAACTCCACTCTCCATGAATCTTGCCACTGAGTCCCCAGCCTCTCTCGCTCCCTCCCTCCCCTTCTCTCTCGCTCCTTCTCTCTCATAGAAAAAAGCTTGAACCATCCCCCGTTCTATCCACTGAATTTATGAAATATCTCTTGCCTTCACTTTCTTTCTCACATAAAACCTTGCCTTCTCCCCAGAGAAGTTATTAGAAATAACTTTCCTTTTTCTTCCATCTCTTGCTTTCTCACGCTCTCACCTCTATCTTTTGTGAAACTCCACAATGGGAGGCAGAAGATGATTTTCTGTTGCTTAGACTTCTCACTTAAATTACCAATCATTTTTCTGAGGTACAGCTGGATCCCGCGTTAATAACACAGAAAGGGAGGTGTGTGTGCACGTTTTGTTTGCTGTGGAAGAAAGCAACTGATTATCTTCTTTGGCATCTCTGGAAAGATTCTGTGTTTTTATCAGCCCTTCTTTTGACACATGAGGGTAGAGGTCAAGTTGAATAAAGCACAGCATCAAGCGATTCACGTTTTTGCTCAGTGTAATAACAGTCAATTTGCTGCTAGGCTTTTTGTTGGTGTGCTGGAAGAATCTAACAGGCTGCTGTCTGTATCACCACCTCGATTTCACATTTTCTTTACTCCCCATGCATCAACAAACACCCACGCAGATAGTTGCTGTAGAAGATGCAGTAAAAACCTATACACACAAACTGACCTCGAAATAGCAGATTTCACTGGTTCTTTATGTTTCATCGTCACTTATTAGCATTTCCTCTCGACTCCATATGGTTGCATAAAGCTGTTGTGCACACAAATCCACTATATTAGTTACGCATATATATTCATACCCATGAAAATTTCTATTTTTAATCACAAACAGTTTTGTTTTTGTTTGTTTTAACCAGAGGTACTTTCTGTTGGACAGATTTGAGATTTATATGCATCTGTGTCAGTTTGGCAGATATAAAAAAATTCTTTAAAAAGCCACCAGCCGGACTGAGTTTGAGTCAGGTGCCTGGCAATGATTGCGAGCATTACAGGGAGGCATGTGTCTGTTCCAGTATTTCAAATCGGCAGACTACCTTGGAAGTCTATGCCTTTAATACCTGGTAAGGAAGCAGTTAAAAAAACAGTTTGTGCTTTATGTTTTATTCTCCCCATACTACACTTAGATGAAGCAAAATTAAATTTAAGAAACCTGAAGCACCCTACATGCACTGGTGGCTGGTTACTATTTACCTTGGGTGTGGCTGATGGATTGTGCTTATAGACTAACACGAAGGTTGTTTTTATTTTTTGGCTGGATTCAGGCATTCATCAGTGATTTTCACGTGGATAAATCTTGATTATCTATTTTAAATCTCTGGGTGTCTTCCACAGTCTGCTTTTTATCCCATAGTCCTCCCATCACCCAAGAAATGATCATTACTGTATGTGATGTCTATCAAATGCTTAACTTATTCCAGAAAATAAAATTGAGTGTTTGTCACCTTTGTATATAGTCATGAAAGTTAACAGTTGATCAGCTTTGATTCTTTTTTATTAGATCACAGACCCTTTTACATATATGTACAATATAGAACATTTTTCCTAAAATTTGGAGATCACATTCAAATTCACATTATTTCTGAGGAAAAAAAAAAAATACATTTGGTGGAAGATGTGACTTTTTTCATCTAAACAGCGTCCCTGGTTTTACTCAGTTTCAAACAGGCAGGGGTGTCATAATGGTCGTTCCAGATTGAGCCATCCAGTCCATGTACTGCTCCCCAGCTCTCTCTCTGGTTCTCTTCCCCATTGTCAGAATCCCTGCTGCTTGGTTCCTGGAGCCTTGTAGGAGCTGTTGGAGTCGGCTCTGAAAGCGATACTCGTCCTCTTTTCGTTTGCCCAGAGTGAGGATCCCAGCGGCCGCATCATCCGTGAGGGCTCCACCCGGTCCCTTGTTGCCTGAGCGACACAGCAACACATAAAGGCGGCAGGGACGAGACGGTTCTCTGCAGCACTCAGGCTCGCTGTGAGCGTCACAGGCCAGCTGAGACAGTAGCAGCAGCAAGACCAATACCATGGCTTTCTGGTCAGATTAAAAATATGATTTTTAGGATTAAAGAGGTATGATTAAATAACAGAAAATGCATGAAGTGCATGTAAATCTGAATTAATATGAAATTGAATGGACAAATTCCAATGCATAATAAATATAAATCACTGAATTTATAATAAAATAATACTGAAATCTATTATAAACAATGATAATAAGCCTAAAGCACTAGTCAGTCAGTATCAACATGCCCATGCAACATGTTGGTAAGCTTAAATTTTAACCAACATTGCATTACGTACAATACAAACAGCCCCCATTTAATGATAAAGTTTATAAGCCTGAACATATATGTATATAGCCAGGCATAATTAGTTATTTCTCCTATATCATAGGGAAATTATTTCTATTCTTCTATTTATTTTTATTCCCTCACTCCAGGGTTACAGAAGAGAAGATGCTGTATAATAAATGTACATATGTATTTATCATAGGAGCTTGGTGACATGATAAAACCACATTCAGTAGGAAATGGTCAGTTAAATATTTATAGGAAAATGCATTAAATGTATTCCTCCACTACACTTGAGAATTGAATAACTGATACCAAATATCCCAAATTGTTTTTCAGTAGGCTGCTTATACCCTTAGCAGCACAAAAGGATGCTAATGTAGAAAAAGCAATTAAAAAGAACAAACAAAACAAATCAGCAAAGTAAAACCATGACAAATGCTCAACAAACAAACAAAAAAAATGAAGCTGTCTTCTTACCTTGTTATTCATTTCCATCCCAGCAGCTTGTTGGAACTTGGTGGGGAACCACAACATCTGCTCTGTTGTCTGAAGGGAAGTCATCTGGTCCCAGGGGTAGAATGAGTGTCTTTTATATTGTCCTGTGCCATCCATCCCATCAGTCCTCTGGACGTCATTTAGACCAGTGACAAACGTAGCACAAAACCACTGATTCTCTCTTTTTTTTGGGTCTTTGCTCATTTGAAGTTTGCTGTAAAGCTTTCTGCCATTAATTAGCGGCCTATCCCAGGTCATCTCCAAGACGCCTGAGTGGACCTTTGATGCACTGCAGGTATGTTTTTGTGGCTGCATGCTAAAGGTTTATTAAGACATACCATTACAATGACTGGTGAGGGGCTGAAGTCTATTAGCAAATATATATATATATATATTTTTTTAAAAACGGCTGCCCTTTCTCTGCTCTAATGACAAGTTCATTCAAAGTCTATGCTAATGAGGATGCATGGACTTTACTCTCTCATAGTGAAAGCACTTCACAAGAAAAGACCTAGAAAAAGACTTCCGGTAGGGTGTCAGGCATGTCAGACACATCTGTGCACAAATGATCTGCTTTACAAATCGGGGAAAATTTGCAGTAAAAATAACAAGATAACAACTCTTAAAAGTTGTTTTTATCCTCACAACCATTTACTTAATGTTTGTTGCCATCTTATGGACAACAGGAAGCAGTGCTATCTCATTCATGATAAACTAAATGGCTTAAATCTATTTTAGTAATAAGGCAATCATTTAAGATCGATTGAGAATTGACTATGCATTACAGTGCACTTTTGTAAAGCTATATTGATTGTTGCTTTCAAATGGCTAGGTCTCTTTAAAAAAATAAAAGCAGTGGCACCGTGTGTGAACCCTGCACAGTAAAAACCTTATATCAGTTTATCAGTTTAAAAATCGAAATAAAATTGCAAAGAACATCCATTTATCCCAGTTCATATCGCTACTTGAATGATTATTAAATAGTAATGAACAAGAGGAGACAGGAGAAACAATGAAGCCAGTTTTAATGGGCCACTTAAGAGATCTCTTACAGAATCCACACTCACTTTGAAGTGAAACACGTCAGGTTACTGTTTGACTGTTGTGTTGTGGTGCTAACCCCCAAACCTTTCATTCCAATCCCACATGCACTGGTTGGCTTGATCTGCACCACAGAACAACAGGTGTCAAATCACTGTGTATGTGGAAGTAATGTTAAAAAATACTTAGGATATCAATAAAACTAACAACAGTTATAATAATATCAATCATGAATGTCTCAGAATTATTATAGCAATATATGTTCCCTTCTTACACTTTGCATACATTTTACATCTATAGTCACTTTATTCTTATAGACAGCAGTATCATGTTCCTGATGATCTTTGACCTCTAACGGGAGGGGTCAAATATTCCAGTTGTGACTGACTGGTGAACTCCGCCACTTAAGGACGTGCTCCATCCTAGGGACCAGGACATCAACTCACATAACATCATATACATAGCCCCTAGGAAGGAGACAAAAAGATTGTGTGAGGAGTGTATAAGAATGCCGGAGAACTTAAACCCTAAGAGAATTGACACTAGAGATCTGAGGGGCCTGATGAAGACTGACACCAGCAATAATACATCAGGGTGATTTTGTTTTCTATTTTAGCACTACAGCTGCTTATTTTGTGCTGAAATGGCCATTTGTGACCCCTACAGACTAGTAGAGCTGCTCTACTTTGTGCCACTAAAATTAAAATGGCCTCCTCTTCATCATCAGAATAAGTGAGGGTTTCCTGTATGTCTTAGTTGTGGGAGGGAAAGTGTGAATGTGAAGAAATAAACACTCGAAGACATGCCAAGGTGTCTCTGAAAATAAAAAGGCAAATTTGTGGCATTAAATGCCAAAGTGAGGTAAAGCCTGTACCCACAGAGCTAGAGTACATCGTGGAGGGGCTTGAAAATAGCAGTGCCCAGAGAGAGACAGGGGTATGTAACTCACTGATGTTTTCAGCTGTTATCCTTCTGTTTTTCACTTCTAGCTGAAGTGTAGTATCTCGCTTCTCTTTCATATCTCTGGCCAACTCAAATCACCTCTCAAACTTGCGTCTCGCTTCTAACACGACGAGGCTTCCTCCTCCTCATCATCTCTTTCAACTTCTCAGCAACTTCCTCCATCTCTCTTTCTTTACTGACCTCTTGCTTTCTTTCTACACCTTTCTGCTTCTCTATCTCACTGTCTCTCTTTGGGACGGATTCTCTGTGGGCACAGGCAGTGGGTCAGCAGGATCCCGCAGGACTGTCACTGACAGTCTCTTTTTCTTTCTCGGGGATGGTGTCGAGAGGTACTGCTGCCCCCTGCTGCTGGTTTTGGAATTGAAACTGGTGCTGGGGTAGCGGTGGCGGTTGAGGGTAGGCAGGTGGTTTTGGAACAGGTGGGGCCAGAGGAGGAGCCGATAGCTGGGGATGCAGCTGGGGATATTGCTGGGGATTCGGGTGCAGATAAGCCTGAGGTGCGGTCTGAGACTGGAGCTGATTTTGGGGTTGGCACAGCAGTGGAGGCGCTGGGTGGGTCTTGGCCTGAGGCTGCTGCTGTGTCTGCTGCGGCTGGTGGTGAGGATGGTGCTGAAGCTGTGGGGAAGCTGCTCCATTTTTACTGAGGCCACAGGACTGAGCTGCACAGTGGATCTGACGCAGAGTGTCCAGTGCCTCACTCTTTGCGTGCTTTAGCAGGTCAGCCTGGCCCTAAGATTTAGACACAGAAGAAGAAGCAGAAAGAAACATTTGTTAATATCACTCAACTATATAAAATTTAAATGCATTCAAACAGCATTCCCTAAAGGCTACTTATACTAAGTCTATTTTAAATAACACCATCAATGCAATTTTCTTTTATCCCTCTTTTTTTTGTTTTTTTTAGAAAATAGATTTTAATCTCTAAATGACCATTATCTGCATGACTTTTTAGTGAGAAGAAAGTAAAGGTGCTTATATTATTGCTTATTGTTAATGTATTACTCAAAAAGATGCAGAAGGGGGCAGTATGAAGCCAATGAACAAAGGGCTTTGGTTTCTTGCCAGCCCTTTGTACTGTTCCTCTCAGCTTGTAAGTACTGCTGGCATATGGTGGCAATGTTATACTACATTTCTGCTCTTTATTTGAACACCCCAGAGATGAAACCCTGCCATATGTGGAGGAAGTGGTCAGGGCAGGCATCCTGCGCTACGGCACTGTCAAGTCAATCTGGGCCACTGCCATGGCTGCCTCCCTCCCTTAAGCTAGCTGTCTCTGCCATGTGGAAATGTGGTGGAGTTTTCTCCACAGGCAGTTATTTCTGTGTGTAAGAGGTGCTTATATTATTAGAACTGTCCAAAGGAGATGAAAAAAAAGGGAGAAAGACCACACGCTTCGACAAACTCCCTCCACTTGAACAATCTAATTCTTGACTCTTCCCCTCAGGGTTTACTCTCGCCAGATTCCTCCAGCATGTCCACTTCAACATCTGCTCACAAGAAAGTTGAAAGCAATTTTCCTTTTATCTGCATTTATCTGCATATTTTACCTCTCTCGCACTGAACTTCGGTCTGTCTGACGTGCTGCGACAGCTTGCTGGGCTAACCTCCTTGTGAAGAGATACAGTCTGACCTGTTGTGGACCAGACTAAAATATAAACGGCGAAAGGGATAAAGTTCTTAGTGCCACAAGACAGGTACAGCGGTATGACATACTGGGGTAAGACTAAAGGTGATGCTCTGCAGACGATGGCCTGCGATCTACCCGTTGGTGATGTTAATACACTGCAAGTGGCATTTTAGCTCAACCAATACAGCACGCAAACCCGGAGTATGAGCATGTCATATGTTTGGAATAAAAAAAGAAGGAGGGGGAAAAAAAGAAATTATGTAAGTCATGACTCACCAGGCATAAAATAAGATGGCAAGAAGCTTATCCTGTGCTGTCTGAGTCAAATAACGGCTACACTTGTCTTTGCATGCATTCACCCCTACAGCTGGCCTAACGTTGTCCGCAGGAGGCTAAGCTGATGTAAGGACAGCTACTAAATCCCACAACTATATCCTCATTAAATTCTAGACCCATGTCCTTTTTGTTTATCAGAAACGGACCACTCCTCTGAGAGAAATCGAGTAGTCGATAACCTGCCTCTAGGTATTATTTTACATTTATAGACATTCACGGGGAGTTAGAAGAGACAGCAGAGTATAAGCATCATTGGGACATATAGATTGAGTCAGTTCTTATATTAAAACAAGACATCTACCAGAATTTGATTTAATCACATATAAAAGGGTTAGAGTTACATTGGCTTACCACAGAAAACACTGAGGAGGCCAAAATCTGAGTGAATTTAAGAGGAGGTTATTTAATTATATGTAACTGCCCAAGAAAACAGATTATAACACTAGAAAGTACAAAACGTGAACGATTTGGGAGACACGTCTTTTTTCAAACCCTGTTATTCTTCTAAAAAGGACAGCAATATGGCTGACATTTGCTTCAAAGGATCTCTTTCTCTCTCTTTGATTTTTCTTTTCTCTTGACTAACTGGAACAATAAGTGGCAGAAATGGGCAAATACCCTCATTCACCGTGACAGCCCCGAACTGACAGAAACTGTCAAAGTAAGGTTGGAGAGGGAGCTAGAGACGAACACTGACAAACATATAGGACATGGCTCTTCCCTCGGCTTTCCTCCCAGCATCCCACACTTCCAACTAACAACCAGCGAGTACTTCCTGGCCTGCTGAGAATCTGGAGAGGCTGACAGGTGAAATAATAACTGGGTACGGCTGCCAGCCTTGGCAAACAACCACCAAGCTCTCACCAAATGTTCACTATGAGACGCAGATTACAACTGAAGAATGGGAAGAGGACAAGACGGAGTTATGTGGGTGCCACCTTGTTATTGAAAGGGTGGCTCATCACAGGAGAACAGACGAAAAGGGGGGGGGAGACGACGATCGGAAAAATAAGGTGTGTGAATGTGGTTAGTACTGAGATAGATTCTGGACAGCTGGTCTACCTAAACAGCAAGGGCATAAATTGCACCATAGATGGGTGGAGGACATCATTTTAACCCTAGCAGCAATGCAACCCCCTTTTTGTTGTTTTCCATCTGGCAAGACTGGCATGAAAAGGAGAAGACATCTATCTATCCTAATGCTCAAGCCACTCTGTCTGTACTTAGCATGTGGCGTTATTTTAGCGTTGCTATTACCGGCAGCAGTCGTAGAGGAAATGAGATGAGAGCATTGAGCAGCCTTATCTCCTGTGTCAAGGGGCAGGCAAAGACAAGAATGCATCATCATCAAGGCATGTCTAGGGGATCCAGTGTCTCCTTATGAGGAATAACAGAGCAGCATATGTGTGTCTACAAACAAGCGCGAACAATCCTATCATGTCTTGTCAAGATAGTTACACGACCAAATAAATAAAATGGTACTTGGACTCAACAGTAATTAATTAAGAGGTTTAGGGATTAGAGAAGAGGGAAATACAATTAGCCCAGTGAGCTTTCTTAAGACATTATGTTATTTAATCTCAGCAACATGGTCTCAGATTGCTTGTCCAGTTGGGTACAGTCCCCATAGTAATCTCAAATGCACATTAATCAGTTTTAATAGTTGTACTTTATACAAATGGGGGGTTTAGATTAATTATTAGGCTTGTTGCTGTGTTGTAGGAGGGGTTCACTAACCTTCAGCACAGTGATGTTCCAAGCGTAGCTCTCCATAGCCTTCTGCAGTTTACGTCCTTTCAGACCCTCCTTTGCTCCAATGCGATGCAGGTCCTCGTGGAAGTCCAAACCTGGACAAAGACACAGGCAGGCGTGCCATGTAAATAAAAGCAAATCATATTAAAGCCAAAAAAATACCATGCAAAAAACACTTTTAGGCATATTTTTAGTAGAAGAAATTTCTTAATAGAGTAAATATCCTCATGCATGCAGACCAAGGAAAATAACTACATTTTGCAATTTTGCAAAAAACACCATGAAACAAAATATGCCTGCTGAGAAGTTTTAGGTAAAGTGTCTTGCAGTGTACAAAACTGCCATAAATGCATTAATGCATATTAGTCCAGATCTGTTATGCATATAACTTCACAGACATTATAAAATGCAATGACATACTGTAATATAACCATCTTTTAGTACATTTTATAGTTTGTTCTTCTACCCACAACCAAGTTGGAGCGTTACAGTTGGATTTTAGCATGCAATGTGTTGGGTTGCTATGGCTGTCTAAACAGAGGTCATATGAAGCAGGCTAAACTCTAATTAATCTATCAGTGCTTCCTGCTTCATTTAGCCCAGGCAGACCGTAACTAATCCCCTGGGCTTTAAGAGCAAACTCCTCCTAAACCTAAGGCTCAGCCTGCTTGTCAGTCTGTCCCTGACAACTGACCTTATGGTTCTCCAGCTTCAATTTACTGCAAAAACAATGATGAAACATAATACACTACAATTCACAAAAAGCCCGTCACCTCAAGGCATTCCTTCTTTAGTCTTTGAACATTTCCAGGTGGCAGGTACTGCAAGAAACCTCTTTTCAGGAACATTCTTTAGTTGAACTGGTGGAGAGTAAGAGACTTACTGTACTGTCAGCAAGTATCAGAGCCGTATAATATCCACTGTTTTGTTAGGGTTTTTTTGTTTTGTTTTAATATTCAAAAAACACCCAAAATTTGTGCTAGGAAAGTATGAGATGTCGTCTTGGTTTTGTAATGTAGCTACTAGGGGTGCAACGATACACAAAATTCACGGTTCGGTTCGATACTTTGGTGTCACGGTTCGATATTTTTTCGATACAAAAAAAATGTTCATGCATTTTTAATTTGTCATTTATTAAAATTATAAATATATACTTTAACTCAAAAGTACAGTTTTTAAATTTAACCCTAACCCTTGTGCGCGTTTTTTATTTTGACAGCGAATGCGCACCTGCGGACCACTTATGTGCAGCCCTGGTTATATAGCTCGTCATATTGCAGCCACAGAAATTATTTTGTCCATGAAACCATAAAGCTGCACTTTCTTTTTGCCTTATAGTCTGATTTGTCATAACTTCTCCGTTTTGTGGTAAGCTTTTCTTTGGCTGTCACTTCTTCACCCTGACCTGTCTTATTTGGCTCAGCAGAACTGAAATGCTTTTACACGCGCACTCACATAAGCTCAGCGATTCTCTGCGCGATCAACCTCTCACATGTTTAAGCTTGCTGCGGGAGATTTCACTTGTCATGTTTGCATAGTAAGCTAACGATTAATAAGACGATGTCAGAGGAATTGGTGCACAAATTATC
The DNA here is from genome assembly GCF_057381845.1 of Rhamphochromis longiceps. NCBI lineage: Eukaryota > Metazoa > Chordata > Actinopteri > Cichliformes > Cichlidae > Rhamphochromis > Rhamphochromis longiceps. Next base: position 30,462,026 of record NC_140560.1, on the reverse strand, counting down.
ATCACTCACAGATCAGTGCTGTCGCTCTCTATACACAGTTCGCACGATTGCAAAGTGAAAGCAAAAAAACAAGCGCAAATTCAAACGCGACTTCAATATGTCATATATTGACAGTGGCTCACCGATGCCAATGACATAATTACCCAGCTACATTTCTGAAAGAATGCAAAAGCATTGACATATATTTTTCCTACAATAGCCCGACGGGCAGGGAAGAGATAGATTTTGGTAGCCCGACTGAAAAAATCGCTAGCTCCGGGACGTCGGGCTAGCGATATTGCAAGCCCTGTATCTGATTGAGGAATCACTCATCTTTGGAAAAGAGAGTTTATTACAGAGAAATGGCTCTTTCCAAAATAAAAGCTATACTATCCGCTTCTTCTGGGCTATATTCTCAGCAGCATAAGGAGAATCATGTGCTAACAGCTGTCTAAATGACTCGGCTAAAGTTAGTAGCATGCTTGTTGTTTTTGTCTTTGCACTAGGATGATGTCGGCGTAAATGTGCAGTCATATTCGTTGTGTTCCCACTAGTGCTTTCAGGTTAATCTCGTTGAAATGACCTTAACGCCACAACACGGCAAATCTCCGTTAACGAGCTACCGCCGATTGCTCTGTGCATGGGGCTAGACGGCCAACAAGTTAACGAGCTAACTGCGCTAACACACTAGTTCACACCAATGTAATTGAGCATTGCATGGCACATCCAACATACTGTTTTACTTTAGTCCATGACTCGCTTACCTTCAGGGTCATACGTCACATGAAAACCAAAATAATTCCAAACGCCAGATCTGAATGAGGGTCAATTTGCCTGTTGCAAGGAGAGCTTAACTTCTGTCTCGCTAGCTTGCCCTGTGCTCTTCCTTCTGACTATGCTGTCTGTGTGGAGCGCTCAGTGGATCTGCGCTCGACAGTGCAGCCTAGGCGGAGTAGTCGAACACAGATTCACTGAGCGCTCCACACAGACAGCATCGTCAGAAGGAAAATTGATAAAATAAATTACAAATGTTGTATTGTTCGATACATATGCGTACCGAACCGAAAGCACTGTATCGAACGGTTCAATATCGATACGAATATCGTTGCACCCCTAGTAGCTACATTGTTCCCCATTTGACAAACTGTTTGTGTTGTCATGTTCAGAGTGCATCCTTGAAGCACAGAAACATGCAAAGGGATATAGAGGCCTCTCATTTTGGAAAACACAGTTAAGTAGTTAAGTAAGAAGAAAAATGAGACTATGTTGACTTTATGAAGTCAAGATAAAAAATAAATAAATAGAATAAAAACAAAATTACCAGTTTTCAGGGCAAACCAGGGTGAACCATACCAAAAATAACTAATGTGCTATCATTTCCAAACACTGGTGATGTACAACCAATGCAGAATATCTGTTTCAGAGCCTGAAAGTTCTGCTAACAGGGATTAGGACTGATTTGATCTCGTAATCTGTTGTAGTTAATGGGCTCAGAGAAGAGCCAAGGAAGTTTGTGTTCACAGGACACAAGAAATTAGGATGGCAGGGAGCAGAGTAAGTCATGAATTTAGCAAATTAGCTAGAGGACGCAATACAGCTCTTGAAGCATTTAATTTGGCATTATGAAGCTTTCCCTTCCCCTAACAGCCTCGATGTTGCTGTTCCTTAGTGTCACTTAAACTATGTGAAATTTGAGCTAATAAAAATGTGGCCCTGTAGCACACTCTGAAGAGATTGAATTTTACGTTGAGAGAACGAGACAGGGAGAGTCGGGTCCTAAGGAGGACTTAGGGAATAACATATCACACACACACACACCTCGGTAGAGTAAAAGCAGAGAGGGTTTTTGCCTTTGTAATGAGTACTGCAGCAGCACCTCTTCTGCTTCAAAAACATACAGTGGCTTCAGGCAGAGAGACAGAAAGGTAAGTAAATAATAAAATCAAACAGAACCTTCAAACAGGATCTGATGAAAAGAAATAATGAATAAAAAGATAGGAAATGCTCTGAGTGGGGAATGCATGACAGTCAGCTCAGTGTTTCATTAATTTATCTCTATTCATACACACTGCAAAGCCCAAACACAATGCCATGAAGCAGAACGTGGGATATTCCAGCTGCTGATGAGCTGGGAGAAAAACTGGTTAAATCCAAGGAAGATAAATTGAGGGAGAGTTCTTTATCTTTTCTATTGGCAATAAAATACACAGTGCTGACTAAAATAGTGGTTCATCATAGCGAAAACCTTTGCAAGAAAGAGAACATCAATAAATACACATGGTAGGGCTGGCAGAGAGGCAGCGGATCTTTAACTCATACAGTAAGCTTGCACCTGTTCCTGGACCTGCCTTAATATGGCATGATGCATGACTATATTCAAGACAGATGCCTGAACACCTCGCTACCAGACGTGGAATACATAGAGGTGCTGAGAAGTACAGCTGGTGCCCCCTTTTCAAGAAGGGGGGCAGGAGGGTGTGCTCTAACTTCACTCCTCAGCCTCCATTTCTCAGAGTCCCTGGGTCCTGAGTTTTCTATAAATTACTGTTCTATTGGTTTTGAGAATCACTTGTTCTGAGTTTTTGCATTTCCCGGTTGCTTTGCAATGATTTTATCTGGCTTCATTTTCACTTCTAGTTCTGTTCATGGTTATACTTTGGTTTATATTTAAATCCTTGAGTTCCTGCCTCCCTTGTGTTTCCGTGTCTTGTTTAGTCTTTGTGTTTTGCTACTTCCCATTTTTATTGTGGTAGTCTTTTGTCTTTTGTGCTTGGTGTTTAGTTTTACTTCCTTTTGAGTTATTATGTTATGTTATCCTCAGCTGTGTTGTCACGTGCTACTTCTCCCTCATTAACTTGTGAGTATATGTTGTCTCTGTCTCTCCTTGTCCTTTGTCATATTGTCCCTCACTGCTGTGTGTTCCCTTGCTCCATGGTTTCTGGTTTTTGGAATTCCTGGCTTTTTTCTGCATACATTTTTGGCTTTTGTTTACTCTTTGCCTGACAGCATTAAAGCAGATTTTTGGAGTTATTCCCATTTCCCCAGAGTCCTGCATGAGGCTCCACCCTTGCTCCCACACGGCCAATCCATGACACCCGGGGAAGGTCTATGCCAGGTTACCAGAGAGGAGAGTTCATCTGTTAGTTGAACCTTGGATCCAGGAAGAACAATGCATTCAAGTTTGCTCAACGAGTCTACATAGTTTTTGGGAATTTGGAGAAAGTACTCGACTGCATTTCTCAAAGTATAATGTGAGGCATGCTTCAGGACTGCTTCAGCTTCAGCCCATTTGGTTTCTGTCCAACTGCATTGAGAGCTTGATTCGCTCTGAGGCAACAAGTCAGACTCATTCCCTGTGAGTACTGAGTTCACTGGGCTGCCCTTTGGCACCAATTCTGTTAAAATCTTTTATGAACAGAATTTCTAGACACAGCTAAGGGGTAGATGATGTCAGTATTGGTGGTCTCCCAATCTTTCCTCTTCATTTTGCAGATGTGGTTCTGTTAGCTTTACTGAGTCATGACCTCCAGCTTGCACCGGGGAGTGTGAGAAATGAGAATCAGCACCTTTGATTTTAAGTCGGAGTATTTCAGGGTCTTCTTAATGAGTGAGGGGAGAGCAGAAAAGGAGATTGACAGACATACTCTTGCAACATCTGCAGCAATGCAGATGCTGTACTGGTATGTTGTGGTGAAGAGAGAGCAAAGCGGGAAAGCGAAGCTGTTGATTTACTGGTCCACCTACGCTCACCTATGGCCACAGGCTGTGGGTAGTGAACGAAATAATGAGATCGTGGATATAAGTGACAGAAATGACTTTCCTCTGAATGCCTGGATGTGTGGGCTCAGCCTTAGAGACAGGATAAGGTGCTCAGCTTATCTCTCATTGGGGAGGGGCTCAGAGTGTGTACTTCTCCACATTCTCCTGGGCGCTTCTTAGGTCAGGTGTTTTGGGCATGTCCCAATGGGATGAAGGCCGGGGGGAAACCCACAACATGCTGGAGACATTATATCTCTCAGGTGGCTTAGGAACACTTTGGTGTCCCGAAAGAAGGGTTAAAGGATGTGGCCAAGAAGAGGGAGGTCTAGGCATCTCTGCTTAGAATCTTTCTCCTACGACCAGGATGTGTGTATTTAAGTATTTATATCATCTGATCACCAAGTATATCACCTTCATACAAAGGTACAGTCATGCCACATTTGCATCTGAAAATGAATGCTCTGTTCTTTGCGATGTGAGTAAATCGGTGCACTGACGAACTAGTACACCACGACACATACACATCTAAATGAATTCTGAATACAACAAAGCTTATGCATTACATTTTTAAGAAACACTGCTGGAACAAATCTTTAAATAAGCTGGTGAAGCAGAGGCTAGTGGGGAGAATGACTGGAAACCCACACACAGATTAGATATGCATGCAGACAAATAAGCCAGTGTACACAATGTGCACAAAAACACAGTGGTAGCATCTGGAGGTGCCAGAGTGTGCATCCCAGCTGTTTTCCTGGTCCCACATTATGTGTGTGATAGTGAGCCATCAATAGTGCCCAAGGGGAATTATCTAACACCTCTCCATCCTCATCAACACGTCAGCTTCACTGCCCAAATTGAACTGATTAGCTGCAATAATAACTGGGAAAAACTGTGCACAGGAAGGAAGGAGGCGGTGCTGCTGAGACTTAAAAACCACAGCAACCCCAAACTATCCATTTTTAACTTCCTACTCTTAAAATGAGCAATGTGCCAGTGGGCAGGTTAGGATGTAAGAGGATAGTTTGAGCCTCTCATTCAGATCGTGGCCATTGGTGTGATTATGGCTTTGTCACAACAGCATTTAGCTGATGAGCAGAGAACAATTTTAATGTCTAGGGCAAAAGTGTCAGGTTCAATCACAGGTCCTAAAATCAATGAGTGCATGTGCTTACATGAAGCGAACATACTCACGGATCCTACTCCACATTCTCTTTTGGATACTGACAGCCTGTCGTCCATTAGCACCTTTTCTGCTTCTCACACAGCCATTATAACAAAATTATAACTTCGACTTCTGGATTGATCGTGAGGACAAAACCTTCTATTCCGTGCAAATCCATCACTTCACGCTTCACATGCCTCTCACTGACTCTCTATGTTCAGGCTGATGCTACTGTCATTGTCAATATGTACATAATCATATGGTTGATGAAATGGCTTCTGAAGGATGCATTCAGTACTTGTCAATCTATCAAGATAGGTAAATTCATGCTTTCCAAGCCATCAGAATGATGCCGAGTTTTGGTGGGGGAGTCGAGTCAAACCCAGTGCAATGCATGGCGTTTCTTTTCTCCAGGGGTAAGAAATCATTTTAATGAGCTGAGACACAGGTTAAGAACATGATAAAAACAAGGGGAAAGTCTATTTAGGGACAGTGACACTGTAGCATTACTGCAGAAAGTCTGTCTAGAATTTTATTTGTCCACCAACATATATTCTGTCATTTTAGAGAAGTTTCACAACAAGCAGCTCAGTATGTTTTGCTTTGCGTTAGTTTCATATTTATGTTAAACTAAACATCTGAACACTTAAAGATGAAGCAGCATCTTTTATATGTTACAGTAAAATAATCCACAATAACCTTAGAGTATATTGAATTTTAAGTGCTCCAACAGGGAACTAAAAGCCTGCGGTCAGGTTTGTGATCACTGATCATTAGTCATTAGTCTGGTTAGTAGTATAAAGAAATAAAAAGTCCAAATTAGCATGTGATTAAGCAGGTGACCTTTGTGCATGAAGCAAAATGTTGGGGTTTGTTTCCATGTTCATCTGCTGGTAGAGGGTTAGACAAGAGAAGTAAGATTTGCATCTGCTGTTCTGCCAACAGCAGATTTTAAATTTAAGGAACCACCTGGACCACCAATACTGCTTATGCATCTGTACATATACATACACTCAGTGTCCCCTTTATTAGAAGTGCCTGTTCAACTGCTCATTAATGCAAATATCCAATAAGTCAATTACATGACACAACTCTATGCATTAAGTCAGACAGACATTGTACAACAGCTTGCTGAAGTTTACGCAGGTGAGTTAAGTGACTTTGAAAGTGGGTTGTTGGTGCCTGACAGACTAGTTTTAGTTATTTCAGAAACCTGGATCTACTAGGATTTTCCACATAACCATCCATGAGCTTTACAAGGAACGGTCCAAAAGAATCCAGTATCCAACTTTTCTAGACCATAATGCTTGCTGATGCTAGAGGTCAGAGGAGAATAGCCAGACTGCTTTGAGCTCATAGCAAGGCAACAGATGGGCTACAGCAGCAGAAAACCACATCAGGTGCCACTTTTGTCAGCTAAGAACAGGAAATTGAGGCTATAAGTCACACAGGCTCATCAAAACTGGACAACAGGAAACTGGAAAAAAAACGTTGCCTGGTCCGATGAGTCTCTAATACCGCCGTGACATTCCAATGGTAGGGTCAGAATCTGGCACAAACAACTTGAAAGCAAAGATCCTGCGTTGTATTGACAGTTCAGGCTGGTGGTGTCATAGTGTGTCCTCAAGAATGTTCTAACACAAATACAAATGTGTATTTTTGTTCTTTATACCAAATGTGATTACATGTGTTGCTGCACAGGGAGCAACCTTACAATATTAAGCCAATTATTATGGCATTGCAGCAAGTGAAGCTGCAAAAACTAAACAAGTATGGTATCAAATACTGGTGTTAGGTTCACTCTGCTCTGTTTATTCTAAGCTGAAATGACTTAATAAAGGCTAACTTGCCTTTATATTCACTTAAGTCAACAAGATTAGATTTAAAGCTTATAATTCCCATTTTCCAATTTTCATTTTAGGCAATAGGTAACTTTATCCATAAAAAGCCAAGTAAGTTAAATTTTCTAAACTCTGTTGGGGAAAGTGTTTGTTTTGCTGCCTGCTGTAATGTTATACTGTGTCACTGAAAACGATTGCTCTTTGGCCAACGTGTTTTTATTTTTCTGCCTCATTTACTGCCATCAAAGCTACAAGGCCTGAAAGTATGGATACGCATACACACGGAGGAGATGTATATTTGAGAACTGCATGGTTTGGACGAAGGCTTGTGTGTGAGTGCTTGGGGCAGAGGGAATTAGAGTGAGTAATAGGAAAAATGCTGTGTTTGGCATGCAGCTGAGGCCCCTCAAGGCTGCTGCTCCTACCTTTGGTGTCCTTGTATGTTTCTTTTAACTTACATTTAGAAAAACTTTAATATTTGCATTTCATTTGCATTGGAAGGCTTTTGATGAGCCCCTTTGAATGTTATTTCAGTTATGTCAGAGAAGCATACATTTAATCTACAAAACAGAACACGGTTCATTTATTACTGTTCTGTTTAAAACATTTTCATGTGTCTGCAGCAGCACACAAAGCTGAAACCTCTGATTTTTAGCGGACACTGATGTGATTGAGGCTGTGGCGTGGCTGTGTGTGAGGCTTAAGCTTTGCTTAACTCTCCTGTCATCGCCTTTGAAGATGCTTCTAGCTCTGCACTGGGGAACCTTGGAGCGGGAGGGCATCTCTATGATTGAAGCTCCAGGGTTTAGCCTACTTCACTGTGTAACTGCGCTGCACAAATATCAGCTTGGCTTGCTGTGGTCAGGGGTGTTAAGCATATGTCTGCCTCTGAGTGACACCGGGGAGTAAAGCAGGCTTAAAGTGGACTTAACAGCCTCAAGATATTGGGTTGACATGAGCCAATTAGCCAACCCCAGTTTTCACACATAAAATGTAAAATAAAATACACATTTTCAAGTTCACACCAGGTCTATAACGGAGCCAAATCTGCAGGTTCATTAGTTTATTATTCATGTTCATTAGTTTCAATCATGTCTTTCGGTTTCCTGTAGCCATAAAATGTCTTAACATGAAAAATGAAGATGTCACTATTCAAACTGAGCTCTTTTTCGAGGAGCTCTTCAGCAGAGGCACTGCTGCATAGCAAAGCAGCAAGGCAAATGAGGAAGAATTAGCGCTGAATTTAAAAGAGGCTCGAGAAGACAAGCCACAGGATTTCTTGATTTTAAGCCATTTCTCCCTTAATGATCTTATTATGGCCAATTTTATCCTCTCTCCTAAAACACTGGACCTCTTGCATCAAGCAGCCCTTTTAAAAGACTGCACTGATAAAATGCTTTGTTAATTCAGTCCTTTCTCACCATTTCCATCCCTCCCCCTCTTACTGCACACTTTGTCAAACCTTTTCATTTCTCTCCTCCTCTCAAAGGATGTTTATGCTCTCTGTCCTCTTTCTCCTGCAGCCCTTTGTCTGTGTGGCTGGATGATTGTTTTCACCTGCCCACTGACATGATTACTACTCTGCTGACTCACTGATGATGGCCTGCTCTATTGACAGCAGCCACGGCTGTTGATGTTGATGCAGATGCTGTAGGAGTAGACACACAATGCTCATTCTGCTGGGCAGGGGGACATGACACACAATGTGTTTAAAAGGGCGCGGATGCACATTCGTAAATCACATGATTCATTTGGGATTAAAGCAGAGAAGCTGAAAACATCCATCCCTCCTTAAATAAACACAGGCAGTTTTCTTGTGGATCTTATTTGTCTTAAACAAATTAATGAAATGTGCCAGTAAGAGAGGTAATTTAAATCATTTCTCATAAATTTTGTCCTTGAATTATGAGTCATTTTCATCACAGTAGCAGAGAGATTGCAGTTTCCTGCTTTGCTTCATAGAAACACTTATTTTTTTAAGTGTCATAAGAAGAAAGATTTTGAATGCAGGAAGGAACAGGACAATATCACACATTTTTAACAGCCAACGGGAAGGATAAATATCAACTTGACTCAAGTTTCCAGTTATAAATATAAATTTTGTCATGGAATGTTGCTGCTAACACCCCGTTTATCTGAACCTCTTTTTTTAAAATCCTTATTTACACATTCATATCTTCTTTCTTTTAATTTGTTTAGATATTTAATGAAAAGGCATAACGGTCAGCATTTTTCAACAGTGACTAAACAGTGGTACATACCTGCTCGTTGTGCTTGTGTGAGCTTGGAGTAGACCACATCAGCTGACTCGATCAGCGTTTTGCTGGTTTGGATCAGCTACAATAAAAAGAAGACATGGAGTTAATTTGTAGAACACCTTAATTCCCTACCAGGGCCTCCCAGTATAGAAAAGAAATCAACCTCACCATTAAAAGCAATGACAGAGTGAATAAACTCGATCATCTAAACCTTGGATTATTTGCATTCATGTGGATATTACCACCCTCGACAAGGCAATCTCCAACACAACATGACACCCCCGCCCCCCTCCGAGACAGGACAATGTTCCTTGGATCAGTGCAAGGAACATGAAAAAGAGCTCAAGGAATTCATTCAGCTTCGACATTCTTCAGATCCGAATCCAATCGAGCATCAGAGGGATGTGCCAGAACAAGCCCAATCCACGGAGCGCAACCCCAAGCGGCACCCTCCAGGTCTGAAAAAATGAAACCACACTGGAAGAACCCCCAAAAACTGCAGTTCTTCGAAATGCCACTTGAAGGTGGTTCTAAAAGTGAATCAGTCCTTATAAGACACACATTAAAATTTACAGCAGAAAGAAGCAGGTAGGCGTCGGATAGCTAGCAAGCTGTTTGCTAGTCACCTCAGTTAAAGTAATTCACTGTGTTGCTGGCTTTGTCCACATTGGACATATGGAGTTATCTGACAAAGAATAAAAACCAAAACTGTCTTTTAAACAATAACTTAATGAAATACACGATTATAATCCATCGAATTCTTCCCAGTCAAAATTGACCGTTCAGTTTTAACAGCTCTTAAATTAGCATAACAAACATTTTTCACCACCAAATTCAGTTCAGTGGGCCATTTAGGGGGTCAAGGGCCAATGGGTGGGGGTGGGGGTGGGGGGGGGGGGGGTCGAGTGGATTCCCATTCATTTCCTATGGCGCTCACTTTTGATCGGGAACACCACAGATGTAACTGGGTTGATAAAAAACACTCAAAATTCAATGAAAGAGGTGCTCATCACTTTCATACGTTCAAGTGCATAGTGTGGAGGATATCATAAGGCCTTGAGGCAATCAAATGTAAAACACAATATTTATGAGTGTTTTAAGTTGTAAAGTTGTAAGTTGTAAAGATTTGAGTCGAACACGACAGGAAGCTTTTAATGATAGAGCTATGATACTGATAAGTCTGTTAAATTACAAAGTCAGCATTTTTGCAAGCTTTCTTTCCAGTCTTCAAAGCAGACACTTTCAGCACTACATTATATTTACTCTATAGTGTTTTTACTCTCACACACGCTCACACTGCACTGTATTATGTGTTTAAAAGCTGCATATTTTTCTGTGGTATAGTTTTATCTTCCTTTGTAAAATCAGCTGCTCTACTTCTGATATACTCCTTCATGTCTGTGATTGATCAGATGCTGCCAACACCGCTCTTTTCATGTGAACGAGCAGGGGGGAAATCTTGGGTTAACTTAACGAGTTGATAACCAGCTTTGAGTGACTGCTTATCCCAATTGCCAGTATTAGGGTAAGTGAATCCAGATAATGGAAAGATAGTCTGGGTATGCTTCGTAATACAGGGCTCTAAGCAACAGGATGGACTGCCAACGTTACAGTGCCTGTTATCCCCTGAGGTAGCTTATGCCAGAGCTATTTTGGCAGGTTAGTGGTTTTAATGTTGTGGTCAATCAATGAATATAAAGACGAGAACAAATAAAAATGCTAAGAGGTAAACACTTCAAAAAAAAATTCCTGCCACATTGTTTTTGTTCATTTATAACAGATTTGATCCCCTCAGTCAGGGCTCAGTTTGAAGTATTTGGAATGAGCTCTTAATTGCTACGTTTACAGAGACAATAACAATTCAGCCTAACCCAATTAAGGCAACAAAGCTGCCATGTAAATGTCTGATTAGATTAATTCTGGTCAGATCATAATCAGAAAATTCTTTCGAATTAATTGGGCATATAAACAACACGGCTGAGATTTCTTTTGTCTTTTATGCAATTATATAAATAAGTTGGGTAAAATTCACGAGACGAATGTACTTGCAAGCAACGTGTTTGGTATGTCAGCAGTTAATGAGTCTTAAAACAGACATTATTTCCTAATTATCTAACAAAACATGCTTTAGACAGGTCTCTCTGTTAGTATCAGTATTATTAATGGAAAAGTTATACTCTCAGCCGTAGACATCATACCACAGTGCTGATGAGGAGCAGCTGGACTATCGCTACAGCACAGAGGAGGAGGCTAATGAAGTTTCACACTCATGTGGGAGACAGGAAGTGGACTCTTAAAGTGTGTGTGTGTGTGTGTCATGCACATGCCTCTTCTTGTTTTGATCTTTTCAAGAAAAGTAGTTTAAATGCAGAAATTATGAAAAGGGAAGCCATTTGGGACAAAAATGTCATAATGGGTATGGGTTAAGATGACAATAGAAATAGAAAAATGTTCATGTATAATATGTCATCAATCTATATTTCTAAATGAAAAATCTTCACTAAACCCCACAGACTGGAGTTAGTACTGTTAATTTCATGGCCATTTACAAAAATGAAAAAAATATGCAGCATATCTCTAAGCTGCATTACATTCTGGTCTTGTAAGTAGCTCACACCTCTAACATAACACAATTAACAGAACAATTACTAGTGCTAGAAAAAACACTGGGAAATAAATCGGGGGAGGTGACGGGATTTGTCACGAGAGAGAGAAAGAGAGAGAATAATGAACATCAAACAGACACTTGCACGTGTATGATTTTGCCATTTTTTTTCTAAAACAGAAACATGAGAGTTGGGACTTGTTTTTTGGCTTCTTCCCCAAAAACCTTTTTGTAAGTAGACTGGAGAGTTGGTTTGATAGGACCAAGCCTTCTGCTGTGAAGCCAAAGCAGACTGTACTGTACGTGGAGCTGTGCCCTGTGCTCCTACTGATGTGTGCGTGCATCTGTAGGTGTCAACAGCAGGAGCGCTGTTGACCTGAGCAGTGTGCATGCTACAACCTTTTCCTCACTACTCGTTCACTTCATCAGCTCCCACTAAGTCTCACAAGAGAGGAGGGCAGGACAAACAGCGGGTGATGACTAATTACAGGCAGCGTCCTCCAACCCCCTTTCTGAGCACAGCCAATGTCGAGTGGGTGAAAAATATGGTTTTCTTGCAAGAGAGGAGGCAAGACAGAGAAGGACGTGTGAAATAATACAATGAGTAACTGAAGCTATATAATCTGGCTGGTCATTGAGCTGGTTTGAGCAATGTTTAGAAGCCATGTAAAACTCAACCAGCTGTGTTAACACCTGAAATGTTAAGCAATCAGGCAATAAGGCAGGGAACAAGTTTACTCTCTGCTTTGCCTTTTTTTCTAGTTTACCTTTGTAAGCAGAGCATGTATGAAAATCTGCACGGGACAAGAAATGCAAATCACATCATCCCAGCACAGACTTTGTTGTTACACTTGAAGGCTTTATGCTTTGAGATCTCATCGTTTCCCCAAATCGATATTTACTTGGATGCTGCACGATAAAGGACAGGTGTTACTGTCTGTCCTCACACACGCAGCGCGAAATGTAATCAAGTGTCTGAATGTTTGTGTGAACTGAATTTTAATAACTGAAATTAAAAGGAAAACACAAAAGTACTTCCAGTGCAAAATTCAGAACCATTCACATAACATTTACGCACATCTGTATTATTAACGCATTTGTTTGCCTGACAGTGTCAAAGGTGGTGGCATTCACTCTTTTCTGTGTGTGCTGGGTTTTTTTTGTTTGTTGTTTTTTTTACCATGTCATAGGCGTTCAGTACTTTGCGCAGCAGCTCAGGCACAACACCCTGAGCTTCCATGGTGGGATAGGTCTCGCTCAGGTCCACAGTTACCCTCAGCGATCTCTCGCTGTTCATCAGCCATGTAGACACCGTCAGGATACACTGCTTCATGTTGGCTGCAGGGGTCAGACCACAGAGCTCCTTGAAGGACACCATTGCATTCTGGGAAGAAAGCACCCACATAAGAAAATAGGAATCTGGCTATAAACAGGTTCAAATGGTGGACATAAAAAAGACTGTGTGACACATTTGTGTGGGCATTGTTTAATATATAAGTGATAGTGCTTATACTTAACCAGTTCCTGGTTCATTAATTTCAAGATCCTCCATTAATTAAAAGGAGACGTTAATGTTAAAATGCAAATAAATCAATAAACATAAATATTCTATAAACAGCATTCTGTGCCCTTGTATGTCATTGGTCTCAGAATAGCTGCTACAATGTTTATCTCAACTGCCAATGTATCCAGCAAAGGAAGATTCCTGTTGATATATTGCACTTGGTGACTGATGAAATCATAGTTGTCCTAATAGAATACAACTACATTTTACAGATCAGTTTAAGTAAAGAGATTTAATAGAGTTAAATAGACTTATGAGTTTCCCGCCTGATCAGAAACAACATACTTCAGCACAGTGTTTTTCTTGATGACCACGATGACCCTAAAATTATTCCCACTTCCTATAATATCAGTCTGCTCAAAAATAAATCATCTAAAATCTCTATCTCAGCAAATCATGTTTGCATGCCTATCACTGACGACTGAGCGTGATCCAAACCTCAGTCGCCCTCTTGTCACAGATTCAAGAGGCCTTGAGCATGATACTGAATCTTAAAGTACTTCCATTGATCAGTATGTGTCACTGTAGTAAGTGCAATGCCATCGTCGACAAGGATTGTTTCAGCCAAATCTTTAAAAACCTTGGGTAATTTTGCCTTTTTTAGTGTCTTACAGGTACTTGCTTGTGCAGTTAACTAAAACAAAATACAGAATTCTGCACAGCTGTCAATAGCACTTTAAATAAAACTGAAATGTGTTTATAGTCATGGAATTTATTTGCAACCTAATACTGAATCTGCTTACTAATTCCTCAAAAAGAAACCACCTAACATAAACATTTAGTAAGCACATACTCTAATTTCTTCTTTTGCTAGCGTGGGAATTTAAGCAAGCAGACTTTATCCTTGAGAACGAGTGAGGTGAGAGAAGAGAAAGGGATGGAGAAAGGGAAGGAGTGTGAACAAACAGTCATGTTTGAAGCATGAGTAACTGAAAAAGCAAAAAAAAGGAGAGGCAGTTAATGAGAAACACTGAGAAAACAAAAAGGTATGAGAGGGTGTTAAAATTTAGTGACGAAAGAGAGAGTATGAGATAGCAAGAAAACAGTTTAGTGTTTAGTGTTTGGAAATCCGTCCACACAGTGGAGGCTGCTGCTTGGGAAACCAGCTGTCTCCCTGGGCTAGGCCTGCAGAAAAATCCCCATACGTTAGAGGACATGCTGTCACTGGGAGGCCCAACTTTACAGTAGACAAAGAGGGTGGTCAGGGGACACAGGATCTGTATGCTGAGCACCATACACGGTTAACACCCCTTGGACCGCTGAGCACAGCTACAGAGAAACACAATGGTGGAAGTGGGACAGCTCTGGGGCTCTGGATTAAAAACCACTGTGTGATTATGCGTGTGCCTGAACGATCAGCATGTGTGGCTGCATGTGTTTATGTCTCAGTGTGGTCTGAGCTAAAGTTATTAACATTCATTATGTTTTGTATAATTCCTTGCATGTGTGCTTGGGACGACACGAGTAAATGTTTTTTGATAATTGTTGAGCAATAAAAGCCGCAGTCTTTCCAAGCCATGGTGTTACAAAACCCAATGAGAGGCTTGTGTTTTTAATTACTCCCTTCCCCACTTTGTTCCTCTTCCAGCATTTCCCAAATGGGAGCTCTGTGTCCAGTTAGGACCTTGCTTTTGTTTCAGTTTGCCCTTTTCTGTCTCTCTTTCTGCTTCTATCTCCAAATCTCTCTCTTCTCTCTTGCCCGCAGCACTAAGTGATGGTGAACGCGCCAATGGTGGCCCACATGATTTTCAGCAAATAAAAAGAAAATCCAGGCTGGCAGCAGTTCTCATCCATCAACACTTTGTAACATTCACGGGCAGCAGCACTCAGAAAAGGACTTTATTCAAGTCTCCCGCAGAAGTAATTAATCTGCTGCGTAGATGGATCCACATATTAAAAATGCAAACTTATTATAATAGCTCACTGGTCAATGTTCATGGATTCCCTTAGTCTTTTTAATATTCAAATGTACTTCTTGTTCCTTTGTTATTCAAAGCAGAACACCTGGAAGCTTTGCAGCTTAAGGATGAAGGAGTCTTAGAAGAGCTAAGTGAGGTGAAATAATGCTTTTTATTTGAAAGAATGAAAGCAATCAAATAATTCATTTTGCTTAATATATTAAAAAAATAAGCGTGTGTGCACACTGAGTACAACAGATATGTTTTTTTAAAGAGTGTCTAGTTGTCGCCTTGTGGGTATTTGGCCACAGATCCTTTCATTCAGCTGTCTCCAGATCCACAGAACCGCTCTCTCTGCAGCTGGTCTGTACAAGCCCTTCCCATATGTCCATTATTTTACATTTAAAAGGCAATATGCCTCATTCTAAAAACACCTTTATTTGTTCTCTTTAAAGCCTCCCTCATAACTTCACCTCTTTCATCTATTTCATCAACTTTTATCTCTTCGTTTCAAAAAGGCGTATTTACATTTCAAACCAGAGGAAAATGTGGTTTAATAAGAGGCGCCAACACGATCGCATCAGCTGAACACACGTTCACTTTCAACCACCAAGCATTTTTCATGAAGCCTTATAAATTAAAATTCTAAAGCCATTTGTTATGAGAGATGAATCATAGCTACAGAACAAAGTCTGTAGGGTCTTAACTGTGACACATGGCACGCCTGCAACGAAATACTTAATCTGCATTAGTAATTTTATTTGACTCTTACAAAAGTAAGAATATTTATTAGGTTGTCAGAGATTTATAAGACAGATTGGGCCATATTTCATGACTTATTAATAATTTCTGCTGACAGACATCAAAGTAAAGATTAAGAGGACCTTATGACAAACTCAAGGTTTTAGTTCATGCCAAAAAGAAAAACATGTGATTATGCCACATGTCAAAATGTTTTGTCAAGCTGGGGATTTTTTTTCAGTCAGTGGTGCTGACTAACTGCTTGTATTAATAGGTTTAACTACACAAAAAAAATTTGAACAAAGAAAATACCGTACGTTCCTATTATTCCTCTTCTGCATCACAGGATCGGTTTCACCCTAGAACACAAACGTATTTTCTCCCATGCTGATAGGTATAATGAAGCCCTTTTTCAGAACATGCCCATTTCCACAACAAAAAAATGCATGACTGCATGCCACGGGATCTCTAATCATCATTACATCTCTGCTAATTTAGTTCAGTCTGTCTTTTGTTTGCTTTACCATTAGACTGAGGTTGCTGCTATCTGAAGACAAACAGACCTCATGATCATGATACGTGAAAGCGATGTGCTGCATGCACCTCAAATTTAATTTCTACTTATAAAAAAACTCATCATCATTACATATTTGATCCAGTCAAGTTTGCCACTATAAAAATTCACCAGTTATACAGCAAGTGTATTGAAGAACTAACTTTTTACCCCTTAAAAGCCTACTAAGAGTATGCCTGGAGGCTCTTCTCTGAACTGAGCCGCTTCTGTCATATTTCAAGCTGGCTTATAGAACAAAATGACTGAGTTTCCATCAGATGTTAGTGAGGATGAGCTCTGCCTATCCTTGAAAAAAGTCCAGAAACTTATTCTGTTAACAAAGAAAATATCACTACTTTGTTCCATGTGCACAAGTGTGTAAAGTGATTTACAGTAATGTTTAAAACTAGACTTTGAGGAAAAGATTAAATCTCCCATTTCTCTCCAGTGATGGGCTCCTTTACACATATGATCAATAGGCAAGTAAGAAGAACAAAAAGGCACATATTTATTAATTTTAGTCTTTTCTTTCACTTAGAAATCTACTATTTAGTGGAAGATGGAACACTGCTGTTGGAGCTGTTTCAGCAGT
Source organism: Rhamphochromis longiceps (assembly GCF_057381845.1). Lineage (NCBI taxonomy): Eukaryota > Metazoa > Chordata > Actinopteri > Cichliformes > Cichlidae > Rhamphochromis > Rhamphochromis longiceps. The sequence continues at coordinate 30,445,074 of NC_140560.1, read as the reverse complement.
GTACAAAAATGACCTCCTTCAAACACGACAAAACAAGAGGCTGCCGACGTAAACTAGCAACTTAAGAACACACACACACAACAACAACAAAAAAAACCCCTCTAGCCAGCTCTAGTTGAGTTATAATTTGTAGGCAGCACAAATGGCACAAGCATTTATACCACTCTGCAGTTGCCACACACCATATATTAATGACCACCAACAAAGACACTGAAAGGCCCGTGCTGGTGCTTGTCAGACAAATATACACAGTGCTTACAAATCTTCATTTGAGCTGAGAGGAGCATTAAAATACTGCACTAAGTGCCTAGCAACCCACTCGTCATCCTGGGGCAGTAATTGTCCCTCATTAATGATTACACTATTCATAAACTTTAGAATTGTACACCAATGTCGCTTTATTGCCCCTTTCTTTTATTACATTAATAGAGCACAATTAGTGACAAGCCTCTATCCACGATAGCAAGTGAACTAAGTACAATGCAAAACATTTACAATGGATTTTATTGCTACGGATGCAATAAAATATTATGTAAATTTATTTTGAAAGCCTTGATATTATACAAATTATTAATTAAATGGCTAAAAAGGGTTAGTAAATATTATCAGCGTGTTTTATAACCTCAAAATCAGGGTAAAATGTTTAGAAAAAAACTGGTAAACTTAAAAAATAAACTACTCTAATGCGGTCTTTAACCTCCTAAGACCCGAACTCTTCCACAGCATGCATTTTTAATTTCTCTTTGATATTTGGGCATATTGGGGCCCGATGAATGTCAAAACAAAGAATTACCAGATATTTTTTTAACCTTTTTAAAAAAAATTTTTATGAAAAATAAGAGCCACATATGAGGATATTCGTTTAAAATTTCGATAGAAAAGTAGCAGTATAATGTTCTCGTAAGTGGATATCAGGCCCTTGTAGAGCAAAATTGAGTATTTTGGTCTAAATAACCCAAAATGTGATATCCACATATGTGGGCGCCAGGTCCTAGGAGGTTAACCTATGTGTGCTGAAAATATTGCATTATATAAGCCAGTTTAAATACCATATTACCACAGAAAATCATATCTGAATTTGATGTTCTACTGATCTGTACTGTGGAATCACTTATGGCAGTTTTTTCCTTGTACTTTTCTTTTAAATCAAAAGGAAGTGATGGGGGAAGATGCAGAGCACATCCACAAACTCCACCCCAGCCATCTATAGACTGAGAAGCCAGTTTTCGAACTGTAACTTAATATTTTCTTAGTATTTAGTTCCTTACCTGCACATTTTCTCTGAGGTCTGTGGCCTCCCTGAGAGGCTGGGTGGAAGCTCTGAAGAGCTCATCCACTACTTTGATTCCTGTGGTCTTGGTGGTGGTGTACTCCCGGGCCTTCCTACTCTTCCTGACATATATACCCCTCTTATGACCCTTTCCTCCACCACGTCTGTTGGTGATGGCCACGTGAACAAACAGGGTCGTGTTGGGTAAGAACTCTCCTGTAAGAGACTGTAGAGGGACATGCCTATAGCCTGGCTGTAGGCACTCAAATGGGATGGTGTACTGGCCAATGAACTCATCTCCGATGTAATCATCGTCTAGAACCACAAAACGCAGTACTGCAAGTTCAGGTAAATTAATCTGGAATTCAAAACTCTCATCAAAAATAGGGTTGTCACCATTCTGAGACACAGTCTTGGTTCTTTGCTCAGCACAGTCAGCTGGTATGCCATGGATCTCCACATATATGTAGGGCTCCACCACATCCCCTTTAGCAGCAGAACCACGAGGCTTGGGAAGATTCTGCCCACTGATGACTTTGATGTGAAGAAGCTGTGCAGACACTCCTGGAAGGGAGTCCCGAGCATTGGCACTAAAGTAGGACACCTCCGCCCTCATAATGGCTGGCCGTAAAACATACCCACAGTTGCCATTCTGCCTGAACCACCCTAGGTTGAGATCCATCATCAGACCTGGAGTCTGATAGTTCATGGCCACAATCTGGCAGCCACATTTCCAGAAATCCTGGGGGTTCATGTTGCTGGCATCAATCCTCATGGGAGTGGGATATACCCTGGAGAGGAAGCGCTTGTTATAGCAGACAAATTCTTCTGGAAACTCATTAGCAAACTTGTTTGCATCTACCTCATTGAAGGAACATATTTCCCAGTATTTTTGCTCCCTCTTAGAGAACTCAAAGTCCCTGAACTGGACTGACTTGCAGAGAGATACAAGATCAGACAGCTCTCTGCACAGCCTGAATATCTTACAGCCCAAGCCATTCAGCTGGTCTTTCTCATCATTTCCCACTCTTTGGGACATTTCCAGACCCTCCTCCTCATCTGTCACATCCCCTTCAGCATCACTGCAGCTGGGTGGCAGCTTCTTGCCTTTAAGGAGGATTTTACCTTTGAGTTTCTCAGGAGAGGGTAGGTAGTTTTCCTCCTTGTTGGGTGAGTCAATATACAGCTTGTCCCCGAGAATCTTCTTCGTGTGCTGTGCCATGACCCTCTGCTGGGGAATGCAACAGTGGGTCACTAAGCAGAGAATAAGGGGGTACTCAGAGCTCTCGAAAGCATATTGGTTGATAATGTCCAGAACTTTAGAGAAAGCTAGCTGTGAGGCTACTGAACTTCCCACATACACTACTGGTTCATTATCAGGGCCATCCCATACAACTACTTCAATGCTGCGACACCCCATCCTCAGAGCTCGGATGTAACTGCTGATGTCTGACGAACCCCAGAAATGGTCCTCCAGAAGGGAAGCATTATGCGAGGAGTTGATGTAGTAATGGGAAAGAGGCTGAGTCATATCCTGGCATACACGTTTGTGCTGGGGGTCAAAAATGTGGCATTCTGAGGACAGGAGGTAGTGTGTAAAACCGTCAATGGAGAGGTAGCCTCTCTCCCTGCCTTCAGCAGATGGCTCAAATTTCTGAACAATATCCCTGCACATGTCCTCTGTTACTCCTTCCACACCCTGCTCTACCTCTACAAAAAGCATCAGATCTTTGCTGTCAAGATATTCCTTGTTACTGGAGAACTGCACCAGCAGAAAGAAAATCTCTGGCCGTGTGCATAGCTCACAGTAGGCCTCAACAAAAGTGTCCAAGTTAATTGCCTCTCCGTACTGGTCTTTAGCTTTCTGGAGTTCTTTGAATTTCAGTTGTATCCTAGACTCTTTCATTCCAGGGTTGAGCCCCTTAATTATCTGGGTGGCTCTGAATAGGTCTATGTGTCCTTCCTTTTCCACATCTGCTAGCTCAAACACTGATCCAATCCAAGATGTTCGTAGACTTGGCTGACTCTGTTCCACCATATCCACAGTGTGGCGGCCATAAGACACCAGATACCTCAGGCCCATCACCCAGGTGCTGACAACATCTGCTGTGCTAGCCACTAAGTCTAAGGACTCGTAGTTATCCCCGTAGATGATAGAGAAAGCGCATTCATCAGGAAACTGATCAGAGAGACCATTGCTGCGGAGAACAGGAGTTTTTTTCCCCAAACGGACCTCCTTAATGCTCTTGATTTCCAGTTTAGCCTTCTCCGAATCTTTCTTGGATGGCTCCCAACGCAACCAGTGCATGTCCGGATCCAGCAGGAAGTAGCGGTTGTACATACGCGAGTTGGAGCGCACCTTCTTCATTTCACAACCCTCCATCATGAAGGCCATACAAGCAGCTGTGCTGTTGATCTTGCGGTCGCTCGGCATTGAGCTGAAGGATACCGTTTTCTTCCTCACCTGCCTCTGTTTGGAACCATCCTGGGAACAAAATGGGGTAGGGAAGAGTTGGATGAGAGAAAATGAGTTTCATGTTAGACATTATATGTGATTTCAAAAGCAGAAAGGAAACAAAAAGATAGCATTATGTCTATAGTTAAATATATCTATATGTGGATATGTAAATCCACACTGAATTAAATGAAGGAAAATCCCATACTATAGCTGCTAAAAGGTAAAGATAGACAACGATGCACCACTCCCATCTGCTAATAATTTAAATATGACAAACTATTAAATTTTAATAAGTTATTACTAATTATCAATCACACATTAATAACTTTAAATCACATATTGATTCTGATTTAGTAATGACTATTTCTTATAAACATTTTAAGAGATGAGACGCAGTGTTGGATGATACGATGGTATGATTTCTCTCATAGGAAAGCCCCAGAAATTAATCTGTTTTCAATCTTTTTTGTACAATATAGAATCTGAGAGAATGACAAACTGCAGTGAAACCTAATAATTTGAATAATTTGAAAAGGAGACATCGCTCTACACAGCCCTGGGCTAAATTTTTGTAAGTTTTAAAATAAAACTTGTAAAATGCAACTGGCAAACACCACCTGCAATGACATGCTGGAACGTTTTCAGCTTTTAGGTCTGTTAGTCTAACTGGTGAGAGTACACAGCACTGTCCTATTTCCACACAGAGCTGTGGTTAGCTAGATAGCCTGAATGCACATGGCCTGGTTTAAAACTTGGAAAATAGGCTTGCTGAATAATGCATAGCACAAAGAACAGTACATTAAAAACCTAAACCAAGCCACAAATTACTGCTATTTAAGACTCTAAGCACAACACCTTTGAGACTCTTTCAAAAGGGCATTTCCATTACTACAGAGCCATATCGGTAGCTATGGTTTGTTTAACCTCCAATACAAGATAAATGTAACCAAAGCCACTTAATTTGACCTTGTCTCTTGTATCTTCATCTTTTTTTGTTTTGTTTTTTGGAAAGCCAGAAAGGGCAGTCACCCTCAGGGCATCCCCTTAACACCTAAGACAGTGACTGCCTGTACAGGCCTGATAAATCTCCCCAAAGCATGGTCCAACTTTAGCCACAGTGAAACACCTCCGGATTATCCATCTTCCACCTGACAGCCAGAAGCAGATGATGCATAGCAACTCATCACGATTAATGAGCACCATTTTAGGCAGAGCTGAAGAAATGACATGATCATTACTCCACTTGTGCCCTTGTTTTATGACCTCTATCTCATTGTCCTACACATAAGCACTCAATATCATAATGTCAAAATCTTTAATTCTTCAGTGCTTCTGAGAATACCTCCTGGATAAGTTTAGTCAGTGATTACTGATCTTACCAGATGGTGTGCTTTAGCCCAATCATGCCTGGTCCACCCAGGTCAAAAAGGTTGCTTGCAATGTGTTAAAATAAAGCTAGTATTTGTGTTATTCCCCTTGAGATACACTTGCATGCAATTTCTGTGAGAGCTAGTGCCAAGAGCCACAGGCACATGGAAATGCATGGACCCGTGCCAAGACTGTAAGGGTAAGACAGTGCTGTTTGGTCAGTTCGTAGCTCCAAATTCTTTTACAGAGTAATATGAGCTCATCAACCACTTCACATAGGAGATAAACGGGCCAAAGAGTTGATTCTGTCCTTAGATCCTTATTTGTCTTGTGTTCATTTCCTCCAGTAGATCATTCAGCCCCATCCATCATAGGAGAAGTGGGAGATAAATCTGGAGGCCATAATCAAGAGCTCACATTTCAACCCAAATGCCATGCACTTTATTTTGACGAGCACGGTCCTTTCACCTCATGTGACAGAAAATTACAGCTACCACTCTAGTCTATTTTTAAAAAAACAGACTGAAAGACAGTTGGTCTCTCCTCTGGTTTGCTCTTCATGAGCTATTTGCAAAATCAGCCAGATGGACATGAACATTAACTGGGGTATTGGGAATATGACTGAAAGCAGACTGAGCAAGTGGTTCTATGAGGGAAGATCTGTTCAGGTCTGATTATTTCCAGGCCTTCTTCAGGGAAGTGATGTAGCCACAGAGGGTCAAAGGCTATAAGGGTAATCTAGTGTCTCATTAACATGCTGTTACAATTAGCTGGACAACCAGACAAGACAGCATGCTGTTTCTCTTTGCCTCTCAATCAAAGCTAAGCAGCAAAACACAACTGAAAACAATTCTGCTTTTCATAGGATTAGTAGTGTGATAGTAAATGATTACACACTAGTTGGAAATGATAATATAATAGTACATGCATGAATAACAAAGTTCATGGAAAATAATTTTGTTAATTTAATGATTTGAACTGCCTGTTTACAATAGTTTAAACCTTCTTTCACTGTTTCTTGTGCTCTTTTATTTCTGATTCACATATTTTCTCAGATCCCCTTTGGCCCTGTGTTTCTTTATGTATGTGTGTGTTTATGTGTGTATGCTTGACTGCCTGTTGTTGCTGCGGTGGTGATGTTGGGGTATTTTGGTAATCTTCCACAGCTCCCACATTCCCCTTTCTATTGAGGTTTCTAACGTGACATCATGTGCCTATTGCTTGAAAGTAGTCTGTCCTGTTGCATGTGACACAACCAGCAGTTGCTAGGATGGGTGAAACTGGTTGCAAACAAGTTACTTTACCAGAAACTTCCTAGTAATTGATTTGGTTGCTAGTTGCTAACAGATTGCCACAGTTGCCTGTAGTTTTTCATGTTTGTCTGCAACTACTAGCCAAGCAATAGTAAAACCTAAAAAAGAGCAATGGAAACAAGTGCTGTAGCCAACATGTTGCAAAATGGCACAGCTTTTACTTTGAAGGTAAATGGTCTACAGTCCCAGTTTGTGTTGCACTTTTCATAATTTTACTAGACCTCAGAGAGTAGCTGGCTGCTGTTTGCAGACAAATCCACCACCTCCATTCAAATTACAACCACACAAACGATCAAAGCAGTTATCACAAGTATGTTTTTGCTAACCAGGTGGCGAATATGAATTTTTCCCTAGCAACAGATGGTTGCCAGGAGTTTACTGATCAGTCTGTAGGGCTGTGTGACTCAGCCTTTAGCAGTCATTTTCCCAGTGATTTCCACCAACCAACCATCCAGCAACTACTTGCAACCGCTTGGGGAATACCCATGTTTCTCTCATGATCATTGGTTAACAAATGGTCACGGATTGATCTCTAGGCCTGAGTGACTTTAGCACTATTACCTTGACATTGCTTTGTCACAGTCACAAGTGTCAAGTTAATGCCACATGGTTAGTAGTCACATGTCTACAACACCTCAGTGGGAACACCAGCAACTTGAGTATTGGTCAAATACTTCCTGGTGGAAGGGTGAGATGAGTGTTTCCACACCCCCTGAAAGACAGTGGTGTGTCACGCTCTCTCCCTTCTCCTATCATTGTTTTCACACTATGACACTGGGCACCATAAGCAGTGTGACTGCAGAACATAACTCCAGGGAGGCAATTAATGGAAAAAACTCTCTGCTCTCCCAGGCAACAACAGTCGTGGCTCCCAGGTTGCCTGTACACTCCAGTCCCCTATTGAATACTTCACATCAAAACAATAACCCTTGACTGTACTGCTGTGTACAATAGATGCAATATATTAATAGACTTCCTGTCTTTGCATAGCTTTTAAATCTTTATATTTGTAATGGCATATAATCTATAAAATTTATACAGTCCTTTGCTTTTCTGTACTCTTCCACTGTGATGTGGAAGCTGGAAAGCAACATCATCAGAGAGATTAATTCCTCCTTTATCTCCACAGACTGGAGTGTTTGTGTGTGTGCTCAAGCAAAATTAAAAAGTCCTCTTCCTCCAGTTGTTTGTGTGATGGCATGAACCACTTGACTGCTACCACTAGGGCTGCCACAAACGATTATTTTGATAGTCGACTAGTCACCGATTATTTTTGCGATTAGTCGACTAATCAGATCATCATCCATTAGACGTAAAACTACAGCTTATTGCACCAGCAGCATCTGCTCTTATATAACTATCATTAGCTTACAGCTTTAAGTGTTTAAGGTCTGTGCTAACTAAAAATAAAGACAAGATGATAGTTTATTAAATTTTAATGAAATTTGCAGATTGTTTCGGTGAAGTTTAATAAACTCCTTGCTATCTAAAATATAACAGGACACTGGAGTATATTCTGGAGCATCTCACACTTCTGATAATCAGCTGTCTGCTTGACGTTTATTCAGCTGTGTAAAAACTATAACTTTAATCTCAGACAAACTGATTTACTCAGGAACAAATAAAATACTAAAAAAAAAAGCCAAACAATAACATTTTAAGTTATCTAAGTGACTCATATATATTTAACCTGAGTAGCGAAAGACGGCGGTGGGTTTGAAAACGATTTGCGGGGAGTCCGGTGTTCTCACGGCGCTAGTGAGCCTAGCCCCCGGCTCGCTAACGAGCTAGTGGGTAACAGATGTCTCCGAAAACGTCGGAGCGCTTTTGAAAATATGTGGTGTCCTGATAAACTGAGCAGATATTTGAGGTTTACACAGCTACATTCTCGCCTGAAAATATGTTAAACGTTTATTTTGTGACCCAGAAAGAATAATAAGAGTAACATTAAAACTAACTAGCTGCCGCCATTGTTGGAAACTGCGCTGGGCCGCGCTATGAATTCTGGGACACAGCTGCTTCTTCTTCTTCTTCTTCTTCTTCGGGGTTTAACGGTAGCTGACATCCTTGTACATGCAATGCTGCCATCTTCTGTTTCAGTCCGTTATTACACTCTTAAATCCTGCCACTTATTCCTGCGTCTTTTGTGATCGTACAAAGTTTCAAACGACGCGTCGACTATTAAATCAGTCGTCGACGATTTTGATAGTCGACGTAATCGTGACTAGTCGACAAATCGTGGCAGCCCTAGCTACCACACATACTCACACACTCCAAAATACAACACTCTAGTGTGTCAGGTGAAAAAAAACCCCCACAAAACCAAAAACAGTTCTTGTCTCCATCACTGGGTTGGCAACACTAAAAATAACCAAAAAGGTTAGGAGCTCAGCTAATCCTGTTTTTAAACACATGACTTCCCATGACACTTTAGACATACTGCTCATTTTCACTAATGTGGCCCACTTCCACCCCATTCTAGCAAACCTCCAACTATCCTACTTCCTCCAGGGCTGTACTGGCCGTTTGCCACTCACGGCTATCATATCTCAACTCTAAAACAGGTTTGCAGAAAGTGGTCAGGCATGGCTCAGTTCTTCTCGCCTACAGAGCTCCAGTGTCATTTGTGTGTGTGCAATGAGAATCCGCGAAATAGGCAACAGGGGGGCGTGGGTAATGGGGAGTGAAGACAGAACAGAGCAGAGCCCTCTTGATGACGTGCTCTCCAACATGTGAGTCACAGTATGTGTGCTCTGTTTGCCAGCATGTGTGCCTGAGGATCATAGAAAACGAGCCGCAGGATCAAGCCACATTACACAACTAACGCACACATTGACATGTCAAACACAATCGCAGGTATCGCAAAGGCACATGCTTACTGTTTCAAAGTGCCTAGGGTGAATCTGAGTAACTAGGCAAAATTCATCTTTGTTACAAGGCACATTTATTTCCAGTCTTTATTCTAGACAATCCCAGCAGAAACTATATTAACAGATGAATGTGATAGTGTAACGGTGGGTTATGTCCAGCAAGTAGGGCTGCTCGATTATGGCAAAAATGATAATCACGATTATTTTCACTGAAATTGAGATCACGATTATTTGACGATATTTATTTCGTCCGCCAGAGCTTATATTATTTTTTTACATGCTGTAGTGCCATTTGTGGGAGCATTTCAAGTTGCTATACATCAATACAACTGTTATAGCCCATATTTTAATAATATGTATGCATTAAGTCCATAGTAACTACATTAATTGCAAAAAAGTGCAATAAACTACAAAAAAATTGAAAATCGTTTTTGTTTTTACATATATTTCTACTTGGAGAAATTTAAGAGGTTTATCCCTCAAAACTTTAAATACAAAAAAGTTGCAAAAAATAGTTTACAACAACAGGAAATTTATTTTGAGTGTCTTCATAGTTTTATTTTGGAGATACAGCAATTTTTATATACTGCAGGAAAAACAAAAAACAATCCTATGATGCAAATTTGCAAAGAATGTGCATGTGCATCAAAATAAACTATTTCCAGCAGTGCAATTCGAGTTCTAAGGCCTACAAGTAAAAAACTAAATTTTCCGCAAAAATGACGTCACTTGCGATAGTTCACGTTGATGTCTTTTTCAATGTGGGAAGTGTTAAGAACAGCTGATCGGATCGGCAAAGCGTGTTTCTGGAATATTATGTTTTTGTTCCTGCAAGCTCTTTTTGTGCAATTTTTGCAAAGCTATATGTGGAAGGAAACCGTGACCGAGGACAAGCTGATGGCATAAGATGTAAGTACAACTCCTCTGGTTTCATATGGAAAAAAATTTATTGTGCTAGCTTAGCATTCAGGTTCTACAGGGATTTAAAAATAGTTACACAAAACGAGCATGCTGCTCTGACCGGCTTTAAAGGTTTAACAATAACAATGTATTGAATAATGACTTTAAAAAATAATATAAAATAGTGTGCAAATACTGATAACAGTGCAAATGTTTGCAATATAAGAAATAAATGAAAAATGTGAACTTTGCAGTGTTGCTCTGTGGTGCAGCTACGACACCATAGCAAAGTTTACACACTGTGTCTACTTGATCCACGTCTGACTCCGCGAACCCATAATGTTTCCACACCACTTAAGTTTTTTTTTTTTTTACCTCTCTTTTCAACCAACGGCAGTCCACTCCTCTCCAAATAACTTCTGCTTAGCTTTCCGAGCTTCCCTCGGGTCCTCTTAATTGTTGTGACGCGTGTTCGAAATGCAGAGCAGTGCGCTTGATTTGCCACATGGAGCAGCGCGAGAGTAAAGCATGAGGGAGGGGCTAATAATCGGCTCAGTCATTTTTAATGATCGTTGAAAGCCCAGATCGTAATCGTGATTAAAATTCGATTAATTGAGCAGCCCTACCAGCAAGAGCAACACCGTTCCCAGCGGAAGCACTAGGTGTTAAAAAACAAAGAGCACTTTCACCGCACAGGATTTCATAAGCCAGTGAGCATGGGTCTGCTTGCATGAGGTAGGTGAGAGGTCACAGTCAGTCCCCTCCTCAGATGTAGGCTGCACCGCAGTGCCTTCTCCTTCCCTACATCCTAGATAGTTATTTAAACTGACGTCTGAATCCAGAGCTTAGGGCAGACATCATTCAGCCTCTAACAGACTCTATCCTCTGTTATAGACATCCACAGGGGGAAAAAAAGGGAAAAGGGGATAAAATGGGCCAAAGCTAAGACAGTGCAAGTGAGATGGAAGTAGAAATTGACAGAAATTGAGAAAGAAAGATGATTTGATAATGTTAACTTTAATTTGTTTAGATGTTTTGGCAACACTGTGCAACCTCAGCGCCAATAAGGCAAATTAAATCTAGCTGAAAAACTGACTCCTAATAGGAGGAAAGGAGATAGGAAGGCAGGGATTGACAGATAAATAAAATGCGAGTAACATTTTGCCTTGGCAACATGGTATTGTTATCTGTCATGCCAATAAACCCTCTTGGAATTGAATACAGATTTGGAAATAGGAAAGGCGAGAAAGGGATGGAGAGAATGAAGAAAAACAGACAAGGGAAAGAGAGTCAAAAAGAGAGAGAAGCCGGGCCCGTCACTGTTTGTCACAGTAATCGGTAATGTGGCCGAGTGCTTACACCATCTTAGTGAGAGTTTTGCAGAACGCGAACATAATGTGTGAATAGCCGAGAAAATTTAAGGTCGAGGGAATGCGAGATGCCTGAATTGATTGTGTGCAGACGTACTTGTGTTTGTCCTAGTCCACAAATGAATTTACATTTTCATCCAGGTGGTCCATTGTGTTTGACACTTGCTGTGCCTGGAATGTAAAGCTTAGTTTCTTCACGGTCAGATAATAAGTGGAAATCCCCCAGAGAACTCTCAGCAAGTCAGAGCCCACCGAACAGTCTGACTAATTACTGGCCTACAGAGAAGAAGAAGTCAATGGTATTGAGCCAGGCACCACAAAAGCCCCCCCACAAAAACCACACCAATTGCTGCCATCTAGATACTTCAGTCACAGAGCATGTGATGTGTCTCTTTTCCTTATCATACCATTATCACTTATCATATCTGAATCCTTGAACATGTATAGCAAGACCATAGACGTGTACAGTATAACGTTCAAGGATTTTGCTGTGGATTTGGTGAACACTTTATCACACTGTGCAAGTCACTGTCAATCACAACTCTGAATAATCAGTTTGACCAATTCTAATAAATTTATTTATATATTAATTTGTAAAACCATTTTAGAAGGTGCACATATTTATTTTGTGCACAGCATATTTCACATCTCTGTTCAGGATATTCAGGTATAGGCATAAAGTGAGAGAAAGGTCCTCCATAAATCACCACCTTATCATGGTGAAGGAGTTTATGTGTCTGAGTGATCCCAGGAGCTATTTCAGCATAGGATCCCTTAAGTCTGTCCAGATTGTGGACCAGTTCCAAGTCTCAGACTGGTCAAGCTACGTTGCCAATCTCACCTTGGCCATGAACTCTTTGTATTGACTAAAAGAATGAGACGGTGGATGCAAGCTGCCTCTGAAGGGTGTCTGGAGTCTCCCTTCGAGATTAGGTTAGTGGGTGAGAAGCTTGGCTATACGGGATGGCTTTAGTGTAGAGCTGCTACTCTTTACGCAAAAGAAACTAGCTGAGTTGCTTCAGCCAACTGACTAGGGCGGCGGTCCCCAAGCCATGCGCCATGGACCGGTACCAGTCCGTGAGTCCTTTGGTGCCGGGCCGCGAGAGCTGAGGCTCGGGTATGAAATTTATGGTTTTCAGGGTTTTTATCATTAACTCGGTTTCCCTGGGTCTTTTCCCATGATGTAGTTGTGTGTCTTATTTTGAAAGAAATATTTACGCGTTACCATAGTAACCAGAGAGCATTAAGGGGCAGAGAAGAGGATGTTACTCTTAATGTTGTTAGTGCATTTCAGGAGGACGCTGCTAATAAACTTACACAATTACACAGCGAATTCACGTTTATTATCATATTTACAAAATACCACAGTTTTTCTCTTGGTTGCATCATTTTATTTTGTTGTATTTATCCGTAACACCTTAAAGGCCGGTCTGTGAAAATATTGTCTGACATTAAACTGGTTTGTGGCGCATAAAAGGTTGGGGACTACTGGACTAGGATGCTTACTAGAAGCCTAGATTAGTTGTTTCGGGCAAGTCCAAGTAGAAATTCAATGTCCCGAGTGATTAAGTAAGGTTATGTTTGTAATTTCATGGAAGCTGTGTAAAACAATAGAATAATCCTTGTGTCTGGTGAGGGTGGTGGGGTGCGTGGGAATTGAGGGGATAATTGCTCCAGTTAACTGCCACTGGATTCTCTAACATCACCAGGCAAGCATCCACTCCACAGTTTTATCTTGTTTAGCAGAGCATGTTTGAAGGCTTTTTTTCAGCTCATGTTCACAATTTTTATCTTGCACCTCCTCTGTTGAGCACATTGCCCCCATTTAACTAATGTGTCTGAGTGTCCCAGAATAGAATGTGCCAATGGAGAACAGGGTTCTAATATTTAAAAGACTATGCACAAATTAAATTTGTTATCTCCTCATGCATCCAAATTGATCTCTGCACACTGAAGTGACAGTGATAGAAAAATGTGAACAACTTTAAAGAATTATTTCCCAGATATCCTCATAGCAGAGCAACTATTCTCTGATCGCATTATACTGAAAGGACAGGGGAGATTTACTCGTATTTGCCTTGTTTTTGTTTAGCGAATAGTTTAATGCTTTCATCTTAGGCTTGGATTAGTAACTTCCTGTGCATTTAAGATCACGACAGCAGATTTTATATGGAAAAACAAACTGATTTAAGTTAAGAATCTTATTTTGTGCAGTGCTTCTTTAGGGAAGTGGATCCTGTGTTCGAATAAAATACACAAGGCTAATTATTTTCCTAATAATTCAAAGGTTGCTAGAACTGCACAGCTCAAGGAGAGCTGGGTCATCTTATTATAATGAAATCATGGAAGCAAAAAAAACAAAACACAAAGGGATTTGCAAGGTATTAATCCCACAACAGCCGTATGCTAACAAACAGAGCTGTGTGCCAAGCCCATCATGCAATCGCTACATTAGACCCACCAACGTCAAATTTGACTATGTTTAATACCCCCTTGTGGTCATTATTGCTTTAATTAAACAGTTTTGTCTCATTCCAAAGTGTTCCTCTCATTACGTTCATTACCATGGTGTTTTATCATTTCTCCAAATGGTCTTCAGCCACAGGCAATTGTTCTAAGCTGTGTTGATGTAGAGACAGAGATGTGAAGGCTTTAGGGGAGTGTGACATGAAAGTGTGTTTGACTAACTTCTGATAATGGGCAATAAAGGGATATTAGTTGATATTAGCCTTTCAACACTTGGGTCTTGTTGTCAGTCTCCTCCTTTTTTCTACCATTTGCCCTTTCACCTCTAACAATCGTTCATGTTTCCACTTTCTGTCATCATCATTGCATCTCTTGGCTCACAATACATTTTTATCTTGTCTTAATCTGCTCTTTGGGTAAACATATCCCTTCATACAGCATCAATAAAGAGATCAAATTGATACTGGGAAACAATTAAGGTCATTCTAGTGGTGTGCTAAATGTTTCCACCCTGTGGAAAATGATCTATCACTTCCTCAATAATATCTGACAGAGGCAGCTGTTTTAAACCTGTTCACAGTGACTGGTTTGCCTCAGCCTCAGGCGCAGGAAAAAGGGGAACCCAGAGGAATTCTTTTTGGGTACATGCGCACATAGACAAGCACACAGGATGTGGAAATTTGCCCATCCTCTTTTGTTTTCTCTCAGCATGTCCGTGTAAGACTGCAGTTCACTTTGAACAGGAAGTGAGAATGTTAGAGTGGCTTTAAAATACAATAGTATTAAACATGGCCACTTCCAAAGAAATGTTGAACATACTTTTCCAAAGCACTGACCACATACAGTCTGTGGTACTCAGTGTTGCAGTTTGGCTGAGACTGACATGTTTATCACACCCAGACAGAGGAAGCTGAGGATGAGCAGGAGGCTGATTAACAACAAATGTCACGCTGCCAGTCCCGTGCTATCCACGTCCACAGTATTTACCCTCTACTTCAAATACAATACTCCTGTGAAATGACAACAAGCCATATATTACAACCCTTCAAAAAAGAGGAAAATAAAAGATATTAGTGAAGTGTACAAGAACCAAAACATTGCCTCTCAGCCAAAGAAACATCTGTTACATCTGTTACGACATTTGCAAGTCTGAGCATGAAGGATCTTAAGCTACAAATAAAACCATCACAGAACAACACAACTACAAGTTTCCCAAAGCTTAATTGTCATCTCTTGGAATTCCTGCACGAGCATCCTCAATACTTCAGTCTGTCGGTGTGGTTGGACAGGCATAACCTTGACTGCCATCTGCATTGCAGCGACTGGCAGAGAGAGAAAAGTGCCCCCTCCTGCCAGCAACGAGCTGTGCTGCAGCAGCAGCAGCACAGGACACCTCTACTACACTCTGCTCCGTTTCACTCCCTACACCTCACCTGACATTTCCCCTCTTTTCTATTCGCGAACAGGACAAGCAGGAGGTGGAGATAAAGAGGGAATAGCATCATGCACTGTCCTCTGAAAGATGTTCCTTAGTGTGATATGCAGACTAAAAAAGAAGGACCTATAAACACACATCACTGCAGCCTGTCCTTGATAGCAATTCTGTAAGCCTCCATCTCTTCCTGAGGTAAAAATGTTAGAAAAAGAAATCACATGGGGTACAAGATGTGCAATCCATAACCGACGCCTACGAGGTTCTGTTTTTTTCTTCTACGCCTCCTCATGTACACCTACACAAACACACTTTACTTCATTGTTAAACCCACATATTAGCGCACAGTTACACACCTGCCTCCACGTACAGCACACTCAATATTCAAACACCCACCATGTATGTATTTTAAACATCCAGAGCTGAGAAGCTATTTAGATGCTGGAGTAGAGATAGAGGATAAGGAGGCTAAATTTGGCATGTGTTCAGTGAAGTCCAGTCACCTGTGTAGGTGCAGAGGACTCTGTGTGGGTAGTGGAGCAAGCAAGCTTACTATAGCCCAGTACACATAGAGACGTTGGTGAACGCTGTTGTTTCTTTTCCCAATCCCCCATCTCTGCTCAGCATTTGGCAAAAATAAGACGATGTCTTTGAGCAAGCTTTGATCAATGATGCATTTTCTTTCTGACACATTCCACGCCTGCATCCGTGAAGCCCACTCAAGTCTATAAATAATCCCCGTGAGTCTGATCCTTGGCTAGGCTCCTTCTGTCTCGTCAAGAGGCTGGCAAACCGACTCATGGACTGTTCCAGGGCCAGTGTAAAGAAAAAATTGCTTGCAATCTACACCCGCTTATCTTTGATCTGCTGGATGAAGAGCCACCTTCTTTCTACTTTGATAATCATTCACCATTGCACTTAGTTAATCATACTTGAGGATGAGGATATCAGATATGATTATGTATTACATAAAATATAACCGACTCAACTAAAACTTAATGCTTAACTTAATGCTACCTCAACATTGTTGCAGACCGAGTGACCTCTACCTTCCAACACACCATAAAAACTGATCAGAAAATGAGGGCACAGGAAAAAGCCCAAAGCAGAGACCTGACCTCCAAAATCCCCAGATCCCAATTTGATCAGGCTTCAGCAGGAGCCACTGAATCAAGATCAAGTGAGCCACAAAACCTAAATGATACACTACCAGCATCCTGGCTTGTGACAGTCTCCTGTCCATGCCTCTTGTCTGTGGGTACCTACCTACATAATCTTAGGCAGCTAATAGGAACCAGCCCTCCATCAGCTACAACACAAAACACTGCGGAGACATTCACACACTAATAGCTGCAAGAGCGCTTGAAAAACACAACTGTCAAGCCCAATTCTTTGTTTGATTACACTCCAACCATCCACCAGGTTTTAATTAAATTTTATTTGGTAACAAACAGGCAAACAAACATCACTAAAATCTTTCTACATCATATATAACCATATAGTTATCACTGACAAAGAGTACTCTCATTTAATTACAGCTTTCATTTAAGAAAATGAATGTCTTGGAATGATGAGCAACACATATTAAGCGCTGGTAACAGGGTTGATGCTAAGATGAACGGCAGTTTTAAAAGCTTTTTATCACAGCAGTGGAGACAAATCTAGGACATGGGAGGAAGTGAGCATGTTTGTGTAAATGCACAGTAAAGAGAGGGTACAGGACACGTGAGGAGAGTGGTTCAATGTGCCCACTTTGCAGAGGAGCTCTGGTTGAAGGTGACCTTTGTGTTTGCCTGGAAATTCTGCAGCGAGGACAATCCAATCTGAAACCAGCTTGGTGGAATGGCACTGGTGATGGACTGGCTGATGCACATCACAGGTGAAAAAACTGAAGGTCTCTTGAATCAGGAGGAAAGAAGGTGGGTGATATGCATAGAGACGAGCAGGAGAATTGTAATTCCTATTTTTAGTAACGGCCTTACTTTACCGAGAAGAAGAGGGGGGAAGTCAGGATTCCCTGGGAGAGAACTGAACAGAAGGAGGGAAGATGAATCTGATGAGGATGTGTTTTTTTTTTAAAGCACAGACTAATAACAGGCATCTATATAAACGCAGGAAAGGATGCATTATTGTTACTAAAGGTCACGTAAAGGTTAATCAGAGAGGGGTAACAAAAACATGGTTAACTATTCCACTGTCTTGAACTGAAGCACGTTCTGTGTATTTTCGTCTACAATCAGCATATTTTTCTCAGACTGTCCTCTTTTCCTGACACATGGGGGACGCAACGGGCCCCAAACAATCACACACAGTTTAATCTTATCACGGGAATATCGTGCTTGGCATATAAACTGTTGTTTAAATGATGCGGGCCTTCTCTAAATTGAGACCACAATATCATTGCGTTTAATGGGTCACAAAAACGGAAAATTGGAAATATTTCTCTTTATGGCTCAGCATCTTCTCTTGTCTTTAGAAAAGGAAATGGCTTCAATTTTGAGCTCATGTGTTTGTATGAGTTCTGACTTCTGAATGCTAAAGTATCACAGTATGAAGATCCCACCTTCCCTTGCAACTTACTGAATAAGTAAAACTGAAGTCTGTATTGAAAGGGACAGAGCATCTAGCAGTGTGATACTGTAAGTGAGTGGTGCACAGTGGCTGTTTCACAAAGAGAGTTTTCTCTCGATGCAGTTGGCTGTATGGCTCTCTGTAAAGCGCAAGAAACCTTATAATCCCAGAGCCAGCAGCTAGCAGAAGCATTAGTTAGCTTAGCTTAGTAGGGATCGGTAAGGTGGGGTTCTGCATGAAATACAAGGAATTTCCCAGAATCTATTGCAAAACAAAAGTATATCTCATCTTTGGTCCATCACTTCAGTGACTACTTCACAGCTTTGTCACACCATTCTCTTTGCTATCTTTAGACACAGAATATGAAATCTGCAGTGAACAAGCAATTTTTGTCAACTGATATCATATCTACTCTTCAACCAATTAAACAGAAAAAAAACTCTTACAAAAACATAAAAATCAACTATTAACAGTACAGTGATAACAACAAACAGAGCTCTCAGAGATGACAAGCATATACCTGACTATTTTGTTGAGCTGTAATATGCAAACAACTGTTTAAGGTTTACACTTAAGTCTATGACCATTTAAAAACCTGCAGCCACATAAATAACTTCTTTAACAAGGCAGATATAGCAATCTCCCTTTAGCTGAATGAGTTCAAAGCTGTAAAAAAACATGTTGTTTTTCGCATCTATTCAGCTCTTCCAGCTATCAG
Organism: Rhamphochromis longiceps; assembly: GCF_057381845.1. Taxonomy (NCBI): domain Eukaryota; kingdom Metazoa; phylum Chordata; class Actinopteri; order Cichliformes; family Cichlidae; genus Rhamphochromis; species Rhamphochromis longiceps. The sequence continues at coordinate 30,426,338 of NC_140560.1, read as the reverse complement.
AATTAATGGATCATTCCTGGAAAGCTAGCGCTTCTCACCAATTGACAATCTGACTTTGAAACTACAGCCCTATTTTAAAGCAGCTCATAAACAAAGATGAAGGTCTTACTTAAAAACCCAAAGCGCCAGTATTACTCACATCTCTCCAAGGATGCTTTTATTGTGCATTTGTTTAATTACTAAGGAAAGGGTAAGGTGTCCTAAGTCCTTCAACATAAAAAAATAAAGCAGTAAATAAAGCCTCTGCAGTGGGTGCTTTGACATATTAGGGTGGAACATGTGGGTGTTACAAGGGCAGGGAGAGGGGAACCAGGGTTTGAGCAGCTGTTAAGGACTTTGGGGGGTTGCAGGTTAGAGAAAAAAAATCAGCAGGAGAGAAAAATCACACCACAAAGTACAGTTAATCCACATAAACATTATCTTCTTAAAGTGACAAATCCTAAGCTGTAGCTGAATAAAGTTTTAGCAGAAGGATCTAGCAATTTTTCTGCCCTGAGAGAAGATTACATCTGCGCAACATCTACAGTATGCTTACACACGCAAGTGAATGAAATTCCTAGGTGAGCTTGAAAAATCAATACTCTTACACTGCATGGTTTAGGGGCTGACAGCATCACACTGAAACAACCAATCTTCTCTAGTTTATTGAACTCCACACCGTTTGACGTCAGTGCACCAGACCGTCATACACAATGTGGGTCCTATGGGGCACTTTGCCTTTCTACCCGACTTCGCCTTATGTTTTGTCTTTCTTACTTTCATCTCTTTTCCAGGTCTAAACAACTGCATCTGCAGTATGCCTCATCCTCAGCAGGAGCTAAATATGACCATCATTTGTCTTTTTTTGTTATTGCCTGTTCAGTTTACCAGAAGGCCTTCAATCACTGGGCCGTGCAAGTGGAAGCTCCTTTGTCACTTCCTGCACAAAGAGCTTATTGTGATTTAGCGTGTTGCATCCTTGAGCATCCTGGCTGATTTACTACATTTATTAGGGACAACAGCCAGCTCTGCACTACTCCACTGTATAGGCTTAGTGTGCAGGAGGGATTTAATACAATTATAACAGTGCAGCAAAGTGATAACACTGAGAGTTTTACTATGTGGTAGAGGTGTATGCCCGGACCTTCCTTTGCTTGTGCCTCTGTTTATCTGTTCTTACTGTTTGTCCTCTTTTTGCGCTGTGAGCGACCTGAAGGACAGTCGCACACAGCAAACAAAGACACTTGCAAACATGCATGCACCACACAATACAAATGCGCCACAACTAATCTGATCAAACACTAGGCTGATAGAAGAAACAGCCAGGTGCATAATCCTGAAGAATGGCATCAGTGAGCAAACATAATGTTGAAGCAGAACTGAGAAAAGATTCAGTATTCACTTTCAATGAAAAATGAAAATACCACATGCATATGTATATTTAATCCATGTTTTTCAGTAGAGCACAGCAGGGTGTAATTGCAGAACTCCTCCCCATCAAACACAGATTTGATTTTTTTCATGAGCTACAAGTGTGAAGTGATGTCAAAGTTGACTAAGTATGAACCATGATTACAACTGACTGCCAATTTCTTGAGTATAAGTAACTGAAAGGCCTACCTTAGGGGTGCTTACATAGCTGCATCCAGATTCTTACACTATTGACAAGTTTTCCAGTGATAAATGGGAAGATATTTGCTGGAAAATGAAACAAGATTTACCAAATACAGAAAGTAACCATATGGTGTTCAGCATACTGTCAGCATGTAAATAAAATGATGAAGTTAAAAATGGAGGGACACTGACATGTTGCTTTTCCAGAATCTATAAATAAAAAAAAAGATAAAAAAAAAAAATTATGATACAGGATATGTGACGGGAATTTGAACCCATGTTTTGCAATTAGTCTAACACAGACCAGTCTAACAGGGTGTCAGCGGTTGGGTGGAGGCGAGGAAGAAGGAACCCAAACGCAGGACTCGCAGGTAGGTGACGATTTATTGTAAGGAGTGGATGAACAGAACAAAGGGAGAAAATGGCTGGCTGGACGACTGACTGAAGCACTGACTGACTAACTGAACATACAGACGGAGAGACAACATCACAATAACATCAATGACACGACATTGGACTGGTTGAACTGAGGGACATAAATACACAGGCTGAGTGATGAGAGATTAGAACCTGGTGAGTACACAGTACCCCCCCCCCCCCCTCCAAAGGCCGGCACCCGACGGCCAAAAGAGAAAGAAAAAAAAAAAAAAAAAAAAAAAAAAAAAAAAAAAAAAAAACACAGAACAGGGCGGGCGGAGGGGGCCCAGGACGGAGGGACGGAGTCCACACCGAGACAGTTCAGGTGGGCGCCCCCGTGGCCGAGACGAGACAGTTCAGGGGGCCGACCGCGCGGAAGGCAACGGCGACAGCACTGGTCCGGGGGCCGACCGCGCGGAAGGCAACGGCGGCGACGTTGACACAGTTCGGGAGGCCGACCGCGCGGAAGGCAACGGCGACAGCACTGGTCCGGGGGCCGACCGCGCGGAAGGCAACGGCGGCGACGTTGACACAGTTCGGGAGGCCGGCCGTGCGGAAGGCAACGGCGGCCACTCAGGCGAAGGCGGTCCGGGGGCCGGCCGTGCGGAAGGCAACGGCGGCGGCGAAGGAGACGACGACGGAGCAGTTCAGGGGGCCGACCACGCGGAAGGCAGCGGCGGCTCTCCAGTGTTAGGTGTGCTGGCCATGGCCTGGTGGGCACAGGACCAGACGAGGCAGGACCAGGCGACGGCGGGGCCGGGCCAGGCGAAGGACAGGCTGGAGCTGCAGCAGGCGAAACAAAAGCCGAAGACTCTGAGGCTGGGCCAGACGAGGACGAAGACTCTGGAGCCGGACCGGGCGAAGTGGGTGCAGCTGAGGCCCCTGGCTGAGGAGCAGGAAGGCTCACAGCTGGCTCTGGGTGCTGTGGCTGCAGGTCCGGGAACTGAACAGGATGGTAGACCGGCGACTGGGAAACAGGGGGCGACTAAGCTGAACAGCAGGTGAGGGAACTGACTGGGGGCGACTAAGCTGAACAGCAGGTGAGGGAACTGACTGGAGGCGACTAAGCTGAACAGCAGGTGAGGGAACTGACTGGAGGCGACTAAGCTGAACAGCAGGTGAGGGAACTGACTGGAGGCGACTAAGCTGAACAGCAGGTGAGGGAACTGACTGGAGGCGACTAAGCTGAACAGCAGGTGAGGGAACTGACTGGAGGCGACTAAGCTGAACAGCAGGTGAGGGAACTGACTGGAGGCGACTAAGCTGAACAGCAGGTGAGGGAACTGACTGGAGGCGACTAAGCTGAACAGCAGGTGAGGGAACTGACTGGAGGCGACTAAGCTGAACAGCAGGTGAGGGAACTGACTGGAGGCGACTAAGCTGAACAGCAGGTGAGGGAACTGACTGGAGGCGACTAAGCTGAACAGCAGGTGAGGGAACTGACTGGAGGCGACTAAGCTGAACAGCAGGTGAGGGAACTGACTGGAGGCGACTAAGCTGAACAGCAGGTGAGGGAACTGACTGGAGGCGACTAAGCTGAACAGCAGGTGAGGGAACTGACTGGAGGCGACTAAGCTGAACAGCAGGTGAGGGAACTGACTGGAGGCGACTAAGCTGAACAGCAGGTGAGGGAACTGACTGGAGGCGACTAAGCTGAACAGCAGGTGAGGGAACTGACTGGAGGCGACTAAGCTGAACAGCAGGTGAGGGAACTGACTGGAGGCGACTAAGCTGAACAGCAGGTGAGGGAACTGACTGGAGGCGACTAAGCTGAACAGCAGGTGAGGGAACTGACTGGAGGCGACTAAGCTGAACAGCAGGTGAGGGAACTGACTGGAGGCGACTAAGCTGAACAGCAGGTGAGGGAACTGACTGGAGGCGACTAAGCTGAACAGCAGGTGAGGGAACTGACTGGAGGCGACTAAGCTGAACAGCAGGTGAGGGAACTGACTGGAGGCGACTAAGCTGAACAGCAGGTGAGGGAACTGACTGGAGGCGACTAAGCTGAACAGCAGGTGAGGGAACTGACTGGAGGCGACTAAGCTGAACAGCAGGTGAGGGAACTGACTGGAGGCGACTAAGCTGAACAGCAGGTGAGGGAACTGACTGGAGGCGACTAAGCTGAACAGCAGGTGAGGGAACTGACTGGAGGCGACTAAGCTGAACAGCAGGTGAGGGAACTGACTGGAGGCGACTAAGCTGAACAGCAGGTGAGGGAACTGACTGGAGGCGACTAAGCTGAACAGCAGGTGAGGGAACTGACTGGAGGGGACTAAGCTGAACAGCAGGTGAGGGAACTGACTGGAGGGAAAGCTGAACAGCAGGTGAGGGAACTGACTGGAGGGAAAGCTGAACAGCAGGTGAGGGAACTGACTGGAGGGAAAGCTGAACAGCAGGTGAGGGAACTGACTGGAGGGAAAGCTGAACAGCAGGTGAGGGAACTGACTGGAGGGAAAGCTGAACAGCAGGTGAGGGAACTGACTGGAGTGGAGATGCTAAGGGAGGAACAGAGGCAGGCGTGGCTGCTGGCTGAGCTACAGATTGAGCTAGTGACGGAGATAAAATTACGGCTTGGGCTTGTAAGGCTGGTGCCTGGGCAGGGGACAGTTCAGCTAATCTAACTAGGGATAGTGCGAGGGCGTGAAAGGCTGGGTCAGGAGGTGGATGAAGTGGTGAAGTAGCAGGTGGACCGGTTAGCTCCTCCAAGCCTCCAGGGAGGTCAAGCTGGGTTCTGGTTGCCCTCAACCTGGGCGCTGGGACGGGCACGGAAGGTGGCTGGACACCAGTCACCCCCACCTGAGAAACAGAAGCGGGTGTGGAGGTAGACCGGGTCGCAGCTGCCCTCCTCCTGGGAGCTGGCACTGGTGTGGGCGTAGACTGGGCCCCTGTGCTGGTGGGAAATGGCTGAATACTGGGTGTGGAAATAGTGACGTGTGTGTGTTACTGGCAGGTTTATTGGAGATTGTTCTGATTTTTCTGCCACCACTATTTACAGTCTTTTGGGGAGCAGAGCAGAACAAATCTTCCCAGTCCACAGAATCCTCCAGGAGGGAAACATCCCATGAATGAGAGATGGGTTTATTGTGCGTTTTAAGTGAATAATCAGATGGTGAGTGCGAAAAACAGTCACTGGAGCTCACCATCGGGAGTGGCTGAAAGTAGTCCGTTCTATGGCGGCGTGTGCGCCGCTTTCTCTGGGAAGCGGAAGCGGCCGGGGAAAACAGCAGAGCCTCTGGCGCGGTAGCCTCCGTTGTGCCGCGGCGATGGTGGAGGTCCGGCGGATGAGGCGGCGGGTGTGGGAGCGAGGAGCGGAGTGGCGAGAGAGGGAGTGGCCGAAGCGCGGCGTGGAACGTCCACTCTCCACGGCAAATGCTCCGGTACAGGTGAGGCAGCAGGTGGGGGAACGCGGCGTCTCCGAGGCCCGCCCAGAGCCAAGCGAGTGCCCTCGCTCCGCGAAGAGCCGCTGTCTCTCCTTGAGCTTTTCCGCCCACAAGGAGAGCGCTACCTCCTGCCGCTCGTAGAGGTCCGAGTCCGCTGGGTTCCAAACGTGTCTTCGTGGCACGGGTCGTGTCATTCTGTCAGCGGTTGGGTGGAGGCGAGGAAGAAGGAACCCAAACGCAGGACTCGCAGGTAGGTGACGATTTATTATAAGGAGTGGATGAACAGAACAAAGGGAGAAAATGGCTGGCTGGACGACTGACTGAAGCACTGACTGACTAACTGAACATACAGACGGAGAGACAACATCACAATAACATCAATGACACGACATTGGACTGGTTGAACTGAGGGACATAAATACACAGGCTGAGTGATGAGAGATTAGAACCTGGTGAGTACACAGCTGAACATAATGAACTAATGATAAACGGGAAGAGGACGGAACATAATGCACATGGACCAAGGCTAACACAATAAAACAGGAAGTGGAACAGGCAGAAGATAAACAGAGAACGTGAACTGAAAATACTGGGTCACCGACCCAGGAACCCTGACACAGGGAAAGCCCAGGAAAAAACATTCAGGAGGAAAGTCAAATGTAAATAAATGCTAACTAGCCTTGCAAGACAGAAGTTTAAAAAAATAGCGATGAGAGGTTTTGTTTAAAATTTAGTCCACGACTGTATGAATTCATAAAAAGTTGCATGCTCTGTGCACACTAGGAAGCTTGCATAACATTTTTATCTTTCATAAATATTGTGAGACTGTATATACAGTTTAAGCATGCACAGCAAGAAACAGAGGCCTGCTAAATATTTAAGATAATTTAATCCTTAATAAAAAGAAACCTTTTGTCAAACTCACTCTAAGAAACATAGCATAAACAATTAAATGCTTTAATATTTGGTTTTATCTCGAAGAGAAAGTTCGAAAAGGGAATAACCCATTTGCTGTGACTTCTCTTACATGACTGTGACGTATTTTAAAATCTGCTCCCTTCCTGTTAAAGCAGGATATTAAAAGAGCAACTAATAAAATAAACAGTGTTGTCACACTTAGGCCAAAAGATTTATTAATTACAACACTTGTGAGCCAAACTGATGGCTTTTCTGCCAAGGCAAGAAAATAAACTGAGCAGCAGTGTAGAGACTAATCCACCGATTCTTTTAGATACAATTATGAACATATCTTTAAAAAAAATTCACATTAAATAATTTAATAAATTCTTGACCTTCACTTTATACAGTATTTGCTATATATGCAGTTGCCAGTTTCAGTGTGCATTATTAAATTAAGACATTGCTGTAAATATTAATGCTGTTATGTAACAGTTTAGTGATCACCTTACTTGTTTCTGTGCATGAGCTCATACCTACATTTTATTAATTACTGTGCTTCATTTGGGGAGGTTATGTTGATTGTTTACTGATCAGTTGTCATACAGTTCCTTCACGGTTGCTGCCGGTAAAAACTTCAAAAGGTCAGCTCCACAACGTCAACATTTATTGTTAGTGTGTTTACTTAAATATGCAACTCTAATATATATGTGTAGATTCATATAAATGAATGTAGTCTAAATATTATAAACTGGCAACTTGATGTAGCCTAAGAACAAGCCACTATGTACTGTGTACTATGCTGCACTGCATACAAAGTGGTATCTTTCTGTTTATACAGCATTTTTCCTACATTTCATTCATCTGAAATGTAGTCAGAGATGTACAATGAGGTTAATAGGGTGTCTAAGTTGCTTAGCAACTCAGTGATGTCTTTCAGTTGTTAATTTACACTCAAAGCCACAAGAAGAAGGAACCGCTATGATCCGACACAAATGGGCAGGAAGAGGAAATACATAAACAAATTGCCAATAAAATATTCTCAAAAAAAAAGAAAAGAAACACTGCTCAGTGTATACGTCTTCACAATTTACCATAATTGTCCAAGTTCCATATTATATATACTTAAAATATAGAGGGGTTAATGACACAGAAATTCTACTGGCAACTATAAAATGCATGTGCCATGCCAAAATGATTAGCCCTGAAGTGTCACATAACTAATTCTACTCATCAAAGCAGTTGTAGGTGTTGAGCATCGACGGAACCGAAGCTGGAGCCCAACTCATCTCGAGTAAGAGATGACAAGACGGGCTGCTCTGCACCACTCGCTGAGCCTTGTGTATCGAGTTCAGGAGCTATGCAGAGGCGTCCTGAAGGACGCCGATCTCGGTGTGTACTGCCAGTTCACGAGGAAAACAATGGACACAGAGAAATGAGTCATTTTTTTTTTTAGTTTTGTTCAAACTGAGTGAAAATCCAGTGAGGAATCAATACATAGGTTGACTGAAGGGTTAGAGAACGTAGGTGAAGCTGTGGGTGTTTGCTTATGCGTTTTCTAGCCGAGTGGTTAAGGGCAGAAAGCACAAATGGGACACAGGTTGAGCTTTATTTCTGAAGCAGAGTTACCAAAAGAAAAAACAAAAACACAGATGAAATCACAGCATTGTCTCAGTTTTTCAGCATTCTTTTCAGTTTGCATGCAAAAACATTTATCACACGAGACATCAATCATCAATAAAAAGATAAGAGGAAAGGAGTGATGCAGAGCTGTTTTTAGAAGAGTTCAATGGCAGCAAGGAGCTGCCATGAGTGCTTCTCCCTCTGGCTTTTTCTCTTTCCCTTTAGGTGCTGAGTCAGCATGATGCAAGCATGCAAATCACTCGTCTGACCCAAGCCTGCAAAATATCACATCAGTTGCCTTGAGGCATGCAAATTTTTACTGGTCACTGTCCTTTCAATTCAGTCTCAGCTGTCTGTTACAGGCTCTTTTCAAGCAGCTGCGGACGCACACACTCGATCCAGCATCCCCCGTGCCTCCAAAATAAAGCCAGACAGGGACAGACAACATTTTATGAGGCATTACCTCACAGATGTCTTGGTTTCTCTTTGCCCCCCTTCTCTCTCTCACTCAAAAACATTCATGCAAAATTACAGCCAAGTTGACACTTTTTCTAGCTGAATGCTCAACTTTCAGCTTCTGCTTTTTAAAGTGAAGAGAAAACATTTTCCAGCTATACATCCTCTTTCGCTTTGTCATGCTCTCAAACCAGACAAAGTTGTGATTCTTGAAATAAATAAACAAAAAGCTCACATGGAGACTTCAGGATGATCAAGCCAGTGTGACAGCTGACGTCGTTCATGTTTAACACTCAGACTTGTGCATATTTAGCTCATTTGTCATTTTTTACAAGCCACTGCAGCACATTTTTAACTTTGAATGTTCAAATTATCATGCTTATGTAACAATTACATAATTTCACTTGTAATTTGCGGTACAACTATCTATATATTGGCACCGATTAATATATCTATCGTATTATTAAAAAAAAATCTGAATCTGAAATAAAGCAGAACCAGCACCTTGAGTCCTTATGATGGTGTTTATCAACTGAATGAGAAGGAAACTGGGAAATATCAGTTCATACAGAACAGATTATCAAAACTGTATAATAACAATAAATTACACCCACTAAAACCACAATACAGTAAATAAATACACAGTTTCTGCCTTCTTAGCTTTAATTTTCCCACTTCAATTAAACACAACATTGCATGTTTGATTAAATTCCCTTCTTCTTTGTCTAAAAAATGTGAGTTGCCCTGCTCGTATGTGCAGCTGAAGGCTTCACAAAGGCTACAAGTGTCACCCTGGGCTTTTTAAAAAACAAAATTCCACAGATATCACAAATCTACAGCCTGATTGATGCACTTTAATCAGCAGAAAGAATTCTGATGAATAACTAAGTGGAAAATCACTGGTTAAATGAGTCAGTGGCACTGCAAGGCTCCCTTCATGGCAAGAAAAAAAAAAGATCAAATTTGAGAGGAAAATTATGAGACACACAATGGATGCTTGACCAGAGGCATGAAATTAGGTGTCTCCTCCATTAAGCATCTTGCAAACATGAAGAAATGTTGAGATATGCAGGAGGAGAATATTTCTCATTGATATGCAAGCAGTGCATCTCTCAAAAGCAGGCTAGACTATTGAATAATTCTGACCTTCATGTACTGTGTGGCTTACAAGTCACTTTCACACATTCACGCACACACAAACGTTACATAACAGCAATTCCCCGTCAGTCTCAGAAGCACTTTTTAAAACGTTTATTTTAAATCATTAAAATCAGAACATTATCGAAACAATATATAACACACTACTTTTTGTTAGCTATTACCCAGCATAGAGAAATGACGCAAAATTATGGCTATTAAACATGCTAAACAAAAAATTGAAGATGTGGTTTGAAAACAGACTTTCTTCAGATCATGCTCCGCTAAAATTATCTGGATTTGAGTTTCTGAGGACGTTTGTCCATCATAGGAAATTAGCAGAAGAGCTGCCAAATAAGAATTCTCAGGAACTCTTTGGAATCAGATACAGCAATCAGCAAAATGCCTTTAATAAGGCACCCCAACCGGTCGCAGCAGATGGCCCCGCCCCTCCCTGAGCCTGGTTCTGCCGGAGGTTTCTTCCTGTTAGAGCTGGGCGATATGAGATTTTTTCATGTCACGATATGTTTTTTCCATTTCAGGCGATAACGATATCTATCACGATATAAGCCAAATAACTATATTTGTAAGATTTAAATGTGCCGTTGCTCACAAGTAAAATGTGAAATAATCAGCAGCTTGTTTTTATTTAAATATTTATTTCCCATAATAAGTTCAACAGGGTAGATGTACTTAAGGAACATGAGACTTTTTCAGATAAATAAAGGCAAATATTGCAAACTACACAAAAGGCAGCCGCTAAAGCGTTTAAGTTTCAAAATAGAACAAACAAAACAGACTAAATTGTCAATTCCACTTAGAAACAAAATATTAATTCTAAAAATAAATCTTAGCTTGTGTTACAGAAGAACAGACAAAACTGACTAACTTTTGTCAATATCAAATAAACTGAGAACTAAAAGGAAATTCTCAATCTCTCCTTGTTGTATAGCTTAGCTTTTCAAACAGTTTTAACAGTTACTTTAGTCTGACAAAAGCCGAATGACGAATTAGCGCTTCCAGTCAGAGACTGAGGCTACGTCCACACGTACACGGGTATTTTTGAAAACGGAGATTTTCCGTTTTCGTTTTAAAAAATAATCCCGTCCACACATAAAGGCAGAAATGAAGGAAAACGCTGCTATGAACATGCCAAAGCAGCAGGTGGCGCTAGATTTCTAACCGTGCAGAAACGTTGGCCAATCAGAAGTCTAGAAGCCTCGGTGGGAAAAAGTAAACAAAGCTGGGGCATAGAAGCAGAACCGAGTCGTATGTGTGGACGGACAGTAACTGTGTGTATATGTAAGCATTTAAACACTGCAGAGAGTAGAATTAACAGTATTGTAGAAATTCATTTCACCGAAACAATAACGTGGCGCACAGTGTGACGCATGCACCAGTTTATTGTATTTCCAGACTTGCTTTCGGCACAATTTACAGTGCACGCTACTCTGTTTTTTGTCAGACTTGAAATAGCCGAAATACCTTCACACTACGGAGCTTCTATGGCTCTTCCGTTCGACAATCTCTCCGGCATTGGAACCATCATCTGTTTTCTCTTCGGTCACGCTCGGTTGATTTTTCTAGTAGGCACACTCATTTCCTCCATTACCCGCTGGCTCCATTACCCGCTGGCTGCTTCCCAAACAAACACACGTGCGGCTTGGCACTTGTGCTGTACGTAATAAGTCACGCGACGTGACGCTGCGGCTGTGATTGGTTCGGCTCTGCGCTACTTAATTTGGATTGGCTGACCTTTTTTTTTTTTTTTTTTTTTTTTGAGGACAAGAGCGGCGAGGTCTATCGCGATAGCTTAATTTCTCTATCGAGTAAAAGTTATATCGCGATACATATCGTTATCGTTCTATCGCCCAGCTCTACTTCCTGTTAAAAAGGAGTTTTTTCTTCCCAGTCGCCAAAGTGCTTGCTCATAGGGGGTCATATGATTGTTGGGTTTTTTTCTCTGTATGTATTATTGTAGGGTCTACCTTACAATATAAAGTGCCTTGAGGCAACTGTTGTTGGGATTTGGCGCTATATAAATAAAATTGAATTGAATTGAATTGAATTGAATTGAACAAATGTTATTTCTGGTTATAGTATGGGAGGTCCTACACATGATAAAAAAAATGGCTTTGGAATAAGTCTGCCCTTTCTGATTGTCCTTCTAGCATTACGCTTTTAATACCGGAACAAACTAGTTCTACGGCGGCGAAGGCAATTACTCTTTGCTTTGGACATCTATTAACCTCAAGACTTCCAGGACAATATTACGTAACTGTTTAAACAAAAAAACTAAAAAAATCTGTTGAGATTTTCTACCAACAGCACAAAGGGATTTGTTGCTCTAAAAGTTGCATCTTTCTTTTTATGGTGAATCTGCCACCCACCATTATCACTATAAACTTGACAGCATGGCAGCGAGGACATCAGAAAAAAGAGTGCACGAGTAAATTTTAAGCTGTTGCACAGCCTTGTGCATTTCCATTTCCAGTACAAAGATGGATGATCTAAATGGCAGTCAGCTCTCCAGTTCCTTGTTTATTGTGTCATTTCTGGGTACCACATTGATTCTCTTTTCATTTTGGCTGTCTCTTTTTAAACAAAAATATATATTTCATGCCAACGTAAAATATGTCACGTTTATTGCCTGATGCAGTGGCACGCCCAGACAAGTAATTTCACCTCACCAAACCCATGCGTGTTAGGGTAATTGGCCAATCTAAATTGGCCATGTGTGTGCATGTGCGGCCATCTGTCTCTGTGTTAGCACTGCGATAGACTGGAAACCTGTTATCCTATAACATCTGGATAGGAACCAGACCCCCCACTGTTACCCTGAAATGGATAAGCAGAAGAGGATGGATAGATGGATGTTGTCATACTTAAACACGCTAATGCATAGGGAGTTTAGTTATTTGTTTTTGCATACAAATGTGCCTATTATGAAACATTAAATATGAAGTGCACCCCATTAAAACAGAATATAATTCACACAGTGTCACAGCGACTCTTTTATTTAGCTAGAAGCCAGGGCCCAGTAGGCGTGCATGGCAATTCACGTCTCCGGAACTGCAGGGATATACTTTACTTTATGGCCCCAGTCAATAACACATTTCCACTGTGCGAGCATTTTTTTTTTTTTTTTTTCAATTTACTCGCAGTCAACAGCTCCATCAATAAGAGATGTAGCAATCACCCTGACAGCACAAGCATGCAAATGCCTCCACATACATGACAGGTATCACACAAGTCAGGGGAGACAAACACAGTGGCAGATCTACGTTGGCAATCACAAGTCCTGTCTGTCAGAAATCAATACTTAATGTCAGGGAGGAGGCTGTTGATGTGCTTGGTGCAGGCTAGGCTGGTAGATGCTTATTACTGATAGTCGGCTGCCAGATTCCTATATCACCTATGCAACATTGACTCTGGGAAATGTGATCTTCTTTCTTCTCCTTCTCTATTTCTCTCTTTTCTGGCAGTGAGTTTAGACACAGGTGGGAGGGGCTGAGCAGCAGAACAGGGAGGAGCAGCATGTACTCCTACAAGGACAAACTTCTGCGTAGAAAGGAAAGGATTTAACAACGTTAGCAAGCAATGCACGTGTACGCGCGGCCGAGTGTACGCTTCTGCTTGTGATCCGATGTTGGTCTGGATGTGCAGTTTGGCCTTTGCCAAATCATCAGTGTGCTTTATAAACTAACATTTGTACAGATCACTGCCATTAGATTTCCTGCTAATCTAATGGCCAGCAAGATTTAGCTAAGCACAGCATCAGCGTTGCCTCTCCACCGCTAATTTCTTCTCCTGTTCCTTCCTATTTGCATTCCACCACCATTTAACTGAATACCTCTCTGTCTTGTAAACAACCGCACTCCTGCCAGTTTTCACTGTCAATCTCCATCTACTCCTGTACTACCAGCATTTTTCTCTCATCCCCTGAATTTGTTTGTTTTTATTTTCTTCATTTCTGGAACATAAAAATACATCACACTTTTTTTCCCTTGTGCAGCAACACTTTTAAATAATGCTGTTTTTTCCCTTCAGCTGCATTTATTGCCAGACCTCCTTTTCTCATTCTTTCATCTGCACACTTTAGCTCCCCTCACTCAGCTCCGACTGTGATAGCAGGTAGCTCGATTGTGGTGCCATTGTGTGGGTTATATGAGTCTTTTAAGGCAGTTCTCACGCACACACACTGCGAATCTATTGGTCTCTAGAGACTGGTGTGTATGTGGTAGTTAGGAAAGAGGCTGCACCACAAGGGGTAGCACCATGAATGCTTCTTCCACAGCATAAACAACACAACACACACACACACACACACCACATTTCACCCTCCTCACAAGCACAAACAGTGTAAACAAAGAGGAAATGTCCACCTGTTTCCATTTGCTATTTATGTAATGCCTGAGGGAGTTTCGTTAGCATGAGGTGTTTGTTAATACAGCATCAATACTAATTACCTGAGGTGACTCGATTACCGACAACCTAGATGTATCTGCTCTGTTTACCGCATTCAAAAGTTTCCTTGAATATTTCTCAGAACTCAAATTTTAGTTGTGGCCTTTGCTCATCTGCAGGCGCTCATGTTTTGGCAGTCAAAACTTGAGTTGATAGTAATTTTAATGTGTACCTGGAGCAGTAGGACATTTTCCATTTGCGTTAGCATTTAGTTCGTACTTGAGGCAGAAAAATATATCGGCTGGCCAATGTTATCGGCCAGTGTTAGCCATTTATCAGAATACTGATATTGGCTAATCATTTTAATTTATTGGTCACTAAATGAAAATTTCAAAAGCATAGAAGAGACATGAGAAACAATCTTTAGCCATCCACCAATGGATGTATCTTCTCACAATAAATAGATTATTTTTAATCAGCACTGTCATATTCACCTAGTAAGGACTCATAAACTATACATAGCAACATGTTAGAACAAAAATCTGTTTTACTTGCCTGAAAGAAAGAAAAAAAAACATCCAAAGAAGCAGATTGCAGAGTTGCAAAGTTAAGTTAATGTAGTTATTGTTAAACCGCAGTGAGATGATGTTAAATTATACTTCTACTTACATTTTCCAGGTAAAACACCACCTAGGATACTTTTCCTCTTACCTTTGACTTCTGGTGTTTATGGTTGGCAGAGGTGAGGGAGGGGTAATAAAGTAAAAATACTTTACAAAGTTATACAGAAGTACAGTAACAAAGTAAAAAATATTTTGTTACTGTACTTCTGTATATATATATGTGTGTGTGTGTGTGTGTGTGTGTGTGTGTGTGTGTGTGTGTGTGTGTGTGTGTGTGTGTGTGTGTTAACTAGATGGTACACCCATTTTTTTTAACTTTTGTTTACTTGTGTTTTTATAGGTTGTGTCTCACTTTATGTTCCTTATTAAAACAATATATATTTTTGTTTGTGGTAAATTCTAAAAAAAAAAAAAGATTAATTATTTAAACTCAAACTTCATGCTAACTTTATACTGTCTAGTATAAACAGCATACTGTTCATGTAGAGAATGGAAATCAGCAAAGATAGCAGGTGAAATATTGGGTTATATCCTGTTGAATTCGGTTGTGTAAACCCACAAAGAGCAGTAAATGTCAGAGGAGCAGCAGCATCAGCACAGGTCAGACAACACACATCCTGAACACACAGAAAACCTACTGAAGCTCACAATAGAAATTACTGTTATTTTGTTTCACCATGCTGAGCCACTACAACCAATCAGGGCTCTTCCACCTGCCAAATCTCACTTTAAACCCTGACTGTTTGCATACGGAGGCAAAGTAAAATAAGTTTGTAATCTCATGTGTTAATATTTCTCTTACATTAATATAGGTTCAGTTAGTAAAAGTATAACATGTCTGCTTCACTGTTTAACAAATAAAAGCATGCTAACCTTGCAACTCTGGACAAGATATAAATGTCCACATTTCCATCAACTACTTGGATTGCCTTGAATAGAAAATGAATAGATTAATTATTAAGTAATCAGTAAGCAATTGACTTTAACAAAAGGCAAGACAGTCATTCAGGTCAATGCAGAAATACACTAGACTCCAAAAGCTGGGTATCCCAAAATTCAAATAACTCATAAAAACACAAAGGGGGGAATCAACAGACACGGTAACACAGACTAGGTAGAAGACGATAATTAGGGGATTTGAATCAATTGCATATGTTAGTAATCTCACAGATAAAGACAATCAATTGCATTGAGACAGCAGGGGGAGTAAAACTAACTGCAAGACAAAACATATAAAAGTAAAATAACTGAAAATCAGGAAACGCAGACACGTGAATAAACGTAACATTTGGGGGGAAACGATGATGGAACTGACTAAATTCCGTTAATACAAACTAGAACTAAAGCAAAAATCTCTGAAAATTGAGTAAATAAATTTTGAAACCTAAACTTTAAAGAAAGCTAAGAATTGAATATCAAACTCCAAAAAATTAGAATCACCCATATACTTAATATAATTAAATATGCCATTATAGCTCATCCATCCAGATCAACTAGAACTAGTTTTCACATCAATTTGAACACACACACACACACACACACGTGCAAATGATCCCTGTGAGTAAGGACCTCAGTCTATGGCACACAGCTACACTGTTTTGTAGTCGTATTACAATTCATTTCAAGTTGGCGCTCTAAATCTGATGAACACAACCGTGAGCCTCTTCAGGAAGATAGTATCCGTCCGGTACCCACACAAACAGCATTTTACTTTTTTGTTAAGTCAAACTTCTCATAAATTACAGATAACGCCCACGCTATACTCAGGTTAAATGAGGACAGAGAGGCAGAAGGAGGAGGAACACCCTTGTGACTTCACTGAAGCATGTACATGCAAAATGTATGCTCTCATATCTTCACTCTCTCCGTTCATCTGTGTTTCACTTCCCTGCCTCTCTCTGCATCCTCCCGCTTCGTGACTGGGCTGTTGGGAGAAGACTGTTCAGGTTTACTGCCAACTGAAGGTGCTAATGGCCTATAGCTGTAGAACACACAGTGCCTTCTCCTTTGGTCTAGTCCTCTGTTCATCCTCCTTTTCATACTCCATCTTTGCTCTTTTCCTCTCCTCTGTTGAACAGCATTCACCAGAGATGTCTGAACATTGATCGGTATGCTATTCCCCCACTTCTTGTTCAACGCAGGCCATTTGACATTCAGAACATCCAGAAGAAAAGGAACATTTCAAATCAAACCTCTTTTTTTGTCCAGCCTATTTCTCCTAGCCAAGCTCAAATTAACATCAGTGTGAGATTTTGACAATATTCTCAGACTTCTTCCATTAAGCTCCTGAGAAATTTCTTTCCTCTCATCTCAGCCTGACCCTAATGTCTTAAATTGCTTTATTTGTCTGAAACAATCAGCTTCTGAGATATAAGACTACCATTCAAAAGAAAAATTCACTGGCTTTTAAGTGAGTTTGCACAAGATCAGAAATTTGTCTCAGTGATCAATTTCAAGTCTTTTTATTGCATGCTTTTATTGTGTTTACACACTTATGTGCCAACTAAACAGGAAGAACTATAATATAATCATTCCCCCTGGCCTATTTCTAAAAAAAATGAAACAAAATTGATTTAAATTGATTGGATTCAATATTCAGTGTGAGACCAATAAACCCACAGTGACTATGTCACTTAATTATCTAATTACACCCATTTAAAACGACTGTAAAGTAGGTAGAACATTGCTTCTACAAGGTTGATACCTTATTAACAATGTAATAATTTCAAATAAAACACATACACTACTGTAGGTAATCTAGGATCTCAAAGCTTTTCCCACCACTTCCACTAAAAAGAAGTCACTAATGAAGTTAGTGCAAAGATTATTTACTTTTGTGTCCATATTGATTAACATGATTAACCCTCAGAGTAATCAATGCAACACTTGATTGGGAAAATTGACATCGATTGTTGTATTCCCTGTTTCCAGTATATTCCCGTAGAATGTCCTACTCTCCTTCTAAAGTTAGGATACGCAGTCAAATTAAATCAAGTTCAGCTGGATGTGGATGCATTTAAATCCATTTTAAAAAACTGAGATGTAATTGAGATCCTTATGTTTATTTTTGGCCCGCGCTGCGTGCCACCCACACCTCCCAGCACCTGCAACTCACTGGCAATCAGATCTACACACTGACCTTAATTCTCCCTGATTACTAAACAGGCTTCCGTGTTGCATGAGTGTCTGACCTTTTTACACAATCGCACACTCAAAGTTACACTGACTCATGGCTTTGCATCCACTCCTTGAGTGCAATCATATGGCGACACCGACACACAAGCTTACAAATGAAACTGTATTCCAGACAGTCGAGCTGTTTTTTTCCCTCCAATTTCTTTAAACTGCCTCAATTTTAGAAAAAAAAGGAAAGAAAAAGCCAATGACAACAAGCGCTCCTTTCACACAACTTGTCAAGGCAGTTGACATCTGGGTCACACTGTGCTGAATTTGTACTCACTTACTATGACTGGCCTGTTCTGTTCAGCCTAATTGGAATCTGACATTACGCAATGGCATTAAGAAGGTAAATGCATAAAAAGGCCATCTAGGTAGTAGGAACTCAATAAAGGGCCATTATTGCACATGCTTCCCTCCTTTAATAATAAATTGCATATATTTATCAGTTTCCAAATTAATTACTTTAGTTTCAAAGTATGGAATTGCAGTTGTAAGAAGGTGCAATAATCCTTCATGGGAATGCATTCAAGGAAATCTGACATTTCATTACTTTTAACTTTCCTTTCTGACTGTCTGCCTGCCTGTTTTGGTCAAAACCAACAGCAAACTGTTCAATGTTGATTTCCCTGCCATCATTTTCAAACAACTACCTCATACGTAAATTCTTTTTTTTAGGAATGTCAGAGCTCAGAATGTCCAATAACAGACCACCCAGCATAGTTTTCAAACATTTCCTGCTCACAACTGCTTTACTCAAGTGACAACCAAGAAGCCAAAAACATGGAGCCAGCATGTTGCCTGCAATGTATTACTCTGGCATGTTTGAAGTTTATGAAAGCAGATTTTTTGGTCTGTACTGGTGCAAACACTCATGGCGGCTAGTTTTGAAGACTGGACATCCATCTTACAGTAACTTGTTAAATAGAAGAAAGGTTTAGAGAACTGGTTGGCTAAACCACAGGAATTCAGGGCATTTCAATACACATTTTGTTGCTATGCACAGACTTTTATCACCCATTTCCCAACTAATCGTTCCTCTTACTGTAATAGAAAAAGGTGTTTGCTCCTTGCTGATAGGCTCAACTGGAGCTGCAGCAGTCAAAGAAGCAAAAATAAACACAAGGTGGTGGATATACTATTCCTGCTACTTGAGCATTTAGCCAGTGTCAGCTGTCACACCATGCATCAATCATATGGTTTAAGACACACAGGCAGATTGTGGTCTAGAACCTGTTTCTTTCCATTTCCTGTCCCTTAAAGCAGCAGTTAGCAGAGTTCATTAATATTTTTAAGTGGTTCAAAAAATTGAATAACAACTCTAAGAACCACTATGTATTATGATGCAGAGACGTGAATTTAGTTGCTAAGTAGCACCCGAACCATTTTGGGCCTAAAGACAGAATAGTTAGTCATGTTCGCAACCAGTCTTTCCCCAGTCCAACATTAGAAAAGTAAGAAGTAAGTAAGAAGCTGTTTTCCTTTTTAAACAGTCTATGATTCAGAGCTCTTGTCAATCATGCTGAAGTAAAGCAAAAACAGCTAAAGAACAGGCTGGGCAGAAGACAACACAGAAGGCTGGGGGTTGCTTTTAGGCTGAGCAGGGACCAATTCAATTCAGTTTTATTTATGTCGTGCCAACTCACAACAACAGTCTCCTCAAGGCACTTTATATCTAAAGGTAAAGACCCTGTAACAGGGGTCTCGAAGTCCACTCCTCGAGGGCCGGTGTCCTGAAACTTTTCCATGTGTCCCTGTTGCAAAACACCTGAATAAGATTAGTAGGTCATGAGCAAGAGAAGAGATTTTGATTGCATGCTGAAGTGGAAACCCCTAACCCTACTCAAGTAAATTTAAGTAAATGTAAGTGTTTGGAAAAAATATACTTTTATTGCACTGTGTTCATTCACTCATGAGCTGCTGTAACATGAATCAATTGGCTGAACTGCCACCTCAGCATGCAGTCAAGTTCTATAGTCTTGCTAATGACCTACTAATTGTATTCAGGTGTGTTGCAACAGGGACACATGGAAAAGTTTCCGGACAGTGGCCTTCGAGGACTGGAGTTCGAGACCTCTGCCCTACAATAATACAGAGAAACCCTAACACTCAGACAACCCCCAACGAGCAAGAACCTGGTGAAGGAAAGGAAAGGAAAAACTTCCTTTTAACAAAAACAAACCTCCTGAATCTGAAGTCTGAATCTGCCGGAGGGCAACCGATTAGGAGTGAGGGTAGAGGAAACAGGACTAAACACAAATGAGGACTGGTGTATAAACCACCACCGGTTAAAAGAGTTGAGTGAAGAAGAAGTGAAGAAAACCACTGTTCCTCTGTCAAAGTTTTTCTTCCTGGCAGACTGTTTCTAATGTCATCAAGCAAAGTCTAGATGCCTGGTCCTTACAGCAAGCCATTACTCTATTTGTTATCCATCAGATCAACGTGCAGGTTGGTTGTTGGATAAATTTCCGCTGTTGATGTATTCTAGACTGATTCAAGGATCCTCCAAGTCAGTATTAAAACACAAATATCAGTACATGATGATGAATGAGCCTTCACTATGTCAACACGGCTTAACAGATAGAACAGCGACCCCTGTGACAACCTCTTATTCTACAAATTGCGCTGTTAAATATGAATTCTATCTTTTCATTTCAAGAAAACCGACTCTCTCTCATTTGCTTTCAGGTTGTGCCTCTTCTCCTTCCTCCCTCTCCGTCTATTATTTTCCCAGCTCCAGGAAGAGCTCACTGCATAGTATCATATTTCACACTGTAAAGTCCAGATCTATGTCTCTCATGAACCCTACACATGCAATGAAAAGAACACACATATAATCCTTTACTCCAAAGTCACAGCAAAGCCCTATCTGTTCTCTAGTCACACACAAACTGTGTACTTTTAGAGAAAATATAAATATACAAACCGATGCACAGTACATTCAGCAGCTTTGGGAAGGCAGACCAGAAGTCCATTGCAAATAGAAAGCTATTGCAAGACACCCCTGAGCTTAGTCTGCCAATCCTAAAATTTGTCAATAACTACCAGTACATATATATAGTGCACACATATAATACAATACTGCAGACATTTAGTGGACAGGTGATGTAAAGAACAGATAAACAGAACTGGAAACACAAAAACACAGTTGTGCAATGCAAAAGAGCCATTTATATATGCATATGCATTGAAATTATTAATGTGCATGTGTGTGCGTGTGCGTGTGCGTGTGTGCGTGTCTTCAGAGCATCAGTGGAATGTTTGAGTCACATGTCTGTGCTTGCACTGTAACCTGCAGAAAGACACCCTGGGGCAATACATACTAGGTCACAGAAAGCATCACTGAGGACACAGCGGCACAAGACACAGATACTTTTACATCTTTAAAATAAACCAGGCATATGGTCTAAGCAGCATCTGCACAAGATTTCAAACAAACAGCAGAATTACTGGGAGTTAAGATCTTGCTTTAAAAGTTTGAGGTAAATTTGATTCCAACTCATGTTCCGTTTGTGTAGGTGATGCAGTTAAAGAATGACTGGGCAGACACAGCAACTCTGGCAAATTCCACAAACCATCAGATGCACAAATGAGAAGACACAAAGACACAAACAAAAATTCCCAGAAAGGGTCAATAATTGAATCACACAACAAGACAATTAAATTCTATATCATATCTCTTCCCATTTATATGAACATTAAGCTCTTATACTTAATTCCCTGTTCATATGTAATCTGTGCCAGAGAAAGAGAAAAATGGGACCATCTGTGAATCCTTGGCAAACTCTCTGTACTAGTGGCTATCATCAGCCACAACGGTAAGCAAGCATAAAGCATAGCTGAGCTGACAACAGGCCTTTAGATTCTAGCCAATACTGTTTATGAGCCTCGGTGCTGTGCTGCTTCAATCACTAACCATAAAGTCCAAAAGCTTAAATGTGTAATTGAACACTGACAGAGTTCCAGTAGTTAGATTCATAATAGTGAGTACAACAGTTGCACAGTTAGTAGACAGGAACCTGATTGTGCAAGTTTTTACCACCCAAAAGAGCGCTGAGTCTTGTTTTCAGTATCAGTTTTGCATAATGCTTTGGGCAATTTGAATAATGCTTTTGCAATGCATTGCACTGGTTTTGTTTTGTTTTTTAAAAGCATAGCAAAAAGTGAAGGGAGCTTGGTATTGTGCACACTAGAGCAGGGCGATATGGCCAAAAATATTTATCACGATATATATTTGAAAATTTGCGATAACGATATAACTGACGATATAATTGATGCGAGACAAAATACAACTCCACAACATTACTAGCGCAAAAAGACAACCTTCCATTTATTTTCACTTAAACAAGAAGCTGGTTTTTATGTACATTAAAGCTTTATAAAAATGTAACAGTGCAAATGCAAATTCCTTGCTGAAAGTTTAACCAAAAGGCATTTCCAGTAGAAATGGGCTGACATATCCTGAGCATAACCATGTATAATATCCACTGAAGTTAAAAAGAGGTGCTTTGCAACATTAAACTGCAGTGTGCAGTACGTATTTTTTTCGGACCATAAGGTGCACGGGATTATAAGGCACATTAAGCGAAACAAAGCAGTCAGATAAATCAAACTTTATTAAACTCATTCTTCTTGCTTCCTCCTCTTCTGTACCATTGATTCATTAATGTTGAATTCTCTGGCAGCTGCTCTATTCCCATGTTGTTGCAGTATATTAATGACTAACCTCGTATTGTGGATGGATTATCTCAGTTGTTCTCCTGACTGAAGTTTGGTCCGTTTACAGCATCCTGCCATGCGATTGCATTTGTCTCTAACCATGAGGAACCTTCACGTTAACTTTTATAAGTGGAAAAGTGTTAGTGTTCGTCCTCCAGCTTCACTGTTTATGTTATGCTAACATAGCTGTGTCGCTAGCGATCACATAGCACATCATTATATACCAGCTAGCCCAACTTCAGTAACCCTACAAACGTCACTGCTGTTTAGTTTCCTGTCTTCATTTATGTTGGAAGTGATAGCAGAGCTGTACGTTTGATTTTTTTTTCAGAAATCTCTCAGTCAGAACATGCAATATCATGCTTAGGTAACTAGCGAAACTAGCGAGCTAACTTCCGCTAGCTTCCTGCTAACGTCTAACTCCGTTAAATGTAATAAATTTTGTTTTCATGGATGCCTGGAAGTTAAACTTCATAGTTACACCCGGTAAAGCAGCAATGCTGATCGTTTTATTAAAGATGAAAGAATTTAGACAGTTTTTAACTCTCAGTGATGCTGCAGTGTTGTTTGACCTGAAAAAGACGGAGTTTAGGACCCAGATTACTCCCAGATTTAAAAGCATCTTAGTCCGACAAATACGACAATAACGACCGCCGCTTGCATGTTCTGCAAAAAAAATGTGCTTTGTTGTGTATCTGACGGACAAACACCAAACCAGTTCCACATCACTGAAGTTGCACCATTTTTACAAACCAATTCTGGTTCATCTGTTTCACTCAACAATCGGCCATGTGCGTATGAAAACAAAGGCGCTGCGCATGCGCGTTTTACTCATATTCTATCGCGATATTTCATTTTCCTATCGTTGCCTAACATTATACCGGTATTACCGTGAACGGTATAATATGGCCCAGCCCTAGTGCACACAATGATTTTCACACAATTAGGTTTGCGGTTATACAGTACTCTGCGCTGATTACCTGAAGTTGGCATCTTGACAAGCACAATGCTCAATGTGAAGGCTGAAAATTTCATATAACTCTGTGTATTAAGCTGCGGTTCTAAATAAGACTGAGTGAAGAGTCAGCCTACAAGCATCATCTGAATGATCATTTAAAGGAGCATCAATTTTAGAGACAGTAATTTTCGTCAAGCTAATCATTGCTGCTGTTTGTCATTTCTACTGGACATTTAATGTCTTTAATGTTTTGCTAAGCAAACACAATTATTAATAAAGTCTCTAATAGAATAAGCATTAAACTTGAAATTGTCTGATGAATGATTAAAAATCTAAACAACAAAGACTACAAAGATATTTTTGGTCTACCTGGCAGGTTTTGTTACTTTGTGTTGAACATGCATTTCAGTCAGCAGCAGAAAGAAGTATTGAAATTTACACCCTGAAACCACAAATATTTGACTGAAAGCCAAAAACCGATTATAAAATACAGTAATTTCACGATGCATCTATCAACAGAGATGTAAAAACAAAGCAAGCTCCTCTTCTCATCTAAGAAGCAGAAAAATGCACTTGTGCAGTCCAGCTTTCAGTGTGAATTACATAAGATCAGTCCCACGATTATGAAAGGTGTAAATATGCTGAGGTTT
The DNA here is from genome assembly GCF_057381845.1 of Rhamphochromis longiceps. NCBI lineage: Eukaryota > Metazoa > Chordata > Actinopteri > Cichliformes > Cichlidae > Rhamphochromis > Rhamphochromis longiceps. The sequence goes on along the minus strand of NC_140560.1, from coordinate 30,402,301 downwards.
AAGGTTGGCTAGGTCTTGACATGGTGAGCGCCTCGAAGCGGAAACATAAAACACACATAAAAAAAATTAATAAATAAATATCTAGCAAAGTGGGTACACAGAAATCGAGTACACGAGTATCCATGCTGACAAGAAGAAAGAAATACTGAAACCAGAGAGCATGATTAAGCTACAGGTCTCTTTAAACCAATCAGTGTTCATAGCTGTAGAAACTTGGCGACAGTAAACATGATGCAGGACAGCGCTGGATACCGATAGCTGTATATGCTGATGAGACAGGCTGGAGTGGAGACAAGCCTCATACACTTCTTTTTTTAACCCTAAAGTTCTAAAGATTTCAGCAACAGAAGCAAGTGCTAACTGGTTCATTCATGGAAATCCACATGAATGAATTAAATACACAAATAAAGGCGGGGGGGGGGACACCGTGGTGCAGCGGTCAGCACCACGGCTCTTTCTTCATAGCAAGAAGGACCTGGGTTTGAACCCAGTCTGTTTGTATGTTCTTCCAGTGTCTTGTGGGTTTTCTCCTGGCACTCTAGCTTCCTCCCACAGTCCAAAGACATGCATGGGGTTAAGTTAATTGATCGTTCTAAATTGGCTGTCAGTTTGACTGGTTGCCTTTCTATATGCCTTAGTTTTGCAACAGATTGGCAACCTGTCCAGGGTGTACCCTGCTCTTACACTATGACAGCCAGGATAGGCTCAGAACAGTAAACTCATTTATGCATTTATGCTGGACTTCGCTTGATGACATTAGAACCTCATTTATGTATAGTAGTCTAAAAGGTGTATTTCAGTGTTGTCAAATACATGACCTTATTCTGTTGTAAAATATGACAACAAAAGTGCAGCAGTACATTCTTTTTTTCCCTGTAGGGGAATTACTGTTGCCAGCAGTTACTTTGAAAGTTACTTTGAAAAAGTAATGAATTATAGTTACTAGTTACTTCTTCAAAAAAGTAACTGACTTAGTAACTGAGTTACAATATTCTAAAAGTAATTAATTACTTGAAAAGTAACTATTGCGTTACTTTAAAAAAACGTTTAACCCTCTGGGGTCCAGGGTATAACTGGCCATTTTTAACTACTTTTGATTTTCCCTCAACATTTTACCTTTAAAAACTATTTTAAAGGTAAAAACTACTATATGATAATTTATGGCAAAGGGGTGGGATTAAATAAGTGTTTACTTCTTCCCACCGCGTTTCCTTGTTAGTAACTGTAACGGCGTTGTAACGATAGGAATAGCAATTAGTTAGATTACTCGTTACTGAAAAAAGTAACTCCGTTAGTAACGCAGTTACTTGTAACGCCGTTCTTCCCATCACTGGTTGCCGGTAATATTGACTTTAAGCTTTACTAATATCTTTAACATAAACATAAAACTAGCTCTGATATGCTTTCATGTAAATCCACCCAGAAGGTCAGACGGTCAGATGCTGACTCGCTTTCTTCCTCCAGCAAATCTCTGGTCTTATCTTACAATATTAACTTTCTCTCATCTTATTGTATTCTCACAGAAAGATGTGGCTGAAAGTTCAGTCTTTTGTCGCATACAACTGTTAGAAATTTCCATATCCCTCACATCATTCCCTCTACTGTTCAGGTTCTCCTCATGTTCAAATTTCAGTCTCAGAGATAAGTCTTCCTGACTACCCTGGCATGGCTTGTCTGCAGAAGACGATGAATAAATGATGCAAACGTGAAGACAGAGCTCTCTATCTGACAGACCAAACCTAAGAATGACGGAGTCAATAAAAGAAATGAAAAAACTGATTTTAATATGTGTTAGCATTAGCCTTCTTTTCTCCTCTTGTGTTTCTGTGTAAGTGTGTGTCTGTGCACACGGGCACCTATGTGCATATGTGATCATGGTAACACGTGATCCTGATCACCATACTAAAGGGATTTCATATTCCTATCCATTTGTACTCAATAGTTATTACTGCCTCATTTATTATCAGCCACAACAGCTTGACTGGTTCCAGTTGGAATGATCCAATCCAAAAGAATTGTAAACCTCCCAATCCTTTGTTCCTTTTATCAATGCTGGCATGTTTTTCTGACAGTTGCACAATGGAACAGTAACAGTAAAATAAGCCTTATGACAGTAGAGTATTTGTACCGACAGCGAAGCTTTTGCTTTGAGGTTTTTCCTTCTTTATTTCTACAGCATGTACAGATTCAAAGATAACAAACAGTTCTGCTCGTACCAAAAACCTGCATCAAAAACTAGCATGTTTTTTTCCACACAGAACTCTAAGTGGGAATCAGTGAGGGGACCAGTCAATATTCTTACTAATAAACAGAACTAATTATGCAATTGGCATTAAAAAGAACGCATCATCCGTCCGATACATTCATGGTTTGAAACATGCAGCTTTTGTATTTTGCAAAGGATTGCAAATTGTTTCATCATTCACAGAAAGTACTCTTGAGGAGGCACTGTTACATTCACTTTCTGTCTTACTGTATATTGACAGAAAAAAAAACATGTGATGAGAGGAAGTGGCATGAAGGCAGTAAACGCATGCAAAAGCAAAGCCTGATGGAGATGGTGCAGTTCTCACAGACATTATCTTTCAAACCTCTCATCCCCTAGCTCAGATAAACCTGGGGATGATCAGATGACATATCTGACCATTATTCAACCTTACAACCACTCTACAGAAGAGCCAAGACCATACCAGACTCTACTAAAGTGTATGTCCAAACCAATGCCCTGCCTGGATTGTTTCAGCCGCAGATTTTCTCTGGCATGAGTACCACATTGACATAGACAACCTGCCTATCCTCTGATGACATCACTGTTGTGCACATCCCTCAAGGATCATCAAGATAAGCCATCACCTCAAGCACTCCCTGACGGTGTCCAATCAAATCACTTGTTCTCGTTTGATCTCTTTGCAATTTGACACATGGGTAATTGGGGTTATAGTTAAAATCGGTATCCTTCAAGGGAATAAACCAGGACAAAGGATTAGGAGGCACCTTTGCTCCACGCACATGAATGGCCAAAAGTTCAAGAGAAACCTGACTGGTTCGTGAGACCTTTTAACAATTTTTAAAGAAGCTGCTATAAAAATCTCCAAATCTTTGTTAGAACTGTATTTAGAAATTTGCCTAGTCATCAAAAATAACCTGGATAAGTTTGATCTGTTTCTTGAAAGCGTTTATAACCAAGCTTCAAAAACTCCAATAAAGACAGTGGCTCAAATATATCAAATTTCCCCATTGACCAGATCAAACGTACTGGCATTTAAAGCGCTTTAGACTCCAAGCTACTTTTTACCACACATTCACACAGCGCTTTATTCTCTGCACTTTAAGCGCTTTATCTACCTCACATCCACAACCAATTTAGAGTCACCACCTCAAAGTCAAAAGACCTTCTTGCTGGGAGGCACCATTGCTAACCACTATGACACCATGCTGCACTTATGCTGCTTGTCCTTTCTATACTTTATGACGCAAGTCAGCTTCAAGGGAGGAAAGTGTTTTGTTATGCCTATCAAATATGCTTAAAATAGCAAGTCAAAAACTTAAAACGCACATAATTCTACACTCTAAAATCACTGTTGTTCAATAACTGGATATGGGTGATTGTGAGCTTGTTCTCGTTTCTTGTTGGTGAGTGACCTTTACAAAACTGTTTATGATTTACCTCCCCGTTTGATGCTAAGTTGCGGTTTCACATACAATAAAGCCTATTCGAGATGTTTGTATTTCGCAGATTGCTGCTTTTAGAACACGAGCCAAGAGAGCGAACGATGACTCAGCAGCCCCAGACGTCTGTAATCACCGCTTCACATCTTCTGGTGCCTCTTTTTCAACGCAGTGCAGATCTCTGCCTTCCAAAAATATCCAGGCGTTTAGTACAAGTTGCTGCTGCAGGACACATGGGAATTACTTATGCTCTTTGAAATCCATGAACAGACACACATTTTACCTAAACTTGAGTTATCTGTACCCATATTCCCTTTAAATTAAGTTTCTGGAGAAAGCTATTATTTTTCATAAAGCCTGTGATGGGAGTAGTGATGCATAAACAGGTTCTTATTCCAATTCTCATTTTCATCATCTCAGATGATCCCTCTATATGTAATCAGTGTTATTAGTTCAGGCTTGTACTGAGTTGTCCTCAGCCCTGGAAAGGATCAGACAAAGCTCACATTAGTGAAACAATAGCCAGACTCAGAGGCAGAGATTTAAGACACTGTCCTCATACGCAAAATATCCCCTACAGCTATGTTTCTATCCAGGTGTTCGACATGTTTTAAATTTTACTGGAATAATACAAACCAGAAGGTCTGTCTTCGAAGAATTCTGTTATTCTGTTCTCGTAAAAAGTAAGAAAGCATGTGTGAAGTCGGTATACTGAAAAATATAATCAAACTGCAAGAATCCTCCAGAAATAATTCAAATAAGGAGATTCAAATTAAAATAACAGTTCATGTCATGGTGACCATTCCTAATTAATCATACAAAACCCCTGTGGCATGAACTAGGACTGCTCCCTCATCAACCTTGGAGCGTTATGAAATCCACTGATATCTGCCTGGTCAGCTTTAACACTGATACCACACAGGTCATCTGGCTGAGACAAGGGAAGGATGCCCTGAATTTGTTATCGAGACCAGGGGTAGTCAAACGCAGTAATAAACTGCTCTTTCTATTTATATGATAAATAAGTGGAGGGCTATGACCTTGAGATTGAAAGGAACATTTCAGCGCTGAGGATTATTTGGCATTATTTGGCAGAACGCTTTTCTCTAACAGAGGCAAGAGTGCCAAAAATCTTGTCTTTCTTGGTTTTAACCCAGAGAATATTTTGTCCTTCAGATAAAAGAAAAAAACATTCTCAACATCTATCTTTAAATTGCATGAGCTGCATGCAAATTTGTAAATTACTTGATGTCTTATCTCAGATTATTTGAACATAGCATTTACCTGCCCCTATCTTCATCCAGGACATTTACTTTACTCAGTGGATTAATCCCCTCGCAAGGTCAGGCTCTTTTAAAGTATTCTATTGCATTCTGGAGGTGGGGAGGGGTACACTGAGTCATTTTGACTCAAATCTATTACATGAGATCAATGAAAAGTTGAAGTGATGTCCTGCCTCTCGTGGCAAAAGAGAAAAGAGGTGAAAGGGTGAGATGTTCTTATGCATGTACAACTGATAACAGTGTGACCCGTATCGATTTTTATTTTCTGTTGAAGTGGGTTTATATCATTTATGTCTGTGCTTTCCTAATAAATTAGAACCTGACTTTGCAGGTCAAAATGCTTTACCTTGCCTGTACTCGCCTGAAAAAACCCCATCTAGAATGCATAAAGATGAATGGAACAATATGCTAAATGTACTGTATATTATGTTGACTTGCAAGACTATCCGCCTTACATGCTTCGTAAAACACTGGTTGCTGCTTCACTAGCTGCGCTAGTTGTCAGTTCCCTCCACCCTGCAGCCAGGCTGGAGCCGGCCTTGCAGCTGTCCACAATCCAGCATTACATAACAAGGCTGCATCACCAAACACCCCCCACCTACCCACCTCCCCAGCCACTTTGCAGTCTCTCCACCACGAAAATGTCACCCCGCTGAGGAATTTAGAAGAGGACAAACATGCAAACTCCTTCCTTCCAAGATTTGCATACCGAGGGCCAAGTTAATGTTCCAATGCAATGTTGGAATAGCTTCCTGATTCCCATGCACCCACAACTCCTTCACCTTTTAGATCTTGGCTTAAACAGACATGCAGTAAACTGCTGAAAAGCAGTCATGTGCGCTGAAGCTACACAGAAACCAACTGCATAGAATGGTTGATCTATTTTCCCGCCATGCCCCACTTGACCAGTGTATACTTTATCGTTATCTTATTAGTGGAGTGCATCGTTCTAGCACCGACCAGAGAAATTAAACCCTACTTGGATGCACGATGAAGATTAGAAAGTAACATTTCAAGATATGAATGTCTGTCGACGAATATCTACACGTTCTTCTACATGTCAAGACAAGCAACTGTAACAATATTTGATGTATCATAGTAAGCTTATAGAGCAGAGGACTTTTCTAAACTTAACACTGTACCACGTAACGTGTAACATAAAAAAGGGAATTCAAACTATGCCCAGTTTGTAGTTTCCTTGTGTTTTTATCAGTCTGGCCTTCTTTTCGCTCCAAAATTCTATCTTATGTACCTTCTACTCTATTTCACCAAGGACATGCATGATGCAGTCAAGCGCACACAGACATCCAACAGGAAAAAGCGCCTCAGACACATCAGTGCACCTCTCAGAAGAGACCATACTGCATCACATAGGTATCACTTGTAACTAAGTAACACTCTGATGATAAGCGTTTTCCACAGATAATTCAGGATATTCAAATATCTACTGTATTTTTTTTTCTTTTTTTGTTGATTCCAATCAGCCATCAGCCTTGAAAGTTTGTTATGAATAAAACACACAACCTGAGGTTTGAGATCATATTTTGTTTGTGACAAATATGTATGTTTTTTAAGGAATGTAAACTGCAGACTGGCTCCTTTATAGCTATTTTACTGGCACTATAAATGGAATTTGCAGTGGATTTTACATCTGAAAGTTCATAGATGTGTGTGCCTATGTGTTTGTTTGAAGGTCTGAATGAGAGTACTTTGTGTCTGTTCACATTCAGGGGAAATCCAATAATGGGGGGTAACAAATAACCTGCCTGCATGCTGTCAGTTGCTATGCAAGCTGAGTCTGATATGACAGACTGCAACTCTCCAGTGTGTCCCACCTCCATAATACTTCTATATCCACCAGAGACCCCATGGTGATCTGTAACAGACTGCAACAAGGCAGATATTATGCAGTAGCCTACTAAAAGCATGTAGAGTCACATTATATATAACATGAGGAAACTTGCCACTTTGACAGTGCAGGTTTGTGGAAGACAAGTTAATTAACCTCTAGTAATGGGAGCACTAATTAGGGTTGCGCGCCATTAAAAACATTAGAATGACACTATCCATTACTGAAGGAGCTATAAGAAGAAATGCGCATGCCCCGGCCAACGATCTAAATTTATATTGTGGGAAAAAAGTTTCAAAGGACACCAAATTCTACACACCATCAGTCCGACTTACTTTCACTTCCACATTTCTTACCCCTGTAACAAATTCCAATTTAGATACAACCTAAGGATAACTAATATTATTATAATATGGACCTTTACGGTAACCTAATATCAGGTTTTCAAAGTGACTGAAAGTGTCTCGACTGGTTTGACACTAAGCAGGAAAATCCACACATGAAAAACAAAATAAAGATGTTCTATGGAAACCTTAACGAACTTTTCGGCTTTATTCCCATAAGGCTATGAATTTTGACATTATGCCAAAGTTCTACGGGGCGCTGCAAAACTGAAAGCTGCTTAATTCTCATTTTTTATGGGGCATTTACGGAAACTCTGGAAGTCCGCACACACATTTTTACTGCCTGCCTTGCTTTACAGCTGTAGCACCGCCACTTTGCAAATTCTCCTTGTGTCACCTTGAGGATCGGTGACAATGAGAATAAGTGATCGCCAACCTTCATGATGCCGCAAGGTGTGTTTCCAGCTCCCTGACTTCTCTCCGCTGAATTATCACGGCTGCCACTCCCGATCCTTGGACTGCCGTGGTCCCTGTACCGTCCATTGGTGTAAACTCCCTCCGCCCCGTACCCCTGAGCGGCGGCCGACACCTCCAAGTACGTCCGGGTACCGGTCGGAGGTAGAGTGGCCGCATCGCCGGTGATCCCCGCAGCGTTGGTCGCGCCCTGAGCTGGCGGGGCGCTGATGGCAGGATCCAATAAATGTCCCGACACCCCATCTGAAGCGTGTACCCCTGCCATGATCCGCCGGTGTTACAGCAGAGCCCTCCCCGCCACAATGTAAAAACAACCCATTTTCTCAAACCACGGTGGACTTGCTGTCATCCGGGCGGCTCGTCTCCTTCACCGAATTACCGAGGCTGGTCCATCATCGGAGCGCACGGCAGCGTTGGTACTCGAGAGCCAGGCCGGTCAGACTGAACTGTCCTGGTGAAATAACAAGCAGACGGTGCACCCCACACGCGCGACGTCTCCCGCTTCGCTTTCTGGAAGCGCGTGCTCATAAAAAAAATGGAAATACAGACTTAAGATCGGGGTTTGAGGATGTCGCTCCTGTTTATCGCTTGCAGTTTCGTCTCCTTGCCCTGAAAAAAATCTGTTTCTCTCACCACGTCCGCTTCTCTAGACTCTGCGCGCATCGCCTCGTGCCAGCAACACTTTTGCAGTGCTTGCAAACTGGAGGAGATCTTCCCCTCTCAGGCATCCGCGGGACAAATTCAAGAACGTGAGAGCGCACTCGCATAAACGCGTGCGCACACGGACAAGTACGTGCACCACTCCATCAGTGTCGCGTGCGCAATCACGGCTCGATTCCTTGACGTGCACGCGCAGAGTCACTAAGCTTTGAAGCAAGCTCACCACGTTTGTGTGAGTGTTTTGGAATTTGGGATGAGCATTTTAACATTTCTACAGTTTTAATGTCTCAGCAGACATTTTTGTCAAAATAAGCGCTCGTAACTAACTCACAAACTCTCTCTGCCAAGCAGGCTGCAGTCTCCACCAGAGGACGCTCCAGGAAGCCTATTAAAGAATCCAGAAACATGGAACATGGAATAAAATGAAACATGGAAATAATACATAAAAATGTAAAAAAAATAATACATAAAAATGTAAAAAAAAAAAATCTTAAAAAATCTTAAAACTACTATTTAAAATACAGCGATTTACTCTAGCTCATTTTAGTGAAGATACACTTTATGAATTTCTTTATCAGTACCCATATGGTTTATTGCAAAATCCAATAGAAAAAAGAAAATACACCAACTTTTGAGGTCAAAAATAAATAAAAATTCATTTAAACAACATCAAACGTGGTCAAAACTTTAAAACAAACGAATCTAGTGAGAAAGGAGTGGGTGTTTTATAAAAAATTTATACCTGGGCCCTTGAGCCCACACTGTACTGGGGGATTTCACTTACATGATTTGGTCCACTGGTTCCCACAGAGGGTAGGGTCACCGCTGATGAATACCAGTTCTTCTGGGTGATCTTTTTAACCCTATGATGAAACATTTCTGTCCTGATGTGAATGCACTCATTCAGATGACACACAGAGATACTGAATGGTTGGGTTGAATATAGAGATTGTATAAATCGCAAGTTCCACCATAATAATCAAAACACCAAATAAGGGGAATATCTTTTAGAAGAATAATGTTCAATCAGCAGCATGCAGCAGGGATCCGGAGACTTATAAAATCAATACCCCAGGCACACACTGAAGCTGTGCAGGCAGGATGCTGTGGCTCAACATCTTAAATACTGTGTAACTTATCCCTTGGCATTATATGGTGCCAAAATTTCATCATCTGTTAATTTCCTGAGGTGGTGCAGACTGGAGCATACAGGTCAGTCCTGCAGCAGAAACTGTATGATAATGACCAGATCTAGCCTCAGAAACACAGCGTCCTATAATTTCCTGGGTGGTTTTTGGATATTCAGGGCAATAAAGTACATTTCCACATTTATGTACTTATTGTAGTTTAAATTAGTATGCTTATGATGTGCATATGTACACTGTTTAATTATTTCATGGTTTGCAGTTAAAGCTAATGCCAGAACTCTTGCTCTTTTTTAATGTCATATTATCACTCTTCATCTAGCATGCAAGGATGACCTTCCCAACTCTCCCTTTCCTACTTATGCACTAATTTAGGGATAATCAGCAGGAACAACAGAGGACACTGAGTATTCAGTGCTCATTTACAATATACTTAATATTCACAAAGTAAACTGAAAATACTCTTGTCACACAGCCACATACATACCACAAACTGAGCATCTGCTGACATTTCTGAGGTCAGATGAGAAAACCTACAACAATGAGGGGTGTGACATTCAGTGTCAGACCAACTCACATCATCACTTGAGCTATAGCCCTTGAGCTGGGAAAAGCAGCCTCCTTTATAACCCACTAAGAAGGCAAATCAAATCATGTCCAATCTGTATATGAAGAGACGTGTGCAGCAGAGAGCATGACTTATGCTCAGATTTGTGAAATGTGGCCAGACTTATCAGTGCAAAAGCATCTCTATATCGCGAGCAGATTTGGTTCTATATTTGGGTGGTTATCTTTTACATGAATGCTGCATACTGTGGAGAAATTATTTCTGCTAAATCACAACACCCACGGGAGACACACACAAGATTATTGTGAACAGTATACAATCATCAGATGTGTTCAAAGGGTATGAAGGTCTGTAGAAATTAAAGTTTTCATTCAGGATGCCTGTGTTTCTACTCGGCCTGAGACCACAACGCACCACCCTACAGCTTCTTCTCAAGGACAGGTAGGATGTGGCAAGGGGATGAGAGAATGAAACGACTGCTGATATAAATAGGCAGTGACTTTTTTAAAGAGGAGGCTAGAGGCTTCTACCCCTTTCTTCCCCTTATTCGCTCGTTGCTCTCTCTCCTTTCCCTTCGCGATCTCTGAGGGTCATGTATTATGCATTCTCAGAAATTATTTAGCAAAAATCCTGCTTTTAAAAGCTTCCCCACCCACCCCGGCTGTCTCACTTTAATGTGAAAAGGCCTCAGACGACCGGTCTCCAAACTCAAGCGATAGTTCAAAAGAATTTCCAAGATGTGACCGCAGTCAGTCTTTTTAAAGGGGCATTATACACCCACATTAACTGTATGTTAGATTGAGCTGTGATATACTTCTTTACTCACTATGGGCATCAAGGCCCAATGAATTACCACATCAGAATCACGGGAACTAAATAAACATTATTTTGTTTGACTGAGAGTAAAATGAGCTAAAATAACTGTGAGCAAGAAAGAGAAATACAGAGCAGGCTGCATCAGCAGTTTTAAACATTGAAATGGCAGTGATGCTCTAAAATAACACCTTGTTGTTTTCTATTGAGGTTTGTTATAGTTTCCTGTGGCAGGATGTCAGCCATAGCTGTATACAGTAAGGCGCTGCTCCCTGCTGTTGCAGTAGCTGCCAGGTTCAGGCCAATGAAATCGCCGTTGCCGTACCTGCAAGCATCTAACGGCTCTCTCCTCCCTGAGTGCCGGGAGGAGTCGCCTTCTCAGAGATTTAAATGAAACCACAAGAGCAAGGCATATATTAGTATATGGTGAGAAATGAGAACTCTAAATATCAGCGATGACTGTCTATAGAGGAAGTTCACGATGTTCACAGATGGGGAGTGGAGGGTGTGTCTTCCTGATCTTTGTCACCACTTCCTGTGCTAGCACATGTGATAATTGGTTAATCAGGAATCGAAACCACAAATAAAAGAATGAACATTAGAAACGCTTTTTAGAACTGTGCTTTTTTTTTTTCTTTTTTTTTTTCTACACACTAATTGTGCACTTCCAATTGATTTTTTTAAGGACAAAGTCAAAAGAGAGATAAGTCAGATAACTAGCCAGCTGAAATGCCAATGACCAAGCTTCATGTCAACTACACACTACACAATCTTAAAGTGACGCTGTTGTGTTGACAAACTCATCAAACTGACAGATGGAAAAATAAACAGCTGGCAGCATATTTAAAACATGTTTGTGGTAGTTCCCACGACAGGGCGAGGAGAGACTGGGGCAAGTTAGGCAGAGGACCATTTGTGTTATTTTTGCCATGTATGTAGATGTTTCTTGCATATTTTCACACACTGTTCTGCAAAGTGAAGATTCTTTCTCCAGAGGTAAACAGCCAGCTTACATCTTACTGTATAGATAACTTGCACAGACTACAATGATTGCTAATTCATGACTACAACAATTATAGAAAGAGTACCATGTGTGCAGAAGTTTACATAAAATGCTAAAAATGGAAAATGTGGACTGTCAACTAGTTCAACTTTTTGACTAATGTTGCACTTGCTCACCCGAGGCAGCATGGATGTACAGCTTGCTGCTTCTTGTATCTCAGCTCTAAACATTTCTTGGTTAAGATTACTTCTCTACAACAACATCTTTTGATCTGCTACGAAGGCAGCGCTGTTGATGCCTGATCAGCTATCAGTTGCATCAGTGTGCGAGCTGAAGTGAATGATACACATCTTTTGGCTAGAATAAAGTCAACCTTAAAGTCGTCTTTGACGCCTGAGCTTCCGATGCATCATCAACTTCACTTTCACAATCTGAAGAACTGACTTCATTGCTCATGAAGAAGAGTTTCTTGCTCTGCGGTGATCTATTATCAGATGTGTTTCTCATCTTCAGTTCACTAGCCTTTACTATATGTCTATTTGTAGTGCTTGTCAAAACGTTGCAGATACCCATATCATTATGTGCATTGTAGTGATGTAGCAATTTGATGACCAGCTTTGTTCACAAAGTATTAAATCAGAAGATCATTAGATAATGACTCCTCTGAATAATGGGGGAAACTGAGCTCAATGTAACCCACTGACAGTGGCCTAATCTTGGCCCCATTTTGAGGACAATTTTTTATGATTTAATCTTAGACAGTAAATAATTGAAATACTCTTTGTACACAGCATAATGATTACGCTGCCTGATAATGTGAATAGAAGCAACAATGGACAAGAAAGTCTTTTACCTTATCAGGTGAAATCAACCCATGCAGTATTTTTTTTCTTTTGGCAATTCTGCTATGTGCTTCAAAAGAAAAAGCTGTACTTTTTATCCATCATAGGCACAAGACAAGAACCTCTTAAGACAGATTATTGAAAATGTGGATATGGATACAGGTTCTGAAGAGAACATCCTATATACATCAACAGCATGCATGCCAGGAGTGAATCAGACATCAGTGTACCAGGATCTTCAGAAATGGTATTCAGACAGGAAAAGGGCATGCTAACAGTAGCAAAGAAGTGAAGGTGACAGGGATGGAAGGGGCGGGATTACCAGAAGATAGGTTACCAAATATACAGGACACCTAAAAATACCTGAATATCCCACAGGCCAATGGGAGCCATTATTTAGATGCAAAAAGATCTTTTGCACTATGACCATATTTGTATGTGAAAAGAAGCCAGCTCAGTGCTATGAATAAGACCCCAGCCATCAACACGTACACCTTTCCAGTGAAAAGATATCAGTCTGCATGAATAAGCTTTGTTAATAATCTACACTTTTTCAATTGAAATTTAGCAACAAGCACTGGCCGTTTTCTGATCCTGTGGACTCTGCTGACATCTAGTGGTGGCTCTTTATTTTGGTTCATAAAAGTTAGAATAAAGATAGAGATATTAAAGTACAGAATATGGCTAACAGCTGCTTCTTTGAAAAGTTTCTAGTTTTGTTTAATTTTAGCTGACTGTCCTCAAATGATTTGCTGTTAAAATCATGAATTCATGCTTTTTATTATATGTGTCATGAAATTTGTCATCCTCATGTTAGGCTCACTTAGGACATCACAGAAAGGAGACACAGTGACAATTTACAAGGTCAAGATATATATATATATATATATATATATATATATATATATATATATATATATATATATATATATATATATATATATATATATATATATATATATATATTTATTATGTCCTTAACTCAGAAAGTGTGCTAACTTATACCTATGTGTATAGTTACACAACTATAGATGGAAAATAAACTATCATCCTTTCATGAGCAGAGCAGAATCAACTTTTTGGGATTTCCTCACCTGGATGACTGAGCACACATCGAAGCATCAGGAGATAACCACACCTTAAAAGTATATTATTTTTCGGTTGACCTACAAAACAGTCTGCGCCCTCAAAACTGACATATCATATATATTTTATTACTTTCATTGCAAATGGACACAGCATAATTACTGTAGCCTAATTATAAAAGCATAATTTCATATATCTCACTTTCTCTATCTTCAGTATTTATTAATTTATTTAATTGTATCATTTTGGGGGGAATTCTTCTTCTGTACACCGCTACAGTGAATTTGAAATCAAACAATATTGCATTATGCAGCCATTATAATGCCTAATTCCCTTAACTACGAGGTTCAGTACTAATTGGGTAAAATATAGTTTTTAAATAAGGATTGTTTTTTTCAATATTTGATAAAAAATCCTTTACAATTAATGACTGCCTGAAGACCACGATCAATGGTTATCATCAAATGCCGTGTCTTCTTTAACATGTTCTGCCGGGCCTTTGCTGCAGACGCCTCCAGTCAACGTTCAGTTTTGTCTACAGTAACTAAGCATGCTTCACTGGGTTGTGACTTCAAATAATATCCAATTTCTATCAATATCTGTCGGTTTTGCAGGATTTGGAAAACTAATCAGAAAGTAAAGCCCTGTACATTAAACTTATGGACCTACCTGCAGTTGTTCTATAGTCCCTTCTGTACTGTAAATTATTTTAGGCCCAATTTCTACAGGAAAACTTCTACTTGAGTCTGTTGAGTCTTCATATGCAAAATCAAGCCTTTGCGCTATAATAATAGTTTGTTTGTTTATTTGTTTAAATAAAAAGCAATAGAAAAAAAATGGGCAGAATGTGGTTAAGTTTTACTGAATTCCATGGAAAATAATGTATCTCTTATCTAGGCATGACACAAACCAGATAAGTGACAATTTAGCAAAAAACCACACAAAGCCACGTTTCCTGCCTCCACCAGATGGCAGAAACGAGCTGATATATAGATTCCCAGCATGTGAAATAATTTCCTTTCAAATAGAGGAAGACACCAGGGTGGATCTAGAGATATTTTCTTAGGGTGGCATGGAAATGAGATGGGGTGGCCAACTCAAAGCCATTTCTTTACACATTGGTGTTACATTCTGTAATATGTATCAAATACGGTTTAAATACAAATGCAGCAAGTATGCACATCATTCATATAGACATAGTCTATAACTTTCTTACTGGCTTTGGCCCAAATAATATTTCAGTTACATAAAAATGCCAAATTTGATTTTATGTACTGTATAGCCTATATAATAAATAAGCATGTAGCTAAATAAGTGTGAAATCCAGAAAGCTACACGTGAGATGGATCAGTAAAAAGTCTTTAGTAATAATCAAATTGTTACACCAAATGTCAGAAATCTGCACTTTCATGAAGAAACGGGTGTATTTTTCCAACAGAAATTTAAACCTCATTTTTCATGATTTACTGGGTTACGTAAGACTCACCTTCATAGCATTTCCAGTGTAACAATCAACCACCTGTGTTGAAATCTCAAATGTTATTGATTCAAATTGTGCTCAGGGACAATTAGAGGTGTCAGTTGCTGCTAAAAGCAAGAAAATAAAGCAATTTTGGTTGCTATGCAAATTATATTATGCAACATATTCAGTTTTAGTATCTATAAGTCAACGTTAATTGCAGCTAGGCTCAAAGTATTAATTCTAGCTTATTTTAATAACCAGTATTGTCATATGCAAAACTATGGTGGCACTGGGGATGGGACATTCTAGGCCTGCCCCAGATCAGGGGTGATCTGACTTTTGACAAATGGTCTATTATTTTTCCAATAAGCTTTCCGTTTCTATACTATTTAGAGTTGATCATTCAAAATAACTGAATGTGAATCTCATGTTTTTAATTGTATTTATCGTTGGCCCAATGCCACGTATTTTTTCATTGTGCAATATGAAAAGCATTTTGAATTCTCCATGCTCCAGTTTGCAAGCCTGTTAACACCGTTGGAAAACAGCTTAACATCATTCAAAAGCTTCACAGGCAGTGTGGGTGAATTATAATTTATGGTAGGAAACAACTGCCTGGCGGAGAAACGTGTAAAACTTTAAATCACAGTGGTATGCTTCGTGCAATAGTCAATATATTCATGCAAATAGCTAGGCATGTACTTTTAAAGTACAGTTTTTTAGTCGTTTAATTCAATGTCAAGAATCAAGATTCTTTGGCGATGACTTCAGCTCACATTCTTAATCTGGCATAAATTACTTTGATTTGTTTTCTCCATATGGAAGGCCTCATCGAATATCGATTAGTCCATCACTTTGATATCATGTTGTACTGCATATTATTACATATTACTTGTTTTACTCTGTATATTTGCACATACAAAACATATTTAGCACAAGACATTTAAAATTCAAAGTATTCCTACAGATTGAATTCAAATTATTTATAAAACTTTATTTCCTTCTTTTCAACCCAACAGCTTTTTCGCTTGGAAAACTTCCAAGTCATAAACCCAAACCACAAACAGGGTACGTACATAAAACAGCACACAGCGCCATCTATATCGTTAAAAAATACACAGACTACAGTGAAACAAAGCTCAGAAGTGATGATAATGAGAGACATAGCACAAGACTGTCCATGTAGCTTGAGATTTCTAAAACAGGAAAGAAAGTGAGGCAAAAGAAAAAGTTTTGTTTTTTTTAAAAAAAGGAAAAGAAATATTTCAAATACTGTTGTGTTTACTGGACAAACACAGAACTACACCTTTAATTTCCAGTTGCCGTGCATCCTTTTTCAGTTGCTACTTATGGTCAACGGGGGACTTCTTATCTGACGGAGAGAGTATTGTACGGTCATGCAAAAGGTTACATTCAATTTGGGAGTGCCAGTGAAACAACAATAATAATAATAATAATAAAATACAATTAAGATAGAGAAAATAAATTCATATATTTCGTATACATAGATCTCTTCTTTTTGGCTTATACATCAGTTAAGCAAAGTGATTCATTCCTGAGATGCAAGACAATTATTTTTTATGTGTGTGTGGACGGGTGGGGGAAATCAAAAGTCAGGTAAAGAAACAGACTGACACAGTTCAACATCCTAGAATCCTAAACATGACCCAGCAGCTTGTGAGTATGTGCAAGCATTCGAAGTCTGCACTCGTTCATAGATGCAAAGAAAAAAAATTATATATATATATATATATATATGCACTGAAAGGCAGAAAAGTCACAAGGGAGCAGAACAGCCTCAAATATTCAGGCATTAACAATCAGACGTGACACTTCATGATTCCGGTGTTTTCCAGGTGAGCAGTTTCAAGCATAAAAACAGCCAACAGAGTTAGCCTGTGCAGCAAGGGATCGTCTTCACAAAAAATAATGCAGATTAAAAGAAGAAAAACTTCTGACCGTACCTACTGGTGAGAATGTGGTGCAGAAAACAACAAGAGAATCATTAACAGAGACTGTCAGTGGAATAATGCGAGGTAGCACTGATGAGGGGCACAGAGGGACCTGAGAGGACAAGCAGGCAGCACTGGGTAGATGCTCAGATTTGCATTTCAGGTACAAACAGAAGAAAAAGTAGCCCTGTGAGAGCAAGGGAGGTACATAATTCTCCCCTCCTTTCAGCTGGTGAACAAATCAGAAACAAATACACCTTAAATTTGTGCATGTGTATCTTTGAAGCGTGTGTGCTGTCAGTGAGCAAAGAGTCACTCTGCCTTTAGGTTAGTGTATATGGGTTTGAAAAAAAAACTCTCCAGAGCAGTGACTCGGATTATGTTGTTGGGAGCAAAATCAAAACTTTTCATCAAAGTTTCTCTTTTTTCTTTCTTTTTTTTGTCAAAGGGCAAGTTCAATGTCACTAATAAAATACTAATAACCCATTTACAAAGAAGAAAATATAAAATAAAAACATTCAACTTCTAAAATAACTTCATACAGTAGCATATTTAAAAAAAAAAATCAGTTTAAAATCAATTGAAAATGCATGCACTATGTGAGTGACCATTACTTCTTTTTCATAACATTGTAACATTAGAGGTTTTGCATTATACTTTCTTTTACAAACACTGATTACACAAATAAAAACAATATGAAGTCACTGGCATGCATGTTTTCATGCTGGAAAGCAAAAAAAAAAAAAAAAAAAAAAAATCGCAACCATTATGAACATTTCACATTATAGCAATCTGAAAAAAAATGAGAGAGACCAATGGAATTAAACCATGTCGATGTGAGTAGGGCAAGTTGCTGGGCAGGGCTCATTTGGTTTTGTTGCGAGTTAAACGGTCAAAGGTCACGACTGCTGGCCACTCCACTGGCTCTCTACAGGCCGCCGGAGAAGCTCTTCTACATGCCTCGCTACGTCCATGGTGTCATCTAGGTCAAAGTCTCCATCTGCATCCAACATAGAGTCAGCCCTGCCACAGGAAATAGATAGAGGCCACTCACACAAGCTTTCGGCATAACGGCAATCAAACAGCAGGAGATACAAGAAACTCCTTGCATGCACAAAATTGGGACACGGAAAAATGTTGTAAACTCACATAGCTGGATATATGCCATAGGCGTGAGGGTGACTGACAGGTGCTGGAGAGGCACCTTGATCCATGTAAGTTGGATTCCCACTTGCTGGGTCTGGATTGGCTGTGGCAAACCTGAAAACAACCAAAACACCACATTTTGGTAATGAACAAAGTACATATACATCTCTGAATGTATCTACACATAGACACAAGGAAAAAAAAGAAGAAAAGAAAACAACAACCCCCCATGAGCCTGTGTTCAGTAGTTGCCTAAGCAACGATCCTCAGCATGATTTTCAGGCCTTCTTGTATCATTATGGCCGTTTTCTATATCTGCAGGTGAACCAACTGTGGAGAAAGGCAGGGAGCGTGCCTTGCTAACTAACAAGCCTAACTCTTATGATCAGCGGAAGACGAGCTCGCGCAGGAACCCAGGCCGCGCTTAATTGGCCTCCTCCAACTGTAACAGCTAGCTAATAGCTGATCTGAATTCATGGCCCAGTATTTTGTGATTAACTCTAAATTGTGCTTTACAGAATAAAATGCTGGGTGGATGACAACGAGAAAAGAATGGAGAGGAAACGGTGATGGAAGGACACGAGAAAAAGAGAGAACAGGAAGCCGGACACTTACTCAGGCACAACTTGTTTGATCTGTGGTTTCACGTAACCGTCAACTGCTTTAGCTTTGAAACAGACAAGCACAGGCAGACAGAATAAGTAATGGCTCGATGTGATCATCATTCAGTAATGAAGGCTTCGCAGCTGTGAGATTCAAATTTGAAAGTAACAGTGTGCTCAGAAGGACGCTTACAGAGAGGCGGAGTGTAGTATTTGGAGAAAACCTCATCCTTGGGTCTGTCAGGGTAGAGGAATAGAAGGTGGTTGAGATCACTAATGCGGTCAGCCAGAGAGCGAATGGTAAAGTCTTTGGTTGTGTAGGGCATAAGGTTCCAAACCATTCTTTCACCTGCGAAAAAAAACAGCAACAAAAGAAAAACTGAATGGGATTCCTTTATTTCTCTGTGGCTTCTGTGCTTGTTAGAAAGAGGCCCGTCTGATGAACGGTGTGGTTTAAAAAACAAAAATGGAGAAATTTTGTGTTTTGCATGCTTTACCTGCTTTGTTAGGATTTTCTGCCACCCAGGCAATTGTAATTCCTCCAATTTCAGAATCACTAAAGCGCAGGAGGAAGGTACCGTTGGGTTTAGACATGAGCATATCCTGAGCTTGCTGCTTGTTCACAAAGCCCAGGATGGCTCTAAAAATAGAGGAAGAGAGACATTAATAAAAAAAAAATTAAAAAAATAAAATAAAAATTGTGCCTCGTTCTTGTCCCTCCTCATTTTGAATCTTTTGAAACTGAACAAAAACCCTCAGCAGTTTCCTTACCCATCATTCCAGTGTGGTTTCAGATGCTTTTTTGTGAGTTCCATCACACCATCAAACCACTGCCAAAATGTGAAGTTCCTCCCTGGCAAGCTTTCCTGTAAAGGGGCATAGTTTGGGGAAATTTTTTTTTAAAAACACATGAAAAACAAACAAACAAAAAAAAAACCCCAGACTGAACTGACAACTGTTAAAATGTTTTTAGATGACCCAATTCAGTCTATAATAATGAAAATCTCCTCAACCGCTGACAGTAATCACAGTTCTCTTTATGATTTTAAAATTTGTGCAGCTGTACACGTCTCTGGGTAAAGTTCTGCATATTTCTATAACCTATACTTACATCTCTGGAGTGATTAAAACTTAATGTTCCTGTAATCTAATAAGACCCGTGGCCTGTGGTGAATCTGAGTGCATTTTCTGAATCACAAGCTACTTAGAAGCAGAAAATGAGGCTTTCAGCATTTTTTTTTCCTGTGCGGATAAACAAGCCCATTAAACCGACCTACACTTAGGTGGGTAAGTATTTGGACAATGACACAATTTTTGTCATATTACCACTGTGCACCAGCACAGTAGGTTTTAGATAAAACAATCAAGATTTGACTGAAGTCTTTCATGTTGAATTAAAGGAGTTTAACAAAACATATTGCATTAACTAATTAGGAAGTACAGCAATTTTGATATATAGTCGCTCATTTTCAGAGGTTCAGTTATATCAGAGATAAATTTATTAAACCCCTTGAACTGCTGCAAATGGAGCAAGAAATATTTCTATGTATGAATAACAGCGCAATAGTAAATCCTTTCATGAAGAACAAGTATGTGGTTCAAATGACTAACTGAACTTTGCCTGCAGGCGTTTTAAAAATGCATGAAGTGCAGCACGACAGAAATCTATACTTTCAAGCTAAAACAGATATATGGAATACTCTTCATAAAAGCTGTGTGCATGTATAGAGACGAACAGGATCATGAGTAAGAAAGAGGCCGTTTCTAACCCTGTTAAACTGTGACCAGGTCATAGTCATGCTCCGGTAGTCATCAGGGTTGTTGCTGGAGCTGCTGAAGGCTTTTTGAGCCAGAAATACCAAGTTCTCCTCCGACAGACCTCGATTACTTTGCACCTCTGCCTTGTACTTCATGTTGATGACCTCACACAGCTGAGGCCAAAGCACCTTATCTGGCACGAGGAAAGGCACCCGGCCCTGCAACACACGAAGAAAACGGCAAAGAATTTTCACTCACATCACACAGACACAAAACATAAGTGACACACACGTTATGCCTTTGCATAAACATTTTTTTTTTAAAGAAAAAAAAATTTAATATTTAATAATTGCATTAAAAACCTAAATTTAAAACAGATTTAAACATGCATTTGTGTTTCAGTTCCGGGCTGCACGTGTTACATTACATCTAAAGAACTATCAATTATTTTGTAAGAGCTAAACTATTTAAACATGTGCACACTTCAGAAATATTTGATTCAAGGCCTTTCCCAGTTAACGCAGTACTTCTGCATTAGGATACAAAAATATCACTAAGCTGAATAATTATTTAATGCTTGTTCCAGGAAGGTTTGCATTGCATGCAATATCTCTGAAACATTTACGTACCGGCTCTGCAAAAGCGTTGTCCCACAATACAGTTGCAGTGGCATTATTGTCTTGGCTACCATGAACAATCACCACTACAGGAAGTGATAATGTCTGTTCAGAGAAAGAAAGGAGGAAATTGCAAAAGTAAATAATGCACTTACAGCACAATAAAACATTTCTTGCATTTCATACATTTTTTTTTAAACATGATAAAAACAACAGGGAAAAAGACAGAAGGAACAAGTGGGAGTACTCGAGCCAGATTCTTACTTGCAGCATGTGCATGCACGCACACACATGCATATATATATATATATATATATATATATATATATATATATATATATATATATATATATATAGATATATCGATCTATCTATCTATCGATCTATCGATCGATAGATCGATAGATAGATCGATAGATAGATAGATAGATAGATAGATATAGTTCTTTTTTTTAAGTGTGATTTAAAGTATAGTGTTTTTTATTCATTAATTTGCCTACATCCTCTTACCTTCACTTGAAAGACAAGCTCATTGCTTCCAACACTAAACTGGGACTCAAACAGAATGGTGAATTTCTCTTCTGTGACAGATTCTGCTCCTCGTCTGTCCGATCGCTTGATCCTCTTTAAAGACTGCATGATAAATGATGTGCAAGAACAAATGGTATGTATTAACTACGCAGTTAGGCTTATAAGCGTCACACACAGTCAGTACATGCATGCAGATTATCGGGATCATATGTGAATAATCCTTGGAGGGCTCTGGAGATTGTTGCTAACAACATTAGTGACGAAGAGAACTTCACTGAAGCTGCAGGCCGATCCTCCAAAGGACTACTGTTCACAATTTTAATCCAAGGGAAAAAATGCTATATGGGACATAATGATTGGCAATTACTTCCCTTATATAAGCGGCTGAGCAACTCTCCTGTATAGACCCAAGACAATCACATATTTACCTGTTTCGGGTATAGTGCAGCAAAAGAAGGCAAATAGCAAGGCGCTATTATTTTAGATTAAATGTTAAGAGACTTTTTGTATAGAAGGAACAATGGCAATACTACTTCAGCTTTATGGTTTTTTTTTATTTTTATTTTTTACATGGAAATAATAATCTTCACTAATAGCTCATACTTACCATGTTCCTGAAGTGGGCGCTCAGAGTGCCCGTAGTCTGGTGGTACTCCATCACACAGTTATTGTTAAGAATTTCACCACTGCTATCACTGAAACACAGAGACAATAAAGTTAGATGTTATCTACAAATGCATGTTTACACAGCAGGAGCTTTTTGTTTTGTATGGAGGGAGTGGTTGGTAGGTGTGTGTGTGTAGGGGGGGTATTGCGTGCATAATTGGCAGGTTTAACTACCACCATTAGTCTTCTCTAAACACTAAACACAAGTATGGCAGGTTCAGGGCTGTTTTCTTGTTGTCTTTCCTTGTAGCCTGCATGTTTTTATTTCTTCCTGGAAATTAGTGGGTGGAGACAACCTGGATAGAAACCACACCTGAGCAAGTTGGGCTCAGGAGACTATTAAGCTGCCTAGCAAGACCATCTTGCTCACTTTCTATCTCTTCGATTTCCTCACTAACCGGCGGAGCTATGTCGTGCTTTTTGGTTTTACATTCATTCACTACTCACTTCCTCAGACACTGCCTACATACTAAATTACTGACATGCGCACACTGCTGGTTTGTTGAATTGGTTTGTTAAATGCAGTTACGGTACAAAACGCTTAGCATTACTAGACTACACTTCATGTGGCGTCCCTCTTTAGTCACATGCTTTTGAGCGAGACGTTGTGGCAGAAGTCTCTCGACAAGTGGTTTAGATGAGACGCAGCAGATGTATGTAGATTTGCTCTGTAGATTTTGCTAAGATGTAGCCGCTCAGCCACTTTCCCACTAGCTGCCTGGCAGACCTACAGTCTTGTAAGGTTTCTATTAGTTAGGAGGAATGTGGAACGAGGCTGTGGAACAGGCTAAATGCGGATTCTGTGTCCACACCATAGATTCCTCTTAGACATTGTTCAAGTTCCAGCCATGTTTCTGTGGTGAGGTCTCGGAACACACTAGGCCAGAGTTCACCATGGGATCTCGTAATCTCGGAAGAAAACCAAACCGCTTATCTTAATTGCGCTATGGTAACTTATTGCAGTGTTATCTCTCTCTCTGTCAAGGAAGATGGAATGCGAAAAGTTGAGCGTTTAAAAAAAAGGGGATGTATGTATATGCTGTATGAATGGGTGAATGAAGCATGTTGTATAAAGCTCTTTGAGTGACCAGCAGAAAAGCACTAGTCCATTTGCACCAATGCACCAAACTTACTTTCTTGTGTTTTCATTTTTCAAGAGGGCCTTGGCTTGCTGTTCACTGATGATGGTAGCTTTGACTTGTGGGGGATTCATGTGTACGTTCAGCTTGCCTCCCACTAGAAGGCGCACTGTAGCGGCAAACTTAGTTTGGGTTTTAAGGACCTGTGGAGGTTGTTTCTCAATGATGAATGTGCTGTGGATAGAAGAGTGACAGTTAGAGTGTGACATATGTCTTTATCATCAGATACCTACTGCCACTATATGCACATCTTAAAGCGACATCCAACCACCCGTCCATTTAATTAACGGGTTGTCAAATAACAGCTCTGGTAGTATGTATCAGTGTCACATGAACAACCAACAGTGTACGTGAGGAAATCTTGGGGTTTGCAAATATGTCAGTGTCAAATTCCATCTGTTCCAAGCAAAAGCAAAATAGATCAGTATCATTGTTGTTTAGTGAACTTTAGTACAGCTGCACAGGTTATTGCAGATTATAAGCTCTACTTCGGTCTTAAATTGTTGCTGAGTATTTGCAGCTTCAACTGAAACAATTGTTTAGGAAACAGTTAACTTTCCATTCCAGTTGTGCAGGTTATGTACACAATTTTCAACTGTGGATTTTTTAAGCTTTTTGCTTTCGTTCTGTAGAAAGAAGACTGACAACTTTGAGAATGTGCACTAAAAAGTCACTTGTCCTATAACTAAGCTTATAGTCTACTCACTGAAACTGTTTCAATAAAAGATAAAACAGGCTTAAAGCATAAAAAAAGACAGCATGAATGATTTATGATGTAAAACATGTTAAAAGTATTTGGTGTTGAATGTTGCAAACTCTGTCCTAAAAATGAAACTTCACAAGGTGAAAATGACCTTATTTGTAACTGTTCCCACTAATAGAGGTCAACAACAGGTCTCTTATGAAATTATTCTTTTGCTTTTACTGTCTGTTGTGTGATTGGCCCAATAACACAACCTAATGATTACTTTGAGCTGAGAAGCAACTTAAAAGCAAACGCACCCTACTTAAGCTGCATGACCATGAACTTGTAATATGTTTTTAATAGCCAAGACAGCGTATTTTGACACATGCGAGGAAGTAGTGTAGGCCTTGGAAAGGTTGCCAGTCCATCACAGGG
Organism: Rhamphochromis longiceps; assembly: GCF_057381845.1. NCBI lineage: Eukaryota > Metazoa > Chordata > Actinopteri > Cichliformes > Cichlidae > Rhamphochromis > Rhamphochromis longiceps. Next base: position 30,377,572 of record NC_140560.1, on the reverse strand, counting down.
TTAACAGAGAGACCGGTAAGCATTAAGAGTCACATCCACACCTGCTGCCAGTTAACCTACAAGCATAGGGCTGTTCGATATAACGATATATATCGGATGATGATATAAAAACATCTATCGTTTCATTTTACGCTATCGTTTGTTTCGTGGTGTCGCAAAATAAACTGTTTACGGCAATATTTTTTCATCGTTCTGATGGTCACTGCAGTGGTTATATTAATTTCTTAAAGTTCTCTCTTTCTCTTATATGTAAATAACCACACTACTGACGGACAAGCGCCTGTTTTATGCGTTGTCGTTAGCAACAACGACGTGAACACCTTCGCGTGTCCGCTTGTTTATGTTCCACGTAAACCTTTCACAATAAAGCTCAAGATCCTGTTGAGACTTTTCAAAATAAACTGAATCACGTGAAAGAGCAGATTATTTATGGATGAGAAGTAAAGAAGAGCCGCCAGGTGCTAAAAAATAAACCTTAGACTCAAACGTTAGAACAGGCAACCCGCAGCACGCCGTGTAATAAATACAAAGAAAACAGCATTACAACTTATGTCTAAAAATGTATAGTTTCGTGCATCGGTTAAAACACTTGACTCCGGGTAAAGGACGTGCAGCTGGAAACACTTCACGCAAGTCGAGCTGCCCGAGATTCACAGAATTTACAGAAAATGTTAAATATTATTTTTTTGTGATTTATATCGTTATTATCGTTTATATCGGACGATAGAATTCTTATATCGGGATATGAGATTTTGGTCATATCGCACAGCCCTATACAAGCATATCTTTAGACTGTGGGAAACTGTGAGAAACACTTAAGCATGCAGAGAAAAGAAGGGACGAAGAACATGCGAACTATGCAAACGAGTCAATGATCTAAAGCTAGAAAGACTGGTATCGCTGTAGTTTAGTGAACTTTAGTGAAAGGCAGAGTTGAACAAATATTAGGAGATCAGTAACCTCACTGCAGCAGAACCTGTTATGTATGTGCACTCTACGGCATTAATTGTTTAAGGAAAAAGTTTTAAGCATATAAAGCATGGAGCATGTTTTATGATAGGGTAATGATGGGGTAATGTTCAGCGAACTGTTTTGTTTTGTTAATAAAAACTCCAAACTCTTTATGCTCTAATGACCTGCAGGCTTGAGAACATTAACCTTTCAAAATGACCTTTATTGCTGCCTTGCGCACTATTTGAAGGTCATGTAAGTAATCGCTTTCAAGTTAACCGACAGGGTTAACAATTACTTTCTTCTTAAAGAGTTGGTGCTTCTTTTGTATGGCGGTGTAGCCGTTTTCTGATTTCCACATTAACATTAAAGAGACCAAGAAGTGAGATAACAGCAGAATCAGCGTAATGATTAATCCTGCAGGCTCAGAGGAAGCTTGAAAGCAAACAAATACTGCTGAACTAAGTGGTTATGAGAAGACCGCACTTTGCAATTGCCAGTGTGAAACCTCCCGGGGCTCCTAGGGAGTAAAGATAGGAGGAAACATAATCTGCATTTATATTGTGCTTGATAGCTGTGCATTACTGTCTTGTTTCAGACTTGTCTGTGGCCAGTCAAAAATCGTTGTGACAATGACATGACTTCTTAGTGGGTTATGGGTCCCTGCAGGGAATCTACTAGGAAAGCGAGAGAGGACACTGTCACAAACTTCAGAATACTTCTTGTTCAGAGATGCTGGATGACTAAAAGATACTGGCATATGTGCATTTGGGGCTTAAACTAATGGACTAAAACAAGTTCCCTGTGCACTTCCTTCCCTTTAAGCTCTCGAACACTGTATGCTTTTTGTTTCTGCATATCTGTATAGTTGCATTCTTTGTCTCTGGGTTCGTACGTATTTCATGAAATCTAAAACGCAAATGCTCAGTGCATTGCTTTCACACTCATTATTCTGTATTACATAAAGTCAAATCCTAAATTTAATCTAACTTTTAAGGTATAATCCCCATAGGTTACAGTAACTGAAACCCCACTTTTTGACTTTTGTTTATGCAGTTTAATACAGTGTACAGTGTACTGTCTATGTGGGAGTGTGGGAGTCATTATTGGGGGCAGTTAGCCAAAGTCCATAATGGAAAATTCCCTTTACCACCCAGACTCTAGCACTATGGATCGAGGTTATTGTAATATCTGATATTGGTAACAGCTATGCAGCTTAAATTGTGCAAGGGCTACCCTGAGAAAAGAGGTATTGATGGTGGATTATTGATGTCTACAGTTACCAGTGCTATGTGTATTAATGTACCTCCACACTATCGCATTATCGGATACCATAGAACAGTCCATCCACCTATTCACTTTTCACTATTTAACTGGTTGCAGTAATCTAATCTAAGCAGAGATGCTGAGACACCCCTCCCTTCAGCCACCGCCTCCTCCTCTTCAGAGACATTTATGTTCCAGCTCTCTACAGCATGTTTTGTGTTTGCCCTGGGATCCCCTCCTAGTGGGGCATGCCCAAAATACCTCAAAAAGAGGGTATCTAGAAGACATGTCTGACATATCTAAGGGCAGCCCAAACACCCCTTGAAGGAAGGTTATGTGTGTCACTACCAATAGCTTGTGGCCATAGGTCAGGGAAGGAAAGCAGACTGTCCAGCAAAGCTTTGCCTTCTGCTCAGCTCTCTTTACCACAACAGGCTGCGGCAGCATCAGGATTATAGCTTAAGTACAAGGTAAAGAGCTCTCATGTTTCCTTTAACACTCACACAATAAGTGTAAGAGAGAGACAAGAAAACCCAAACTTTAACAAAATTTTTGCATGTGGATTGAATTACATTATTTGATGGATAATTTTGAATGTGGGAGTAATTTCATTTTACAAATAGATGACATCTCTCACTCCATTGACCACAATACCAGTTGCACAAGTAGACCTGCCCTTTCATTGCCCTTTTTGCACTCAGTAACCTGAGTGCATAAAAGGCAATTCCTCAATGTGCAAAAAAGATCCACCCACCGCCTACACTGGCCTACACTCACAAAATAAATTAAAGTTGTAGATAAGATTAATGTGCCATTTATGACCCCTCATTGATGTTCCCTCAGTGTTCGTATTTGAGTATGCAGAGTGGAGAATTATGGGTATTCAACAAATGCAGACGTGATTGCATAAAGTCCAAAAAATATCACATAGCCTGAGTGTAAACATGCCGTGTAGTCGTTTAATGCTGCCTGGTTAAAAATCCGACTTGAGCAGACAGAGATCATATGTATGGTTTTTAACACTTCAGAGCTCTGTAATGGCTACTGTCTTCTTCACGGCTGGAGTTAAGGACCAACAGCAAGACAAACACGAACAAGAGCTGCGCACATTAGTGGTTCCACATATTTCTAACATATTCCCCCCCAACCCCCCGACTCCTAGTGAGCTGCACAGCTCTACATAAAACCTGCAGACAACACATAAGCATGCCAGGTGCTGCAGCCTTTGATGTGTAGAAAAACTTGAAACACACAAACACACCTGGTGACCAGTGTTGAAATGATATCTGTGATAGTACTGTTGAGTTCGTTGAGGAGCTCTTCAATAGGTCCAGGGATAGGCAGCTGCTGTCTGAGATGCTCGGCCCTCCGAATCTGTTGCCTGTTTTGCCAAATCGTTTCCGCGAGCTTCTCACACCTGGCACCAATCCAGCCACGCATCCACAAGAAAGACACACAAGTAAGAATAACACTTGAAGATCAACACGACCAGTGCCAGAAATATTATATTTCACCATTACTTATTTTAATTTGAGCTCCTGAAAGCTGAGCTCAGCTATATTAGACAGAATTTAAGTAGCTGACACTACTAAAACTTTCAGATCTGGCTGAATAAGTGAGGCCTTTAAAAATGTAAAGGGCTCACAGCCAGGGATCCCTGACGGTGGGTTAAAGCAAAAAATAGAAAATATGTAAGACAGCCTATGCCTGCCAATAACCTTTGAAAAACCCCCACACAGGACCACTCCAAAGCAAGCTTTTAAACCTGTGACCTTTTGCCTTGTGAGAGAGTCTAGTTACTGTGATCTTGGTGGGAGGTAGAGCGAAAAAAAAGCAACTCACCAGGACTGAAGGATGTCCAGGCCTCCCTCCGGCGGTCCCCCATTGCCTGCCAGTTGTTGCCGTCTCTTCCACTGGATCAGCTCGTCATCCAGAATGATGGTCTGCTGCTTCCTCAACAGCTGCAGTGTTTTCTGGTGCTTCTCTGCCAGGTCCTGCACACAAGCAAGCAAGACACATGTACTTCACCAGAACCAAGTTTTGGTCAAATGTTTCTGTGAATCTGTGTGTGGGCTACAAATTTGTGCGTCATTGAAGTAAACCGTGGTTATGGAGAGACTCTTTTCCTCATTTGGTGACCTCTACCTCACTCTTACTTTTGCCACCTCAGTATATATGTCAATAAAAATGTGGTTTGACGACTATTAAAAGAGTTTCTAAGTTTTTCCAAGTATACCTGCATATGCAGAGACCATGCTCACTTAATTCTGATGCAAACTGAGTCATTTTATGCTATAAACAGGCCCGAAATATGAGAGAAATGGCTCAGTTCAGAAAAAAGCATCAAGGGTTACTCCTATTACGCTTTTAAAAGGGGTAAAGACTTAACTTAGGGAGTGTAATGTTTGCAACTACCACAAAAGCTGCAGAGAACAGTTGCTCATTCTGCATGTCCGTCTGGATGTGACTGCCTCGAAACAAGGTGGGGTCACAAAACTTTACAGGGTTGTAACTAAAATCAAAGTGATGGCCGATTTCACTGCGGGTGTAGTGTTACCTACATATACCATACTTTATTTACTTAAAGTCAAAAAGCAAACGCGGGACCAGCTTTGTGTGTGTATGTGTGTGACAGTCATCATGATAAAATGTCTGGGAGACAACAGCTGTAGCAGCAACTACCACAAAGTTGGCTTCAACCTCTTTGCCAGGTGTTTATATGTCTGTCTGTGGAGAGATTTTATCAGGTGTCCAAGATTTTCTGTACAGTTTAAAATCAAAACCAAGGCCCAGTTCAAGGATGGGTGTAATCTGGCAACTGCACTGGCACTGCAGTGATATGATCTCATTCCACAATGTGGTCTAGTTAATTTTATCTTTATGGAGTGTAATTTACACATTGATACACACACACACACACACACACACACACACACACACACACACACACACACACACACACACACACACACACACACACACACACACACATGAACGAAATAAGTAAGTGCAAGTATGTCTCACCAGTCTGTATTTCTGTAGTGTGTTGGCCTCTCTCGTCAGCCATGCCTCCACAGTGTTTTTCTTGCTCAGAAGGGCAGGCTCTCGTAGCTGGCGGTCAGCAGGGGGCAGTGTGGCCAGGCTGGCCAGTTGAGCTGAAGATGGGAGACAAGTTAAAGACAGAGGGAGTAGAAGAGAAGCAGTAACAATTTCTAACCTGTGCACATGCAATATTCATGTCCCATCCGAGGAATAATGATTTACTCAGGAAAACCCCCTCCTCCCCCTCCTGCATAGCTCAGATATTAAAAAAGATCGATGCTTTCTGTCTGACACATGGAGCACTCGTGAAAAATCTGTAGTGTTACAGAAGCTGTCAGTTTCCCGCTGTTAATCTACATGTCTCAACACAAAATTCAGATAGCTGTATGAAGAATTATCTTTTATATTTAATTTGAACAGTGACATGTGGCACACAACAGACTAAGTGAGACTGATTAACCAAAAAGGGAGCAGCATAATTGGAAAAAAAAAAAGATCTATTTTAAGCAAGTTGCTCACCAAACAAACAGAGTAGATAAACTAGAGTTTGTTTCTTGATTCAACAAGGAATTAAAATGGTACAGCAGCAAATCTAAATGACTAACAACAGTTAGAAACATTAATTATATGTTTTTTGGTATTTGCAGTAGGTATAAGTTAAGTTTGTGAAAACTGCATTAGTACAAACACTGATTCTGTCATTATGGTCGTGCAGCGCTAAGGAGATGCAAGCCCTCTGGTCTCACCCTGAATGCGCATGCTTTCTTGGTACTGGATGATGAAGTACTCCTGGTTGTGCTGGAGCTTGCGGAGATCGTTCTCAGTGTCTTGGGTCAGCAGGCGAAGCTCCTCAAAAGCCTGGTTGATCTGTTGGTATTTCTGAGACATGCTGTCCATCATTCCACCCACTGGAGAGTTTGACTGTCAATTACAAAATATGAGATTGAGAGACCAACAGAGACAGACAGCTACTGAACCAAAACTAACATGATGCACTGACTGATGGCTAGACCCCAGCACCTGCACTATTTAACTGTAAAAATTCTCTGGGAACACAAGGATAGTGTCAACGGTGCAGGTTGATAAGGAAAAAATGTATTTGCATCCTCAGGAAGAGTGCAAGGTCACCACAATTTGAAAAAGTGCATTACTGTACCTAAAGGTTCAGACTGAACGGGCCAAAATTAACTCCACTAACAGAAAAAGCATGTTGTGACTGAAAATCAATTCACCACAGGAGTTCAAGGAAGATGTCTTACGCACGGCTGGCTTTATGGTTTTATAACTCACTGCAAGTTATAAAAGTGAGAAATATCTGACTTTCCTGTATATTGCATTGTTAAAGTAGGAAAATAGAAATGGTTTGGTTTTACAAGGCCATTTTAAAGCATGACTGTATTGGCTGTGGTACGATATCACATTTATAATGTTCGAATACAATGAACTCAGGAGATCCTCTAGGATAAACAAATACAGGAAACAGAATAGTTATCCACTTTCCGAATCAGCCACCATTATGTAGTTTGTGTTTTGCGGGCTATGAAGCCACAGGTGTGTTTGTGTGTCTGCTGTTCTGATTTCTTTGGTTTTTCCATACTTTTCACACTTACATATTTCAGATCATTAAACAAATTTTAATATTAGTCAAAGACAACCTGAGTAAATTAAAAAACACATCCCTTTGAAAGAATTCTGGACCACTCATCTTTGCAGAATTGTTTTAATTCAGCCACATTAGAGGGTTTTAAAGCATGAATGGTTTGCTCGCTTTGAACTGAAGCCTTTAAGCATAAATCTAAATGGATTTAAGTCAGCAAAGCTTCCCTAGACCATCACACTACCACCACCATGTTTTACTGTCGGTATGACGGTTCAACTTTTGTCTCGTCAGTCCCAAAAGTCTTGAGGATCATCAAAGTGTGTTTTGGCAAATGTGAGATGAGCCTTTGTGTTCTTTCTGGTCAACAGTAATTTTTCTCTTTCTAACTCTCCCATGGATGCCACTTTTGCACAGTCTCTTTCTTATTGTTGAATCATGAACGCTGACCCTGAGGCAAGCGAGGCCTGCAGCTCTTTAGTTGTTGTACTTGGTTCTTTTGTGAGCTCCTGGCCCTATATGAACCCTATGGATGAGTCCCAAAGCGCTCTTCGAGTAACTTTGTTAGGTCGGCCTTTCCCATGAAGGTTCACCACTGTTCCAATTTTTCTCCATTTGTGGATAATGGGTCTCACTGTGGTTCGCTGGAATCCCAAAGCCTCAGAAATGGCTTTGCGACCCTTTCCAGGCTGATAGATTTCAATGACTTTGTTTCTCAGCTGTTCTCATGTTTCTTGAGATTGTGGCAAGATGTGTCAGCTTTCCAAAGAAAAAAAAGCAGTTAATCACAGTTAAATCGTGATTTTACAAGCTGGGGGTGGGGTTATTTTGCCATAGGGTCACGAAGAGTTTGGTTAACTCCCTTGATAAATAAAATCTTCATTTAAAAAACTGGATTTTGTATTTTTCTTTGTCTAATATTAAAATAGGCTTGACGATCTGAAAATATAAGTGTAACAAACTGGAATGTGGCAAATACTTTTTCACATATACACTCAGAAATTATTTATTTTTATACATGTTCGATGCACAAACACGAATCCCACTTACATTTGTAGCCTCTCGGACGAGCCTCTGCTCTGTGTAAAGGATGTGTTTGATACATCGGACCAGCTCCAGAGGACAGCGGTCATACGTGCTCTGAAAGACAAGGAGCACATGAGCTGTGTTAAGGCCTGTTAGCTCTTGACGAGTAGAGCGGCTTCTGCACACAGGGCTCGCCAATTTAGTAGAATCAAAGGTTCTGGAGCTAACACTGCAGACACACCAAAACCTATTAAGTTAATGAGCACACTTCATATAGGTCCATGACTCATTAGTATACGCCTAGTTAAGTGGTTTGTCTGTTACAGTGTAACAAAATCTTGTTTCAGTTTAAAACTGCGGGTGATACTCTTGTTGTTTCCTGTTTTAAGTGAAGGAATTAAGTTTCAAGTTGAATTGCTTTCACTTCATACCGCACAGAAAGAGAGAAATCATTCACAGTAGCTATATATCTGCATTTTTTTGACTTTTGCAGGAAAGAGAGGAACCCAAGTGACACATTTAACATGTCACTCTCAACTACACGAATACACGTGTGGTCAGCGCCATAAACTGGGAAACAGTGTGGTAGGAATTCAGGACTGCAGTGTGATGTGCGCAGCCTGCCCCATTCTCCCTGTTTTTCCTCGTGGTCTCAGGGAGGGGAGAAAACAAACAGAAGAACAGATCTGTGAAGAGGGAGTTCGATCATAAATAGCAGAGCTGGCTAGCTACTGAGGCCCTCGCTCGAGCCGTCCTGTTGTTTTCCTCTCAGTGGATACAACCTGTTCTTAAAACATTTTGTGCAACATGTGCTCTTTCTGAGAACTACAGTAAGGGAGGCAGTTAAGCTGAACAGCTGTGACTTCTAATCACATCATTTTGTGACATTGTAAACAATTTTATGCTCTTCTTAAAACAGTGCTACAGTCTGGGTAGGTGTAATACTGAGATTTAGTACGTTTTGTTTTTATTATTCATTCAGAGTTGCTTTTGAATGCCTTGTTTTTGACATTCCCAGTACTTGGAGTACCAGTACTTTCCATTCCTTATTTCTGTAGCCACAGATGATCAAATCAGGGTCTGACAAACAAGCCACAGCTGATACACATGTACCCGCTGCAAATCAAAGCCAAGCAACTCTAAATAAAACACAACAGCTATTGCTTAATAGCTATTGCCAGGTAACCAAGCACTAAATGGGAACTATATTAAGAATGCAGCGGCGTTCGAATAAAAGCCTCACCTTGAGCTGGTTGGCATAGTGTCCCAGTTTGATTTTAAGAAGGAAACCATCCTCCCCAACCTGGTGCTCAGCCTTGTTCTGCAACTCTTGTATAAGACTGTCCAGTAAGCGTTTGGCCTTAAACTCCTCCTGTGGGTTCTCCAGGTCTATGGCATCCCTAACACACACGCACACACATGCACACACACACAAACACACACGATAAATTGTAAGATGTTGAACAGAACAAATCAAAATGTTACAAAAATAGGATTAGGATTTTTTTTTAACATCCTTTACATTCTCTGGTCACACGTGCATCAAATAAACTCACCAGAGCTGGCTCTCTATCCACTGGGACAGATAATGTCGCACCTCAATTGGAAAGTGCTGACCGTACAGAGATTGCATCTGGTGGAGGGCATCTCCTTGCAGTTGTTGGGCCTGGATCCACACCGCCATCTTCAACACCCTTAAGCTGAAAAAGGGGAGAATTCTTAATTAGAGTGCAGGGAACATATGTTACACATAAACTGAAAACAGTAACTAAAGGGATGTAAAGTGGTGAGAAAAAGATCATTTCAGGTCACTTCGGATCAACTTATGAAACTTTCGCTTTCATTTTACTATTTGCCAAGTGTCTCACCTTTACAAAGACTGCAGAAATCAGCACAACAACCATAGCTTGTCAAGAATATGAAGGGTGGTGAGTTTTGGGGTTTTTTTTGTTTTTGTTTTGTTTTTAAAAAAGGAAGAAAAAAAACCAGCTAAAGTATGAGGAATGATACAAACAACATGTTTATTTGGCATAAACCTAAAAACCTTTCATTAACTAGCATGACACAATTAAAAGGAATAAAAGCCACTTTATGAAGCCATTTAAAGTATAGTGTAATATTACACAGATAGAAAGTTACAAACATTTATGGCAAAAATTCATCTTTCAATTCAGGTGTTTAATCCCAGCTGGTAATGTTCTGCAAAAGCACAGAAGACATCCCAGACACCACATGTAAAATAACTTGTTATAACTTAATATTTATAATTTTTTCCACCGAGTGGTAATTGGATTCAGCTGCAGTAGTAATTAGTCCAGGCTATTTTACATGGATTTTACTCTGCACATCTTTTCCCATCTTCTGCCACACACATGAAAACACGCCACAAACACTTGTAACCTGCTGTAAAATTGTGCACGAGAAGAATGCCTCCAGAAGTGTTGTTCTGATCATTTTAATCCTTGAGAAAGATATTTTTTAATATCGGGGATACAAGCTGCGTTTGTCGGACGTAAGCTGGGATACAATGTGGGTTTAGCAGCTTTACAAAGGTTTTAAATGTACTGGGGAAAGAACATCACTTAAGTGAAGTATTTAACATTTTCCCAAAAGAGTCAGTCATACAGATAAAAATAGTTTTAATGGTAAATAAATGACTAAAACACTTCTATCTTCTTATACCTTGATTAAGTCCGCTTTACGAAGTGACTAATACACATGTCTCTGTTTTCCTTCTACGACTGAAGATCCAGGTCACTTGCCCGGCCCGCTTGGGTCGCTTTCTCCTTCACTGAACATGTTGAGGACTTAAACATGCTCCTCTGTGGAGCCAACAACTCCACACTGAGGGTTATGGCTTGGTTGAGAGGGCTTTGTATTGGGTCACTGCTGCTTGTTTCCAGTCAGCACACCCACTCACCCTTCTCAAAACTGGCACAGTCACTGTCAGTAAAAGACTGAGAGATATGAGTACGCGGGAAGTTTGTGGTGTATGTGTGTGAGTGTTTGCGTGTGCATGTGTGTATTTGTAGGTGCCTGTGGTGTCAGTGGTTCTGCTTGACAGTACATGTATAGTTTTTATATCCACGTACATGTAATTGATACTACACATTGCATCAAAAAACAAAAAAACAAAAACAAAAGGAAAAAAATGTTCATCCTCTTCTTTGTCATTGCTCTTTTTTGTTCCATTGTAGCTTATGTCTCTGTCACATATCTTGTCCACGTTATACCGATTGAAGAGCTTTTTTTTTTTTACCTTGTTAGTCTGCACTCCCTCATAAAGAACATGTGAAAACATGCGTTTTGCTACAGATAAAGCATAATAACGGTAGCCATTTCCCTGCACAAAAATATCCCATGACTTCCACAAGTGACCTCTTGTCATCTGTACAAGAAAACATGTGTCAATTAGACAATGAATTAACTTGATTAAAAAACAAAACAAAACAAAAACCCGACTCAAAAGCCTTTTCCTGTGCATGTGGATGTCATAAATGCCTAATAGCTGGGCTCACATGCATGCTTGCTAACTGACTATATGTCTTTGTAGACCAAGGTGAAATAGGGTCAAAAAGGTAATTCCACTCAATCTGTCGACACAATCTGGCGACACAAAGCCTATTCTACTGTTCCTGTGCTCTTATGGTTCTCATTGTGTCCTAGAGTTCACCTGCTGACCTTTACAGCTATATTTTCAAAATAAGCAAAATTTATAAAAAAATAAATAAAATAAAAGCATTATAAGCATTTTTTGCATGTTAAATGTCAAGAAACTATTCTCCGATTGCCTGTGTGAAAGAAAACTACAAGCACACAAAAGGCATAAAGACTGATTTTTGAAAAGACAGTCAAGTGCTTTTTAAATGAATAACCTACACATGTTATCTGTAAAGGAATCAGCAGAGAGCATCAGCCCAAAACTGCAAATCAGCTGATTGGAGGAGGAGCCGACAGGAAGAGCACAAAACTTTTCTACCACCTCTTTCTGTGACACCCATCGTGGGTGTAGGACTTTCTTTCTACACCAACCTGTATTTCACAAACATATAAATAGACCAATGCTGAACATAATGGGAGCTGCAGCTTAAAAGAGTGTTTGCTGTGCTGTCAGAAGACAGTGGGACAAACTGGTGTTTTAGTGTGTTCAACAGATCTTTAAAGACATGGCTGCAAACAGGGTTTGACAACCAGTAGCACCTCAGTTCTCATCTCCAAGAAAAAGTGAAATGCTCCCAAGCAACAGCTTTACTTTGACCTCAATATACAAACATCCTGGCGTGAACCTTAAATATACTGTAAAAGCAAGTCAGCCGTTCTGCCTTTGCCATTTTCTTCCATGTACAGGAAGCTCACTGTAACATGTCACTGCTATTTCATCACCAACCTCACTTTGGCTTCAAGTAATTAAATAAATAAAATCCACCTTACCTTCAGCTCTGTGTTACCATGTAAGAGCAGGAAACTCTAAAAAGGAGCACCACAAACCTGAGACAGACAGAAAGAGAGAGAGAGACAGAGAATGAAAGAAAGAAAGAGACAGAGACCAAAAGGAGGAAGTGAGTCAAACTTGGGCGCTTCTGAGGAAGCTCTCTTTTTTTCACAAGGACAAGAGCTTTAACAAAAAGCATGAAAAAGGGAAAGTCCACTGAACAGATTTGACTTTATTCCAGATGAACTGGACATGTCAACATAATAGCATAATTTTTGAACATTCTTCCCAAGCCTGAAAGGTTCTTTCACTATGTGGGGATTTTGAAGCTGATGCATTTAAAAAGACAAAAAACAACAGTGTTGCCAGAAATCAGATTTAGAGAGAATTAAGAGAGGTTCAATTCCCTAAATGATTACTACAAAAAAAGAAGAAGAAGAAGAAAACTAGAGTTCATTGCAACTTTATAACCACAGCAGTACATAAAGGCGCTAAAAAATACTACGTTTGTAAAACACGACAAAATGCAGAGCATAAATTAGCATCACCTGCTAACAGAAGAGCGTCATTCAACGGGTGCTGCGTGTAAACAACAACACAGCTTGTTTGGCACGGTTGTCACTACAGGGATACGGCTGAATCCAGTCTACTTGAATATCTGAAAGATTTTGGTGAGCAAAACACATTTGGCTCACATTCTAAAACAAATTGTCAGAATATGAACCACATCCTTAATGAATTTGAAAAATTATATACAGTATAATTTACTAAAACATCCAGTCTGCAAGTTATTGATAACAATAATTAACAATAATAGTTACCACAGAGTAAAACCACAGTCGAAACAGCTCTTTTAAAGTAAGATTTTGAGTAGTCATGCTTCAAACCTGAACCAATGGGAGGCTCTATAAATGTTCACTCAGGTTTCATTTAAATGGCTGAAAAATGTCAGTTGCTTTATCTAAACTACCACCTAAAGGCCATGCCTTTCATCCATTAATATGTAAAAACACATCAAATCATGACGACTGAGACAACTACCACTGGTTGTACCCTGAAGAAGCAAAACATCAGGACGCCACATGTTGGCTCTAGACAAAAATGTGACATCTTTATTTTACAGTCTGGATAAGTCTTCTTCTTAGCTCCTCTGCACTCCTGCCTTTCTTTCTTCAAGCTCACTGCCATTAATGCCTTAAAAAGTTGCTTCCACTTGAGGCGTGTGGCTTGACGTCATAAATTACCCACAGCCATAACGGACAAAAATCACTATGCAGCAAGAGAGACTAAAGTCCTGTTTATACCACCAGGGAGGTTTACTGAAGCAGTTACTGCAGATTATTATCGTAGCTCAAAATGATCCTTATACTTAATGTCCTCTAATGTGTTTCTCTTCCCATAACAGAAACTATGAAGCACTTTTGGCTTGGTTTTCTGGAAACAGTAGTACTAATTGAGAGAAAAAGCCTTTGGAATTGATACAAAAGGATAATATCTCAGTTGGATGACTCACACGTTTTTATATCGTTTCAGAAAACAAGGAAGGGCAAAATATAATCCAGATAAATAGGAAAAAAGTTCTGACAAACACAGCATTTGCAAAATAAAATGTTTTAGTTCCTTGTGCCTGTTGGCTGGTCTAAAACTTAATTTGCAGTTTTTATTTGAACTGCAAAAGTGTTCCTGCTGCTTATCTGTAGTCTTTGTTTATGAGAATAAAGAAGCAAACGCACAAATGCACTTGACTTTTGCCTTCGCTCATCCATCAAAGATTATCAGTTGCCAGTCTCTTTTATTTGTACTGTCATTCTTTTGGAAAAGAAGGATAACCTTTGCTCCATCTTCAAAGCCATTCTCACAGTCACTCAAGCTTTTTGCTGTCCAATATAAATTTACTGCAAACTGTACTGCCAGTAAATTTTTTCCTGTGCTTCTCTCATATTCGCTCTCTGACGCACACGCAAAACGGAAAAAAAAGAAAAGCAGTTCGACTAATTCAATCCAACGCCACACCAACACCAGCCTCTCATTTCACTGATTAATTGGAAATTAAATACATTAGTTATTTCCGACATCCACGGTTTGCTTCTGCTCTCTAAGATACCAAACAAAATGCAACTGGACGGCAAGTTAAGTAAAAACCCCCCCAACTATATTCACACATTACTGGCAAACACACAATGAACAACTTCACCCGCTGTGCAGATTCAATGCAAATTTATGAGCTCAGAACGCCTGGATACAAATCCAAGCGAAGAGGTTCCAGCTAGCATTGCACAACGGCTAAAAACAAATAAATCAAATCCCTTTCTTAAACCAGCTGCACAAGGTTCTCGATAATGCCCCACAAAGGGCAAAAACAACATAATGAGGAGGACTGCTTTATTCCCACTTCTTCTGATTACAGGTGAATTGAAACAGCCACTGAACATTTGTTGTCTTAAAAGCAAATTAGCAGGCTCTGTCCAGCCAATATATGTCACAGATATTAATGCCAGTCACACAAAGTGCTAAAGTGGACTGCTAAATCCTTGGAGGAGACTGACTTCTAAGCAGGGGGAAGCTTCAAAGTATCCCTACCACTCAACGAGCTCTTAAAAAAGTCTCGATTATAGGACAAATCAACAAAAAAGAAATACAGCTAAACCCTCACAGAGTGTTCTCCCAGGGATATGCAGCGCCCAGAAAGCTCTGAGCTTCAAAATAGAGAAAAGCTCTGCGTGTACTCTCTGCGTATGTGTGAAAAGAGACCAAACAATCCAAATAACAGACATCCTTCTCTGCTGACACGGTCCGATTAATTTCGCTTGTGAGCCAAGGTGCACTAGATTCCAGCTTTCAGGGAACATAAACAACACTACAACTCCCGCTTGCACTGGCCCTGAAACATCATCTGTGTGTTTGATGTCCTCTTTCAGCCCGTCACAGTCACACCAGGGTTTTACAGAGTTACAAACGGGTGGGTTTAAAGCTCTGCTCAGAGGTTTTGGGGTCTCGAAATAAACTGGCACGTTAATTCAATGAACTCGTGTCACCCACTCTTTCCTCTGAGGAAAAATTACCATTCATTAACGTCAGCACTTCCTGTAAGGAAACCGAAGTGCCACCCACCATTCAGAGCAGTCTTACCTTGAGAATACAAAACAGAAAGGAAACACGGCAACAACATGTCATGTAACACTGCGAGTACTTTGAATGTCTTTTGGGGGACACGAGTGTTAATCCGGCATGAATACTGCTAACCGCTATTTGACAAAATATGCAGAGGCTTTTCTCATTGATAGATGCATTTCTTATAAGCAGAAGCAGCTCCTATTCACTTAACGCAGTGTAAAATGATGAAAACAACCTGTTTGAAGACAAGTTATAGATTCAAATCCAGCACTTTTTGCATTACCAAAATATTCCACATAGTTTATATATTATTTAAATGATAATAAATAGCTGTTAGAACACGAGGAAAGGCTGATTTGTCTCATCACTAAAGAAAAATATCCAAGCTGCCTTTAAATATGGCTTTAAAAGTGTAAACACTGTTTGTGAAGGTCGTGAATGCTCAGAATAAAATACTCTTTAAGGATTAAGGAACAAAGAAATCTGTCAAAAGCATTTGCTCGCACTTTCTGCGTGTTTACCCAGCATTCCTTCTGCACGTCTTATTTATTTATTTATTTATCTATCGTTTCACTGCATCTCCTTTATTTTTTTTAACTTTATGCTAAATTAAAAGCTTTTGTAGTTCACAGTACAGACTTTACAGACATGTGTGAAGCACTATCACTGACTGGTTCAACCGACCAGCTGCCTCGTGATAACCTTTCTAATGCGATTATCAACAATACTCACATGATGTTTATTTACTTATTTTTCATTTTACACATGCTAATTTCATAAAGTGAGTTATGAGATCAATGCTTCTTGAAAGCTGGTATTCAGATCTTAATCTTAGCGGTAAAACTGGTCGCTAAGGTCTGGATGAACTTTCAGAAAGAATTAGCAATTATTCAACAAACAAACCATGATCTGAACTGAATATCTGTTTGTACTAAAGCATGACTGCTGGGCCGCTTACCAGTTGTTTAATACTTAAACCAGATCATATTTATTAGTTTCAACTGAGTTCATGAGTCTGAACCAGCTGCTGTTGACAGTCAGGAGATTAAATATATAGATTTTTCCCTTATTCTCATGCAAACTGTTAGTTTGACGTATATTCTACCCTTCAGGCTTTAAATGCTGTGTTCTACTAGAAAGAGTTCTGGAAAGTATTTAGTATGGCAGTAACATGGCACTCTCCTTTAAAACATCTATTGGCACAAAAGGTATATATATATTTTAAGTCTTGAACCATCCCTCATTTCTTAATATTTTACTTTCAAGGAGCAAAAGTAATTATTACTTTCTTGTAATTATTTAAAGTGGTGCTGAACAAAAAAGTTATCCAGCATTTTTGAAGGTCTTTCAAAGGTTTCCTTAAGACACTGGCTGCTTTATTTTCATTTTTCATACTTGCCCTTGTACTTGACCATTTTCAGAGGAATTTTTTTTTCTTGTTGTTGTTTGTTAAGCCACTAGCCTGTGAATCAAGCATACAAAAAAGCACCTGATTCAAGGGATGAATCAGTGTTGTGTCCACACATGACAGACAACTGGGCAAAGAACCAACTTTGATTTTTTTTTTAAATTGGATCTTTAGGCTATTAACATAGTTTAAATGTTTTAGTTGAATCTATAAAAAAAAGCATCAAAGACAACACAGTTTGACAGGCATAAAATAGTATTTTTGGACAAACAAGGTGGTAGCCAAAGGGTTATTAGCTACAAACCTGGCATATCTTGGCATGGTATGAATGTGTCCTTAAAAATTTAAGGAAACAAGTGGAGGCTAAAAAAAAAGGCCTGGCATGCCTATAAAAACACTATCTGCAGCAGATGAGAAATATCTAAAAGTCATATCCTTAAGAAACGGAAAAAGAAAGAGCTGACACAAGACCTGAGAGATTCATCTGGCCCTTCAGTTAATCTGTCTACTGTTTACTAAGTCTCATCAAAAATGGTATCAGTGGAAGGCTGGACGTCATCCTTAAGGAAGGGAAACAGTAGAAAAGGCTGAGTTAAGCCAAATTACACAGAAACTGCATTGGAAATCACTGGCAACAAGTCTTACGGAGATTTGAAATTTTTGGGTCAAATTATTGTCAGTGTGTACAGAGAATGGTGGAGAGAGGAAAAGCTGAGTTCCTAGAGCCAAATGTAAAACATGGTGGAGGCTCTGTCATGGTTTAGTACTGCGTTTCAGTCAGTGGCGCTGGGGATCTTTTCAAAACTGATGGAAATATGACCACAAAAAATTACTGTCAGGATGTGATCAATCATGCATTATTATCTGGAGAACATTTGATTGACAGTGTCGATGCAATGCAGGAAAATAGGTGTAAATACCTGCACATATTCCCCATTTTCCTGCAATATCATAACGATAAAGAAAGAAGAGGTGGGTTAAGACTCTTGCACAGAACTGTAGATGTACAAATTTGTGATGTCTAAAATTAATACATAGCACAAATGCAGTCACAGTTGTGAAGAAGAAAAAAATAGTTTACAGCTCAGTTTAAAAATAATGATTTAACCCTCGGAGGCTTTAAGTCAAAAAAGGGTCCCTTTTTTGACTTAAAGCCTCCGAGGGTTAAAAATCATTTCTATCCTCGCTGGAACTGTTTTGTAGTTTTTAAGTTGTCAATTGTGCTGCTGAAACTGTCAAAAGTCAAAGTCTGAAGCATACCTGTTAAATACCTGTTCATAGAGGAGTACTTTTATTCTTTTACTTAGAAATTCTTTTTTAAATGCAGTTTTCAAAGAAACACGAAACAGAATAAAGACACACTTGATTCTAGAGGCTGCCCAAGGAGGAGAGCTATACAACAGCACTGCATACACATAACTTTATTTGTCAGGGTAAATAATAGAGGCCCCAAATAAACAACCAGCTTTAATGTTTGCTCTCTCCACCGTCTCTCGGCTATGCTTCCCATCCTCCATCCTTCTCCCTCCTTCTCCCCCACAGTCCAGCTGCTCCATCATAGAGACTCTGCGTTATAACACCCACTCTTAGCCAGCGGTTATAAATAACACGTCACAGTAAAACCGCATTGCCCATAACTGCGATCCAGTATTACATCCAGAAACACACGGCGGTATACATTTCCACAACTACTGTGGCCCAATATAAGAACTAAATCACCTTAACCAAACACGTCACCTGCAATAAAAAAGACAACAACAAAAAAGATCCTTCATGTCATCAGAGCAATGCTTTTGTGAAGCGGGGCAGGGCAAGAAGCAGGGCAGAAACATGGATCTATAAAGCAGCAAAAACTTGAAATGTGGCAGAGTGTAGAGCAGGAGTCAAGATGAAATCCATTATCTCAGCCAGACCAAACATCCTTATTACATTATTATCATGGATCTTGCCAGTTGTTCTCCTCCACGCAAACCCTTTAAGCCAGCCAAAGTACAGCTCATCGGCATTTTCAGCTGACACACGACACGAATGCAGTCAAAGCTGTGAAGCACTTACAAGTCTCAAACATGTGACCACTTGAATTAATTCATAGGTAGTTTTTTAAAAACTGCAAATATTAATGCAGTGACCAGAAAGTGTGACCCATGTTATTATTTATTTTGATAGCTAGAATTTACATCAAATGCAAGCAATGAAAGTTTCTGTTTTGAAAAGAGGACAACACACACGTGTGTAGACACACACACAAACAGACATAGCCATATAGTGTAACGATTGCCTTAAAAATTGGTTTGGGGGTTGGGTCTGGGACCAATTTGTGGATGTGTAAAACATTTATCAAACACTTAAAAGGGACTTTGCTGAGAGTAAAACAAATCTTTCTACTAATTCACAATGAAGACACAAAGTCAAAGAATAGAAAAGAAGACATGGGAAACTTATTGTCACAGAGAAGCGCATGACAAACAAATGTGCCAGCGGCTCACAGAGAGGGAATGGCGACTACAAGAGGATCCTTGTGCCGTCCAACCTGCCCTGAGGTACTGTTGCTATGCTCCAACCCACATCTCATCACGCTGTCAGCATAAGGGAGATCATTTATTAGCTCAGTCACGTGTTTTAGTTTGCAAGCGCTTGGATACTTTTGTCGGCTGATGACAGGACTCACGTTTGAATGCGGATAACTCTAATTAAATGCACCTCACATGACTCAATTAACCCTAAAAAAAGGATCACATTTGATGGCTAAATCACATTAGAAACTGAACATTTCTGCCCTGCAGGCCTTTCCATCAACCACTACGTCAGAAGATCTTGTTGTTACTTCTTCGTGCGACAAGACCAGAGCTGAGCGTGTCTGCCACCCTCACTGGCATGAAGGCCAAAATAACCTAACGCCCTGCTAGCAACTATTCAAAACGTCCAGCAGAATAAGCTCATAAGAGTTCATCTGTGTGTATTTGTAAGCTTGTAAAGTCTCTAAGCTAATTAAGTTATCATGGTCTTGATTTTCTCCACTCTTAGCCAATAATCTGTTGTCACTCCTTCGCAGAAGCAACACAAAAACAAAGTTGTCAGGAACTGCTTTGGAACACACAGCACTACCTCGGAATTCACACAGACACTGAATGGTCTCAAATTTAAGAATTATAAGAGGTTAATTGAGAGAATTTTAGAATTTAAGTAAAACATTTTAATGATTTGACTAATCAGACAAAGAAAACTGTGGTCCACTGACCGTTTCACAGTCATGTAGAAAAGATAATCTGAAAGCATGTATATTGAAGATTAGCACAAACATCAACTACTCGGGGCAAGTTAGAAGATGATGTGTACAAGTCTGCACAGCAGATGGACAGAAAAACCAAGAGAAATAAAGGATGCTGTGGTTTGGAAAAATGATAATATAGAAAATAAAAAATGTGCATTTAAAGAGCCACAACAGCTGTCTGCAGCTGCAGCATAATCTTTGGACTATATTAAAATATTGATAAAGAAGGAATTCAGGCTACATGCAGCATACCCTAATTATAATGCTCAGAATTTGAAACATAAAAAAATCCCACTAGTAACACTGCAAATGCCAAAACACAAACTAAAATTTGCACTGAAGCTCTACACAAAACCCGATCATCAACAATTTTTACGGATTTGTTGACTGTGAAGCGTCAGTCTCATGACGCAAATCTTAAAATACACACTTTCGTACTGAGCGGAAATATTTTCTTTTCTATTACAATCTAAAGAACACAGACACGCCCAGACATATTTTAATCTATGAGATCAAACGTAATTGCGTAGAGATAAAAGAGAAGCTTGCAAAAGCCCCCAGGTAGCAAGTTGCCCGTGGTGCTGAACTGGAGGCCTCGGGATGCCGCTGTGATGATGAGCCGCTACAACGAAAAAGAGAAGATAATCTCTGACAGGCATCATATAGCCATTTCACACAGGTGATCAATGCCCTACAGGGTGTATTGTGTAGATGTTGTCAACACTCTGCAAACAGGATCAAGCAACCAGAAATCATTTGCTTCTTCAAAGTCTGGCAGTTTGAGCCCACCTCAGCCCTGCTTTATGAGGCCTTTGTTCTTTGACATTTTGGCAAACTGGGAAAAAAAACATTAAAACTATGCTGAAAATCACTAGATTATACTTGTATTTACTCCTATTGACTACTTACAATGCGATTTTTTTTTCATGGCTTACAGTTCAAACATCTCAGTTCTAAGTAATAAGGGATGAAACACATTTCTCCACATACATGACTGCACATGACTACAATTTTCAAAGCTTTAGGAAAATCCCCCCAATGATGCTCGTCCTTAAAGCAGACAAGGGCTCACTATTTTAAGTAACTAGAAGGTCATCTGCTGAGGCAGAAATGAAAAGTGAAAACTGTCATTCCCCCCACCCCCATATGGGGAGACCCACAGGGAGTCAGATCAAAGAAAACATGCTGGTGGTCTGAGATAACAACGTGCCCCAGAACTTTGAAGATGTTATCTTGTTTGAAGATAAACTTTCAATAGTTGACCTTTGTTAAGGATGGGCTGCCTTGGGACAGACATGATACATGGAAATAATGACATAGATTTTCAGAAATCCTCTCCAGTAAGAAAAAGATTTTTAATCCAATCCTAAAGCTATAATGGGATTTTCTGTTGCATAGTATATATCTTGCTCAAAAGCAAAGCAATAATGCTTTACAACTAGATATAAGACCGCATGTCTTGGTATGATGAAGAGGCTTGCAGTAGAGGTTTGCTCTTATGAAAAGTGCTACAGACATGTTTTTAGAAAGACTGCTTGTTAGAAAGAGGAGTACAATGGTTTGCTTGTCTGCAGACAGCTGGCATTGTGGGATTCAGAAAGGTAGAGATAAGGTACAGACAAGTTTGATGTCTGCATCGATCACCTTCCTGTTTTTGTCTAGGAATTTTCTCATTCTGTAGCGACACAGAAATTCCCTCAGAGAATTCTCTGTTCTTGTTCAGTGCATGAATGTGCATTTGAAAGAAAAGAAATCTAAAATAAAACAGCCATTAGTAAAGGATAATGGTGTGATGCTAAAGGTGCTGAGAAAATCATAGTGCATTTACTGAAACGTGATTAATGGCAGAAGTCAACTTTCCAGTAGGAAATCTTGCTAAAACACATGAAATTTCTGCTTGTTTGCCTGTAACCACGGTCAAGTTGAGCACCAAAACAGCCACATAGGTACATCTAAAGGTCTGAAAGATCTTGTCAATATCAGATATTATGACATCAGCATGTTGCCTAACAACTGCCAACCAAAGCATTAACATGACCTATTTGTAGCATTTATTAACCTATAGCAGCTTAGAAAAGCAGTGTAACACTTTAATTTTGCTGCAATAACATGTCATTTAAATCCAAACCTTTTTTTAGCCACGATAAATTATGACTTTATCACGTTGCTTAGCAACCACCTAACAATGGACCAAAATCCCAGACCAAACAATACTGTAGCATGAGCATGTATAAATAAAGAGTATACGTAATAAAAAGACGCCTCAGTGCTATAACCAAATAATGATTAGTGACAACTACTTTCAACCGCTGCCTTATTCACAAGGGGTCACTGCAGCACAGAGCTCCACATGTTTGATTTGGTTTTGTCGATTTTTATACCAGATGAACCAGGGAGGATCGAACCAGGGCAATCTGTAAACCACTACAATATAGAGCCACTAAAATAAAATTTAACTGTGAAAATATTATTTTTTGGTGATGTATTACATGAATTATCTTAATATATGTGAACGCTGTGGTACAGCTATTTCCTGTCCCCCATTTTAGCATGTTTATTTCTTTATCAGCAAAAAATGATCCTTATAGGGACAATATTTATCACCAAACAAACATAGGGAAAAATCTGGTCTACATAAGGGGATCGGAAAATAACTGGCATGGGAGTGAAGGTGCTTGCTCAGCTTAAACTGGAAAATGGCACAGCATATATATTTCCAATGGTCTCAGTTACAGGAGACCCACTGCAGCGTCTGTGCTTGGTACCTACCTTTCTTTTCTGATTAAAATCCAGACCTTAGCAATCTGTTACTTCTGCATTACTGACATAAGCTGTGCAGCCTGCAGTCTGATTGATGAAGCAATAGTCAGTGTGAAGTGAAATGAATCGGGGAGACATAGTACACCACAGCCAACCGATCCTGCTGGACTGCGCTGTCATGCCTCTAAAATAACGCTGTGTGTCATTGACCTGCCCCAAACTAACAAGCAAATGGTACTTAGGGTTTGGGAACAGACTCTACTAGATTTAGCAAGTCAAAGATACTTTCTTTATGGAGCTTTTCGCAGACGCGTCTCTTGTGAGCCGTGTTTCGACAGCAGAGAAGGCTTACTTTACATGCAGCCTTTGAGGCCTTTTGCTACCTTGCAAAAGCAAGAGACTATTTAATGTAAATGACCTGCTACAGAAGCTGCAATATCTTTTCAAGTTATTTTGATCATTAGTTCAAACAAAGCAGCTTTTCGAGCACACAGCAAGTACACTTTACCTCAAAATATGTTTATAATTTACAAAGGTATATATAAAGAAATCATCAAGGAAATATGTTGACACTTATTAGCGGCTGAGTAATTTTAGAATTAATCTGAAAAACAAAATTGCAACAAAACATACACAGCGTCATCCAGCACTTCAGTGGGAGACGATGAATGCTCCTTGCAAAAAATTTGCAGCTGTAAGTGCTGATTCCCTAGCAGCGCGACCTCACCGTGCTCAACCGGCTCAAAAGCCTTTGCCCT
The DNA here is from genome assembly GCF_057381845.1 of Rhamphochromis longiceps. Taxonomy (NCBI): domain Eukaryota; kingdom Metazoa; phylum Chordata; class Actinopteri; order Cichliformes; family Cichlidae; genus Rhamphochromis; species Rhamphochromis longiceps. The sequence goes on along the minus strand of NC_140560.1, from coordinate 30,353,947 downwards.
AAAATCCTTCCAGAGTTTGACCAGCTAACGTTCTACTTTGTTCTGCAGCCTCACACTTTCCAACCATGTGAAAAGGCATCTAAGATCAAGTCCAGGTATCTGAGGTGACAAGGTTGAAACCTGTGTGAAAAGGAAATAGCTTTGTAATAGCTTCAAGTGAGAGACTGAATCTCTCTTTTGTTCGAGTGCAAGATAAGCTTCATCTTGTCAATTGGGTGCAAAGCTGAGCTCTGACAGAATAAAGTGTCACAAAGCACAAAAATATTCACAATGAAAGCTGGTCACGTGGAATACTCCCTTTCATAACAAGAATGAATGCAGTTCCGGTCTCTCTACATCAACTCAGTATAGGATTTGTTGGAGCATTTGCTTTTTTCCTTTGTGTATATAACCGCTCAGCATGCACATGTGAAACAACGGTATGTGCTTGTTTGTGTGCATTTTATTTTACGATGTAGGAAAAGATACAGGAAATATTTAAACAGATGGGGTAGCTTCCAATCCTTTCTGCACAGAATTCAGCACAGCCAACACAAAACCCTGTCAAGACAGTAGATAACAATGTTACATTTACATATTTTCATTAGTAAATACAAATGTCTTGTACTGAAAACAACAGTTGTATGTTCTTCAAAGAACTGTAAGAGTTTAGGCAACTTCCACACTTGCTAAAAATGACTACAGACACACTAATTCTTCCCTTTCAGTGGCGGTTTTGAACATCAGCTGTCAGTGCTCTGCTCACATAACTTGACAGTTATGTTGTTGCTTGCATATGCTATGAGCGTTTTAAAAGCCCCACCTCCATCCTTGCAGACACTGTCACTGATCCCCACCCGCTGCTGAGCTGAGGCCAATGTTTCCTTATGGGCAGTGACAAAGTGGGAGCTTAGAGATAAGACATAATTCATATTCTATGTGAACATAAGATAAATTGACAGTAATATACCTATGCATCTAGTGAGAAAACAACAAGTTACAAATCTTGTTGTTATCCAAGTATTTCAAAGTGTGAAAAGCAAATAACAGAACAATGCAATGCATAGAATAAAATAGAGAAGTGACTTCTTTAGTTTATTAAAAGCTGTTACTTCTGTATTTGTCTTATCTGTCACTACTTTGCCCACTACAGTGACGATCCAATTTTTCCTCTTCTGAATGATGAATGTGGCCTATGCTACATGTCAATATTCACACAGAGTGAATGTGGGTGTTTATGTCAGCACATATGGGTGCACTGATGCATTTGGGTCTCAGCTACAAAGCACCAGTGGATTACATTATATAATATCAAGCCCAGAGGGAGAGTTAAATGTGGACACAGCCTCACACTTTTGCAAGGGGAAGTAGGAATGCCAGTTTGTTGGAGTGGAGCCACTTTTGGTGCAGTACCAAGCAGCAGAAAATCACTGAGCAGAGCCACACAGCAGGGGCAACCAGCTAGTCAGTTGTCACTGTCCAGCAGCCTGCTGTAACGAGACATCAGAGCAGGGTAGTGGCAGTTGACTTAGAAAAACAGACACCGGTCATAGACTCAAACTGTCGCCCTTTACATTCAGAGCCAATCAGCAGCCACAACCCATGCCTAGATGTAGGGGGTGTTGGGATGAACTATAGTGACTGAATGAGACCTGATTACAGAAACACCACACAACTTTATGCAAGCCTGTGATTTTAGCCATATTATCTAAAAAAGGTTTGAGAAATAAGAAGTCCAAAATGGAAAAATAAAATATCTAATATTAATCATTAAGATAATCATTGTAGTAGGAATAAAAGAGTGCATTTCTAGCATCCATTGCATTACAGAAATAATTGGTAATGTCACATTTTTCAGTGTAATGAGTGTTTATAATAGTAACAGTAGCAAAATGGGTCCATTTTAATAAACTCACTGAGGAATTTTCTTCTAGGTTTAAGACTAACTATACAATAATAACCTACTTAGGTATTGTTATTACTCTCTTCTCCCAACCACATACCAAATAAGTAAATGAATTAAATAAAATGGAAAGGAATGAAAGAATCACATGTTTAGAATAAAAATGACAAAAATGATAAGTGTCCAAGTGTCCAAGATGAAAACATCATGTTTTTCTAAAAAAGAAAAAATAAACATCTGTTTACAATTAAGTAGATCACAAAGCAGCAAATTCTCAAGTATGAGACCTGAGACCAAGGTCTAACTAAAGTATTTTAAAATCTCTCTCCAGAGTTTTTAAATCACAAAAGAGACAGAAAACAAAACATGATTACGATCTAGACTATGACAGACTACGTCTTGGGTTCGCAAACATACAAACTACCATGATTCTCTTCCGATAAGCAACACTTATCAGCAGGATGCATTAGCTTTGCTAAGCCAGCCCACAAATTGTATTTTGCTCACTCTGGTCTGGCAGGTAAAATTGGCAGGTAAAAAACAACGGAGAGCACGTCGGGGATGACGAGAAAGTGACTGGATAAAATCCGTCGCGGTCAACCACCCAAACATCAATAACGGCAACCTTATACAGCGCTTCCCTATACCCGTCGAACTCCCGCAGGCACAAAGAAATTACGGAGGCTATTACTTATCACCTGACCAAAGATATGGCTCCCATCAACACTGTGCAAAATGTGAGACATTTGTTATTTTTATGTTTATTTATTGTTTTTATGTTCAGTCTCAACTGTTACGAAGTTGATGTGCAGTTAATAAGTGCAATAAATATTTATACTGGAAAAGAAAATCGTGAGAGAATCGTGATCTCAATTCTAAGCAAAAAAAATCGTGATTCTCATTTTATGCAAAATCGTGCAGCCCTACTGGTCCGTATGTTAGCTGAGGGCATTTAGGGTATTTGTCATAATGTCCCATCCCTTCGAGTTCTTTATCAAGCACATTCAGTGGGAACTTTAATCTGCTTTTGGCAACATGGTGGTTTTTAAATCTCAGCTGCTGTGTCATTGCCATTGCATGAATTGACAATAAAGTGCATTCTGTCTCATAGACATGTCGCAATTAATCTTGCGGTCTATACATTTTCCAAGATAACACTTTTATTAAAGATTTTATCTTTGTTTTTTACTTCTGACAGTTGTTCCAGATAGTTATTTGCCCAAGACAAAACAGAATTCCTGAAAATTAATACTGTTCAACTGTAAATCTCTAATTAGACTCCAATTATTTATTTCAGCTAGTGTAGCAGAGCGGCACATTGGCACTGAAACTATTCTTCGTATGGAGGACCTGTCAGGGGAGGCCTTGTCACGACTCATTTTCCAGATCTGCTAACAGGGACACTGGAGAGAAACCTAAGCCAAATTGGTACCTGGCCATACATAGAGAAATGCTTAAAATTCAGTTCAGCTGACGTCTACAAAAATACAGTAAAAATAAATGAATTTGAAAGGCAAATAAAGAATATATCAATAAAAAATAATGATAGGTTAAAAAAATGTCATTGACAAAGGATAACATTATAGTTACACTGGTTAGTCACGCAGGGTAGTCCAAATGAGTTTTTTACAAAAAGCTTCCATTTGTCGTAAAACGGTAATATACTCATCATTTAAAATCATGTTTGTCATCAGCAGCACAGATATAGATGCCATATAGAAAACATGCTTTAAAAAAATGCAGAAAAACTTCTGGTGCTTCTTTTGCTTTCCTACATAACAGGGTACAAATATCTCCCACACTTTGATCCTGCTTATCAGGCTTCCCCTGTGCACCCATCAGCCAACTGACCCCCTCTGGCACCATTCTTATTGTCTTCCCACATAGCATGTTAAATAAAACTGACAAGTGGACAAACATCGTAAAGGCCTACTATGTCTCTAAATAGGACCGGGTGGTGCAGATTCCCCACAAAAAGGGCTGTTTGGCCCCTGAATAGCTGCAATAAGACCTCAGATGACTGTATCTGTAAACCCCCCAGACTTACCAGAGGATGAGAATAGATGTTCAGAAGCTATTTGATTGTAAGAGAGCAAAGGAAATGAAACCTAGTGAGTTAAATCTCACAAAATAGAAAACTCTATTTTATCGTTATTGGATAAACTGACAGTATTCATCTCAAATGGCTGAACTGAGGATTTCTAATGTAAATACCCACTTATATACTTACATATGCATACATACATGAACATACATACATTCATCTTGTTTACTTCTTAGCTTGTTTGTTGTGAAACTGACATTCCCGTTTCTCAGTTTGAGTTAAGAACGATGCTCTCATTCGCATCCTTGTGGTGACAGTTTTCTAAGTGAATTAACATTTTTCACAGGTATTATGTTATGTGTTGGTTATACTGTGAGCTCTCCTTCAAAACAAAGATAAATAGTTTACATGAATCCTCTTATCAAGATTGAATGCATATACACATATGCAATGATTTGTGTACTACTGTCTAGTTTTCTCTTTATTTTCATGAATTGCAGACTACCCCATAAAAGCAGCACATTTTGTAGTAGTTTTATGAGAAAACAGGAGTGGGTCAGTAGAGACGGGGGATAAAAGTAGGAGCCAGAGCGGATTTCAGCGCTAGGCATATCCTGCCCTTTGGTGGAGGTAATAAAACACAACCAAAAAAAAAAAAAAACAAAATTAAAAAAAACAAAACAAAACACATCACAGCTCAAAAGAAACTGCAAACATAAGCTATGCACTCTGCCATTGCTATCTGTAAAGATGAAATATAGAACCTTATTGATCTGACATTTGACCAAACACAACACTGCATTTCCAATGACACTGATGTTTCCATTGTTTGCCTGTCCATTCTTTCCTATGTTGATAAGGCAGCTCCTTCCTAATTTCATTCATGCAGTTTATCATGCAGGCTATTTCTGTTCCGTCTAATTGAATAAATAACACTTCTCTCTAGCCCAGCCTGACTGACTATGAGTAACCAAGTAATTTCCCTGTAGAAAGACGTATGGTGGGGGGCCTTGCTTCATAACCCTCATTGGCATGAACATAGGCTTCCTGTTGTGTGGGGAGCTGTTAGGAGTCGACTATGCACTGCATGAGTTTGCATCCATGAGGAAAATGATCAGATTAAGGTTGTTCAATCAATGCTTTTCATCAGCAAGAAAAAAACAAATAAAAAATAGGCAGCTAAATTGGTTTAATACAGTCTATCACGGGGAAGTAATCACATTAGTTAGCCTCTATAACTATAACAAAATTACCTGAGAAATTCAAATCACACCAAATTCATCTGTATTTAAACATCCTAACTCTACAGCATTTGTCTTTTATTTTTAAACACAAGAGTTTCTGTTCTTGTTCATTTCCTGCTTCATCCACGTTTATGAAGTAATTCAAATGAAATCAAATCACTCAAGAATCACTCAAGATACACTAGGAAAAAACAGGTATAATAAGGGACTTTGTGACCACGCAATCTCAGAGGCACATCATGTTGCAAGACTCAAGCAGAGGGTTTGTGTGCATACACGCTGTATTTGTGTGTGGCAGGGGGAGGGTGGTAGGCAAATATGGGTTATGTATTGTTGCAACATCTTCGAACTAGTCCAACGACAATCCAGCCAGCATCTATGAAAACATCCTTGAGAATTCATTTCTCAGAATAGGGTTTTTACTGAATTCCTTATTTAGATTTCACTGTTGCTCTATATCCAGAACAGCTTTACTGGTGCTCGAAGGTAAATCCTCCTCTCTTTCACTCTCGTTTTCCTCTATATCAGTGCATCTGTAAACACCAATGCACGTAACTTTAAAGAGCTCTACCTTTGATCTTTCCAGCTCCTCATGTGTCAGAGGTCAGATAGCTGCACTTTCTCACACACAGTATCTTAACTCACTCACCAGACCTCTGCCCGGCCCTGACCCCACACACACCCCCACACACAGTTGCTTCCCTTACCGTGTCTCCCCTCCCTTGATGGCAAGCTCATTGCTTTCAGTAAAGGTCAACTCCACCTTTACCCCACAGAGAGCTCTGCCCCCACAGAAACAACAGCACTAGCACCATTTTATGAAAGAGAACAGATTTTGAAACCTAAAAAGGTGCAATCTACAGTGCAGGATTTTGAATTTAAAACGTTTAAACTCTCTGATTGGCAAACACTGGCAAACTGCTCTCTGAATGGTCGTGAAAATTTAAAAATGCAAACTTTCAAAATTGTGACGCAAACCAGAAACGGAGAACATTTCCCATCAAAGTGAAGTTGTGATTCAGTGCTTCAGTCAATACATTTCAATGGTGCAACTTTTGCTCTGTGGTGCCCACACAAGTAGCAGCTTTTCCAGTAGCTCTGAATGTTTCATATATTTTCTTACTTTTTAAAAAAAAGCTTTTATTTGATACTCTCTAGCTACAACTTTGATATACATTTCTTGCTATCGATATAACAACTTTGAATCAGTAGCAATATTACTGTTTATACCAAAGACGAGCTGCTCACTGAAAACAATGGGACATACCACAAGCTCTTTAATCCATACCACAGGAATTAAGAGACTCTTTTAAGGCAGCAGAGCTCAAGGCTATGATACTGCTGAGCAGTGGAGATAGCAGCTTCCATTCATTCAGATGTCATGAGGAATGTAAACTCATTAGTTAATAAACCTGACAAGCTGGCAGCCCAAGTGAGGAATCCAAAGAGCTACAGTGTAGCTTAATGGGCTTCACCAAAATTCAGCTAATGCTGATCTGTTGGGAGAGAAAACAGAAACCCAAAGCTAAGTGAAAAGTGCAAAGGCAGGGTTCTCGCACGTTTTTTTTATCAACAACAGGTGGTGCAACCCAGGGTATGTGACTGTAAACAAGATCTGCCGTTGCGATATCAAACTGTTGCTTGTAAGTCTCTGACCATATGTCATGTTGATGGAGATCTTGCACGCTATTGTTATTGGTGTTGGCGTTTACATTCCTTCATGGGCGTTTGCAGAGACTGTGTGAGACAATACTCAGCCTGGTTTGCCTTTTACCCACCTGTGAATAGCCCCACCAGGAACAACAGAACAAGACATCTCTTGTATGCTAATGTGATGAATGAAAACAGAATCACTCCCTGGCCCCACTAGGAAAATCAGTTCAAAACCTGGTCTTTCTACACCTCAGGTTAAAGCCACCAGTGCAGAGGCAACCCACTACCACACCTTAGAAAACAGTCTTCCGAGCAAAGAAGGCTCTAGGGAACTGCTTTGAATCTACTGATTAGCGTATGCTAAAGTACTGAGGACAAAGGAGGTTTCAAATTATACCAGTGATTACATCCACTTCTGTATGGATGTTTTAGTTTTCAATAAAACTGCTGCTTTTTAAATAACAAGGCTTGTTTCCCGTGTCAAGGAGCTCCTCGTTAGTAGAGACCACACAAAGCCGATACACGGACAGGTGGACCTAAGGCTGAGAGAGACAAAGGAATCATACAGAAGAAAAATGAAACAGAATTTGAAGGAGAACAATGTGAAGGAGGTCTGGAAAAGATGAAAATCATCACAGAACAGCCACGGTGCTGCAAACCAGTTTAGCCACTTTTGTTTTGTTTTGTTTTTTAAACAGGCTTGCCCTGTCCATGCCACCTGGCCTGTTATCACCCCCACAACTCCGCCAACCATCTGGAGAAACACAAACAGTTCTCACCAACTAACCTCCCCCACCAGACATAGAAGCACACCCAGGACCTCAAAATTCTTCTTTCTTCTATTATTACCTCAGATCAGGACAAAAGAGGAATGAGAAGACTGCATCAAGAAGTCTACTAGCCCAGACAGAGCGTGTTCAAGAACGCTTAGGGCACATGCAGTCAAACTGGGGGAGATTTCAACATACATTCAACACAAACCTGAGACCGGGTAAAGTCCTGACCTATGCAAAGACTCCATGCTTTATACAAGCCCAGAAGAAGTCACATGCCAGTGATATGAATGATTTCAGGCTGATTCAGAATCAGAATCAGAAAGGGTTTTATTGCCAAATGTTGAGCAGGTTTACAACATTAGGAAATTGCTGCGGTGCTTAGTGCAAACATACTGTCATAAACAACGCTTAAATAGACATGAGAAAAAAAAATAAGAATAAGAATTAAAAGTGCTAAGTAGATAGATATATACATGAGTGCAGGTGGTGATCAGTGCCAAACATGGAATGATGCAGTGAACACAGCGTGGGTCATGTGTTAGTGGTGGGAACAGTCATACGGTTATTGTTCATGTGTCCAACAGCAGAGGGGAAGAAACTGTTCTTATGGCGAGAGGTTCTGGTGCGAATGGACCGGAGCCTCCTGCCTGAGGGGAGCAGGTCAAACAGACTGTGTCCAGGGTGAGAAGGGTCAGCTGAGATCCGAGCTGCACGCCCCAGTGTCCTGGAGGTGTACAGGTCCTGCAAAGATGGGAGTCTGCAGCCAATCACCTTCTCAGCAGAGCGCACAACACGCTGCAGTCTCTGTTTGTCCCTGATAGTGGCTCCAGCGTACCACACGGTGATGGAGGAGGTGAGGATGGACTCGATGATTGCAGTGTAGAATTGCATCATCGTCCGTGTTGGCAGGTTGAATTTCTTCAGCTGCCTCAGGAAGTACATCTTCTGCTGGGCTTTCTTTATGACGGAGGTGATGGTGGGCTCCCACTTCAGGTCCTGGGTGATTATACTAACATTTGACATCATGAACCCTGTAAAGGCTACAGCCACATTTTCAAAACCCTCAGGTCCATCATTCAGTAGACCCACATCAATTTGCTTACCAAATGAAGGTGTGTGTAGAAGATGCTATTCTTTATCTGCTGTAGGGACTACTCTCATCTGGTTTAGGATAGTGGTACTGTCAGAATCACATTCTCTGATTTCTCTTATACTGTCCAACTATCCAACCCTTCATTCAGAGGTAAACTGACTGAGATGACTTAATATCCTGGATAATGGACTATCTTACTGGGAGACCACGGTTTGTCAGGGAGTACTCATTGAAGACAATGGTCAGCAGCTATTTTTATCTTCAAATAGCATTCTTTTTACCCATCCTTGTTACAATACTGCTGCCAGAAGATGGTGATAATCTGGCTGTAAGCCAACCACAAAATAAACAACAAAAAAGTGGGAAGATCATTTCTATTGAGTTCAGTTTCATTTAATTTATATGGTGCAAAAATAGCGGTCTCAAGGCACTTTGTGCCGTGAGGTCAAGACCCTACAGTATTACAGAGAAAACCCCAACATTCAAATGATTTCCTAAGAGCAAGCACTTGACAGCTGTGGGAAGGGTAAAAAAAACAAAAACAAAAACAAAAAGACACTTTTAGTGTGAAAAGACAGAACTAAGATAAGGGAGAGGCAGCCATCCACCAGGACTGGTTGGAAAGTCACCAAACAGCCTGGTCTTATACAAGGAATGGTTCAGGGTCACGTGCTCTAGTACTAACTGTAAGGTAAAATGGAAATTTAAGAACTAGTTTTTCTTAAACTGGTAAGAGTTCTACACATGAGGGATTTAAAAACTCCACTTCCCATTCTACTTTTGAAAACTGCCTTCCCTTAAAGAAAGGCTTTAAATTCAGTTTAGAAACCACATTTCTCAGATTTAGACAGTCAAGCACACTAAGCTCTGTTTACCCATATTTAGACGTAGAAAATTACAGCTAATCCAGATTTTTATATCTTAGAGACATACCTGTACTTTAATAAAGTGATTGGTGACATCTGGTCTCAGGTAGATATAGCCAGAGATCATCTGTATAGCAAATGTAGTGCATGAAGTTTGTTTTAATAATACTGCCTAAGGAAAGTATGAATAGCATGAGAAGTATTGGTCCCAGTGCAACCTTGTGTTTGGGATAGAGATGGACCGACGCTGACGCTGGTAACTGTGCAGGGGCGGATCTAGCAAAGTTTAGCCAGGGGGGCCGATAGGGCATTAACAGGGAAAAGGGGGCACAAAGACATACTTTTCTTTCTTATTCTCATTTAAAATGTCTAGCTTTTAATAAATAATTATCTGACACCCAAAGTTTTAATTTGATGTAAAATGAATAGAAGTCAATTACTGTATATAGTAACTATTAAGTCTAATATATACACCCTAGTAAGCTATAGTAGTTTTTCCTTTGGGAAGGTACCATCTGTGCAGTCTGCAATTTTGTTGAAGAAAGATGTTGAATCTATTTAATATTTCTTGAAAAATAATTGATTTCTGTGCATTTTTTTTTTCACACTGCATCAAATTAAGGTTGATTACGTCGATTAAGCATCATGAGGTGGAGCGTGAGGGGTGGTTCCCTATTTTTTATTTATTTATTTTTGTTGTTGCTGGGAGTTGGAACCCTATTAGTTAGGTTGCTTAATATTTATGCTAAGTACTCTTTAAAATACCAGAATAGGGAGGATGGTGTAGGTTTAAGTTTATTAGATTGATCAGTATTGCTGAACTATGAAATTTTTTTTTTTGCATACAGGTATAACAGAATAGCTTTAGTGTAGTTGTTGTTTTAAACTTGAGTATGAACTTATACAAAATGCAGCAAGATATTTAAAAAACAGTTTTGTTGATTAAAAAACACTATATCGGATTCATATCGGTATCCAAATTTATGATATCGGTATCGGTATCGGACATAAAAAAGTGGTATCGTGCCATCTCTAGTTTGGGAACTCCTGCAGGTTTGTTGTGCAATGCATTACACAATTTACTAAATTATATTGCGCCAGTGACACTGCAAGCAATTAGGCAGCACGTTGGCACTGTGGCTAGCACAGCAAGAAGATCCTGATTTCAACTCCACTATCTTGCCAGGACCTTTCTGTGCGGAGTTAGTGTGTTCTCCTGGAATTTGCATGAGTCCTCTCCAGGTACTTCCTGGATAAGAGGAAGGATGGATGGATGGACAATGATAATTAAATGTTCTTGAATCTTAAATTCAAACATAACCAAAAATCACAAATACATAAGTATTTTTGTATAAGTAGTATAAAATGTTGCTTCTTGATTAAGCTTATCAAAAAGCACGACACACTCAATAGAGGGAGTGTTTGTTTGTTGTCAGCGAGAGAAAAGAGTGTATGAGCCATAATGTTTTCCCAGAGGAAATCCATCCTTTTCTTGTGAATATATAACTATATTTTGATAGTATTTTTTGGACATATGGGGATTTACCATCACAATGGCCTGCTGCTATATGTGGCAGAGCTGCTCTTGATAGAAATACCATCCTTTAGAAACAGAAAAACAGGATGGAGCTCTCACCTCTGCCATATTAAAATAGAAAAACAAAGGCATCAACCTTACGATCCTGTATACATGGTAGCTGTCTGAGTGATTACGGTAGTGGCAGATGGATTATCTGGATAAGCTAAACATGGACACAGAGGTTATACAGAGTACCACAGCTATATCCTCCCACTCGGTCACACTTTTCTGAATTCAGTGTGAATTCTATACATTTGCATTGTGTTTGATAATGCATAATTAAAATACTCCTTGACATACCTCATCTATACAACAACTAATCTCATATTAAGTTTCATTGCACGTCTTTGGTTCCTTCTATGGCATCCTTCCTGATTATATTCATGGTCACCTAATACTAACGAGAATACAACTGTAGTGTCCAGCCTGCAGAAGCATCACAGCAGTAAATGCTAGATGATTAATCCTGTTACGCTGGGCAAAATAATTCCTTCATTCCCCATTATTGCACTTGACCATCAGACTTTAGTCAACTTTGTTGAATGAAGATAGTTTTCAGTATAAGCTACACTGAAAAGAACAGTATAGAAAAATGTGATCTGCAATCTGTGATCACTAAATGAAACACCGAATAAAAACATGTAGAATGACAAAGGTGTCCTGCATTACAAATTCAGCATAGTCCTGCATGCCCGTTCAGTGAATGTAGAGGACATTTCTATAGGTAGGTTGCCTTTCAAATTTTGAAGAGAATATCAGCAGTTACATTCCCTGTAACTAAGGGAATATTTGTCAATATATAATTCATAGCTTTAAAGTTTATACACATACTGCCTCATGCTTTTCTCTGTGTAAAGCAAAGAAAAAGGATAACAGATCATGTGAGAATGACGAAAAAAAAAAGTGTTAAATGTGATTTGATGGTATTGCCACACATCATTAGCCATAGTGCAATATCTTCCCCTAACCCATGTGACTAACTCAGGTGGTCAAAAGCGGACAGAAACATTGATTAATTATCAACTATATCGAACAGACTACAAGCTCGTATGTTTTTCTGTTAATACTCGCCAAATATTCAATTGAAACATTACACAAGCCTGGGAAAAGGTATGAATGTAATCTTAAATAGATGTAGTTACACTCTTTGACCTAAATACCAACAGTTTGTTTTGTGGAAACTAAACTAACACGCTAAACATTTGCTTTAAGTCACAGATATTACAGGCACGAGCGCCCAAAAATAAAAGAAAAGAGGAAGTGAATCTTTGTTGTGCTAACATCCAGCAATTACGAGAATGCAATGTGCTACATCACAACCTTTCTTTGAATAAAACGCCGAAAGTACCTATGTAATGATGATTTGTTTTGCTGTAGGAGTGGTGGAGTTAGCTGGAGATGTCATGCAGGGCTCATCCATAAGGCTTGTTAGGGATATTCTGCTGTGGTCATGGATGAATCCACAGGATCAATACAGGATAACAGCTCTACAAATCTAGACCGACTTTGCATTATACTGTGCCAGTGACTCAACAAGCAAGAAAAGAGACAGAGAACATTTACTTCTCCCTCTTGTTGGTGTATGCATGTTACATTACATAGTTTAAACATGCTAAAACATCAGAGAAGGCAGCGAAATTCATATACACTGTTAAATAATAGAGAGATCTGGTCTTTGTAAAAATCGGTATGTAACATTCAACCTAGTTTTACTCTAATCCAACACACTTTAATCCACTATATAATCAAATATAAATGAAACATAAGCCTCAATTTTTTTTTCTTTTTTTATCATTGTAATCACTTTTTAATCAAATGCTCCTTACAGTAATCTTGTGCAGATGTTAGCCCTTTCCCCAGACACTAGAAAGCATCCATGACCTCAATCTAGTTGGACAAAGCACACACACATGCACACTTAGACACAGAAAAGCATTCAAACGGGGCTCATGAATAATGATAACTGATTTAATTGCTTATGTTGTGTCTCCCATGTGCATACACAAGCTATCTGTGTGTTGCCACTGTAGAAGCAATTGCTAAGATAATTTCATCTACTAGCAGAAATTTTTTTTCTGCTTCGAGTATATTGTCCTGTTTGTCTCCAACATTTTCTTCCTTCCCAACAAACTTTATCTGTGAGCTACCAGTTGGGTTTCCAATATGTCTCGTTTGCTGCAAGCCTGTAATAGGCTTGAACACAGCAGTGATGGCAGCAGCAGTTAGGTATCATCCAGTGCTATCTAACTGTATGCCAATATAAGCCATTCAATATAATTGATTGCTGCAGTGTACCTAGTTTGCCTAATTATCCTTGCCATTGTCACTTCAACGCTGATCTATGTGATCTGTCTTAACCGTAGCTGCGAGTGGAGTGGAGTTTACTTTTAGGTCTTGAACTGCTACAGAATTCGGGCAATGACATGCTTAACAGCAGCTCTCAAGATGTTGTAAACGTTGTAAAAAACAAAAAAAAACACAACAACAACAACAACAAAAACGTGACTGTAAGAGGCAAAAAAAGGCATGAAAAATGATGTTTAACAGCATGCCGAGACCTGGCACTTTCTTTCCTGTCTGCTGTCTGCTTCCTCTGTGGTAAGAGATGCGGTCACCTGGCCTCAGGTTACGATGCATTTCAGGGTAGACACCTAATTAAAGTGATATGTGCTGGGATGTTAAAAAGGGCAGCCCTAGCATGAGCTGAGGAGGATTGTGTCTTTGCCAAGTTTAATACTAGAACAATAACAGATCTAATAATAATAGTTTTAATAACAGATCACACCAGAGAAAGGAGTCTACAATAATGTTATGCTACGTAATACTGATATAAACAATTGAATTCTTACTGCAAGACTTTATATTGACACAGAGGAAGTTTCTTTTCTTTGTTGGTTTGGGTTTTTTTTTTTTTACATTACCTGAGACTTTGCTGCATTAAAATGCGCTATCTGGTCCCATTAGAGATTTCCAATACAGTTACCGTCTTTTTCCTTTGCACCAGTACTGATGTAGACATTCAACCAGCTGATACATACAAATATGTTTTCAGTGGTCCTCTGGGTGATGATCTATACTCCTCTTAGAAGTAGGCCAGCAGGTCACCTGTATCAGGTCACGACCCACAACAGAAATAGCATTGCTGCCAAAAATAAACAGTTAAGACTGCAAACGGAGATTTAATAAAAACTTTTTAGAATATGAAAAGGTCTGGTGTATAATTCTGTGTCTGTTGTACATCATTTGTCAGGACAAAGTATACTGAAAACTTGATCAGTTTTATTATGTGCGCTTGTTAATTTGCTCGTTTGCTCATATTGGTTATGTTCATACCTTTGCACTTCTTACCAATTCAAACGACAGAAGATTGCACTACTTATCACAAATATTGACAATTTTTAGTGCACATTTTTGATAATTAAACAAAGCATCTATTCCTCTCTCCGCGTTCAAGACTTCATATGATACAATGTCCTTTAGGGCACAACTAAAGTTATTCATCCACATAATTCATGCATGAGAAATGAAGCATGACTCAGAGCCTAAGGCATACATAAAACATAAAAAGAAGCTGTGCAGTGTGGGAGATCAATACCAAGTGACAACATTGAAATAAGCTTTCACATGTTTAAACAACTACACTAACACGGCAGCAGCACAATGAGAAGGGTTTGCATTTTTCTATATGTTATTCCTGCGGTTTTTGCCACAAACACAATTTTCTCCAAGTTAAGAATCCATTTACAAGAGCTCACTGATGTCAAAGTCTTTTTTACTCACTCGGATTCCTAAGCTGCCAACCCTCAGCTGTGTATGTCTCCCTACTGAAAAAGTAACAGTCTGGATATGTCTGCTGAACACTTGCAACATTTGCTAACTCTAATAAATTTACTTTGGGGGGAGTTGGAATATATTTGTCAGCACTTGTAACATATACTATCACGAGACATAAAACTAATTGGATACTTAGAATCTTATGTGCCAGACGTGCCTTTTGCTCCTGTGTGTTTAGCCTCCAAATGAGTATTGTGTAAACATGAGAAAATGATTAATCCAGACCATTAATCTGTTAGGTGTATTCTGGATTGAATTCTGTTCGAAATCGTCCTACGTAATGTAAAATAAAAACAAAAAATTGGAAGTATGCTCAGATTACACTGCATGCTTGCATTCACTGGAATTCAAACAATGCATGTACCTTGCTATTACGACTTGTCAGTGCCTTTTTTGGCACAGTGCAAACTTACGAGTAGTCATTCTATTCTTGATGTGTCACTGAGATAATAACCCAGAGCCTTATCGTGTTTCTTCGTGCATACAAGGTTTGACCATCATCTCCCCCCCCCCACCTATTCAAAGGACTGAAGAAAAGACAAGTCATTTTAAGTTAGGCAAAATGAAAGACAAAAGAATAACTGATAATGGGAGGGCAATTGTTGTGAAACTGCTGATAAAATCCTGCAGAAGTAATTAGCTGATGGAAATCAAATGAGTCTTGTGTGAGGCAGGCAGGGATCATAGCGTACATGCTGTGGATGCCAACAAACAGCAATGCCATTCGACAGATGGATCAGAGCACTCCTGACCTAAACTGGGCTAAAAGCTCATGGTCACGTGACTAATGGATTAGTGTTAGCCCAGCTGAAGGAGGAGGTGGTTAGCAAGCATGTCACCACATGCTTCCTGATCACTTCCCTTTGAATGTGTTTCCCCTTTCTCTTTCACACTAAATCTCCCCTCATCCCTGTTTGTCTGTAACTGTTATTACTACATTACTAAATGGCTGGGGTCACGTTCATTGACACACAGTTGGATCACAAGCAAATGAACTTCTTACCCTCTTTCCATTCACGTAATTCTTCGGCGCACTTTCTTCCTCTGTTCATAGTGACAAGAAGCTCCACGCTTATCACAATCATTAGTGTATAATTGACATCTTTGACACCTCAGCTCTGACTCACCAACTCAAATCAAAACCACTGCCCTATTATTCTCATTTCCAGCCACTCATGAGGTCAATGCTTAGAACAAATCCTTTGTGATATCCTTCCTAACTAACCTCACTACTTACGTTAATGTTTTTTCTATACTTGTATGAAAGTGGGGATGGAAAAAGGGAGAGGCAAAGACAAGCTTAATGATGCTTTGACCACACAGCACAGTTGGCTTACAGGACAAAACACTGAGTTTTCCTGTCTCCCCTGCTGCCATCCCTCTTGCATCAGGGGTTCCTGTCAGGGACGGCGTGTACCAGCCAACTCATGCCTGGCCAACATGCCATATTTCCATGTCAACTGAATGTCTTCCTTTCCAAAGAAACTTAGGAAAAACTTCCATTCCTATGCACAATGCACAGGAGCAATGTAGGGAGCAGGCAGCATAGCACAGTTCTTGCCAACAGGGTTAAAGGCTAAAAATACTGACCA
This sequence comes from Rhamphochromis longiceps, assembly GCF_057381845.1. Lineage (NCBI taxonomy): Eukaryota > Metazoa > Chordata > Actinopteri > Cichliformes > Cichlidae > Rhamphochromis > Rhamphochromis longiceps. Next base: position 30,337,384 of record NC_140560.1, on the reverse strand, counting down.
CTATTTCCTGCAGACTGATTGAATTTTTTTCCATGACTGAAAGAGCAGAAATGGAAAAATGGCTAAAAATATTACAATTAATAGAAATAATAATAATAATAATAATAATAATAATAATAATAAAACTAAAAATGACAAGGAAAATAGTCTTGAGTCATACACTGAGAGGTGTAAACATCAACAACATATGAAATACCAAAACACCCACAAATTATAAACATAAACAATTCATATCTCCACTTCCCTGCCTTTAGGGTTATGTTTTGAAATTGTTCTTTCCCAAATGCAAAGGAGCTAAAACGAGCTAAACAATTATGACAACAGCTGCTCTTTCACCAACTGATTCTAAAAAAATCACCTCGAGCCAATTTCTAAATTAAAATGAGGCACAAGCTACCAACTCCTGCTGCTGTATTGAGATGAGAGAAGTCAAAGAGAAGTCAAAGAGTAGTCATAGCGTCTTCCAGAAGACATTATCACAGAAGGATGGTGGCATTATCACAAGGCTCAATTACTCCGAGCCACAAGAAGCAAAGGCAATGTCATCCCAGTTGTCAAGAAAAAAAATGTTACAGGTTTATCGAAGGCAAATATTATGAGGTCTTACTGGAGCAACAAAGTGACAAAAGATAAGGGGATGGTATAATCTTTGCAGCTAAGCTCATCTGCAGTTCTTGAAAATGACACAAATACAACAAAGAAACAGTGATATTTTAATGTTGTTTGTAAGACGCACAAACTGTAGACTTGGTACAGAAGGCATTCCTTTTGCAGCTTTGTTTTGACCTTTAAGCACTATCCTTTCATGCTTTTGGGAAATTAAATATCAACAGGAAAAGCAAACAGTGACAAAATGTTCTGTTTGACAGCAACAATTGGGAGAGCTGAAATAATTATGGAGGCACGCTCAAAATGTCCTTGCACCTTTTAAATTTGTAACTCAATTTTTATGTGAATATGGCAGTTAGTACAAAGCTGGCATAGAGCACTTATGTTACGGAGCAGCTCTTTCACCTATTTTCAATCTAGTCCTTGCATCTGACCATTTTCAAAGTAATGTGTTGTTGTTTTTTTGTTTTTTAAGCCACTTAACACTGACCTATTAATCATTCAAGCATAAAAAGGCACCTAACTCAAGGGATGAACCAGTGTTGCATCTACACATAACAAACAACTTAGTTAAATTATACCTTTGGGTACTTTGTTACTAGCAAAGTGCCTAAAGTTTAATCCCACTTTTTTCTTTCTTCAACACCAACAAGTTGATTCCCAAAGAGCTATTAGCTATAAACTTGGTATATCTCTATGTGGTGTGCAGTGTGTCTTAAAAAAATTTGAGGAAAACAGATAAGTGCAAGATAAAAGGCATGACAGGCGTAAAAAAAAAATTACTGAAAGCAGATGATGTGTGAAGTGTCCACAGACATCAGGAAAGCACGGTGGAGGATAAGTCGTGGTTTGGCACTGCATTTAAACCAGTGGTGCTGGGGATCTTGTCAAAATTAATGGGAATTATGTCATCATCAGATTTTGATCCACTATGCAATACCATCTGGATTGCATCTGACTGGAAAATGCTTCATTTTTGAACATGACAATGATCCCAAATACACTGCCAATGCAGTAAAAGCATACCTGAATAGAAAACACACACACACACAGTGGAACACTATCAGTCATGGATTGGAATCCCGAGATCGTGGACATCAACATTATTTACGCAGTGTGGGATCATCTTCTAAGAGAATGGAACAAAAAGGCAGCCAACATTCAAAGAAAAGCTTTGGAATAGTCTTCGAGAAGCTTGGAGAATTACTCCTCAATACTATGTAAAGAAATAAAAAGAAAGCTGCTTAAGAGAGTTCAGGCTGTGTTGACGAATAAAGATGATCATACCAAATATTGACTTTCAAACTCAGAACTGTTTTTGCTGGGGGGGGTTTGTTTTCTTTTTGCCTTATGTCTTATGCACTGTGATTCCATTTATGTTTGCACGTTTCAGGAAATTGCTTCACCCATTTCCTTAAAAAAACAAACAAAAAAAAACAACAACTTAAAGAAATGAGGGGTAGCTCAAGACTTTTTTTTTTTGCTCAGTAATATATGCGAGGCTGGAAGGGATAGTTGACCATAGACAAAACTTAAAGCTAACCATGACCGCGCGTCAAAGCCTGCCATTACAGCAGCGAAGATGAAATGGTTGCTTGCCATAAATAGAGCTTTACACCTTTAACAATATACAGGCATCAAAAAGAAAGGGGGGGGGGGGGCAGAGATAATATGCTGAGTAGTAGGTCAAGATGACAGCAAACTCACTGGCTCGACAGAGACGCTGTCAGCCCGAATTTAGAAATATTACTGGGAATGTTCGCGCGCGCAGGGGGACCTGCCTGTTGATTCATCCGCGTTAATAAAGCCCCAAAAATTAAAAAAAATAATAAAATGTGGAAAAGTAGCCTACTCCAGCACAATTCATATCACTGCCATCCAAATTGATTCACAACGTCTGCAGACGGAGAAGCGCTGCCGCACTCGCAGTTTGTTTACAAAGCGCTGTCACAATATTCTTTCGCAACGGGCACCTTCAGTGGGACAAGGCGAGGACATTCACCTCTTCGGGGGGGAGAAAAAGAAGCACATTCAAGCGAATTAAACTGTCACACTCACCTCTGTGGATCGACTGAAGTTGCTGTCCTTTTTCATAAAATGTGGGGTGAGGCTGCAGAGACGTGTGCAACCTACAACATGGACCTCTCCGTCAGTCAGTTCCCAACAGTTCGCTTCACAGTTCACTGCGCGCTCTCTCTCTCTTTCTATCTCTCCCTCTGTGTGTGTGTGTGTGTGTGTGTGTGTGTGTGTGTGTGTGTGTGTGTGTGTGTGCGTATTTCTCGCTCGCTGACAAACCACCCACTTCCGGCGGTTCTTGCACGTCTGTCAAGAGTAACAGTTTCTACTGATTTCTGCCCTGATGACGGATTTCGGGAGGTTCTGAAAGCGTTTTGACATTTAGTAAATACACACATAAAATAAATCAGTTACAGCTGTGTTCTCCATGTTGAAACTTCAGATTTGTTATTTTATGTGCATGTTTCATCGAGTCCGATTTTATAGCTAGGGTACTCAACACGGCGTTTAATTTCAACTTTGGAACAATGCTTTGGGTCACGGTACATATTGGATGTAAAGATCGCCTGCCTAAGAACCAAAAATACCAAAGGAAATAACAATAATAATCAGAGCTCTTCTCTGCTGCACATTATACGTGCAGATCCGTTGGTTAGATTTTGCTTAATCTCCCACACGATAATAAGTCTCCCACAAATTGAAGAATGGCGACACCTGCTGGTGAGAATTTAGCATAACGTTCTAAAAACAGCAACAACAAAGCGAAAGAAACTTAAAAAAAAAACCCCGTATATATTGTTTGCATCATTCATAGCTGTCTGTATTTTTAGTATAAGGGCTTAAATGAATATTTAAATGTACTTTTCTGAAACTAAACTGCCCCGTACTTGACTAAATGTTTCTTTATTATCAATTTAACAGGCTGTGGTCTGAGAGGCTGAGACAAACAGGAGGTGGCAGAGACCAAAGATAAACCTGCCACAAATAATTAGAGGACAGTGTGGCCTCGGGGAGCCATCTAACAGAGAGCCACACATTATTGTGTGACACTAAATAAAGAATACGGTAACATCAAGTGAACAGTTGCTCATCACTGAAGAACAAACACTTGTTCATTTTAAGTGTATCATAGCTACTTTATTTATCTCATAGATAAATAAGAAGTACCAAAATCCATATATTCATAGGTTACTGCATGTGGAATGCTGTCTTTCAACTACTGGTCTGAAAATGCTGTGAAAATAATGTAGAAAAACCTTTAACATTTAAGTCATTCAGTTCTTTCCGTGTTTTTAATTCAAACAAAAAAATAAAAGAAGAAGAAGGAGGAACTATCAGATAGTCTATCAGCTATACATTGATGAATACTTCCTTCTTAAACATGATTTTTTTTTTAAATCCAGTACATTAATTGTAAAGATGTATTCTTTACCTATGACTTAATTTGAAAAATTCCAGAGTTTGCTTTTCAGTTGTAGCTGAATATAATCTGAGAAATCCCCTGTGATGCTGTAGAAATTAATGGCTTCATTTTTTCACCTGCTTGTCAGAGTGTCATCATTTTTAGCACTCTCTCTCTCTCAGACACACACAGCAGCCACCACACATACAGCTTCATTGATTCTCCAGATTGACTGGCTGCGGTCCAGAATTGAAGGGTGACAGTTGCTTCCTGAGACAGCTGAGTCAGCAGCTGCTGTCGGTAATAGCTCTACATCGTAACACCCCCTCATCTCCTCAAACCAGCCTGTGTTCATTTCCTATCCTCAAGGCTAACCAAATATACACAAGACAGAAAGTAACCGAGTGTGACAGCATGGCAGAGACTTAGTGATCTAGAATATACCTCCTTCCTTTGTTTGTTTTGCCGTCTCTCTCTGTTGTCATGTATTTGCAATTGGGCCCTTGGGAATCCAGGCGGCGGCAGGGCTGTTGTTCACATTGGTATTGTTACACTTGAAGATGCAAACAAAACAATGTGGGGTTTCCAGGCAGGGAAATCCAGCAATCATGTGCCGAGAGATCGTTCATCAAAGACAGAGTGAAAAACTCTCATATTGAAAATGGGAAGTAAAATAACAGCTCATCTCTCATGAATTCACAGAAGTCTTTTTTTATGGCTGTATAAATGTACAATAGGTTGCTGTTTGTCACAACTGTTAAAACCTACCTTGGCACAGTTTCATTAAAATATGTTCAGCCCTTTTTAGAATGGTTGCCTAAGTTTGTCTTATTTATTCATAGTGCCAAGCAAATAAATACATCTAAAAGAAGGAAAGAAACACAAGTTTAAATATTTTGTACAGCCTAATGGTTGTTTCGGATTTATTCATGTACACTAACCTACTTACACTCAATAAAAGAGTTCATCAAATGCACTTCGTTGTGTTTTTTTTTCTTCATCAGAAGAGGGTTCAGCTGTTTCGTGGAAATTTAAAACACTTATTTATTGTCTTTTTTTATCTGGAGTTTGTCTTTGTTTCCTATGTTATTCTTGGTTTTCCTTTAATACTGGTACACTTTGAGTATATTTTCTGCAATGACGTCTCACTTGTTTGTGGGCCTGAAGCAGTTCCTGGAATTTTAAAGCCAAACTTATTGGACATTGAAATTGACTCGTAAACATGTTTTACACGTTTCCACTGTGTTGGGTGAGTTTTCTCTCTTTATCTGTAGTAGCTGGACTCATCAACTTTGGCTTGTGACTGTTTGAGTTGAGTTGAACACCATTAATCTAAACCATTGATAAATAATGTTTATATCAGAGTCTGTCCCTACCATGTGAAAGTTTCAGCAGTAAACAAGACTCATCAGGCCAATCTTCTGTTGCCCGAATTGTAGCCATGCTTCCCTGTTTTTCATGGGCAGGAGTGGCACTCAGTCTAGTCTTCTACTGTTGTGGCCCATCTGCCTCCAAGTTTGATGTGTTATGTGTTATGCATCGCTTGATTTGGTGATCACTTGAGTTGCCATCGCCTTCCTATTAGCTCAATGTATTGAGGGTATTCTCCCGTGACGTCTGGTATCAACAAGATATTTTTGCCCACAGAACTGCTGCTCAGTGGATATTTTCTCTTTTTCAGACCGCTCTGTCTAAACTCTCGAGATGAGTGTGTGTGAAAAATCCCAGTAGATCAGCAGTTTCTGAAATACTCACATCAGCATCTCCTGCAGCAGCAACCAAGAAACATTCAAATTTACTTCCTTCCCCAATCTTACGCTTGATTAACTAACTTAACTTTAGTAGGTCATCTTGATCATGTATATCTGCCTAAATAGACTAAGTTGCTACCATCTGATGAGCTGATTAGATACTTGCATTAACGAGCAGCTGAACAGGTGTACATAACAAGGTGGCCAGTGAGTGTGTACAGCAATAAGAAAACTAAAAACAATACACAATTCTATAATGAAGGGTCTCTTTCATTTTCACAGCAGAAATATGCTTACCAAGGTAGAGAGAAATCATATTTGTTAGTAATTATAATAAGATTGAACTCTGTTCTCTTGAAATGTCCCAAGTTAGAAAACTCTGACCTACAACCAATACACACAATAGTAGTACAGTGAAACACACACAATTCAGTGGAAGTCAGCAGTTACTAACGCCTGCTTTTTTATTACACACATCTGTGTGTACTCCACATTCCTTCAGTCCTTCAAGATTGCTTTTATAGCTTACCCAGTCGATGCAGCATATACGTCTTTGTAAGTGCCCCAGTAAACTTATTACAAGCAGTTTAGTTCATGATTAAAAAACCTAAAGTTTAATTACAGAACAAACCTTTACAAAACACTAAACTATCAGTATTTCTGAATCTGTCATGGTCATGGGTCTGTGACCCAGTGTTTATGTGTTTTTTGGTTTAATTCATATTCTTTGATTTAGTGTTATTCGTGGTTCTGTTTCCTCGCTCTTCCTAGTTTAGTCATTTGCATTTCTAGTTTTTAGGTTCTTGCTCATTGAGTCTGTTCCCTTTTGTGCTCTGGTTGTCCCGTCTGTGTTCTCCCCAGCCCGTCATGTCTCTTGCCCTTTCTGTCTCTTCAGTCTGTCTCGTACCCATGCCTGTTTCTCCCTCGGTCCCAGTGTCAAGCCCTTGTCTCTTACTCTGTAATTCAGTGTGTTTCCTGTTTTATTTTGACAGTCTCTCATCCTGTGTTCAGTGAGTTCAGTTTTGCTTCCTCCCTCGCTCATTGTGTCTGATTACTTCCAGCTGTGTCCCTTCCTGTTTTCCATTCTTTCCTTATCCTCTGCGTAATTATGTCCTCCGCCTTGCTCTGCTTGTTGTCGTGTTGCTCACGTTGCTGTGTGTCTCCATATCTATCTACATATATATATAAATAACTCGCTTATGCACCCTCGGGGGCGTCTCCCATTTCGACTTCGGGACTTCCAGGCCATACTCGGCACAGATATTTTTGTATACTATGACAGCCACATTGTTTTGGGGTTCCATGTATGCCCCGCCTGCTAGCATCTTGCACCCTGCTTTTATGTGCTGGACTGTCTCAGGAGCATCTTTACACAGCCTGTCTTGAGGCGCCGGTATATATTAGGTTATTTAGCAACAGATAAGTAAGCTTTGAAAAGAGCATCATAGAAAGGCAGAATGCCTCAGAAGCAAAGACGGGAAGAGGTGTACAAATCTGCAGAAAAGAGCGTCAAACAATTTTTGAAATTGTCAATTTCAGAATAATTTCCCTGGATGTGAAATTGTGAATACTTTTAATATCTTCATAAGATTGCAAGAATCTGGATAAATTTGCATACCAGATTCAGTTTTGGATCCCTCTGATCTTCAGGCCCTCAGGCAGTACTGCAATAAAAACAGACAAAATTCTGTGTTGTAATCACTGGAATAAGTCCAGAAATCATTGTCTGTGAACACAGTTCACCACAACATCCATCTTTTTGGGACGAAGTCTAATTTAAAATAGACTGAGACAAAGTGGAAAATTGCTCTGTGGTCAGATAAATCAAAATCTGGAATTGTTTTTGGAAAAGAACGTCATATACTTGAGGAGAAGGATCATCTAGTTTTTTATCAGCGCTCAGTCTAAAAGGATACAGTTTTGATGGTAGCGGAGTAAAAGGTATAGACGGGTTTTAAAGCAACATACGTTCCCATCCAGACACTGGTTTTTAGAGAAAGCCTTACATATTTCTAGGTGTTTGTAGGTGCTGAAATGGCCTGTGTCCAGATGTTTCACCAAGTGAAAAAAGTGATGTTTTATATATTCTACTGTGAATAAAATGACTTTAAAAGATTGAATTGTTACTTACAATTTACACAGCAACCCAATGTTTTTGGAATTGGAGTTGCAGAACTGATCTGACTTTATTGGACAGATCAAAGTGAAAAGTATCCTTTCAAGTCTATGGTTATATTACTTGACTGTTTTTAGCGCCAACCTTTCTTTATGATCTTTTTTAGAAAACCTCTGATGTTTCAGCAAGGACAAAGTGCCAAGTGCTTCATTTTTGGCACAATAACTGTGTGGACTTCTCAAGTGTAAGTGTTATTTTAGTTCAGGCAGGTGTGTGATGTGTAAAAAGGAGTTGGTGAAGGTTAAGCATAAAAATATCAGCTACAGAGATACCTGCAGCACTTCTCCAGGATATTAAACACCTGTCTGAAGCATTGTTCACACGCAATATAAAACATAAATAAAAGTAAAAATAGGGTAATGACACCATCCATTGTTACTGGCTTCCTCAATTAGTCTTATGCAATTAAGATGGTGCTTTAATGAAATGAAGGAGCTTTCCATGAACTATAAAGCAACTGTGGACAACTTACACTCATTTATAGATCAGCGTAGGCTGTTTTACTGGCATTCCTCCTTCAAACACAAACAACACTACTGGCTGAGGAGTAATTCATTAAAATGGTTTATTTACATTTTGAGCACAACGCCGTTTTCTAGTTCTGTAACTCTTGCTGATAAAACTGCCAAACTGACAGCAGATTTACACTGTGGCAATAACAGGTGCAGTTTTGAGTTGTCTATTCCACTAAAAATACCACGCCAAATACTGAATGACCCCACCACGCATTGCACCCTGTGGTCTGACACCAAAATATCACAGTTACACAAAGCAAAATCATGTTGTGAAGGTCTACAGAGGGATTGCTGCTTGTGCTAGTCTTTCTGGCACCATTAATAGGAGCCTTCACTACAAGACAAAGAAACATGTGGCTTAAATTGTACAATATTAAAACGAAACATTTCAAACCGTGAGCTGACAAAAACTGCATTTCATAACTTCTCACAATGCTAAAGGAGAAAAAAAAAACTTTACATGAAAATAATTTCACAATTGTCAGAAATTTCTTGTCTCTTTACACACCTCGATTGGCTGAAACAAATACAAGAAATATTCCAATTTGTGTAAAAAGCATAATGAAAGAGAAACCGTTTTATACAATCAAGATAGGGTGAAACAACGACACCATGCTGCGTTTGGCAGGGACACTGAAAAAGCCTAGCTTATACAACAATTACTCTCATTACATTTTGTCATTCAAATAAAAGAAGACATTATTCATAATTTTTCTAAAAGTAAACAACCTATAACTCGTGCTTAAATGTTTAATGTACTTGAAAAAAAAAAGAAAAAAGATCTATTAATTATAAGGAGAACCATTAAAAAAAGAGTAAGTGCCAATTCTGTTTCAAAAGAAAACCTTCCAAGACCAACTGCCTTCCCTATTGTGTGAAAGAGAGAAATTTTTTTACATAGAAAAAGAAACAAACTGTACAGGCACACTATGTGTGGAGAGAAAAATGAATCAAGAAATTCTCTAACATAATATGAAACCCAACAAAGAAGGAAGTGGCTGAAGTACTCGATGACTCTTTTCACATAGGCGATGCTACATCCATTTCCAAAGTGAGTGAATCTGCAGATTAAATAAATAAACAAGAATAAAGCAATTAATATTTCAGCCGAATGAAGTACATTTATGCTTAACGATTAGGTCTTATAGTAAGAACATCTTTTGAACATAAAGACATTTTGGCAAGTCCTTTCAAAGGGTCTGACACATGGTTGTAAAGATAAATAAGTGTTTGGGGGAGGAGGTAAAGCCCTGGAAATGTACAAATACAAATGTGTGTGTTTGTAGTACATGTAAGTAGACTCACCCATATGCCCTGGAGTAGCTTCTGCTTCGTTGTGCATCAGGGAGTCAAGGGTCCGGGGTGACATGGGGAACAGGTCACTGGTGTTTCCAGAGTTTGTGCTGTGAAAAACAAACAGAGTAAAGAGCATAATATTAAGTACTATGCCTGGCGATGGCTACACAAATCAAATATGAAATACTATCTGTGGTAAGAAAAGTGATGAGGAAATGTGATGCAGCTATCAGAAGTTAAAAAAAGGAGCTGTGATTCTGCTTTGATAAACAAAAGATTGGTTATTGAGTAAATAAGTCACTCCTGTCTCATCTCACTCTGGCAGATGATTTAGCATTGCCTGTGCACACAATCACTGCAAAAGAGCAGGGCAAGGGATTTTGTTTTTAAATGTATATAAACAGCATAGGTCATTAAATGCATTTTTTTTTTTGCTTTAAATCAGGCAGTACTGTGCTCAACTGAACAGAAGGCAAACTGAACGGATGTTAATGACAACTAAGGATCAAGTGGATCGAACAGGCCAGAGTCTTTTGTTAAGGCTTCACAAAAAACAAAGTCCCCTTTTTGTCTTTTTTCTCCCACCAAACTCACTTCAGCCTTGTCCATTTTATCATGGAACTGATTTTGAATGTTTTACCTTTTTATATTATTTGAATCACTTGTCACTCAAACTATTATGACATCTAATTCGGACCGTTTAAGCCCCACAAAATAATGTGGATGAGGAATGATAAAGAAATGCCTGCAGGAAACAAGAGTATGGGGTGAAATAAGTGAAAGACTAATGAAAGGCAGGGAGCTACTTTTGTATTAGAACTAGGAACAATGTCTGTATGTTGGACTCAAAAATAGGAATTATGTAGGTGAAATTACTACCCATCAAACACACAAAGTGACAAAATGCACACACAGCCCTACATGCCAACTCCCCCCGAGTGGCCTACCCTGGGAATCCGTTCCCAAGCAGTTCACTGTCCGGCAAGTCCATGAAGACGGAGGGACACCTACGGAGACAGGTCAGGATCTCACTGAGCAAACCTCACCATCAAACCTACTAATACAAGGCGGATGACCCGTTTCTACATTCCCCTCGTGTCAGTCAACCTCACTCTATAAAACTCACCTGCAGCTAACGTCCAACTCCTCTGCCTTTCTCATTTGTGCTCATCTCAGACATTCAGGAAAGATTTGATGATCGTCAATAAATATTAATCGTGAATACCAAAAATTCTAAAATGGGAATTCCATTCATGTTGTTTCCCTGCTAACTGGTAGAATTACAAATTTAGAAGTTTAAAATGCTTCTTTGTGCTTCCTTTCGTTCATCCTTAAGACTTTAATGTATATTTTGAGGTCTAAATATGGTCTAATAAACAGCAACATCAGTTGTGATTAGGGATGGGTATTGTTTAGATTTTGCCCCACTGTTATCAGTACAGTGAACACCTCTTTGAAGCGAATGCTCTAAACCCTAACCATTTGAGATTAATATTAATAAACAAATCTACGATTACACAGTTAGCTGGGTTGTGGTTCCTTTTTACAACTTCTCCATTATTCTATACTGAGTTATAATGAACTCTATATGTGAGCTCTTTGCTGCTGATGTATTGGCATATCTGCTTTCTTGTACTTACGGTAATGAGCACTTTCCATATCATTTCTAGTGAAAACGAATGCTTACATTTCCCACCCCCATCACTAATACTCTATCTGTGGGTGTGTGTGCACAGTTCTGGGGCTTCCCCTGCCCTTCATTTATAGATTCCAAGGAAGAGAGCTCTCTTCTCGCTTGGGACTACAACACATGATAATCTCTCCAGAGAGAAGAACTGACAACATTACAGGTTGTTGATACTTTACGCTCAGCACTGGTGCCCATTTAATACCATATTTTGGTACCCATCCCTATATATGATAAGAGAAAAATCCATACTAAATATTTGGAAATGGCCAGTGAGTCAGATGATGGCGTACAGAAAGTGTGAGACATGGCTATTCGCATGTCGAAAATGAAAATAAATTACTTTCACATGTGCTCAGTGAATACACAGCCAGATGGCCCATGTACAAAGTCAGTCTAAGCCAGTTCCCTACAGAATCTAATACCTGGGTTCACAACCCTTTTCCTGAACATTATGATTCCTCCTTCCTCCTTCTCACACTGAGAGTTAAAACCTCTATGTTGTTTTTTTTTCCTGAACATTTGATTAACATTTGCCACATGAAACAGTCTGAATCTGTGTCTTAATCAGGAACACTCAGTCTTCACAAAAGAAAACATCAACAGGAAGTACAAAGAACTAATATAAGCGTTGGCCACTGTTTGGCATGCGACCATCCTGTAAATATTATCATTCTGAGATACGGAAGAAGGGAGTGGAAGATACTTACGGGGTAACGCAGATGAACTTTGTCTTCAAATAAGGCTGAATAGCTGTTAGGGAAAAAAATTGGAGAAAATAATGAGTACTATTAAAAACAAAACAAATAAAAAAAACCCTAAAAAACACTTGCAATGCTGTTATAAACATACTGAGCAATATGTTTGAGTTTCTTTTTAACTAAATAAAGACTATGAAGAACAAGGCAGTAACTTACTGCTCGTTGAGTCTCCTCCCATCTCGGCTTCAGGAGCTGCTTCTGGCCTGCAGTATTTCCCAAAGGCTTCCTCTTTGGGAATCTCAGGATATAGGTAGACAAGAGGTGAAACCAGGATATTGGTGGCATCCATAATCTTGTAGCCCATGATGATGTCAGCAAACGACATGCTGTTGAGCTGCTGCTTGGTGTAAGGCTCCACTGACTGGATCTGGGTCTTTCCTATATAAACACAAAAAAGTTCAACATCACAACAAAAAGAGCACATGAAAAAAAAAAGATCATCAAAACAGCATGAAGTTCTGAAATACTCACCACTGATGTCTTTCTCTACCCATGTAAAGGTGATGCCCCCCTCCTTGCTGCTCTCGCTGAAGCGCAGCAGAAAGGTACCGGGAGGTTTTGGACTCAGAATAGCTCTCTCTCTCTCCTTACTGATAAAACCCATGATATACCTGTAGACATATGAAGAAATGAAAATACTCTTAACCCTGTAACACCAAGTTTGTAATATTTAAAACATGAGTTTTTCAGATTTCTTTTTGTCAGAAAAACCTAAATAAATTGCACAAAAACACCAGCTATATTAAAAAAAGATACCAATTAAAACATGTATGCACTAATTTATAATTAATATTTTTGTTTAAATGTGTCATAAGGTTAAATGATACACTCCAGTATCAAACATTTTGAATTTTCTGGCAATTATTTCATGGTTCAGGCTTTACGGCTAAAAGAAAGTCTCTTCCATGTCAAGAAATTTTCTAATATGAAAGGAAGGTAAAAGGCTTGACTGTAAACAAAGCATGACCTCTCACCCTTCATTCCACAGTGCAAGAATGTACTTTTTCACCAGGTCAATAATGTTGTCAAGCCACACCCAGAAGGAGAAGCCTTTGCCTGCCATGTTTTCCTGTGAAGTGGAAGAAAGAAAAAAAAACTCATACAAAACAATAAAATATCACTAACAATAACGCTGAACAATTTAGTGCCATTTGTTGTAGTACCTTGCAGAACTTGGCCCAGGTGATTTGGCATCCAGAGTAGTTGACACATGGTCCTATATAGATAATTAAAGAATTAAATCAGATTCATAAAGAATCGTGAAAAACTAAAAAAGACTTTGATATTTTAGGGCTTGTCATCAAACCTAGTAATTTCTCAGCCAATGTGGTGAGCTGTTCAATGGTCAGGCCTCTCTTGGTGGTGGAAGAGAACTGCCAGCTCAACACCTCAGCCACCTGGTCCCATGTCCCCACTGGAGGTTTGGTGAAGAAGTTCACGTTCTGTGCAAAGAACCACCAAGGCAAAATGTTATGAAAACATACACATTTCCTACTTTCTACTCAAACAGATCTTCAACTCCATTGAGTTAAGATCCACCTCATGCAGAGTTTAGTCCCTTTCCACCAGAGGGTGCTGTCTTACCTTTGGGTGGTTAGTGAGCATGTTGTACCACAGGATTGAAGCCCAGGCATTTGGCATCTGGCAGATGTTTGATATAACTACCACAGGCAGGGAATGGGTCTGCAAAAACATGGTGTGTGTAACAAAAAAAACAACATCCATCATCCAAATGTTATTTATACATGATATTGTTTGTCATATATTTTATTAGCTATTAAAAAAAAAAAATAGACTTAAAAGTTAATTTAATTTTAAATTAGGATTAACGCATTACTAAAGGAGCTGCAAATTCAAATATTATGATTCTCTAACAAATCACCATTTGCATCAGCGTAAATCTTCAGTGCCAGTGACCCTGCCATTAACTGTGGGCAGGTCAAAAAAAGGGCAAACAGAAGAAATTTTGCGTTTTCAGAATCAGTCCCTGTAGAAGCAGTGTTGATGAAGGTGACTGGAGGCGGACGACTTCATAAATGACTAACTTGTCTGGTGACTAACTTTGTATTGGGTGTCATATAACGAAACTGCATTGTGCTTCGGGAGTGTTTCGAATTTTGCGGATTATTAGTGTTGCTTGGGTTAATAACGAAAGCAGAAATATGCTCCATTTCATGACACACAGTGGCAGTACTCACCTCCAGATCTATCTTCAGGCCCTGGTGATAGACCTCTGTTTCAAACGTGATAAGATGCAGTTCCTCAGTGACAATCAGAGAGGCCTAGAAAACAAAAAACAACCTACTTAAATCTCTTTATAAAACTATATGTATACGAGATAAAGAGGCCTGTTAATTACAGGTTAAAGCAGAATTTTTCACATGCTAAATACAGTTAAGATTCTGTAACGAGGGGTTTGTTCACTACATTACACAAGTCCAACAAGAAATAGGACTTACGTCGCTATTGGTCCGTCCACCATTACCACACCTTTGTTCTCGCAGGGTCTGCAACAAACAGGAAGTCAGTGCTCCGCAGAAGGCCTTTATCAGATTACTTCATAGCTTTCAACCGGGAAAACGTTTGACTCACCAAGTGTTTAAACTCTGCTGACAGGCTACCATTGTTGGACTCCTCCATGTTCATAACTTTTGTGTTAGTACCGAGGATGTTAAACTTTCGTGATCTAGTAAAATCATAGTAGAGCACAAAGTAAGAACCTTTTCTAAAATACTACACATTAAAAGCTCTGAAGTTTGTTTTTAAAGTCTTACCCTCGAATTGCAGCCACATCACCAGATTCCCTGAAAAATAGAGATGCAATGAGTAAAGCAGTACATTTGCTTTGTCTTTCTATCCAAGTGATCAAAACTTAACAGAAATGTTGGATGATAAAAATATATAAATAAACTCACTTATCAATGCAAACTTTAATTTTCAGCTGGTAATTGAGCTCAGGAAACTTTACCAGTAACCTTTAAAATTTTGAGAAAAGAGACAAGACAGAACAAATTCATCCACTCATTAAAATGACTGTTCCACTTCCCGTTATACAGGACACAAAAAATGTTGGAATAAAATGTATAATCCCAAGTATAAAAATGTACAATCCGGTGTTGTAATCCTGATTCTCACCTGACTTTATTTGTGAACTGCACGCCTGTTTTGATAACCAGAGGTCTGTCTGGATGCATGGGCATGCAAGGCTGTCTTTCAACCACAAAAGCACTATGACACAAAAGCATCACATCAATACATGATGAGCAGTGTTAAAGGTATAAGTTCCCTAAGTAGTAATTTTAAATGTTTCTGAAATTTCACATTTACAATATAAAAACTGTGAGAGACTATGGGAAGCCTTAAACAAGTCAATAACTTAAATCCATGCAGATCAAGTTAAGACAAAAATCTAAGTAGATAAACATCAAATGTACCTCTTCATTAGGTTTCTGAACAAGTCCACAATTTTCTCCTCAAGTGCGGGCCGGTGCTGAATGATGGGGTCTCCTTTGTAGGACACCTTCTGTTGGAGCTCTTCCAGCTTCTTGATTTGCTGACGAATTTGGAGCTGGGACTCAGCCAAGGATGTAATCCTGATTAAAGTAATAATACAAATTGCAAATCAGACACTTGTCTATATGAAGGGAGTAAGAAGAGCAGAGACCAAAGTCCACAGTCACTTGGCCAGAATCATTAATTTATGATGCGAAACCTACTGTGAACATATCTAATAATAGACAGTCAATGATTAATCTCTGCACCAGTTTCCAAGTTTACCAAGTTTCAAGGCGATCGAGACAGATGTTTGGAGGGCCTCCAATACAAGCAATCTGCTGTCTCCTCTTCCAGTCAGCCAGTTCTTCATCTGTCAGGTTCTTCTGTACATAGTCCATGGCAGTCAACAAGCCTCCCATCTCCGTAACAATTTGCTATAACAAAGCAAACACAGCACACATTAAACATTGGCATAAAGAGTTATAATCCATCTGTGGTCCAAACTTTGTACCACTGTTAAAGATTCAAACAATGGCTGTGTTAATATTCAGGTTTAAGACCAAGATTATTCTTTACTATCATTCAGCTAAACATTTAGATGTTTCCAACTATTTATTTATAAGTGACTTATGTATGTATGTATATATATGTATATATTGTACTATTCTTAGTTAGCGTATTGTCTGTCTTGTCTTAATGTTGGTTTAAAATGGAGCACTGTAACAAAAAATAATTTCCCCCAGGGATCAATAAAGTATTCTGATTCTGATTTATCAATCTTGCATTTATAATTTTTAGCCAAATTTCTATTTTCACCATTGATGAATGTAACTAGCAGTAGTTGCTTGTTCAGTACACTGCTGTCTGGCAAAATTTAATGGTCAACATATGTGCAGCATGCACAACTAAGGGACATTTGGTTTCACAGATGCAATGCCACATCTATTGCTTTTTGTGCTAGCCAGCAAACTTAAACTGGGTGTGCCAGCTTAAGTCCAGAGGTGTTGTTTCATTTCGATCTAATTACTTCCTAAAATGCCTCTTTATACATTTTTGCACGCCCTGAAATGTACAAATACAAAGGTTTCCCTTTATAAGGCATTATAATGTGTTTCGAATATCCTTGTTTTATAGATGTTACCTAAAGCACTTGACATAACACATGCTTAAAATCAATAAAGTTTAAAAACCCACCCTCCTGAGCTGATCCAGGGCGCTCAGCATCTGCTCGAGCTGGGCCATCTTCTGCCTCGTTGCAGCTGCCTGGCTATTTCCATTTAGATCCTGGGACAACTCTGGGAAGAAGGTGAACAGGTCACCGTTAAATTAACTTTTAGCTGTTAATACAGGCAACACAGCTAAGAAAATTACATCAAAAACATAATAAGGTAATTATACCTCCTTGGCTTTTTAGGGTCTTGTAATTGAAATCAAAGTCATCTTGCAAGTTTTCAAGCATTTTCATCTTCTGTTCCATATCCTGTGGAGAAATGGGTGATAATGTACATACATTTATGCCAAGAAAGACCAATTACGTAAATATGCAGTAAGTGACTCTTTAATGAGAACTAACCTGGACCCGCTTCCTGATGTCTTGAAGATTGTGCTCCAGTATCTGCTGCTTCTCTGTCACTACTGTTCCAGTGGGATGGGCTGCCTGGCCATCCTGCAAGAGAATAAAAGATATACTACGTAGAGCCATTGTACTAACTATATACACCATAAAGTCTGAAGCTAGGTCAATATTGCTGTATGAACCTGTGTAGCAGAGGTGGCAGTCTGCAGCAGCCTCTGTTCTTCCCACAAACAGCGGGCAACAATGCGAGCAATATCCATCGGTTTCTCCAAGTACTTGCTCTGCAGATGCTGTTTAATCCTGCGGAGGTTATGCTGGTAGAGCACGTTGTTCTCCTGCAGGAAACGGCTGTACTGCTGATCTATTTCTCCCAAGAGGTTGTGGAACACCAGTGTAGCATGTGACTCCTTATTGGCAGCGTAAGCCCTTGTAAACGACAGGTAAAGTGATCAGTATGTGCTCATTTCTAATTTTTCCTCATACATTAAGGTCAAACTCATCCCCATTTGCCACAAGAATGAGTACTCGGGTTAACAAGCATACTGACACATTATATCAGAGTGCCCCGATTCCTGTGGTGGTGTTATAAGGAAAGAAGAGGGTGATAATGAATAAATAAAAACATTTTTAAAGCCAAAAAACATTTTGGAAATCATAATGAGTGGCCATCTCCCAATCCAAAGGGAGAGAAAATTACATGAATTAAAATGTAATTTCACAACAGAGCCTAGAAATGTAATTTTTATTTATTTATTAACCTTTATTTAACCAGGAAGATCCCATTGAGATTAAAAACCTCTTTTTCAAGGGAGACCTGGCCAAGATAGGCAGCAGCAGATGTCTCACAGTTACAGAAATTACTCAAACACAGGCAGCAACAACACACATGCAACAATAAGTGAAAGAATACAATTATTTCTTACCAGTCCTGACTCTCAATCCAAGGCGCAAGAAACTGTCGTAACTCCATGGGGAAGCTGTCACTGTACAAGTGGTAGAGTTGCTCCAGGTACCTGGTCTCCAGCTGCTGTAACTGGTTCCACTGGGCCATCTTGACACTCACCTCCTTTGGCCTACATAAAAAATATGAGTGAGACAACATAAATTCTCCAAAAATTCTATGAAAATACAAACTGATAATACATACTGCCACAGTTCCTGATAGAATCAGGAAAAATTAACTGTAGGGAAATAGCTAAATATCAAGTTTTCTCTGAAAACGATGTCAGGCCCATACAAGCTTCCTATTCAGTACAGTCACTTCCTGTTCACCGAAACACTACGCCTCCACCAAGAAATTTAGGCCAACATGAACAGCTGTCAACTCCCCGAGCAGACAGGAGTTAATGATCTTTGGTGGTAATTTTGTCTCGAAGGTATGTCACTGCGCTTTCTGTACTTTGCAATTTGAGTAATAGTGTTTCATTTATTTTCAATCAATCACCTGATATCAGATAACTCTTATCTAGGTTATGTAACTATAACTTTTCCATCAGATCCACTTGAGCGGTTCTCCTAGCCTTCTCACATTTTCAGCTAAAGGTTACACCATTCCCTGAAGAATTTTCTACTGTACACTAACAATAACCAGACATTCAATAAATCAAAAAGGAAGCCATTTCCTTTGTTTAATCCTTACATAACATGTTGGATAGTGTTGCAGTAACATCATTCCACTGAATGTGTGTACTGTGTTCTCTAATACACCTAAAGTTCGACTTTAAATATAGGCAGAGACGTTTAACAAAGCTTTCATGCTTGGTAGCTGCTGACACAGAAATGTACTTGACAAAAAACAAAACTTCACTTTCTGTTTCCAAATGTAAAGATTTTCTCCTGCTGACAAAGCATAGCACCGAAATAATGCTGTTCATGTCTGAACAGGTTAAAACATGGACCTGAATTTCCATCTGTCAAGGTATTAGCATTATTCAAATCAACACTACATAGGTTCCATATTCATACACATGGAGGTGAGTGCCTTCTCAAAAGCGTCATTTTAAAACACCAACAGAAAGTGGATTTCCCAACATTCACTGAAATTAGTGTTCAAGGAAAGCCACTAGTTTCGGTAAAACCCCCCAAAAAACAAAATCACTAATATGCTCACTAACGCTCACTAATATTGTGTTGCTATTTTAAGCAGTGAAGGCACATAATTAACTGTCCCACAAATGTTGCATTTTTCATATGACCAATGTTCCTCTTCCCACATCATATGAAAAAGATGCATTCATCCATGGTGTAGATTTCTGGGCATGTAAAAACCCTGAGAGAATCAAACCAAAGAATAGGCAAGTCTTTATCAGCTCAATAAACAACAACAACAACAACAATAAAACAGTATTTCAAGTTAACCATGACCCTTAGGCACAGTTGTAAGTTTATTGTGTAACCTACTTATCCTGTTTCTCCTGAAATGGCTGGACTATTTTGACATTTACTAAGCCCTTCTGTGAGATCTCTGCAGAATTATACGTGTGCAGTTACAGAAATAGTTGTGTTTTATTTTTAATCAAGAGTAACTTTAGACAAGCAGCTTGTTTATGTCAGATGAAAGGAATCCATAAAGTCTAAACAACTCATCTGTTGGTTGCATAACTTAGACATTTTGCTTAGGTCTCACACATTTTGTGTTCCTTTTCTTTTCACACCTCTATCAATGTCTGAGCTTTAAAACTAAATCTAAAGCTCTCAAATTAAAATCCACAACTCAGAATTAGTTATCATAAATAAACCTGTCTACCCAGCTTGTCCACTGCCCTATGCTCGGAAGTAAGTGGCACAAACAGTGCCAAGCAAAGTGCCATTCATTAAAACTCATACCTATGATATTCCAGGAAGCACTTCCTTGAGACAACAACGAGAAACAGTAAGCATGTCAACCTTCACTGGCAGTGGATGAAAACAATAGTACAACTACATGTGTTATTAGGCAAAAAAAAATAAAAAAAAATACTGATTGATTATGATGTGCGTCCATATTCAAAACTCGTCAAAAGTTAATAATCTGCTAACTCACTGTCCCCAATTAAAGCCTAATTTATTGAATGCAAGCCTTGAATCATAAGGCTAGGTAGTGGGTGTGCTGTCCAACTGATGGCATGGTGATGGGCGTGACAGCTTAAAGAAAACAGAAAGAACTGAACTGAATTTTCCTCGGTCCAAAGGGGCATCCCGTTAAAGCCCACCTTCCCTTTTTAAAGCATATCAGATGTACTCCCATTATTAAACGAGGCGTTAGAGAGTAGACGAGAAAAACAGAGCACACAAACACAAAAACTCTTAAATATTACGTCTGTAATATACATTTTACAAGAAACGAGCAGAACTGTAACACACTTAAAAACGTTATTACCACTTTAATAAATTATATATCACTGTGAGCAGAGGGGGTTTCTCCAACGTGAATAACTAAGAACCTATAAAGTACTGCAAGTCTACCCCAGCAGCGTTATCGATATTAGAAGTAGACGTGCATTAACATTACGTTAAAAATATAAAATTTACACCAAAAGCAGAAGTCGATTTATATTTGCTTACCTGGCTCGATGCCACTTATTTAGAAAGTTTCTCCGCCAAAACAGTAACCCTTCTCATAAAACACACTGACGATAACGGTCAGTGGCAACTTTCGTAAAGATTTTACCCACAAAAACGAGGGAAAGAGCTCGAAAAAACCCCCGTAAGTCTTTATATTCTCTTCCCAACACGAGAAACGCTTCTTCGTCGCGAGTACGGATCTTTCAGTCAACCCATCCCCTACATTGCAGACTTTCCAGCCAGCCAAACTCCTTAAACTATTTTACTGACATTTCCAGCCGCCAATAGTGGTCTTCAACTCTGCTGTCACCAATCACAATGCAGCTTATAAGCAAAGGAGGCGGGACACTAGCTTGAGGTTGGTTGAGGAGGTCCGCTGTATCGCTGTCGCAACTGAGCTGTTCTTCTGTGAACACCCTCCCCCGGGTAAGCCATAGAGTAGACGTTTACGCTGGGTAGCACCGGAGGGAGCACAAACATTTTCACGGAACAGCCAGCCTAGAAGTCATCTGAATTACCGGCAGTGCCGACGTCATCGAGAGTTTAATAACACAAGAGCGCTTCATTATTTACCTTTAGTTATAATTCAACCCTCTGGTCACGGTAGGTGAAGGAACACAAATAAACTTATAAACTGACAAACAAGACAACATTATCAGCCAGGTTCGTAAGAATGATGCCAGGCACTAAATATTATTTAGTAAGGCGTTTATTTATATTGAATTTGTTAGGCATAAAAAGCCTTAAACACAACATAATCAGTCAAGCGTCATTATTTGAATATAAATCAGTAACACCAAGCGTAATATTATGTCACATAAGGTTGCAGTAATGTTGAAGCTCATTTTCTGAATAACCAGCAGCTTAAAACAAGACAAAATAAACAGGGTGACAAAAACACACATTTCTTCTAAAGGAACCAGCGAGTATTATGGATAAAGCACAGGTTGTCTTTGCCAATAAAATAAAATAAAATACAAAAAAATAAAAAGTAAAATAAACAAAAGGCTAATGCTATGAAAATAACATGCCCATGTGAATTCACAGGCCAACGGCTGATTTCTTTATTGTTTTTTGTGATTTCAGCTTCATGCTTGAGTACGTGACATGCACATACTTGTCACCATTTAGTAGTCTCTCCCTTCCTTACATAGACCCCCCCCCCTTTGTCTTTCCCAATGTTCTCTGGTTTGTGCAGTGCTCTGACCAAGCACTCTCCTTAATTGTATTTCCCCGCCCATTGATTACTTTAATGGTGGTCGATGCTACACAGTAGGCCTCTGCGTGTGTGTCTGCACCACATCAAGGTCATTCAAGTCTCCAGGGAGGCAAAATGGAAGACATACATTCACCTTGTTGTTGTCTGGAGAGCGATATGCTCGGCCTTACAAAATCAGAAGACTGACTGTGCATTGCCATACCAGTTTACATTCATTACTGCTTGGTTGTTTTCTCCATCTTATGCCAACCAAATTGTATAATTTACGACCAGATTTTCGTAGTTTTTTGCTTTGGATGTTCCTGTAATAGTTCAGCTTCTCCATATTACATACAGCGGTCATTAAACTGTCATCTCGCGTCTCTCTAGACCATCTTTTTTTCTGTCTGTAATTACTTTGAGAAATTTTAATAGTGTGATGAGCACTGTGATGAGCTGTGACCATGGTGATACAGTCTTTTTCATCTCCCCTTTGCGCAGCAGTGCAATATGTGCAGCTTAGTGAGAACGTGTTCAGATACACCAAACGCCGTATCCTCATTAAACACTGTTTTTACTATTGCAAAAGTGACATTCCGAATCTTATTAATATTTTCATTCAGTTATTCATTTTTCAATATTAATGAAAGCTGAAAATTCAGCTGAGAAATTTACCACCCCACATATACAACAGTATATTTTGCTTTTTAGTGTGGTGTTATGCATTTAAACATTGTAATAGTTGAATTTGTCACAGGTTCATGGTTCCTAGTATATATTAATAGAAACTGCACATCTATTTCCAGCCATTCACACTTAAGTGCTTAACAATGAGAAACACTGTATTGTAACATTTGGGAAAATGTTTGTAATCTTACGAAATATGGAGTACAGTTTAGTTAAACGCCTTAGTTTAAGTCCAGTGCAACAGATCTTTTCTTCACCTGTTAATTCTTCTGTAGAAGAATCCGTCTACAACTTTTACATTTATTTTTCTTTACACATTCACATCACTTCACCCGTCCATTACAACACAAACATTGCCAAGAACTTCATTTTTCCATATTTGTTAAGGCAAATGCCACACTAAATATTGTCTCTTAATCACAACAATTTTTTTGTTTTTCTTTTAGCCACACAACTAATCAAACCAACAACAAACAACAAATACTCTAATTTCTAAGTGTAGCATATCCAGTCAGCCTGTAACATAACTCCTGTTTTTGTCTTTCTTTCTATTATTTGAGTGCTAAATATGAACAAATATGAAAGTTATCCCTGTTGGGAACAATACAAAGAGAACAGAAAACAAATAAGATGTCATAGATTGTAATCATCTATAAAGTCCCTACTGTGTCTTTGTGATTATATTCATTTATCAGTATTCTGTTTCCTTCTTCATCTTAATATAATTTCTTTCACAGCCCCGTGGAGCTACGAGACTCTATTCACTTTGGGCTTTCTTTAGGTGGTCTGTATCCACCCTGACCAGGTCAGAGTCTTCAGTCACCTCCAACAGAGTATCTATTTCGGGGCTGTCTACACTGACAAGCTCCCCTTCCTCCACCTCCACGTGCACACCCATCCCGTTCTCCTCTCCCCCTGGCTGAACCTCGGCTTCGCTCACTTCTACCATCTCCGTGTTCTGCACCACCTCCTCCTCCCCTTCCCGGATCTTCTTAACATGGAAGGTAAAAGGGGGAACGCGGTACACGGAGGTCTTGGAACGAGCATACATCTTGTGGTCAGGGGTGAGTGACTTCTTCATCTTCTCTTTGGAACTCTTTATCTTTGCCCTGCGCTCCTGGTTGGGAGTCATGCGGGTCCCGAGCTTGCCCATCTTCTTCTCAAGACTGTGCTTAGTTTTCTCCAGGTTGTCACGGGTTCTCTGTCTTGTCTTCTCCAAGTTTTCACGGGTTCTCTGCTTGGTCTTCTCCAAGTTTTCCTTGGTTTTTAGTTTGGTCTTCTCAATTTTCTCTTTGGAGAAGGCTTTCTTTATGTTATCGACTTGCTCTTTTGTGGTGCGTTGGAGGCGCTTTGTACGAGTCTCTATGAGCTCCTCTTCAATCACCACCTCTTCATCTGAATTAAGATTGTCTGGGAGTCCCTCCTGTCCCTCTTCAGGGATTTGCTCAAGGCCCTCCGCTGTTTTACTTTCTACCGCCTCTGCTGTCTTGGATTTGGATGCCTTTGGTGGCTTCACTTGGTCCTAAGGGACAAAATAGAAAAGAAAGAAAGAGAGAAGAGCATTAAGCCACTGTAGCAGAGTGAGCGAGACTGAGTTAAACACGCTTTACAACAATTTTTACAAACATTTCAATGGACATGATGTTTCATTAATTGTATTATATGAATAATGTAAAAATAGCATATGTTTCAATATGTTTTCAAATGTACCACCTATACAAAATTAAGATAATGGGCAACGGAATTGCAAATATCACCCTGAAACTCTGCAGAGTCATGCCTCATCAAGTAGTCAGTGTAAACATGTCACTGTGTGCAGCTGGTGCGGAGTGCCATCTAGTGGTGTCACTTATATGCTGAAAATTGTGCAAACAAAATGGTTTTAAATTTTTAGTTATGAAAGATAAAAGAATGTAGCCTGGCATATTTATAGGTATTATATGGCATGTCTTTAAAACACTAGTAAAACCTGAAAGGAATCCTATATTATCTGCAACTTTAGTCATAATGAAACTGAAGCTCACAATTTGTTCATCTAACCACAGGTTTATTTCCTGCCACTTACATATCATTTCTGTATAAAAGTCTGAAGACCTAATCTTCAGTTAAATCTCTCAGTAGACAATTTCAGCTTGTGTTTGGTCGGCAAAAGTGTTGATAATAAAATGCAGAATAAAGACTGGTGGTTAAATTTCACTGGAAATACTTAGTGGTTAGAATAGTTTCGGTTTAGCACATAATGCAAAGTGCAGCAGTTTCAGAGATGACCAGAAATTGCTGCATACATAAGCCCAGAAGCAGGACCATAGTATTTGTTCTATGCAAAGCTACACGGGAAGGTATCACCCTGTCAAACCACTTGGATGTGCATCTATTTGAATACCCCCCTACAAGTTACAATAAAACTAAAACAAAACCTTAAATCAAAGCACTTAAATTTTTTCATTTTACATCTGTCAACAAAGTAGACCACATTTCCATGTTGTTTGGCAGGACAGTGTCATTCCAGATATCCACAAAGGGAGGAGCAGTACTATGATAGAAATGTGATTCCCCCAACTGTCAGTTACTGATAGAGGGATCAGTCGACCCACCCTGCTGAACCACACCTCAGTACACCATCACTATAGTCACTGACTTTGTAGATACACATGAAAAAAATCAGTAATTCATGAGACCAACCTAGATATTTAGGAATATTTAGGATGTTCACAGTCTGACATCTAGGTTCAAATACCAATGAGTGTTTACATCTGAAGTTAATTTAAGAGGCATAAAAGGCCTCATATCTATTTTGTCTAATATCAGTCCGCTAAAGAGCCACAATCAGACAAATAATTATCCTGCAGAACACGGACTCAGATGAAACAGACACAGCGCTGCTCGCATGTAGCAAAGGTTTGTTTATCATCTCCACTATGAGGGACGACACATCTTTATTTGAAAATTGTAAAAAGAAACATTTCAATAAGGTGGGAATAATTTGTCAGCCACTGTTATTATAAGCTGCTATAATTACAATGCATACACCTAAATGCGAATACTGCCTAGGCAGTAGTCACCCTTTCACACTTTAAATGACAATTTAGGTAACTTGATGGTGGAGTAAATAGCATTTCAGTCATTTCACAGCAAGAATACTCATTGTTCTTTCTTGCCTTTTGCATGTTCTCCCTGTACCTGTGTGGGTTTCCTAAGTTAACTTGTGATTCTAAACTGACTGCTGATGTGATGTAGATAAAGTGCTTCAAGTACATAGGACAAATGCTGCATAAATGTGACATCTAAAGCAGCGGTCCCCAACCTTTTTTGCACCATGGACCGGTTTATGCCCGACAATATTTTCACGGACCGGCCTTTAAGGTGCCTTTAAGGCGCCTTTAAGGCGGATAAATACAACAAAATAAAACTAGTACCGGTACTGAAAAAAAGAAGATTTATTCATAACACACGTGAAAAGACCCAGGAAAACCGAGTTAACGATAAAAACGATAACAAAATAACGCTGAAAACCGATAAAAACCCTGAAAACCATACATTTCACACCTGAACCTCAACTCTCGCGGCCCGGTACCAAACGACTCACGGACTGGTACCGGTCTGAGGCCCCGGGGTTGGGGACCGCTGATCTAAAGTACATTGAGGGGTCAGTAAGACTTTAAAAGCTGAATTACACTGCATCAGCATTAGCTACCAGCATAAACCGCCATTCTGAAACAACACATTACAAACACAGGGGCTTTTTTTCTTGTGTGGCCCTAAATTGTGTTTTGGTTCCTTTACTTGTCACATGGTCATCAAAATTTTAAGAATCCCTGCTCTAAGTTGGCTTAAGGTTTGAAAGTTATAGTTTTTTGATAATTAATAGTTTCCTACTGTAATATAACAACTGTAATATCACTAGTATAACACTAAATATTACGTGACCTGTATTATCAGCTCTTATTCCTAACTTGTAAAAGACAAACAGCTGTCAGATCACATCAGTAGCACATATCTCTGCACCATTCAAATACTGCCACGCGATCCTATCATAAAATGGACATTGCAACCATATTCAGCACTGTATATAGTATAAACCTGCTCGACCCACTCTGTGTGGGTTTATTTTAGGCTGGCCTTTCCCGCTCTCTGGATTCCATGTACTGTTCTCTGGCTGCTGACTACTGCACCACTAAGAAGCTCCCTCCCTTCCCCTCCCACACAGCAACGGATAAACACAACGCTCTATCACCATAGCAACCACCCCCTCATGCTGTCTCTGGTGGGTAGTGAGGTGAAGTTTAGCTGGACAAACAACTGACATGTCTACAACAATATATTGGCACATGTTCGGCAGTTGCTGAGCATATTCCTCTTAAACTAAAATATATACTGCAAATGTTTTGCAGGTTAGCTCAGTGAGCACAGTAGGGCTGAGTAATGAGATGATAATTAAATATATTTTTGAACGCATAAACACATAATACTGCAACAGATTCCCATTTGCTGTTGTAAAATGTGACCTCATATATAAGACAACTTCTATATACACACTTCATGATAGCCACACACAGAATTAAATGTGTTCATTTAATTAAATTCATTTAATTTATTTAGGTGACCTTAGAAAGTATACACCAGCTCCTCCTCCCCTTCTCAGATTTTCCTGCAGAATTTTTATGTGCAAATATATACATTATATTATTTGTGTCTTGTGCTTTTGACATAACACAAAGAAAAGGCATGAAAATGGCGTAACTGAGAGCAAGTATGAGCAATGTAAGCCGACAGAAACAGAGACACTGTTATTCGCAGTTTTTCCCATGAAGCTATACTGAGCGCTTGAAAAGAAAGTGTGGAGCCAATGGAAAACAGCAGTGCCTGGCAGGAAACAGGTGAAATCATACATAACATTGTTATACTGCACCTCACTAGAGCTATGTAATGCAAATCAAATCATTGGCCGAAATACTTTTGTGAGAAAAATGACAAACGTTTTACTTAAAACTGATGAAGAAAAAAAGCATTGCTCCTTCAGCATTTTCTATTCTCTTTTATTCATTTTTGTCTCGTTCTGTCCTAAATATTTACCGTAAAAGCTGCTTTTTTTAAAACTAGAAAGTGTATCTCGACCAGTTCCATTTTGGCCAACACTGCAATCCATGATTGTCTGTTTTAAGATAGTTCCTAAACATAAATATATGACAAACAAAGAAAAAAACCCTTTATATGGATGCCTCTTTTTTGCGATATAGCCTATAAGTCTAGTTGCAACATGTTAGAGTGTAGAGATCAACATTTCAGTATTTAAGGCTATTCCTCAAACCTAGTCTACGACTTAAACACATGCTATATACAAATCTATTTGTCACAAGCTTACGTGAGCTCTAAGAATAACTCTGTTAGAAATTATAATGATGAATCTGAGTACTGCGTCGCACTTCACATTTATAAAATTTTCAATTAGCCTTTCTAGGCTCATGGGAAAGTTTCACTGTTTACATTCTGAAAACCTGATACAGCCCACTCTATGGAAACTGTGATAAACCCTGTCTGGGTTTAAGAGCGAGATTACAAGTTGAGAGATTAACACTGATTTACATAAAAAGCGAATCACTCAACACGAAACACTCCACTGCAGCAAAGTTTTTGTACAGGACTTTGAGTGATTTCCTTAACAGTTGCAGCATTGCCGTTTGTCTCTTCCTGTGTGCACGCCCCTTAAGAGCTTGAGGACAAATATAGTAATTCCATTTGCGTCCCTGTGTTACCTTCCTTACTCCTTCCACTTTAATCGCTGTGGAAAAGTGAGCACTGTATTTCTGTGTGCGTTTGCTAACAAGCTCCAGGGGAAAAGTGACGGAGTAAGTGCGCTCTACTCAACGAATGGCGTGAATCCTAGAAAAAGAAAAAGGTGGAAAACAGCTAAATCAATTATGGAAAAACAGTTGAACCAGAAAAGTGAAGCAGGAAAAGATTAAAACACTGAGAATCATTACACCTGTGGGAGATCAAACCCTCTGGCTTTGAGGAAATTGGTTTTTAATGAAAAATTCAACAACAATTTAATTAAAACTCTTTACAGCAGCACCTTTTAATTGTCAGAGGCTTAATGTTACTAGTCTGACTCATACAGTCTGTTACCAAGGACAACAGAGGAAACAGTGTCCTCAATTAGCACTATACTGAGACAACAGACGTTCTGACTAAAGCTGCTGGCATGTCGCTGTCTCTCTATCTGCTAAAAGACCCTTACTAACCCACTGTGTTGAACATTCTTGCATACTTATTGTGTCGCTGACAAGATTTTAGCATCATTTTGTCAAGCCAAGATGATTAAAAGTCAGAAGTGTTGCACATGCACAACACAGTGACTGTGTTCTCTGCTCAGCACGTGTCTAGAAGGTGGTTGCGCAGCTTTCAGTTTGTGGTATGTGTAATCATAATGTAAAGGTGTTTGTGGCTTTGTTCTGCTTTGATTAACTGCAAACATTTGGTTTTTTTTAATTCCCTACTTGCACCTATGATAAATGTCAGATTTAAAAAACCAACGCAGTTCATTAATTACTGATGTTGCCTTTGGTACGTAGCAAGCCGGACTATTGTTAGATAATCAACCCGTGCCAATAAAACAGACAACCCTGATCCACCTACTCAAGTGAAAAACAGACACACACCAATCCTTTTGGGGCAGTGTGATGAAAGGCCTCTCCAGTGAGTCACAGGAGCAGCTGTCTGATCCTTAGCAGTCCTTGCAGCTGTGCACTTAGCTTTCACAATGAGTGATCTCATTGACCCGTATGCCCCCCCCCGAGAACTGAAAAAGGCTAAATGAAAGATTGACAAGAAGCAGAGTAGAAGGTTTGTGTGTTAGAGCGTTGCAATGGCCTGAATCACGATGCTTTGATCCCCAACGAGTGTGTGGAGGTTAAAATAAGGACATTAATGTACTCTGGTCATTAATATTGAGGCCTCCCACGCTTTCCCAAATAAGGCTCAAGCAATGCACAGATGACTAGATTAGCTGCGTTCTACTTCAGGCAGTTTGGGGTTTGCGACTAAGAATACAATGTTTCATGAAGCTCCCCTATTCGTTTTACACAAATTGCCCTGACGGCATCTTGTTAAAGTGTCCTGTGGGTTATGGGGCAAAAACAGCCACTTCAGCTGTCTGTAGTCACATTCATTGCAAAAAAGAGGACTTCTTTATACCACGCAGTCAATACGGCAATGCCATGTTATATTTTATACCACAGGAAGGGAGTTTCTTGTTTTTTTTCTCTTGCAGTAATTTGTTATTTTATAAATGGGGAAGCCCTTTTCCCCAGCCCAGCCTTCCCACATCCATTACTGTGAAACCACTGGAATCCCAGCTGGGTTAGTTTCATGCAAAGATGGAAAATTTACTTTTCCATTTACGTCCCTGTCCGAGCTAAAAGCCAGAGTGCTGGAAACGTATTATATAACATGGTATTATATCCAAATGTATTATATCCAAGGTAAGAATAGGATGTAGTTTTAGAAATGATCAAATCTCACATTTTAAAATGTTCAGTGTGTGTATGCATGCATTTGCATAATCTACTATGAACATGTCTTCTTTAAGGGACAGTGTTATTATTGTAACCTTATTCTTTTCTGCAAAAAAAAAAAAGCCAATTACTGCTTTATAATATTATGTAATGTTATAATCAAGTAAGTGCATTTTACTCATGTTAACGCAACACTCAACCAAATCAGTAACTGACTCTAGTATTAATTCACAGCAAATTAATGATGATGATGACATATTAAAAATGGGATTGCCGTCAATTCAGTAACTCATCAATGTTATTGTACACTTAGTCTTAATTATGTACTTATATGTGAGCTTACAAGCACATTTCACCTTCAAAGTTCGCCTCTTACACTGTTAACATAATTTAAGTACTGTTTCCATTATTTATAGATTAATTATCCAAAACATCCATGTGCATGCAAAATCTAATGCCAAGGGTACACAAAACCCACGGTGTCCTGGCACACGCTGAGTGACAGCCTATAATTCACATGCCAGTGACAAGAAGAGCAAGCCGTCACAGCAGCAGCGAAACATACCACTGGGAAACCTGACTGTAGCACTTTAGACTGTCGGCTTGCACAGTCCAGATCTTACTTTCACATGCACTCATGTTAAATTACAAGAATAACATTTGGTCATATTAATAGTAAACATATCTATATGTCTTTAAGAGACACCTATATATGCAGGGAGTCGTGAAGTGTCCACTTACAGTAAAGATGTGTGAATGATATTCAACAGGAAAGCTTTCGATTGAACAAATCTTATATACAATTGACAGCATATACACAATTACAAGAAATACAAAGAGAAACATCCACATTTGCCATTTGTAATTCAATTTATCAATCAAATGGTACTCCACATTGTTAAACTCACACCCACTCAATGAAATAGGACACTATGGCATTTCGTTGCATTGCTACTGGTGTATTTATAGCAACAGGCAACATATCATTTGGCCAACTTTATTTTTTTTTGGCTGTGCTCTTGTAGATGAAGGGTGTGCCTAGTCCCTACAAATCTTGGAATAAACAGCCCAGAGAGTATCAGAAGCTTCCACCAAGTTGTGATGTGGTATGAGGACACATGTCTGTTAGCTGGCCAAGAAGCTGGATGACAACTACAAATGACAAAATTGAGGGGTGGCCCGATCAGTGCCCCAGCTGGTAAATCATGTCTGCTGCTGTGGGATGGGGATGTTTGGTGAGATGGGAAGGCAGCTGTGGCTTGAATTCAGGACACATGAAATATGGTTATTTTAAAATACGCACCACAGAATGATCTCTTGCAGAGCAAGGCAAACAGCTCACACGAAAACATTAGATATAAAGATAATGCTGATACATACGCACACTGATGTCGCAGGTAATGGTGAGGGTTTTTTGGTTTTCATGCGTAACACAACACTAGCCCCATTTCCTTTAAACAACATCTCTATGCACTATGTCAAAATCTCCCTAGTGCACTACATCCTGTCAATCACATATTCTCTGTAAGTGCTGTGTAAGACTGAGCTGACACAGTGGCTAACTTAAGCAATCACAGGCAAAATTATCAGCCATATTTAATATATTAATTCAAAAATATATATACACATGTACACTGTTTTCACGTGTTGAAGTAGCAAGGGGTCCTCTTTCTGCTGTATAAACTGTATACTTTAGCGTGAGAAGCACAGGAAGGGATAGAGTAACACTCTCAGCAAATCCAACCTCAGCTTCTGGTGAAACCACACCGTGCTGTACACTTGATCTGAAAAAGTAGATCAGAGAGGAAATGTCCTGTATGCTTGTTTGTCAAACATTTATCCAATTATCCTACCCAACCTCTGGTCCTTAGCCAGTCTTAACTGTTCTAAATAACTGTCTTTTTCAACACAATCTTGTATATTTATGTTGTTTCCTGCAAAATAAACCAAAGCAAAGAAAACAGAAAGACAACCCGAACAATAGCAGAGGACGGCAGCTGATACACAGATGACAAAGCAGTATTTTTGCCGCAAAAGGATAATGGCTTAGGACGCTCAAAAATAAAAAGGAGTTCCAAACAGAATGAAAAAGGGCTACTGTTACTCATTGGGTTGAGCTCAGTTGTTCCCTGTTGTCAACGAAATATGTGAGAGAAGGAAAGAGAGAGTGATTAGAGGAGTACATCCAAATTTGGCAAAGAAAAGCTTAAAGCAAGAGCATTTTGACTCCATGAAGTCACAAAAGGGAAACTACCAACATGAGCATTTTGAATACCGTATCCACACAGAGTTCATCTTTGTAGCTAAGTTGTAACACTTAAACGTAGAGTCGGCAGGATCTTTCAGGGTAGAGGAGTACAGAAAGACCAACCGAAGAGAGGCTGAGAGGAGTGAATGACGTTTAAATGTAGATTAGAAGTCTGAGTGGGAGTAAAAAGGGCTAATGCAGAGTTGATGGGGAGTGATAAGGGAGAGAAACTGAGGAGGGAGGAGAACAAGTGAGTATGCTGGCAGGAGGGGCAGAGAGATGCCAGCAGGATGAATCACAACACTAACTTTGTGCTGCCGGTTGAGTGCTTTTTGGTAGAGTTTGTTGCTATTGCCTGCAAGAGTCTGCTAAGTACTTCACAACAACCCTGTATTTAATGAGCCTGAGACCCACTTTCTACCTAGAAACAAAGATTTATTGAGCTGAAAGAGCAAAAGAGCTTTGGTTGAATCGCTATGTTTGGAATAAATTGAACTGGGTTATTAAACAGTCTGGGCACGGTGAAAAGCTATAAGAGAAAAGTAGGCTTATGCTGGTGGTGAGGCTTGTTGGCTGCGATTTGAGCTCTGGAAGGTCTGTGGGGCTAGTGTGGAATAAGCAGCCTGTAACCGAGAAGCTTACATCTCCCTGATAGAGTTGACCACATGGATATCATTGTCCTTGAGCTGCAGCCAAACACACCCTAATTCCAGACACACAGCAGTACTGTCTCACACTCTGACTGACATACCCATATCATATTGCATAAACTAGATTAATCCACATAATTACATAGATAATGAGCATTACAAAACACAGAGAGATCTGATTGGTTGAATTACAGCAATTTAAAATTCATGGTTACTTTTCACATTTAAAGTAAAACTTTGCAAAATGTTGGATACCTACTAGTACATGTCATGTTTTCCTGGGTCAATCTTTGGGAGTGACCATGCACATATGCATGATCGGTCCATTCCATTAACATTAAACTGTATGTACTTGATAGATGCCAGAGCGCTCATTAATAATGATTGGTTTGCTGTGCATGTAGATATGCTAATTATTCTTTTCCCTCAAATGACACTAAATCCACTGAAGTTGACACAGCAGGACCCCGTCTTTGATACTTGTCCTCTAGTATTGCCTAGGCAGACCATATAGGATATAGTGTAGGGCTAAGTCAGTGGTAGGACCTTTTAAGGGTTTTGAAAAGCAACTGTTTAAGCCAGGAGTGGGCAATTTCCCAAGGGCCCCAAACTTAGTAGAACTAAGTTCAGTTTAAGTTCTTATGTGGTCCCTTGGTAAAATAAACTACACACCCTTGACTAAGCTAACTAAAGGCCTATAAAACTGACATAGCTGTGCCTGCTCTGTTTGGTTATGACCAATCTTTTATAATTGTCATAGAGCTGGGAAAAAAGCAGGAAGCTAAGAAAGCTCTTTGTTAGTAATCATGCTTGGGAAAGGCTAATTTCTTTTTGTGTTTCAAAAAGTAAAACTCCATCATTACTGGAATCCACCAAAAAATCCACCAAAAAATTGAGAATATTTACAGCTCTAACATTACAGCTACCATAAAGCTTTAATTAAGAAGCTGCAGTCTAGATTTATCAAATTATCTCTTGGCTCTGGGTTTATTTCCTCTGACAGCTACTGCAATCAGCAAACAAAAAACAGGAAGTATGCCTTGGTTGGAAGCACTAAAATAGTCAAATGCCTGCTGCATGAGATTAATGGGGATGAGGAAATAAACCTGGGCTCACAGTTGCTCCTCTTGATATGACATGCGATCCACAAATGGCAGCAATACCGAACGCAACAGTCAGAAAGGGTGTTAAAGACAGAGGCTCATTGAAAACACTGGTCATCTGAAGCCTACAGATTAACCAGGCGTGTCTTGTGCTGAGAGAAAAGGAAGACCCTCACAGACATGGATCTAAAACAACCTCAGAATTGTGCATAAGTTGTCCATGGGATATAGTTTAAATTGTAAACTAAAAAAAAGAAAGTGCTGTTTTTTAATTAGAGCAATTCTGGAGTTAATGAGGACTTTTTGTGATTTATTTGCTCAGGTGTGTTGTTACAAGAAACTTCATCAACAGAAATATATTTAGGCCTAAATACTTTATTATTATATTTATTATTAAATATTTGTGATATGCAATATTGTACCTTTATAACTTTGGGCTCGGTATCATGCACAAGGATACTTGGGCATGCAGACTTGAGCAGCCAGAGATCAAACCACCAACCTTTTAATTAGTAGATGACCAGCTCTACTCCTTAACAACAGCCAACCCAAGCAGGAAGCACTGAGCTCTTTAATCAAGTAAAGAGCTGAATGCTTCCCCACCCCTCTGGTTTCACCGTCACGCCCTTCTGTTACCAGGGTATCCTGAAAGCTATCGCCTTTGCAGGTTTAATTTTAAAGCATCCCTGTCAAAGCCTTTTGGGCTAAGAACTCCTAGACTATGTGGCTATTCGCATAACAAACAGCAAAAACAGACACAAGAAAAATAACCTGTAGTTAATGCAAGTAAGTAAAGTACAAAATCCTACATTGAAAAAGTTTCATTTATCTCATTCACGTTCTGCCTTCACTGACAGTGTTGAAAGCCAACATTAGCGAGGATATTGGCACAGACGCACACACACCAACACTTACACACACTCACCCGCTGGTACACTACCTGACACTAATTCCACAGATACCTAACTTAACCTCTACATAGTTTACAGTAATCCTTACCTTATCCTTAACCTAGTTCTAATCTTAAACTTTTCCCACTCTAACACATTAACACACATGGAGATGGTGGAAAGTGGTGAAACTTGACTGTGAGCCAGCTTTAAATTTGCACTGCTGCCAATATCTGTCAGTCAATTAAACTGGACACAGTGCAACCATTCACTGGCAATAAATAGACTGCGTGAGCCCAAAACAGCTACTGCAACATGGGATCACCAGCTCCTACAACTGCTTTGAAAATATCACAACGATCAAGTGCAGCCAGCGATAAGTGCGTCACAGGTGAGAAAATAGCAAGAGGTGATTCATGCTCTGTCTGCAATCATAAGTAAACAAAAATAAATTACTTAAATCTGATTTGAAAAGTTTAGTAGCTTCTTAAAAGAAAACTGCACATTTACAAACATATTTAAATAAAGAACCTGCAACATAGACAACCAAATTTACACACTGGCTTGCAGTACAACATGTAGTGTCAAAAACAGCAGGAGGCACCTGCTTTGCAGTGTAATTTAAAGGTCTAGGATCTATGATTGGATTTCTGCAAGATGCCAGTAGTGTAACCTGCTCCCACAGTGGACATCCCGGGAGGCTGATGTGAAAACGTTGTGCCTGCCAATATAGAGCCTGAAGTAAGCTCTACTCACCCGAGGCTTGCAGCCCTCAGATTCACTATTACTAATGTTTTTTAAGCAGATGCTCTGATGTTGTGTGCATAAAGTGACTGCTGCTGAATCAATTTTCTTATGCTGTCATGAGATTTATTCCAGCACAAGAGCACAAGAAAATGCCTTGCTAAAAAAGAGTTGGTCAGTGTCACATGTCATATTTTCTGACACTTGCCACGTGAAATAAAACTGAGCCTGGCCCAGTGCTCACACTCAACCACTTATGTGGTCAAGTGTGAACTTGTACAGCGTGAATGCATGAATGTTAAGTGTGCTGCTCTTCTGGGAAATCTTCACAATAAAAACGACATCTTCATCTTACATGGGAGCAGCCTGCCAACTATGTCTGCTGGGCACTTAGGGGTGGGGCGTTGGTTCTGTCTCAAGTAGCCCTTCATGCCATATTTCATGGGCATTATATTTTTATTTACACCCACTCATCTTTATATGGTTTCACTGGATAATCGCATGGAGTGGGAGAGGTCACTACCTGTCTTTATTTTCCATGGCAGCTACTGGCTTTCCCTTCACTTGTGGAAGGACAAATGCACCTCTGACTACTCAACGGCTTCTAAGTAGTGGAAAGCAAAGCTGATGAATAGTTGGTAAACATCACAGCCTGATTTAGGGTTTAGGAAAAAGTGATTCAGACATTTATGTCATGGAAACCACAGAGCGAGCCATCCTGCATCCCCCAAAAAAACTGTTAGTCCGCTTTTCATTTTCCCAACAAGGGTCAACTCATGCTGCAGTGTGAGTCTCTCTCCCTCTGGTGAGATGAGGTCTAAAGGTAGTTCTGAGAGCCTTTCAAGTGAATTTCACACTTCTTCCCAACCTTTGTTTGTGATGTGGGAAATGCAACACATCTCTAACAAGTACATATTTATATTTATAACAGCCAGATCTAATAGATTAATCATTTAATTTTCATTACTTTATGACCTACACACATAGATGCCATTTCACCTGATAGATGAGGACTTTGAAGTTGCGTCTCTTGAGCAGCTCAGACTCGTTGCTCTCCAGCTTCTTGATCTGGCCCGCCTGCTTCTCGAGGTTGCTGCGTACTGTCTTGACGTTGACGCTGACCTTGCGTACCTTCTCCAGCATTTTGTTGACAGTGTTGGCGGTGTCGATGTGATTCTTGGACAACTTAGACAGCTCCCCTTGGATGGTTGACACTGACTTCTCCATGCCTTCTTGCCGCGCCTCCAGCCCATTCTGGGTCTGCTGGATCTGGTCTACCACCCCGATAATCTTGTCGAGCAGAGACAGAATCATGACCCCATTCATCTGCGCTTCACTCTTCCCCCCCGAGCCAGTTGCCAGCACCGGATCGGTCGCCTCAGCTGGATCATCGTCATCTACTGCCGGCTCTGTGGCGGCACCCACCAGAGCGACCTCTTCATCATCGTAAGACACTTCTGCAAGGGCTCCATGCTCCTTCTTGACACCTGTATCAGCCATTGCTCTCAATTCCAAATACAAACTGCTTGCACGCTCACTACAGATAAAAATACCCTGGTGAAAAGTAATCTAGAGGAGCCACGCTGAACTCAACTTAGTCCCTTATTCTCTTTCCTACCGCTTAGACAACTTTCTTTACCACTTGTTTCCCTCTTTGTAGTTTGCTTTACAGTTAAAATTCTCTTCACCCTCAGTCTTTCGCATTCAACTTTCTCTGTCTCTCTCTGCCTCTGCTCCGGGATGCCAGCCAGCCAAGGGGAGTAGGGCCTCTCACAGCTCAAGCATGTGTACCCTGAGTCAAATGCCTCTGCTCCCTGTGAAAGCACCCAGTCACAGATTTCCCTTCTCACACCCAGCCTCCACCCATAGCTCCCCCTGCTGCTGCGGCTCCACCCTATTCTGTCCCCAAGTACAAGGCAGAACTTCCAGACTCCACCTCTTGCAGTGACATAACAGTGCTCTCAGGGAAAAAGGAAAGGTGAGTGCCACTAGGTGTGATATCACAAAAAAAGAAACATTTGGTCAACACGGGGAAATGTGACACAGTTGAAAGAGTTTTAAATCACAGCTACACTGAACAGAGTAAGTAAGTAAAGCTTATATAGAATTTTTTCAAGAACAGAAGTGCTTCAAAAACAAAAATGCAATTTAGGAAAAACTTAAGATACAACTATTTAAATGGTATAAACAGATAAAACTAAATGTAAACAAGCCTGCACACTCTCATTATTAACTTAGACTACTTCACTCCCAGTAAGTTCCATAGATTGCAAGCCACAGTCCCATAAGCGGTCTCTTTTTATCCTTAGGGCAGACTTAGATATCCCCAACAAGCACTGATCAGCTGTTCTAAGAGATCGATGGCTCTTGTAGTTCACTAATAGAAAGCGGTATAAATTGAAACCTAAACTTTATAGGGAGCCAATGTAAGGAGGACAGAGAAGCCTCGAAATTAGAGGACTTTTTTTTTTTTGACAGTTTTGGCGACTTAAACTTGGTCCTAAACGTTATATTTAATCAAAAAACACAAATACTATTAACTTAACTATTAAGATAATCATTTACTAACGTGGTTCACTTTCACTTCCCTCCAGTGGTCTCCGGGAGGAACAACAGTTGTACGCTACTGTTGTCATTTCACGTGCAATAGCGCAGTAGTACTTCCGGTTGGTTTGTTCAAAGTAAGAGCTGAGATTTAGAGTCTCTTTGACCACCAGAGGTCAGGATGAAGTTCATGCAAATGAACCTTTCCCCTTTCATTTTCTGCTTGTGTTATATATTGCTGAATATATTTTGTACACATATAAATGTATATATTGCAAAAGGTACTTAAACTCTTCCACCTTCACTACCTTTACCCATTGTAGGTTCATCATTAGACCTGCCTTCCTCTCATTCACACACATGTATTCTATATTACTATTCTATAATGACTTAAATTCTTCTTGTCTCCAGAGTATGGCTCCACCTCTCCAGGCTGTCTTCCGATTGATCTCTACTATCACTAAAGATCACAATGTCTAAAATCTATACAATTTGAATCCATCTGCCACTCCTACCACACAGCTCACCACATCAATATAGACTTCCCCATGCAACACCGCAGTTCCTCTCTTGGTACCCCATCAGATACTTTCTCTCTGTTCACAAAGGCGGGTGCAACTTCTTCTGAACCTCTTTAAAATCATCAATTACAACAATTTTGGTCTTGTTTAGGCATCGAAATTAAATTACATTCTTAGAACTTCATTTACTGTAACTTTTTTTTTATGATAAATGGAAAATATATCTTTAAAAACAATAATATGTATTGATAAAAAATGAAAAAATGTCTCTCCTAAGAAGCTCTTTTAGAACAGATGTAGTTGTGATGGAGGCCTTACTAAACAACAATGTATTAAAACAGACAACAGCAGATTGATACTTCTGCAAGGCATGAATGCCAAAATTACTTCTTTACAGGGGTTCTGATGTCTGTTCATCCATCCATCTCTTACTCGGTTAACTTGGTTAAGGACATTGACTGAAAAACAATTAGGTCTTTGCCACAAGAAAAAACAAAACAAAACAAACAAACAAACAAACAAAACCATTCCAAACAAACTCAATGGGGTTTATTTGAAGAACTTATAGATTTTATCCTGGAAAACAACAACAACAAACAAACAAAGAAAAAACTGTGAGTACCTAGTGTGGGTTTACAGCTTCTTCACACAGTACAAAAACATGCATGTTATATTAATAGGTGATTCTAAATTGCCCATGAATGAGAGGTAGATAAAGTGCTTATAGCATATAGAATATAGTGCTGCAAGAATGGATAGTTACAGTGTGACTTAAAAACAATGTGAGCAGTCAGTAAGAAGAGAAAAATGATGTGTACATAATGTGTATAAATGTGAGTACATTATGTGGCTATCTACAAGCACAAATGCCCGGAATATAAAAAAATAATGCAACAATAAAACAGAATCCATTTATCCATTTAATTCATTTAGAATTTAGATTAAAAGAGAGCTCAAAAGAAGGGTTGGGACAGGGGTGGGGGTGGGGGCCACTGGCTTTTCAGAGTGTGGAAAACAGAGCTGACACATGCAAGAATTCTTGTCATTGCTTTGAATGTATATACTAGTTTGGAATGAGTGTTGATTGATCCTGAAATAGATAATTATACAAAAATGGGGACAGTGTTTAACAGTTTTAATGGTTATTCATGGTTATATATACATATACATATTCTAAATAGGTCTACAGTTCAAAATTCTGTAGAAATATTATGGAGAAATCCACCATAGTGTGATGAATAAAATCTGAGTGGGTTTAAGGATTATGTCATAATTTCTATGTCATTTGATGTCTCTGTTACACGTTTGTAAAGTAAGTCTGTCTTTTGGTTTTCTTGATGTGCAGGCTATCATTTTTTTGTATTATAATTGTGTACTCTCAATTCATATATTTTGGAATTTGTCAAAAAAAGTCAATACTTCCGGCGAGGGCATTCAAAATAAAAGTTTCAAAAAGATTTAAGAACGAAGTCCTGGTGGTTGTATAGTGATCACGTGGTTATGGTTCGTCGGCGTCGTCGATCGTCATAGGTTTCCGGGACACTTCCGCTTCGAAAGTCGAGGAGTAACCCTGTCAAACGGCCGAGCAGTCCACAACAAACAGCAAAGAGGCAACTGTAAGATAAAAAGGAAGAGACGATCTCCACGTAAACAGTAAGGACAACTATTTGTAAGGTTATAAGCAATTTTGTTAATATTACGCTAACACTAATGTATTAATTTGTGGGCTAAGTAAGTGAAGCTAATTGCTGAACAACAGGTGTGCCAAATTAGCGTTAGCTCGGCTGCTCATTCGGCTAATTGTTATCCAAGTTAAGACAGCCCGATTTCAGTAGATAATAGTAAAATAGCATGTCGTTGCACTAATGTTAAAGTTCGCCTCTAACCAGTAA
The DNA here is from genome assembly GCF_057381845.1 of Rhamphochromis longiceps. Taxonomy (NCBI): domain Eukaryota; kingdom Metazoa; phylum Chordata; class Actinopteri; order Cichliformes; family Cichlidae; genus Rhamphochromis; species Rhamphochromis longiceps. The sequence continues at coordinate 30,296,566 of NC_140560.1, read as the reverse complement.
CGCTGGCTACTCTAAGCACTGCTGTCAGCTCGTGTTTGCATTGCTCCACCATCGCTAATTGGCTCTTCTGTTATGGTAGTGTTGCTGGATCAATACCTTGTAAAAATGACAAAGGTTTTGTTTATTCTAAGCAGCTACTTGTAGGCTTTCTGACTTGTTTGGCTGTAATGGGTGAAGCCTCTGTAGTCAGGTGATTGTACCACCTGTCTGACGTGTTTGAGCGCCTCTGCTGTTAATTATTGAGCTAAATGCAAGGCGTTTAAAAGGTGTAGTTGCTTATGCTTCCAAACCTGCTTTAGTTACATGTACACTCAGTGGTGATACTGGTGTCAAGCCAGCCTCCAGTTTGTTTTACGTTCCCTGTGTATTCAAAGTATTACGGGAATGGATGTGGAAACCGGATTTCAAAATAAAAGCCAACTTCGAGTGAATTAACAGATATGTTAAGAACATAATAACATATAATTTAGGCTTTTTTTTTTTTTTTACAAACTCTAATGTTAGATCTATATGACACAGCCTTGTACCCTAATTGTGCCCTGTCACTATCAAGGCCATCTTATTTTGGATTTCAAAGTAAAAGCCCTGTGAATCTTCATTTTTGAACTACTCTTTCAATGACTTAATAATGCTCTTAAAAGCAAAAGTCGTATTTCCAAATACTATTTGAACTTTATATCAACACTTTCCAACCACAGTCTTTTTACAGTGATACCATATTAATATCAAGTCATTCTGATTATGCCTTCCAAAATAAAAGACTTTTCAAATTGCCAAGATACGACCTACTCTTTTAAAGATTTCAAAATGCTCTAAAAGTGAAAATTGCTGTTTCCACAGGATAATTTCACTTTAGGTCAACAGTATACAACCTCACGATGTTACCATATCAATTTCAAGTAATTCTGATTATGCCTTCCAAAATAATGGCCTGTTGAAAATGCCCATAATTTACCTAACTTTCAGTGATTTCAGAATGCTCTAAAAAGGAAGATTTCAGTTTCCACAGGGTAATTCCACTTTAGATCAACAGTATACAACCTCACGATGTTACCATGTCAATTTCAAGTCAGTCTGATTTTGCTTTTCAAAATAAAAGCTTTTTCAATTTGCCCATATATGACTTACTCTTGGAGCGAATTCAAAATGCTCTAAGATGGAAAATTGCTGTTTCCACAGCATAATTCCACTTTAGATCAATAGTATCCAACCCCACAGTGATACCATATCAATATCAAATCAGTCTGATGTTGCCTTCCAAAATAAAAGACTTTTCAAATTGCCGATATACGACCTACTCTTTTAAAGAATTCAGAACGCTCTAAAAATGAAACTTGCTCTTTCCACAGGATGAATCCATGTTAGATCAAAAGTGTACATCCACACCATGGTACTACTTCAATTTCAAGTCATTCTGATTTTGCCTTCCAAAATAATGGCCTGTTGAAAATGCCAATAACTTACCTAACTTTCAGTGATTTTGGAATGCTCTAAAAAGGAAATTTTCTGTTTCCACAGAATAATTTCACTTTAAATCAACAGTATACAACCCCACAGAGATACGATGTTAAGATCAAGTCACTCTGATTTTGCCTTCCAAAATAAAAGTATTTTCAAATTGCCCGTAGACGACCTACTCGTTTAACGATTTCAAAATGCTCTTAAATTGAAAGATGCTGTTTCCACAGGATAATTCCACTTTAGATCAACAGTATCCAACCCGACAGTAAAACCATGTAAATTTCATGTTGGTCTGATTTCGCCTTTCAAATTAATGGCCCGTCGAATTTGTCCATATGTGATATACTCTTTCAATTATTTCAGAATGTTTTAAAAATGAAAATTGCTGTTTCAACACATATTGGGTTTTCATTTTGAAAAGCAAAATCAGACTCAATTGATTATGACAGAATTGAATCATAAAGATGATGTAAAAGGAAGCTGAAATTGCCACTAGGTTGTAATTGATAGTACGTTTATATTTTAAGTCTGTGGAAAGATGTCATGGTTGGTTTGCAAGCTGTTTTGTAATTTCTTTATTTAGAATGACATCTTTTATTTTGGAAGGCAACATCAGACTGATTTGATATTAATATGGTATCACTGTGGGGCTGTATACTGTTGATCTGGAGTGGAATTATCCTGTGGAAACACGAAATTTCCATTTTAGAGCATTTTGAAATCACTGAAAGTTAGGTCAATTGTGGACAATTTGAAAAGGCTTTTACTTTGGAAGGCAAAATCAGAATGACTTGATATTAATATGGTATCACTGTGGGGCTGTATACTGTTGATCTAAGGTGGAATTACCCTGTGGAAACAGGAATTTTCCATTTTAGAGCATTTTGAAATTGTTCCAGGATCAAGTCAGATATGGGCATTTTGAAAATGCTTTTATTTTTGAAAGCAAAATCAGAATGACTTGATATTGATGTGGTAACATCGTGAGGTTGTATACTGTTGACCTAAAGTGAAATTATCCTGTGGAAATAGCAATTTTCACTTTTAGAGCATTTTGAAATCTTTAAAAGAGTAGGTCGTATATATGCTCAATTTGAAAAGTCTTTTATTTTGGAAGGCATCATCAGAATGACTTGATATTGATATGGTAACATCGTGAGGTTGTATACTGTTGACCTAAAGTGAAATTATCCTGTGGAAACAGCAAAATTCTTTTTAAGAACATTTTGAAATCGTTAAAAAAGTAGGTCGTATATATGCTCAATTTGAAAGGGCATTTATTTTGGAAGGCATAATCAGAATGACTTGATATTGATATGGTATCACTGTGGGGCTGTATACTGTTGATCTAAGGTGGAATTACCCTGTGGAAACAGGAAATTTCCATTTTAGAGCATTTTGAAATTGTTCCAGGATCAAGTCAGATATGGGCAGTTTGAAAATGCTTTTATTTTTGAAAGCAAAATCAGAATGACTTGATATTGATATGGTAACATCGTGAGGTTGTATACTGTTGAACTAAAGTGAAATTATCCTGTGGAAACAGCAAAATTCTGTTTAAGAACATTTTGAAATCGTCAAAAAAGTAGGCCGTATATGCTCAATTTGAAAGGGCATTTATTTTGGAAGGCATAATCAGAATGACTTGATATTGATATGGTATCACTGTGGGGCTGTATACTGTTGATCTAAGGTGGAATTACCCTGTGGAAACAGGAAATTTCCATTTTAGAGCATTTTGAAATCACTGAAAGTTAGGTCAATTGTGGACAATTTGAAAAGGCTTTTACTTTGGAAGGCAAAATCAGAATGACTTGACATTGATATGGTATCACTGTGGGGCTGTATACTGTTGATCTAAGGTGGAATTACCCTGTGGAAACAAGAATTTTTCATTTTAGAGCATTTTGAATCGTTAGAAGATTAAGTCAATTATGGACAATTTCAAAGGGCCATTACTATGAAAGGCAAAATCAGACTGACTTGATATTGATATGGTATCACTGTAAAAAGACTGTGGTTGGAAAGTGTTGATATAAAGTTCAAATAGTATTTGGAAATACGACTTTTGCTTTTAAGAGCATTATTAAGTCATTGAAAGAGTAGTTCAAAAATGAAGATTCACAGGGCTTTTACTTTGAAATCCAAAATAAGATGGCCTTGATAGTGACAGGGCACAATTAGGGTACAAGGCTGTGTCATATAGATCTAACATTAGAGTTTGTAAAAAAAAAAAAAAAAAAAAAAAAAGCCTAAATTATGTTATTATGTTCTTAACATATCTGTTAATTCACTCGAAGTTGGCTTTTATTTTGAAATCCGGTTTCCACATCCATTCCCGTAATACTTTGAATACACAGGGAACGTAAAACAAACTGGAGGCTGGCTTGACTGCAAGTCTCGAATTGGAGGCTGGCTTGACACAAGTGTGGTGATGGAGGTCTTGTAGTCGGTGAAGCTTACTACAGCTACAGGTCACATGCTCCCCTTTAATCCAAACATAAGCCTTGTGTGGTAGTTTTTTACAGCAGGGGGTTATTATACTGCTTAGCTGCAAAGCATAAAATCTATACCTTTTAGTTTTAGCTAAACGCTCTTTAAGAGGTGCTTTCTCATGGCCTTGGCTCTTAACCTGTGTTTTATATTTACAGCAGAAATGAGGTCCTCTTATTGTGTTGCAGTAGCCCAGATCAAACTCTTTGACCATAAGTGCATTCTTGCACTGATCATGAGATCAGCATGAGGCCTGGCTTTTTTATTTCTTCTTTCTTAAAAAAAAAAAAAAAACTTGGTACACTGGTGTTAAACTAACACCTCACTGTTAAAGGCTTCCTCATTAGTGACAGAGAAAAGTGCAGAATGTAGAACTGTTAAGGTCCACTACATTTTTTTTTTTTTTTTTTTTTTTTTTTTTGCTTTAGCGTTCTCTAATCTTTTATATTTGTTGAGGTGATTTGTGGATTCACGGGTGCTGAGTGCTCACATCTTGAAGCAACATGGGAGAGCTCTTCAGAAGTGAAGAGATGACGCTGGCTCAGCTCTTCCTCCAGTCGGAAGCTGCCTACTGTTGTGTCAGTGAACTGGGAGAGATTGGGATGGTCCAGTTTCGTGACGTAAGTCTGTTTTTTTTTAATCAAACTTCTAAAGCATTACTTTTTATTATCTTCTACTATCTGAAAGTCGCATTAATTAATTATTACGGTCATGCATGTGGTGACGTAAACAACATCATTAGTGGCACTATTGAGAGAGTGGATGCCTTCTGCATCATGTGCTCACAGCTGACCCTCATACGTGCATGAGAAAAGCCATTCCTGACAAGTCCTGAGGGAAGCTTTGTTCTTGAGCGTAAGATGGACAGTAACACAGAAGCTCTGTGCATCAGCATGTCTTGTATCATCAAATTGTTTCCATTAGTTTAAGAAACTATACCCATTACAGAGTTTAGACTTAACAGAATATATTAAGTCTAAATAGTGTTTACAAAAACCTGCATTATGACAGCTATTGGTTATATTCTTTTAATTGAATTGTTTATATTCGTTGAACCTTGTGTGTTTTTCCTTTGCAGCTGAATCCTGATGTGAATGTGTTCCAGAGAAAGTTTGTCAATGAAGTACGACGATGTGAGGAGATGGATCGTAAACTCAGTGAGCGCTCTTAAATGTTCATTTTTCTATACCAAACTGCATTAGTTAAGTTTCCACCCCTTAAAGTATTAAAATACAGTTATATGAAGATGGTAGTTCATTATCCAAGCTTTACCATTCACTTGTATGCCTTTTTTTTAAACACCTTCTGAAAACCTTCTTTTACATTTCTCTCATAGGGTTTGTGGAAAAAGAAATTAAGAAGGCTAACATCCCAATACTCGATACAGGAGAGAACCCAGAAGTTCCTTTTCCAAGGGACATGATTGACTTGGAGGTGATTTTTGTTTCTTAAAGATAAGTGTAAGTGCTGTCATCTGCTACTTCAGTCAGCTCATAATCCCTCTCATTGTTTCTCCATAGGCCACATTTGAGAAACTGGAGAATGAACTGAAGGAAATAAACACCAACCAAGAAGCGCTAAAGAAGAACTTCCTGGAACTGACCGAGCTCAAGCACATTCTGCGTCGCACACAACAATTTTTTGATGAGGTCAGCTTAACTGCACACAGGCCTATAAAACAGCAGCACTCCAGCCTGTCGGTATAACACTGCCATAGCCAGAAAGGGAATTGTGACTTTTACATTTACAATCTCCAACTGTAAATCAAAAAGAAGCAAATATTTAACTAGTAACATCGGAAGAAGCAAATTGTTAAATGGCTTTTGTTTTGTATCCAAGAACAGGCTATAGTGAAAACAATACTTAACTTTTAGAAATGTATTTATTGTGGCAATTGGGAAGTCATTGATGGCTTACAGTCTGCTGATAGGCTGCCTGGTATGGTCTTTGTTTCATACAGACGGAAGCACTTATTGCTGTTATTGACGCTTTGGTAAAGCAGTGTTTGCACTCATGTCTTTTTATGGCTGTTCACATGCTGACCCATTTACACAGGTTATTCACAGTAGTTCCTGTACATTAAACGCCCTGCTGTTTAGTACTTGACACTGATTTCATTCCAGGCACTTTGTTCATTTGCCAGACTTAATCCTTGCTTTTTCACCTTTGGCCAGCACCTATTTCACTTCACTGCCTTTGAAAGCAAACCTGGCTGTTGACTTACCACGTTAGGTCATCTTTTACAAGTTATTATGAGGTTTGATGAAGGTGAATCATTAAGCCAGATAAAAAGATGTTCAGCCATTAACTGGAGTGAGAAACTTTTTTTTTTTTTTATTAAGCTCCCATCTGAATGTCAACGTTGCTGTAAATAAAAGCAGTTTGAGACATTTCATGGCAGTTTTCGTGTGTCTGTGTGTGTGTGTACACTGTAGAGAAATGATTATGTTGCTATTGTTACTAATGATTTGTTGTCTGTCCTGTAGATGGAGGATCCCAGTTTACTTGAAGAGTCATCCATTCTCCTGGACCCAAATGAGCCCGTTAGAGTGGCTCCTCTCAGGCTAGGGTGAGTCTGTTTTGAAGTACTGCACAATTTAAATACCTCCCACAGATGAGCTCTGATTGCCCCTCTTAGTCAGGCATCCAAGGTCACCTAAAGCAGAAATCCATGCAAAATCTATCTGCAGTTCAGAATTCCTTCAGTCCACACCCAAAAGTGATTGTTTTAGCTTTCTTGTCTTTGAAGTTAATCAGAGGGTGTTTATATTCCTTTATTTATCTTTCTAACATATTCTATAGATTTGTTGCTGGAGTCATTGGCAGGGAGCGGATTCCCAACTTTGAGAGGATGCTATGGAGAGTTTGCAGAGGTAATGTGTTCCTGAGACAGGCAGATATTGAAGATCCTTTGGAAGACCCAACTACGGTAAGTGCTGCTCACAAATGAAACAATTGTGAAAGTAGTTGAGATGTTTGTGTTTTCTAACTTAACTTGGTGATGTTTCCACAGGGTGATCAAGTCCACAAATCTGTCTTCATCATATTTTTCCAAGGAGACCAGCTGAAGAATCGAGTGAAGAAAATCTGTGAGGGGTAGGTGAATTTGCATTTCTACTGTTAATGAAGTGTCGTTGACCAATAGATTTTTTTTTTTGCTTACTTATTAATGTGTTTCTAGATTCAGAGCGACACTGTACCCATGTCCAGAAACCTCACAGGAGAGGAAAGAGATGCTTGCTGGGGTGAATGCTCGCATTGATGACCTGCAAATGGTAAATACACATACTCAGAACTGTCTTACTAACACTGAAAAGCAAGCTTCATTTGGTTGTTTCTTTTTTTTTTTTTTTTTTTTTGCTCTGTCAGCAAGACATTTTTTCTTTGTCATGAAGACGTTACCACATTTCCTCCTCTTGCTCATGAGGATGTGAGTTATTTTCTGTGCAGAGACATGTCCTTTAACAGGAAACCACGTTTTTGTTTTTCTTGTGCGAGTAGTGCAGTGTGTTTCCTAACTCCTCATAGCAGTTGTCTACTCCCAAAGTGGCTCAAGGGAATCCCTCCTTCCTTTTGCTTTGCACATGACACTCCTCTTGGTTTTTGACCATGTAATGTTACAGCAGGTAAAAGAAGTGTTGAACACAAATCAGTTTTCATTTTCTAAGTAAATGTATATCTAAAGGGGTTATTGACATGAAATTCTCACCAGATGTCAGTAACAACCTATCCATTTTATACATAAAAAGAAATGAAACCATAGATGTCCATAAAGTGTAATAATGAGAAATGAAACAGTAGAAAAGGTTTTGAGTACATGAAGGAAGAAAGGTATAAAAAAAAAAAAGCATGGAAACTTATCTTAGAGTTGGAAAACAATCCTGCCACTTAGTTCAAATTAATGTTAGCTAGTTCAATCCCAGCTGATGACCTAAAAGACGTTGTCTCATTACCAAGATGCCAACATGTCATGATGGGTAAATCCAGTGAGCTCTCTCAAAACCTTTGCAGCCTTATTGTTGCAAAACATACTGACGCCATTGATTACAGAAGAATTTCTAAACTAGTGAAGGTTGCAGTGAGCACTGTTGGGGCCATAAAGTAAAAAGCATAATTAGAAGAGTTGTCCAAGAGCCAAGGACCACTTGTGGAGAGCTATACAAAGACCTGGAATCAGCAGGTACAATTGTTTCAAAGAAAACGATAAATAATGCACTTGACTATCGTGGCCTGTATGCATGCTCACCACAGAAGACTACATTGCTAAAGAAAATAAGCCTGTGAAATACTGACAGAATGCAGTCTGGCCAGATGAGACCAAAGCTGAACTCTTTGGATGCCATAATACACACCATGTTTGGAGGTCAAAAGGCACCGCTTACCATCCCAAAAATACCATACTAACAGCGAAATTTATATTATTAAAGGAAGGATTAATGGGAAAATGTACAGAGACTTTTTTGATAAAATCCTACCTGAGCAATTCATGTGACCAGTTTCTCGATATGAAATATTCAACAAATCTCAGTTCAAGCATGTTCAATACTTTTATTTTTCCCTGTGTTATTTTTTTAATTATTACACTATTTTATGTTTATTTTTAATACTTATTTTACCCACTGTACATGCAGTGCTATGGGGATTTTACATCATGTTACACAGACTCGGGTATCACTGAGGTCCCACATGCTACTTCACTCTGTCAACCTGATGTGTCAGCACAGTTCAAGTGTCATGTACTTGGATATTGATGAAACAATGACAGTTTAAACCACAGGAAGTTAAAAAAAAAAAAAAAAAACTTGCACAAGACAGTTGCTTGATACTCAACATGCCCTGTGCATGACAAATCAATGGATACTTCTTTGCTCCTCTGCATGCTGGGGGAATGTGAATCTCTGTGTTTGTGGATTATGCTTGTTGCTACTTGGGCATGAGATCCACGTAACAGAACGGCATGTCAGTGTTGTCTCAATAGCAGGCAAGAATTTGGGTGTGGGAGACAACAGAGATAGATATGAGCCTTCTCTTTGCTAGTCATGGGCTGGGCTTTTAATCTCAGTCATAGAGCAACATACCTGTGAATATTCTGTCTCCCTTATGGGAATCCCTTAATGGATTAGACACCCTGTTGCTCTTTAGCATGACCTTTTTTGCTCACCATTTATGCCAGTAAAAGGAACGTCTGATTCATTTATACTATTTTTGTTTTCTTTCGATTCTGTTTAATATTACACAGCCCTAATGTTAGATTTTTACCTTCAAGGTCATCAAAAAAAATTATAGTAATATTGTGATAGATATAGAAACTTGAAAAAAATTATTAAAATGAATCAGTAGTTTCATTAACCGTGTCCTTGGTTTTAGTAAAATGATTGCATTCGAACTTGAAACTAAATGAAAATAAATGTGTATTGAGGTGCAGAGATGTGTGTAACCTTTACTGTACAAAACCATACGCACATTTACACTGTCTAGTTGCAAGGTATTATATTTCACACACCTGTTATTGTATTTTTATGAATGGTAAATGTCAGTGAAGAACATGACAGTTTCTAACAATTATATTCAGAAGTTTTAATAATGGGTCTGATTTGGAGAAAGGCACCACCATTACACTGATGCAGTTTCTGCTGAAACATGATGGCAGGAATGGCTGTTGGCTTTCTGTGTGACTTGTTTTTAGAGAGTCTCATTGACATTCATAGATTTATTTATTTATGTGGCCAAAAGAATTCTTCATGATCTCACTGATCATGTCAAAAAAAATGTATTGCTACTGTGGCCATCACTGCTCTTGTTTGTCATTAAAGGTGCTTAACCAGACTGAGGACCACAGGCAGAGGGTCCTGCAGGCTGCAGCCAAGACAATAAGAGTTTGGTTTATCAAGGTGAGGAAGATGAAGGCCATCTACCACACCCTCAACCTGTGCAACATCGATGTCACTCAGAAGTGTCTGATTGCTGAGGTGTGGTGTCCCATCTCAGACCTGGACTCCATTCAGTTTGCCCTGCGTAGGGGGACGGTGAGTAACAGAGGAGCAGTTTATATTTGGTGTAAACTAGCCAGTCAGGTTTTTACAAGGAAGATGATTTCATGTTTGAAAAAAATCAGTTTCTGCTAAATGTTTTGGGTTTTTTTTTTTTTTTGTTTGTTTTATGGTTGAGTCCTTTTTGCTATATTGTCTAGTTCTACATGTGGTGTAACAATAACAAGAACTCGTTATGGCTCTCAGCACATGATCCGATTCTTGGAATAGCTAGTTTTGCATTGTTCCAGGCTTGATGATCTAAAGTTAGGACTTTTGTTGCATGACATTCATATTTTTTTTATTTTATTTTTTGGTTTTAGGAGAAGAGCGGCTCTACTGTGCCTTCAATCCTCAATAGAATGCAGACCAAACAGACCCCTCCAACCTACAACAAGACAAACAAGTTCACCTCAGGCTTCCAAAACATTGTGGACGCTTATGGAATTGGCAGCTACCGTGAGATTAACCCAGGTAAGCAAACTATGAATTCTGTGTGTTAATGCCCAGCTGGTTTGTGTGGACCTTTTTGTATAATGTGGCATTAGGTTTCTATAATCTGTTTACTCAGCTGCCTTAAGTATTGAGTTACAGACAATTAAAAGGCTTTTACTTCAGCTCCCTCATCAACCGTTATCACCATGTTGGAACATTGTGCATGTTTCATTCATTTATTTATTTCTTTATTGACATACTACACCACCCTTGTATGATGCCTGCCTCCTTGTCTCCAGCACCATACACCATCATTACGTTCCCCTTCCTATTTGCGGTTATGTTTGGTGATCTGGGCCATGGGACACTCATGACCTGTGCTGCTCTATACCTTGTGTTAAGAGAAAGCAGACTGATGGCACAGAAGAATGATAATGAGGTATGGATCCCATCATTACCATCTCATTAGTCCTAAACCATCCCTTGTCGATGACACACAAGCACCGATTCCACAGGACATCGTGCATTTTATTTTCACAGTTTCCTTATGAAAGTTCAATATCTTTTTGTGACAGATATTCAACATGATGTTTGGGGGGCGCTACATAATTCTGCTGATGGGAGTCTTCTCAATGTACACTGGCATTATTTACAATGACTGCTTCTCAAAGTCCCTAAATGTGTTTGGGTCTGGATGGAGTGTCAGACCAATGTTCAATTCCAGAGCTGGAGGCAACTGGACGTAAGTGTCACTGGTAATAATTGACAAGAGCTTTAACACAGGGACTTCTTTTTTTGTTCAGTATGTAAGCTCAAAAATCTGATCTCTGTCCTCATTCTGTTCAGGGATGGTACACTTAATAGCAGTACAGTTTTGCAGTTGGACCCAGCAGTTGATGGAGTCTTCAATGGGCCGTACCCCATTGGCATTGATCCAGTAAATCATTTTGTTTTTAATCTTTTGGAGCTCCATATTTATACATCTATGTCAGCTATTTTGTCTGTCAGTTACAAAAAAAATCCACAAAAGTCAGCAGTCATTGGCAGACATAAACTAACCTGAATACTCGCATAGTTTATAATTCGTAATTGCATTATGTCTCAGATATGGAGCATTTCTGTCAACAAGCTGTCATTCCTCAACTCCTTCAAGATGAAGATGTCTGTTATCCTGGGGGTAATTCACATGCTGTTTGGAGTCACGCTAAGTCTCTTCAACCACCTGTGAGATTTCCATACCTATGTATAATTATGCATTGATTCTTATGTTTTTCTTTTTGAATTTGTGGACTTCTAATATTCTTTTTGTGGTTTTCCTCAGGTATTTCAACAAGCCCCTGAATATTTACTTGGGTTTCATTCCAGAGATTATCTTCATGGCCAGCCTGTTTGGCTACCTAGTCATTCTGATCTTTTATAAGTGGGTCTCCTATGGTGCACGCACTTCCAGGGATGCTCCCAGTCTCCTTATTGCCTTTATTAACATGTTCCTGTTCAATTACAATGACCCCAATAATAAACTATTCTACAGAGGACAGGTGAGATCAGCATACTTGCAACTTTCTTTTTGTCATGAATGAAGAGATCCATCTAACTGTCCTTATTTTTTTTCTCTTGTACTTACTTTCCACCTTTTTTTTGTAGATGGCCATACAATCCCTTTTGGTGGTAATCGCCTTGGCATGTGTCCCCTGTATGTTAATAGTAAAAACTCTGGTTATGCGAAGACAGTATTTGTGGCGGAAGCATCTGGTAAGATAAAACAGTCCGCGCTCACAGTCACTCAATATACTTTTATAATAGATTTAAATAGATTACCTCATTACGTTTCACTGTGTTACAGGGTACACAGAACTTTGGAGGAATCAGGGTGGGCAATGGGCCCACTGAGGATGAGGCTGAAATCATCCAGCATGACCAGCTCGCACAGCAATCTGAGGATGAACCTGAGGTAAAAGATGTGTTCCCATAATAACACTGAAGTCAAACATCAAAAGTTAATGTCTTTTTGTATTACAATAATTGCATACAGAGCATAAGTAACAACAGGACAGCAGCTTGCTGGAGTAACTCGGGAGAAGCACAAGTTAAAGGATCTTTTCACATCTTTGAATAATTTAGTCTTTCAACCTTAGTTGGAGACAGAAACTTGATGCCTTGTTTTTCCATTTCCACCCTTACTGTCAACATCAATAATGAATACAGACATTATGGATCCATTTTCTTGTAATTCCTGCACAGATTTAACACAACCATGAACAGATGGCGAGTAGTGAGTTATTTTACCTGGACTTCATAATTTTACTTATGTAATCTGATTACTCGTTTTATTTTAAGATGATCTGAAAGCACAGTGTGCTCATTCGCTAATGTTGGTTTCACTCGATTCTCCTTTTAAATAATTAACTGGTTTCTCTTGTTACTTTCCTGTTTATTGACGTTTGCCTGTCCGTGTGTGTGATGTCAATAACCAAGCGTTGCCTTTTGTCACCTGCTTTCAAGGCCTGTGAGGAGGAAGAGGTAGGACAGGAGCTCATGCTGCACATCCACCTGCACCCTATCCCCTCATGTTAATATACATGTCTTCAAAGTCTTTCCTTTACTGCCCCTGCTTTGTTGTCAACCATTGCCTGTTGCTACTAGTTGCGTCTGAATGTTTGTCATTGTATGGTCCGGTCAGGGACTTCTAAATGTATTCTATTGAAAATGGGCAGGGATTCGTCATGTGGCGGGTGCCAGTAGGCCAGTGCTTCCCTATGGTCTTGGTGATGTGCATGAGGCATCAGGAGGGCAGCTGACTCTTTGGGTTCACAGGTTCTTATGATGATGATACCTCTTTTTATTTTCGGGGTTGATGATCTACAACAAAAAATGGCTTTTCTGTCAATTCCCTAAATCATTGGTGACACATTAAAGCTGACTTCTCCTCTGTGGACCTCAGGACCTGTTGTAGAGATGTTGTTTTCTACTTTTTTTTTTTTTTTTTTTTATGCTGAGTAAATGAAACCACTAACTTTTACCCACAGTTTAACTTTGCGGATGTAGCAGTGCATCAGGCCATTCACACCATAGAGTATTGCCTGGGTTGTATCTCCAACACTGCTTCCTATCTGAGGCTTTGGGCCCTCAGTCTGGCTCATGCACGTAAGTCACTTCACCTGCAGTATTCAGTTATTTAGTAAGAGAAATGGCTCACTGTATTAACACCTAAATGCTTTGACTCTCAAAGGAATCAGAATAGTAAAGTTGGTGTGTATGTGCTTTCTTATTCACAGAGCTGTCAGAGGTGCTGTGGTCCATGGTGATGCGCATAGGCCTTTATTCTCGCAGCCTTGGAGGCTTCATCCTTCTGGCCATAGTATTTTACGTCTTCGCTGTTCTCACAGTTGTTATTCTTCTCATTATGGAAGGGCTGTCAGCGTTTCTGCACGCATTGCGACTGCATTGGTAAGTTTAGTTTTAATGTTGTTTTTTAGGATTTGTATATGTATTTGCTTGGGTTTGATATTAAACATACACTAATACCTTTGTGAAAACTTGTTAGTGTTGAAGGATAGGACTCCTTAAGGCAAATTACTGTCATTGCTACAAAAGCAAAGCTCTAGCTCCACCTGCAGGCTACAATTAATGTCTCAGTGACCATCCCAAGTGCTCAAGTTAACAAACTGGTTTTCCAATCATCTCTCCTGGCCTCTGTCCTGGAATAAGTCTGCTCTTGTCAGTGTGGTGCTGTTCATTTATGCTCTGTGTGGCATGCATAACAGTCTGTGGCTCGGCACCGATGAGCCTTTGTTGCCTCCTCATAAATGTCTTTGTCTGGCTTTGCTGAATGTCACGCTGGTTTTATAGTTCACCGGCACATTCACAGAGCACGTCTGTGTTGCAGCCGGCCTTCACAAAATTGTCCTTTCCACAGGAATGCTGGCTGAGCGTGCTTTCACAAATTGTCTTCATGGACAGTCTGTTTACATTTTAAGCGAGGGAAACTAAACGACCCCTCCCCCAATCAAAATATTTTTATTTCCAGTGATATCTGGAAACCATGTAATTACTGAACATCAAACTGACAAAACTGATACGCACAATGTGCAATATGTAATACTACATATTTCTTCTTGCCACACCAGACGGGCTTTGGAATGAATGCTATCCATGGCAGCTCAGCTAAAAGGTCATCTAGCCATCACTTAGCATTGGCCTTTTTTAAAAATAGACCCTGATCATTTTCCTGAAGGGAAGAGGCTTAGGTGTCTGTCCCAGGATGTAGACATGAGCTTATGCAGGTGTGTGCAGACTGTGGAATGAAGAGCAGGGGGCATCAGCCGCTACTGCTCTGCTCAGCATTAACCAAGCTGCCAACTATCGTCACTGTATGCACGACAAGGTTATTGTATGAAAGTATATATGTCTTTTTTTTCAGACTGATTTTTATTGATTTCTTTAATCGTAGGGTGGAGTTCCAAAACAAGTTTTACTCAGGCAACGGCTTTAAGTTCCTACCTTTCAACTTTGAAAGCATCCTGGACGGCAGAGCTGAAGACTGAACAAATCCTCTTCCTCTGTTCATGCCTCTAATCTGTTGAATTTGTGTGGTGGTGAATAGTGATATTTTTTTGTGTGATGCAGTTTCCACCTACTTGTTACCATAGCTACATAACTACTACATACTATTTACTTAGTCACTCGTCATCGTGTCTTGTGTTTTAAACTTCCCACTAGAATTGGTACCTGGAATATGTATTCAAACATAATTATTTATTCATTCCTTAATAGCCTTGATTCTAATCTGTTGTCTTCTTTTAGTCGGGCCTTTTTATTTTATGTTTTATTTAGTTAAATGTTATTTATGCATTTGGGGTTTTTTCTCCCTTTATTGCACTGCAACTTATGTACCATATACACCATGTTTAAAGTTCATATCTGCTGCTGATGGATTTAGGGGATGACAGACTTGTTTTCTGATTTTCTTGTATGTCTTCGTATTGTTATATTCTAATTTTCTTTGCTTTTCAGAATCATTTCTCAGTCAAAACCTTGTGCACTGCACAGCTCATCTATTTGGTTTAATAAGAAAGAAAATGCATACTAACCTCACACAGAGCTCTATAGCTCTGAAGGGAATGTTAACCAGTTCTTTGCAAATGAAAAGACTTTTTCATCCATTTGAGCCATTGATATGTTTTGTCTCTGTTCTCTCTGACGATCTACGTGACAACAGGGGAATCTATAGGTGTCCTAGTAGGTGGATTTTCTGTAGAAATGTTGCACTGAAATCATTGCACATTATCAGTCTCACTTTAGATTTTGGGTCCTGTATTATGTTTTCATTTATGCTCAGTTGTTTTTGATTTGACACAGTTAGAAAGCAGTAAGAACCACATACAGCAGACATGATCTTGTCAGAAAGGATTAAGCATCACACGAACAATAAAGTGGGAAAGGCTTTAAAATGTGGTGTTTGGCTTGATTTTTGCTTATCTTACTTTCTGCTGCAGCAGTAGAGCAAAAACAAAAAGGTAGCACTTTATTAAGTTTGTTAGTAAGTGCTTAGGTCATCATTTATATATCATTACTCATCCTTAATATGCTATTTATGTATGTTTATCCATCTGTTACTGTTACACGATATACAGCTATAGCTATCACTGCTGCTACATCACTGCTAGTATAATCATATCAGTCATAATACATCTTAATGAATGGCATAACAAGAGGGAATAATGCTATATAAATGACGAATTAACCATTTGCTAATACCGTAATAATGCCCTAATAGAGTGAAATTATTATAAAGTGCTACATACAAAAGTTACCTTTTTTAAATGTGTATTTAGAAATACATTTTGACTTTTTTTTTTTTTCTCAATCATGCCAAACTTAATGTATGGACTTTAAAGTTTTTAGAAACACTTTACATAAAATCTCAAACTATATGTATAATGATTTGTTTTACTTTAAACCTCCTCTAGGTGGCACTATTGGGTAGTATATGCAGCTGAGATGGTTCATAAAAAAGGAGAATTGATTTGATCACTCTAGAGCTAATAAAGACCCCTAAAGTTGCTTTTGACTAAATATTTGGACAGCTGGTTTTATTATAGTACTTTCTGACCAATGATGCTACCTGTCATAAGGAAATGTATCTGCTAGTGCACTGATGAACTGAAAACATATGTTTTAACTGGCCCCTTCTTAAACACAACCATGATGATTTAAAGGATGTTATTCTATAATGAGTCCAAAAAGAAGTATCCACTTGTGTCCTGACCCATTTTGAAAGATTTTGTTTAACTTTATCTGAAGCAAATATCTGTGATATGTAGAAGTCATCCTTTTTAAAATCGTACTCAAAGTAAAAAAGTATTGACATCAAAATAACGAGTACTTTATGTAAAATAGCCTGTTAATCATATAGTTACTGAGTGCACTTGTGAATTTTTTGAGGTAAAGGTGGTATAATTTTGTTGATCTTTGGTAGAATATCTTGGAAATCCAAGTCTTAATGTATAATAATGACTTTTGATTATGCTTTCTGTTAATTGTGGCAACTGGCTGCAGTGTGGTGGAAGTATGAAGTTCTATTTAAACCACATTTTTTATTTTATTTTAGTGGTTGATAAATGTACTTAGTTACTTTTGGCCAATTTAGTTTGACTTGCCAAGACAAAGTCTAAGACATCCTTTTGGCAACGTGAGCAGCCTGACTACAAACATCGTCCACCACTCTGAGTTGAGGAACATAATGTTCTCTATTCACATGCTTTCGTTGTATAAAGGGGGAGCAGGGGGCTTCAACAGCCCAGGGTAATAATAGAACTCTTTATTTGTCTTTGTCTCTTTTTTTCTTCTTCTTAGAAAAACTCATTTAATTTGATTTTTCCCAGTGTGTCCTGTATAACCAGGGGTGAAAGTGAACTTGCATAAGAGCCCCAGATATCTTGCTGTGTTTACACATCCAGTGAATTTAACTCTGCTGTTTCAAAGCTAGAATCGCAGTGAGACTGAGCTTATGACTTTGCTCCTTTATCTAAAGCAAACGTGAACAAATAAGTGTACTTTAGTTTGGCAGGAAACAAGTATTCAGGAATTTTGTGTTTCTTCTCGAGCTGTAGTAGAGTTTTCTTGAGGATACCGGAGATGCTTTTTCAGCTGTTCTAGGACTTGGTGTCCTCTGGATGCAGGCAGAGAAAAACAGGTTGATGATATTGTCAGGAAAAGACAGCTACAACAACAGCAACTAAAGATCTTACAGCACAAAATCAGTTTTCTGTACTGCAAAGGCCTAGCTACACTTTAGTATTTTTTTTAATTACTGGGCAGATTCTCTGCAGACTGAACAAGTCCAAACTACATAATATTGCACATTTGCTGTATGACTGTTCTCGCAGGAATGGCTCTCAGCACCTTCGGCGTCTTTATGGGGTGACTCACTGTACCTATTTGGTACACTGCAGCTGCAATAATATTGATACTGTCATTTGGTCTTCTGTTTTCCAACCACACAAGTTCATGCATTGTGTTAGAATTCCAGATAATTAATAAAAGTCAAACCTCTCATATAGTTTACTATTGTATTCTTAAGAACACAAAGATCCAAGTTCATTCAGACAAAGGAACACAATTTTATTACTCTTAGGCTGCTGTTACACATTTCCATCACTTACAACGATTAAATTAGCGAGTTATTTATTGCTACCCTAATACTGCTTACTAAATCCTATCCCTAGTCATGGCTTTTGTACTAAAATATGATTTAAAGGAACTTAAGTAAACACTGAGAAAATTATCCACTTAGCTAAATATCATTATCATGAAGATGTTGTCTTTAACACCATAAAGACTTAGATGGCTGTGATAAAAAGTACTGTGTATTTTATTTGAGGATATCCGCACAAAACATGCTATTAGCACTCAGCAGCTTCTCCACTTTTAGAACTGTTCATAAACCATAGGACAGGGATAGAAAAATGGTCAATATTATTACTATAGTCAGAGGTTCTCATCAAACCACCAGGGGGCTTAACTGTCGTGCAGACAGTCAGTGTAATGACTTAAAGAAATTAATTTTATGCAATTTTTCCTTAATTTAGATGCAGCAGAGGCGGCAAATTAGAAAGTAGAACAGACTGGGGCTGACAGTCTGACACATGGCACCGGTACAGGAGCCAGACCAGGGACTCAGTTAGTAAAAATACCAACCAAGAATAAGTTCTGTGCTCTAAGCATTCAGTCATTGAATGTCCTTCACCAGTCATAAATGATGGACTAAGAAGACTGACACTCCTGCACAGATAACATGGCAAATGTAAAGACTTTCAAACTTAGTTTCTTTGCACCTGATCCTTCTGAAGGGCTGAAACAATCTGTTCTACCATGTAAGTGTAGGTTTTGTTCTGTCTTGACAGGACTACAAATAGGTCCATGAGGTCAGTAGGAGGCCTAGGTGAGTCTGGGAACCTGTTTTTGCTTTTGTGCACTACTGGGACTTTATTACCAGCTCTCCAGATCACATTGTTCTCTAAGCAGTTTTCCATGGCCTGTCTGGCCTCCACCTATTGTTTCCAGGCACTTTTTTATACACTGATTTGGCCGGAAGCTTTATACAATAAAAAAACGAAACGCATAAATGACAATGTTGAGCACAAGGGCAACTTACAAATACGCTCCATACCTTTGTGCAAAAGAGTTGCGTAACACAAAAAGCCAGAAGAGATGGAAAACGAGAGGGGGATAGAACGTGTCGGTTGCATAAAAAGATATGACAGCTGACTTTTTGACTAATTGATTGCTGTGGAAACCCTGAAAATATTCCTGGAGGCGGTAAGTTCAACTAAAATGTCACCAAGTTCCAGAAGAGGACACATTTTCTTCTCCTTTACCCTCAAACTCTTTTGCAACACCCACAGAACTCATAAAAGTTACCAGTCATAAAGAAAGCCGAACCAAAACAAACAAAATTAGCCTTAAAATGCCAGTGGCTGCTCCCAAAGTCTTTAATATGAATGAAAAAATGTCTCCAGTTTGAAAAGCTTGATCATAGCCAGAATCTCTAACCTATTGTCTGTGTGATAGTATATGTTTATGGTGATTTTTTTGGTACTGAAAGAAAAGACAACTTTTTTTTTACTTTTTTGATAATATTTGAGAAATGTCTTAGCTTTATGCATGATGGCTGGAAGTATCACTAAAGTCTTGCTTGAAAGAGAGCCATGTTTGACATGAAATATAACCAAACAATTTGTATGTATTGTATTTGTGTGCTGAATGTACAGTACCTTGCTGATCAAGGACCATAGTAAATGCAGAGAGTGCTGTTGGTTGAAAATCAAAAGCTCAAAAAGATCCAGACCACCAGAATCTGTTCCCGGACAGTTTGAAATCTGGACTTCCTCCCAACTCGTAGTGAGTCAGAGGACAGAGTTCATTGTGGGTACTCTCGTGAGTGCGTGTGTGTGTGTATAACTACAGTCTAAGTACATGTGAGTGGGCATTCATGCGCACCGGGCCCTGCAAATCCAAACAACAGAATTGGCAATGTTTTTGTTTCTTTCCAAGCGCTTACCCACACTGAAACTGAGCCTGAAGGATCAACTTAGCAGTGTTTCTTCTCCAGCTTTACAGTTGAAAAGTTCTCTTTGAGTTGAACGTGCCTATTGTGTGGCTTTTTGAGTATGATGTGTGCCAGTAGTGCCCCCATTTCGTAGAAGGACAGTCACCGCAGACGGGAGGAAAACAGGCAGCAGCATCAGGTCGTGCTACTCTTTGTTGAGAATACTTTTGTTGTTCTTCAGCTGTTTCCAGGGACAGAATAAATAGCTCCGCTTAACCAAAGGCATTTGCCTCCCTTGCTGCTATGAATGCATCACCATGAGAAACATATTACCAGCGGTTACGAGTGTTTTGCCTCTTTTGGAAATTTTTCTGTTTCTTTTTTCGTTTGGAAGCACCTCCGGGACACGTGAAAGAAATGTTCTCTATGTTTGTCCTGGTCAACATCTAGAATGGGAACATTTAGGCTTTCATTTTTCATGGCTGCCTTTATGTCTGGGAAGTGCTGCATGATTCTGGGGTTAAGACTAACTTTGTTCGGTGACTGTCAGCTACTTTCATTCATCAACTTCAACTGACTGTATGAGTCAGGGAGTCAAGAGCTATGGGTCAACATAGAAATTAGAAATAGAAAACAGTTGTAGTCAAAGGTTTACATTCACTCATCATGGGCATGAATGTCATGCTAATTTAATGTCTCTTAGTAGATTGGACATTGACCAGACACTTTTGTTTATTTGACCACTCATCTTGGCAGAATCAGTAGAGTTCATTGGTTTGTTTTCCTGGCAAAGTCCCGGCTTTAAAGAATAGTTCACAAATTTTCAGTACGGTTGAGATGGGGGCTTGGGGAAGGACATCCCAGAAGCTCAAAAACAGTATTCGTGTGTTTTCATGTTGGAACAGTTAACTGTGTCCAAGTTTCAACCATCTGCCTGTTGATTAAGGAGAAGTTGAAGATTTTACTATTCATTGCACTAACCATTTGTGCAAAACAGCCCCAGGGGATGATGCTACCACCACCACGCTTGACAGCTGTTACAGTGTTCTTAGGTTTGAAAGGTTCACCTTTACTCCTCCAAACACATCCCTTGTCATAGTGGCCAAAACACTGAATCCTTTTCTTGTCTGACCATGATGTTTGAATTTGCTATTGTTCAAAAATGAATCTATAATTCTTTCTTGGATTTTTCCACCGTTTTGAGTATCGGTCAGTCCAACGAAAATCAAACAAATCCTTTTTTATGCTGGCAAAGAGAAACTACCAGTTGCAGTGATCATGATCACTAACAAGTTAACAAGCCTTGTCCTTGTCAGGGTAAAAGACATTGTAGTATTATATTTAAATAAATGTATGTATAATAATTGAGCCTGTATATATACTTTGATTATGCTCAAACACATACACACCGCCACACTAGCCTACCTATGTTTTGTGTTTTTTTGACAGTGTTGAACTTTCTATAATAGCAGAGTAATCGGGAACATAAGCATAAAGGAATTTCCCCCTTATGTAAGGTGGTAGGATAACGTGTTCTGAGAAAATGGTTCACTGAAAGAGATCTAGAGATAGTGAGACGGAGTGAGACAGTGAGAGAGAAAGCATGGCATTTCCAGGGGACATAAAGAGACAACCAGAGAAGGACTTCAGGGGGATTGAGAGAGTTTAATGCCTCATGAGGTGCAGGGGACGCTCCTCTTCTTGTGATGGAAACGTACACCTAAGGGGCTGGCCAAGAAAATTAGCTTTCAATGGAAATCTGTTGGTAAAACCAAGAAGAGCGAATGCTTTGCGAAAACGCAGCTCTAGGCAACAAAGTCCTGCACTGTACTGTGGTTGTAGTCTTTGCAGTATGACATCTAAATATATATAAATACTGGTCGCTGTAATCTCTGTAATTAGTCAGGACAAATGGACTTGTGTACCAAACAGGCTTTGTAATAAAAGACAGACAATGTCAGTTCAAAACTTGTTGGTTCTGTTGCACATTTACAGCATATTTAAGGAAATTGCATGATGGATAACGTGCACACTCAGAATACCCATATTAGTGGTGCAAGCAAGACTCAGAGAGTCAGAAAAAAATGCCGCAACATTAAAACCACACACTTCTGTGTGACCTGCATGGACAGATATGGACAGTGGGGCTCTGTGGTGTTTTCAACTCTAACGTTGTACGTGGATTCTTTAAGAGGAGTATGGAGACTGGATCAACACCTTGTGTTCCTGGTTGCGTTCGTAAAGCCATCCTCAGTATTTGTGGTTTGGTGTTTTGCAGTATGTATCCTGCTATAGGAGTGCTTGGCCTGTAATAATGTTTACTGCATATGCCAAAGTAACATCCACATGACTTCCAAGAGACAAACTTTCCCAACAAAATATTGAGCATTTCAACAAGATCAGAAATGTCGTTCACAACCGCACATCTTTCACTGGTTGTTGTGGCTCGTTGTTGTGTAGCTCAGTCCTGCAAAAAATCCCCCATTTGTAGTTCTCTGCAGTGCTGTTGTTTTACTTTTCTGCTATTCTGTGTCTATTTTTAGTACCTGGCTCTGTGCGCAAGTATGGAAATTAACAGCACTCCTTTAAAAGTTAGCAAATTGTCTCTTGTTTTAGATAAGCTATTTTAGGATATTCCTCAGCATGCTGCCATCATCCATCCAGATAACTTAAAATATTTGACTATGTCAGAGAAAAATGTTTTACATAAACAAATAGTGATTCTAAATTGGCTGCAGGTGTGGATGTGGGCGTCTATGTTAGCCCTGTAATGGACTGGTGATCAGTCCAGGGGGTACCCGCCTCTCACCCTATGACAGCTGGGATGGGCTCCAGCGCCTCCACCTCCCTGCTCCACCTCCCAAATGCCAGTTTTGTAATGTGTTCCTAAGCTGTCAGTTGCAGATGGATGGGAATGCCACAGTCAAAATACCATGCTGTCAACAATTCTTTCTCATATAACTGATTATTGGGACCGTTACAGTAGAATGCAACATTTTCAGCTTTCCATTTACGTTTTGCAAATCCCAGTCTTGGATTTTTGCAGACCTCAAGGGAAAAATATGACAGTGGGTGGCACTGACAGACATGTCTTAAGGATATGCAGCTGGTTACCATTAAATCAAACCCCTGCTTAATGGCAACAAAATCATGTGTAGTCAAAGTTTGTATAATGCAAGCAAAAACAGTATTTGTTATTTTAATGTTATCTTTTTTGGCTGGTTGACTTAAGATAGATAAATGAATTTTGCTTAGACTCGGTGTTTCAAAGCAACATTTGCTGCCTGATATCATTTAAAACCATTAAGCAAGACCGTGACAGTCCACAGAGACTGCTGAAAGCAGGTTATCTGGATTCCATAGTAAGCTTTGGTCAGCTTTTCATATTTGTTTGGATTTGTAGGAACTAAGTTCTTGTTTGCCACACGGTCAGATTTTGGAGTGCACTCAAAGTTAGAAGACAGTACAAACTGTCTCCACATCTGCCTTAAATCATCTCCTAATGGTCACCGCAAATATCAAAGTCACATGAACTGAACCTGATTTTTTTCTGGGAAACAGCCACTTAATCAGTGACTTCTAGTAAGTGCGTGTGTTTATGTGTGTGCGCTGTGGTATGGAAACAAATTCATAAGGAAGATGAAAGGGAAGAGATGCATAAAAGACAGTTTTGGAAGGACAATGTTGAAAGCAGGCCAGTTAGACATTTCTGGCATTCCTCAGCTCCATGTAGAAGAAGGATTTTCTTTAAGGGAAACAGCAGATGCAGCCAAGAGCCACCAGACCAGGACCATGGAGATGAACTGGCTCAATGCCAACAACAAGAGGAAGAAGACATTAAAGCAAGAATTCGGGATATTGGCAGGCACGGATATTGTTTGAACTGACACAAGTAAACAATCACAGGGGGGAGAAAAAAAGGGAAAGAAGCTATATTACACTGGAACGGATTGCTCTCTGTTCCTCTTTACATAATCCTGGCATTTCCTGTTCACAGCGGCTGCAGGATATTTAAGGAAGACTAGCCTGAGGGGGCTTCTTTTTTTGTAAATTTATGATGCTGCATGCAGAAAGACATATTGAGAAGAAAAACAGATGCTTTCAGAGGAAATCTGCTCTTAGCTAATGTAATTGTGTTGGTATGCTTTTCTAAGGACACACAGGTGAACTACTGACAGCAGCTCAACAGAAAGCATGAAACGGGCTGTTGTTCAGCAGCAGCATGCAAAATACGAAATGGGATGATAACAAAGTATGATAGCCTCACAAAGACTGAGCGCTGTTCCCAAACTGGGAATCAAGAAGAAAATATACCTTATTTTTTAATCACAAATGTTAAAGGCTGGTCACTGCTGTTCTACGTAGGATTGTTTTGTATGCATTGTTAGATACAAGTGATTGTAACTAAGCAACAACAGTGCAAACAAGCAGAGAGATCCATAGGACGTGCTAATAGTGTCTATATCAGGGGTGTCCAACTCCAGGCCTCAAGGGCGGGTATCCTGCAGGTTTTAGATCTCACCCTGGGTCAACACACCTGAATCAAATGATTAGTTCATTACCAGGCCTGTGGAGAACTTCAAGACATGAGGTCATTTAGCCATTTAAATCAGCTGTGCTGGATCAAGGACACATCTAAAACCTGCAGGACACCGGCCCTCGAGGCCTGGAGTTGGACACCCCTGGTGTAGATAGTCATGAAATATTTGATATTTAAACTTTTTCACAAATATATCATATCTATGTTTAGATATGTAGCTCTGTATCATAATAAATCCAAGTGATTCATGTCAAGACAAAAAAAAAAAAAAAACTAGCAATTTAAATTCTATTGACTGACAAAAACAGCTTTAGTGGACCTTCCTTTTGCTTAAGTTCTTTAATTTCAGTTTGGAAAGCATTGATTTCCCTCACCACCCAACCCAGTTTTATTTGAAAGCTGGAATGAAGAAAAGAAACGGCCATTAAACTACAATCAGGCACCGTGCCAGTACCTGTATGTAACATGCTGACGTCATACTGTGACGTTCTTATTTTAGTTCAGTGTGTTAGCATCCTAACATTTGTAGAATAGCGGAAAAAGAAAAAACAAGCAACAGATCAAAGCATCACTCATTTTACTAAGATACTGGAAAAATGTAAAAACTTTGACGTCATGATGATGGTTCTAAGAGGAAAAGATAGATTTATAAAGATCGATTGTCTGGAATTCATGAATGTTTATTTTTAGTCAGCCTTCTCGGAAGAGCTCATGCCCACTAACTGGATCTCATTGAATTACATCATAAACATGTTATTACATTTTTTAGTTTTTCCAGAAAGCATATTCTCTTATTGCTGCTACGATAAAGAAAAAAGGAAAGGGAGGAGGAAAAACTCACCACAACCAGACTCAATATTTTGATACAAAATTCAAATGTATTTCTCATGATTGTTAAATTTCATAATGCAAGCCATCAACATTTATTTATTTTAACATAACGTCCACAAGGACAAGTGCAAACCTTCCTGAAATTCGAGAGGCGAAACACAGTAATACATAAAAGTTAACAAAGTTACCAAATACAATATAATGACATTAACATCTATACAATGATAAAACAAAACGACAACAAAAAAAAAAATATTACAAACTCAATATACATTTTCAGTACTTTCTTTTGAGAAAATGTCAATTCTCTGCTCCCGAGCATCTAAAGGCAAACATCACATATTCAAAGACATCTTGGGCTTCAGTTTTCCGTGACATATTTTATTCTGTTCCAGATTTAAAAAAAAAAAAACAAAAAACAAAAAAAACAAACCAAAATCCAGCCCCTGCGATTCCCTCTTTCCAAGGCTGATGTCACAAAATTTGTCGAGCATGATATCTAATGGCAACCTTGCAGCAAAACAAAAACAAAAGCCAAAATGTGCAACTTGTGCAAAGGTCAACAAAACCGACAAAAAAAAAAAAAAAAAAAAAAAAAACTGTAAAAATTTCAACTGTAACATTAACAGAAGTGAGGTTAAAAGAGTGGCACTTAATGAAAAAGAAAAAAAAAAACAGGTCACGTGACAAAAACAGAGGGTGTTGCAGACTGGTTAATATGTACAGTACATCGTGTGACACCTAACTGTGCTTGATGAGCCTTTGGTTTTACACAAAAGTCCAATAACAAAATAAAAGTGCTCATGATTGTCCTCAATAATAACAATGCTACCATATCCATCTTAACCTCAGGCATCGATGTGGCTTTGACCGTTTGAGGGGCTAAAATGGTACAAGACACATTAATAAACAATACAGTTAACGTCTGGCTTTCGCATAGGGCGCTGCTCATTGCTTTCCATTCTTTTTTCTTAAGTAGATCCACCTGTCAGAATGCTTTACTTTCTTCAACTCGTCACAGAAGGTCTGTCTGGGTCACTGAAACGTAACTTGTTTAGATGAGAGCACACACTGAGTGAAGTCATCCAAAGAAGTGGGAGGCCATCTCTCCTCTGAAACCCCGTCCGAAGGCTAATTGGGGATAAAGCAGTATGTGTGCAGGGGTGAACTAGCCAGTGTTCAGCTGAGCCAAGTTCAGATTTATCACATAAGGCAGCAGTGCAGTCCTCAACAAAGTCCTTGTTTTCTCCCACTCCTTTGTCCTGCATCTTCAAGCCCTCTCATATTCCTCCTGTACAATCATTCTAACTAGCACTGAGTAGCGTGTATTATTTAACATATACACAGTGACACACACAGGCGCAGGCAGAGGTATCAAGCTCACAGACGTCGCAGCAGTAGGAGCAGGCGGGCAAACTGTAGCCACTCAAACACGGTCCTGGTTCCGATCAAAACCAAGCACCTCAAGGCTTAAAGGTTTTCAGGTTCTGCTCCATGGAGTTTCAATTTACTGAGTCCCTTTCCAACTGTGAAACATCAGTCAGCAAATGAGCTCCTGCTGGATTTCGGGTCTTGTGCAGAAAGGGGGCTCACTGAAAGAGAAGGCGCCACGGCCCGCCTTCAGCTCACCTTGGCCTGGGCACCTGAGAAATGATCCAATCACGTCTAGCTCAGGGGACGGAGCTGGACTCTCTGGTTCCGATTCGGACTGACTCGTCTCCGGCTCATCCAAAGAGGACGGCGACCTGTTGTGGAGGTGTGGGTGGGAGTGAGGACAGGAGTTCAGCCAGGGGTGATTGAGACATTCCTCTGCTGTGGCCCTCTTCCTGTATACACAAACACAATAACACTGTGCATAAGTGGAAAAATCCCAGAGACATTACATAACAGATTGATTTCCTAGATCTTCAGATTCACTCAAGACATTTTCTTACAAGTTGGCCAAATTACTTTTCAACATTGGGCACGAAAAGCCACAAAGACGACGCCATTTGCTGTCAAGATTTTTTCCCCTCCGTCTCTAACCGATTACTCAGACGGTGAAATATCTGCCTTTTTCCAGTGCTGCCACTGTACTCCTGCAATTAAATGATACTGACTGGAGATTGTGTGTCTGCATCTGCTGATGCTTTTCTAAACACATTAAGGTATCTTTTTTAAAGATCTTTGAGAGGTTCCGCTGAATTTAACGAAATGGTAATGCAGGGAAAAGGTAAGACGTGCATCAGTGTTTGATCTAACGTCAATCCAAAAATGCTGACCTAAAAGTTTGCTAAATGAGTAAAATTCACAACCAGCATTTGCAAGAAAGGAAACGACTTCTCGCCCAAGTGACGCAAATCTTGTTACCACAAACGCTCATTTAGACGTGTGCCGACGTGTGCTTTCGTGCCGGTGTGAACCTGACTCACATCCTTGGTGTGTTAATCTGCTCAAAGTGATGCTGATGGAAACTCTCCACATTAAGCCATAACATCTATTCATCTTCACCTTTACTGTTTAAAAAGAGCCTCACCTTGGGTTTTTAACCAACAAAGATTTGATGAAGTCAACAGCCAGCGAGGAGATGCCCTCGAATGTATCCGGTGAATAGTCTATGTTGACTTGAGAGATGTTGAGGAATGTCTCCTGTTTGTCAGCACCCAGAAAAGGAGACTCGCCCGTGAGCATGACATAAGTCAGAACCCCAATACTCCTGGTAAAGAGGAAGGAGAAAGGAGAAGGTGTTTATGGGGCAAGTCATTGTCGTTTATGGTTACACAGTGTATTGCAAAGCCCCACACATCTGGCTGGCTTCCACTATTCTATGATGAGCCAATTAAATGCAAGTATGTAGCAAGGTTTGTCTTGTGGTCAAAGGTCTAGACACAAAATTGTCTTTTGCACGTTAGGGAGGTGATGTCATTGTCTTGAATATTTATCTAGATTAAATTAGCTGTGTGTGGCGTCCTCTAACATGAGTGGAAATACTATCTAAAGTAGCACACTTACCACATATCTGTAGAAGTGCTAATGGGTTCATAGTTCAGGATCTCTGGGGCTGCAACAGAAACACATGACCAAAGTTAGTCACCTTAAAATGTGCTCACATTTTTAAAAAAAGAAAAAGAGACATGTAGTTTTGGGTAATTTTTAGCTGAAAGCAGGACTTACCCACATACTCTGGGGTACCCAGGATCTCCCTGACTTCTGTGATGTTGTCCATTCGTCTAGACAAGCCAAAGTCCACAATACGAATGTCCCCTAGAGGTGTGGCACTGGTCAGCAAGACGTTCTGAGGCTGGAGAGGGCACACATGCGGATTAGGCAAAGGTTACATAAGGAGATAAAGACTGATTTGAGCAGCCTGAGGTAATTAATTACGCATCTACGAGTCAAAGCATTTGGGAAAACTGATCCTGACAGGATTAGGGGTCTAGGTCATCAGTCAACTTGCTAACTGGGCCTTTGAGCCCAGATCATCCAATAAGCCTATCAGACAATTCTGAAGAGAGGTAAAGGCATTTCTGCCAAACACTTAAATGGCTCTATGGTTAGTCTATGTAAATACTGTAGTGTACATACAACCTAAATCCAGGCCAGGCTGGCCTAATGCCAGATTTAGCTGGAACAATGGGATACATACAAGAAAGAGAAATCCAAATATCAGACTTGAGCCAGCAAAGCCTGAGGAACCACAGGAATGCTTCGATAATGAATGATTTCTCTTTTGAAAACAGTTTGACACAAGATCTCAAACATTTGAAAGCCCTTCTAAAACAATTTAGTGCATCTCAACGGATAATTTTATCTAGAACACATTGTGTAATGTGTAACCAGAAGCCCGACGCATCAAGAAAGAAAAGAAAATCTCAGTGACGGCTGCTTTGTTACCTCAAGACACATCGAAGAAAACATGATAGTTAGGTCAGATGCTTTTATAAAGTGATTCCTCACGGGAACAAAGTCGTGGCACGCTGAATGAGCTGTGGTTGCATAAGAGAAATAATATCTTCCCCATTCTGACTCTTGAGAGAACGCACCGTCCTATATTTGTCATTAACATTTCTTGTGCATTTACCTTCAGATCCAGATGCACCACATTATTCCGATGCAGAAAGGCCACCCCGTTCAGGATCTGCCTGGCCAGTCGTATCACATCTTTCTCTGTAAAGGCTTCGTCGTTGTCCGCAACACACTGGTTGAAGATTTCGCCACCGGCGGCACTGGAAGAAAAACACAGGAAGGAAAACTGAATAAAAAGAAACTAAGGATAAGATGAGAAGAACATAACTTTGAGTGGATAACCACCCAGTGAAGTTTAGCTTGGCTCACTTTCATTTGCACTTGTAATAATAAATTGCTCCTCGAAAGTTACAAACACACCCTTCCACTCAGTTTCAGTCACATAAGTTGGCAATGCAAATTATCAACCTATCGCACAAAAAGGGAAAAAATATAAAGCCATTACTGCTTTCTTTACAATTATATAACCATTTCCCCCTCATTTGTGTTAGAGAAACAAAGTTCATCCACATCTACACACTGCAAGCGAGTCCAACATAAATCAGTACAGTGTTAGGTACCCCGCCTGTGTGAGTACTTTCCTCTTGTCAGGAATATTGCAGAGATAAGAATGGTCATATCAGCAGCTTCAGATAAGCTCCTTCACAACCTCATATACTGAAATAAATTCACTAAAACAGGGGAAGGAAATAGACAAAAAATAAAAACACCCGCCACCTAACCACTTTGTAAAAATATTTTAACAGAAAGAAAGAAGCAGCGAAGTGTGAAGTTTGTACCCGCTCTGTATGAGCCCCAGCATGCATCGTTTTCTACTCCTTTACTCGAAACAAACTGCTTGCTCATTTTTGAGTAATAGTAAGATTCCTGCATAGCCCTGCTGTGCTTGTATAACAACGTTAAGTAATGTGGAGACATGGTGGATTTATGTTAGGTGCTCCGTCAGTTCTAGCAATGCACGAAGCTGACAGTCGACTCCCTCCAAAAAACACTGCAACCATATGTGGGGGATTTAGAAAGCAGACATGCTTTTTATCTTCAGAGGAAATTTTTTTTTGTTCCAGCCCTGGGCACAAATGTTACATAAGCTGCACCTTCCAGTCCCCGTTAGGTCCTGGGCATGACTGTTATACAAGCAGCACCTTAAAATCCCCGTTAGCCTTCTCAACCTGCCAACTTCAATAACCTGAGCAGTAAAAATAGAAAGCATTTTGTTTTGGGTTTGGGCACTCTACCTCTCTCAGACCTAATTCTTTTTTTAAACTCTTAGCAATAAATACTTGCTTGCTGTAAACACAGTCAATCCCAGCTGATGACCCCCAGAGTACTTAAGAGCAGTGGCTCAATAGGTTTACGCTGATCTGCACATGTAAACCAAATGAATGCAAGCTGGCTATTGATGCCTTCATGTGGGTGAAGGAACTGAAGGAATAAGTTAGTCTGATGGATACTTTAATGATCCTTGCTTTCAAATCCTAATAAAGACCATTTGCATATATTGTGGCCAAGAATGACAGGCTAATTCCCTGAAGTCTGAATATTGTTGCTGTGCTTTGGAAGTTGATGCATTCCCTACTTTAGAATGCAGGCAGACATCCTCCCTACAACAGTCCAAAAGAACAAACCTATCACAACCACACTGTTTGAGCTAAATAATTGGTTTAAGACAAGAGTTAAGAACAGCTGACTCCCACCCAAACTCTGAATGCATAGATAAGAAAGCAAAAGGGGCAAAACAAGTCAATCCTCTGTTTGATTAGTAATCATTCTTTTTGGCTCATTACTACATGATAGCCCTCTGTCACCTAGAGCATGTTTCAGTTAAAGTCCAGTACAGCCTGGGTTATGTTGCATAGCATTTAGGAAGAACTTTGCCCCCCCCCATGGATAACCTATCTCACTGATTACCTCAAGTTACTCTCCACAAAAAGAACTTAGAGGCGATTTGGTTTTCATGAAAGTGATCATGTCTAAAACTAGTCATTACCCTGGGGGTTTCTTTGGTACTGACGCATGCTGGAGCTGTATTTTTGAAGATGATTAGACTTTGACTTCATTTCTCTAACATTGACAAGGAAGTGGTTGTGGCTACAAAAAGTGTGTGTGCACACGACATTTTACCGGCATGGCTGTGTGCTACTTTTGGGAGCTGCGCTTTGCTTGCTGCTTACATTTAAACCCACAGGAAATGGAAAATGGTTTGCAATTCTTGAAACTCATGCCGAGGTCAGACGGTTTGTGAATGCAGTTTTTCATTCGCTTGCTGTTAGTTCTTCTGTAGCTTTTAGGACATGCAGCAGAAAATAACTGACATTTAAAAAAAAAAAAAAGAAGCTTTGTCAGAGCTAAGATGTCGTGCATGCATACTCTGCTTCAAATCCCAGCGCACCAACAACTCCCAGCGTAACTTCTTTGGCGGCTGAAGAGGAAATGTGGGCCACTGTAGACTGACCTCCTGCTATGTTTTCTCTGCAGGCATGCAGGGGTGAACTATGGTGCTACTTCCCCTTTCGCACTTTAGTCAAGAGGTCAAACATAGCCTTCCCCATAGAGAAGCTTTTGTTCTACAGAAGCATTCCATGTCTGGGAAGGGAATAACTGGAGTGGATCCTGAGCAGGAGAAGGATTTCTGCCTGAGAAGTGAGCAGTTGTGGAACAGGGTCCCTGGAACATGATTCAAGGACAAACTCCTTTGTGTAATGAGGGAAGTGAGGTGGTTAAGATGCTAAGGGATCTTTCTAAATCCTAATTAAAGTGTTTCATGAAAGGAGTTTGATGACACTCGCTAGATACCTAAAGATTTTTAAATCTGAACCACAGTATTAAAAGCCAAATGCTGAATTGACCTTGTTAGGGAACTGAATCAGCAGTGTGAACCACCTGCTGTGTTCACATGCATGTTTGAGAGTCATCACTGCCTTAACCAGATTCAAGCGGTAGCATCTAAATGAGTAATCCATAGCTTAATGTTGTCATTTTTACACAGTAAGCATGCTGCAGTTTTACTGTGGCATTTAAAGTGACACTTCATCACAATCAGTAAGCGTAACAAGAAACTGAGGTGTTCACGCTACAGCGAGACGAGCGACTAACCACAGACACAGAATTTCCATTTAAGGTAGAGACCATGTTAAACTAGTGCAAGCCTGTGCATTTCACACGTGGGTGGGTTTTTTTGGGGTTTTTTTTTTTTAAGAACTAGCAACTTGCCTAGAACTATGCCAGGAAATACTTCCTTTTTTTTTTTTATTATTCTTGCAAATCAGCCGACCATACTGCATAAAATCTAATTATTCACACAGAAGCACCAAGCTCTGACGTTCTTATCTTGCAAAACACAGGATGTTGCATGACGTATGTAAGATTTGAGGCTTTTCCAACTAAACCTGTGCTTATGAAAAAGAATTATTTGTAAGGTACACCTGGGAAACCTGCGCAGAGCCTACCCCACCTTTCTCTTCACCAATACCTGGTGACCTAATCACCCCCCTCAAGTTCTCTGCTATGGCTCAAACACTTAGATTCAGGAAGAATTATTTAGATTACTGCTGTATGATGCCATTAGCTATCCAAACCACTGCTAGTTTGGGAAAGAGAGTTGAATATTTGTGATGTAGAACATTAGTGACTTACCACTCAAGAACGAGAATGATCTCAGTGCTGGTTTCATAGACTTCATGCAGTGTCACCACAAAGGGGTTTGCCTTGGCCAGCTCCAGCACAGCAATCTCATTTAAGATGTCCATGCGGCAGTCTTGGCCCTTCCGTCGCTTTCGCAGGAACTTGGCAGCATACTGCTTCCCTGTCGCCTTCTCAATGCACTTCTTCACAACTGCAAACTTTCCCCTGGGAAACAACAACAACAACAAAAAGAGCAACAGAGTGTTTAGCCATGAAGAAAAATCACAACCACCTTCCTGTGTTTTTTTATTTTATTTTTTATTTTATTTTTTTTAATTTGTTTAGACATGGGTCCATTTCCTTTTCAAATTGTTACTGGGTTAAATGTAGGTCACTTAAAATGCATACAATCCACTCAATATTTGACTGTTAAGAAGACATGAGGCATTTTGGAAAGGCAACCCAATTGGCTACAAGTGCAACAGCGAGGGTGCGGTTATGGAAAAGTCCAGAGATAAGGTGCTTATGTGGCATCATTTGAAAAATTTAGACCGTTATTCACCACTGATATGCTGTGCAAAGGAGGCATTCGTTGAGAGATCCCCCTTCTTTCTCCTGTTCCTCTAGCCTTCAGGAGGGTCTGAAGGAGAGCAGATAAGGCTGACACTTTTGGCAAGAGCGGCAGAATAGAGGGCAGGGCTCTGATAAGGGTATTGCGACTTTGTAGGTCAAGCAAAAACAAAGATGTGACAGCTTGGTTGCATAATGTCACTGGTAAAACACAGCATTAAGACTATCTACGTTTAATTTTAATAAACATTGACTCCCCCCCCGAATGTACATTAATAGAGTCATAAAAGGTGCTAAGGGTCAGCTGTGGGTGAGGGCAGGATGTCCGATGTATTCAGAACTGCATTTGGGTCAAACCAACACAATCACCAGCCGTCTCTCCCAGGCTGAAAATGAGGCCTTGTGCACCACTTCCCTTTCTTCACAGCTGACAGCAGCAGGGACAAATGGAATTGTGTTGACACCTCCACCCAGACCCTCAGCCAGAGACTGCTTCTGCATTGACAGTTGTACAAAAGCTGACCAGTCAGCTAAACACAGCAGTCCTGAGACCAAGACCACCCACATGAATGTGACTGAGCAGGTCACACGCTGGGGGGGGGGGGGGGGGGGGGGATGTCACAGTTTGACAGTCGAGTTAGAACCCAAGCAACATGAAGACAGTCACTGTAATCTTAACATCTACACCTAACTAACATCTCAGTGTTTTCTTAAGCTACACTTTAGACACAACACACAAGGCTTGGGGAAAGTGAGCAAAATATGCTAGAAGATAACTAAATAAATGAAGCTATTTTTCCTCCCACACAGTATTGCTTAAAGCTGACTGTGCTGCTGACCAAAAAACAGCTACTGTTCTGGATGGAGTCTGGTTGTGTGCTGGCTGCCACCCCATTTCCCAGTCTCGCAGTGTAGTGACGAGTCATTGTTCAGACTGAAAAGGCAAAAGCCATCAGGGGCTTTTCATCCTTAATTAGCCAAGTTCAGAGCTGTGGGCTGGGTGCTACATATTAGAGTGAAAAGAAATGACTAGTGGTTATTGAAAAGGGCAGCCCGGGGGGGTCCGTTCAAAGGCTGACAACAGGTCAGAGGTTACTAAACAAGGCCATCTTGTAGCCGGCCATGTTCACCAGGAAGATGAAAAGAATATTTTTGTTATTAAAAAAAAGAAAAAAAAAAAGAAAGAAAGAAAGAAAAAAAATATCACGCTATAATTTAACATTTTAAAAAATACATTTTTGCTTTTTTGGATTAAAAATACCAACATCTCACTGTTAACACAGAAAGGTCTTAACATACTCTGGCTAATGATGAGAAGTGCTTTCTCAAATAATCAGCAATTGCGGTTATATAGTTCAAACAGTTCTCTTCAGGAACCTGTCTGAAACTCATCTGCTATCAATCACCAAATTTACTGTGACACAAAACATTCCTTTGCGCAAGATGGCGATAATTTGATTAAGAAACTGGTTTCCTGTGCAGTTTGCATTTTGTCTTCCCCAGAGGCTCACTGACTCATGTCTGAAGCGTAATGAAAAATGACAGCTCTTATTTGCCTTTTTCACAGACAGTCTGACACACAACCTGAGTTCCTCTTCCTGCTTTCAGGTTGCCCACAACATATTTTGTGCCATTTCTGCAGGAAACCATGCAGAGCGTGATAATGAGAAGGCTTTAAAAAAGGGTCAGGAGGCATTTTTTTTTTCTGCAAACGCTGAATTATTGCCTGGTATTTACAGTTGAAATGTTCGGCATTCAAATGTACAATAAAGCTAATCTCCTGCCATGCGGCACTTACGTACATTCCTGCACCTAATGTGATTATGAAGCCTGATCTCAGGATGTTGAGAAAGGGAAAGGGAGTAAAAAAAAAACTAAAAAAAAACTAAAAAAAAAACGGGGGGGGGGGGGGGGGTGAAAGTTGATCTATGGTAGTGAAGGGAAAGAAAAAAGTTTATAGGATGCTGTAGACTACACTGGTAGCCTAAAGCCAGCACGACAGGTCATGCTACTCTCCCTCATGTCCCAGGGTGTCTTATAAAAGGTAATTGGCTACTTACTAGGACATTACTGAGCATGTGCAAAAGAACAAACCTGAAGTTGATTTGTGAAAACAGAGAGTGCAACCAGCTGCTGAATTGAGTGAAACCCAAGGAGCGAAACACAGCTCATCTTCTTTATTCATGCTGCAGTGCTTACTAGAGAAAGTCATTGTAATTTGGCACATTGGGGAATCCCCAGTTAAATACAGCGGGAATCTGGAATTTCAGCTGGCATCCACAAACCAGCAACTGGGAGACATAAATATATATGTGGCTAAAGAAAGAGGAAGCCAGAGCAAAACAAAAAAAAAAAAGGCACTGTTGGTAGACAGGATATTTAACTTGTGGGAAAGCAGGTACATGAAACAGGAAAATAGTCAAGAAAGCAGCAAGAATGAACTATATAGGCCAGGATTAGAAAGTCTTGCTTTGTGTTTTCGCATGTTTGATCATTAGTTGTTGCACGTATGTTTCTTGATGTCAGTGTAGATCGCCGCGCATTCAGAACGATTACTCCAAGTCCATTCTTAAGCACTCTTGACATTTGAGGTTTTTCATTTTTAGTACCACTTACACCAGGATATAATGGATCGTGCACGCGGGACCTCAGCAGAAATAATAAGCAAGTCGAAAACTTTCTTCCTTAAATCGCAAAGATAATGTATAAGAACAGTCCATGCATTTCCACACAACTCGTTATTGTCACTGTTTAGAATTAAAAAAATCTTTCAGAGTCTCAAAACTATTTAGCAACTTCCAGCCAGGACTCACAGAAGCGCATTAACATTACGCGTTGCGTGTGCCAAAGCGCTGCTCCGCGCCAGCAGATGGAAAGCGCAATTGGAAATATTCAATTAGCAGGCTTCCCAGTAACACGTGCAGAGAGTAACTCTAATATGATTGAGCGATTTGCCTAAATCTGTTCAGACATTGTTGCAACGTCCAGCCAACGCACGAAGGTATTAGGATTTTTGTCAATGACTGCTTGGAGGAAAAAAAACGAAAACCTTCAGGCAACAAACAAACTTACCTGCCCAGTTCTTTGCCCACCAGCTCGTAGCTGCCAGCGAACGGCTCAGTCCTTATCCTGGTGTTGATTTTTGTAACCATTCCGCTTTTGTTCATGGTTGTTGAAGGTGGCATTGAAGTCGTGCCGTGTAATGAAACAGTTCTTTCTCGCCAAATAAATACAAAAAAGGAGACGACTTTCTTGTAAGCTCAAGTAAAAACTCGCATAATATTAATTATTAAATAAAAAAGGTCAGTTAGAGGCTACAGAAGCTGTTCGAAACCACCGGTATGTAATCCAGCTTAAGTGCGTCCCAAACATAAAGGTGATGTCTGCAGCAGCGCGACACAGTCAGTGGGGTTTTAGTGCTACTATGCATTCCTGACAGCAAAGTCCTCATCAGAGCCCAGCCCCCTGCGCTGACGCTAAGCAGCAGAGGCCAATGAATTTGCAGAGCAGGACTTCTCAAGGTGCAAGCCAGCTGGTTGGCATGCGGTAGTGAGTGACCCGATCTTAACACGGCAGGTACGTATAAATAGACACTTATAGCATTAGTTTTGCTTTGATTGGTATAAGTATAACTTTAGCTGATAACAATCACTCGGTTAAACGGTAGCCTGTTGTAAAATACACGAGTATAAGGAAAAATAAACATATAAACAGAAACCTATTTTATATCCCCACATAAGGCCATTTGGATGAGTCTGTCAATCGTAGGATACCATACCAGCTTTAGACTTAAAATAAAGGTAAACTCTAAAAGAAAGATAAGCGTCCAAGTACACAAGGGCAAATTAATAAGACATAAACCTAGGTGTTTACAAACCACTTACTTCTATTAAAACTTCCAAAACGGACTCCCAGAGCAAACAATAGGTACAACAAGCCAAATAGTTTAAAACTACAAACATACACAAAAACTCTCACGCTCAAAAATATTTAAAGTATGCTTGATGTCGTTGGTATTTGTTTTCCCGATACTTGCTCTGGGCTTGGCTGTGGAACAGGTGAGATTGACTGTTGTCACATTTAAGCTCAGTCATGAACATGATGCTACCCTGAGGGTTTGAGAGCCTTCCGCATTCTCTCCCCCCCCCCCCCGTTGTCTGGTCATTGAACCTTTATGTCATCCAACAAGAATTCAAAGCATCTCATTAGATAACACATCAGGTCATGTGGCACAACCGAAAGTTGGAAAGTCCACTAATTTTAATGTGCGTGCATCCTGCAAGTTTTCCATATATAGCTTTTAAAGGTCAAGGTCTATGCCAATCATAAGTAAACAAAACGGCGCACAGATAAAAAAAAAACAAAAAACAACCAACTTCTCCATCTGATACTAGTAGAACTAGTAGTGGATTTTGTGTTTCTGGTCTCAGTTTCTACTACGTGAAATAAAAGCATGATATCAAACACTGTGAGGTGTTTGCTTTTATCAAAGCGATTGGTGTTCTTTCCAGTAGATGGTAAGACTTCATAACCATGGGAGTTTGATGGTACCATTACTTATACAATCAATTAATATTTTGGTTATTATTTTAGATTTTAGATATGCAAATATAGGACCTACGTATTAAAAAATCTATTGATAAAATAAATGATGAAAGCAATTTTGTCAGTGCTTTGTCCTCTCTAAAAGTCCTTGAAAGACTCCTACCAGCCTACATTTCTAATGTTTCAGTGAAGAAATTAATAGCTGCTCTGCCTTGAGGGAATATCAGCGACAGAGTTTAAAAAAATGACAGTATGAACGTTTTTTCTGTACTGGTTTTATGGCCTGTGGCTGATTACTTTTCCAGTGGTGGGTCACATGCCCTACATAGCTCTTATCTAGCACACAGAGCAGGATTTGTCCAATCTTACCATACCAAAGCTAATTTTGTTTCCACAAACAGAAACTGATGTAAAAGACACCTATTGAAAGACCACATTCCTCAGGCTCTGCCGAGTCATTAGTGTGTAGCGACAGGGTTACATAACATGTTATGCCTCCTCAAATTGTTACCTTAACTCTAAGTGGACCTACTGAAGTCTTGACCCCCCTTTAACCCCACCTTCTGTGCCAGGCTTCCCATTAAAGCCAGGGTCAAAGTTCAGAGGAACCACGTTAGCGAAGGAGCTTTACTCGGCCCCAGAGACCTAATGAAAACACATACCAGCAAATTAGACTGCCAGCCTTCAGTTTGACAAACATAAATATGAGAAGTTCAACCATGACCTGGGAAACGCAAAAAACCCCTCTCAGAGCCACTGTAACAAATAGGCCCAGTCAGGACTTGATAGGGCACAAGGGTATGTGATCATGTTCCAGTCTTTCCCCTGAGTTCGTATTCTCTCTGGTGGTGGTGGTGGGGCATTCACTGCCATTCATTTCTTAAAATCACAGTAGCGCTGACACAATACAAGCATTCATTTACAAGTTCCACACTTATGGGGCAATAGTGTTATGATTCGTTTCATCTGCTAGATGTACATTAGATACTCAATTTTAGCTCTGCTTTTAGTCTCGGCCAACTTTTGATCTGCTTCTTTAGCGGATATGTGCTCAATTATGTTCAATAGCAAGTAACTGAGTGCACTTATTGTCCATTTTGTTCTGATCGGGGAGTCAAATTTGGCTTTTGGAACTTTTCTGGTTATTAATGATGCTTTGAGATTGGCAAGAGTTGCATGCTAGATAGCTTAACTCTGAGCTGCAGCATGCTAGCTCTGTAAAGTTGAGGTGAGCTGCCGATTCAGTGACACACTCTCTGACCAACTTAACTTGTCATTTTAAAAATGCACTTTTATATAAATCCCAGGTGGCAGTCATCCTCAAACAGGGATGTGATAGCAGAAGTTGTGATTCTTACAGGAGCTCCTGGACACCCAGAGAAATAAAAGGATGTTTACAAAGATGTGAACATTTAAGAATCGGGGTAAGCTTTATTTATGCCTTCATTAGGTAAATGTGTTAGAGAGACAGACTGTCTTTTGTCAGAATTTTCAAAGATGTCCTTTGTCTCCTCTTTTTGTTGCCTATGGCATCGTTTAAAGGGGGATTCTCATTACATAAATGCTTTTCACCAGTGACTCAGCGACACAATGCTATTGAATATTTTCTGCTGCTCCCTTATGAGACCGCTCGGAGGGCAGTACAGTTATATAAAGATCTCATACTCTGATAAGATCCCAGACTTTTCCTTTCTGTTTGAATGACCACAATAACCTGTTTCCACCCTTAGCTTGTAATGCAGAGATGACTTGAGTGAGGAATGCCGTGACGTGGCAGAGGGAAATGTCTGACTGATGCATTATCCCTGTTTTTGGTTTTGTCATAGAGCTCTCAATCATGCACCGTTTGCTGACTATTTGATTTCCTTTCTTTGCTTATTTGCCTTCACTTGTGAATGAAAAAAAGTCTGATGGCTGATGATAACCTCTTTCCTAGAACAAGCAGTTCATGAGAATCAAACTTTCGTAGGAAATTAGCTTTCTTAACAAGAACTAACGGAGTATATGTGGGCTGCAAAATGTCAAATCCATAGATAAAAACTGCTTATTGCCTAAATTCTCTGTTTATGGTTCTTAGTTCTAACCCATTGTTTATGCAGAGAGAGGTTTCCATATAATGAATGGCTTCAGAATCAGGCGGGTAATCTCGCCTCAGTCTATAGGCGTTCCCTGTCTTCTTTGGTTACTTATGCAGGGCTTCATTATGTATCGGATCAGTTGTGCAATTTGTCCTTAGCGAGCAACTTGTGTTTTGTCCCAGGAGTTTAATAGCAGGCATCACTTTGCTTGGGTAGAGAGCTAATCACTAGCAGGGTGAGGGCAGGCTAGCAGCAGTCCCATTTAACACATGACATCATACTTTTATTAACTTTTTCATTTGTACAGTAGCGTGATGGTGTTGATCATAGATCACAGTTTGGTGCGATCTTCCATCTCTTCGCAGTGAGCTCAGTGTGAACGGAACAGCAAAGGTCTCACACCTCATAAAACTAAATAGTCCAAAACCGCTGCATGATTTAGTTGCTTAACGCGTTACCCACTGTGGTTAATATAAAATGCAAACATCTCCTCACAGGGATGAATCGGTGGTTTCCCAGACGCTGGTGCTGGAAGTCAATCACCTCAGGACTGCAGGATGACGTGCACAGTTGACGTTCGAGCGGTATTAAAAGATAGGTTCTTAATCCTTTTGGCAACTGAGAAAAACACTGAAGGGGGATAAAAATAAGGCATCGGGATAGGATCAAGAGCTCATTGCGGTGGTTGTAGTCGAAGTTCAACACTAAGAAAACAGGCCTGTAGGAGAAATAGTGTGTGGCCTTATCAAAAACTACTCAGTTATCGTGTTACTCTATAATGATAGATTACTGTAGGCAGACGTAGGTTAGTTGGCTGTTTGCTCCTTGTTGTAAAGCCGATAAGTTCTTTTTTTTAACAAACAAATAATTCCTTAATGTTATGTTAAGTTGAACAGGCAGTCCCTTGGGTGCTGCAAATAAGCAGAGTTGTTGCAAACCATATACACAGTATATTATTCTGGTGTATCATAATTCTAAATTATCTTGTTTGGCAGCAAAATAAACAATTTCCCAGTCTCGTTCCCTCCAGGACCAAAGGTTTTAAACCTCTAAGACTTACGCTTACTGCTTCTTTAGGTACACCTCTTCAACAGTTCAATAATGCAGCATGGCAGCAACTTAATGCATTTAGACATGGTCAAGACAACCTTCAAACTGGGCACAACAAAATGGGGAAAAAGGGGATTTAGATGACTTTGAATGCGGCATGGTTGTTGGTACCAAATGAGCTGCTCTAATTGTTTCAGAAACTGCTTAAAAACTGGTATTTTTCTGCACGGCCATCTCTAGGGTTTACAGAGAGTGGTGTGGAAGAGAGAAAGCATCCAGCAAGTGGCACTTCTTTGGGCAGTAAAGTCTTGTTGATGCTAGCGGTCAAAGGAGAACGACCAGAATGCTTTCAGTTGACAGGAAGACAACATTAAGTCCAACAACATCTTGTTATGACCAAAATATCCAGAAGAGCATATCTGAACAGGCAACATGTGAATTCTTAAAGTGGCTGTGCTACAGCAGCAGACGAACAGCAGAAAACTAAGGCTACAGCTTACATGTGCTCACCAAAATTGGACAACAGAAAATTAAAAACCATTGTTGGTATGTCTCAATTTCTGCTGCGACATCTTTTGATTTGTCCTGCAACACTTGGATGGTTGGGTAAGAATTTGGCATAAACAACACAAATGCATGCATCAATCCTGCAATGTATCTGCGGGTGTTGTAATGCTGTAAAGAATATTTTGTTATGCCTCATTTACACCGTGACTATTGTTGTTGACCATGTCCATCCCTTCATGTTCACTGTGTCCATCTTCTGATGGAGGATAATGCGCTATGTCACAAAGCTCAAATAGCCTCTAACTGATTTCTGGAGTATGAGAATGAGTTCGCTGTACTCAAATGCCCTCCACAGTCACCAGATTTCAATCCAATAGAGTACCTTTTTGGATGTGGTGGAATGGGAGATTTGTATAAATTTGCAGCAGCTGCATGATGTCATTACACCAATATGGTTGAAGAATTAAGGCAGTTCTAAAAGCAAAAGGTCATCTAACCTGGTACTAGGAAGGTGTAACTAATGAAGGGACCAGGAATATATATATGTCTCATGCAGTGCATGCATGAGACATATATTTAATTGTTATTTAATAAGCAAAAAGCACCATATACTGTGAATCTTACTACAAATAACACACAAATATTTAAAATCATTTTTATGTCTGTTTCTTTCATATTTCTGGATTTTAGCAGAGCTTCATATACTAAATTCCTCTTTCCATGCTTGGATGCATATTTTGCTCTTCAGTGTTGCAGTTAGCAACAAGGGTAAAGTGCATTTAGCAAACTTCCTACTCTCAAACAAACTTATTCATTCAATGAACTCAGATTTTTTAGAAGGGGCAACACATATGGGTTCTAGCTTTAGCACATCTCTCCTGACCAGAAGAGGGAAAAACTGACACGATGTTAAGGCACGAGGGTAGAGCTGGTGTTTAAATTGTAGATCCAAAGATTGCAGTGGAAAACTTGAGTGTGAAATGCATCTTTTATCCCCACAAATATGCAGTTGGCTCTTTGCAGACTGGTTGTGGCAACTGATTTGTTTTCTTTGAAAGCGTGCTCTGCTCTGTGTGGGTTTCTGCAAAACAGCAGTACAGGAAGAGCAGGCAGAGACACAGACAAGATGAAAGCTGTTCTCAGGTATGAAGATGAAAATCTCTTGCCACATCTGCTAAAGGATTGCAACTATAGCTGTGCACAGTCTACTGTTCACACGTAAAGACAGTGATTGTGGCAAACAGTTGATTTTCTTATGCAGGCAGATGAATTAAAAAAGACCTGTATGTGATGGTCAGACAAAATCAAAAATCATTGCTGTATTCACAGTAGTGGCTTTTTTTCTCCCTCTCAAAAAGTATAGAATAGATGCAACCTAAACCCCCATGAAAATTGCTGCAAGCAGTTTAACAATGCCAGTCTAGTTTGGTCAAAATAGCTACATACAGATTTAGATATTACACCACCCTAAGGCTATTGGGGTGTGGGCGTTAACAGATGCTGCCAGAGTTAACCATAGGTAGCAACACAGCACAGACAGACCAACTTAGAAACTGAAAATGCTTTCTCAGCTGTTGCTTCTTTCTCTGGTCTCGATCATCCCCCCTCGCTGCCACATCATTGTCTCATTAATCTAAAAACAGGGACATAAATCCTGTCAAAGCTCAATTTACTGAACCTTCTTTTTCCAAACACCACTTCCTTTGTTTGATAAAGGATTAAACATAACTTTAGAGAATTCAATAATAAACATCTTCATGGACCAGATAAAATATTAGTCATCAAAGCTCTGCAGCCATGGTCATCCATCAGAAGCCTATCTGAGTGGGTTCTAAGCAAAACAAATAGCTGTTTTCTCAGTTGGGACTTCATGACATTAAAAAAAAATAACAGTCACAGTCTGACAAACGTGATTTCCGAGCAATGGAAGATAAAAATGGTGTCGGAAATTTGGTTTGATTTGAGAACGATAAAACTAGAAGGAGGTTATGAGGACTATAGGTGACATAAATGTCAGAATCTGAGTAGAAGAAGATGCCGATAGAAGACACAGCAAACCAAGGAAACATGGAAGCAAAATGTCAGAATGTCTGACTCAGGAGAGAAATGGAAAAATGTATTTTATCTGGCAACTGAGCATAGGAGGAGAGGGTGGCGGTGGTAGTTTGTGGTCTGGGATATTAAAAAATGAGGGTAGTGCTTGTCAAACGTGCAGAGACATCAGTAAAGAAAAACAGAATCTAAAAGAGAAAATAAGCACAGAAAAAGTGTCTTTTAAATCCATAAACCTCTAAACTACAAATTCTAAATAAGCACTTGGATGTTTTTGTAGACAGAAAATTGTCTATAAGGGAATCAGCAACGAACTTTTGTTGACGTTTGTCTGTTTCTGCAAACTCATGCAG
The DNA here is from genome assembly GCF_057381845.1 of Rhamphochromis longiceps. NCBI lineage: Eukaryota > Metazoa > Chordata > Actinopteri > Cichliformes > Cichlidae > Rhamphochromis > Rhamphochromis longiceps. The sequence goes on along the minus strand of NC_140560.1, from coordinate 30,252,446 downwards.
AGGGAATTTCCTGACATGTTTGTAGTGCATTTGTTTCATGTAAAGAAATATTTCCCAGCCTAGAAGATACACAAAGACAACTGATGAGAAATATACGGCAGATCAGAGCTATTTTATTTTGTACCTAAATCTGCTGCCCTGTCAGTGTAGCCGCAGTCTACAAACTGCTGCTCACACAGCTCAGTGACTCCCGTGACAGCAGGTAGTTGTGACCATATGTCATCCGAGCCAAGGGAGGGGTCAAAGGTCAGCTTAGTGTTAGTGATTACCTGGTGAAGCGTGCCAGCTCTCTGTGTTTGTTTGCATATCCATGGTGACAGCCCAACAATCTCCTTCCTTAAAAGCTCACGCACGCACACTTCCCGACAGCATCGCCACAGCCCTGTTCGTCACCTGAAGAGGTGATGAGGTCAGCCAGTAAATAACATTCCGTGTAAAACTATATGGGGACTTGCCAAACTCTGCTCAAATCTAATAAGCACCCTTTTTGCTTTCTTGTCCGTGGAAAATGTGTGTGGGAGGAGAAAAATGCTTTGAACCTCAGCTAAGTAAATCTTTAAAGAGGTTAGCCTCTTGGCCTTACATCCATCCCACCACAATGCCATTGGGGAGAGAGTTTGTGGTTTTAGTTTATGGGAATACTTTATCTTTAAAAGGTGAAACATAAGCAAAAATGATGACAGACACCATAAAATAGTCAAAAAACTTTAAGGGTGAAGGTATGCTTATACATATTACTGATTTGTTCGCTCTTGCATACGTGTTTCCATATGTACATATGTATTTTGTTTGTTTATTTTTATCACATGACCTAGAAACCAGTATTTTATGCTGCCTCGTTGTGTCTTGCGTGATGAACACGATAAGGGAATCAAAGGTCAGACGATATTTAATCTTTGTTTTCTGCAAATGCCACGCATGCCACTTTTATAACTATCGATTACAGCCATAGTAGTATCAAGGGAAGCATCATATCTCTGACTCGGGGATACAAAATAACTGAAGTAGGATCCTGAATTCTCCACTAGTTTCTTGGCAATTGCTTTGGGTTAACAAATAGTCTCTCCATATTAATATAGAGTGTATATTGCACTTAGATTTTGTTTTACTACCAGCCTCAATCTTTACCTGAGGTACACTAAGGGATATTTTGCCATTTTGCCATTTTGTCTTTCTGTATAAAAGTCAGATAAGACAGTGGACCTAAAAGCAGTAAGCACAGTAACAAAAATGTCAAACAATAATTGCAATCAGCCCATCTTCCGTCTCATAGTTTTGGTCATGCTACTTTTTTATGAACAATTGTGCTAAAAATGTTTCTGAAGGACTTTGATAAAAACAAAAGCCACTGGGCCATTAAAGTCAAAAGGATTTATAGCTGTAAGGAAAAGGATAAGAACATTTTTCCTAAAGTTAAAGTACCAAATGGAAAATTGACTGTTAGATTGGGATTTTTCTTCTCTGTGTGTTTGGCATCATGGTAAGTACAGAAGAAGCATAAGTTAACCATCAAAATCATCCTGTAGGACTAATGAATCTATATCTACATATAGAGCACATTTCATGGACAACAGGTCATGTGATTTTTAGCTCTATATGGGTCTGGCAATCTCACAAGAGATACTCAAGTCTTCTATGGAAAAGAGTTGGCATTTATAATAAGCAAAACACACAAAAAATACATTGGATTCATGCAACAAAAATGCCGGTGCTTCTTCATATAAACTGTGCTGCAGGAACCTGATCCACAGCTCATAAATCAATTTTTTCACTTTCTGCCAAGTCTCAGATGGACTAAATCAAGATGAGGGTTTGGACCACTTCCTCCTTTTCTACGAAGATCATTCATCTCTTTTTGTTGTAGCGAGCTACTGTTTCCTGTGTTTTGTTCTCATTCATACGACCAAAACTTTTTCAGTTTTGCTGAATTCACAATTTGGCTCAAGAACCTTGTAGACTTGAGAATCCAGCTGCATAATTTAATATTCTGTTCCCACTATCTTTCTTTGGCTTTTTTACTTCTACAAGACCTCCCAGCGAGGCATGTACTCTAAAGTGCATGTACGCTGTGAATGTTTCCATCGGCCATCAGCTTAGCACTTAAGGACCCCACAACTATGACTTACAGCTCATGTCGACAGCCAGATATTTATGTGTCTCCTCTGGCCTTTGTGTTCTTTATTTACCACCTCAGCTTTAGTTGACCACGTAACAAATCAGACAAGAAGTCGGTCACTAATGAATGAAACGTTTCCCAAAATAAGTAATGATCTAATTTTCCACAGGAAGGAATAGGGTTTGTGTGCCGTTTCACTAAAGTGCTCAGGTGAAGCTCTAGTTTTACAATCCTGTGAAGGATTAGAAGTGAAATATTTAACTGACTGAAACTGGCAAAAGAAAATGTAAAACGAATGGCCCTCCTAACAATATGCACAGAGTTGGAGAGTGTCCAGTGGTCTACAGCTCCTTCCTCAGACTGAATAGGAACATAAAGCATTCTGCCAGAGAGTCAGACTGATTTAACCACCCTCGAGCCAACGTCTGTGGCCATACTGAGGGCGTGCCCTTACATTGATGGAACACCCACCCATGACAATCCCTCTTCTAATTCAAAACCACTGAAACCCCACAGATGAAGACAGGGATTAGTGCCATCTGTTGGGTTTTAACATAACCTTGCTAATTAATTCTAGTGATTTAAGCACAGTATATATGTTGTGTTAGTGATCTCTCCACCTGTTTCTTCTATTCCAGAAATTTCATGTTTTTATTGCACGCCTTCTTATCTTCATTCACAACTTAGGATTTGTTATAGACAGCGACTCTTGTGTTATTAGAAACTGAATTGCTCTTTTGTCGCTCCTCCTCCTCATCTACTGAGCGAAACGTCTGTCAGAGAAGACACCATTGTCACTTTGAGGGGTTTTTTTTGGCTCTGTGCTGACATTCGCCTCGCTGGCCATAACTCTGAGCTCAGTGAGCATTTTTCTCACACCCCCTGGGGGACAGGAAACAACTCAGTCTGTGACTGCAGCTTTCGAATATTTGTGTCACATGAACGTTGCGATAGCAATATGGAGGGTCGATAAGAATGCAGAACCCATGTGCTGGATTTTAAGGAATCTCTGCTGACGCAAAGCCATGGTCAAGCTAAAACTTGACTGAAACTAGAAGCACAATACATCAGCACTGAAGACAGATGAGTTATTTGAAAACAAAAACTCTTTTTTATTTGTTTACTGTAAAAACAAGCTCACGGTTTCTTTGATTTTTTTGCAGTTACATAAGAAGTCTTTTTAATATATCATGTTGTATTTAAAACAATAACCATTTAAATGAGGAGTGTGAACCTGTGAAAGATTATTTGCCTTAGGTTGCACGAAGAAATTTAAGGTTTCAAACAATACATGAAAAACATGACATTCTCAAATCAGACAAGAGACAAGAGCTTTTCGGTCCATTTAGTGTCATTTTCACCTTTGTCCAAAGCGGAAGATTAATGAGGAGAACAACATGTCTGCTACTGTTTGTGAACCAAAGCACTGATCAAAGACTGCGGAGACAGACTAGTCATATGATCTGGCTAAGCCTTGAGAGTCAGACAGCCAAGATAGTCATGAATTGAACTAATTCAAAGCTCACATGGATAAGGCCCAGAGGTGTATTTACTCTTTGCTTTGATCAACTTTATCTCTTCTGAATCTCGAGCTGAAATGATTCGAATAATTTTTTCTAAAAAGTGCAAGAACATCCTGATACAATCAGATAAGTATCAAAGATTCTGTCATTCCAACATCAGTTTGTTGACCAATAAAATACATGACTCATAATACAGTACATACAGCATATACATGGACTCGCTGGCCACTTTGTTTGGTGTGACCCTTCTCAACTGCTTGCTGGGACAAGTATCTAATCAGCTAATCACACTCCAGCAACTCAATACACTTACGCACATAGAAATGGTCAAGATGCTGTTGAGGTTCTAAACAATCACAAGAATGGGGGAAAAAAGGTTATTTAATGGACTTTGAACTGCTAATGGTATCTGGGGAAAAACACAAGCGAAAGATAAAAATAAGATACCAGGATAGGCTTAAGAGCTCAATGTGCTGACAAACCAACATTCTGCTGATCTACTGGTATTTCCCTACAGAGCCATCCTTGGGTTTGCAGAGAATAGCCCGAAAAGAGAAAGTACCCAGTGATTACCTGCTCTCTGGGTGAAATACCCTGCTCAAGTCAGAAACAATGGCAGGAATGTTTCGAGCTGATAGGAAGATGACGTTAACTCAAATAACTACTCGTTGCAACCAAGGTATGAAGAAGAGCATCTTTGAATGCACAGCATGCAAAACCTTAAAGCACATGGGATAGCAACGAACGCCTCGGTGCTACTCCTAAGAGCTAAAAACTCGCTGCTTCTAGCAGGATTGTGCACCATGTTGCAAAACTCACATCATCTCAATCTGGCAATTTCCAGCATGGATATACAGCCAGCAAATCCACAGCAACTGCATTATAGCACTATGTCAATGTGGACCAATGTTTCCATCACCTTGTTGAATCTATGCCATGAGAAAGTAGAACAGGCAAAAAGGGATCCAGCTTGATATTAGCAAGGTGTACCTATCAAAGTGACCAGCGACTGTACATGCAAACTGATGTATCCTTGGGTTAAAAATATATAATGAGGTCCTATATAATCAATTTCATATATTTATAAGTCACAAGGACCATTTAATTCCAGGAACTGGGTACGTTTACATAATGATGGTACTTTACTGTAGAAATTATAGTCACTCTGTTGTGATTGAAGTTCTTTTATACAGAAGGAATGAAAGGAACCTCTCAAGTCAGGAAACACAGGTGTTAACCAAGCCGTTTACTGTAAGTATGCAAGGGTGTGAAGGACGCGATCACCACCCATGTTTTCAGACACTTTAATCCTGTTACCATCCTTAAATGAGCAGTAAATATAGAAAGAATGTGAAAGTGAGTTCATAGTGTTCCACACAATAGAAACTGGAAGCTGGGACTTTACTGAGCACAGTATAGCTCATTATTATGCCCTTATTAGGTTGTGGCATTCCAAACATGCCCACGATGAAAGAATGCCATGCGTGTCAGTTAAAACCCACTTTGTTAGGTGTGGTAAGTCGTGAAAAACAAACACCTCATACACCGTAAGCAACAAAGTTTAATATCTTTGGGCTTCTCTCCTCTATCTTCTATATTATCTGCTGCTTCCATAGAAGTCGTCTTTCCAAACCTAAATTATAGGCCAGAAATTCTTATGTAATAATTACTAAGTAAGATAGACTGTCAGCAAAAATATTTGTCCCAGATATAATTGAGTGATCTGCTCATGTTAGATGAGTTTTACAGTTCTCAGAGGATCATGCAGCACAGCACGTTTCCCAGAGCCTTTTTTGACCTTTGGTCTCTCCTCACATTAACTACAAGACATATTCAACCGCTGTCTACAACAAGGGTGTGTGAAAAATTCACCAGCATGTCACAGTGACCCCTTGTATCACTGTCAAATTGTACCTCAGCCTTTGACTCCAGCTAAACTAATTTTTCAATCATGGATAAAATATTAGGAGGAGTAGAAAAGATTAACATTAGTAATAATATTAGTTTCCACTGACATGACATAATAGAGAGTTATGTGTGATAGGCACGTAGCACCATTTACAGTAAGCACAAACATACTTTAGGGACTTGGCTCCTGGTCATTTATGAGGAGGAAATGATGCTGAAGAGGTGATAAGACCCAGATGTTCTTTGGGAATGTTTTCTAAATGCATCCTTCGCTCAGGCAAAAAATAACAAACACGTCTAATCAACTCGGTTTCTTTGAGATACAAACATTCATTTAGGGAGGTTTTTTTGGTCATAAAAGGCACAATATTATTCTTCAGATTCCTATTTTTAGTCCAAGGTTTGGATTTTAATGTTAATTACAGTCTTTTGTTTGACAAGACATCAGATTCTTCTCAGTTTTTAGGCTAAGTCCAGGGTTCACAAGGAGCAGCCCACAGGTATGTGATGATGTTATACAGTAATTTCAGCTCTTCTCAACAAATACACGTTAAATAAAGCATCACTACTGGGTAAAAAAATAGTACACTGGCACTCAGACGTCAAAACTTTGAGGAACAATAGACCAGATTAAAAAAGAAAGTTCTAAATGCATATAACAGAACATGCATATTAGCATTAAAAAAATATTTATACACATGATTATTTGTAGGGTTTGTGAGGTACTTCTTTTGTGCATAAACTGATTTATTTTATATATAAAACTAACTTTTATAACATTAAAAAAAATATCCTGACAAGGATGAAGCAAATTATGAGAGGAGGCAAAACAGGAAGTGAACAGAAAAAAAATAGTTGCATATAGAAAAACAAATTTCACCCTTATACTCTAAGCAACTGGGATTCTGTGAGTCATTTGGGAATGGATTAATCTGTTTTCATTGGAGGGCATGACTATCTCTGATTCACTGAATCCTTTTCTCAAATATGGCATAAACAAACCAGGCAAGGACCACACCAAAAAAGAGAACCATGGCGACAAGAAAAACACTAAACCAGAATTGGTATGTTAAAAATGAGGTTAGACAGCATTTCTCCCTATTCTCTTAATAACAAGAAGTAGTTTGCATGCAAGGGACAGAGAGAATGTGACAAAGGGTGGTGAGAAAACACGATCATTTAAATATGTTAATTAGAAAAAGAATAGATAACGTTCTCACGCTGATAGTTAAGAGGTTTGCATGCCACAGGTGCATGAAATTTGGCTCCCGGGAACTGAAAGCCTACAAAAAAATATTATATAACCTTGGCGTGTCCTGGGGAGTGTTATTATAATTCTTAGCACAACAGTTATTGTCTCCGTGCCAAAGTTTTACTAGAGCTTACGTAAAACGTTAACGGTTGTTGCTCAGAAAAGGACCCCCTTTACACGCAAACAGACACTAAAACAAACTTTGCGATTAAACTTCAATAAAAAAAATCTAAAGACTGCCCATCTTGACAGCTGAGAACTATGTGAACTGTGCATTTGAGAGTTAGGGGAAGTGGGTTTGTTAAGCATTTGCACACAGACAGGAAAGGGCTTCGGAAAAAGAAAGGCAGAGGCATGTGTGAGTGCAAAATGCAAAAACACATTTGCAGTTTCAGAGAAAAGGAGTGTACTGTGATAGTTGTGTGCATGTCTATCTCTGCGAATGAGCTGTTACTTGTTAACACAATGCATTATGCAATGCCTGCATTCCTGGTTACAGTGTTTCTAAGCTAACTGTAAACAAAGTGCGTCCAGGTAACCAGGTGTGGGGTGGGTGTGCTCCTGATTTCATCAGTGCGTGTGGGAAGGGTGATAACAATGCTAATAGAGAAGCATTATTTAGAAATGATTCAGACAAAAAAAAAAGTGAATCACTCAAAGAAATTAGAAGAAAGAGGAAGTGCAGACTGAAGGAAAAAGGAAGCATCTGTGCCAAGTGAGAGTGGTAGTATTACTCTCTGCTTGCCTTACTGCTGCAAACTCTTTTTGCACAGTATCAGAGATACACCTGCATACCTGAGTCACTTACATGCCTTGACACACCAGACATCACTTTATATCACCACATCACAGAGAAACACTGATGCATGGAATGCTTGCTGTTTCTCACCAGCTGCACCTGGAACAAAGACACCGCAAGCTGAACAAGAATTTAAAACTCTGAAATATCTGCTGCAGGGCATTCTCACTATATCCACCAAATATTTATGAAATGATTCATTTCTAAGGCTTTAGTCTGATGTTTGATGAGCTCCACCAAGCTGGATATGGAGTTTCTCTTAAAAACTCTTTTTTGATCAAAATCTACATTTTGATGGTCCATATTTTCTTGTGTATGTTATCTAAAGAGTTCGATCTCACAACAGAGAAAGCTTTTGATACTAAGTCAGATAGATTTGTGTCTGTCGACCAAACAATTTTTTTTATGATGGTGCAGCTGCAGGAGGCACAGCGTACATGCTAACACTGTGCTGTTTTGACATTTTGCTCAAGATGCGACTAAGATATCAGTCCACTGCCAGGTCTAGTCCCAAGACAGACTCCAGTGCTTAAAGGCCCAGAAGAGAACAGGATGTCCTCAATGTCATGACGAAAAAGAATGTCTAGAAAAGTTAATCCAAGGCAAGAAGACATTTCCCATGACACAATGCTTGACATTTCCTGGACTGCAGAGGTTTTGTACACAAATGGGTCCCGTGGAATGCCAAACCGGCAGGTCAAGCAATGGCCATCTGGGTTACGGCTGACGTAGAGCCTTGTGTCAAGCACGGTACTTTAAAAAAATAACCCTGAAAGATCTCTGATATCAAAATATCTGAGAAAAATAAAAAACGTGTATAAAATATAATGTCCTCCCATGCAACTTATACATGACCTTTGCTTTAATGGCCTTCACCCGAAATACTGACGTCTATATTTGTTTCCTCGACTCACAGCAAGCACACTGAATTATGAAAGTACAGCTTGTTTGCGAGTAATGCTTTAAGATTGTTTGGATTTCTTAAGAATAAAACTTTTACAACAGTATACATTTTAAAGGATAGTAAATAATGAGCTTTTGTGTTAAAATCGTTTACCTTCTGTACATCAGAAAATACAAAAATGTGTTGATTCAGCCTCAGTACATGTGAGCTCAAAACCCTTCATACTTTCCACTTATCCTCTCCTGTTTCACTTATGATGATTTTACCAGGACCGAATAAGCCCCACTGCTTCTACAGTATGTTACCATGTGAAGAACTGTGAAAAACTGATCTTTACAGAAGTAAACCTGCCATGAGCTCCAAGGTTGTCAGAACGAAACAATTTGCAAAAGCCACATCTCTCAACAGTTGGCAGTTTTTAAGCAGGCATGCGATATAAAGACTCGGTTTGGGTTTTATCTTCCTGGATGAATTCTCAGAACGGGGAATACATTTGATCTCTCGCTTGGGTCCGAGTTGTGCAGTAGGTTTCACAGGACAGGGGATACCTTCTATTTTTTTCCTGTAACATATGAGTAAATAAAGCCAACTGCAACAGACAGAAGCCCAGAATGACTCCCACACACAGACAGTTTACTTATTTTTGTAGTTTACACGTGCACATTTTATTGAGTGAAATAAAAGCTTTCAGGTGGCTGGACGGGAATTAAAGTTCAAATCAAAACAAAGTCACATTATCTACTGGCATGTAGACAACACGAGACACACCAATCAAATTATACCATTTGTGTGGCATTTCTGTCTTCAAAGGAACAGCATCCGTTTTATTATCTGCATCAACTGTGCAAAGACTTTTTAGTGACTGCAGTTTTTATTAGACGACATGACACAGAAAACCCTGACCTATATAAGAATCAGAGTCACAGCAGGTTTGCATGTCCTTAAAACCTACAGAGAAGCAAACAAAAAAAGAAATGTAATAATTTTAGAGCGCCTTAATATCATCAATGAATATTTACCAAGTATCAGCTTCGAGACAACTTCATAAGACTTTTGTCTTACTGTTGTTTTGGAGAACTATTGTGATAACATTATCTCATAGAAAGGCATGACAGATAAGGAAGCTCTGATATACCTGCGTAGAAATGGTTTTTTGTTGTACTACACGTATACAAAGAGGAAAAAGTGTCGAGAACGCTACTTAGTTTACTTTAAACGCCCCCAGTGAAGCCTCATTTAACCTTGTTATCAGGTATAGCGTGACATTTAAGTTTCACCACAACCACCACTACACGTCTTCAGCTCTTTCACTTCTGCTCATTACTCTCACATGGGATATCCTGTTGAGCCCATCTGGTTCTGAAGCCGCTCACTGCTGTTGAAACCCTGCTGGGTCTACATCACATGGGTCTGTTTTGGAACAGCAAAGTTCAATGTGACTCTCAGTCCACCGCAGGGGGAGCACATGAACAGACAGACAGGAGCAAGCTGGCATGTTTTTCCCCCCTTAAGTACTATATACAGTAGCTCTTTCACTATTTGCCCTGTGATCTCAGTGCAGAAGGCCAGCCTTATCTACTTAGCACTTTAATTCTTATTCTTATTTTTATTTTCATGTCTATTTAAGCGTAATTTTTGACAGTATGTTTGCACTGAAGCACCGCAGCAATTTCCTAATGTTGTAAACCTGCTCAACATTTGGCAATAAAACCCTTTCTGATTCTGATTCTGATTCTGCAACCTCAACGGCAGACTCTCCATCAAGCACTTTACTTGTCTCCGAATGCCACAAAGACACAGCTCTGTATGTGTGATATCCTTGTTTTTTTTCATCAGCAGCTGTGAGATCTGCAGAAGTCTGTTTAATTTGAGTGCTGGGAGCTGGTCCTGCTTAACAGGCATTTTAAAGGCTTTTCCAGGCCAGCGTGCACCTCCACTAGACCTTGTCTTGATAATTATTGGGCCAAAGGGAGCCTGCAGGCCATGTGGAGCAGGAACCTCCCATGGGAGATAGCCTAAAGACACCTAATGGAGGACGTGCAGCCTGTGCATTTCGGATTAAAGGAGACAGAAAAAGATGCATGCATAATCAGTTTTCATTTTCCAGCGGCATTTGCGCATAGCAGCCACAGAAAGTTCCATGCTTCTCATCACCTTTTATTCAACAACTATAACAACGTACATATGAACATATGTGCATACGGCATGAATAAAACATACAGCAAAATAAAACCTGTTAAATTTCTGAGGTCAACCAGTACAAGAGTTTGAACAATGCTTGGGAGTTTAAGATATTTGAAAGAGGTTCAAGGCCTGCTGTTATCTGTCCCACAGACTCTGGGACAGCAGCCAAGCTGATGCCATCTCAAGGAGAGGAACGCAACAAAATGGCAGGAAATTCCTACTTGGTTTGGTCCCATCAACATAAGAAATTCTTTTTAAATCCGCCTGCTGAAATGTTCCATTGAGATGCAAGTTATTTTGACTTACCAGAAACACTCAGCTGTAAAAGAATGCAAATGTTATGATAACAGCACAGGGAGAGATTAAAGAAATAGTAGAATAGAATACACTGTATGATTCTTAATAACAATCTTTTGCTGGTTCTGAATAGAAAGAAAATTTACGTTAATTTTATTGTAAATTCTGACCGTTCACGATCGCTAAATGGTTGCTAAATTTTTATTATTTCTTATCTATACTTTCTTGGGAGCCTATTTAAAACTCACTCCTATGCAAATATTAACTTAATTTAATCATCATCATTAAGAACTTGCACGATAAAACACCTGAACAGAATCCTTGTTGAAATTGAAATATACGTACTTCCTCGTTTATTTCCTCCCAGCATTAAAAACCCATTTAGTTTGCAGTTTTTATTTTGGAAATGCTTCTTTTCCAAACACGTGTGATCAAAGGTGACAAGACTGAGGATTACGTTAGACTGGTTTTACACCTTTGCATGAAAACACTCAATTTTTTCCCTTGTGCTTGAATTTAACTCAGCTTCTAATTATAGAAGCTTATCCTTAAATTTGCGAACAGTACAAAAGAAAACTAATCTCTCTCAAAGGGTCATTTAATACCATTTTTAGAGAGTTTTTTTATCAGCTGGTGTAGCACATGGAGCACAGAATACGTAGACCTTCACCCAATACAAATCTGTAAACAGGATGTGAGTCAACGACCTTATGAGAACAGCACTTAATGAACAAAACTTAAACTTGATGACTTGATGTCCTAAAATAAAATCCATTGTTCCCTTTCTCACTATTGTGAGATGTTTCTTTTCCTCGATCAAGCCCCCAGAGGTCAGTGTGGCTTTAGTTGTGTGGTACAAGTCCAGTACAGGGTTTTGCTGCCACCTGGTGCTCATGTCATCGGTGCCAATTAAAAATGTAGCCAATGCACAGACACATTGTTAATATGTTAAAAAAACAATGTTGTTCTTTCTCTAAACTAATATTTTTCTGAAATGCACACACATTATATTTCCACAGCCAGCCTATATAAACGTGCATGCACTTATATTGCTGGAAAATTCATCAACCACTCAAAAACATGACAATCTGTTTCCCACGCATCTCAGGTGGAAGGAATGAAACTATATCAACAAGGACATGAGAAAAAAATAGAAGGACTCCAGCTGGCTGATAATGGGCAGATGTTTAGTCTTAAATGTCCTTGTGATAGCGTAAGATGTAAAAACAGTTTTAACATGCCTCCATTTTATTCCGTGGCTCATTTTGCAGTATCCTCCTCGCTTTGCTCCACCGGCTCTTTTAATGTAGGTGAGTTAGGCTCCATGGATAAAAAGGTGGTGCTCATCACAGGCTGCTCCTCGGGGATCGGTCTCAGCTTGGCTGTCCGGCTTGCTTCAGACCCAGACAAAACATTCAAAGGTAACCACAGCTGTGTATGTGTCAATCTTCTCTTTGAGAATATACATTACATTAAAGACTGGCTTTTAAGAACCAGTAAAACCACTAAGATGATGTACACTGTGCAATTTTATGTGACCTACACAAATAACTTAGCAGATGAATCTTCCATGTACATTGTTAATTAAATGTTGTGTGAAAACCATTTACCTCCTTGGGGGTCAACTCTGTAAATTCCTTTTTACATACACATTCAAACTCATCATTAACTGAAGCTTTCTGTTCAGTGTATGCAACAATGAGAAACTTGTCTAAAAAGGAGCGTCTTTTGGAGAGCGTGAAAGGCCTGCACAGGGATACTTTGGACATACTCCAAATGGATGTGACCGATCGGCAGTCCATCCTGGATGCAAGAGATAGGATTGTGGAAAAACGCATAAACATTCTGGGTATGGACCCGTGCCAGTGTGTTCCGATTAGGATTGGAAAATGTGATTTGAGTGGGTTAATGTGCTTATCCTTGCTATTTGCAGTGTGTAATGCTGGTGTGGGTTTGATGGGGCCACTGGAGGTGCAGTCTTTGAACTCAATGAGGCACATCCTGGAGGTTAACCTCCTAGGTACCATCCAGACCATCCAGGCATTCCTGCCACAGATGAAGGCTCAGAGCCAGGGACGCATTCTGGTCACTGGCAGCACCGGAGGCCTTCATGGTGAGAAGTGCAGATGGTTGAGGAATGTCAACAATGTTCTGCATGTGCAGTTTTTGTAGTGATTTGATGGAAACCCTATAATTAGATCATGTTGATACTTGTTACCATGCATAGAATTTCCAAAATAAGCTTCTAGAGTTTCTTATAGGGCTCCCATTTAACGAGGTCTACTGTGCCAGTAAATTTGCAATAGAGGGAGCATGTGAGAGTTTGGCTATTCTCCTGAAACACTTCAACATTCAGTAAGTTTCATAAGTTGGCTGCATGTTGTCTCGTTAGTTCAAAGACTACTTGTGTGTATAAAATTAAGACGCAAATATGAATTAAGATACACCATTGTCCAAATGCTACATCCTACAGTGTGAGTCTCATTGAGTGTGGTCCAGTCAACACTGACTTCTTGGTCAACCTGAAGAAGACGGAGCTTGGGGATACGTCTCTCCAACAGGTTGACACCCAGACACAAAGGCTGTATGAAAAATACCTGCAGCATTGTAGATCTATTTTCCAAAATGCTGCACAAGACACTGAGGATATTGTGAAGGTATGTTCCATGTTTACAGAAAATCATAACTTCATTAATTTCTATTTGAGGTTTTAAACAATGGCAACATTTAATTACATTTGCTTAATTTTATAGGGACAATGCATTTTAAGTATGACAATTGTTGTCCATAGTTGACCTTTTACATCCACAATACACAGCCTGAAATAACATATTATGTCTGCAGGCTGGCATGCAAAATAAGAAAGGAGTTAAGTAATATTAAATCATTTTAAAATACACTGAATCATTTTCTTTTTTCTGTTAAAATAAAATTAATACATCCCTCAACACTAATCATTCAGTGATTTAACCCAGACATTGATCATTTTAGAGCTCAAATAAATGAGTGAGCTTTCATGTGCTAACCACACACATATGTATAAAATTTATTTAAATCTCTAAACGTGTCTACTATTATGTGTTTGGTTTTTTCCTGAAGGTATTTCTAGATGCCATCCAGTCACCCAGCCCTGCCTTCAGATACTTCACCAGCACTACTGGGCCACCTGTAACCCAACTGAAGGTCACAGAACCAGATGACTCATACATCAGTGCTATGAGCAAAATCATTTTCTCACCTGAGGAGCAATAATTTTGTAACGACTGCATCACTTCGTGTGTAAATGTTGTTCCTGTTTTACTTTATGTACACGGGTTAATGTTTTGCTCAAATACCCTTGACTCCTGAAACACAGTCTAGAGTAGAGTTCACAGGATTCACTCCATGTTCTATTTTTGTGTAAGGCCTAAACATAGTACTCCTTATCATAAGACAAAAATGTAAAAATAGACTCTGTTCTAGTTGGTGGAGACATTTTTGATAAGCATTATTCCTGATGCTTGAGCGATAGAGCAGTTTCTGCATTCCTCTAGTTCCACCCACACTAGCTTGCATATTTTTTACTTTGAGCTATCGTGCTTCAAATCACTGCATTCATTATAAAAGTCAAAACACTGCGTGCAGAATTTTCGTAGACGATTTTTGATTTGCTGTTTTAAGCACAAATGGTCATATAGGGGACTTCTGTATGAATGACAGACACTATATGTTTCTTTTCTATAGCTTGCTTGAATGCTTGCTTTAAATTTCCCATTCTGGCATAAATATGTAAAGAATATATCAATAAATGAAGTTTTTAAATACCTGAAATAACTTGAATAATTTGGCTTGTATACTTTTTGTGAATTTATCTACAGGTGCTATTGTGGCCCCTGCACAGTATCTCTGTCTGCAGTAAGGGAAAACTGCTATGACTATTTGATAATGCAGATAAAGTATCATAAAGCATATTTCATAAGTATTCATTGTTATGTAAGGGATTATGTGAAACAGTGAAATTGTGCAACAGTTTCCATTTATACAGCTAGTTCTATAATAATAATAATAATAAATTTTATTTATGAGCGCCTTTCAAGTCACCCAAGGACACTTTACAATAGGATAAAACAATTAGTAAAACAATGGCAGAATAAGAACAATAAAATAAAGCACAAGATAAAATGAACAAACAGTGTATTCACAGTGAATATGCAGATTTGAACAGATGAGTTTTGAGTTGGGATTTAAACTGGGGGAGAGAACCAATATTTCTTATTTCAGGGGGCAGAGAATTCCACAGCCTGGGAGCAGAGCAGCTGAAAGCTCTGCTTCCCATGGTGGTGAGGAAGGAAGGTACAGTAAGCTGGACAGAAGAAGAAGAACGAAGTGAACGGGCAGAACAAGTGGTGGTTAACAGATCAGAAAGGTAAGAAGGAGCGAGGTTATGAAGGGCCTTGAAGGTGAGCAGAAGAAGTTTGAAAATTATCCGGAATTTCACAGGGAGCCAGTGAAGTTCCTGAAGAACAGTAGTTCTGACTACTAACTCTGTCCACTGATCATATATATTCCCACAGAAAACAAACAAATGACCTAATTTATAGATAATTACATAATAACACTGGAAATTTAACAAGTGTGTTTTATCCCAGAAGCCTGCATGTTGTAGGCAAATTTTCTTATGTACCCATTACAAAGGGTGTATGATGATATCTATCAGCTGATCAACTACAGGCCTGTCAACGATTATATGTAGCTACTAAGATGCAAGTACAAAAAATACTATTTCAGTGACATCTTTACACAACAGTGACATTAAAAAAGACAAAGGCTAATAGAAATTATGATTCAAGATCAGAGAAACAAAGAACGGCCTTGAGTGGCTTTCCATTTTAAATGAAATCTAAGGAGTTTTAAATACTAAGGAAAGTAAAGAAATCTTGTTGTGTTATAATAGATTACAGGGATAATCTTAACATACTGACGTTTAGCTTTTAAAGCAATGAACTCTGTAAAGTTAAATGTATAAAGACTGAAGGAGGGCCAGCTGGCACAGCATCCGTTCCTTGTGTCTGGCTCAGTCTGGGGTTGTTGAGCCCATGAGTAGTTCCTATTCTAACATGAGACAGGTTATCTTGTCTGCACCTAGAAGTTTCTGACCTGTCCTTAATAAGACTAATGGTGCTTCTTAAACCCTTCCCTTCTCAAGTGCCCTAATTCCACTCTCGAAGATACTTAAATGGATCTTGCACCGCCTCTTCTCGCTGTGTTACCTCATAGCCACTTAATTCAGCAACACTTAAAGGCATGCTGACTTTCAAGTGTCAGCTGTATTACGGAGATCTGTGTAGTAAGAATTAGGCAACAGCTGTTGTATAATGTATGAAAACTAAATCTAGTTTTTCTCCTGTCCCAAAGCTAGCCTACTTCTACATTAAACATTACCTCTACAGTCACTGTGAACTTTATCTTTATTACTCTGTATTCAAGTCCAAGTTCATCATGTGCACACATCATGTGCTTTCCTGGACTCGAGTTGGCTTGATCTTTGAAACCTTAAAAAGTTCTTTGAACTTGGTTGTCAAACACTTTAATTCAGTCACAAATTAATCCTAGGGTTCATGCAGCTGACTGAACGTGGACCTGCCTTTTCAACATGTGGGTTATATATAAGGCTATGCAACTATAGTTGGTCCTAGTATCACTTCATAAATACACACTAAACGATACAAAATCTACTTCTTAGGCCTTTTTCACACATTTTTGAGGAAACACGTGGTTCAACCCGGAAACCGTAATAAGAAAGAGCAAAACAGAAATCCACTGAGAATATAGATCCTATTGCCCAACATTTTTGTCTATCTGTGTAAATTTATCTTTTGAGACACAAACAAACAAACAAACAAACAAACAAACAAACAAACAAAAAACTCCACATTTTGAGAGTAGCCTAGCTATTTTTTGCTCTAATTTAGGAAGTATTGCTGTCTTAATCGCCGGTGATTTAAAGTTCACCTCAAAGTGACCTGATTGGCCAAAGGCTGCCGCGCTTCCCGTTACGTCACTGCTCTTTTATTAGATAAGCGGTGCGTCTCTTCATTCGGAACAAAGCCCGGTTATTATAGTTGGTTTGATCACTCTAGTACGCGTCACCACAAACTAGGGGGAAAAATGACCAACAAGACGACTCCTGTTCTCCTCAAAGCGCTGCTGGAGCTATATGAAGCCCACTCTTCAAAGGTTGTCCGGGGAAACACTAAAAGAGCAAATTTCAGGTGAGTCAAAGGAATTTTAAAACCAAGGTTTGCCCAGGTGGGTGTTTGAGTAACGGGCATTTGCAGTTGCGCTTGTTTTATTGGTCACAGGATAATTCAAATATAGTTTAATCTTGTACATTTTTTTTTTTTTTTACGAATGGTAGGTTTAATTTGTAGTATATGAAAAAAGTAAGTAAACCAACGCTTAAGATGCACATTTAACAGATATGGCCCTCTTGCTTTTCTGATACTACATACAATGAATGTTAGCATACATGTTTGGCATTGCCTTTGGGGAAAAATACTGTGTTGATGGCCATACATTAAAATATTGTGGGATTTTTATATAATAGCATAGTGATTGAACAGATGATTAAAGAGCTCACAAATATGATTTCCTCTCCTCAGGATCTTGGGTTCTTCTGGGATCCTGGAAGCAAGAAGGGCAAGCCTCCAGTTCTCCCCTAGCACCTGTGTAAGCACGCCAAGCAGAAGCTTCATTAACCTGGCAGCTCCCATCAGTAACCGCAGGATGGAGTACACTGAGTGTCGGACGTTGGGGTGAGTGCCCCCTTGCAAAAGGACTAAAATAATTATGTGAAATGTAAACAAAATAACAGATAATGGCTTATTTGAAGAAATGCTAAAAACTTGAGTCTTGTCTGAGTACCTTTTACTATGTACAATGAGTTTTAAAGTGAACAGTGTTTTTGGGGTCATATTTCAGGCAGAGTTGATGAGCGTTAGTTTAATCCTCTTATCTTGTATAGCAGTCTACAGAATTTCTTTGGGTTCTGGATAAACCTGAAAAAATGGATGCAGAGGATAGAAACTGAAGTGTTTCTGGTTTTATGTGACTGTGTGTTCAGGTATACTCCAGAGCAGATGTACAGTGTGGTGGCCAGTGTGGACCAGTATCAGCACTTTGTTCCCTGGTGCAAGAAGTCTCGGGTCATGAGGGGGCGAAACGGTGGCCTCCTGGCAGAGCTAGAAATCGGTTTCCCCCCTCTTGTCGAGCGATACATCTCTGAGGTCACTATTGTTCCAAACTACCAAGTCAGGGTAAGTATCTGGTCTCTTACTTTTTAATCAACACCTACCGAAACACACATATAAAAACATTTATGACATGTATGACATGTGGAAAGCTCTTTTTACTGTAGGCCACCAGTTAAGATGAAACGAATCACCATTTCATGATGGAAGGAAAATATGACTGTCTTAATGCCATCATTACATTAAAGTATACATGTTTTTTACAGATCTGGGGGTTTAATATTAGACTTGTTCGACTATCACTTAACAAAAATGTGCTTTTGCATAAAATTATTTGTAAAACTTTCATTATTAATCGGTATATTCCACATTTTGCACAGCACTGTAGACAGTTTCTATCGGCATAATGCTTTATTTGTGATTTTTATGAGTTTGATGCCTTGTTGCAATCTTTGATGAAGAATCAACTGTTTTCAAACAGGCTGTATGTACTGATGGATCTCTCTTCAGCCATCTTGAAACAATATGGAGGTTTTCCCCTGGAGACGGAAACGCAGCAGACTCGTGCAAAGTGGAATTCTATGTAAGTGTTTGTGGTACACTTAATATTTGACACTGGAAGCCATCTGGTTGTGCAGCAGTACACTGGCATAAAACTACACTGACAGTGACCTTTTGCATTAATGATTAACCCTTGGATGCACAACCTACCAATACCTACACTCTTCCACGGTTGGGGTCAAAAATGACCCCAAATAGAAACAATGCATTTTGCTATAAACTCTGTTGTTCTTCAAAATCTTTAAAACAAAGATTTGTAATATTTTCATATTTGGGTTATTCCTCATAAAACATGATTGTGACATGAGGCCCTTTGCATTTTTATTTATTTTTTCATTAATTTTAAGAAATTGCTGTTTTTGTATCCTTGTATCACTTTTGTATGCTTGCTCTGCATATACTGCAGAAGCTGGGTCTTTCCTCTGAAAGGCACAAGTTGTTCATCCACTGTAACGCAATCCCTGAGGATGAATTTCTGCCTGCAGTTGACCAGGAACAGGCCCCATATGTAGCGGAAAACTGCCATGTGGTTTGTTTTCAGTCTGTAGGCTCTGGTCCTCTTGTCATCAAAGTGCAAGAAACGGCGAATATGTTCAAAACTTTGAATTGACATAGTGGCCTTGTACAATGGGTTATGCAGATGACTCCCAAAAAACACACCGACTGGTACATCCCAGTTCTTCTCACTTCCTGCAAGAATGGTCAATCAAATGAAGGCCAGGAGCTTAAGTTTGATTACATTTTTCCACTCTTTTCCCTGTTTGTGGCTTCTCTTCATGCCTCCATGTTTGTGTATGACAGCACCTCTTCTATTAAATTATCAAACATGAACATCTTCCATGCATCTATTGGGGAGACAGTACTAAACCCAGGTGCAAGCCCTGGCCGACTAATTCAGAATATTGTGGGGGGTCATTTTTCACCCCACGTGTGCATCTAAGGGTTAAAGGAATTGCAAAATTAGATAACATACTTGGCTGAGACTAATTTCTTGTTGTAAGTTCTTGTACGGCTCTCAAGTGGATTATCAGCAAAGAGGAAGTATTGCGTAAAACCCTATTATCGTCTAAATTTAGTCTTGAGTATCACACCGGTGTCCCTTGAGGCCTGAAATAGCCATCAGAGAACAGTGTTAAGGAGCTGCTAACAGGAGCACAGATTATCTGATTACCAACTTTAAAACGCCTCTGCTAAAGATGTGCTTGATTTCTATTTTTAGTTTGATCTTCTTTCTTTTAAGTAAGTCTCACAGAAGAGCATCTCCTCAGCAGTTTCCTAACAAACCTGTCCCCATTCTGCAGGTATCATTTGAGTTCAAGTCTCTTCTGCACTCTCAGCTGGCCAGCGTCTTCTTCGATGAAGTGGTTAAGCAGATGGTTAGTGCCTTTGAGTCACGGGCAGCAAAACTTTACACAAACCAGGAGGAGGTACCGCTGAGGAGGCGGTCGGCATGAGGCGACACCTTTGACCTTTCATCCATCCAGGTGCTTTTGGAGCCCCACCAGCCCACTGTTTTACCTGTTATTGACACTTACACAGGAGACTGGATCTTCTCTTTGCACCCATAGTATATTTTTGAATTAACATGCACAAGGAATACACCTAAAGCTATTTATTTGTAAAGCACAAGCTGATTTCTTTACCTTGCCCTGCATTTATTTATTTTTGTGGATTCAAATAAAGTTATAGTTTTAAGGCTCATGTGGACACTTTGAAAATTTTTAGTTAATGTTCTGAAAAGTGACTTCTACTGAAAGCTCAAATGTGGTTGAAGACCTCGTCCTGTGCAGTATTTATCAGTGGAATTAAAATGTCTTGTTTTTGGTAAACTCTCTGCTCTGTTTGTGTCATTTGTAGCATTTAAATTTTCTTAATGTTTCCATGTACTGAGCAACATCTGCTGCAAGAAAAGATTTCCAGTGTAGCAGACTAGTAACTGCTTACTCCTCATGTTTGGGTAAGCGTTCTGGATAAATAGCACTGTCAACCTTGATGGCTGATACTGGCAAACAAAGTGATAGCTACCAATGTCGTCCGCTGATATTGGTTATTTTGCATGATTTCTAAAACAGACGAAAAAGCGGTGCGTGGAATTTTTTTTTGCAAAGTCATATCTGGTCGTTCCTCTATGCACCTGTTTTATGAAATGGAGCTGCAAAGTGGATTTTCAGTTACCCATAACATGCGCTGGCTTTTTGATAACAAGCTGCATGTTCCTCCTCTTTAGCCCGAAGGACACTGCTTTTCCAAACTTCAGTATTTTCATTATTTTTAACACAGTTTGGACAGTTTGTCTGCTTTGTCTGTCCTTTTAATATGCTTAATTTGCATGTTTTAAAGTTGTTTTTTGTCTTTTAAACTGTACCACACTTTGAAAACCTCTTTCAGTGGAGTTAACAGATGTAGTTCTGAATCTGTGCAATAATTTCAAGTACTTGAATTTCTGTTTTGATGTGGTGCCACCTGCCGGTCAAATCCCTTCAGTGCTGATTTTTAGCCATGTAGCTCTGTGCAGAAATGTCTCCCAATTCTCTGAATCTGTTAATATTATGGTTTAACCTTGGTTGGGGAAAAGCCAATTTAACTCATATATATATACTTTGAGGATATAATTGCAATTTCAATTTTAGAAATGTTCTGAAATTGTGCAATGGTCTCTTATCCTTAAATGTCATTCTGCCTGTGGGTTTTTGTTTTATTTTTAATTTTATTTTATTTTAAACCAAAAAAAAAATTAAAGGTTTTCTTACTGAACATTTCTGTGTTATTCACTTTGATCGTGGGGAGCTACATAGCTTCCTGCTTATTCACTAACCGAGGTCCCTCCCCGTTTGCCACAGTTCAGTGACACTTTGAAACATTGTATTTATAACATCTGTCTGTCAGAAAAAAATGAGTTTTTCATGTGCAGTGGTCATTTCCTTATTTTTTTTTCTTTTTCTTATTTTAACAAAACAAAAATCTGATTACAGCACACTAGAACAGCAATGGAATTAAAAGAAAAGAAAGCCCCGCCCCCAAAGTTTTTTTTTTTTAAATGCTACAACAACCAAGGCTCATACAGCCTAGCATTTGTAAATGCAAACGTACATGCATTAAAAAACGACATTTCTTCTGAGCTTTCAGGCCTTTTCCATCATGGTAAAGAGGTAATGAAAATACTCCATTAATTCATGGTAAACCTTCAAATGAGCTACAATTGTAAATAACTTCAAGACCTTGTTAAGAAGAGCATTTGCATGATGTTCAAATGCATGATTGCATGATTGCATGATGGGGGGGCTTCCTTGTAGATCTATGCAGCAAAAGAGTCTGTCAGGCATGGATTCCCCTCAGGACAGAGCAGAGTGCATGCAGTCGAAATGTGGTGAACAATATTCATTATTGACAAACCAGCAAATTAAACCCAAACCACAAACTTTAAACACACAACTGGTGAGAGTGCAAACTCTTTTTCTTCAGGCCAATTTAAACCTCAACAACATACATATATATATACATACACATATACATATATATACATATATATATATATATATATATACATATACATATACATATACACATATATACACATACATACATACATATACACATACATATATACCCATACCAACAAACCCGTGCATGCGCACACACATGAAAATATTAGACAAGAACACCCTATCAAATCTCTACCTTTTCCCTGTACCCTGTAAAAACCATATCCTTAAACCGCTTTTTAAACTGCGCCATGCTTGGACATTGCTTCATATCTTTACTTAGTCTGTTCCACAGCTTCACTCCACACACAGAGATGCAAAAACTTTTTAATGTTGTACGGATACGAGGATGTTTTAAATTTAATTCCCCCCTCAAATTGTATCCCCGTTCCCTTTTAGAAAACATTTTTAGAATATTGTCAGGAAGCAGGTTATTTATTGCTTTATATATAATTTGTGCTGTGAGAAAATGAACCAGATCTGTGAATTTTAGAATTTTTGATTTTAAGAATAGTGGATTTGTATGATCTCTGTAACCAGTTTTATGGATTATCCTTATGGCCCTTTTTTGTAATATAAAGATTGATGATAGCGAACATTTGTAAGTATTGCCCCAAACCTCTGCACAGTAATTCAAATACGGTGCAATCAGGGAACAATAGAGAATGTGGAGTGATTTGTGGTCCAGAATGTGTTTTACTTTACTCAAGATTGAGACACTTCTTGAAATTTTGTTATGTATATGATTTATATGAGACTTCCAGTTTAATTTATCATCTATAATCACACCAAGAAACTTATGTTCAAGTACTCTTTCAATTTCCACACCATCTACATGAATCTGCATTTGTGCATTTCTAAGGGAATTCCCAAATAAGATAATTTTAGTTTTACTTAGATTTAGCGATAGTTTGTTCCTGTTAAACCATTTTTTAATTTTGCACATTTCTGAAGTAATTGTATCCAGCAGCTCCTTTAGATTCCCCCCAGAACAAAAAATATTTGTGTCATCTGCAAATAATACTAATTTTAATATATCAGATGCCTTACAAATATCATTTATATAAATAATAAATAATTTTGGACCCAGTACAGAGCCTTGTGGAACACCACAAGCAATGTCCAAGCATGATGAGGAATGGACACCCAGCTTCACAAATTGTTTCCGGTCACTTAAATAATTTTTCACCCATTGCAGTACAACCCCCCTAATCCCATACCGTTCCAGTTTATTAATTAATATGTCATGATTGATTGTGTCGAATGCTTTCTTGAGATCCAGAAATACTCCAGCTGCATACTGTTTCTGATCTATAGCATTCGTAATCTCCTCAATTGATTCGATTAATGCCAGAGATGTTGATCTTTTTGATCTGAATCCATATTGACTGTCAGAGAGTAATTTATATTTATCTAAGAATTTGTCTAATCGTTTATTAAACAGGTTTTCTAGGATTTTGGAGAATTGTGGTAGTAAAGAAACAGGCCTGTAATTTGTGAAGTGGTGTCTATCCCCGGTTTTATACAGCGGCACAACTTTAGCTATTTTCATTTTGTTTGGCACTTTTCCCGTCTGAAATGATAAGTTGCAAATATATGTTAGAGGTCCTACAATTCCTTCAATGACCTTCTTGACGATTTTCATGTCAATATCATTACAATCAGTGGATGTTTTATATTTACACATGTGTACAATGTCAATTATTTCTTTTTCCTCCACTGATGTGAGGAACATTGAGTTAGGGTTCCTATCAATCAGGTTTTCACTACATTCTACTGATGGCAGTGACTCAGGAATTTGTTCTGCCAGTTTTGGTCCAATATTTACAAAATAATGATTAAAGCTGTTGACCTTATCAGCAGTGTTTTCCATAATATTGCCATTATCGATAAAGTATTGTGGATAACTTTGTTGTCCAGAATTATTTTTAATGATACCGTTTAAAACATCCCATATTCCTTTCATATTATGTTTATTGTTGTTCAATATTTTACTATAATACTCCTTTCTACATACACGTATAATATTGGTCAACTTATTTTTGTATTTTTTATATTTATTTTCAGCTTCTTTTGTTCTTTGTTTTAGGTATTCCCTATAGAGTGTATTTTTCTTTTTACATGCATTTTGTAAACCCTTAGTGAGCCATGGTCTATCTGAATATTTGTGCTTTCTGTTGTATTTTATTGTTGGACAGTTTTTATCGTACAACTCCATGAATATTCTTAAAAATATGCCATATGCAATATCAATATCAGCTTCTTTGTACACCTTGTCCCAGTCCTGATTTAATAGATCGTTCTTAAATGCAGTCATAGTTTCTTCTGTCCTTACACGTCTGTATCTCAGTTGTTCTTCATGCTGATTTTTCTTATAATTAGTGTCATAAACTGCAAAAACTGGTAGGTGATCACTGATGTCATTAATTAATATTCCGCTCACAATGTTGTTTTCCATATTGTTAGTGAAAATATTGTCAAGTAAGGTGGCACAATGTGGTGTAATTCTGCTAGGCCTGGTTATTTTAGGATGTAAACTCAAACTGTACATAGTGTTTAGGAATTCGTCGGTCATTTTATGCTTTTTTGGATTCAACAGGTCAATATTAAAATCACCACAGATAAACATAACTTTTTGATTTGTTTTAGAGAATATTTCCTCTATGAAGTCATTAAATACTTGAATACTAGAGCCAGGTGTTCTATATATACAGCTAATTATTACATTTTTTTCTTTTTCCTTATAAATTTCAATTGTTATACATTCTAGTAAATTATCAATTACAGTTGTCATACTTTCTACCACCTTGTAGTTTAGGTTTTTATCCACATACACAGCTACTCCCCCTCCACTCTTGTTCCTTCTATTTACAAAATTCACTTCATATCCCTCCAGTCCAAAGTCCATTCCTTTCTCCGCATTGATCCATGTTTCAGAAATGGCAATAATTCCAAATGGATTTGTCAACTCATTTAGATATTCCTTTATATTGTTGAAGTTGGCATACAGACTTCTGCTATTAAAATGGATTATTGATAATTTATTTTCCGTGTTGATGGTGTGCTTAAACTGTTCATCAGTGAAGTAGCAGCAGTTACAGCTGATGTTGTAGAAGAAATTATTTTCCGGGTCTATATCCTTTTCTAAGTCTAGAACATTATGGTCTGTGTATCGAAATGTTCTCAGTTCCAGATTATTTGGGTTGTGAGGAAGGTATCAAGTAAATATGACCATGACAAACACGAGTTAAATTCACAAATACTCTATATTTTAGTAAAGCAGGTGGACGGCTTTACCGAAGTGTCGGGCTGAAGGTCCTGATGGTATTGTTTGAAATTCAACCAGCAGACAGAGACAAAAAGATTTTGACAAAATATATTTGTTATGGACACATTTCCTGAGGTCGAACAGAGAGCTAGAAACTCACACAAGCAGCAAAAACTGTTACTGTCATTTATGTTTTCAGATATCAAACTGCATGCTGAGACTAAGGATAGTGTTTACCGGGGGATATTTCCATCTGTTTATTTGGTCTACTAATGTTTGTGTGTGAAGAAATGCAGTATTTACAACAGTAGGAGGTGTGTATGTACTATGTAGGAGTATGTTGGACCCTGTCAAAATAAACCTATCTAGGTGCATTTCACTAAAAGAACATGAGATTTTGTGCAAGAGTGGTTTAATTTAGAAACGAAAATAAAGCTCTTTGGCACTAAGCATTGAATTAGGCTTAGGCTATAAATAACATTTATTGTAAGTTTTTTTTAATGGGACGCTTTGGAATTGCAATTTGAATGTTCACAATGCAAATTAATCAGGATATTTTCAGACCCGCCTGCTTTTCAGAATGGAAATCGCAATTACAAACTGATAGGGCTGAAGGGGAATCTTCACAATGAGCCAATATAACAGACAGATTCATGGTTTTACGTAAAAACATAATTTTCAACATAGCGTGGAAGCCATATCTGAATGCCATAAAAATATAAATCTATGTACGTAACTCTGTAACAATATTTATTTGACTCATCAGAAGCCACAAACAACAATGTACAATACAGCTGGTCAAGGCAACAAGAAAATTCTACTTATACTTGTTATTTCTGCATACACACTATGATATGATGAATCTATTTTTGGACAGTTAATTTGGTTGAGCAAAATGCCTCCCCGTGGTCATTAGTGGCCCTACAGGTATACACATTGCCGTCCTCTGGGCCAACTTTGGCTAGAACCAGCGTACACTGGCCATCTTCCTCATACTCTATTTGCACAGTGGGGGACTCCTCAATAGGCTCATCACCACACAGCCACAGCACCTCCGGGTCAGGGTAACCTGGCAAGATAAACAGAAATGTGAGATCAGGAGGGAAAAGAACACAACTTTTGAAACGCTATCAAAGAAAAGATGTTTTTACATGTTCAAGATTGAATTTTCAAGCCTGCTACAGTAAGTCTGACTTGAATCCAAGATAAGAAGTTGCTTTGTACCTGTGAGGTGACACGAGAGACGGGCACTGGATCCCTGAGTTACAGTCCGGTCTTTCAACCTCTTTGTGAACACCGGGGGTTCCTGCAGCTTAAGCTCCAGGGAGGTCAACGCTTCCTCTGCCTCTGGGCTCAGGGGTGATTCTAGGAGATATATATCAATAAGATGGGAAACCCACTAAACCAAAATGCGTGCAATGTGATGAGTAAAGGTATGC
Source organism: Rhamphochromis longiceps (assembly GCF_057381845.1). NCBI lineage: Eukaryota > Metazoa > Chordata > Actinopteri > Cichliformes > Cichlidae > Rhamphochromis > Rhamphochromis longiceps. Next base: position 30,225,484 of record NC_140560.1, on the reverse strand, counting down.
AAGATTTTCACCTCCTCCAGGAGTTGTAGGAGATGCAGAGCCTTCCGCCTTAGAGAGCAGAGCCATTCTCTTCAGTGCTAACATGGCCTTGCCAGCTTTCTATGAGACAAATGTGTATGAGAACAAAATGTACATTTTAAATTTTAAATAATAAATAAATAAATAAATAAATAAATAAATAAAGAGTAATTTGGTGCTTACCTTCCACTTCTGTCTAGCCAAAAACCTCTTCATCTTCTCTTTGGACAGACTCTTGGTGAGAGTGAGCTCTTTAGACTTAAATGCTGCCATCCAGGGATGGGCAAGGGCCTGTTCACAGGTCATCCTACGCCTGATCAACAATTACAGTTACAGATGGTTAAGTAAGGAGGTAAAGTAGGGTACTTTACAGTTGTAAATCTATGAAATCACCTCAGGTCTTTGCTGAGCAGGGAGCTTATGAAACTTTTAGCCTCCTCTGTTATCTCGTCAAAGCTCTCCTCGTCAAACTCCCACTGAGCAGCTGTGACCAAGGCCAGGGTCTCTGCATCACTGTTTCCCTGGAACGGAGATTCCCCACTGAGCCTGGAAACCACAGAAAAAAAGTGGAGAAGATTAGTGTTGAATATACATCCTTTACATGTGGTTTCAATCTATACCCACTAGGTGGCACAATAAGGCTAAAACTCTAAATTTCAGTTTTGATTGTATGAGCTAAAGAATTTTAGACAAAAATCTTGTTTGAAAAATACTAAACTATCTCTTGAATATAGAAAGAGACAGTTAGACTCACAGTATGTAGCAGATCACCCCAATGCTCCACATATCAGTCCCCAAACCCACAGGCTCATAGTTGATCACTTCCGGGGCCACAAATTCTGGAGTCCCGTGCATCACCTTCAGAGGTGTGTTTTGATCTGTTCAATGGAAATCCCATAATGTAGGTATTAAGACGCACACGAGGTAGACAAGCATAAAAGTAGAGTATTGTTCCACATACCTATTCTACTGGCTAAGCCAAAGTCGATGATCTTTATGGAGGTGCCTGTGGTGTCAACACATACGATGTTTTCAGGTTTGAGGTCCAGATGGACAATGTTTTGCTGATGCATGTAGGCAATCCCCTCCAGGATCTGCTGCATGTAGTGCACACTTGAAGGCTCCGTGTGCTCAAAGTTGTCATCCACAATACGTTCAAAGAGTTCGCCACCTGCAATACTGCAGACAAACAAAACAGCAGTGACACACCAGAAAATACTAGGAATTTTGCTTTGCCTTTTGCTCTGATAAGGATACTTACAACTCCATCACCATGACCATTTCAGACTTGTGATCATATGCTGCCAGACACTGAACCAGTTTGGGGTGGTGGAGGTAATTCATCAGCTCTATTTCCTTACGAGCGGCTTCCCTCTCCTTGGCACGGCGTCCTTTGTAGAACTTCCCAGCGCACACACGTCCTGTCTCTTTGTGGATGAGCTTGTACACCATCCCAAATTTTCCCCTTATGAAGAAAGTTTAGTCATTTCTATCTCTGGATATTAGGAATGAATAGTTAATGGTTACACCATCATGGCCTATCACAATAAGTAGTTCATGTTAATGGCTGATTTCCATCTGATTCTTGTTCACCTATCACTAATACGGTAACGTCACCGTACATTCCTTGTCATGGATAAAACACGACTACAGGTGTTTTCAAGCTGGAATGCATGCCTCTACTTGAAAGCATTTTTATTTTCTTGGCAGAATTTCAACCTGGAATTCCCACTCACACACTTCCTTGGAATTGGAAATGTCAAAACGTTCTCAACTTGTTGTAATTATAGTTTCTGACAAACTTCTTGTTTCTACTTGGAAAGATTATTATTGGAAAATTGGGATTTGACATATCTGATACTCACATTCCAAGTTTCTCCTGCATATCGTAGTGTTCCGTAACTTTGTGGGAAGAGTCAACAGACACAGTGGTATACATCTGAGGGGCTTCTTCTTCTTTTATCTTGTCTGAATGTATGCACACAGCCACAACAGCTTTAATCTAATGCTTATTATACCTGCCTTTATTACAAATGTGCTGTCAAAATCCCAGTATCACCTCACCTCTTTCCTCCATTCTCACCACTGGTGACACTGGGCCTGGCTCGCTTAGTCCTACTACGTTATAGGCCTTTACTCTGAAGCAGTGTTCCTGTTGTGGCTGAAGCCCAGAACAAACTTTGTATGAGGTACTCTTACACTCGCTTGTTAGCTCTCTCCAAACCTCAGGCTCAGCACTTCCTTGGTTATTTACTTCAACGACATAACCAAGGATGGCACTGCCGCCATCATAGCAGGGGCCTGACCAGGATAGCACAAGACTGGATGAGGAGACAAGGGAGATCACTGGACTGGAGGCAGGAGGTTGTGGTCTCTCTGGTGGGAGGATGATTAAAATAAGTCTCCAAGGAACTGCTTTACTTGATTTGGTTCTGACTCTTTAGAATAGACTCACCTATAACAGAAAGGGTGATTGTGTGTTCTGCTGAGCTCTTTCGGTCTTTTACTACAATGGTGTAGCGACCTGTGTGCTGGGGTTTAGCCTCTTCTATAACCAGCGTACTACTCCGATTAGTATTTTCTGTCCTTAGCTCTAAGCCGTCCACTATCTGCACAGAAAAACAGGAAAAATAGATATAATGTGGAGTCAAATACATTTGAGATGGCAGAAGCAGATGTCTTGTTTTTGCTATTTATCCTTTTTATTACTGCACCTGTTCTTTGTTTCTGATCCAACAAGATGCTACAGGAGGGCTTCCAGTAAAACTACACGTCAGCCTGGCGCTTTGTCCCACCTTCACCTCCACGTGCTGCGGTGGGTTTTCAAAACATAACGATCGGCCTGCCAAATAAAAAATAAAAAAATGAGAAAAGTGACTCAAAGTGAACTGCAGCATCTGCACTTCCTCAGTTCACAATAGGGTTAAAAATATCTGCTGAATGCCTGAAAACTAATGTGTGTGAGCATGAGATAAAGACTAAGAAATAGCTAACTGATACCCTTCTTATTATGGTATTTAGCAGGACCTTGTGCCTCAAGTGAAAACACAATGCAATACAGATGACCTATCGCCCACAAGGACAACAAGTCTTTGTGTAATCAAGTTTGTTGAAATATTTCACCAGCTTTTTGAAAATACACATTCCCAGCTGTTTACCCTTAAAGGAAGTAAAGAGAAAATGTTTTTATAGCCATACATTATACAGTATCCAGGGATTATAATCTGCCCTGCTTTGTGCTGCACACACACACAAAAAAATCCATATATGAGCTGAAGTCATGTCATCTCTCTCGCTGTCAATATTCAAATCTTGTGGCGTCAGAATGGTGAATTTGACTAAAGTAGATCTGATAATATTAAGTTTAAGTGGCTTTAATGTGCACAGTTTTACCTTCTGAATACAAGCTGTTGCCATTACAAGCCAATATTTCATTCCTAAAAATAAAAACCATGAATAAATGATGAAATGTCCTGTGCTCTCAAAATAAACAACCAGACCTCATTATGGGAGTATTTCACATATTTGCTTTTGCAGCCTAAACCCTAAGGTTGATTCAGTCAACTCAGTAGAGCACATTAAAGCGTAAGGAGAGCATTATGAGACCAAAGGTGACATGAAGAAAGTACAGCTCCAGCAACAGATCCGCCTACGCACAAACAAACTCTACAATAAGTCACATTTTTTCATAGAAGAAAAATAACAGCAGACAGAAGAAGTTATCAAGCACTTAATAAGAAGCACATGGATGCTGGAGAGGTGGGTAAATTTCTCAGTATGTGGGAAAAAAAAAGAAAAAAAAAAAGAGCGTTTTTCTCACCTATCCTTGAGTTGGCTCGCTTCTTTGGGACGACTTCTGCAAAGACAGATCAGGTGCAGGTAGGTTTTAGCCAGAAGGATAGAGGTGTGGCTCTTCTATCTATGGCTATCAGTTTGCACTATTTTACTGTACTTTGCTCTATCCACTACCCTACATGGTGTATACTTGGTACAGAGAAATTTCAGTGGGTGTATCGGAGAGCTGCATAATTGTGTTATATATGTTTTGCCTAACGGCCAATCACACAAGGACTGGAAGTGCGTTTCCTTTTATAAACATAACATGGATTTCCTGAAGAAACTGAAACAGAGGCCAAGAAATTGTACATCAAAACACATCAGTACTGTTTCTATACTAAGAAACCGATCAGTGTGCAAGAGAAAAGAAGAAATTGCATTATATCTGTGCTAACTATAGTTCATTAAATGGGAATTAATTTACATTTGTTTTTTGACTAGAAATTAACCAGCACTGTCTAATCAAATAATTCTGGTTTACCTTTTGGAGATGAGACTGGGCTCTGCCTATCAGAGCCTGTAGGAGACATACAAATAGATCCTTTGAATTTGTGTAGCTCATCTTTTGGAGTCTGCGGTAACGTTCCATTTCCCATTACACTTTTGGATGGAGAAGTGGGAGTCTTTAAAGCGCGATTCTGCACGCCACAGATACTTTCAAAGTCTAATTTGGTCAGAAGAGAAAAACGAGAAGAGACTACATCAGAAATAAAACTCTGGCTTTGTTTTGAGTAATGAACACACTGAACGTTCCATTTATTGTAGACTTAAAAGTTGCAAGAGGTAAATTGTCCAATTAGCTGAATATTTCATGAGTTCCCAGTTGCTCACCTCTTACAACCACAGCAGCACTGCAAGATGTCTTCCCTGCGCTGCTTTCTGCCAAGCAGGTGTAGGCACCGGCGTCTTCTGGTAAGCACTCCCTCACAACAAAACTGGCCTCCCTGCCATTGAAGGAAGCCTTCCCGAAACGGGCCACTTCACCTGCCAACAGGTGAGGTAAACAAGCAACCCATCAGCATGCTCTTGCACTACTTTTGGCTTCTTGATTCTCTATGTGGCATTTTTAATTGAATGCATAAAAAACAGAAAGTCAAAAACATGTTTGTTTTGAATAATTATCTGCTCTTTAGCGTTCTTTGGTTGACCACACCCACAGCTGAAAAGTATATGCAGTGTAAACTGAGATGCATTGTAAACTGTCTCTTCTCACCATTGTGCAGCCACGATATTTTGATCGGTCGACTTCCTTTGAGAACTCCACGTAACCTAATGTCAGTCCCTTCATCTACACAGCAGTCCTCCAGAGGCTGTATGAAGACAGGTGGATCCAGATGTTTAGACCCTGGATTTGGAGGAGATACAGAATTACAATACAATTAATACAAAAGTGACAAAGTCTTATTGTATTAAATTATGTAATCTATCCTTAGAACTGCATTTTTGCCCATATACAGTACACTAGTTACAGTTTAACAAAAAAGTGTTTAAATTAAGCAAGGGACCCTAATTTGCCCCAAGGTGAATTACTGCTTGAAACGTGGAGCATAAAGTAGTAATACACAATTTCATGTCATTACAGACTCCCAGGTCGTTTCTTAGGCAGTGTAACTTAGAAACCTAGAAAGAAGAACCACATATTATTGCCCATTGTAAACCCATATACAGCATACTAGTTATGATTTAACAAAACGGTGCTTTTCTATGAACCTTTAACCAGTGTTTACAGTACTGAATGGTTCAGTTAGCACACTGGTGTTTCTGAAAAGGAACTGAATGCTGCAACAACTCTGAGCAACACTTCTGCACACAGACACGCTCAGAGGTGGCTCATAGCAGCTATTTTATCAAATAGCTGGTATGTGTTGTTAGTTTAGTGGAAAGATTAATTTTAGTAACTCTATATTTCACTTGACACTCTTTAAAACCTTTGATTTGAACAGCAGCCAAAGACGTGCCTGTTCCTGAACTTTTGACTTGATTTTGACTTTGAAGGTTTTGTACAAAGTTGCCATTTGCCCAACAGATCGATGACATGGAAGCAACAGCGACATATAATATATGGAAATATGGAAGAGCAAACTAATGACCATGAGAAATACAGCACATGTGACTTGCTGGTTATAACAAAAAAACAAAATTTTGAGGACATAGGAAATGAGATGTCAGCTGTGGGCTGACATGAAAGTGAAAGGCTTCCAAGTCAATAAACAAGCACACTACTGGACGGCTAAACTCAAAATAAACATGAAACTGAATATTAATTTTAAGTGTAGCAAACTGTTTGTGTTGCATGCGTGAGCGCTATTAGTTTAGGCAAACAATCTGTTTTTACAAGTGAATATTAAAGAATATGTTGGAGTCCGCTCTGGATGGTCGCCAACTTGTTATCAAGAAGTACTGCCGTGCTCAGACTTGCCTGTTCAAACGCTGACATCCATAAATGTCACCAGTTGTGTGTTTTCTTCTTGAAAGCAGCTCTTACCTGCATCAGTACATTTTACTGAGGTCCTTGTGCCGACAACTCCTGGCCCGTTCTCAGGTGCAGGTGATGGACCGGGCGCCTTGATGCGCATTTTAAAGGTCGACACAAAACGCTGTTTGCTGCCATCACTATTCATGTCTGTTTCAGGAAACCAACAAATGAAAAAAGAATTACAAAGTCATGCCTCAAACTGATTATCAAACTTCCTCTCTCTGTCACTGTGGTGTTGGCCTCTGTGGCTTGCTCACTATCTTTTTCATAAAATTAACAAGCCTCTGTGTGTCCCTCTCACCCTGTGCTAAACCACTGAAGTTCTGCCCTCAGTCCTCACACTTTACTGCACGTTCTAGTCCCTTTTACTCACCCTCCTATTATCTACATCTAGCTCCACCTACATGACAAATCATGTTGTTTCACTTTGGCCATATCAGGCGCGGCGGACGTCTCATATGCTTTCAAAATCACTGTAACAGCAAAAACCCACTACTCGGACTCCTTTTTGTCATGCCTTGTAAACACTACATTTAAACATGGAACGATATAAAGCGGGAGAGTGGGAGCGAATGAGGGGGACTTATCTACCTATCCAGGCAAAGGTCGCTTTGTGTTCTGTTTGGTGAATGCAGTCTTGTTCACCGGTTTCTCTGTTTGCTTTCTCACTTATCAATGCTACAACTGAACTTTGTGATGCCAGTGACATCACCATTGCAAAGGTTTACTTCATCCCTGCGGACTCTAAATCCTCTGACTGTAGCAACAGTCAAATCTGAGCCCCTTCCCCTGGTACAATATATCCCAACACAAGAACGATGGCCTTTTTGAACGGCAGCAGCGTCACTTTGACTTCCACGTGCTAATATAGTAACCAGGAGACGTCTGTGCAGGAGAACTGCTCTTGGTAAAACATACATGTTTGAGGCATTCATCTCAACGGAGAACAGCAGTGCTCTCTGCCAGGTTGAATGAAATTTGTATTATTTATTACAGGTTTCAACCACAAGTAAACAACAATTATCAACACGAGTGCATCTTGGTGTAGCAGTTTCAATTAGGTGAATTAACTACACTACAAATGCTGGATTGATAGTCAGAGAATTCTACAGAAACCTGCTGAAGTGGTGATAACATCTCTCTCCACTCCACCCCCATCCCAGCTTCCCAAATTCCACATCAATGATCACACAAAAAGGGACTGCAAGGGGCTTGTTTTAGTTTCCGTGGGAGAATTCCTATCTCGTTTACCAAAAAGCTGCCAACACAGACATCCTTGTTGGGATTTTTTAGAACAAAGACATTATTACACATGTTAAAAGCCCAATGTCTGAAAAAATCGTATTCTTATTACTGTTGTTGTTGCTTTTATTAAGATTTTTTTTAAATAGCATAACGATCCAGGCCTAGTTTTGTCTCTAAAGCCTGGGTTGGGATGAAACCACTGAAATTCAACACAAAATTGCCTCAGCAGGTTAATAATAACATACAAAAGTTCAGGTAAGACAGATTAGACCCATTTACATTGTTAAGCTACATTTGCTGGAAACTATTTTCGCCTTTTTAGTCAGTCAGGCAACACACCCAGAACCTGACTGCCTTACTATTGTAATTCCCTGGGTACCAGGGAATTTCTACATAGTGACACACACTGAATGAAAGTTTAAGTTATTCACCCAGGGTCTGCAACGTCTCCAGGTGAAGCTAACAACTACTGCAATACTGAAAAGGAATGTCGCAGTACAGAAACAAATCACCACGGCTGAACAACCTTGCACAGTATGACAGAAATAGTATCTAATAAGGTCGGACATAAAGCGTTTAATAAGACGTGACATCAAAGACAAAACACGCACAGAAAGTTGGCACAAACTCTCTAGCTACAGGGCTGCTCATTAAAAAGGAAACAGAATGATTGTGCTGCATTTGTCTCACAGTGTCTTCACTCGTGCCAATGCAAGTCAATGCAAGTAACATAATTTATTAGGGACCTTTTTAAAATAAATAAATAAATTGAGGTCATTGTATGTACAAATGATACCTAGAACCCCAGATCTTGGGCTTCAGACATCTCTAAACATTTTCTCATTGACTGTCCTACTATTGGATCTGTATATTACATAGAGTGGATATTATGCGTATATGTTAAGTTGATGCATACAGCTCTTGTTGTGCACGGAGAAGCCCCGCTCACCTCCTCGGACTAAGACTTACGTAAGACAGACAAAGATGAAAAGTGGAGATGGTCACAGCACAGTCAAAACTATTTCATCTACAGATGAAAATCTTTGACATGCTTAAAAAGTGAAACGGGTGCATTGCCGGTGAGAAGAAAACCTTGGCCTCATAATTTAAAATGAAAAAGTAAACAAAGGCTTCTTTTCACACGAAGCATAGCGTCAGAAAAAGAATGTAAGATAGGAAAACCCACTGGATCAATCCGATGAAGTTTAGATCCTTTTCATTTACACAAGTTCCTCAATGGCTAATTTTCATGCTTCTATTTTATGCTTTATTGCTGAATCATCATATAGCATTTTTAAATCACCTAGTGAACAAAAGACCTAGAATATAACATTATGATTTCAATAGATGATATTGTTTTACATTCTTTGCTTTCTCAAGTGCATTTAACACTACTCAAATCACTTTTCAACCAAGGAAGCTGCTACCAAGGAAGAATCTACAGTAAACACATCCACACCTTGGCTTTCATTACAACTCCAGATCACTACAGAAATACATAATTCTGCAGCAGTTGCTATATAAATAATGGTAAGGAGGAGCACCAGGGGGTGCTCTGTAGATGCCAACTATTTGTGTAAAAATTAAGGGAAAAGAAGAGTTTCCCAAATCTGGAACCTAACCTTTATTTATTTTCTTATCTTCTACTTTCTGCTGCCCCCTCCAGGCTTCTCCACATCAGCTCACCGAGCTCCATCACTATGTCCATGAATATTCTCTATGATATTCCTCTTTTCCTCCTGCCTGGCAGCACCATTTATAACATAAATAGCCCAATATATGTCTACGATGCCTCCACAGTACATGCCCAGACCATCTCAGCCTTGCCTCACTATCTTCTGTCTCCAAACTGCTCAACCTGAGTTGTTCCTGTAAAGTACTCATTTCTAATCTTGTGCATTCTGGATACTCCCAACCAAAATCTTTGTAAATTCAACTCTGCTACCTCCAGTCTCCTATATTTTTTTTTGTCAGTGCCACCATCTCAAAACCATACATCACAGTAGGTCTCACTAGCATCTTAAAAACCTTCCCTTTTACTCCTGCTGCTATCCTTCTGTCACAAATGACCCAAGACACTCATCTCCAACGACTTAAACTGCCTTTGTTCACCTCACTTGCTTTAAATTCTTTAAACTCACTTCCTCAGCCTTCAGAACAAGAACAGACTGCAGCACACTGCATCAGTGTGCTCTAAAATCATTGGCCTGCCTGTCAGAACTCTGGCACAGGTTTTCAGCCAACAGGCCCTTAGACAGGAAGCCAAAATCTCTCACATTCTTCACCCGCATTTCAATGGCTCCCCTCTGGGCGACACCACTGCTGCATTTCCTGCAGGACTGAGAGGAGCAGAGCCACATTTGTCCCCAAAGCCACTCTGCTTTTTAACTCCAGCCGATAAGATCATTTCCCACACCAGAAACATAAACTACCCTCTTCTACTACCAACACTTTATTCACTTTTCAGTCAGTTTAATTTTAAAACTGTATATACTGTATATTCTGTGTATTTATTATTTCACTCTTATTGCCTGTTCTTATTGTCCTTATCTTCAATGTTATGCTGCTCTGTTGTTTGTTAATTGCCCCTTGGGGATAAATAAAGTCTTCTGATTCTGATCTACCTCCACTATGTCCAACATCTCAGGCTGTCTTTCACCTGCTCCCTACTCTCACTACTGATTACAGTGTCATCTGTCCAACGAGACCCATCTGTTATCCTATCTATCCATATAGCATTACAAACAAGCAGGGGCTAAGAACCAACCACTGATGTAATCGCATGCCCTTAAACTATTTTATCATGAAATGCACACCTCACCAATATGTCATTAAGCAGATCCGCACCACCCTCAACTACAGTACTTCTCTGTCACCCCTGACTTCCTCATATAGTAGAGTACCACAGTTCCTCTCTTGGCACTCCATCATAAACTTTCTATACTTTGTTTTCTGACATTTGTTTAATCTTTTTATAATTATTATTATTATTATTGTTATTATTATTGACTATCATACAGAGAATTAGGCTGTATTTTTAAGTTTAAGTTGACCTGGTCAGCCATATCATCCGCTCACCATAAAATGAAAAATCCAAGACATTTTCTTTGGATTCTAATAACAGACTGAAAAATACCCGAACCTACATCACCTGATTTTAACATCTTCTGTCTTCAGCTGATTCAAAGTCATCATGTCTAGCAGTAGTAGCTCACTCTTCCAGCAAAGCTCGGCATATTGGCGGCATGTATGGGGTTACTTGTATCTTCCTTTGACTTGCCAAAGCCCGGAAACGCATTTAAAGAATTAATAAATAATAACCCAACCGTCTTCTAGAGAAACTCGGAAAGTCATGCTCAGCTGTTAACACCTCTTTGCTGTTGTGTTTTCTACAGTCATTGCTACTAACAGATGCCACTTCCTTTCGCCATCCTTTTGACTGAATGAGAACACTGGCGCCATCTAGAGGTGGACTACATTTCCTCAAGCACTACAAGCTTCCGTTTTGAATTGTCGGCGTTGCTATTATTAGTTGACCTTACATGTAAGTACACAGTCAGATCCATATGAGGATTTGCACACTGACACAATTCACCATAGTTGATTTTAAACCACAGAGTCTTTCATCTTTAGAGTTTTAACACTGCATTAACTTGTTATGAATTAAAGCCATTTTCATACCCTCCCCACCCTTGTTAGAGGCTTAAATGTAATTGGAGAATTAACTATAAGGACTGGTTTTCGTAACTGATTGAAACTGATCTGGAGTCAATGACTACCTGAAGTTTAAAATCCATGGACATCACCAAATACGTTTTTTCCTTTGAGATGCTCAGCGAGGCCTTTACTGCAGCCACCTGCAGTTTCTGCTTATTTGTGCGTCAATCTGCCCGCAGTTTTCCATGCTGTGGGGTTTGCTTTTTGCTGCTTTTTGCTGTCTCTCTGATAGGTTTATTTGGCTTTTTTGTTGTTGTTGTTGCATCAGCATTTCTCTAAACCTTATATTGAACATTCCAGTTAAAAGATATCAAATGCAAGTCCAATATTTGGAATCAACTCCAGATCATTTATCCATTTAATTTGTCTTTGAATAATGAGGGAATGTGCCTCACCTGGCCATCAAACTGTTCATCAGCCCAGTGTCCAATTACAATACTCAAACAAAAAAAATGTCATTGTCTAAATATTCATGTAACTGACTGTGTGGTGGTACTTCTTCAGATGGACATTTTATTTTTCTATTCTTCTCTCCCAGTGGGCTGTAACATAGTGGACTATTGCTTATATTACCTCACGTCTATATTTGCTGTGGGAAATGGGCCTAGTTTGAGAGTGGTTTTGTGTGTCACAGTTGTTGTGAGCCAGTGGCTATGATTGGGTTGTGCTCATTTAAGGCAGGTGTATTTGATTAAACTCACACTCTGGTCTGCTGCCGTCTGAATTATACAATTAAGATGCAATTGAGTACATTTTTTCTCTGTGTGCAGGCCAAGGCCTACTATACGCCCTAGCCTAAAGGCAGAGTTGGTTTGCTGAGGTCGGGGTGATTGCCAGCCTACTACTTACAGGGTGGTGGGTCTTGTAGAAAAACTGCTGTTCCCTGTTAAAGTTGTTGGTGTGTGAAGTGTAACTGACTTGTGGCATCGCTGGTCCTGGCCTTGGACTGTGTGTTTTATCCCTTTTTGTAAGTGGGTCATAGCACTGTTTTATGTCTTTGTTTTTTTTATGATCACTGTACTAATAAATTATCTTTTAAAATTTTATTGATTTTCATTTTTTGCCCATGGCTGAGATGGTTGGTCAAATTAACAGGGCACTAAATGGCTGTCTAATTTGCTGCAGATAGACAATTTCATCATGTTTTAACTGTTGGTTAATTTTGACTTCTGTTTTGTAGCGGTGTATGAACAGCAGGGGGTGGTATTCACCAAAAATTTATAAAATTATCCATGAACCAATCACTAAATAAAAGGGTTTAATCTTGTGATATCAGGAGTATTTTTACTCTTTACATATTTTGACATGTACCCTAAAATATTTGGTCTCCTAGCAGGAGTTTTTGCACATAACAATAATCTCCACAGGAAATATGTTGAGCAGAGGTATCCTTACATGCTGACCCTGCTGTGCAGAAGGCCCTGTTGTTTTCTGCTCTGTTGGTTTCACACATTGTCCGTGAGTGGTCCTCAGCAGCCCTCAGGGCATTCCTGGACAATGATTTAACTTGTGTGGCAGAAGCCACCACAAAAAACTAACAGGATGCAAAAGAAAACCACAAAATTTCTTAATACCGCTAAAGGAAATTGCTAATGAGCATAAACTGGCAAATGACTTCCTGCAATTTCACAAATTGAAAGACTGGAATACTAAGATTTTATCTGAGTTGGTCTGAGACACCCAGCATTTGTGGTTTTATATGTCAAAGAAAAAAATATCTATTTTCTGTATCTGTTTATATACGAACAACTTAAACCACAAATAACTACAGCGACGCTCAAGCAAATGGAGGCCAAATCTTCTCTGCTGTCTGACACTTCGGTGAGACGGGACTTGACAATCTTATGTGTGAAAACATTTGTGAGCCCATATGTGTCTGCGTTTCACTCCCACCTTTGCAACGGGCCCCTTCAACACTCTGTTGTTGGAGAGGGCCCACATGGAAGTGATTATGCTGAGCAGAGAGTGAAATTACAGAGAGAACCTACAGAACTGGAGCCTTCCAACAGCCACTCATTCACACAGATTTACTCACATATTCACAAGCACAATAGTGAACACATGTACAGTGAAAGAATTAACTTCAGCTGTGAGGCTCAAAATATGCTTGTTTTGTGCTTTAAGGTTTAAAAGTATCCCTTCCTTTTCACATATTGGACTGACTGGCATCAAAAGCTGTATACTTGAGAGGGTCTAAATTGCAATCTTTTTGGTTTTTTGTATCTTAGCATTTACCCTTACAGTTCTTGGAGACTTAAGGTGGACATCGATGTTATTTCATGTATTTCTTTTCTATCATTGATGTATTAAATACACGTGGACCCCTGTGTGGCTGATTTTTGAGTTAAGTAGCACAGAAACATTCATGTTCAAGCTCTGCTGCCACCCTGCCTTTACATTTCCATTGCTGGCTCTTTTGGTACAAGGCCACAGCATGACTTCCACCCCACCTTCCCAGCCCTGGGCTGGAGTGAGAATCGGCCAAGGCTGTAAATTCCTCAGAAAGAGTTGTTAGGAGGGCCTCCATTAAAATAAGGGGGGCGGCACTCGCCAGAGAGGAGCCGACTCAAGAAGTCGTCATTGAAGCCTGAGGCCCTACTGAGGCTCATGAGAGAGTAACAGATTAGATTAGAGTATTGCCATCTCATTCTCTTCAATAAATTTAGTTTATCTTTAGATGCAGGTGCTCAGAGTGCTGCCATGTTTCATTAATGGGTCAATAAGAGTGATTTTGCTGCCTTGTGAATTATCTGTAGGGGGTTAATTGACCTGTCAATTAAAAGCTGCGATTACTTCAACAGCTGTTGCATTATGTGGCTTTTTAGACTCACCGTAGCCCCCTGCTGAATAGGACTAAACTGCCTCAAGTGTTTTTGCAAGACATGGAACAAAAAGAAGCTTAAATACCAAAAAAGAACAAGTCATATTTGTGATTGCTCTATTCTTAAACTATAAGAGGTGAGAAGACTGATCGGATAGCAGTTCCAAAATAAGATAATTAATACAGTGAAATTGTAAGTATGGAGTTGACACTAAAAGTTCATTCCAGAGTATCTAGCAGCATCTTTACATTCATAACAAGATAGGTGAGCGCTGTGTCAGACTAGAGGCTTGTCCTGTGACACTAACATAGTGAAAAGCCTGTGTTCCAGAGAGATGTTGAAAGCACACTTTTTCAAGTGACGTCATCTTTTCAGAGTAACAAAGCTATAACATCACATCAGCATGGTTTGATAGTCGTAGTGATTTTTTTCCAGGGGCCCGTACTGCAGAGCTCGCTCAACTTCTAATGAATTTGAAGGATATCAATTTGAAGAATCTTTAATCTCTTTTACTTTTAAACCCACTTCTTGGTGATACCCTGTGAACTGCTGCTATGGGAAGCGGTCTGTAAATGTGTATCACTTGTGGTTTTAAGGCACAGAGAACTTTCCAGCACAGAAATGTTGATATTTATCTGTGTGTGAAACAGATAAGAGCTTTTAAAATAGAAAAATAAATAAATAACGAGGCAATAGTGCATGCTGGAGGTCTCTATAATACTGTTTGGCTGGCTGTCGCAGCATCCAAAAAAATGGCTGACTCCATGGAAGCAAAGGAAGTGACATAAAAATACCCACTCCCAGAGCTCTCTCCTCTCTCTAAAGACTGAGCTCTATTAAATTAAATGACTTCTTGTCTTGATTATCTCTGTCAGCATGATCTAGAGTCTTTAACCACTGCCATAGAAAGCTTGGGAAGGATGTGTGTTTTGTCTGGCACCATTTCTGTCATAACTAGAGGCTCTGAACTCTTTAGTCACCTCTTTTACTTGCATAGCTGGATGAAGAGTTTTCCTTCTGCCGCTGGACTTGGTTTTATCAGCACCTTTGACACTTTCTGGGCCAGACTCAATCATTTAAAACTTGATGGGTTCAAACTGCCACTTTTATCTTATATATATTATATATTCAGTCTGGGCTTCACTTACATGATAACAGCTCTTGTCAAGGTCTCTAATAATCTGCTGCTCACATCTGACTCTGGGCTGGTTGTGTCTTAATTCTGCTTGATTTTATCTGAGCTTTTGATACTGCAGATCACAATATGTTAGTGAGCCATTTGAAAAAACTGTTGGCATCAGTGATCTAGCGCTGGATTGGTTCATTTCATATCTTTCTAGCAGGTCATTCTCCGTAAGGATCAGTGATGCCTCTTCTTTTGATGCACTATTTTCTTACAGAGTCCCCCAGGGATCTGTCTTTGATCCTCCATTTTTTAAACAACCTACATACTTCTGGTTGGACGAATGCTTCAGAAACACAGTATAGATTTTCATTGCTATGCAAACAATCCACAACTCTATGTTTCAACCTGGTACTATTGATAACTTATACATTAGGTCTTGTGTAGAAGAAGTTAGAATCTGGACGTCTAAAAACTTCCTTAAGCTGAATGACTAAAAAAAATGAAACAATCATAACTGCACCTTCCTCCCATAGCTCTGGTCAATGTCTCGAAAATATTTGCAAAGAGGCTTGCAATTTGAAGATATGATGTTGATGATGACATATCATGATGTCCTGTTTCATTCAGTTTTGACAGAAATCAAAAATTGTACCATTCCTGTTGCAGTCCTATTTAAAGAAGGTCACTCGTGATCTTATTTCTTCTAGAAT
The DNA here is from genome assembly GCF_057381845.1 of Rhamphochromis longiceps. NCBI lineage: Eukaryota > Metazoa > Chordata > Actinopteri > Cichliformes > Cichlidae > Rhamphochromis > Rhamphochromis longiceps. Next base: position 30,209,533 of record NC_140560.1, on the reverse strand, counting down.
TGATTACTGCAACGCACTTTACTCAGGCATCAGTTACCATACCATACACAGACTGCAGTCAACTCTGAATGATGCTCCAACGGCTTTTAACACAAAAGGAGCGACCACATTACACCAGTCCTTTGCACGATTTCAGTAGTTACCTGTTAGTTTTAGATTTGATGTTCAGATTTTATTGTTGGTTTTTAAAGCTCTAAGTGGTGTGGGCCCTGTCTATATCTGTGTAAAGCTGTCTGCCTGGCGACAGGACCACAAGTTTTGTAACACAAATTTATATTTTTGGGCTTTATCGTGTGCATACATTGTGAGTACATTCATAGTCTCCATAACATTGAAATTTGCAACTTTACAAAAATAAATATGTTCAGCTGTGGGAAAAAAAACACAACACAGTAGCAGAAAAACTTGTGCTTTAGTCCCTAACACTGTGTGTGTTATCATTTGCTACTTGTACCATCATTCTGACAGTTTATGAGAGAGACATGGTTGTGTACACAGTGTGGTGTCTAGATGCACATTAACCAATCCTTTTACTTCAAACACACTCCTCCCAATCAAGACCATTATTATCCCAGGCCTACTGCAGGCTCCCAAAATATCAGTCATGCAGCTGTCGGCACCTCTCTGCTCGGCAGCTGGAAAGGCTCTGAGCCACTCCCCTACTTTCTACACTGATTCTGCACCCTTGTCCTTGAAGGCAGGGGACTAAATAAACTCCCCCAACATCCCAGTGTCAGTGTCAACAGTTTATGTTTGAATTCTTGTCAAAGCCACCTTTGCATTGTCTGTGCGCTTATGAGCATACAATAGCACATAGATACATGTCAATAAAAATCAGCCAACGAGAAAGTAAAGGCCGGTACACTTTCTAGTTTTAACTGTGTTCACCAAATCAATGCGATTTGGAAACCAACAAAGTGTAGTGATCGCTAATAAGAAGAGCTGGACATCTTGTTAGAAATGATGTATGCCTACAGACCCCATTATCATCTCCTTTCACTGATGAGATAAAAGAAACCTTTATTAGTTCCACACATGGGAAATTTTTGGTCACGGCAGAAGTACAAGAGCAGTAAAAAATTAAGAGAAAAATAATATAATAGAATAAGATAAACAGAATAACATACTATACAAAATAGAAAGAACACTATATACAGTAGGATAAGTACTATACAAATAGAATAAAATACTTTGTTACATAGGGAAAATTGCACATCCAGGAAACAGGGTGAGAGTTACAAATGTGTATGAGATTTTTGTGTGTGGTCCTCTGCAGAGACCATGTTGTAGAGTCTAACAGCAGTAGGGAGGAAAGACCGGCAAAATCTCTCCGTCCCACATCGTGGGTGCCACAGCCTTTCACTTTTCAATCCATGGTTGTGGGTGGTGTAATAACCATATTAATATTAAAGTAAATGGATATTTTAAATTACTTTTTTTTAAATCAGCAAAGTTATTTGTACTAAGTAATGTAGTTCTTCAAATATCATGGCTTGTGAGGTAACAATGAGGGGGAAAAAAGTCAGCAATTAGAAAATGATTTTAATGACGACCAAAAGAAAGACACCTCTTTACGGTGACCCTTTATGGCTGGAAGCCCTGAATCAAAGTCAGAAGCTGAAATACACATTTAAACCATCATATTTCTGCCAATTTGTTACACTTGATTCCACTCTGAAAGCAAATGGCATGAGGAGAAAGAACATATGGCATGTCCTCTTGAGACTTCAAGGCAATATAAGACAAATAGATAGAGTATGTGCTCTGGAAAACCTCAGCTACTCTCCTATGGTTAGGATAATGTATGACTGCAACTAATCCAGCCTTCTGAGCATGGGTTCCTTCTTGATTTTGTGCCAAGATTTGATTAGAAACAGGCTTACTACATGTCTGGATCCCTTTTTCTTCCTTTCCTTTTTTTCTAACCATTTTCCTCTTTTTCTTAGTCCTTTGTCTGGTTGAAGCACTTTCACAGGCTGGATAAAAAGTTACAAGCTAAGAAAATGTTCATAGTACATTAGAGCATGCTCAAAAGATGGATCTACAGAACCTGTGAGAACACTGACTAACAACACGATCCTTTTCCGACATGCCTAGACCTTCGTCTAATAGGAGCGACACCATAATATCAACTCTAGAAACATTCTTCCTGTCTTCATGATCCTTGACTTGTCCCTTCTTGCCCCCAAGCAAGCTGGAACCAACTGCATGCAAGATTTAAGATCAGAGACCAACAACATGAGACTGCAGCTTCCGAGAAACGTGGAAACAACATTAAAGAGCCGAATTTACTCTGGATAGTTACCAGCGCTTGCGTAGATAATATTAACAGTTTTATGCATAAAGTTAAAGTTTTAGGCATAAAACTCCAACTAATGCTTCACATTTTTAAACTGTTCTCTCCATGGATAGAGATTGTGAAGTTCACCAAGTAGAATCTGTATTGAACTACCCCAGATAGGTCACTGGGCATAGAAAACATTAAAGACTTACTCACAGAGTATATTTTACAATTTATTTTTGTGGGACAAGTTACTAGGAGCAGCATCTGATTCTATTTAGTTTTGATGGTTTGCGATCAAAGGTTTTTGTTCTCAGAATATTTGCCAAATCACAATTATGTCTCTCCTCATTTGGATTCTCATTTTCTTTCTCTCTTTGTTTTTTTTTTCTCTCTCTGCAAGACAAAAGCAAATAATTCTGAATTTTCCATCAGGCTCTCCAAATCCCTCCTCCCCTAAATCCTAAAACAATGTCACTCTCTTCACCACTGGGACCCCACCCACATACCGCCTCTCTTCATTCTCTCACACTTCATTCGTTTCTCTGCTTCAGTGCAAAGCCAAACAAGCCAGCCATTAAGCTGAGTATAGCGCAGGAAGTGGGCCTTCGGGCCAGCCAGTACTGTTTACATGAAGCTTGTCAGGTTTCAGCGGCACTTTGAAGTGAGCAGCACAGGAGACTGTCTGTCACTAGGCAAAGGCCCAGCACTGCTCCACTGACTCACTCACATTCCCCCCATTCATCTGAGCGGAGAGAGGCAGGGAGGGTGGAGACATAGAGGGTGTAAAAGGGCAGAATAGAGGAGGCAGGTAGATTTATGGTTTTCCCCCCTTAGAGTCTCTGTTCTTACCTTTAATCACTCTTACCCATCTGTTATTACAACCCGTCTTTATTAAACCCTTGGTGAGGATATAAAAAAGACAAACATCAAATAAATATAACAACCCATTGGTCGTGATATAAGTCGAAAAGGTAACTCAAATTAGAATATTATCCAGAGAGGTGCAGACTAACTCACTCACTCACTAACAGTATATACTATATGCATACACTATATGCATGCCTCTAGCCAAGAGCTTCTGCTCTGAGGCACAGGGATCAGCTTTCTCTTACACATCCATCTACTTCATGACATCACTGCAGAGACGATTGAGTTTCAGCCATAAGCAGCTTGGGGGATTCCAACTTGCTACAATACACAGAGAGTCCAGAGAAGTAACAACAGCAAATGAATATTTTTCTTCCGCCTTCACCGACCGCACAAGCGGGAACATTTTCACACCTATGCAACAGCACAGGCTTGGCTTGCCAGAAGATTCCCATTAGTTTACACAACAGGCAAGAAAAAAAAGTTTCTTGTTGTTGTTCAGCACTCGAACGCAATGTTAATGTACATGTGTGAAGATGTTCCCTGCTGCATTCTTACATGGTGGCATTAGTTGCTTAGGCACAACCCCCTCCCCCCCCCTCCCCAGATGTTCAATATTTTACAATTTACTGACAGAGTAAGTGATTAACAGGCGAATTGTGTTTATACTGACAGGCTCAACGTACGTGGATTCCTTGTATTTCCCTGGGGGATAATTCTGTGTTCAATAATCACTTTAACTGTTGCCCGTCAGTCTGAGGCAACAGATGTTCAGGTGTGATACAACCCTCACCCCTTGAGAAAACAATGTGGCTGTGCTTGAATTAAAGAAAATCACACGTTAACAACAGGGTTTAATTGTTAAAACAATACTGAACACATATAAGAGCAGAAAGATGAGAAAAAAAACCTCACACAAAGCATGATGTTCCTGTCTAACCACAAGTTCAAAATTCATAGTCATGAGTTGATATCTGTAAATTCTGCAGAGACTCTGCACATGTTTTCCGTAAATTAAGGATAACAACACAATGTTCTAATCTATAATCACAAATTAACAGAAAAGAAAACGCAAAAAGAACAAAAAACAGACATGTCTTTGTCTGGGCTTGTGGCATTCATACAGTGCAAAATTACTTAGTTTGAGTACACTAGCAGATAAGGTAAAGTATTTACTTTTTAAATACAATAATATAATGTTGCGTTTTTACAAATACTATTTACAATTTTGTAAAACTGTACATGAAATGTTTTTGCAAGAGTTCAAAAAAATTCAAATCAGTCATTCAGTCTGTGTTCTATTGTCTGCTGGATCATCACTCCCCAGAGTTTATGGAGGCTTTAAGAAAGGAACCAGAGAAGGTGAGGAGAGCAATCAGCACATGGCATCCATAGCCATGATTGTTATTTGTTCACACAGTCAGGTTCAGTCTGTGTTTATCCAGCTTGTGTTTTTCTCAAAATCCAACCCTCAGTTTGGCATGCAAGTGGGACTAGAAAGCTGAGGCAAACACAAATGCTACAGCTACTCACTGTGCTACTTACCTATGACATGAGGTATAGATAATAAAACAAATAATAATCCCAGCAACACTCATGTGCTTTCACTCTACACAGTGGTCTCTCCGTGTTTGCCATTTGTCAGCCTTGTGTAAAACTTATGCCAGGAGTTCAGAGTCTTTCCAGACCAGATCCAGAAACCAGAGGTGATGCCCACTATCAGAGTCATCAGATATTTGATCATGAAGACGGTGAAGTCTGGTGTCATGTGGGGTCCAGGATGCATAGGGCAGGGAATGGCCAGGCTCCTGCAGTTGTGGCTGACCCAGCTGTGCTCCCAGTGGGGCCGAAAGGCCTGCTCATAGAAGAAGCATGCAATAACAATGGTGGCAGGTACCGTGTAGAGCACGCTGAACACCCCGATCCGTACCATTAATCGCTCCAGCTTCTCCGTCTTGGTGCCATCGTGTTTCATGATGGTGCGGATTCTGAACAGTGACACAAAGCCAGCCAGCAAGAAAGAGGTGCCGATGAAAAGATAAATGAAGAGAGGGGCCAAAACAAAGCCCCGCAGAGGATCCAGGTTGCTGAGACTCACAAAGCAGACTCCGCTGAGCACATCACCTTCAATCTGCCCAATGGCCAGGATGCTAATGGTCTTGACAGCTGGCACTGCCCAGGCTGCCAGGTGAAAATACTGAGAGTTAGCTTCAATGGCCTCGTGGCCCCATTTCATACCTGCAGCCAGGAACCAGGTGAGCGATAGAATGACCCACCATATGGAGCTGGCCATGCTGAAGAAATAGAGCATCATGAAGAGGATAGTACAGCCTTCTTTTTTGGTGCCTTGGACTATGGTCTTATAGCCATCAGGGGTGAAGCTGTCATTGCACGCCACCCTATCACCGAGGAAGAAGCCTGCTATGTAGGCAATGGAGACCATAGTGTAACAGCCAGACAAGAAGATGATGGGCCGCTCTGGGTATCTGAAGCGTTGCATGTCAACTAAATAAGTGGTTACTGTGAATAACGTAGATGCACAACAAAGCACAGACCAAACTAGAATCCATATGCGCGAGAAATGAATTTCTTTATCACTGAAAAACATTTTCCCACCGCTCCTAGATGACTCACAGGGAGCGGCACAGTCCTTCTCTTCTAAAAATTTATAATTCAAATATGGGGGAACTTTAAGAACAGACGGGCAATGGAATGGCCTTCCACGTGGGGGGATTATGGAGACATCCGACGTTCCTGGAACAGATATAACCGGAGGGACGGTGGCAGTGGAGGAGTCATTTTGGCCCACGCAGATTTGTCCATCTCCCAGCACAGGGAAGTTTTCGCAGCGCAATCGGTCCGGCCACTGAAAGCCAAACTTGTTCATAAGAGCCTCGCAGCCCTGCTTGGCCCTCTCACAAATCGATCTGCATGGAGGAATGGCCTTTTCCAAAACTGTACAAACAGGCGCATACATGGAACACAGGAAGAATTTCAACTCTGGCGAGCACTGTACCTTCACGAGCGGGTAAAACTGGTGCACTTCGAGCCCTGCGTCCTCCTGGTTGGAATGACCCACTAAATTGGGCATGATGGTTTGGTTATAAGCAATGTCCGTGCACAGAGGTATCGAAATCGGCTGACAAAATCCATGTTCCGGGACAACTATTCCGTTGTCGCCTTGATACTGTGCTGATATCAGCAGGGGCAGCAGGACCGCAAAAAAAAAAGTTTTGCAAAAACGCATCTTCCCAAGTTTAAGTATCAACTACAGCCTGATAAAGTCGCTGTAAATTTATCTAGTGAGCTCCTTCGTATTATCAGTTCTCCAGTAACAGTAAGTCTCTATAGGGGGGCAAAGTTGCTCCTCTCTTTGTTGCTTAGTCTCTGCTTAAACACTGCTGGCTGACTTTTTTCTCTTCTAAATACTCAAATTCCCTTCGGGCCAGCGTTAGTGAGAAATACGCCACAACATCCGGTACAATCTTTCAAAATAAAATCCCAATATGATTTTGAAGGAAAATACTCGAGTCTCAGATATTTTTGCTTTAATGCCTAACACCCGCACCAACACCATCATCAGTAACAATCAGCATCATAATCATAATCGTAGCTTTGGTTGAAGGTTGAAGGCAGACAATCTATGCAGTTTCAATGGCATCTGTGGCATCAGAGCCAGAGACTCTGGAGACATTTGAGTCAGGAAGTGACAGGGGGTGACTGAACACATGTATTATTATCATGGACAATCCATTTCACCTACTCCATTCTTCACTGTGGAGGCAGCAGGGCTGATTCTCTATCAGGCTTATTTGTTATTCTACATTCCCATTGTTGTCTGTGTCTATGATTTATGGGATATGTGTAATATGCTCTTTTGCACAATCTGAGTCTTATTTTAAGTTCATTTTAATTTTCTTTATTGTTATCGCTTATTGTTATACACAATTAAGACAGAAAATCAACAACAACCTTGCAGAAAATAAGAACTTCATGATGGGTACTTTTACTTCAACAACTTTAACAATACTTTAACAATGTTCTTTTTATTCTAAATTATAGTGTTTTTTTTATTTTTTTATTTTTATCTCGGACCCACATTCTTGCATGGATTAAGAGGGTTCAATATCTGACCTGAACAACCTGCACCCATGGATTACAAATTTGGGGGTTCTTTTGTCGACCAAAATCGGTTCTGTTCCGTTTAGGCCCACTAGAATGCGCATGCTCTTATTTTGAAGGAACACTTTCTTGTCTACTGGTTGCATTTTGAGACGCTTTGAAATTAACTCCACAGCTGGAGTGGTGTGGTAGAATAGACTTTACAAGCGCCCCTTAAACTAAAATGTAGATAGGAGAAGGGTTTCGTGTCACTTTCAAGTGTCCATCAGTAACTCAGTTTGTTTGTATGTACTAAGATCATAATATCTTCATTTTAAAATTAATTTAATGAACAAACTGCAGACCTAAAACTGACTACTACCACTTATATTAGAAGAAATGATTATTATAATAAAGATAGTATTTACATGTTCTGCTTAACATAGCCTATATAGCCTTTATACACAGTTTCTGTGTAAGGTGTTTTTTATGTTAGCACCTGCCATGCCACACCATGGTATAAATTATGGGGGAGGGGATGCCGCTACATGTTGCTATGCCCCTTTGTTTTCTGCTTGATGTTAATTGGAGTAAAAGTATAATCCCTCAGCCTCAGCCAATGTGCTTTCAGGTCGCGAGGGCAACATCGAACATCTCCTGGGTGGACTTGAGGACGGCACGAGAGGGATTAAGGCGATGATTGTCGAGAAAACTGTTGAAACTCCTTAAGTTCGCCTTGTTTGACTAAATGCGGGTAGGTAACTTTAAACGGTACATTTTGCTGACCAAAAAGTTAAAAAATAAAATAAAATTAGAAAAAATTTACTGGTAAAAGCGTTAGGCTAAAGCTACGGGTTAAATTAGCAAAGTCATCATCAAAGTTTGCTAGCTTGTCCAGTTACATAAACGGCTAGTTAATTTTGCTAAGTTGGCTAGCTGAAAAGTTGCCTTTTCCCGAAAAAGTAGTTTGCTAATGTATTTTCCATATCTGTCAAATGTCTTAATTTACTATGCAAATCTTTATAAAAATGTTTCGTTCTTTGTACATTGCCAGAGCTGTAACCGAGTACTGAAGAACCAAAGGGGAGTTCAGAATGGCGTTTGATGGACGTCAGAGCGCATTTGCAAATTCACTCTTCCACAGCTATCAACGTCAGGTAAGCAGGAATAAACAGTAATTTAGGCTAAGGTACTTTGCATATTTGAAATATCTCCATTTCTTAAGAGTTTATGATAGGCCAACTCACTGATGATCATTTTTTCCCCTCCATAGTTAACCATATTGGTTAACTTGGGTTATGGGACAAAGGAAAAAATGCAGTTCATCCCAAAGGCTTTTTTTTTTTTTTTTTTTTTTTTAGTTCAGATTAGAACCACACTAAGGAATGAAACAATGTTTTAATTATGATCTCTAAAGTTGTGCTTGCAATTCTTGGAAGTTTTTCTTTCTTTCTTTTTTAAGTTCCTTGTATCGCATAGAGATGTTTTAAAATTGTCAAATAAATAGGTCTACCCTGGGGTTTCTTCCCAGTTGGATGTACTTGTAAACCTTCTGTTACACATCCCAACCACCTTAACTGGGTCCTTTTGACATGCAGGAGCAGGGGATCTACTCCAGGAATTCCTTTGGACGTCTGAGCTTCTTAACTTGTCTTTTAAGTCTGAGCCCAGCCACCATATGGAAGAAACTAATTTCTTCTGTTTGTATTCATGACCTCACTTTTTTGGTCAATATCCAGATTACCTGATCCTAGGTGAAGGTTGGGATATTGATAGATTGGTAAATCAAAAGCTCTTTGTTCATTAGGCAGTCCAGTACTGCTAATGCCACACTGCTGGTCCAACTTGCACTCTGTCTTCCCATCACTTGTGGATAAGATCCCGAGATACTTGCTTCTTGAACCTTGCTTAAGGCAGTCTCTCTCCCCCAACACAGAGGGAGCATACCACCGTTTTCCAGCAGAGAACCATGGCCTCAGATTTGGAGGTGGTGATTCTCATTGCAGCCATTTCATGCTTGGCTGCAAACTGCTCCAGTGTACGCGGGAGGTCACGCTTTGACCTTGCAAAAATCCTCTGTGGTATAGTATGAGATTCCCAAAGTGAGTGACCCCCCCCCCCCCCCCCGCCGCCGCCCCCGCCTGGCTATGCTTTGAGATCCTGTTGATGAAACTCAAGAACAGGATTGGAAACGAGAGGCGACCCTCTCACTCCAACACCCACTGAAAAAGCTGCTAGGCTTTTGCCAATATATTTTAGTTCAAAAACTGGCAAATAAATTAACATTATCATTTCAAATGTAATTATTTGAAATAATTTCAATTCCGTATTTTTACAGAGTTAAAATTGTCTGTGAAAGTTTTAGCTTAAGTGTTGTAATTTGCATTAGTTTGCCTTATATGAGATTGGATTTTCTTTATTTCAGGTGGGTGTTAATGCGGGAGGTGGAAATGGCAGTACGGTAGCAATACCCTTCATTTCCATCCCCAGTGCGTCACAGCAGGAACAGGACACTGCATCCTATATGCCCTGGTCTTATTCTACTCAGGATGATCCTTATGAACTCATTAGATGTGCCCAGCCCAGCATTAAAAGCAGGTATTCACCTAAATGAAGTTGTAAGCAGTTTCATTGCTATGCAGCAATGCTTGTTCAATCAAAACGGCTATTTGTTATTTCCTAAGAATTTATTTTCTGTTACTTTAAGGAAACCCCCTGAAAATGCTGATTATGGTGGTGAGAGTGATCTACAGGGTCTAGTGTCAAATATTTTGGATGATGCAGATTCACAGGATAGCTTCTACAGTGAAGGGTATGTCATTATTGTGATGCATGTAGTAGTTTACTTCATGCTACAGTGTGCATTGTAAAACGTAATAATCAACAGAATAAGATATGTGAAAGTTTTACCTGCTTAAAATAGTTTGTGATTACTGTCACTAAAGGAATTCCTCAATTCCTCTTTTAGGACCCTACCTACATGCAATCCCATCTGGTCTCCAAAGACATTGAGTGAAGAACTGCTACAGTATTTAGAATCTGAGGCAAAACTGCAGCATAACCCTTCCTTTACTCCAAACTATGTATCTCAGGAAAGTTTCAGTAAAGCACAGCATCGGTCAGGAGACAAAGATGTTGGTGAGCTAATGCAACAGTCGAATGGCCTTGTTTCTAATCGACAGTGGCTTTTTAATGGAGAGAGCTACCTACCCCATCCCCAAAAGCTGCCACCAGGTCTACCAGTACCAAATGCTGGAAGCAGCTATACATCACAGATGCAGCAGAACAAACATGTCAACATGCCATCTTATAATAAAGGAGTCAATGGTCAGGCTTTTAATAATTTTCCTGACATCAGTGACATTTTTAGACCTCAAAGTGAAAACAACACACCCTGTTTTGAATCTTTCTATGAAGATAACTACATCCAGAACAGCATAAAGCCAAATGGTAATGGGCAGTATGTACCAGAACACATTAACCATCTGGTCAGCAGCTTTCAGTCATTAATGACACATGGGAATGATGGTGTGTATTGTGGAGACCTGGGAAACATGCATAAGCAGATAGTGGGCATGGACCATGAAGACAACGTGGCTGAACAATGGAAAATAACCAGTCCTACAATGTCAAGACAGAATTCTCCTGGAAATCAGATTCCAAAACAGCTGATGGGGGAATTGGGGACAGTGCAAAGAGAAAGAAACAGAGTGAAGAAACAAACATTCAAAAAGGATGGCTTTCAAGATCTACCCAATTTCTACCCTCAAAGCACAGAGTATGTCCAACAGCCAAAGCAATTCCCCACACTGTTAAATCCCCCAAATCAATACCCCAAAAAGATGGTGCATAGAGAGAACATAAATGTAACTACAAACCAGTATTCAAAACATCAGCTGCAGAATAAGACAAAATCTCAGGTTCAGAAAGAAAAAAGCAAAATGCAAGCAAATGGATTTCTAAGAGAGGGCTTTGCTAGGAGGCCCCAGTTCAACACTTTCATGAGAGAGGGGGAAGCACAGCTCCTTTCACAAAACCCATACTTTGACTTCCAGGAGACTGTGCAGTATAAAAGATTTGATGGTGAAAACGGCATGGTCAGTGCAGGGAATGTACAGCAGTTCATGCCCTTAATGTATCCTGTAAATGACCCCAGGAGGTACTCGGGGATCCCTGTCAAATCCAACTTCAGCTCTAGATCCACACAGCCTTATGCAAGTAGTGTTCCTGGCATGGAAGCAGATGATGTGATTCCACTTAATGAATCTGCAGCTTTCAACTCCTACCTCAGCGACATGAGGACCCACAGAAGGGACAGTACTTATCATGGAATGGCCTCAGCAATGACAACTTCAGTGTTAAGGAATCATGGAGGACCAGTGATTCAGCTTTACTTCTACCTGGATGAGTGTTATGAGCAGTGGAGGTGTTTGGAGAAGGAGAGAAAAAGGGTATGCCATCAAGTCCTGATTTTGTGTTAGAGGATATTAGGAGTAGAAGCCCTCTTCAATCTAAAGTTATAAAAAAAGTTTATTTTATAGAAATTAAGTTAATGAGGTCATTTGCTCAGCTGATGAAACATGATACAAATACAGCTTTTGTGTGTGCAATACAACTGAATTATACTAGTAAATGTATTTTTAGTCAGCTTGGGTCCAGAATAGAATAGAATAGCCTTTATTGTCATTGTACAAGGTACAACGAAATTGGAGTGCCACTCCCTTGGTGCAAAATGCAATAATAAATATAAAATATAAAAAGTACAATAAAACAACCGAATCTCTCTATTGCTAATATTTAGCATCAGCTTGAGAAAAATCTGTTTGCAGCTTATGATGTACAAAAATATTTTGTTGGTATTTATAAAAAAAAAAAAAATTCTACCCTTTAAAAATTTTTAAGGTTGTCATATTCTTGTATATTTTCTATTTTAGACAGAAGTCATCCTTACAAAAACATTTCTTGAGAAAAGAAGTCCAGCAGTGACCAACAGTAACCTGCCCAAAACTCCACCAAATCCCACAAGAGTTGACCACCTCATTGTTAATCAGATAAAAGAACAAGCAAAGGTGAGAGCCCTGAATTTAATGCTTATATACTGTCACCTACAAGGGAATTTTATCACAGCAGTTACCAGTTGTTAACAGTTACAGGCAACTCAGTTCCTACATTTTTTTTTTTTTTTTTTTTTTTTAAGCAGGGGCACTAATTAAAAATCATACATGCATATAAAATACTGCCCCAGTAAGGCAAACAGTTAATCTTAATTGTTTCCTTACATTGTATTTATAATAGATGGGTTTAAATTGTGGCCTTGGTCATTTTTTGTGGAGTGTGTCAATTGCTCAGACTACACAAACAAACAAAACCCCATAAGTGGCAAATACACTAACATGACCTAACTTATAGTAGTATACAAAAGTCTTGAGCCACCAATTTCTTTTGTTTTTCTTCCAAGCAGCCAGACTGTCTTGTAATTTTTTTAAAAAGTGGTTTTCAGCAGTATTTCTCCAGGGTTTATGAATGCCTATTAAAGTAGTCATTTACACATGCTTTCCAATCCAGTGCTTTAACATGATCATTTCTTTAGAGGAATATTTTGTTTTGTTAAGCCTTATAGCATTAATCTATGAATCATTCAAGGATAAAAAGCCCCCTAACTCTGGGGCTTTCCACATAGAGCAGACAACTTAGGAAATAACCAATTTTAAATTGTGTCTTTAGACACTTTACTAACAGCCTGTTTTTATGTCTAAATATGCATATCATATACATGCATATCTATCTATATATTGTATTTTCACCTATTGCCTATAGTCAGAGCAAAATTAAAAGAAATGAAATGTTTTAAGACCTTTGGACATTTTAACTGTAAACCTAGTCAACTTCAATATTTTTTTTTTTTTTTTTTTTTACATTTTGTATTATTTTCATGCATGATATGTCATCATTCCTTGGGATTGGTCTTTTATTATTATTTTTTTAATTGATCTTTTTGTGATGTGTTACAGGTGGCAAGTCTTCTGGAGAAAATGGAGTGTCTATGTGGTGTTCCCCTTCCAGCAAACATCCACACAGCCCTGAAAAAGAATCATATGGCCATTTGTGTCACACAGGCAAGATGTAAGGAGGAGGCTGTGAACATGACCAAGCACCAGTGGCAGAGACCTAATTTCACAAAGGACCGAGGTAATCCACGTAGTGGTAGACAATGTTGTATGCATGTTCCATGCATGTTCCATGTTGCATGTCCTAATGTGTTCTTTTTCACAGACACCTTGTTGGTGGTCGTGGCTCTGAAGGACCTAGCTGCTACCACTAGGAAGCTCTGCACAGCTCTGTGGTGTGCCCTCCAGATCACACTGCCAAAACCCATCATCATCCAGGATCATCATATTATCAAGGAAGACGCAAACAAGGAGAAGTGCCCTTCTTCATTTGAAAGATACTCTTTTAGGTTATAATTTAGCAAGCGACAAGTATGAGTTGAAGATAAAATTAAAGTCACTCCACATTGCCCTGCTTTTAAGTGTTCTATAGCTAGCAGGGTCAATGAAACAAAGGTTATTGTAGTATTACCTAACTGAAAGTCAAAACCACATTTTATCTGCAACACAAAGATCACTGCAGAGTATGAGATGAGCAATTTAAAAGTGCGATGACTTCATCATTTGGTTTCAGAGAGCTTCTTTCGTTGTGTAGGAATTGCATGAAATATTTTATCCTGCTGCATCTTAACTTAATTTCATTCAATTAGTGTCAGACGCAATCAACACAAATCTTGCACCATCACTGTTGTATTTAAAGGCACTATTTATGTAGAAGATTTCAGTCAATCTTCATTGTTTTACTTATTTATTGGAATGTAATGGAACCTCAGTTCTGGGTATTCCCAAGCAATAATTGATTCTCAAGGGCAGTAGCTTAAAATGAACATGCTAATTATTAAAATGCTTTCTGAAATATTCCAACTGATTTCAACAGCTTCAGTTTTTCATATTTAACTTTAAAATTCTACAATGGGAAAAGTTTTTATCTGCAATTTGGTGCCACTAATGTAAATTTCTAATAAAAAAAATATAGATTTTAAGTTTTAATCACACTTCCAGCTAGAAACATGGTATTAACAGACATATCGGTGGGATGTTAAACTCTGAAAACACTGAAATGTTCAAATACTTGCTGCATATCAGTGTCAATAGTTTTGGATAAATGTTCCATTTAGTATTTAACACTTTAATTATTTGTTATTAACTGTAATCATAATTCTGTTATGTGAAATGTAGTCTTAAGCGAAAATATGGTCAAGCTTTAAAGTGTAGCATCTAAAAAATTGAATGCATTAATCAATTAAAAAACATCAGTGAATTGACAGTTTGTCAGCAAGGGACCAAAACATTGAGGCATTACAAAGAATTCTCAGGAAATACATATTGTGTCATTTCTTCCCTCGTGTGCTTTGTGAATGAGCAGTGTTGTTCTATTCCTGCTATTTTAATGTTTCTGTTGGATTTTTTCTTGTTTGAAGTGGGGAAAAAAAGCAAAAATAAAGCAATTTCCTAGCTGAAAAGTGTTTTTTTTTTTTTTTTATTTATTTTAAAAGATGAACCGTAAACATTCAGAATGATGGTACATAATATATTTGAGGTCATTTACAACTGCTGTGTTCTTAAAAAAAACATTGAGTTATTACAGCAGCACATGCCTTTAATCAAAAATGTTTTGAAAAATGAAGGCATTTGCAAGATGTGGCAAAGGATAACAGGCTCAACTGTTGAGTTAAAACTATTTGGGTTTCTTCACCCCCCTTACGATTAGTTCAATTTCAGGTTCAGCAGTATAATTTCATCATTTAAGGTTAAATGTACTTTTAGCCAACTCAAAGCATACTATGTATTTGTTGGAAAAACTATATTTGGCAGACTTAAGTGAAAATTTGACTAACAAGGGATTGACCATGTTCATCATTGACATACAGCTTTGTTTTTTTTAAACATCTGTTTAACTCTGAAAACAAAAGACATTTATTTTTATTCTTAACATATAGTTTGTTATTCACACACACATGAGAAACAAACAAGGGTCTGATGTGGATGGTGTTCAGCTGAAAACGAGCCAAAGACTTTTTTTTTTTTTTAAAATATTGTAGCAAAAATCTTTTTTACAAAGTGTCCTTTCTTTTGGTTTTATCTTTTGCGTTCACCCTTCTGTGTACGCTTCTTCTCCTTCTCTTTTCTGTCCTGTTTAGCTAGTTTGTCCTTCTCTCGCTGCATCTTGTCCATTTCCTTCTTCTTTTGAGCTTCTTCGCGAGCCTGGTCCCGCTTTTGCTTTTGTCTGTTCAGCACCAGCTCCACATTGGTGTTTTTGAACAGGCCTGACACTTTGAGTAAAGGACAAGTGGAAGAAAACTAAAATCTGTACACATCATGGTTATGTATCAATTATCCATTCTTTGGGTTAGACTTGGTTACATACAATTGTAAAATATCTGCACAAAGGATACTTTTATCATTTCCAGTGATATTTCCAGTTGTTGGCTCCTCTTCTTCAGCTTCAGTGCTTTAGTCAAGGAAAGAACTGACATCTTAAGGGTTATGACTGCACTGGATGAGACAAACAGTTTCCCTCATTTCCTTTGCATGGTGAAAAATATGGATGATTGCCAAACTGACTGCAGACTTACTGTTTTTTCAATCAATAAATCAAGGATATTCCTCTTCGTCTGTTACATTAGCATATTGAGCGAGAAGGGCTTCTTTCCTTTTCTTGGACTCCTCAGACACCTCTTTCTGCTTCACCACAATCTGAGCTTGTTTTTCTATCATACTGGCAATGGCCTGGACCTCTGCTATAGAGAAGAAAGGACAAAAAATGTGCTTTTGCTATTTTAGATTTTTTTCCTCTCTCGCTGTCAGTATATAGGTTTACTAGCAGATGGAGCCATGAGGGCAATATGTCTCCACACAGCATAACACTTCCTTATGGTTATGTACATAGTCAACATTCTCATTCCAAACTCAAGCCTACATTCTGGTTTCAGTCTTGGGGGCTGCTTTTGTTAGTGTTTCCAGGAAATCTCTCCCTTGGATAGAAGTGTCACAAAGCACTCTGCTTTAAACTCAAGGCAAACGATCTTCAACTCATAGATGTAATGCTTCTGTAAGTTTAACCAGTATTAAAGACAGCCTAAGTAGCAAGCTGTCTTTTCCCTTTTCAGTCTGGATTTAAATAAACTGATGAATCTGCCATCCTTTGATGAATTTATTCTTGTGTTCTTTGTAGAGAAGATATACAACTTTGATCGCAGACTACAGGCTTACCTGTGATTCCTAGATTTTTTAAAAGCAGAGTTGAAGGTAATGCCTTAAGCTTTCAGGTCCCTCTTCTGTGGAACTACCTCATAGTTTAGATCTGGGAGACAGACACCCTCTCTACTTTTAAGAGTAGGCTTAAAATGTTGAAAAGGTTATATTTAAGGCTGGATCAGGTGACCCTGAACCATCCCTTAGTTAGGCTTCATTAAGCTTGGCTTGCTGGGGGGCTTCCTATGATGTACTGAGTGTTTCTTAACTCACCTCTTTTCACCCTGTGTGCTTAAACACCACTATTGCATTTTAATCATTAGTAATTATTAAACACTGACTCGCTCCCATGCTTTGGCTTTTGTCCTGTTTGCTTTCCCCTTACTCCCAACTGAGTAACTCTGAGTCAAGGACAATAAATATGGTATCGGGAATGAATCAGTCATACAATACCATCATCAGCATCCTTTTTGGCTGCAGATTTGCTGCAACACTCTTCCCACTGCTTTATGATCTGTTTACAGACATCTTCCACTGTGTTCTCCTCCTGTACACAAATGACAGCGAATTCAAGCAAGTCACACAGAAGTAACAACTCGAATTCTGACCTCACTACATAAAACATATTTTTTTCAGGAGCAGTGATAAGACAAGAAGTTTAGATACGTTATTTTATCAATATATATATATATATATATAAACTGCACTAGGTGATTTACTGTATTTTTTCTGAGCCGCAAACGTAAAAACGTCTCGGAAAATGTAGAAAAGCCTTTATTTGTTACGTGGTGCGCATCATTGCGGCTTAAGACCACATTCATCTAAAACCTGGCGATTTCTTAGTGGGGTTTGGCGAAACAATTTGACCTATATTACTACTGGATCTTAGCTAAAGAAACTTAATAGCATCTACGGTCGATCATTAGTGCCACATATAGAGGCTGACATCAGCACTGTCACTTGGTAAGCTACCAGGAGACCGACAAGACGGACAGCAACAGACGAGAAAACACAGCCTTGTTGGGAGAACCGAACATGCGCTTCGAATATTCACCAAAAATGCAGATAAAATTCCTTGAAGCGCATCTTCTTTCTCCTCGTCGGTCTCCTCCTCTTGCAGAATCCCTAAAATGTACGCCCCATACACCTCACGATCCACTTCTAACAAGTCCAGTCGATCATTTAGCCAGCTTTCAAACTCCCCGGCGTCTGTCAAGGGCGCAGCCATCTTGGCCCCTTTGGGTCCTACGATGCAGCTCGGCTGTCCGTTGTCATTGCCTGCGAAAAAGAAAAAGTTTAAAAGGTGTTTGACAATTCAGCATTTCAATACAAAGGACAGAAAAAGCGCGACCAAGGTAATGAATCGTTTTTATTTTGTAACAAGCTAATACACAAATGTAGCAGCTGATTGGCTGAGTATATGAACTTAAAATCAAATTTATCTCTCGCTGTTGCTTTGAAAGAAATGCTGAGGCAGTTTGCGTGCTAATTACTATTTTTTCTTTAATTGTAGCATTTTTGAAACATAAAGAAAATGTTTATGCAGTCATAGAAATGTGTATTTTTTTTACTTATAACTTTTGTCTCAACATGAATTTAAGCTGTAATATTTATTCACAGCGTGACACTATTAGCATTTTTTGTATTCTTTTGCAATTTCTTCTGTTTTCAGCCACAAGATTGTAGTTAAACTGAGACGAAAGCTGTCGTCGTTTAATGAGAGAAACTCTGCATCCATTCCTCATACAAGTAGCTTATAGACTGTATTTTCTAGTCTTTCCTAATTTCTGTGATTACCTTACCAAACCACCACACGAAGGGTCCCTACACTTTGCCCCCTGCAGAGTAAATCATGCACACAGATTATACTTCAGGGGTGCACCTATAAAGCTAAATTACAACTCGTAGTCTATGAACACAGGTCTTGTCAACTGTCCATCTGAATAACATTTTCTGTGATAACTTTATCATGCTGCTTGTTAAATTGATTTAGCAGCCAAAAATTGAATCGGTGCTAAATGCCCAGCATTGGCAGTCGCTTAAGTGCCCTGGGATACTGCCACGAATACCAAAGTTTTTGATTGAAAATTAATGTTTGATTGTTCCGCAGTTTATACAAGTACTTACGCACTCAATCACGCTTTGAGCAGGAGGCGTGCCAGTATTAGTCTAATTGAAATGTTGATTTCCAAATAATGAGCTATTCTTTGTAAACTCGGTGGGCAACTGGCAATCAAAAAACCTCTTGGCAGAAGACAATCGTGATCAAAACATACCAAAAATACTAAAGAACTATTTGTTTCCGCCTTCTAAATTGGGACAAGTCATCTTTGAAGATTGAGGCTAGGAGAAATAATTGACGGAAGCAATTTCCATTACTGTGAAACAGATGTTGCATGATGAAGTTATGCACATTTTTAAAGTATTTACTATTATCTTTTGTAGTATTTGATTCAGTATATATGTAAATTGAGTCACACGAAATGCAGACTTTAGTGATGATCGGCATGTGTGACATTCTGTTTTTGGCCACTGGGTGGAAGTAGAAGACAGATTTGTTTATTTCTTTGTTTATGGTGAAGACGATGGATGAAGATGAATTTAGCTGCATGACAGGCATTTGAACCTCACTTAGTATGTTTTTCATTTTAAAATCCCAATGTGCATTTGCATCAGAGTCGATTTGTTAAAATATAGTTGTTTGCAGACCTGTTGAAGAAGAAAATGCCCTGCATGATGTTTCTTCCTCTCCTGTCATCTAACACTGAGAGAACCAACAACACCTTCCAGCTGTTTGAATATAGTAAAACACAAGTGAATGGTTTGATCCTGCTTCTAGAAAGCATTTTGTGGAAGGGTGGTTATTTGTTACCCCTTACACACACACACGTGCATAAGCGCGCATTTCCCTTCCTGTTGCTCCCACATAATAGTTTCACACGTCGATGGACTTGCAGTAATGAAGTGTGAAGCTTCTGTGACGCCACAGGGAAGCTACCGTGTGGAACTTTACTCTCTATTTTAGTGCACCACCTTTGGTTCCTTACAGCCCATTGGCTTATGATGGCTTATATATGTGGTTCACTTTGCACATTATTGTAGGTAAAATTAAGTATAAGCTTCATCAAACACACTTAACAATTGTGAAGCCAGACAGACAAGTTTTAAATAACATAAGGTACATAACGTGTAGCATACTCAGTGTTTTACATACATTTAAAGTTTGCTAAGGAAGCAAAATCTATGTCTCTAGATTATCTACCGAGGCATGAATATTGGGAAAATATGACAAAAATAGTGGGTCTAATTTTTTTCCCTCTCTCTTCATGTGTTCACATGCTTCAGTTAGCATTTGGTGCTGGGTAAAAATTGTTCAAACTGTGCAAAAGTTTCAGTAACCACACAAGAAACAAA
This sequence comes from Rhamphochromis longiceps, assembly GCF_057381845.1. Classification (NCBI taxonomy): domain Eukaryota; kingdom Metazoa; phylum Chordata; class Actinopteri; order Cichliformes; family Cichlidae; genus Rhamphochromis; species Rhamphochromis longiceps. Next base: position 30,189,565 of record NC_140560.1, on the reverse strand, counting down.
CAAACAGAAAAGCAGTACTTGGAAAAGCTTTTTTTAGAGATGAAATTTTTAAATGTGGAATTAAAATGAGGTTTCCAAAATCTGCAGTTACACTGATCCGTCCTTTAGCAGCAGTTTGTCTTGAATTCTTGTATTCAGTACCAAAATGTTAAGGTGTATCAATTTCCTGTATCCCTACTCCCAAAATAGTTCCCTTTTAACAGAGTGGCGTGCAAGTGAGAGGGGAACTGCCATTAAAACAGGCTGGGGTAGTCATATTTCAAGCTGAGGGGCCCAGGGTCGATGCATAATGCCACTGCCTCTCATAGTACTGCGTAGCTTTAGGACGCCTGTCCTATTTATATTGAGGGGCTGTGGATTGATGCGAAATGACGAGGGCCGCGAGGCTGCTGAGTGGGTGGGCATCCACATGCTCTGCTCCACAGGCAATCCTCTACTTCTATGCACAGATACATACACGCGCAGAGATGCACACTTGTCTTTGTGTCGCACTGCCACCAGCCTTAGAAAAGCCCTACAGTCTCAATGTGCAATGTCCTCTCTCTGTCAACATATCCTCTATCCCAGCGTTAATGTGACAGAATATAACCAGAGCCCAGAACAACCAGGCGGTGCAGTGCAATGAAAAACAGCATGTGTAACAGGCATGTTTCCTCATCTTCTATAACAGTTTGCTTTCTCATCACATTGTAACTCAACATGTAGCAATATTGAAAGTTTGAGATGCTGCTAATTCTTTTGAATAAGGCTCTTAAGTCTGATTTTGATTATTTATTTATTGTGCACATGGTTTTGGATTCAAATGTACATAACGTGTACTGTTACACTGCAAACGTATTGTGAATTTATTGAAAATTATTACAGTAGTATATTATTTTGTTTGCTACTTATTGCACAGATAAAGTGAGTGTTTAATTTTCCTGATTTTAGAGTGTACAGTATATGAGTGGTCTGACCTATGAGACGTGATGGGTGGGTGGACCAGAGCGAGGCAAGTCACTGGTTCTGTAATTACGCCAATACAATATAATAATTCTACTATTATCGCTGTGCTGCATTTGAATTTTTTAATTGGTATGTCTGTTTGTTTCCCCCTTTCAATTCTCCCAACTCACTGTCACACACATACGCTCTGTCCCCTCTTTCACTCATGCTTCTTACCCCCGCTTCTACATGGAGACTTTGACTGGCAGTTTCTCAGGTTAGTAGAGAAGTAGTTGGCAAAGTCGGTGAGAAAGTGGGGGAAATTTGTTAGCATTATAGCAACCAATAACCAGTCATGTTTTAGGACCACAAGCTTTAGCTGTCCATCCATTATCATCATTATTTAACATTGCTGCCACGTTCTTACATGGTAGCCATCCCACCCATTTAAGTAGTAGTTTGACTATTTGGGATAAGAAAATGCTTTTTGCTGTATAGCAAAATGATATAAGATGCATTAACTCTCGCATGTCGTTATATGTTCAAGGCTTCAACAACAGCTGGTTAGCATCGCATACACTATTTAAAACAAGGGAAATGGCTAGTCAGTCACTGCCTAAACTCCGCCTACCAGGAAGGTTTTAAAAAAATCATAGTGAAAAAGCTACAAATTGTATTTTTAGAATGACAAGTCTCCTTCCCAACTTACTGTCAAGTAGTAAGTCTATTTCTAAAGTGCTGAACTATTCCTTTAAAAGGTGTCCATTAAAAAATGTTTTTTTTTGTCTTCCTACAGAGAACAACAGCTGTGCTCAGCTTGAATTCACGTCGTTTACGATGTTCAGAAGTGATTTTTTTTTCCCAGAGGAAAAAAAGGATCATGAGCTATCAAATCTTCTGATGTTACTTCCACAGTAATCCACCTCTCTGTTGTCTACCCCATATGTCTTCATAAGAGTCAAAGTTTCACCAAAATGTATGTACATTGCCTCTCTTTGCTTAACCCCTAACAGTGTGCGTACCAGAGCCACAAATGGAGGCATATTTGTTAATAGCATTGTGTGTTCATTAGCCCAGCGGCAGATTATTTTCTTCATTAGTTAATAAATTATTTGTTAAACAAAATGACAGAACAAATGGTATAATTTCAACAAAATACATGAAGACATCATGTTTCAGCAGTCTAAACATCTAAAGATATTTGGTTATTAGGTGAGGCATAAAATTGTCTCATTCAAAGTTCAGTCTAACATATTTGGCATTTTTGATCAAAGCCCTAACTTGCTTACCAATGTTGTTAAAAAAAAGTAAGCAGGATTAACTGATTTACAACTTCAGATTACATTGATAATACTGATGCACCATGTGTACCTTTTTACAGATGGTTCAGTATAGCGGTACCCAGCCACCAAAGAGTAACAAAATAAATATTTTTGCTATTTCTAGCATTTACTTGGTGACTTTATTGAAATTAAACAGATACAACTGGTAAATGATAGTAGATTTAAAAACTTGATATTCATCTCTCTAATGCATTGGAATAGTTGTATACAGCTGCATAAAGTAGTCAAGCAAAGTGCAAGTACCTGCCTCAGTTCCACTGCCCTCTGTTATAGTGTGAAGTCATATTAATTAATAAGTTTTAAGGCAAAGTTGCGATGTTTGAGTATGCAATATAAAGTTAGTAGATTTGAGCTGCGTTTTTACCTCGAATGGAATAAGTCATTAAATTAAAGATGTTCTGTTTGACTTGTTTAATGATCTTTTGGGTCTCTTGGAATTTATATGCTACATAGCAGTGAAGCACACTGGTTCATCATTTGTAGGTGCCCTGTGACTGTGAGTGTCTTCAGAGAAGAAAAATTAACTTGGAATAATAGCTGAGGGAATAATCTGGTTATGTGTAATGAGGACTCTTATTAGTAGTTATGCGCCTATCAGGAGTGTGGTGGAGGTGGACTTCCCTCATCTCCCTCTCTAGAGGCATGGCGCTTTCACTCCGCTCATCTAGCTTTTTAGTGTGAATTGTGGGCAATTAAAACCCCACCATGTAAGAGTGGAAAAAAGGTAATGAATATGGAACACTATCTCAGAGAGGTCCGCGGAGACTGCTCGTCGAGTTCTGAGGTTTCCATTCTCCAAATCATTGGGAAGCACAAAGACCATTTGACAGTGTTTTTTTTTTTTTTTTTTTTTTTCCTCCTTCTTCTTCTTCTGTCCCTGGCTTGGTGTGCATGTGACTCCCCAAATGACAGCCCAGAGGTTTTAAAAATGCGAAGCCCATCCTTTAGGCTGGTGAACTTGCGTGACCTCTGGCAGTGAGGAGAAACTTTTTGTCGTAGGTTTGGCGACCTGCCTGCCTGACCGTGCCAGCGCCCGCCGCTTCTGAGCAGAACATGGGAGTGATGGGAAGGGGGCTGAGTGGATGTGTCTAGACAGTCAAGTGGAGGAGGGCAAATATTTAGCCATGCCACTTGGGGAGGAGATCCAGGACTCCTCTCCACACTAAGGCATGCCTCTTAGACACCGAATAAGGCCACGTCTCCGTCCTGCTCCCTACGCTGCTTCGCACTCTGTATTCAGGGTCACGGATCTCATTTCTTGGATAATATTTCAAGCTGGCCACAGATGGGGAATTAAATTGAAGACTTGAGTTGGTATGGTGCATAAAGGATAGATTTTGGTGGCTTTGCTGAGCTGATATGAAAAGGAATTGGATACAGTAGATTTAGCTGTACTGAGGCTGGCTTTAAGGCTCTTTGTAAATTAATGCATTAAACGTTGACTGAGTTGTGAGCATCCTGAAAGCAGAACAACCCCCTAAGTCATCAGTTATTATCCGCTGTGACACGAGTCACCTCATTTTAAACCGCCTTGTTATTTTGCTGTTGATAGTTGAATGTAATACTTACCCTCTCATTTACAAAACAGAGCCTGCAGAGCCAGCATGGTATTTGACAGCACTGCAGGCTTTTACGTGCAAGCTCCAGTACCTTCCCAAATTCACTTCTGATACAAGGAAAATTCCATGCATTTTTTTCTCCCTGTCTATACCACATTTGAATAAGCCTGTAATCAGAAAAATTGCTGTCAGATGACTACCTAACAAGGCTTCTCACACCAGGGTAAATATTGATTCAAGTGAAACAGCACGTGACAGTTTATGGTAATGGCACAGTGCCACACTGACAACAATACACATCATCCTGTCACTATTCTGGCAGGATTTTGACACTGAGGGGAGAATAAAAGTTAGAGGGATGGAGAGCAGATCGACGAGGCTTATGCTCAGTTGCTCGTGGTGAATTTAGGTGAGTGCTGCAGACTGGCGTTTGTGTCGCGTTTGCTGATGGGCTGAGTAAACCCTGCTCTACTGGTAGCCGTCACTCACCCACACATCAGACAGCGCGGTGCAGTCTCATGCCACCTGTGTTCTCACAGTGTCTTTATGATGATCTGTCTCTCTGGCCTCTCAGTCTTCATCTGGTCCCTCTGCTTAGAGCCAGCAAGAAGAGCTTTTTTGTTCTGATGGGAGAGAGCTTAACACACACTCGTGCATGTTGAATAGGAAATCCATCAGAGTTTCTCCTCTAACCATCAGTAGCTATCATGCAGTGCTGAAATGATTAGTTGGTTGATCAATATTCCAATCAGCAGAAAATTTTCTGTGGCAGTTTAATAGATTAATCATTAAAGTGATTTATCCAATAAAAGTTGTAGACATTTGTTTCTTAGAAGCGATCATTTGCTTTGCTCTGTCATTTTATTGCAAATTGAATGTCTTTGGAATTTTGATTGATCGCTGGTGGGATTTTCTAGTATGGATTAAATGATTATACTGACAAATCAGGAAATATATGTGTTTTTCTCAATTTTGTCAAATTCTTCAAGGGACAGTGCTCACAAATCACTGCATAAAACAGTTTAGTTCGAGCCAGATAAACTCAGCCACCACTAACAACTGCAGACTTTCCTGTAGATAAAAAAAGGCAGAGAGCCAGAGCATTCGTAACAAGTTTAACTGATCCAGTACTTTAAATTTACCTTATAATTCTCCAAATAGATATAATAAGTACACTGTGAGAGATTTCAAATTGACACTAAAATGTGCAGAAAGAAAAATGGCTGCAAACGTACATCCAGCCGAATTAGGGCTTTAATGATCACAAAACTCATGATGGGACCGGAAAATTACATTCGTTTCCTCCTCTCTCTGCACACTACAGCACATTTGTAAATTTCCAGTATGTTACCCATGCAGGCTTAATCTCGTAAACACTACATACATATTTGAAACTCCCACCTCTCTGAGTTAATGAAAGCATTTGTGTCACTTTAATGTAAAGGCTTGTAGGACTTGCCCATCTGTTTGCAGTTGTGCTGTTACAGTGTGTGTCATCAGAGTCTACAACCCTACAAATTATAGCTTATTAGCACCAATACTAGCAGTGACAACATTTATCAAGGAAAACATCTTCTATTCTCCCTAATTGTCCCCTCTAGGGCCCGCTGTTATGTGGACCGGTATCGACGGGCAGGCGCTCATTAGGACATCACACTTGAGCTGATGAACAGAGATTTAAGGGGACATGTCCATCCTGATTGGTTAATTTGATGTGAATAGAATGACACCACATCTGGAGCCGATGAGGTATTTATAGTCTGGGTGAGGATATCGAAACACACACCCTTAGTTTGTGTGCTTGGGTTCGTGAACTCTCATAGAGCGGTGCCCACAGGGGTTGCCAGCACAGCCGAGGTGGGAAGGAATATGAATAGCTGGCAGGGAACAGGGTGCCAGAGGTGGAAAGGGCAGGGAAGTTTATGTCAAAAAACAAGAGCGAGTAACTGATATTCAAGTGTATCTGTCAGTCTCTCCTAGCTTACGAGAGTGAGTGACAAAGGGCACAGGTCGGCCTGCTCTGTCTGAGGGTTTTTTTTGTTTTCTTTGTTTCTCCTCAACAATGGGCTCTTGTCTGATATAGATATGCTTCCTGTCTGTCAGTTTTACTCGCTGATATTTTGTCACTTTTACTGCGTGAAGTGAGACTGTAGACCTTTACATGAATGCCTGTGTGTGTTTCTGTCCTCAGATTGTGATCTCCAGTCAGGTAGAATTGTCCCCGCTGCTGCCCTAGGTTCACAGTGATACCTCCCTCCTGCCACTTTCCACTTTACACAGCTAACATCCTCAGGGAGTGACAGATAGAAATCAGAATCTAAGCCCGGCGCTCAGCAGCTCAGTACCTGCTCAGTGTCTGCTCCCAAATGCTGTGATCTTTTAAAAGGCCTTTGCCTCTTAAGTCTGAGAAGTCTCAGAGTCTAGATTTCTTTTTCTCAGGTTCCCCGTACGATCTGCTGCTATAGGATTGTGCATTAAATTCATTTGCTTTAACCATCCACAGTCTTGTTGCTTTCACTATTACACCAGGAGCTTGCTTACCATGATTTGTCACATTAAGGACCATACAGGCAAGCCATGTTTTTCCCCAATTTGTTCTGGTGATCAAACCTAACTTTTCTTTCCTGCCAGTTAGAGAGCTTTGATGTCTATCTGTGGAATGGGTAAGGATGGAAATGCAGCTTGATTCTGGTGCCTTTGGCTACCGAAGGCCAGACTTGTGCTCGCGCAAGATAATCAGCACTTCTCACACAAACAAGATAAAAAATTTAAAAAAAAGTGAGAGAAGGATTTACTCCCATCCTGCCTATCAGGCACCCACTGAAGACAGGGGAATTATTTTGGCAGCAACACTAATGTGGTGACGGTTGTTGTTTCCTAAACTGATTTCCTTAATCCTCCACTTGTTCCACACTTTGTAAACATTGGGGCTTGATTTTGTAATCTGGGAGGTCCCATTGACGCACAGACACACATGCAAACACACAACCAACAACTTGTCCCCCTAACCCCCTCCTCGTCAGCCACTGCCCTAATTAGTCAGAATTAAGACGAATGCCTGGGCCTCACACGATCAATTGGTATCGAGCGGACCTTCGCTCGCCCCTGCCTGGGGGCCTCTCTTGGCTGGCAGATCATTTATATCAATCGCTTTTGTTTTTCTTTCCTTCCCTCTTTCCATTCTTCCGTCCACCAAATGCAAGATTCAGTCTATTGGTTGGCATGCAGAATGGCCTACCTGCTGCCGTGTTAACTGCTACAATTGCATTTATATCACAGCCACATTTTTTTCCAAAATATTCAGGGTCACATAAACCTGTCACATTAATACCTGTGTTATCTAACCGTTATCAGGTGTTTGAGTGTTTTCTGTGTACTTTATGCTATCTCTTTGTACTTAAAAGCTCACAGTGCTGCTCCCCTACCCTTTCCTCTTTTGTCAAATACATTTGCCTCTATCACTTGCTATTCTGGGTGAAGAATAATAACTACTTATTTTTTTGGCCCAACACAATAATCAGTCTACAGTGATACCAGTTTCTCACCTCCTTTTTGTCTTTCACTGACCTTTTTTTGTGCTGTTTTGTTTTTGCTTTGCACCCCTCTCTGTTGTTCCTGTTTCTTCTGAAAAGGTGAGTCACTTAGTTTCATTTTTGTTTTCTTTTGTAACCTGCCTCTTTTTGTCTTATCTTAATAGTCCAAGTATTTCTTCTTCTCCAAAACTTGGAGACAACACCAGAAGAATTTTTGTGTTGCATTATTCTTGAGTTTACAGGCACAACACCTTAGGGAAATTTATTTATAGACTAAATTAAATGGGGGGAAAAGGAAAGGGTACAAAAGCGCACTTTTATTACCTCCTTTCTCCAAGGTTAATGGTACAGTAGTCAACTGCCACTTACAATAGATATAGATCCAGTTTGTCCTCTGTGTTTATCTCCATGGGTCACTGAGTGTGTACTTCAGTGTACTATATGTTAGTAGTACCTGAGGGTGTTAGAAACTGAGTGATTTTGCCCTGGAAGCAAGTTTAAACCTCTCAGGTCAAATGCCTTTTCATGTAGCATGCTTTGTGTGCATGCCTGGTGCATTTGTGATGTTGCAGAGAGCAGCGATGGCCTTCATCCACGTATGTGGTGCCAAGCTTGGATGGCGCGCAGCAACACTTCAGCCTTCAATGATTTGGAAACTGGCTCCATGATTAGGATTCTCCATTCTGTACACCAGAATGTAGCAGTATGCCTTTGGTGTGATTTATTTGGAGTTCACTTCAGAGAAACCTTGGGTAAATGTCTTAAGATAAATGTTTAAGCTAAGATATACTTTAGGGTGCAGTTAAAGTTTGATAGTGTCAGATGAACTCTATATACCTGTGTTAGATCCCAGTTACTCCTGTACAGGAAGTCTAGACCAGCTCTCTGTGTAAATAGTCTCTGCGTCTAAATAGTATTACCTTCATGCAATTGCCAGAAACATACATAAGCCAGTAGGGAGACATGCCTTGCTCTAACCGTCGGATACCTCCCCAGCTTCCTCTGTGATACATTTAACTGAGCAGCCCTATTAGTTAAATACAATTACCAGCCACACCCGTTAACATGATCTGTGTACTTGGTGAAATTATTAGGTATTTACTTCAGTGGCCAGGAAAATGGGCCTCAAGGATCTGTTAATTTTGTGGGCCAGAACAACCCATAACATTACCATTAAAAAGATGCAAAAGTGAGTGTGCACATTTTAGACTTTAAATGCAGATAATATATTTAAGGATTTTAGCCTTTGCATAGCGTGCATATAAATCACAGTACAAAATAAACTTTAAAATCCAGTTTGCATAAATCACTTTACATATCACTAGAGCTAATCATAAAAACTACTGCAAAAACTACCACTCATCTTGGAAGGAGTGAGAGGAGTAAAACTATTGCCTGGCCAGTAACAACCCATCTCTGAATCTGATGAGGAAGTAGCAACTCTGTCCAAAGTCCCCTAGTTCCCCCAGAGTCCAAGAGTGAGCAGGAGGAAAGTTCTTGTAAATCCAATTCTGAAATCACAGTTGTTTGGTCACTGATAATCCTTCAGTACTCTTCATTTTATAATTCAATTACGAATCTTTAGCACAATTACTTCTTCTAGATTATCTGCTCATGCCAAGGTGCAGAGGATTAACAGGTTGTTATTACAGAAACATCACTTTTTATCCCCTCTCTCCACTCCTGATATCACTCTTAACGCACTGATGATTTTTAGTTTAAAAACTGTCTATAGATGGCGACCCCCTTACTTCCTATTCATAACCTCATTACAGTTCTCTCATTCAGAGTTATAGTGCAGAATCATTACATTTACTGTTTTTATTACATCTTTTAATCCTGAATAATGTATTTCAAACCTCCTCGACAGTGTCCATTTGTGTGTATTTTATGGATAATGTATGTTATGTTTAAAGGTGATGAGTGAATGTTTTTATTTTGGCACTCTAAAGTCCCGGCTTTCCTGGCACAAAGACATCTCGTCTATTTTCCACATACTCTGTCGTTTTGTTTATTTCACCGCCACCTTCTGTTTAGAGAAGGTGACGGTTTTAAACTCTGCCTTTCTCGTCCATTAGATACTACTGGACAGCTATCATCTGTACAAACAGATGCTCTATATTTCTGCCTTGAACTCAGGGTCATGGAGGATATAAAAGAGGAGGAAAAACACAGAGATGGAGGAGGGAAGTTACTCTATACTGTCTTTGTGGATTAATGGGAGGAAAAGTGGGACTATTAATCCTCCTTTCCCATTCTGTGGTGTGGAGTATAGAGTTTGATGGAGACAAAGTGCTATGTAAATATTAACCAGTGTATCCTTTCACAATTTTGCCCATACATTTTCTGCTTATTATCAGATCCTTAATGAGTCACAGAGGAGAGACACACTCAAGCTCTCTGTGTGTGTGCGTGTGCTTGATTGGGCGGGATGGTTGGCAACCACTTCTCCATTTCTGCTTAATTTGCCATTGTGAACACTATTGAGTTAAGTGCCCTAACTTTGTTTTGCTCCCCAGCTCCCTGCTGCGCTAGCATTACTCCACTTGGGCTACAAGCAATCAGAGAAAAAGATACAGGAATTTAAGGGAAGAGGGACTGCAGTAACACGTTTTAACTGAGGAGCATACCAATTAATGCTGATAAAGAAGAAGGTACAAGGAGATTAATATCTGGACCCATGGTAAGTGTACCGTGCTGACAGGTGGTCCCTATTAGGCCTTCTGAACTGGGGAATCAACTCTGGCTACTCTGAACTTCTGCTACCTTTACTAGCTGTATGGTTGTTGTAAATGGCACAGACAGTAGCAATGATGTGGCAGAGAAGACATTATGGAAAAGTAGAGAATGCGTTGGTGGAATTTATCCTCCATGTGACCCCTAAATGAAATCAATGAAATTGATTAATTCTTCCACAAAGCGTACCCTTCAAGAGAAGCATACACTAGCAAGAGCTGGCACCTCAACCTTTTCATCCAGTGCATTAAATGATCACAAGCCACCTGCAGCAGAAAGAAAAATCTGAAAAACAGCTAAATTATATGTTCGCGTTTTTGATATACTGTTTGGCTGCTCATGAAAGCAAACTTGATTAGAACCACAAAGGAGTTAATTATATTCTGACCTTCAAGACCTCACTCACCCCAAAAAATATTTTTGCACAAAATATTGACTTTAATTTATTAGTCTACATTGAAATTTTACATATTTTGTATAAATACAGTGTAAACTATTAAATTGAATTGAATCTGGTCAAATTAAATATACTTGATTCATATACATTCAGTTTATGCCAAGTATTTTTTTTACATAATTCTGAATTATTTGAATAAATAATCCTTTGATTTTACATCTTTCAGCACAGGTCAAAATAAGTGCTGAAGTATAAAAATGAACAGCTAATCTGTGACCCCCTTTTGCCTTCATAACTGCCTTAATTCTTCATGACACGAGTTCAACAAGATGCTGGAAACAAGATTTTGTTCCATATTCACAGTTGGTGCAGATTTGTCAGCTGCACATCCATGGTGCGAATCTCCTATTACATCCCAAAGTTGCTCTGTTAGATTGAGATGTAGTGACTGTGGAAGTCATTTGAGCACAGTCAGTACATTGTCATCTTCAAGGAACCAGTTGGAGAAAGTCTCTGCTTTGTTACATGCTGCTAGAAGCAGCTATCATAACATGGCTGCACTGTGGTAGGTGAATAACTGGGATCTAACGATGGTCACCAAAAATACTCAGGCTGTGGCATTCAATCTTCAGCTCGTACTAAGGGGGCTAAAAGTATGCCAAAACATATCCCCCACATCATTAAACCACCATCACATGGAACTATTGATTGGATCCATGCTTATTTATACCAAATTCTGGTCACACCATCTGAATGTCACAGCATGTATTGATACTCATCAGACCAGACAAAATTTCCCAGTCTTATATATTCCAATGTTGGTGGGCCCATGCAAAGTGTAGCCTCAGTTTCAGTAAACTGTAGCCCATCTGTCACTGTTGCTCATTTGCTTCAAGGTATTAAGTGATGTGCATTCAGAGATACTTTAGTTTTAACAACTGGTTATATGAGTTTCTACTGCCTTCCTATCATCTCAAAGCAGTCTGGCCGTTCTCCTCTGACCTCAACAAGGCATTTTCACACAGAAAACTGCCGCTCACTATATATTCTCTCTTTTTCAGACCGTTCTTTGTAAATCCTAGAGATGTTCAGCATGGGAAAATCCCAGTAGATCAACAGTCACTGAAATGCTCAGACCAGCCCATCTGGCATCAACAACCATGCTACATTCAGAGTCCTTTAAATCACCTTTCTTTCCTATTCTGATGCTCAGTTTGAACGTCAGCAGGTCGCCTTGACTTTGTCAACATGTGTAAATATGCATTGAGTTTCTGCCATATGATTGGCTGATTAGATTTTTGTTAAAGTAGAAAAAAAGAAAGTGGGTGGTCAGTCTATATGTT